>NC_066632.1:22328184-23777954 GCF_025201925.1 Gopherus flavomarginatus | reverse complement strand
AAAAAAGGAGTTGGGGGGGGGCATAGCAAGGTTATTGTAGGTGGGGCTGTAGTACTGTTACCCTTACTTCTGCACTGATGTTGGTGGCAGTGCTGCCTTCAGGGGCTAGGCAAATGGAGAGTGGCGGCTGCTGGCCGGAAGCCCAGCTCTGAAGGCAGAACCGCTGTCAACAGCAGTGCAGAAGTAAGTGTGGCACGGTATCCACTCTCCGTCTGCCCAACTCTGAAGGCAACGCAGAAGAAAGGGTGGCAATACTGCAACCCCCCTAAAATAACTTTGTGACCTCCCTGCAACTCCCTTTTGGGTCAGGGCCCCCAGTTTGAGAAATGCTGGTCTCCCCCATGAAATGTGCGTAGTACAGGGTAAAAGCACACAAGACCAGATTTCCGTTACACTTTTTTCATGGCCATGAATTTGGTAGGGCCCTATACATAGATTATGTATTTCTACTACAGACCAACAGCTACAAGACCATCCCTTGGTGCCAAGAATCAGCCCTACAGCATGAGACCCCCAGAAGCTTGCAGCTCATTTAACCCCAAAAGATGACAATTTTAGTGAAGCAAATAATATTTAACGATGCCAGCGAGCGATGGAACTAACTTGAGCAAGTGCCTATTGGTTCATGGACTCACACTCCTAGTAAGTGCAATGGGGAGAACTGAAAACACCAGTAGACCATACATACTAACCCTCACATTGAAATGAGGTAGAAGTACAATGGAAGGTGCTTAGCATCCCCAAGCTGAGGGGAAGGGGGAGCGATACCAGGGAAAAATAGAGCCAGGAACATGCACAAGACATTACAGTAAATTCTTAGATTTTAGGGGATCTCCCACACTCCGTGTATATGAGAAATTTATGACACCTCATAAACTGTCAGATATATTGCTGTAGTAGTCATCTGCTCCCAAACAACCAGCTAAACATACAAGGGAGATGACCTACACAGTTACCTGGGTGCTGGAAACACAGCATTGCTGCATCAAGGAACGTGAGAGTGAATTTACACAATTGGGCAGGTTACATAATCTAATGAAACGACTTGGCTTGATGTTTCTCTGCAGAACGGACAGATGAAGAACGAAACTTTGCTATAGACTAGGCATCCCATTAGCACACAGTGATGGCTACCTTTCCTGCAGAAAGATTCCCTGAGCTAGAATTCCCCTGGATGCAACCATCCTATCTTGAGACCACCAGCCTTAACACTCCCTAATGAAACAGCCAGTCATCATTGCATTGGAACAGGTGGCAAACACATCTGGAGCTCTACAGAACAACCTGGAATTAACATCAGGTTAAGAGTCAGAAAAGCAATTTGCTGTTACATCACAGACCGCTTTTCACAGCACCAAATATTTAGCAAATCTATAATAGCTACGGATCCGATTCAGCAGCTGACAAGGCTGTTAGGACCCCAGCTATTTGGAACCCTGCTTAACCTGGAATCTGGATTTCTGTTAGAAACTAGATAATGTTTTCACCTCTCTTATCCACATTCCAATAGGTGATACACAGAGTCGGTTCTGGACCATTGTAATGCTATATTTGTAGAATTAGTCTAATCAAGCACAGAATTCGTACAGTTATCCACTTGTTAACCAAGTGTAAAACAAGCAATACACCACTACCAAAGATAAGAGCTCTGTATAGGTTACAGAAGCACAACTCCTTCTGAGCCTTTGATTACTAACTGAACATACAGATAAGCATTCTGGTCCAGTGATCATAACGATACGGTTAACCGCATGGAGTTATCCTCACTAGAAAGATCACAAACAGCATCCAAAGAAAGCAGTTTTCTTCACTTCTCAGTCCCAGCAGTCATGGATTATGTTAAGAGCTCCTAGGCTGGGAGTTCTAATCATTTCAAGGCCATTATGTTTCTGTTCTGTGCGACCCAGGTAATAGGGTCAGCTTTACATGTTGTATGGTGTAAGAAGTTTAAATATTTATAGGAATGGTATCATTAAGACAGACAGATTAAAAGCTCAACAGTTCCTCAGAAACGCCTGGACTCACAACTAGCATCTCCAGTGGAAATTCTTAATGACTTACCAAGAGATAGCAAGAGGTTGTGACCTCATGTGTTATCTCCAACCTTCTTCAAGACACAGCACACTGCTAAGTCCCATCTTCTCATGCTTTGACCTTTCAGGTCACTATTCATCTGCTCAGTTCAGGAAGATGATGAGTTGTAAGTTTTGTTAAAACTGAGAAGCTCTAACATATTCAGTTATACTCCCCATTAGCACATTTATACTTCCCATTAACAGCTTCCTAGAATTCTCCTAGACAACCAGTGATTCACAACTGAGACACTTTTGTACAGTTGACAGAGTCAAACAAACAACATAGTTCCAAGAATTCTTCAAAGGGAAATGTATGGTCAGTTACTAATGAAATATTTCAAAGCTCTCTCTGATCTCTTAGAACTGCTATGTTGCATAAAGCTACCAGTAACACCAACAATTGCATCCACTAGCAAGATCATAGAAATGTTCAGCTGAAAGGGACGATCTCAGGCGGTCAAGTAGTCCTTCCATCCCCTTGCTTCAAGGCAGGATTAAGTACACCTAGAAATGAATCCTCTGATCCTATACTGCAGAACATAGAAAACATCCTTCTCCAAGGGTGAGGATCATCTCCACCCCCACCTACCAATGCACATTCCCAAGGTAGTATTGTGCCTCTTCCATAGTGAGATTAAAGAGCAACTGAAAACCACAAGGAGTGGTGGAGGGGAAAAACAAACACACAGGAGGAAACGAAATGGCTATAGATGTCTTTCCTCCCTGTGACTGGCATGTAGAACTGTCATGACACAGAAGAAAATGTTAGATGTCAGGAAGGCATTTACCTACAGTATGACAAGCACTATTTATGATCAGTTTAATGTCAACAAATGTCAGGGAAAGAGAGTTAAGTTTCAGGAGGCCAACAGAGTTCAGACCTAAGGCAGGGAAAGCTTTCAACAAAGGAGAAGGGAGTTGAGTTTGCTTAAGTGAATTACTGTTAAGTAGTATGAAAAACTTATTGGTGTCAGACGACATTACCAAGGATGTTTAGCTCAGATGCTCTTTACCCTGGAGTTGCAGGTAATATTTCAGTAGCAGAGCTCTGACTCTGGTTGGTGCGTGTTGCTAGGAGGATATGGAAGAGCCAGGTGTTCTGGGTAGCTATTCCCTGGGGAAAACTCCACTCAAACTCCTGGTATTCAGCACTATCGGCCTGCTTTTATCAAGTGCACAGCTGGGTTTACAGAGCCAGGAGAAGACAAGCCATTTCACCAAGGTCATTTTACAAATTAAAGATTTAAAATCCCACCCCATCCCCTACTACTTTGCAAGCTAACCGAAGCCGCCTTTATGGAAGGCAAGCTCTGAAATGCAGCCAACAGGGTTTCACTTTAATATATTCATTTCTCTGTGTTTCTGGTTTGGAAAAAAAACAAAACAAAACAAAACAAAACAAACCCTGCTGTTACAAGGGAGGGAGACTGCCTTAACTGCCAGACTACAAGAGCTGAAATCTAGTCACGGAATTTGGTTCCCGAGCCTCATGTCCAGCCTCTCTTCACTATGGCTGACAAATTAGGTTCAAAACTGTCTGTTGGGAAACTGCATCCAAAGTTGGATGTGACTCCATAAACCAAGCAGCACGATGACAAAGCACAAACCAAAAGGCACGTATCTGAACTGAACAGGAAGCGGAGGATGACTGGGGATTATAAAGGAAGAAGTATTAATAGTACAAGGTGGCACCTAGAGACCACAACCAAGGCAAAGTGCCCCATTACCCTGGGAACAGCACAAACCCACAGTGGGGGAGAATCTCTGCCTCAAGATTTTTACAATTTAAATAGATAAGATAGAGGGGGGTGGGAGAAGAAAAAGAGGCCCAGAGAAGGGAATTGACTTTTCCAAGGTCGTACTGCAAGTTAGTAGTGGGGCCAAAACCAGAACCCAGCTCCCAGGCCAGCACTCTATCCATTGGACCATGCTGCATTTCATATGGATATCGTCAGACCTGATCCTGTAATGCTGGAATTCTCTGTTCTTGTGGACACCTCTAATCTGTCTACAATTCAGAATAGCCATTTACATTCCTTCCTAGATGGGAGGGTGGGAATCATCCTATCAAGCCCACTATCTGAAGGAGGATAAGACAATGATCCACTTTCAATATGGGCAAGATATGCTGCTGCTGCTGCCCACCCTCTGACAAGTAGGATATATAAGCCAGTTACTCCCAGTTCTCTCCAGGCTGGCTGTTTGTTCCCGGAGCCAGCTCAAAGCCTGTGTCATTCTTAAAATCCTCTGTGCACTTGCTCAGCTGACTTCACAGACCTCAGCCCAATTCTTCACTGCCCCACACCTTGTACCATCATTTCCATCACTGACGTGTAAGACATTACCAAGTCAGATCAGTAGCACTTTGCACTGGTGCAAACGGTAACACAAGATGCAGAGCAATGAAGTCAGGCCTCTTGCCCCGCCATCTTGTCCACCTCCACCAGCTATCTAGGCTCGGCCTTCCTTGCCCACTGCTGGGGGGTGTTGGTGCCAGAACATTCCTGCCACTTAGAACAGGTTTCCTGCATCTCTTGGTCTCACTTCAAGTTTTAGCTGGAAACATCTCCTTGCTGTTTGCTAACACCTCTCCATTTCTCTCCCTCTCAGTCACTCTGAAAACTAAACAACGATAGATAGCTCAGACCTAGCATTTTTGCAAAAATAAAATAAGTGAAGTGTTAGTTTGGAACTCTGAAGCCCAAACTTATGGCAAAGAGCTACAGCAAAACTAACCTGTCTATTTCACTGCTTGCATTTCCTCTCAGAAAAAGGACAGGCCATCTAGCTCTGAAACACTTGACAATAGCTAGGAAAGCAGGTGTGCTGTAACTGCTGCTTATTACATCAATCACAAATCATCTGTTTGCTTTGCGTTCCATGTCTGTCTGTTGTATGCCCCTTGATGTTGCATCATGACTTTGCTCCTAAGCTCTTTGGGTCAGGAAGCATCTTTCAGTTATTACCTATCTAGCCAATATCTTAACGGGGTCCGGAGCCTGGATTGGGGTCTGTAGGCACTATAGGAATACAAAATAATTTAAATAAATAAATAAATAAAAAGCCACACACATCAGCTAATGTTACTACTTTAAGGTTTTTGTTTTGCTTTGTTTTTTGAGGGGGGGAAATTGTGGTAGCACTTAAGATCTGCAGCCATGGATAAGAACCCCATTACACCACGCGCTGTACAAACAGAACAAAGACAATCCCTGTGCCAAAGAGCTTACAATCTAATTTTAATATTTGAAAGTGTTATCAGTAAGATAGTTAAAGGAGTTGGTTTTAAGAGTTATATATGATAAACAGGACACTGTCCCAGATGCATGAGTCAGATCAGGTACCATTTGCACGAAAAACACAGTACAAGAATAAGTTGATGTTGCATAGCCTTGATAGTAGTCTCAGTCATACACTTAGAGGCACCTGGGTGAAAGCGCTAGCTATCCCCATCAACTGGTTAAATAAATGACCAGGCCTGAACAATAACAGCTGCTATTTAACATCCTCTGTCCCCTAAAGGAGATGAAGTAACAGGAAGCAAGGAGCTCTTCACTTCCTATTGACAATGGACTAAGGCTCCTATTTACCATTGTGGGCTGCATATGAGGGGTGTGTGTTACGTGGGCTACATCCACACAATATACATACTACCAGTATGGACCTGAGGATGTCACATGGGCTGCAGCTGTGTGCTGACTGGGCCACAAGCGGCACACTGGCCACGGGTTGAGAACCACTGAATTAAGGGCATATCAACACACGCAGTGCTGCAGCTGCACTGATGTAGATGTGACCCTGCAGCATGTCTGGTGAAGACGCTCTATGCTGACAGGTGAGAGCTCTTCTGTCAGCATAATAAAACCATCTCCAAGAGCGGCGGCAGTTACAGAAGAGTTTCTCCTGCCAACATGGTGCTGGCCACACCAGTGCTTATGTCAGTGTAATTTATGTCACTTGGAGGGGGTTATTCGCACTCCTGAGCAATATAAATTAATATATGGAGATATACCTATCTCATAGAACTGGAAAGGGACCCCAAAAGGTCATCAAGTCCAGCTCCTTGCCTTCACGAGCAGGACCAAGTACTGATTTTTTGCCCCAGATCCTTAAGTGCCCACCTCAAGGATTGAATTCACAATCCTGGGTTTAGCAGGCCAATGCTCAAACCACTGAGCTAGCCCTCTCTCACCTAACACCTCATCAGCCCCTGCACCATACAGTTTCTGGGAGTTAGCAGCACGAAACCCCAAACCAAGCTAAAGCATGTTAAAACCTCCTTGTTTGTCCTTAGGGCTGACCCAAACTAAGGCTGCTTGTTAGGGGGTCACCATCCCCTACAATCTCTGCCTAGCTGACCCCACCGCCTCCTCTGATAGTGGACCTGGAACAAAAGGAAACACTTTTTTGCCAGACTCCTCTGATAACAGCTAAGAGGGGAAGTAACTTGCGGCCTGATTTGCCATCTTTCTGGGATCTTGAGTCCCATAAATGGGAAGGCTGACCTTGGGACAAGTAAAAACAGCCCCAGGATCAAACATGAGGCACAAGCTAATTATGCCGACATAAACTGCAGTGTAGACATAGCTTTAGATTAAGGTGAACCTGTTGCATTGAAAGTGTTAACACCTTGACATTTGCACACCTCCTCCTCCAGGAAACGTCATTAAACTTTTAGCACATTTCAAACTCCACCTTATGCGTCCCCTGCTTGAACTTTTCACAGTGCACCTCTACCCAAATGCTGGCATTATGATTGCAACAACTTACTGGTGGTGAAGTTTCATGTCAACCTATCCTGGGAGCAGCTCTTCCTGGAGAAAAAAAAAAGTTTGCTTCCCCCGCCTCCCTCCCTTGCAATCTTTTGCTCTCTTCTGGCCAGTTCTCCCCAAAATACAAACATGTCCTTGAAACACTGCCAGTTACTGCCCCATCTTTCTCCACCTCACATTCCTCTCCTCAAACTCTATCCTGAGTGTCCTGCCAGTCTGGCTTCCTCCGTCTTCACCTCTCCAAAACTGCTCTCATCAAATTTCCTGCTCCTGCTCCACTCTCAACCTCCTTCAGTTCCCTGCTGCTTATGACACCATTGATCACACATGTCCTTTAAATCTTGTCCTGTCTTCTCCTCTCATCTCTTTGATTAGCCCTTCAGGGCCACATTCAAATGACCAGCTTCATTTTTTGTCACTTTTATGGGCAGTGTTTCCACAGGGCTTCATCCTTGGCCCACTCATCTCAAATTACGCCCGCCCTCTGGGCGATTGCTTTCACCGACAGTTTTGATTATCATCTTCCCATAGGTGACTCATATCTACCTCTCCAGTCCTGACCCATCTCCCTCCACCCTACTCCACCCCTTGGCCTGTCTCTCCAACATCCCGTCCTAGATGTTAAGTTTTAAGTTAGCCAAACTCCTGAACTTTCCTGCCAAGCTGTCTCCTTATCACTGCTGGCAATTCCATCATCCTCCCACTCACTCATGTCTGTAATCAAGGGACATCTTGGACCCCTCCCCCTCCATTGTATTTCAAACCAGCTTCGTTTTGATTCGGCTTCAGTTGATTAGGATTGACCGAAATAAGCCTGGTTTCAGTCGAAACAGGAGTGTCCACACACACTTCTGCACCAGTTTAAAATAAAAACAGAAATCACACCTTAAGTTAAATCAGTGTGACTTTCTCATGCAGACCAACCCTAAGATTTCTAGAATGCCTCTTTTCCCATCACACTGACTACATCACTCCCTTAACTAAACCTTTCCAATAACTCCATCTATTCCATCACCAAGCTCATCATCAAGGCCCTTCACGGTTCTGCGCCTCCCTACCATGCCTTACTGTATTGTCCCCCTACCCACCTCCTCCACTTGGCCAAAAAAATGTCAGCCTCATTTGCACCTTCTTCCATATCACCCCTTATCCATGATACGATACTAGCTCTGACGCAGCACTTTTCATCTGTAGATCTCAAAGCACTTTATCAAGTATTATGCCTTCCCAACAAGTGAGGCCACCGCTTTCCTCATCTTCAGATCACCTCTCAAGGCCACATCAAATCAGCCAGTCAATAACGGCAGGAGAGACAAAGGGACATAGGTGGTACTTCATATATTTGAATTATTGGGCACGGGAGGGGAAACATTGGGCTGCCAACTTATATGTCTATAAAATTCTATCTGATTTATCCCTCCTCCCCTGATGCTGCATGCCATACGTCATCTTTGATTGCAAGGATGATGACCACCACACCAGAGATTGAACGGAGGACGTCCAGAGCTGAAAGCATGAGCTGCTATAGCTTAGCTGGGGCTGTAAGTCTCTTATCCCCTGCAGATCAAGTAGAGAGAGGGACCAATGAGACACTCAGCAGTGGGTTAACACAAACTCTAAGCAAGGATATGTCAGTACAGTGTCTAACACAATGAGGTCCTGATCCTGAGCAGGGCTGTTGGTCACGATTTTAATGCAAGTATTAATTAGGCACTTTAATATTAAACAAATGATCCTTAAACGCCATCCCAGCCCCCATTGTAACGTAGGGAAAGAGACTTCCCCCAAGGCCACAGAAAGGAAGAAAGCCAGAATTTCAGAGCTGCGCAAATTCCAAGGCCAGAAAGGAACACTGCGATTAGTCAGACCTCCTGCACAACACAGGGCACAGAAAAACATCCAATCTTGCTTTAAAAATGATCAGTGATGGAGAATTCCACCACAACCCTCGGTAAATGGTTCTAGTGATTAATTAGCCTCACTGTCAAAATTTTACACATTATTTCCAGTCTGAACGTGGTCAACTTCAGCTTCCAGCCACTGGACCGTATTAGACTCTTCTTTGCTAGACTGAAGAGCCCATTATTAAATATTTGTTCCCCATGTAGATACTTATAGGCTGTATCAAGTCACTCTTCAACTTCTTCTTTGTTAAGCGAAACAGAATGAGTTCTTTGAGTCTGTCACTATACCTACACCAATGGGAAGGGTTCCGAGAGCTGGCAGCTACATCAACAGAAGAATTCTTCTGTCAACCCAGCCCTGTCTACACTGAGAGTTTACATCCCTCAGGGGTGTGAATTTTTCACACCTCAAGAGACGTAGCCATGCTAATGTAATTTTCCTGCATAGACCAACCCCAAGGCAGGTTTTCTAATCCTTTAATCATTTTCGTGGCTCTTCTCTGAACCGTCTCCACTTCATCAACATCCTTCTTGAATTAAAGTTTTAAGATACTGATGCCTGCGCTCAGATCAGAGAGCTGAAGGTGCTTCTCCTACGCCTTGGGGGTGATTATTCAGGGCAAGATTAAGGAAGAGATGCTCTTGGCCTGATTAGTTGAGGGAGTACAGAACAAAGAAGCATGGAACAGGCTCTCCTAACCAGCAACAGGTGGGAGGCACAGGATTTAGACTATATATACACTAGGGTAAAACTTGCGCTGCTCAGAGGTGTGAATATTCCATCCCCCGGAGCAACATAAATTAGATTGACATAAGCATTTGTGTGCACAGTGCTATGTTGGTAGGAAAGCTTCTTTCACCAACTCAGTTTATGCTGCTTGCTGAGATGGTTTGTTTATGCCAACGGAAAAGCTCTCTCCAGTTGGTATATAGCATCTTCCCCAGATGTGTTCCCCAGACGTACTGGTACAGTACAGCAGCTGTGTATGCATAGACATAGCCTAACCTGACAGCAGGAGGCCAGATTTCAGAGGAATGGATTCGCTATATCAGCTGAACAGTCCATGCCACCTGGGAACCTGCCTTCCACCATGGCCAATACCTGATATTTTTAGAGGCAGGTGAACTGAATCACAGAATATCAGGGTTGGAAGGGACCTCAGGAGGTCATTTAGTCCAACCCTTTGGACAGCAGGGAGATCTCCCTCCCACTGGTTTCACTTCATCTTTCACAAATGCAGCACGCAGAGCAAACAGGGGGGAAGGTGTCCCCCCATTACTTGGTACAGATCACTACTGAAAACCAGATACTGCACTACATGACCCCTTGATCTGCTCTAACCTAGCAATGGCTTCAATCAGCCCACCAGAAAGTTATCTGCCACTAAATGCAACACCTGTGATACACTGTGCTGTCTGTTCTTTCGAGCTCAATGCAATATCCGAGTATTCCTGGACTCTGCAGTCTCCCAGCCCGTGGTAGTCCAATCACAACCTCCATATTCTACTCTCATCACTCTTCTCAATTCACGGTGTACGACAAGATGTTCAGGAGGATCTCACCTACCTCATGCTGTAGGCACCAGCGCCCAGCTCCTGGCCAATGCCCGAGAGGCTGGCATCGAAATCTTGCACCAGCCCCGATTCAATCACCTCATCCGCCAGTGGCAGCTTCAGAGCCCACGCCATCCTCACCCAGTGGCTTGGGGCCCAGGCCCCGCCGCAAATGTACCCCCCCCACACACACACCCAGAGATCAGTGGGAAGCAGGGTACTCACTACTGAGTCACCCCTTCCAGGAGATACACCCCAGGCACATACAATACCCACAATCTCCCCCTATGGGACCCCAATACCAAGGGAGTGCCCCTCCACGGGATATCACCCCACCAGGGACCTACAATTTCCAACTCCCAGGGGACTCAACACACAATCACTCCCTTCCAAGGGACACTATCTCTCTGGGACCTGAACACCCATAGACTCTCTTTCCAGGGCCACTACTCCTCCACCCCCCAGGGACCCTGAGAACCAGAGTCCCCCCTTCCAGGGGATACTAACCTCTAGGAACCCCAACACAGAGTTCCCCCCGTCCCAGGGGACAGCACCACCCAGGGACCCCTTCAACCAGAGTCCCCCCTCCCAGGGGACAGCACCCCCCCAGGTAACCCCCTCACTCAGAGACCCCCCTCTCAGGGGACCCCCCCACCCAGAGTCCCCCCTTCCCCGTGGACACCACCCCCCAGGAGCACCCCTTGCCCAGAGCTCCCCCTCCCAGGGGACAGCACCCTCCAGGGACTCCCTCGCCCAGAGTCCCCACCCCCCAGGGGACAGCACCCCCCAGGAGAACCCTTCGCCCAGAGCCCCCCCTCCCAGGGGACAGCACCCCCCAGGGACCCCCTCGCCCAGAGCCCCCCCTCCCAGGGGACAGCACCCCCCAGGGACCCCCTGGCCCAGAGTCCCCACCCCCCAGGGGACAGCACCCCCCAGGGACCCCCTCGCCCAGAGCCCCCCCTCCCAGGGGACAGCACCCCCAGGGGAACCCCTCGCCCAGAGCCCCCCCTCCCAGGGGACAGCACCCCCCAGGGACCCCCCTCGCCCAGAGCCCCCCCTCCCAGGGGACAGCACCCCCCAGGAGAACCCCTCGCCCAGAGCCCCCCCCCTCCCAGGGGACAGCACCCCCCAGGAGAACCCCTCGCCCAGAGCCCCCCCCTCCCAGGGGACAGCACCCCCCAGGAGAACCCCTCGCCCAGAGCCCCCCCTCCCAGGGGACAGCACCCCCCAGGGGAACCCCTCGCCCAGAGCCCCCCCTCCCAGGGGACAGCACCCCCCAGGGGAACCCCTCGCCCAGAGCCCCCCCTCCCAGGGGACAGCACCCCCCAGGGGAACCCCTCGCCCAGAGCCCCCCCTCCCAGGGGACAGCACCCCCCAGGGACCCCCTCGCCCAGAGCCCCCCCTCCCAGGGGACAGCACCCCCCAGGAGAACCCCTCGCCCAGAGCCCCCCCTCCCAGGGGACAGCACCCCCCAGGAGAACCCCTCGCCCAGAGTCCCCACCCCCCAGGGGACAGCACCCCCCAGGGACCCCCTGGCCCAGAGTCCCCACCCCCCAGGGGACAGCACCCCCCAGGGACCCCCTCGCCCAGAGCCCCCCCTCCCAGGGGACAGCACCCCCCAGGAGAACCCCTCGCCCAGAGCCCCCCCTCCCAGGGGACAGCACCCCCCAGGGGAACCCCTCGCCCAGAGCCCCCCCTCCCAGGGGACAGCACCCCCCAGGAGAACCCCTCGCCCAGAGTCCCCACCCCCCAGGAGAACCCCTCGCCCAGAGCCCCCCCCCAGGGACCCCCTCACGCACAGCCCCTCCCCTTCCCGCTCAGCAGCACTCAGGGCCCCTCGGCTGCCCAGCCCCGAGCGCGACTCGCGACCCCGCCACCTCTTCGCTCGGCCCCGCAATATGGAGGCGCCAGCAGCGCCGCAGCCCCCTGCTCCAGCCCAGCCGGGAACAAGCCCCGCCCCTCACTCACTCGCGGCCAATGGCGGCGCCCGGACCCCTCCAGACGCGAAACGAGAGCCAGCCAATCACTGATCACCGGCGGGCCCGTCGCCTCGGCAGCGCCCTTGCGATAGGCTGAGGGCTCCGGACGGGGCGGGACTAGCGGGGAAAAGACGCAGGAGCCGCTCAGCGTGGTACGGTCCGGATTCTCCTCCCTCTACATTTTTAACATGGATTAGGCCAGTTCCTCTGAGTGTTACGGGTTCGATTCCTGTCCCTGGCCAATAAGTGCGATGAGTTGGGGACGGACTCAGCCTGGAACCTAGGGGACAGGATAATGGCAGGGGGACTCTGAGAGCAGTGGCAGACCTGGCGGGAGGGGCAGAGATATTGGCGGGGTGGGGATTGGAATTGCAGGGCATTGGCAGAATTGTTCAGGGTGATAAACCCAGGGTGGGGATAGCAGGGGGCTGCAGGTTGGGATTGAGGAGCGTTGGCAGGAAGGGAAAGTGCAAGGGTGGGATCTAAAGGGCGCTGGGGGACTCCAAGAATAATAGAGGGTTTCTGAGTGAGGCACAAAGGCAAATATTTCATGCTTTACAATAAATATTACTGAACAGCAGCTGAGTTTTCACATCAAATGGGCTGGAAAAACTAAACATGTAGCAAGTTTATTAAAATAACTTGGTACAAATCTGTGACAAAATCCTTCCAGTCAGACCCACCAACTTTGCAGGTGAATCAATTAAGTCTTAAGGTGACCCTGGAGCAAATTGAGTCTTTGAAGCTAACAGAGGAGAACTCTGGCTTTGTGCATAACTACCCCAGCTGATCTGGCTGCTGGGAAGTGCTTTTCAGGGTGGATCTAGAACTCAAATGAGAAAAGTCGGGCTTTGGCTAAAGTGCTCCCAAACTCCATCCAGATTCTACAGACAGAATCTTCCATCCACACAGTCCTCAGCATGCAGACAGGGAGCCCGGCCTTCCCACCACTATGGGAGGCTGGCTGCTGTCCTACAGTTTGGGTGGCAGTTTCTTTCCCAGGAACCCTCAGCCCTGACAGATTCAAGCTGGGGTAGGGGGCTGTTTTCATAGGGTGGATTTCCAATGGCGGCCTGCACTGCTGTTAGGAAGTGTACTAGAGCCCTGCTGCAATGAAAACTCAACTGGAAATGGGGTCAGGCTTATTTACATTAGTAATCAGTTTTCAGCCCCTACTGGAGGGCCATATGATTAACGACATCTGTATTATTTTCCTAGAGAAAATACAATTAATATGCATTGGAAATTCCTACCTATTATTAACTATGAGCCCGAGCCATGGACTATGACCCCACTGTGCAAGGTGCAGTACAAACACAGAGCAAAAAGACACTTCTTGGCCCAAAGTGTTTACATTCAGTCATGTGCTCACATTAGCAGATGGTAGTTTCCCTCCACTCTCAACCTGTCTCTCTGGTTTTCCATTCTTTACAATAAAAGTTTCACTCCCTGCAGAATTGGTTCCCTGATATTCTGGGCCGCATCCTTCTCAGAAAAATGGGCTTGCGCCTCTCTCATCCAGATGCCAGCAGAGGATTAGCACATATTATTTTACTTACACCCTGCCCGAGCCCTATTCCCAACAGCTTCGGGGAAGTCATTTTGTGTTCCTAATGGTAGAACATCTTGAACTTTTCAATCAGTGGCACCAGTTCGGATATTTCCTGGAGGCAACTCTCCGTCATATTGATTTAGTACCGGACCACAGCTTAAAAGTACCTGGGCCGTGGCCCCCTAGCCTATGGAACATTGAGCAAGTGCAAAATCTTCCCCTCTCCTAATTGGTGTTTATGGGGCCCTAATTTTACACCCATTATGCAACTTGCTGCTGTATGATTTGGGAAACGATGCCACCTGGTGGCCACCAGGTCCTGCAGTCAGAAGGGCTTAGAAATCATCAGTGGACTTAGAAATAAAAAAATCAGGTTCCAAAATCCTGCTGCCTGGTTTGTTCCAATGTTGCGTGTGCATCTCTGGACCACAGCGGCACCTTCCCTGGCAGAAAGATCAGCAAATTAATTCCCCTCAGGTGGAACTGAGGAACGCTGGCCTGTTTTTTCAGTGAATTTAAGTGGTGCATAGGCATCCTGCTGTCTGTCAGCACTAGGAGGTCAAATTTCACCCTCAAATCTACATTAGAATCCTAGAATATTAGGGTTGGAAGGGACCTCAGGAGGTATCTAGTCCAACCCCCTCCTCAAAGCAGGACCAACCCCAACTAAATCATCCCAGCCAGGGCTTTGTCAAGCTGGGCCTTAAAAACCTCTAAGGAAGGAGATTCCACCACCTCCCTCGGTAACCCATTCCAGTGCTTCACCACTCTCCTAGTGAAAAAGTTTTTCCTAATATCCAACCTAGACCTCCCCCACTGCAACTCGAGACCATTACTCCTTGTTCTGTCAAAATATGTGTTTTTTGTTTGCTTTTCAGAAACAGCAATAATCCAGCACTCCTCCAGGTAGGCAATTCAGGGTCATTTTGCCTTTAGACAGCAGGCTCTGAATCCAGAATTAACCCCTCCCTTGGCTTCTTTAAGTTTGTGGTACTATGGCTCTTTGGGTCTTCCGAATACATCCCAACAAAAGCAGCTGTGTTCCTGCTGTCAATTTTATCCCAAACATCTGTCATCCTTGGCATTCTCTTGCACCGGTATGTGTATGTGTTGAGGGGTCAGAGCCTCCTGGCTAAGCTAGAATGAGGAGATAGGTACACACAAACCCCTCACTGTCTGTTCCCACTGGTAATTCTTATGATCAACACACAAAAGAATAAGACTGTGACCCACCCACTCCGTTCCATGCTTCGGCAGAAGGGGTCTAGAGAGCTCTTAGCTGGCATATTGTGCTCTGAAGACAGGGACATGGTGTGTCTAACTCCTTGATGAGTTAGAGGAGAGAATGGAGATTGGCTCCCTAAGTTGACCGAGGACTCACTTAGCATTCATGGGTTTCCTGACCAACTGGCTGGCTGAAATGGGAATTGCCTTCTGCTAGCCCAGAGGGTAGGAGTCTCAGTGAGCTGAGCATCACACCCTGGGCCGAGCAGGTAGGAACCAATGACCTCAGCCCGGCAGATGCCGAAGCATTTCAGCATGGCTGGAAGTTGCTCCATGCAGCCCTCACCTGGACCGCCTGTCTCATGCCCCTTCTCCTCTCCAGAGACTACAAATAAATAAACCATTGGGGAACCACATCACACATTTTTTACAAAAGAAAGTGAAAAAAGAAAAAGAAAAAATACTGTTTATTTCACACAACTACATCAAGTGCATCAGTCTAACAGAGCAAGACAGCCTGACCCCAGACGGCTCCCCACCCCCATGGAGTCCTTCCCTCCCTCCTTGTTCAACTTATACCACCTCACACGGCACTCTGTGAAATCCAACAACTTCTCTTGAAACTGAGCAATGGCGTTAACCAAAGCAAGGGGGACTGGCCCGCCCAATGAGGACTGGCTATGTGGGGGGAGCCCTGGAGATTGGAGGCTGGAGACACAGGACTGGCGATAGCGGGTCGGGTTCTGATTGACCCGGGGCGGCGGCGTATAAACCACCTCCTGCTCCAAGGATGGTATGAAACCGCTTTTGCTCCCAGTCCTGCCCACCCACCCTGGCCATGTCTGGAAATCACTGAAACACTCATTTCTTAGGGCAGGGAGAGAGGGAGATGGAGCACCTTTATGAGGGAGGAATTTGCCTGCCAACCCTGCCCTAGCTATTCCAAACAGAAGTGGAGGGACAGCAGATCCGGAAAGGTACTTCCTGAAAAACAAAAAACCACAACCCTCCCTCTAAGAAACCTTCTTTGGACAGATCCAGACGTGCCCCTTGAGCACCCTGTTCTGCCGTTCAGAGCAGAGGTTTGGGGAATCGGCAACGCCTGTGTAGCATTGGTCTCACCACCACACCGGGCAGCCAATGGAACGGATAGCTTTGCTTGTAGCATCTTGGGAACAGCAGCATCACTTCAGGGCAGGGGACCAATCAAACATCCTAGCGAAAGCCTGATTGGAAGGGGAAGGTGCCAAGAAATTCTATGGCACAGCAGAATCGCCCTGCTGATGTTGGGACTGAGGTCTGCTTGTGGAGGCAGCAGCCACTGTCCAATTAATCAGCTTGGTCTTTCCCCTGTTCCTCCTCTCCCTGCTGAGTCTCATGGTCCTGGGCTAGTGACACTCACGCTCCGTTCAGCCTGCGGGCAGATCTTTGCCTGATAAAAATGTGGTAAAACCGAAGCAGCTTTTCAGTTCAGCAAAACCCTCAACTGGCCCCCATCCCGCCCAGGTCGGCTGTCCCCAAATCAATGTGATGTGTACACATTTTGCCTGGCAGTGAGTTACGTTGAACCCCCAGTGCCACCCTCCCGGAGCAGAAAACTCACTCCCGCTGCCATTTGGAAGGTGGGAGATGAACTAGGACAGACACAGATTCCCTGGAGATTCCCCTAGGAATAACAACTAGCCTCTGGGATGTGTCCCGGAGATCAGGATGTCAGACCCATAACCCTCATATATCTTCTAGGATAAAGAGGGCTTTATGGGACACTGGGAGCTCCCATAAAGCACAGGGCCAGCTGACCCCTATACCAGATTCTCGTCCTACTGGGCTATCTGACACTTTCCTAGCCTGTAGGTGGGCCCCTGGCTGCAGATTAAATTGTGCCAGGGTCTGATACCACCTCTTGATTGCCATGCAGGCATGCAGAACCTCCCACTCCACTTAGCAACAGAAGCTACTTTCTGATGATCTACTTTGGGACTGAAATTTAGGCCTTGTTTTTAAATGCTTAGGCCCGAGGCAACCAGCACTGTCTCTTTAAGATAAGCAGATGAGGCAGCACCGAATAGGACCTTTTCCCGGGTTTACAGTTAAGGATTATTGTGAAATCATTTCTATCTATATATACATTTTGGCTTTCACAAGACAGCAAAACACACCTCCCATTCCCTTCTTATGTTAAAGACACACAGTGCATATACAGACAGGAACACGCTGGCCCCACCCTCCCTGGAGGACCTTAGTACACACAGCTCCCTCCGCTTTTGCACTGAACCCAGCTTAGAAAGAGGGCACCTGGGAGTGATCTCAGGATGAATCCCACCTCCCTGCATCCAGCCAGCGAGCTGGGCTCTGGCACGTTTTGCAATGATGCCACACAGGCGGTGGCGGGGGATGACACGCTCAGGCGACGTCCGCCATGCTCTGAAAGGCTGCCGGTAAAGAAGGAATAGACGTTCCCTGGAGAGCGTCCCCTGATTGTTGAGCCGCACAAGGAGGGACTTTGTAGTTCAAAGCTGAAGGCTGTTCATTCCACACACAGCCTCGGGGCCTGGTTTGTCTCCATTGTGAAGAGTCTGAGTCCTTTGCCTGGCTGCTTTCCCACGGGGAGGAAGGCTGGCGCTGCTGGCTTGGAGTCGGCCCCCATCACTTGGCAATTCGACAAAGCAATCAGCTGATGGTCTCCCCTCTTACAGCCGAGAGGACTGCGCCTACTTCCCCATCCCCCTTCCAGCAGTGAGCAAGAGTCCAATCCATTCATTTTCCAGATCATCCCCTTCAGAAAAGCTACGCTCAAAAGGCAAGCGTAGACCCCTGCAGGAGGAAAGTAAAATGTTCCTTGTATAGCCCCGGCACCACGGCATGGCTCTTTGGTCCCCTCTCCTGGTGAGACCACTCAGAGTGGTTTATGCCTCCCAGCTAACAGAGGCCCATGCCTTTAGATCCCCAGGCTCGAGCCCTAGCAGGGGAAGGGGTAACGCTCAACTTCAACAGGAGCCAATGCAAAAAAAAGAAAGAGGATGGAGCAAATGAAGGGCTCACACTCTGTCCACCTTCAGAGGCCTCACTTTGGTGAAGAAGCTGCCTGGCCCAGCCGGTTCTGCCCATTTCTTCCTATAGAAACAATCTCATTTAGTGCAATTTAACCTTCCATTTCCCAAGGGTGGCAGGGGAGATGCCAGGACGCAGGTGGCTGGTTTTCTCCTGGCAAACGAGGTTAGTAAGGGACCTACCTACTGGCTCTTTAAACGACGCGGTGATCCCAAGCCCTAGCAGCTAATCATACGCAGAAACTTCCTTTCAAAGTCTTTTGATGGATAGTGCTTTGTACTCATAGGGGAGGGGATATAAATGAAGCTACTCTGCCCAGATGCCGTTAGCTACCAAGAACCTGTGTCTCACACAGGACAGGCAGGGTTACGAAATAAACAAGGATTGAAATGAAGTAGGCTTCACATCTGCCTGTTCCCGGCCCCTACTGGGCTCCTGGCAGGCCCTGACGCTACCTTGGAGCACTCACATCTGCAGCTCTGGCACTCACTACGTTACACTCAGAAGCAGAAGGAAGGAGCCAGGCTTGCGACGTCCGACGTGTACACGGTCAGATCCTGTGAGGACAAAGGGCGCAGACATATGCACACGGGGGTGGAAAAATAATGCCTGGCTGCAGTCAGCAAAGCTGGGCTGGTGGGGCGGGGGGAAGGTGGGCAGGGACAAGGCCTAGGGAACAGTTAGTCACAAAGTGCTCATGGCAGGATCCTGGGGAGGTGGCCGGGCTGGGCTGGGTTCTGCCCACCCACCTGCCCCCCTAGGGGATCTGAAATACATTGAGTTTGCTAGTGTTTTTGAGTGTCTGTCGGCGGTTGCAGAACCAGACCCGGACGACCTCGCGGTCGTAGTTGAGCTCCTTGGCGATCTCGGTGATCTCCTGGCCGGTGGGCAGGGCATTCTTCTCGAAGTAGGCGTTGAGGGCCTCGATGGCCTGGGGCGTGAAGGAGGTGCGGCGCTTGCGTTTCTTGGAGGGCTCGCCGCCCACGAACTCCATCAGGTTCTGCTGCCCTTCCTGGTTCCGCAGTTCGGCCTCGCTCAGCCACTTCTCCAGCACGGGCTTCAGCTTCTGGGCGCTCTTGGGAGTGATGTCCAGCTTCTCGAACCTGCAGGCAGGGCAGCGGGGAGGGAGAGAAGGCGTGAGGGTCTCGCCCTGCACCAGGGGTCTGGCACAGACAGAAGCAGCAGTGACCCCAGAAGCTCAGGGGGAAGGGTGGGGGAAGGGGCATAAGATCAAGCTGGTTACGTGCCCACACGCCGATGGTACAGTAACAAACACGACAATAGAGGCTAGTAAGAAAAGAGGACTCTGAAATGGGACACAGGCATGGACACATGATTCTGGGGGATCCACAAAAAGAGACTGGACTCCTGGGTTCTTTTCCCAGTTCTGGGTGGAGAATGGTCACAGCAGTGGGGATGGGGACTCAGGTTCTATTACCAGCTTGTAGAAGGGGTGGGGCCACTGATGCCCAAACTGTGGCCCTGCCCCCTAGTCGCCCCTTCCCCCTGAGGCCTCGCCCCACTCCGCCCCTTCTCTCTGAGCCCCTGCCTTCATGCTACCCATTCCCGAGACCCTGCCCTCCCACCGCCCTTCCCCTGAGGCCCCACCCCACCCCTTCTCCCCGAACCCTTGCCCTTGCGCCACCCCTTCCCAAGGCCCCGCGCCCACACTGCCTCTTCTCCCAAGACACTGCCTCCCACTCGCTCCTCTCTGCCCCCTCTGCCCCACATCACTTGTCCTTATGGCCGGAAAAAAGTGGGAGGCCATGACACCTCCCATTCCGGTGTCCCTGGTGTGATCTAAAGGTGAGTCCTGAGTTAATTTCCCAAGACTGGTAACGGACTGGGAGTCAGGCTGCCTGGCTTCTATTCATGGCTTTGGGTGGGGCCTGGGGTCTACAGATTACTGCAGATGGAGAGACAGGACTCTTGGGATTCTGTTCCCAGCTCTGGGAGAGGAGTGGGGTCTAGTGATTGGAGTGGGTGGATGGGACTGGGAGTCAGGACTCGCGGGTTCTAAGTCTGGCTTTGAACGACTATACAACTCACTCCACCTCTCTGTGCCTAGTGCCCCTCTCTATTGAGGGCATTAGTGCTTGGCTGAAAGGAGAGCGTTATGAACATCGCTTCTAGGGTGGGTAGGGCCAGGTGCTGCTGTCCTGGCTCAGGGGATTATCCCAGTGAAGCCAGGGGGTTCAGAAACGCTTTCTCTCCTTTTGGCTGAGACCGTTTCCTCTTTGCTTTTTCAGGGGAGGGAGTCACCGAAACGCTACGTAGACAAGCGGCGCCCTAGCCACTGTCTGCCCTGAACATCCAAGCCCTGTCACAGGGCTGGCACTGAACCCAGCCGCTTACCTGCAGATGGCAGACTGGCTGTAAGCTGGTCCTTCCGTAGCCGTCAAAGCTTGACCCACCTGTGTCTGCGTCAGGCCCAGAGACAGACGTCGGATCTTAAAGTTCTTGGCAAACTCCCGAATCTCCTCTAGGTTGATTCCATCCTCCTCAGTGCCTGTATTTGGAGTTTGTGGCTCTGGGGTAGGGAGGGGAGTACCGTTAATGCAGCGCAGTGTGCTCTTTATCATCACATCCAGCCACAGTCCATCTCCTCACATCTCCAAGGAGATCTCCAAGTGGGAGCAGACACTGTCCACAACTGGCAGCATTCTGGTAGCCTCACCCTATGGTTAGGGCCCCAATGGGTTGACCGACAGTCTCTGCCCCAGGGTGCTTACAGTCTAAACAGACAAGCAGTGGAAGGGGAAACTGAGGCAGAAAGAGGGGAAGCGACTTGCCCAGCGGCAGAGGCAGAAAGAGAACCCAGGTCTCCCAAGACCCAGACCAGCACCACATTCACAGGACCACACTGCCATTTCAGGGGAAGCAAGTCCAACATGCGACTTGTTTTGTTCTAGAGCGCTTTGTGTCTCGAGCAGCAGCTCGTCGGGGCTGGGATCTGCTTGATGCAGGGCACTGGTGTTGCTGTAGACATAACAATACTAACACTGCACTGCTTTGCAACATGTGTTTCGCTGTTTAAAGGCTTTTCCTCCCCACCAAAAATGCTTCCAAACAAATCGGAAGCTTCACCCAGCAGCCCGTGCCAGCGACCCTACAATAACAACCCAGTGTGCGCAGCTCGGAGCTCACCAGCGACCCTACGATAACAACCCAGCGTGCGCAGCTCAGAGTGCACCAGGGACCCTACGATAACAACCCAGCGTGCGCATCTCAGAGTGCATCAGTGACCCTACAATAACAACCCAGCGTGCGCAGCTCGGAGCTCACCAGGGACCCTACAATAACAACCCAGCGTGCGCAGCTCGGAGCTCACCAGCGACCCTACGATAACAACCCAGTGTGCGCAGCTCGGAGCTCACCAGGGACCCTACAATAACAACCCACTGTGCGCAGCTCAGAGCTCACCAGGGACCCTACAATAACCCATTGTGCACAACACTGGTTCTGTCCTGTACTCTCACCACTAGACAATCACCGGGAAGGGCTAAACCTCAGTGGTCACATCACACACTCTCCAATTCCTACAAAGGGAGTGCAAGCTGCTGCCCCACCCCCAGCATGAAATAGACAGGACCTGAGAGGTGCTTACTGGAAACCAGCTGGCTCACTGTTGGGGTCTCCGAGCAAGTGATGGGAACGGGCGCGGAAGAGGGCTTAGCGGCAGGGGCTGGGTTTGCGATGACCACAGCTGGCTGGGGCAGAGCCGGGGCAGGCTGGATTGGCTGAACCTGGTAACACAGCAAACAACAAGGCTCAGATGAAGGCCATATCAGTGCATATAGCCCAGACGGATGGAGAGGGTTGTGGCAAGCTCTCAGCTGCGGTAAAGCCCTGGCCACCCACGCGGCCTCTGCATAG
Source organism: Gopherus flavomarginatus (assembly GCF_025201925.1). Taxonomy (NCBI): domain Eukaryota; kingdom Metazoa; phylum Chordata; order Testudines; family Testudinidae; genus Gopherus; species Gopherus flavomarginatus. Next base: position 23,755,967 of record NC_066632.1, on the reverse strand, counting down.
GGGGCAGAGCACAGCTCTGCTCCGCTGATTCCCTGTTGGCATATGCAGTAGTGTAGCTGAGGGGGGAGCGGGGCTGCGGCCGCTCCCCCACTGAGCACAAGTGGTGCCTTGTCAATTTCTTGGCGCCTTTTTACTAACCCGGGGGAGCGATCAAAAAAAAAATAAAGGCACCACCTGCTGTGGTGCTTTTATTTTACTCACCCAGCGGGGCTCCGAGTCTTCAGCGGCACTGCGGTGGCAGGACCTTCACTCGCTCTGCGGGTCTTTGGTGGCATTTCGGCGGCGGGTCCTTCAGTGCCGCCGAAGACACCCGGAGCGAGTGACGGGCCTGCCACCGAAGTGCCGCTGAAGACACGGTGCGCCACCAGGTGAGTAAAAGCGCCGAAGCGCATGGCGCCTTTTTTTTCTACCGTTCCCACCACCCGGTTACGCCACTGAGTATATGGCCCAGGCATCGGTGGCATATGTTAAAGCCACCCCCATGCTACTCCAACTCATGCCAGGGTCACGGCTGGCACAGACTGGATCTTTGGTCTTCCCCTGGGCTGAATGGAGCTTGGCTGCAGGACAGAATCTGGCCCGTAGACAGGCAATCGCCACAAGTGAACTGCAGGCAAAGCAGGTGTCTGTTCAATTCCTACATGCCAGGGCTGCCTGACCTGGCTAAAAGGTGTCCTAGGCGGTGTCTTCTGGCACTGGATCCCGAGAGCTGCCACCTTGGGGGGACCTCTGGAGGAGCTGCCACCTTGGGGGGACCTCTGGAGGGAGCTGCCACCTTGACTCCTTCCAAAGGGAGAGGTCAGGCTCAGTTTCTGAACAGCCTAACGGGCCACCGGAGAATTCAGCAGGGCGCTAGGTCCTGGCAGAGGCTCCCACAGGTTGTTTAATGCTCAGTCAGTGGATCCGTAAAGGGCCGGTGCCCAAGTCACCAACCTCCCCAGGCTTTTTGGGAGCTGCCACGCATGGCATTATGCTGGCGCGCGGCCAAAGACAGCAGCCAGTTGGCTCCCTGAGAAGGCGCCTGTTAGGCAGTCGTCACCTGCCGTTTGGCTCTCACCTCATTCTTTGCCGGGGACTCTGGGGCATTGGGTTTCCTGATGGCCGCCGTCTGGAGGGCGCTGCTGGCTAACGTCGCGATGACCTGCCCTTGGGCATTCAGCAGCAGCTGCGGGGTCACCGCCTGCACCTGCAGGTTCTGGGCCGGCAAAACAGCTGGGGTGGCGTTGGCTGTCGTGATCCCAGCCGGGTTCACCACCCAGGGCAGCGTCCCAATGACCTGTAGAGGAGACAAGAATGGGAGCTGGGTGCATGGCACACCAATATCCTTCCTCGCTTCCCATCTGGCAGGATGGAGTGTCCCTCCCCTCCGGGGCTGGATACAGGACACTGGATGGGGTGAGCTGGTGCTCTGGGGTGGTGCTGAGAACTCTCTCTCAAGTACTCGGCTGGCTGGTTCGTGCTCACATGCTCAGGGTCTAACTGATGGCCATATGTGGGGTCGGGAAGAAATTTCCTCCAGGTGACCTTGATTTCACCTTCCTAGGATCATCTGGGAATACCACACTTAATCAATTCTCTGCCACTGCATGGGCCCTGGGCAATGGGTGCACAGTTGGGTCATCTGTGGGCTGCAACACGTGGATCTAATTCTGGCTGGGTGGTGCCGATGGCCTGTGATACACAAGAGGTCGGACCAGCTGATCTGGCGGTCCCTTCCGGCCTTGAACTCTATGACTATCTCTATCCTGAGTGACAGCTCTCAGGAAGGGAGAGGATGCCCGTAGGAAGGCCTTATGAGTGGCCAGGGAGGATTATCCTCCTGTTGTCTATTGGAGTCTGTCCCCACGTACCTGTCCCTGGGCGTTGGTGAGGATCTGGCTCGTTATCCCTTGGACGCTGGGAATGGTGTTTGCGATCACTGGGGTGGCGGTCAGTGAGCTGAGGAGCTGGGTTTGCCCCCCGAGAGAAGCTGCGCTGATCTGTAGAGAAAACAGGAGTCGGAGGTTAAACACACGCACTCAGCCATGTCTTGTTCAGTGGGGAAACCCCCCTCTGGCTCTCTCTTATGGGGAGGAATCCTCCAGCTACCTTAGGTACTTAACTGGCCCCCAGTTCTTCACACAGTGCACAGTCAGCCTGTGGAACTCCTTGCCTGAGGAGGTTGTGAAGGTTAGGACTATAACAGGGTTTAAAAGAGAGCTAGATAAATTCATGGAAGTTAAGTCCATTAATGACTATTAGCCAGGATGGGTAAGGAAGGATGTCCCTAGCCTCTGTTTGTCAAGAGGGTGGAGATGGATGGCAGGAGAGAGATCACTTGATCATTACCTGTTAGGTTCACTCCCTCTGGGACACCTGGCATTGGCCACTGTCGGTAGACAGGACACTGGGCTGGATGGACCTTTGGTCTGACCCAGTACTGCCTTTCTTATGTTCTTATTACGATACTATTGTGACACTTCACAATCTTTATTGTGCTCATCTTCACAAACCACAGGGGGAGGGAGGGGACAGGGCAGTGCTACTATCCTCACTTTACAGATGGGGCACTGAGGTGCAGAGAGACCAGAGACCACAAATGAAGATGTGATTGTAGCACAGGTAGGCATAGCCCTGCCAGCTTTAAGCTAGCTAGCCCGGGGAACCGTAACAGCGGGACAGAGCCTGGGGCCGGCTAGCAACCTGAATTTGTACCCAGGGTTCCCAGAGGGCTTGTACTTGGGCAGTCAGGCCATGCCGCTGCATCTTCACTATTACTGTGCTAGCTAGATCAAAGCCAGTGCAGGGATGCCTCCGCACGCTAACAGTCACAGCTTCATTTGCAGCCCAGTTGCACCCTCCAGGCAGGCAGGAAGCCTGGGAGACAGCAAGGAAGTGAACCCAGGCCTGCAAAGTCCCAGGTTAGCACCATAACCACTAGGCCATCCTTCCTCTTCTAGGTACTATCTTTCAAGGAGGTCTTGCGAAAGACTCTGCCTATCTCGGCTCACCACCCAGCCTGCTTCTGCTTTGTCAGTGACGGCAGCCGGCCCAACCTGCCGGCTGCTCCCAGGAGTCCCCATGTCCTTTCTCCCGCCTCGCTCCGTATGCAAGGGAAAAATCCCCATCAGAATGATTAATAACCACACCTGGCTCATACCACCAGTAGCTCTCAGAGCACTTTACAAAGGGGGTATCATCAGCCCCATTTTTACAGATGGGGAAACTGAGGCACAGAGAAGCAAAACAACTCGCCCAAGGTCCTCCAGCTGGTCAGTGTCAGAGCCAGGAATGAAATGCAGCTCTCCTCCCTCCCAGTCCAGTGTTCTATCCACTAGGAAACACTGCCTCCTGTTCTGGGCAGGTATAAACGATGACACAAGGGGCCAGAATCAGGCCCCTTTGTGAGCTGCTCTGTCAATACAGACTGCCCGACGTCAGATCGGCTGACAGGGATTCCTGCCCAAGCAGGACAGACAGCTCGGCTCCCAGAGATTCTCTGGGAGTGTCACACCAGCTCCTTACTATGCCAGGGTTAAAGGCAAATCCTGCAGGCTGGACTGTGATTTGCGTCTGCGTCTCCAGTGGCTTCGCCACGGGCGGCGGAGGGGCAGCGGCAGGCTGGGGCAGGATGGCTGGTGGGCTCTGGAGCGAGGGCTGCGGCTGGAACACGGCCTGCGTTTGGACGGAGGGTCGCGGCTGGACTGTCGGAGGAGCCTGCAGTGGCTGGGCAGGCTGCACTGGGGCTGGCATTGCCGTGTTCAGGACCGCAGCTGCTGAAAGCAGAGCAGAGACATGGATGCTGAATAGCCGTAATACGCCGCTCTCTTTGCCCGTCCCTGCAACAAACCATCATCGTAATACCTAGCCTCATCCAGAGCCTTTAAACTGAGCCCCCACCGGCCCCACCTGAGCCTTTTTATCCAGGCACCAGCGCTGGCCTCTGTTCTGTCCTTTGGATGCCTGGCACTAGGACAAAGGACAAGGGTGCATGGGATCCAGGACAGGGCAGGCCCATGGACTGTCTGACAGAAGACCAGCTGCCAACTCTGGTGGCTTTATCACCCATCTCATGATTTAGGGTATTCGGCCCATGGAGCCCCAGCTCTTGGGGTCATGGGACTATGGAAATATCTCAGCTTTCGTCTAAGAAACTGGATGTACGTTTCTAGCCCCCGCGGCTGCAGAGAGACGCTGGGAAACATCCCTAGCACTTTGCATGAGTCGGTCTGAAAGGGTTTTACAAAGGAGGCCAGGATCATCACCCCCCCGTTTTACAGATGGGGAAACGGAGGCACGGGGCGGTGACATGACACGCCCAAGGTCATCCAGAAAGCCAGCGGCTGAGCTAGGAAAAGAACCAAGGAGTCCTGAATCCCAGCCCAATGCTCTAGGTATATCACACGTCAGTTCCTGTACCAAGGCCTGCATGTGATCACGGGCAGGGGTTACACGGATATCCAGGAGCGCAGGGCACCTGAGTGCCATCCGCAGTCATCACAACCCAAGGGAGGGAAATAGGTGGGGGGACCAAGGCACAGGGTTGGGTTCATGCTTAGTCCCAGGTCGCAGAGGAAATCCATGAGTGAACCAGGATGGGAACCCAGTTCCGCAGAGTCCCCGTCGGCTGCCTTATCCGCCAGGCTATCGTTTAGGAGCAGCTTCTTGTTGAAAGGCAGGTGGATCCCCCCACACACCTCTTTTTGGAAGGGAGTTGGCAAAGTTCAAAAACCTGATCTGTCAAACATCCCCAGAATCTGAAAGGTCCCATCTGGATCCACCCTTAACTCCGTAAAGGGAACCAAACTGGCCATCGGGCCAGCGAACACGCACAGTGGCAATCACAGGATTAGACAGCGTGAGGGAGCTGGCCCTTCGGGGCTTCAAAGCAATTAGACGCATTAGCTAAACACGGCTCCACCAGGAGACAGGTCAGCGTTAATCTCGTAGCTCTGCATCAGATGAACTGAGAGGGCACCGTTCACCCCTGTGGCAGCGTGAGGCCTCAGCACTGCGTACATGGTATACCAGCCATATGGACTGAAGTGGTGCCTAGACCTCACGCCGGCCCCCTGTGCGGGGTGGATTTCACCCAGAGAACGAGCATGACTTCCCTACTGACCCAGCCACGGACTCAGAATTTAAATGCAAATCCTGGCCTGGAGCTCAGAGCACTGGCCCATGCTTCTTCCCAGACACAGAGAAATCAATGCAACCTTCCTTGCCCCTGCATGAGCCTGCAGTCCTTATGCATGCAAAGCCAGCTGGAGCCAATGGGAGCTTTTGCCTGCAAAAGAACAGCGGATTCAGGCCCGGTGCTTGCAGCTTTACCCCATTCCCAGGCCAGGTGGACTTTGACTCAGCACAAACAACAGGACATTTGACCCAATTGGGGATGTTCTAAGGCAGAGGAGCGGCCGGTACCTTGCAAGTTGGCTATAGGCGGTTTGAAAATTCCCCCTGTAGGAGAAGCAGCCGTCAGTCCGGGAAGGGCAGCGACCGTTGCTGTAGGAAATGTCCACACAGCCAGCCCCTGCTGACCAGCCACTTGACCTGCAATACTGATGGGGATAAGAAGAGGTTGAGTAACTGCCCCTGCTGGAACCATTACTCCTGTCACAACTGTTGCTAAGTTTTCCTGAGTCAAGACCTGCAAAAGTAAACAAGATTTAAAAAAGAAAAGGGAAAAAAGAAATCAGCGCCACTGCAGACAGCATCAGCCGCATTAGCCATTTCCAAGGCACGCTTTGCCCCAGCCAGGGGGAGCCTGCCTGAGCCATGCGTGGGCGTGGGACCGCTCCCGTCTTAGCAGCTGGGTTCCAGCTGAGTGGAGCCCCCTGAAAGCTGGTTGTCAAATCAACACCAGTGGGTTTTTTGTTTTTTTTTCTTTAGTGCAACCCTACAGAATCATTTCCAGCAGCAGCTCAACGCCACGGGGCCCTCTGTGGCGGGCGCTATACGGAGGAGTGGCCAGGGATGGATCAGGACACAGAACCTCTGCTCCATGCCTAGGCGGGTTGTTTCATTCAAACCCCACCCCACCACCGGGTGCTCTCCCACTGGGCACGTCTCTGTGCAAAACACACAGGGACCATTAACAACCGATATACGACGGGAAGCGTTGGAAGAGCGGGTGTGAATCCCATGTGTCCGTGGCACCCTCACAGGTGCGTCCATCTCACTGCTTGAGCCTCCCCTCCCACATGTCGGACACAGGAGAAACACCCCGCGCTCTTCCCCTGCTCGTCGTCCGCGTTTGCTCCCTTCCCATGCCCAGCTGCGGGACTGCTGGGTAGTTACCTGTGGCGTAGCTTGTACAGCCAAGGGAGCTAGGGTTTGGGTCGGCTGGCTCATTGCTGGGTTGAAGGTGGTGACGGATGAGACGCTGGTGGGAGCCATTCCAGGCAATGACTTTATTTCGCCTTGAGAGGAGGAAATAACAAAACATCAAGAGACCCTGTTACTTAAGTGTAATGATAATCACAATTATATAGTGCTTTTTAACTAGAGATCTCCAGAGCTGCATTAGTACCCTTATGTCACAAATGGGGAAACTGAGGCACGGGGGGGAATGACTTGCTCAAGGTCACTTAGCGAATTTGTGGCAGGGTCTGGAATTGAACCCAGGACTCAAGTCACAGTCCCATTCCCTAACTGCTAGGCCGCATTATCGTCTACATACATAATGAGGCTTTCTGTCTCCCTCCAGTGGCTATACCACAAATGACTGCTGCTGGCAGAGCTGGATTTTTTGGGCTCAGGCAACAGAGCGTGGCTCTAATGTGGCAGCCTCTCCCTACCCCAAAAGAAGCTGAACATCAGAACAGCCATACTGGGTCCATCTAGCCCAGTATCCTGTCTTCCAACCGTGGCCAGTACCAGGTGCTTCAGAGGAACTGAACAGAAGAGGGTAATGTATCAAGTGATCCAACCTGTCATCCAGTCCCAGGTTCTGGCAGTCAAGAGGTTTAGGGACACCTAGAGCATGGGGTTGGGTCGCCAACCGCCCTGACTAATAGACGTCGATGGACCTGTCCTATAACCCACTTCTACTTTTGGAACTCACCACATCCCCCAGCAATGAGGTTCACAGACTGACTATGAGTGGTGTGAAGAAGTGCTTCCTTCTGTTTGTTGTAAACACGCAGCCTGTTAATTTCATATCATGACTCCTGGTTCTCATTTTACAAAGCAGGTCAGGAGTCTTACCCCCCGCATTTTGTAGAGGGGGAAACTGAGGCACAAAGCAGAGAAGCCTCTTGCCCACAGAGCTTAGTGGCAAAGTTGGGACTAGAACTCAGGTGTTCGGTGTCCCATGCCGGTGCTCTATCCACTAGGCCAGCCTGCCTCCCAGGTGGTAATGCCTCTGGCTGCACGGAATGGAGGCGAACTCCTGATCTAACATACCCACTCGTCTGAGTCTAGGTCATTTCCCTGGTCTGGCCACCTCAGCCATGCATGGAGTCAAGGTGACACCTTGTGTCCAGGCATAGGCATTGCAATTCTGTAATCTTGGATGGCAGCAGCGTTCTGAAAAGGCACTGAAATTTTTGGCACAGATTGTTAATGAGCACCACCTTCCCATTGCTACCCCTGGGTAAGAGAGGCTGCATCACAGCTACATTACATGCATCTTCCTTCTCCTCCACCTTGGACTCTAAGACTGAAGTTAGTTCCTGCCCAAAGGAGCTGACGATCATAGGATAACAACACTATCTTGGCAGCTGTCCCCCCAAACACATAACTTACCAAACTGAAACCCAAGAACACTTCACCCACCATTGAAAGGCAACCACCTCTGGGGTGGGATGCAGCAGCTGTTTATCAGCGCATATCAACACTCCGGAACAGCCTAGGGCAGGCAGGGAAGAAAAATCCCGCACCCGTACACTACTCCAGCCGTTTGCTTTGGCATCACGGCTGCAGAGGACACGAGGGATCCCCTAGAGGGTACGTCTACACTGCATACTAAGCTAAGTCTGAGATCAAGCTCCCCTTGTGTGCACACACAAATGGCTTCAGGACACCGACGGCTCCACAGACCCTGCTTGGGTCCCACTGTGACTCAAGTCCAATTCCTGTCATTTTGCAGCGTGGACACAAGTCAACACGAAGCCCATCCTTCTCTCTAAGGCCCGGGTGGGAAAGAACACGGCACATGGAGAAAAAGAAACTCCCTCTAACCCTTCTTATGGATTACATCGAGGACCGCTCCTTGCTGTTACTGTCAAAGGGGTGGACTGGATTTGGATCTCCATGAGCCAGGCAGCAACATGGGTAAGTGCATGCATCGTATGCAGAAGTGTTTTCTTCTTCACAACCTGTGTGTATTAACCCCACGTATCCCTGGGTGGCGCGTTGCATAGGCTGGGCCTCCCCAAACAGCCCAGCGTAGCCCCGCCCATATTCCTTCCCAAAGTCCCCTCCTGCTTGCCCTTTCCCCTTGCCCCCAGGCCAGGCAGGCTGCTCCTCTTCAGAGAAGCACGTGGGGCTGGGACTTGGGGTGGCTGGGGCTGTCCACCGCTGGGGGGCCCCCGGGTGCTGCACCGCCTGCTGCTCGTGGGGGGGGGGGGTTGGACGGATGCGAGAAGGAGGGGCTCCGGCGGGGAAAGGAGGCGGGTCCTCAGGTGGGGCTGGCCGGGGCCTAGCCTCCCATAACCAACAGTTCACCCGCCACCCTTGCGAATATCAGATTCATCACACTGACTCTTATTGGTATCAGAGAAGCACCTACAGGCCCTGCCCATCTGAGCTCAGAGCCCTGTTCTGCTAGGAACTGAACATAGTACATACTGAAAAGCTTACAATTTAAACCAAGAGAAGGGAAACTGAGGCACAGGGCATGACTGTGTCCAGGGTCTTGGTATAGAACCCAGGTCTCCTGGCTCACAGTCCAGTGGCTAGTGAAGCACATGGCCACATCTGACAGCTATCGGTTTCATCCGTTTTGTTGACAGGCAGAAAATTCAATGGAAAGATCGTGCCAGAGTCTGCTGGGAGAGCTAGGATTAGAAAGTCAATTGAAATTGGGAGTATATTTTTCAGGGGACCTTTTGGCCAACTCAGGAGGTTTTCTAGGTCTTGGGCATTTTCCCAGTGAACAGTGAAACAGATCCTGAGGACCTCGTACCAGTTGTCCCTCCACAAGTGGTCTCCAGGTTTGGCTGCACGTCTTCTCTTCCTGGTTCACTTGTTTCCACGGGGCAGCTGCTTGCGACCTCTCCAGCTGTTGCTTCCAAAGCTTTCCCATCATCCTCTGCTGGAAGTGGGGCGTCCACTCCCACCTCCAGCACTCGGATAGTCTCGTGACTCGACATCACAATGACCTAGAAGCAGATAGCAAAGCATAAGTAAGATCTCAATGGGCACAAACCCTGAAAGAGACGAACAAGAAGAAGGCATAATTCTCTTGGCTTCACACTCTCCATCCACAGCGAAAGGCAGAGCTAGACTGGATCCATCTATCTATCTATCTATCCATCCATCCCTATACACATCCATCCATAATCCATGCCCACACATAGCTGTCTATCTTTTCATGCCCATACACATACATCCATCTATCTATCTATCTATCCAGCCATCCCTATACACATCTGTCTATCCAGCCATCCCCATATCTATCTATCCATCTATCCCCATATACATCTGTCTGTCTATCCAGGCATCTCCATATCTATCTGTCTGTCTGTCTGTCTGTCTGTCTGATCACACTAGGTTCAGCTGTAACTTTTTCATCACCATTCCAGTTAGTCAAAAACAGCCAGGCCAGATCCTCAACGGGTGTAAGTCAGCTGCAGCTCCATCAGTAATTGGGTCACCTCTCCAGTTGGTGAGAGCTGGCCCGGCTCCACTGATGTCACCGGGGCAGCCCCTCAACTGGGGTGAATCAGCACAGCTCTATTGAAATCAATGGGCCGAAGCCCCAATGGGCGTAAATCAGTGACACTCCACTGAAGCCATTGTTGATTTACACCCGCTGAGGCTCTGGCCCTGAGCACGCTGGCAGTGTTAGAAGGGCAAGACATTCCCAAGCCCGACGCCAGGCTCTGCTGCCACAAACCCGTGGAAAGAAACCAACATACTTGCTCGTTAACCGTCAGGGAAGCTTCCTGGGGCTGCACGTCCATGACTGGTCACTGCGCGCTGCGGGGGGTGGAGTGGACTCACTCTCCACATACTGCAAGCAAGAAGACAATGGTCACAAGAGCATCTGCTATTAAACCGGTGTCACGCCCGCCACGGGGTCAAATCTTGGAACAACTTGCAAGAGTTGAAGCAACACACACTCTTGCATTTCACACCCTGAAGTGACACGGGAACAGCCCCGAGACCAGCCTCCCTTCGCACTGTGGGGTAGCTGATGGAGCGAGGCACAGGCAGCCTGGCTTCTCCATACCACTACACCTTGTACAGCTGTTCAAACCAGTGCAAAATGCTCCTCTTCCAAACCAGTTCCGCTTTGCAACAGGTCTCTGACTGCAACAAGTGCAGGGCAATGGAAGGTCAAGTGTTGGGAGCACAGGCGCTGACCTTCATTTTTCCCGGTGGGTGGCTCCACACCCGGCTCCACCCTGAGGCTCTCCCACTTTCCAGAGGCCCTGCCACGCCTCTTTCCACCCCAGTTCCGCCCCCTCTCTTAAGGTCTCCTGCCCTCCCCTGAGTGCTTCCTTACCAGCTGCCCAACAGCTGATCAGTGCCCCCACCCAACAGCTGATCAGTGCCCCCACCCAACAGCTGATCGGTGGCTCCACTCAACAGCTATGGTTGGTGGGTTCTGAGCACATCCTATTTTTTTTCACATGGGTGCTTGAGTCCCAGAGCACCCATGCAGTTGGCACCTATAGTTTGGAGCCAGGGCTCCCGGGTTCTACTCCTGGTTCTACCATTAACTTCCTTGGGGAAAGGGTTGGTATGCGAGGTGTCCCCTTCTCTATGCCAGGTGTGGGAGGCGGATGAGCTAATATTGATCATATCTCACAAGGGGAGTGTGTGTGTGTGTGTATGTGTGTGTGTGTGTCTGAAGGGAATTGTGTGATTCACTTAGTAAAGCAGAAGAGCTGAATAGCCAATGAGAGAAGAAAGAGGCGCTGGAGATTTCACTAAAAATACTCATCCCAACTCCACCCCAAAAAAAGCAATGGATCAGTGCAAGAATGTCTACTGACTGGGAGGAGAAAACATCCCAGATGAAAATCTACCAACAGAAAAGCGAAACCCACCCCTCAGGATCAAACCATTCTCCCTCGTCTTGGAAAAACAGAGTCTCGCTAACACACTTCTTTCGGCTGGCATTTTCCTCTCCCGCTGTCCATGGGGGTTACGCGCCTAACTCCCATAAACCCGCTGAAAATTCCAGCCTTAAAGAACAGCTATTTCCAAAGAGGACACTGCCTCTTCGCCCGGCACAGGACCCTCAAGGTGCTCAGGTCTTTGAAGGCTTGTCCTCGGCCATCCTGCGTCTCTGCAGGGGAACACAAGGGGCAACAGATTTAATTTGCTCTTTTTTATGAGGATCCTTTCTTGATGCTGGTTTAAATTTCCTGGTGGGCGAGATTTGTTTTGGAAGGATCTTAGCGCATCTGTTAAAGAGGAAACCGAATCTCTCGTAACGGCCTTCGTGAGTTTATTTGCTCACGTACCGTCCCCTCGCTGCCTTACAGACGTGTAATTACCTTTAGAAGAGGTTGATGAATTTTTTATTAGGAAGGGCTCTGGGATGCATTTAACCGGCCAGGCTGCTTGACATTCAGAACTATTTGATGCAGGCATGAAGGTGTCCTTGTTTACACAGCTGTGGAGGAGTTGGGTCAGGAGTTACTAGCAATGGAGAAAAGCAGCAGAGAGACCGCAAATGACTTCTGCCTCAAGACTCTTTGTGAACAGGGATGCCAACCCTCCTGGACTGGCTGGGAGTCTGCTGGAATCTGCCTCAATCTCCTGTTGTCTATTAAAAGCAATGCAGCAGATTTTAATACACCAAAAGTCTGGTCGGCGGCACAACAGGGCTAAGGCAGGCTCCCTGCCTGCCCTGGCTCCATGCGGCTCCCAACAGTGGACGGTGTATCCGGCTCCAAGGTGCAGGGATGGCCAGGGGGTCTCCCCATGTTTCCCTCTGCGTCCCATGGGAACTGCGGAAAATGGGAGCTGCAGGGGTGGTGCCTGCAGGCAGGGGCAGCGTGCAGAGCCACCTGGCCACTCCTGAACCTAGGAGCCGGACATGCCGGTCACTTCCAGGAGCAGCTACCCGAGGTAGGCACCACCTGGAGTATGCACCCCTCACCTCCTCCCGCACCTCAACCCCCCCTGCCCCAGCCCTGAGCTCCCTCCCGCTCCCAAACTCCCTCCCAGAGCCTACACTCCCTCCCGCATTCCAATCCTTTGCCCCAGCCCTGAGCTACCTCCTGCACCCAACCCCCTGCCCCAGCCTGATGAAAGTGAGTGAGGTTGGGGGAGAGCGAGCAACGGAGAGAGGGGTGATGGAGTGAGTGGGGGTGGGGCCTCTGAGAATGGGTGGGGCAGGGCATCAGGGAAGGGGTGGGGCAGGGGGCGGGGTAAGGGTGTTTGGGTTTCTGTGATTAGACAGTTGACAACTCTACTTGTGAACATGTCTTGTTGCTAGGGTCTTGCCTACATGGGAGAGTTTAACAACGTGGAAATATAACTTCAGCCACTCAAGGCAGGACTAAATAGGATCTTTTCTAGACCAGCCCTGACAGGTGTTTGTCCAACCCGCTCTTAAAAATCTCCAATGATGGAGATCCCACAACCTCACTAGGCAATTTATTCCAGTGCTTAACCATCCTGACAATTAGGAAGTTTTTCCTAGTGTCCAACCTAAACCTTCCTTGCTGCAATTTAAGACCACTGCTTCTTGTCCTATCCTCAGAGGTTAAAGAGAACAATTTTTCTCCCTCCTCCTTGTAACAACCTGTTATGTACTCAAAAACATTTATCATATCCCCTCTCAGTCTTCTCTTCTAAACAAACCCATTTTTTCCAATCTTTCCTCATAGGCCATGTTTTCTAAACCTTTACCCATTATGAATTATGAATAAAGCAAAGAATTCTCATTGGCCGAGATTTTCAAAATTGACTAATGTTTTTTCTTCCTGGGTGCCCAACATGAGAAACCTAAAAAGGGCCTGTTTTCCAAAGTGGCACGGACACTGACTTTCAGCTTTTCCTGGGGGTGCTCCACCCTGAGGCCCTGCTCCCACTCCAACCATTCCCCCAAAGCGTCACCCTCGCTCGCCTCTTCCCGCACCTCTTCCCCTCGAGGCCTCACCCCTTCCCTGAGAGTGCCCTGCCTTCACTCCACCTCTCCTTATCCTCACTCCTCCCAAGCGCTTCCTGCCCACCACCGAACTGCTGATCGGCAGGTGGCTTTAAAGATTAGCACTGGGACCATGGAGCAGATGTTGGGTGTGCATGTTATTATGATATGCACTGATGTTTTAATAATATAGGATGAAATCCTGGCCCTATTAACATCAATGAGGCCAAAATGACACCAATACAATAATCAGTATGTAGTAACTGGGTAGTAGTATCCCTTTAAAGTGTGTGTGAAATTACTGCTTCCTTCACTCTTTACACAACAAACGTAACAGGAAGAAACCTCACAGAAACACAAGGGAGTCCAAGTAACTGTGTTTACTAACTATATACAACAAGCAATCTATACACATATACATGCTGCTGGTAGTAGTCTGTTGGTTTCTGAAACATAAAACCCAGCGAGCGCCATTAGAAGGCTCACAAACTATTTAAAGGGACACTGCCCACCTCCTAGCTGCTGCACACACTAAACTGGGAATTTAGCTCTCAGCTCCCTTTAAAACTATCCCCCTAGTTGGCTTTGACAATCTCAACCTAAACATTCAAACAGATCCCAGGGGCGCTGCCGAGAACTAGTGCCATCTTCTCTGCTACGCTCGGTGGCTTTTAATAGGTTTAGATCCTGCTGCCTGAGTGAGTGAACTGATTGAGATCCGCCCAGTGACTGATGTGTAATATTTGATAAAAGTTTTTAAATCCCACTTTGACTTCAGAGTAGCCAAACGCCATGGGATGTCGGTGCATGCTTTAATTAACAATTTATTCCAGTGCAACAGAGAACAGAGTCAGGGGCCATCAGGTAGCTCTTCTACGCATCTGGCGTTATTAATAGTTAATTAGTTCTCCTACAGCCAGAGCGCAGCAACTGGCAGGAAAAATTGGAGCGACACTTGCTGCGCCAGGGATGTGCCGGCAAGAAGAAAAACCAGAGAATTAAAGCTGCAAAACCTCCTGTGACAAAGACGAGATGAACCGAATGGACAGTCATTCTACCAGGAAGGGAAGATCTGTGAGCTGGACACAGTGGTGGTTACCGACTGGGTTGCTGGTCTCCTGGCATTGGTAAGACTTGCTGTGTGTCTCTGGGAGGAGACTGTAAGCTCTTTGGGGCAAGGACTATCCTACACTTTACAGAGCCTACCACAATGAGGTCACTATCTCACCTGGGGTTTCCAGGTCCTCGTATAATGCAAATCGTAAATAACTGTTGACCCCACAAAAAGACTCTCTGGATAAGTTAGAGCAGCCCTCGAGCAGCCTTTCCCAGGTAGTACCACCACCTGGGATCCCCTTAGCACTAGGTATTATGGCTCCTTCCCCTTTCTGTCTCCTGCACTTGAGCTGGTAAGAGAAGGAAAGCACAATTATGCACATGGCAGCTCTTTGCTGGAGGAATTCTCCTCTACCCTTTGTGGCTCATTCACGACCCCTCCATGCTGCTGGAAAGGCATACAGAGACTGGAGTAAGGGGGCAGAATCAGCCCCCCATCAATTAGAAAGCAGGTTTCATAAATAATGCTGCAATTTTTTTTAAAGGCGTCGGCCCAAATTCGGTCCTGGTAAAGAATAACTCAGCATAGTTCTCATGCTAATCAATGGAAACTCAGCCTGTTTATACCAGGGCTGAATTTGGTTTGTCCCAGGAGGTAGGAAGGCAGAGAAATGTCCACTAGAGAGATCATTTTTATCAGGCCTTGTCTACACGCAAGTTCGAACTGGTTAGTTATACAGGACACTCTGATTTCGGTTTCAGAGTGGTTTCTAACAGTTTAGTCTAAATTCCTTACTGTTTTAAGCTAAACTGAAATAAGCCTGTTTTCAGCCAAAAATCACAGTCCACAAAGGGGTTTGCACCAGCATCACCAAAGTGATTGAAATTCACCCCTTTCATTAAAAAGATTCAACTTTCTCGTACGGACAAGACCCAAGACCTGCTTTCTCTGTTGCTGCTGTGCTATTAAATAATACTGTTTGACAGAGACATCTTTTGCATACAGGTATAATTAAATCTGCAGTAAAATCTTCCAGCTTTGCAAACACACGATGTGAATAAACAGCAATGAGCAATACCAAGGCTGCTGCGTACAGAGACCAATTAACTAGCTGTTTCTGAACAAATTCGGCAGGAACATCTGTATCTATCCATCCATCTAAAAATAAAAGGGTTGAGGACGTTGTTAGCTGGAGTGTTCGCTGTTTGCACAGGCATATATTTTATTTATGGAAGGTTTCTGTTAAATACCTTCTAAAAGCAGCCTGAAATGTTGTATCACTTCATCAGCCTAAGCAGCAGAGAGCGGAAATTTTCACCCAACCTGCTTCCACTAAGAATTTTCCTACTGCCTTCAATTAGAATAGGGTCCATCCAATGCTGAAGGCCTTTAAAAATCCTGTTCACAATACTTCAGCCTTGTGTACATACAGTCATAATGTTTTCCCTGTTTAGAGTTGGGGCATAACTGTATGGCAACAGCGTTAAATTGGTATCATCCCTTGGTCTGGATCCGGTTAGACTGCTCTTTGGGGGCGGAGCCTGTCTTTTTTCCCTTCTGTCTTTGTACAGCACCTTGCACAATGGAGTCCAGGGCCATGACTAGGTGCTATGGTAACACAAATACACCTCTACCTCAATATAACACAACCCGATATAACAGGAATTCAGATATAATGCGATAAAGCAGTGCTCCGGGGGTGGGGGTGGGGATGGGGATGGGGCTGTGCACTCCAGTGGATCAAAGCAAGTTCGATATAACGCGGTAGGATTTTTTGGCTCCCGAGGACAGCGTTATATCGAAGTAGAGGTGTACATAAAATAATAATAATAATATAAAGATGCTTACACCTGTAAAGCTTACTCCTGTCATTTCATCTTAGGTCTGCTCTACACACAGTTTTCATACTGATTTAATGACTTCATTTAAGGTATGTATAACGTATTCCTCAGCCAGGTCTATGCCATAGAGCTTTGCCGGCTTAGCTACATCAGTTAATACTGTAAAAAAATCACACTCCTAACAGACACAGCTATACATGTACATTGGCCATGTACAGTGGCCAAGCCGGACAGTTTCTACGCAAAAGAATAAATGGACACAAATCAGACGTCAGAGAATACTTCAATCTCCCTGATCATTCAATAACATGCTTAAAAGTGGCCATTCTTCAACAAAAAAACTTCAAAACCAGACTCCAACGAGAAACTGCAGAGCTGGAATTAATTTGCAAACTGGACACCATCCAATTAGGCCTGAATAAAGACTGGGAGTGGATGGGTCACAATAAAACTAATTTTCCCCCTCCTGTTATTCAGACCTTCTTGTCAATTGTTTGAAATGGGCCACACTGGCTTACCTTGGCCTCATTACCACTACAAAAGTGATTTTTCCTCCCTTGGTATTCGACTGTTGAGAACAGCTCACTTCCACTTTAATTGAATTGCCTCGTTAGCACTGACCCCCCACTTGCTAACACAACTCCCATCTTTTCATGTACTGTGTATATACACCTGCCTACTGTTTTTTTTCCACTCCATGCATCTGATGAAGAGAGTTTTAGCTCACGAAAGCTTAAGCCCAAATAAATTTGTTAGTCTCTAAGGTGCCACTAGGACACCTCCTTGTTTTTGCTGATACAGACTAAGATGGCTACCATGCTGAAAGCTATATAAGCAATCCCCCTGTGTAAAAAGGGGCTCATCTCTTTAAGTGTCCTTCTGCTGGTATAGTTTATGTTTCTTAGGGAGGTGGTTTCAAGTGTCCTGGCTCCAGCCAGCTTTGCCAATATAGCTATACGGCAGAGCTTTTGTAGTGTATACTGGCTTCCTGGTTTTCTTCCCACGTGGGAACCAACTATACTGGTAGAAGCACATTTATACTAGTAGAACTGCATGTACATTAAGAGGGTTGTATCACTTTAATTATACATGCATAAAGCAAAACAATTTTCTGTGTGATCAAGCCCTTTTAAGCACCTTTGTACCAGCATAACTGTGTCCACGCTAAAGGGTTTTACTGCTTTAACTACACCTGTTTCTAAACCGCTATAGTTAAATCGGTAAAAAAACGGGTGTGCAGACTGACCCTTATCGTGTATCTACACTGCAGCTGGAGGTGTAACCTGTAGCTTGGGCAGAGGCACCTGCGCTAGCTCTGATCTAGCGAGCGTACGAAAAATAGCATTCAGCATAGCCACACCTGCATGGGCGGTGGGAGGGGCTAGCTGCCCTGCGTACAATCCCATCTGAAATCCTAGGTACACACTTTGAGTGGCTAGCCCATTCCCAGCCGCGGCTACATTGCTATTGTTAGCTCACTAGCTTGATCAGAGCTAGTGCAGGCATGTCTGCCGGAGCTGGAAATTATACCAGTGTAGACAAGCCCTCAGAGGCTAGAGAAATACAGCTGCTGATTCCTGGTAAGCCTTCCTTCATGCACTGCACCCTCACTGGGCGTCTGTCATCAAGATCAGGTGCCGTGTATCTCACAGCGGAGTAAAGCTGATTGGGAATTTTTTGATGGAAAACTTTTTCATCGGAAATTGCCCATTTAATGAAGCCAAAACTTTTCACGGGAAAGGGGGGTGCCAGTCTCGACAAATTTCCCCCTTCAATTATAAAGTTCTGAAAATGTCAAAACGACTTCTCATTCCAAAATTTAAGATACTAGAATTTTAAAAATATATCAAAAATGGCCAAAATCGAGGCCAGGATGGGCACCCACGGGGAGATTACTTGATATTCAGTGGACATATTCCTAAAAAGCCAATGCATATTTAAAAAATAAGCAGACATCTGTGCCTCACTGCAACATTCCTTTGCAGTGAATGTTCACGCCAGGACCAGCTGTTTAAGGAAAGGTATAATTCCAAACACACTCGCTAGTGAATGAGAGAGTGTCATTCTTGGCAGGAGATAGGACTGAGCAATTATTAGCTGGTCTGCTAGAAAAATCACAAGAACCCAGGAAATTCTGAGTTCTAATGCTGGGTACTCATTTACTTTTCGGCTTTGGGAAAGGCACAATCTTGGGAAGACACAGGAGGGTTTTGTGCACTTGCCTCCCATAGGGAGCTGGGCAAATTCTTCAGCGTGATCAGCTTCTATGATTTCACTCGCTGGGCTGCAAAATAAGAAGGCTTGGTGCTGAAAATGCCCCAGCTCTCTTGCCCCAAGGGGATTCATCTGCTCCCCAGTCACATCCCTCCTGTTTGTGCATTTTAGGAACGTCTCCAGGAAACGGTGAAAAACAAACAAGATTCCATGCGCTTTCCCAAGGAGGCACATGGGCACAATGGAGTGTTTAAAAAGCAGCATAATCCTTTATAGTTACATACACTTTACGGCGCCTTTGCACTGCCAGAGAGGTACAAAACGGCCTTTGTGTAAATTCGAAAGAAGTTTAGTGCAAGACGCCTTCTTCAAAGTTTGCAGAGGATTAAAAAAATAAAAGGCATCTTTCAACAGAGCCTTGGAGTTTTGCTGATCAAAGTAACACTAAAAACTGCAGCAAAGAGCAGCATGAGACGGGAAACATACTTGTGACTTACAGAAAGTTTATCTCTGCACAGATCTACAGCAACCAAACAAGCTGAAGAACCACTTTTCAGACTCTCAGGTATATTCTAACAAGACTGAACAGGACACACTAACCAGGTTCTAGCTACTGTATTTATCAGAGCAGGACACTTAAGATCTTTTCAGGCCTTCCTACTGCGACAGAGTCAAATAATGGGCAGAGAAGAGAAGCCGAGATCTCTCTCAGTGCTGTGCAAAGAGACTAATTAGCGTGATGGACGATTAAACAGACATTTCATAATGTCAAGCTCAATGCAGTTCTGTGGCGTGGCTTGGGCTGGCTCTTGTTTCGCAGACGTTCTGCGAGTGTGTCGTACCATTTCAGTTTGCTTCTTCGCACATTTTTGCAATTAATGGGACAAATCATTTGCCCAGATGGTGGTGTTAAGTGCACGCAGCACGAAAACAGCCATTTCACAACAGATGGTGACAAGGAAATGAAACGCACAAACTACTACTACTATTACTACTGCTAATAAAAAAGAATTGGAAAAGAGAGGGAGAAGATGATTTACGACACTCCAGTTCTCACTGTGAAGATAACTGTTGTGTTAATTACTAGTGCCGATGAGTCCGAGATGTGACTGCCTGGATCCCATTCCAGGGGGAATCTCACTTTGAACAAACATGCCACAGGCGAGAAGCCCCCGAAGATCCAGATTTTCAACTTATGCCCTCAATTCGGCATTGGTAAGGCCTCATCTGGAGGACTGGGTCCAGTTTTGGGCCCCACACTACAAGAAGGACGTGGAAAAATTGAAAAGTGTCCAGCAGAGGGCAACACAAATGATCAGAGGGCTGGGGCACATGACTTATGAGGAGAGGCTGAGGGAACTGGGATTGTTTCAGTCTGCAGAAGAGAAGAGTGAGGGGGGATTTGATAGCTGCTTTCAACTACCTGAAAGGGGGATTCCCAAAGAGGATAGATCTAGACTGTTCTCAGTGGTGGCAGATGACAGAACAAGGAGCAATGGTCTCAAGTTGCAGTGGGGGAGGTCTAGGTTGGATATTAGGAAACACTATTTCACTAGGAGGGCGGTGAAGCACTGGAATGGGTTACCAGGGAGGTGGTGGAATCTCCTTCCTTAGAGGTTTCTAAGGCCCAGCTTGACAAAGCCCTGGCTGGGATGATTTAGTTGGGAATTGGTCCTGCTTTGAGCAGGGGGTTGGGCTAGATACCTCCTGAGGTCCCTCCCAACCCTGATATTCCATGATTCTATGATCTACGGACACAGATAGGTACCCAGTGTTGTCTTCAAAAATGCCTAAGCAGATTGGGCCCTCAACTCCTGGAGAAATCAATGGGAATTAGAGGAGTAATGTGCTGTGAGCCTTTTGTAAATCCCACTAAGCACCTATCTGCATCCTTAGGTGCCTTAAATACCTTTGAAAAATGAATGCCCAGCCTCACTGGAGTACGGTGAGGGCTCTCGCACTGAGGTGTGTTATATGCTCAGGTACTAAAGTGGGGAGTGCCGCAGAAATACCAATAGTACCAACTAAATTCTGTTTCTGTTGGAGTGAATGACAAAGTTCCCATTGATTCGATGGTAGCAAGTTTGGAACCCACTGGGAGGTGCCCCTGAGCCTGCAAGCAAAGGGAATAATAACTAATGATAATAAGAGTTCTTGTCGTCCGTAGCTTTCAAAGCACTTTACAAAGGAAGTCAGAGCCATCACCCCCATTTTACAGATGGAGAAACTGAGGCATGGAGAATCTGAACCATCTTCCCTACCAATCTGAAATGGTCCCTGGGTTCTACTGTAAGGCAATGAGCCCCAACCTTCTGGGACACTACACCGCTTCACTAGGCCAAGGCAAGGCTCTGGTTATCCCATTGCTGACCACCATTTCCAGTCTTGTTACACCAGTGCTAACCCATCAGGGAGTGTATCCTAAGTACAACTGAGGGTTATAGCATGCACATACTGAATGGAAATTGGACAGCAGGAATGCACTGAGGCTCACTATTAAGGGGGCTAGGGAAAGTGGCTATCCATTATAAAAGGCTGAAATTACAGTGCTGATATCTGCATCAGTAGTTAAGAGCACTAGAGGAGACTAAGACATGAGGCATTAGAAGCTTTGAGACCACAGGGCCTCTCACTTTTGCCTCCAGAGTTAGGGGTTCGACCATGCACTCTGGTCCCCATACAGCAAACCACTTAAGAATGTCATGTGGTTTTAACGCTGAGCAAGGCGAGTGACTTCATATGCATGTGCTGAAGAGCTCTAATAGATTGGGATCAAAGTACTCAGTATCTTGCAGGATCAAGCCCATAAACCAATTTCACAGTCACTCGGGCTCATATTAGGGCTGGTGCAAAGTGACATTGTTTCATGGGCTTTAGTGGGGTTATGCTGATTCATGCCAAATGAAAATCTGCCCCTCATTTTTGCAGTGTTCCCAATTTGAAAAGCCATTCCGCACAAAATGCATGGAGTTAAAGGTTATTTCACTTGTATGTGACTAAATCAGGGGTCAGCAATCTCTGGCACACGGCTCACCAGGGTAAGCACCCTCGCAGGCCGGGCCAGTTTGTTTACCTGCCGCATTGGCTGGTTCGGCAGATGGTGGCTCCCACTGGCCGCGGTTCGCTGTCCCAGGCCAATGGGGCCAGCGGGAAGTGGCGTGGGCGAGGGATGTGCTGGCCGCGGCTTCCCGCCACCCTCATTGGCCTGGGACGGCAAACTGCAGCCAGTGGGAGCTGCGGTCCGCCGAACCAGCCAATGTGGCAGGTAAACAAACTGGCCCGGCCCGCCAGGGTGCTTATCCTGGTAAGCCGCATGCCAGAGGTTGCCGACCCCTGGGCTAAATGCTTGTCTTCATGAGGAAACTGACCAGAACTGTTTTTGTAGTTTATTTCACAATAGTCATCTGGTCAATTTCTCCCTGCAGACAAGCCCTTATTCTCACTGTTTAAGTGGCCTGCAGAGATTGTTGTATCTTCCAGACTGGTTACATTTGTATCTCTTGAGAGATCCATTAAATGGACAAACATGAAGTCACAAAGACCACAAACATTTTCTTCTCCAATGAAGCCACGGAAAGGTCTAAACTGCAATTTAATTAAATTAAAACCTGCATTTAATCATAAAAAGCCATTCATCATCACATGGGTCCAAGCACAAATGTTGTGCCTCACGTTTAATCTGCCTCTTTTCCGTTCATATTTGTTTTCAGAACATTAAAGACATTTCAACCTGGTTTTGTAATTAATTCCTCCCCTTCAACCGCCTCCCCCCTACAAAAAAACCCAAACCTTTGTTTGCATTTTGACCAAACCTTTTCCTCTAGGAATCTCAAAGCACTTTACAATTAGCATCACAACCTTCTCGGAAAAGGCAAATATTACCAAACACATTTTACTGAAGGGGAAACTGAGGCAGAAGGAGTAACTTTTCTATCATTCTGCCAATGAATCACTGGCAGAATGGACACTATAACTCAGGAGCACACAAACCCTGGGCTCCTTTTCAACCAACCTGCCCATTCTTCCTACGGTTCTGATCTAGGCTCTGATCCTGGAATCAGGTCCCCAGAGAGACAAATTCAATTACAACATCAGACCCCTAGAGGAGAGGCCCCCTTTTAGTATGGCTGAATCACACTTTGCTTCTTACAGTCTGAAGCAGTGTCCAGGTAGAAAATGAAACGCCCCTCAGTCTTAAATCCCAGTTTAGTGTAATTCTATCTTGGGAGGAGATAAAATAAACAAGCCAATCTTGCTCCAAGGCAGATGCTCATGTCAGTTACCGTCTGTCATATAAATGGCGATTATGGGTAACAATTTCCAAAGCTCCTCAGTCATTTAGGAGCACAAGTCCCATTTTTAAAAAGTGACATCTGCACTTAGGCTGAGATTCTCAGAGGTATTTAGACATCCTAGCCCCCCACTGAAATCACATTTTGAGTATTTATCCAATTAATCCTTTCCAGCCTCACTCTAATATAATAAAACAGTAATAATATGCAGCACTTTTCATCAGTAGAGCTCCACTGCACACAGACAGTCAATATCATTATCTCCATTTTACAGATGGGAAAACTAAGGTAGGGGGGTGGTGACATGACTTGCCCACGGTCACACAGGGGGCCAGTGGTAGAGCGAGGAACAGCGTATGACAAGGGGACAGGATGCTGGTCCTTTTCTCTGCAGCATGTTGCTTAACTCGACTACTCAAAATCATGTTTACTCGTGAGGCTAGAAACATACACACGCACCTAGGCACGGCAGCAGGGCAAACTTCCAGCACCCATACTCATCTCTTAATGTAGCACAAGACTTATTCCCAGACCAACGGGCATGGCTCGAGTCTCATTTACATAATGCCCCTTCCCATCACCGTGGCTCTCCAAGGAGGCCGGGAAAGTGCATGTAAATGTAACATATGCTCATCTGAAATCCCCATTTTCACCAGAATGGTGCAAAGTGGTCTTAGTGTAACTGAGCATCAGCTATACGGTGAAACTGTTCTACAAGCCACCATTACAGGGCAGCCCCCAACTGTTTGCTGAAACAAAACTGGATTCTCCTTTCTGAAGGCAAAAATAAAACCACGACCAAAATCCACTTTATATAATGGGGGGGGGGGGACTTCAGTTCCGTGCTTGGGAACTTAAAAATGGCCAAAACAATGTTTCTGAAAATGTGCATTTGCTCCCCAGGGAACGTCCCCTGCTTGGCACATTTCAGAGTGAAGTTTTATGGCCATTTAAAAACTCCTAAAGATTTGGGGGCGGGATGGGGAATGAAAAACCAAAGACAGCATCTGATCAGAGTTGGATTTCATGCATCTGAAGAAGTGGGTTTTTACCCATGAAAACTTATGCCCAAATAAATCTGTTAGTCTTTAAGGTGCCACCGGACTCCTTGTTGTTTTAGTGAATACAAACTAACACGGCTGCCACCTGATACCATCTTCGAAGACGGAGATTTCTGCCACCGGGATAACTTTGGCGCGTATGGCAACTCCCCAAGGCTCTCGGTTACTATCTCCTACAAGAGGAGTTAGCCTCTTTCCTGGAAAGCTTGTGCCAGGGCTAGGCCAGGCCAGCTAACTCAACCGACCGAATCAATGGAAACTCATTTGTGACACAGAAAGGACAGCCGCTCCAACGCTACCTTAACGCTTTGAAAATCTGTACTGGGCTGCTAGAAAGAGGGCTGTCATCAGATCAGGCTGCTCGGCTGATCTAATATGACAGTTTCGTCAGCAGAACCAATTACAAATTGGTTACTGTTAAATGTACTTTGAGACAAATAGCTGTGGGACGCAGGGCCGTCTGTAATGAACTGCGGCTTAGAGTTGAGTTTCAGAACTGAAGAAATCACAAGAGGGAATTCATGTCTGCAAAGCACATGCAGCTTCTGCAAACTTTAAAGAGCACCTCTCACCCGCAAAAATGCCTCATTTTGTGCTGACATACTTACCAGCATCTGTGCAGAGGAACTAGAGGTTACTTGCATTTGCCAGTAGTTTGTTGGCAGTTTTTTAGCCCTGATCCTGCAGTCGACTGTGCATGGGCAGACTCCAAGGGACTTCAAGGAAAGCCAGGGACAACTTGCCAATCCATTAACCAAAACACTTGCCCTTCCCATTTCAAGGGAGAAGTGTGTAACGAACAGGGAGCTTGCATCTGCATCCAAAACATTTTACTAAATATGTTAAAAATAAAAAGAAGCCAGAGGTGACCCAGTAACTCCTGCCAATTTCTGGGTTTAACTCTCAGTTATCTGCCAAACCCTCTTAGCATCTTTAAAATAAACTTTTGTTTTCCCTGCTTTTCACGTGTTACAATCGCTGCAACCTTCGAAATAAGGACGATGCTCTGTTAGAGAGACAGTGCGACCCACTGGATTAGGAGATCTGTTCCAAGCTCTGTCATCGATCTGCTGGATGACCTGTGGCAAATCACTTAATCGTCCTGTGGCTCTGTTTTCCCTCCTACCCTTTGTCTATTTTGCTTGTAAACTCTCCAGGGCAAAAACTCTCTCCCTACGGGTTTGTCCGGCACCAAGCACAAAGGTTCTACTGTAATACAAATCCTAATAATACGTTTGCTTGACATCTTCCTGAATTCAGTCAGTGCGGTCTTGGAAGCCATATTTATATGTTTACAAGTATCTCGGACTACACATACCTTACTCGCTCCTGAGAGGGTTGGAAGTATTACTGTCTTTGTTTTACTGATAGGGTATTGAGAGATTAAGTGAATCGCCCAAGGTCTGATGAGAAGCCTATTGCAGAGCCAGGCACTGAACTCAGATCTCCTGAACCCCAGTCCAGTACATTAACCATAAACTCAGTCTACCAGTTGTGAAGGAAGTTCGAAATATCGATGCCAGTAGGTCCTGCAAACATAAAAACATGTCACCTACCAAGCAAGCCTAACCTAAAAAAAATGCACATCTTGCAGCTGTCCAACAGGCTGGCACCAGAGTAATACTGCAGACACCTAACATTCCCACGCCTACTCACTAAGGGTGGTAAAACCACCACCACCGCGTGCGTATTTGTGATGGGGATGCATGAGAAAAATCATCTGGTTGCTGCTTAATATTTCATGCACAAGAACATTTCCTGCAAAACGTGAGGCAGAGAATAAAGCCAGCTCCCTGGAGCCAGGGATGGGAGGTCACACTGCTGAGTGCGTCAAATGCAATATTGCCAGGCATTTCCGTGTCTCTGATCGCCCCCTACTGGCAGGGAACTGTCAGGACATCTGTCTCAACAGGTGTTTCCTGGTCAAGGTCTATTAGTATTTAAAGCCTTTAATATATAATGCTGGGGTATGTCAGGGTTAAGTAAAGACCTGGATAGCCACTATCATGGTAACAGGGAGTGAGGCACAGGCAGGCACTGTTTCTTCACTTGATAAACTTGCCATCCTTTTCTCTTCCCTTCTGCGTTAAGGATAGATAAGAGTTGCAGCTGCATAAGGAAAGTGGTTGTCTGAAGGATTCCCTTTGTGTGAAGACATGTTATCTCCCCTCTCCCTTCCTCTCCCAGCTCAGGGTCATGGCCCCTTCGTAGGGTGACCAGATGTCCCGATTTTATAGGGACAGTCCCGATTTTCGGGGTTTTTTCTTATATAGGCTTCTATTACCCCCCACCTCGTGTCCCGATTTTTCACACTTGCTGTCTGCTCACCCTCCCGCTTCCTCCCTCCTCTGGGAACTGCTCACTATGGGAACTTGTGGCTATAATTGCTACAAAGAAATGTACCTTCGAGGTAAAAATGTCTGTAGCATATGCTTAATGCTGTGAACAGTAAACAGGGGCAGGTATAATTATATTCAGTATATAGCTATTAATATTCATTATATGGGCGTTCATATTATTAAATTAGGGTTTTGGGGGGCGTTATAGTAAATGTGGGTATTTACAGATTCACTTAGATAAACTATTGTGACGTGATTAATTCGGGGCTTACTCGACAACTGGGTCGAAGGGAACAAGTAAGGGAATAAAGGAGTCTGTTTACTCAATACTCCTCTGGGTCAGCCTGCTCCTTCTTTCTATCTCTAATGTGTAAGTGCTGTCTCTGTTGGGGGAAGGGCAGCCTGTGTCCTAATACCCTGTCACAAGCAAGTACAATCATTACCATTACAAGTGCTGGCTGTACCAGGTTGGCATCTTGAGGGGACCAGACCATGGAGCTCGCCTCTTTCCATATACAAAACCCAGCCAATGCAGCCTTAAGAAAACTCCAGAATCTTTTGTTTCCATTCCCTTTGGTAATTCATATTTATTTGTATCGGAGTAATGCCTAAAGGCCCCAGTGAAAAACCAGGGACACGTATTTAGCTACTGGGGTGTCTGTCGTACTGATCACCGTTGTTCAGGGTGCCCGGCAGCCTGTGGGTTTGGGGTGCCATCAAATTCACCATTAGCCTCCATTGCTCTGGTGCGAATTAGCAATAGCAATAATACCCACCTTTCATCTAGTGCTTTTCATCAGCAGACCTCAAAGTGCTTGACAAAGGAGGTCAGTATCATTTGTGCCCATTTTACAGATGGGGAAACAGAGGCAGGGAGGTGATGTGACTTGCCAAAGGTCCCCAGCATGGCAGCGGCAGAGTTAGGCATAAAGGCACTTCCCTGGGAGCCACTCCTCTCTGACTCTGAGCCCCTCTCCCTGCAGGGGCACCTAGCTCAGGGAATGCTTCAGGGGGTCCTGGCCAGAGATAATACAAACCCCTAGTTTGCAGCAATTAGCCCCAGTAATATATTCCTCAGCCTCAGGGGTGGCCCCTCCCCAGCCACCCCGGAGCTCCAGCACCCAGCGCAGGGGGCAGCCCCACCCCACCCAGCCAGGCATGAGCCAGAGCCCGGCAGGGAGGAGAAGGCCCCGCACCCGAGTCCCTGCAACGCGTCTCCCTCCCAATCCGGCAGCTCAGCCCCACGGCCCGGCAGCTGCTCCCCCCAGACCGGTGCCTCCGCAGCCCCCAGTGCAGACTAAGACCTCCCCGGGCCCCGCCGTCCGCTCGCCGCCTACAGCACAGCGCCCCCCGGGGCGGGCACAGCCCGGTCCCCGCAGCCCGATTCGGGCCGCTCCTACCGCGGTCCCTTCCCGGCTCTCCCCCAGCCCCCGGTGCCTCCGATCCCGCGGTTCCCCCATCCCCCAATTCCCGGGGCTCCCCCAGCCCCTGGTTCCTCCGATCCCCGGGTCCCTGTAGCCCCCGATCCCAGGGTCCCCCCAGCCCCCGATTCCCCGGTCCCCTCAGCCCCTGATCCCCGGGGCGCCCCCAGCCCCTGGTTCCTCCGATCCCCGGGTCCCCCCAACCCCCGATTCCCGGGTCCCCCAGCCCTTGACTCCTCCGATCCCTCGGTCCCCCCAGTCCCCGATTCCCGGGGCTCCCCCTGACCCCGGCTCCCCAAGCCCCTGACACCCTCAGTCTCTGGCTCCTCCGATCCATGGGGCTCCCCCCAACCCCGACTCCCCCGGGCTCCCCCCAAACCCGGAACCCCCTCAGCTCCCGACCCCGGGGGGCCACGATCCCAACCCCGGTTTCCCGCGCCCCGGGCTCTCCCCCACTCCCTGGCTCCTCCGGGTCCCCCCGACTCCCGGGGCTCCCCTTAACCCAGGCTCCTCTGTCTTCCCCGACCCCCAGCTCCCTCGATCCCCGTCTCCCCACGACCCAGTCTGCTCAGGCCCCGTCTCCCCCGATCCCCGGGCTCCCCCGACCCGTCTCCCCCGCTCGCAGCGGCCCCGGCCCCTGTTTTTCTCTTTATCATAAATATATAAATTATGCTAATTAAGACCATTGCATATTCACCGAACCGGGTCCCCCCCGCCCCCCCTGCCCGCCCCGCAGCGGCCCCACCGCACCCCCTCTCCCGGGCCCCGCACTCACCGCGCCGGCACCCGCTCGCCCCCCGCTCGGGCCGGGGCTCCGAGCCGCTTTTTTGCTGGGAATAATTAACAATTCATCTCACAGCAGCGGAGCGGAGGCTGCTGCACACAAAGGGGGGGTAGGGGGGAAAGGAGGCGGCAGCCCCCCCCCTCCGCCTGCCCAGCCCAGTCTTTGCACCGAGACCCCCGGGGCTCTGCACCAGGCCTCCCCCGCTTACAGCCGCCCCAGCCCCGGGCCCCCGCTCGGGGGGGGTGGGGGGGGATTTTTTGGTTACTTGGATTTTTTTAGCTGCTGCGTCATGAACATAATTTATGCAAAGGCCTTTGCCGCATCCCGCAGGCTGCAGAGCTGGCCGCGGCCTCGAGGGGGCGCAGGGACCCCCCCCGTACAACCCTGGCTCCCCCCAAAATCTCCCTGTATAGCCCCCCCCAACCTGAAAAGTGCCCCTTTTGTATAAGACACTTTGGGTTTCCCCTCCCAGCACTTGGCAAACATGAGCTGGTTAAGGGAGCCCAGTGGGGGGACTCTAAATAATGGGTGGGAGGGGTGTGTGAAACCACTGCCCCCCCCACCCCCCAAGGTCATACAGCAAGTCACCCCTGACAGAGCTCAGAGATGTAGTCCTGACTTGCTGTTTCGTTCCTCCCAGCCTCCCTTAAACTGGCTCATCAAAACCCTAATGCAGCATTTAATAATAATAAATTAATATATTAATAATAGTATTTACATTATCCGCCTGGGGGCAGGACAAAGGACTCTGACTGTTTCCCTACCTTATCTGGCTCTCTCATAGGGCGTAGCATGGACCTGGAAATCTGCGCACCAATAAGGTTGCCTCCCATCCCGGTTTTCCCAGGATCGTTCCTTTTCTGAGGTGCCTGTCCTGGGAAATTTGTACGGGTGCTCAGGACACGCTGCCAGCTGTCTAGTGTTATGGGATCAGGATCTTCCCGGATGTCCTGTTTTTTTGCATCTCAGAGGGAGCAACCCTGCCCACCGCCCTTGTTATAAAAACAAAACTACTTGTTATAAAAACAAAACTATACCATGAAAACTGTTCCCAGGGGCCAGAAAAATTAGCTGTTGGGGGGCGGAGGGGGCAGGTCTTCCATTAACTGTACTGGAAACCTTGAAGATACACTTTGAAGCAGGGGTTTGGCTCAGGGAGGAATAACACAATTATTGCAGTTCCGTTCCGCACTTTGCAAGAGTAATGTTGCAAGAGTTACACTTTATTGTGTAGTACATTTACTCTCGTTACTAGTACGCTCCAAGCACAATATGCAAAGAAGCCTGCATTCCATACTATCTCTAGCGGGACCAGAGCTGGCTTGTGGTCTGGCTGTCCCTCCACAAGGCCTGTCCTAACTATTATAGTTCAGGAGCCAAATTCATGATCAACATTACCCAAAAGAACTACAGTAGTGACTCTCTCTCTCTATATATATATACATGTGAGACTGACCAAGTATCCTACAAATGGTTAAGAACATAGTAAAAACATCCTGATTGGTTAATAACTTAGATTGGTTAATAATTAAAGCACAGGGTGTTTTAATATCATGTGCTGCAAAGAGTGGCAGAGACCCATGAAAGAGCTACTTGTGGCTCCCGAGTCTTGCCTGAGTATCTTTGTTGTACTATTATTTTATAAAGACATCCTGGCTGGCCTCTTGAACCTACCTACAGGCCTATATGTCCCAAAGCAGACCTGTGTTCCTACATGCTTTGATTCATGACACAGCGAGTACTGTGGGAGAGATCTGTGCTTGTACTTAAAAAGCCTGATGAGAATAAAATGTATCAACTCCTCACAAGCAGTGCAGTCCCAAGGAAATTAAATATTGTGCTTCAGTGGGTTTGTTTCATCTGGAGAAGAGAAGACTGAGAGGGGACATGATAGCAGTTTTCAAGTACGTAAAAGTTTATTACAAGGAGGAGAGAGAAAAATTGTTCTTCTTAACCTCTAAGGATAGGACAAGCAGCAATGGGCTTAAACTGCAGCAAGGGAGGTTTAGGTTGGACATTAGGAAAAACTTCCTAACTGTCAGGGTGGTTAAGCACTGGAATAAATTGCCTAGTGAGGTTGTGGAATCTCCATCATTCGAGATTTTAAAGAGCATGTTAGACAAACAACTGTCAGAGATGGTCTAGATAATACTTAGTCCTGCCGAGTGCATGGTACTGGACAAGATGACCTCTCGAGGTCCCTTCCAGTTCTAACAAATTTATTTGAGCACAAGCTTTCGTGGGTTAAAACCCACTTCATCAGATGCATGCAGTGGAAGATACAGTAGGAAAATATATATACACAGAGAACATGGAAAAATGGGTGTTGCCATACCAACTGTAACGAGGATAATTAATTAAGGTGAGCTATTAGGTGAGCTATTAGCAGCAGAAGAAAAAAAATGTTTGTAGTTCTATGATTCTATGACATGTGCCTGCCAAACAACCCTGCATTCCTTAGCTGTCCAGGTTACTTGCTTTCTCCTAGGGCTTGAGCCAAAGCTCTTGAAGTGAGTAGAATGATTCACATTGACTTCAAGGACTTTGGATATAGACCCTAGGGATTAATAGTTGTTGGGATAAGGAATTGGGCTGTTAACTCAGCGCATTGCAATAGCTTGGCTCAGCCCAGTGCTTGGGCTGCAAACCTGACTCTTGGGTTCAACATCCACCCACTTCTGCTACAGGCTTTATGTGTAACTGTGTGGGCCAGTCTCCTTGCTGTGCGCCTCAGCAGTAGTGGCTGACCTCACAGAGGTGTTGTGTAATACATTAAAGATTGTGCCGTGTTTACGGTAATGGGGACCATATAAGCATAGAAGCAAGCTACCTCTAAACCACACAGAGACAAATTAATTCCTAACGTTACTTCACAGTCACTCAATTTTGACTTTGAGACTGTAATCTACATGAGGCAGGTACTGTCTTTGTTTGTTTTGCTCAGCAACAAGGACATCATTAAGTAAATAGATGATAATCATATGCAGGAAAGTGATGAACTGATTATTTTTATTGAAGTGACAATATATATATATATATATAAAAGACGACTTTCTGAATTCTATCGAGCACCTGTATTTTTTGAGTGTGATCATTCAGGAAACCTTTGTCCAGTTCACTTCAAATTTTGTACAAGAATTCTACCTCCGTTTCAGATCTAACCTACCAATTTTGAGGCAGACACAATTTTTTTTATAGATTTTAGGTGGTGGTGGGGGGAATCAGGCTTGTAAAGGAAACTTGGTTGCAACCTGAACTTTGTCACTCCATAAATACAAGGAACACAAATATCTCTGTTAACTATATACCTCATTAAAAGCACAGATGCAATATTTGCAGTTTTTCAAAGCAAGCCAACTTACGGACCAATTACAGCTAGTTTTGACTCATGACAAAAGAACACAAAGTATGCTATTAGTTTGCATTGTGCATGTTTTAAAATGTATAATTGGATAAATTGTAACTTCTTTCTTATCTTTAAGCAGGAATAAGGGGAAAAAAGACATGCCTCAATTGCTGGTGCCTCTTAAAAACAAACAACAAATGATCTGATAAAGAATGATTATTTTTACCTTATTCTTTCACATCTAGGATCGATTAGAAAGAATTACGTCGTCTGTTTCTCTTTACAGATAAGCTATCAGATTAATTTTAAATTACTGCCTTAAAAGGCACGTTTTTGAGTTCACCATAAGATATTCAAAATGTGCCTCTAAAATACATTTCAGGATATATGTGAATTTATATATCACAGTTTACAAGCGATGCATTCATTTTTTAAAACGTGTAAATACTATTTGCAATTTTTGGGGGGCTACCCTTGATTCTGCATCCTATTTCTATACACAAAAATGTTTCTGGAATGAAAATAAGCTAATTAGATTATCCCATCTCTATTGGCATAACATGATATTTAGTACTAATTAGTAACAAATCTATTTTGTAGAGGAACTCAGCAAACATGATATTGTGTAGGCAGTTCTCTCTGAGGTCCTGATCCAAGAAAGCACTTAAATACTACACATTGACTTCAAAAGGAGTTAAGGATGTGTTTAACATTAAGCACACACTTACATGGTTTCCTGAATTAAGGCTTGATCCAGATGTTAATACCAATGCACAAATATTAACAAATGCACAACCAATGGGGACATTTTTTAAAACAACCAAATCAGTTATGTTAAAATGGCTTTGCTTCAGTACAGCTGTTATTTTAGACTCTGCAGTACAATTCTGTCGAGAATCTGGTTTGCATATGCTGTTCTGTGATTATGAATATTTAAATACTTCCATCGAGCTGAATTTCAGACTCATTTACATATATTGGCATACTATTAATATAATACATATGGGGAAAGGGTACACATTGAATTTTTAACGTATTTTAAAGCTGAATTGATTTTGCGAGTTCCAGAACTATTTCTTTGGAAAACAGCTTGTTTAGCGGGGAAAAAAAATGATACAGTATTCATGCTAGGGTGACTTTCAGCAATTATGAAAAATCAGGACAGAGTGTGGGGCGTAACAGGTGCCCATATAAGAAAAAGCCCTAATTAGCGGGACTGTCCCTATAAAATCGGGACATCTGGTCACCCTAATTCATACATTTGATAAGAATAGCTGGCAGGAATAAAATTCTGCCTGTCTGATTGTTATCAAATGCCCTTTCCTCCAGTGCCGCCTCTGTCCCCAGAAACTCATGACAGAGGACCAAATTAGTATTCTACCTCTCGTCTTTTTCTTTCTCACTGACCTAAGGATTTAGCTTCCCTAACCACACACAGCACTGGGCCAGATCAGTGTTTGCACCTGCGTGGTCTCTGACACATCTGAGGCTACGTCTACACTACAGCATAAAATCGAAATAACTAAAACCGGTTTTATAAAACCGATATAATAAAACCGATTTTATGCGTCCACACTAGGGCACATTCATTCGGTGGTGTGCGTCCATGGTCCGAGGCTAGCGTTGATTTCTGGAGCGGTGCACTGTGGGTAGCTACTGTAAAATGATGATGCCAATAACTTCGATTTCCGTCCACACTAACCCTAAATCGATATAGTAATATCGATTTTAGCGTTACTCCTCTCGTTGGGGACGATTACAGAAATCGATTTTAAGAGCCCTTAAAATCGATTTAAAGTGTGTTGTAGTGTGGACGGGTACAGCGTTAAATCGATTTTACGCTGTTTAAATCGATTTAACTGCATAGTGTGGACCAGGCCTCACTCTCTACAGAAAGGCCTTCAGTTCCACAAGTGCTGAATATCATGCCATAAACCAGTTTCCCTCCAAGGTTCTGGGGAAGCCTGCCTTCCCCCACAGCACAAAATCCAAGCAACAGAAAGCCCAGCATTTCTATTTGATTTAGCAAAACACAAAGATCCCATGGGCTTACACACTTTTGCTATATCAGTACATGCTTCGATGCTTTGCTGGATAGGGAGGGATTTAAGCAGATGCTTTAAGTTAAGCATGTGCTTAATGCTTTGCTGAATCAAGCCCTTCTCAGTTTTCTCCTCTAGAGCTGTAAACAGGATCAGGATTTTGCACTGCAGTTTCAGACACTTCCCGACTTCACTGGTTTTGAGGCTTAGTTTACTCATGTGGGGTGAAATTCTCACTCTGTTGCCATCAGTGACAAAACTCCCACTGATTTAAATGGAGCCAGAATTTTGCCGTTTGTGATTTGCAAGTTGGAGGTGCCATAAGGTAATGAATAATTAATTTATATTATTATAATTAATTTTACACTAATTAGGGGCCTAATTCTGCATGGTCCTGAGCAGCCTCAACTCCTTTTAACCTTCAACTACTTACATGAGTAAAGTTACACTCATGGCTGTTTGCAGGGGCAGGGACTTCACAGACATGATTTCCTTTCTTTCAAGTAGAAACAACAGAAACAGTCCAATTCAGTGTCACTGTTCGCCAGTGTTAAATATTATCCAGTAAAGTAAATGAGTAACTCGAGCTCTGCTCTGGACTTACCCTTTGCCAAAACTAAACTGAACGTACACTCATCTATTTTGCATTTTATTTGTATAGTATCATCATTGTGCCAGGAAAGCTGTCCCATTGCCATTTGGAATTACCCAGGGCAGGAAGCACAGCCCTTTGGCACACAGCTAAATGTTCAAAAGTAGCCTCTAATTTTAAGTGCTTCAGTTTTTGGCGATTCAGCTCAAAACCCTTTGGGCCTGATTTGTAGCGCGAGTGACATCAGTTGGAGTCTGAAAATCAGGCTCAAAGTCTATCAGTTTGACAACTCAAAACAAAAACAAACAAAACCCTCCAAAAGAATGCATACTTTCCCTTTTCCAGCATAATGAAATCTGGTGAGCAGAAACAGGATTCATAACATACACTCTTTCAAATAAATTAGGACTTGATCCTTTCTGGTTATGAGCTCTGTTACCTCTCACTAATCTGAATGCGTACTGGGGGGCTTCATCACCTTCTCATCTAATCTAACCAGTACCTTGCAGGATTTGGGCCCTCGCAGAAAGACAGCAGAACTCAAGTCACCATTTCAGAAACCATTTTCTAGTATGTGACAGGAAAACGATCTGCCACGTCTCCTGATGGAGACGCTGATTCCTTCGTTTGCTCTTGCTGCTTTCATTTTTAGCGCTGTAAAACTGGGGCTATTTTATACAAGCAGGATCAAGCTATCTACACAGATATCTCCTCCGCTTTAAAGAGTAAATTTTTTTTATAGTTCCTGTACAGTAAGGAGGTGACGAACATTTTATGCTCATAAATTATTTATAAAGCCCTCACAGGCATCGCAACTGATGTGCATATTCATTAGTAGCCATGTACATTATTCATGAGGTGTTCACTTAAACAGTGAGAAGCAATGCAATTGTTGATTGAGATGCCTAAGAATTACCTTGATAAAAGGTGTGTGTGGCGGGGAGGGTGGGGGGTTTCACCCCCAAACCAGACTGCATCAGGAAAGTTTGCATATAAGAGGTAAGACAGAAAGTGGCATTTTTTTACTCATGCCCAAAATATAAAATATGCATCTGTTCTATTTATAAAGGAGGAAGATTTGTACTTGTGGAATCTGATAGTCATATTAAGGGAGAATAGTTACAAGCCCTTCATTTCACCTGCCCAAGGGCCTCTGACTAGACATTTTGTTCTAACATCTTTGACTTTGTGACTATCAAACCAGGTGCACAGGAGCTGATCCTCAGAGCACATGGTTTGTTTCAGTTCTGTAGGTTCTGGTTTCGAAGGTGCTGAGCTTTCTTGTGTCCCAAGGTTCATCTCAGTGTCATCAAGACCCAACCCAGACAAGCACTTAAGCACATGTTTAACTTTAACCATATGAGGAATCCCATTGAGGTTAAGAGGACTCTGCACGTGCTTAAAGTTAAACATGTGCTTAACTGCTTCACTGAATCAGGAGCACAAAAGAGGAGCAGTCTTATGGATAAAGGAGGACCTGATCCAAAGTCCACTGAACTCAATTGGGAATCTGTCCATTCATTGACTTCAATGGGCACTGGATCAGGCCTTAAGCACTCACCCAAAGGATCTGTGTCTCAGGCCTCAATTCAGCAAAGTACAGCTGGTGCTTACATGCTTTGGTGAATGAGGGCCTAATTCAGGCAAGGGTGCTCTGGATCATATGGAAGGGGCAGCATGGAAGAAAGCATAGAGACATTTGTGGGAGAAGCAGACAAGCGCATAATCAAGGCTTTGGACGCAGAAGCTGGGAGAAGAGATAAGAACCGACAATGCTTGGTATTGAGAATCCACCTTTCCTAGCATGTTGCAGTTCATCAGCTTGACTATAACAAAACCAAACTGGAGGTACCTTACGACATAGCTGTGGTCGGACAAGGTACAAAGAACAAATGAACAGAGTTTGGCAGAGAAATGGAAATTTTGGCGAGCTACTTGCCTAACTAAAGGCATGAATGTTTCTTAGTTTGTATTTTCTTTTCTCCTTTTCACCAGGCCATCGATTCACGCTCATACATAACCCCAGGAGTCTTGGTGCCAAATGCTTGAATACAGAGCCACTGTGGATGCAGAACATCTAAGCAATGCCTACAGAACTCAACTGCTATATTGCAGTGTGGGCCACTCTCCTTTGTGATAGGCTACCTCAAGGGCGGTGATCCAAGGTTGGATCACTTCAGTTAATGCTGTAGAATGGACCCGCCCTTAGAAAAATTCCAGTGTGGACCAAAAATGGTTGCATTTCTGCAAAAATGGGCGCATTTCTGCAAAAATGGGCCTGTTAGTCAGAAACAGAGAGGAGGCTTGAATCAAAGAGGCATCATCTCCTAGCCCCTACTGAGACTGTTGTGGGATAAAGGGGCTGGGGGATAGCTGCTTCTCATGGGATGTTTACCCGGAAACCATTCAGGATTTCATAGATTATAAGGCCAGAAAGGACCATTATGATAATCTAGTCTGATCTCCTATATAACTCAGGCCAAAGAACCTCACCCAACAATTTCTGCATCAAGACCGCAACTTCTGTTTGAGCGACAGCTTATCACTGAGCAAGACATCCAATCTTGACAAAGACTGCAAAGGATGGAGAAGCTACAAAGTCCCTAAGTTGTTCCAATAGTTACCTTCACTGTTAAAAATTTGCCTGCATATAGTCACATTGATGCGTGTTCCATCCAGGAGCGGTGCCAGAGTTTCTGGCGCCCTGGACAGAATTCGGGAGGCGGCATTTTGTGCGCTCCCCACGGGGCGTGCGGAAGCTTCCGGTTCCACTCCCATCAGGCCGCTGAAGAAGGACCCTCCGTTGAAATGCTGCAGGCGACAGCTGCAGTCATTGAGCTGCTCAATTGCCTGCCGCTGTTTTCCGTGGCGTGTCGGCAGAAGGTCCTTCTTTGGCGGCGTGACGGGAGCAGAAGCAGCAGCTCCCGTGCGCCCTGTGGGGAGCACACAAAATGCCACCCCCTGAATCCTGGTGCCCTAGGCGACCGCCTAGGGTCACCTAATGAAAGCGCTGGCCCTGGTTCCACCTCTGGGTTCTGCAATCACCTTATAAAGAGGATTTGGGGACATTTATGTGTGTGTGTGTTGCGGGGGGGGAACAGGGGGTCACAATTCCTGAGTGAGTCCCATGAGGGTGTGTGATGGGAGTCTGGGGAATAATGCAGACACCAACTTCATGTTATAACAATGAAGAGGATATGTTTTAAAATAACTAACATATCCTAAAGCTCAGGCCAAAATAACTAATAAAGTGTTAGCCGTTGCTAATGAACAGAACTCACTGCCTGATCAAATTTTACCAGCCTTAAGGATTAATTAAATTTAAAAATATTTGGAAGTTATCAGCTATTTCCATTGATTTTTTATGCATGAACTTAGAAGCGGCTGCTTTTTCTGTGTCTGATTAAGAAGGCAAAAAAAACCACCAACAAAAAAAAAACAACAAAGGTTACATGGATATTTTTTCCCAGATTTGTTCAACTGCCTGTTTACAGTATTGCTCTGTGCTATACTGAGGGTTCAGGCTTTCTATGCTCCAAAGAGGTGTACCCCAAGATTGGGTGTAAATGAAAGGGTTGCCTTAGCCAATTGGGGTAGAATTCATTAGTAACAATATTTAGCACTTTCCATCTTCAAAACTCTTCACAAACATTGAAGGATTATGCTTCATAACCTCATTTTATGGTGATACAATCCCTGTTTTCCCTATAGGGAAAGCAAAGCACAAATGCATAGATGGTAAACCCAGAAAGAATCTTTACAATCATCTAATCCCGTCTCCTGTATAATAAAGGCCAGGGAATTTCAGCCAGTGATTCTTGCATCAAGCTTATATTGTTGCTGAGCTAGAGCCTACTTCTTAGAATCATCCTGTCTTGATTTAAAGACTTCAAGTGATGGAGAATCAGCCTCATTCCCTTGGAAAGTTATTCCAGTGGTTAATTACCCTATTTAATACGTACACCTTAATTCTAGCCTGAAAATATCTAGTTTCAGTTTCTAGCCTTTGGAGCTTGTTATGCCTTTGTCTGCTTGATTAAAGAGCCCTCTACTATCAAAAATCTTCTTACATGTTGGTACTTACAGGGGGAAAAGGAAGAGCTCCTGCTCTCCTCCTTGGCTGGGATAAAAGGTGGCTGCCCCACTCCTACCCTTGGCTGTGATAAACAGCCCCCCCAAGCTTCCCCTCCCTTTCTTTACTGGGATAAGCAGCTCCCCTCTGTTACTTGGCTGGGATATGCAGTCCCCGCAAAGCCCCATTAATGTGTGGAATAAGCAGCCCCCCCCACTCCGCCTCCCCTCTTTGGCTGGGATAAGCAGACCCCCTCTGACTCCCCCTCCCCTCCTTGGCTGGGATAAGCGGCTCCCTGACCCATCCTTGACTGGGATAAGCAGCACCCCCAGCTCCCCCTCCCCTCCTTGGCTGGGATAAGCAGCCCCCGCCTGGGTCCCCGACCCCTCCTTAGCTGGGATAAGCAGCCTCCCCCCGGCTCCCCCGCCCCTCCTTGGCTGGGATAAGCAGCCCCCCCAGGCTCCCCTCCCCCTCCTTGGCTGGGATAAGCAGCCCCCCATTTCACTGCCCCTGCCCAGCTGGGGGCTCATCGTTTAGAACTGGAGGTAGCATAGGCCACGCCCCCACGCGCCCCTCTCTCTTCCCCTGCCGCGACGCCGTTACGTCATGACGCCGGGCGGCAAACGTAAGACGTCCTCTCCCCCTCCCCCTCCCCCTCCCCCTCCCAGCGCCGCAGTGACAATAACAAGGAAGTGAGCGGAGCGGACACATCCGGAACCGGCCGTCGCGAGTCCGCGAGCCAGAGCCGAGCCGAGCCGAGCCGGACCGACCCCCCCGCCGCCATGAACAGCAAAGGCAAGGGCGGGGGGGGCCAGGGCGCCGCTCTCCGCCGGGCGCGGCCCCTTTCAAGCTGGCGTCGCCCTCGGTTACCGTGAGGCCGAGCCCGTGATGGGCGGGGAGTCCGGGCCAGTGGGAGCGCGGCGGGGCGGGGGGCGGGCGCTCGGTTTCCATGACGCCGCACGCCTGGGCCTAGTCGTTAACCCTTTGGCTGCCGCGCGGCCGCTGTGTGGGAGGGGCGGGCTCCGAGGCCGGGGTGCTTCCCAGGCGGGAGGACGGGGGCTGGCGTGGGTGGCCTGGAAGTGGGGGCGGATGAGAGCGTCGAGGAGGAGGAGGGGTGCGCCGCACGGGGGGAGAGGCGTGCGGGGGGTATCAGCGCTGGGGGGGGAGGGGTGCAGGGGGGTGTCAGCACCGTGGGGGGGAGGAGGGGGAGGGGTGCGGGGGGGGTGTCAGCGCCGTGGGGGGGGAGGGGTGCGGGGGGGGTGTCAGCGCCGTGGGGAGGAGGAGGGGAAGGTGTGCAGGGGGTGTCAGTGCCGTGGGGGGGAGGAGGGGAAGGGATGTGGGAGGGGTGTCAGCGCCGTGGGGAGGAGGGGTGCAGGGGGGGTGTCAGCACCATGGGGGGGAGGAGGGGAAGGTGTGCAGGGGGGGGTGTCAGCACCGTGGGGGGGAGGAGGGGAAGGGGTATGGAAGGGGTGTCAGCACCGTGGGGGGGAGGAGGGGAAGGGGTGCAGGGGGGGGGTGTCAGCACCATGGGGGGGAGGGGTGCAGGGGGGTGTCAGCGCTGGGGAGGGGAGGAGGGGAAGGGGTGCAGGGGGTGTCAGTGCCGTGGGGAGGAGGAGGGGAAGGGGTGCAGAAGGGTGTCAGTGCCGTGGAGGGGAGAGGTACGGGGAGGGTGTCAGTGCCATGGGGGGGAGGCAGGGAAGGGGTGCAGGAAGGGGTGTCAGCGCCGTGGGGGCTGTAGTTATTTTCTGCAGAGTGAGGTGGGTTTGGCAGGGGATGCCTGTCGTAGCTAAGAGGCAGTGGTGGCAGCTATAGGAGCCGATACTCATGGATCAAGGTAGGGGAGTTGTGAGGGCTGGAGGTGGTGGTGGGGAGAAAAGGGTGAGGGTAGCTGTGGCGGCTCCTTGTGGTCTTGAAGCAGGGAGCCTCAGGCGTTGGTGGAAGGCCTATATTTAACCGTTAGCTCAACAATTAAATGTGTGAACCTTGATTTGCTAACTCAGAATCCCTAAACTGTGTCACGAGGTCTCTCTCGACTGCTTCCTGTAAAAGAACTGCAATGTCTGCAGGATGACGCTGTGCCACAGCAGCACCCTGGAGGTGGACATGACAGTCATGGGGGAGGCCCTTGGGGGAAGTAGTGGGGTCTACGTCCTTGATGGGTGCCACTGGAGGGGTTAATGCACATTTGTACCGCTCCAGTTGATTGGGTTCATAATTTGCCTTGAGTAATGTGAGCTGCTGGCCTTTCCCAAGGTATCACAATCTTTTAAATCGCTTCAGGAATCTTGGCCACTTGCCATTAACAAAACTACTTCTTTTCTCTGAATTTTCCTTGGGGCAGTGGCTCCCTCAGGTTTTGGATGCTCTTCTGGGGCTGGGGTACTGTGAGGATGAGGATCTTATAAAAGCTTGACAAGAACTCAAGTTACAAATCCTCCAAGGCCACTATATTTCCCCCACCCCTTGCTCCCCCCTTTTTTTCTTTAACTCAGTCTTGAATCAGTAACTCTCATAGAAACATTTATATTGGCATTTTAGGTTTGATAGCGCTTTTAACAATCATGACAAGAGTCGTGCTTTGACCTGATGGTGACACACTAAAGCCACACCTCCTTGATGGTGACACACTAAAGCCACACCTCCTTGCCATTGCTAGCTATCTTACATGCAGCTGAACAGACACATGGAAATTATTTAAACACATGATACTGACCTGATGAGAAAAAAACTGTAGAGTTAAGTGCAGTAAGATATTAAGCAGGACTTCCTATTGGCCTTCGCTTTAAGAGCAATGCTACCTTTTGAGACATTAAGATGCATGTCGCTTGAATGGATTGTCAGCTTTTGAACGAATTAATAAAGGGGTAGGGAAGAGTAATGAATGTGAGAGAGCCTGGGATTGGGAGCAGGTCCTCTCTTACTTTGGGGACTATATCTGTTTCTCACTTCAGTTGTTATGCCCCCCTCTCTTTTGTAGAAACCAAGTATCTTCTCTCTGAACTCTGCCTTCTGCGACTTGAGGCAAATGGAGTGACAGTGTTTAATTATAAACATTAAGATCATTAACAGATGATCTCTGGAAACTGCACTTACGACAACCAATAGGTAGCTTCAAATGATACAGGATTTAGAATCCTTGATGTCCCAGTAAGTGTCATAGTTCTGTGGCAGTCTCAAAATTTTGTGACTTGCAAGTCTAAGCAATGAAATGCCCAACTTTGAATAAACAGATCTGCACAGGAAGATAATTTAACTTCACCTAGTTCCTTTAAAAGATTAACAGTACAGAAATTATTTTTTCCTTTAAATTCTGACCAGAGTGCAAGTATTGCCTGAACATGACTGAGTGGACTTTACTGAGTACCTGACATAGTTGCAGGCCTGCAGGGCATTTCCTTCCCTCTTGCGCCCTCTGCCTCTGGTTATGTGTGTAAAACACCTGCAATTTCAATCCCTTATGGTCCTCTCTTTTCTCAGATCCCTAAAGAAATGGCTTTCCATAAGCTCAACTCCCTGTCCCATTTCTGTAAT
Source organism: Gopherus flavomarginatus (assembly GCF_025201925.1). Taxonomy (NCBI): domain Eukaryota; kingdom Metazoa; phylum Chordata; order Testudines; family Testudinidae; genus Gopherus; species Gopherus flavomarginatus. The sequence goes on along the minus strand of NC_066632.1, from coordinate 23,714,120 downwards.
GGCAGTTCAGTTAATGCTGACCAAATTCTCTTCTGCGTCTTAGGTCAATATCCGACACAGCCATCCTACCCAGTGCAACCTCCTGGTAATCCTTCTGTGTACCCACAGACAATGCCTCTCCCTCAAGCACCACCTTATACCGATGCACCTCCTGCTTACTCTGAGGTATGCAATATGTCCCTTTTGTATTCTTGCTCTACACCTGAAAAGTAAACTTGAACTGGTTACAAATGAATACTTAGTACCTGTATTTGTTAGCCTGGAATGACCATTTGCATCTCCCAAGACTGGGCAGCAATCAGTCTGGCAGCTCTGTCTAGTGAGAAATCTGCTGAGTTAGGGCATGCCATTCTGACTACTAATTAGAAAAACATGCTTTATGCACTTTGGGAGCTGTTCCAGGTTTCAAAATCCTTCTCTCTCTCCCGCCTTCAGAAGTCAGTAAAGCATTAGTTAATAGCTTTGGCTAAATGCTCAAGCATAACATTCAGTAAAAATGAATTGACGTTGCCCTCTGCCAGAGGCTTCATGTGTGGATACAAATATTTCTGTTCTGAAATGGGAAAAAATACGTGTTCTATGATCTGGCTGAAATCCACAAATAATATTTCCTTCCCCAAATCCATTTAGAATGCCAGAAACTTTAGTCAAAGCTTCCCTTGGAGTTGCCACCAGAGCTGACCTGTGTAGGCAAAAGCCAATAAAATGGTTCTTCTGGACTGATTCTGGCAGACAATCGGGAAGCACCATGCCTCAAATTGGCATAATCTGAACAAACTTCTCTCTCCCTCTGGATAGAGTTGTGCTTTCAGGAAAGGGAGTGGGATTACCTCTGTACTTGAGGGAGAGTGGCAGCCCTATGACATATGCGAGCTTTGAGAGAGAATCTGCATAAATGGTTCTGGGGTGAGGAAAATCTTATAACTTCCTTGTGCTGCTTCTTCTAGCTCTATCGTCCAAGCTTTGTGCATCCAGGGGCTGCCACCGTACCTACTATGTCTGCTGCATATCCTGGTACTTCTCTGTACCTACCCATGGCACAGTCTGTGGCTGTTGGCCCAATGGGCTCTTCCGTTCCAATGGCATATTATCCCGTGGGCCCTGTCTACCCTCCTGGGTCAACTGTGCTTGTTGAAGGTGGCTTTGATGCTGGAGCGAGGTTTGGGGCTGGTGCCACTGGTAGTGTTCCTGTAAGTATAAATGTATTGCGGAAACCCTGCATGTCTCATTTTCAGAGTCACATGGGAGGCTGACAGCATAGGCAAGAGAGGCTATTTCTCAATCTCTAAACATTTATCAGAAGATGCTTGTGTCCGTATTTAGGAGCATCGACTGCTAGGAGAGAACCGGTGTGAGCACCCTGTACTTGTAGAGCTTAAGGTCTTTTTCTACCATCACATCTCTGCTTGGCTTTGAGGTGGATTAAAAAAAGCCAAGGCGGTGTTCATAGTCTTAATTCTTGCCTATTCCGTTGCCTCACCAATTCTGTCCGATGAATGGAACAGGGATGATTCCTCTACTAGTTCAAACCAGGTGATCAGGGTGTTGCCTATCTGATTTTTGTACTGTTACGTGCAATCATAGTTCAGTAGCTAGCTATGGGTGTGTTGATGGTAATTATTCTGAGTTGCAAAAGGGAGTGCCCGGCAGTACATCTTGTCTACCTGACTGAGGTGCCAAGGTGGCATTGCCTTCTGATCCTCTTAACTAATCCTCTCTTTGTTTTTCAGCCACCACCTCCTGGCTGCCCTCCCAATGCAGCCCAGCTGGCAGCCATGCAGGGTGCCAATGTGTTAGTGACACAACGGAAGGGAAGCTACTTCATGGGGGGCTCGGATGGTGGCTATACTATCTGGTGAACAAAGAGGCTATGTTTGTTTAAGGAAAGACATCACATACTGTCAGCACTTCTCACAATGTAACTGCTTTAGTCATATTAACCTGAAGTTGCAGTTTAGACGCATAACGGTGGGGTGTCTTCCTGGTGCCCAGCCCTTCAGGCACTTTTAAAATGTAATAAGAAACCATGTAATGGTAGCAGTGCCTCTATTAAAGAGGGGTTAATTCATGAAATGAATGTGAGCTAAGCAGCCCCACAGATCTTCCTTTAATTCCACTGGAGTAATACTGCAGCACTGTCTTTTGGCTTTTATTAATCAACTGTCTATAAATTAGGGGGGCGGGAGGAGAAAGGTAGGAAGGAAATCTGACTTAAAAGTATCAAACTATAATTCTTGCAGCTCCATCTCAAATCTATTGCTTGTCAATAGGAGTGAGATACATGCATCCTCTTTCTCCTTCCATAGAATCAATGGTGCTGGATAGAAAGCCAGTCACATTCATTTCTCTGGTTGCCACATAGGGCTTTCCCTCACGACTTCACAATAGAATGGATCCCTTGAAGCACTCTCTGTGCTCACATTCGCTCTTCATTTTTCTCCAGGAAGGTATGCAGCTAGGATGTGACATGGGATGTTCTTTTGATACATTCCTAGTAGCGTTGGGACTTCTTTGCACGTTGAGTCTAATCAAAGCCATGCTTTGGTGCCTGAAACACAGTGCAACTGCTGTTCGAACGTTTCAGTAAATGCAAACTAGACTTTTAAAACTACAGCTTAATAACAAAACCACATTTTAAAAGCAACTTGGTGTCTTGACAGCAAAACTTAAGGCTATTACTCAGAACAGAGAGATGGGTTTCCATCTATGCTTGAGTATGTAGCAACTGTCAATCAACACACAAGTTAGCTTGGTGAATGGCTTGTTTTATGAATGCATCCTTTTAAAAATGACTTGAGTATAATGAAGTCTTATTAGGGTTAAGAAGAATATTTCAGGGATCCTCAATCTTTTGGTTTTTGTTTTATGAAGAAAAAATCTGATTTGGTGAATATATTTTATCTTGAGGTTTCAGTTGAATCTAAATCTCTGTATTGTATGTTGTGTTAAACCGTACAACTGACTGTTCTGGAAGTTCAGCATTATGTTTCTCTCTGTATACACTGTGGTGCACTTAACTTGTGGATTTTTTTTATACTAAAAAAAGTAGAATAAAGACTATTTTGAAAATTTGAATAAAGTGACAAAGTTGCATTAGACCTCACAAAGAACTCCTGACTGTTGCTCAGCTTGGTGGTGGTGGTTTGTTTTTTAGTAAAAGACTTGCATCTTCTTTCCTGCCTTCTTGCAAATTTTATCTTAAATAGATTTTGTGAAAGGGAAACTTTTCTTATGAGGTGAGGAGAACCCTGTAGATCTCCCGAGAGCATTTCACACTAGTCTAACCTAACACAGCGAAGCAGGAAAGAAAAGAGTGAAGTGAAATTTGAGTAGATGGTTCTGTTGCTTTGTGAGGATATCACAGAATGGCATGATGGGTAAGTGGACTTGTGGTACAATAGAGGATCATGCCAAACTGAAGGATTTTTAATCTCTTGGAAACTGTCATGCTGCTTCAGAAGTTCTGCAATACAGGCCATGTTGAGTCATCTAGAGTGGTTCAGTCAAAGCAAACATAAGGGCAGAGTAGTTTCAGGCACCTTTTTTCATCCCTAAAAGGGAATTATTGCTGATAGAGGTAAAGAGCTTTGAATTTTAGCACTTCATTGAGCCTGAGATGACATAGCTTGCCCTAAATAGGGGTGTTTTCTTTTTGGTGGTGGCACTGGTGACACCAAACTAAGGCATTGTGCAGAACAGTGATACAACAGCCTACTCCACATAGAGGCCTGATTTTATTGTGCTGAGTGACTTGTTTACATAAAATAAGCTGCTAGCCCCACCGCTTGTAAGAATGTAATAGGAATTGTGCTTAATTAGACCATAGATCTGTCTGGACTGGCCAGTACCACATGCAACACCTCATAGACTCTAAGGTCAGAAGGGACCATTATGATCATCTAGTCTGATCTCCCGCACAAAGCAGGCCACAGAATCTCACCCACCCACTCCTGTAACAAACCCCTAATCTATGTCTGAGTTGTTGAAGTCCTCAAACCATGGTTTAAAGATTTCAACGTGCAGAGAATCTTCCAGCAAGTGACCTGTGCCCCAAGCTGCAGAGGAAGGCAAAAAACCTCCAGGGCCTCTGCCAATCTGCCCTGGAGGAAAATTCCTTCCTGACCCCAAATATGGCAATCCATTAAACCCTGAGCATGTGGGTAAGACTCACCAGCCAGCACCTGGGAAAGACTTCTCTGTAGTAACTCAGATCCCACCCCATCTAACATCCCATCACAGACCATTGAGCATATTTATCTGCTAAGGAAGAATTAGTTGCCAACATTAGGCTATCCCATCATTACCATCCCCTCCATAAACTTATCAAGCTTATTCTTGAAGCCAGATATGTCTTTTGCCCCCACTGCTCCCCTTGGAAGGCTGTTCCAGAACTTCACTCCTCTAATGGTTAGAAACCTCCTTCTAATTTCAAGTCTAAACTTCCTAGTGTCCAGTTTATATCCATTTGTTCTTGTGTCCACATTGGTACTCAGCTTAAATAATTCCTCTCCCTACCTGATATTTATCCCTCTGATATTTATAGAGGGCAGTCATATCTCCCCTCAGCCTTCTTTTGGTTAGGCTAAACAAGCCAAGCTGTTTGAATCTCCTTTCATAAGACAGGTTTTCCATTCCTTGGATCATCCTAGTAGCCCTTCTCTGTACCTGTTCCAGTTTGAATTCATCCTTCTTAAACATGGGAGACCAGAACTGCACATAGTATTGCAGATGAGGTCTCACAAGTGCCTTGTATAACGGTACTAACACCTTATCTTTACTGGAAATACCTCGCCTGATGCATCCCAAGACCACATTAGCTTATTTAACAGCCATATCACAATAGCAGCCCATAGTCATCCTGTGATCAACCAATACTCCAAGGTCCTTCTCCTCTGTTACTTCCAACTGATGTGTCCCCAATTTATAACCAAAATTCTTGTTATTAATCCCTAAATGTATGACCTTGCACTTTTCACTATTAAATTTCATCATATTACTATTACTTCAGTTTACAAGGTCATCCAGATCTTCCTGTATGATATCCTGGTCCTTCTCTGTGTTAGCAATACCTCCCAGCTTTGTCTCATCTGCAAACTTTATTACCACATTCCCACTTTTTGTGCCAAGGTCAGTAATAAAAAGATTAAATAAGATTGGTCCAAAAACCGATCCCTGAGGAACTCAACTAGTAACCATCTTCCAGCCTGACAGTTCACCTTTCAGTAGGACCCGTTGTAGTCTCCTCTTTAACCAGTTCCTTATCCACCTTTCAATTTTCATACTGATCCCCATCTTTTCCAATTTAGCTAATAATTCCCCATGTGGAACTGTAAATTAAATCCACTACATTTCCTTTGTCTAAAGTGAAAAACCCTGTAGTGGAAAACACTGAATAATCTGCTCATAAGGCAAGTTTCTTTAACTGGCCTCTGTCAGCTAATGACTGTCCTCATTTTGAGAGGCAGTGTGCTCCAACGGTTAAGACACTGGGTTGGGATCAGGAGCCCTGGGTTCTTTTCCAGCTATGCCACTGACTTGCTGTGTGACCTTGGGCAAGTCACTTTCCCCATCTGTGCTTCCAGTTCCCCTCCCACTTGGTGGCCTTTTAGACTAAATTCTTCGGGGCAGGGACTTACCAAGTAATTGTACAGAGCCTAGCATGATGGAGGCCTCTAGGAATTACAACACAAATAATAACTATTAACGTTGTCCCTTAATCTAGTCCCCCCTTCCTTTAGGCAACCTGAACATTCTTTTCTCGAGGAGGGAGAAACTCTAGATCAGGGGTAGGCAGCCTATGGCACGCATGCCAAAAATGCCACGTGAGCTGATTTTCAGTGGCACTCATACTGCTGGGGTCCTGGCCACTGGCCGAGGGGGCTCTGCATTTTAGTTTAATTTTAAATGAAACTTCTTAAATATTTTAGAAAACTTATTTACTTTACATACAATAGTTTAGTTATATATTATAGACATAGAAAGAAACCTTCTAAAAATGTTAACATGTATTACTGGCACATGAAACCTTAAATTAGAGTGAATAAATGAAGACACGACACAGCACTTCTGAAAGGTTGCGGACCCCTGACTTAGATGTTTATTAGTCCTTGTTACAAACCATACAAGGAATTGCACTATCATCACAGCTGGCACTTTTACATTGTAGTGCTTCCAACTGAATCACTTCTAAGTGGGAGATCCTTTCCTTCGGTTTGATAATCATTCTATGCAGTGGAACAATGGTTGAGGTTAGCATTGTGCACGTGTTAAATTAATCCAAGAAGGAAAAGTATAATAAATTAGGGGAAAAAAGGCTCTAGATCCCAGAGTCCAGGAAACATGGGCAGTTTAGCATCAAATCTGAGTACGGCGTAGAAGCTGTTAGCCCCACTTTATGGGTTATATAAAATATTCCTCCTTTTCTCCTTTGGAAGGCAGGTTCTCCATCTGTACTGACACATCTGCTTCAGGTTGCTCATAGGTATGGTAGCTACCTTTATTCTTGTACAGGTATATGATGATCACTACCAGGACTGTCAGTAGTGTGATGAAAACCACTGTGATGACACCTTCCGAAGAAGAAGAAAGCCAGGTTAGGATATGGCCTTGCACAAGTCAGCCTCTAGCTGCTCACTTGGAAATCTGCTTGATCTGTAATAGTACTAGCATTGGTCATAGAGCAGCAGAACAATATGGGATGCTCGCAGGACTACATTTATTTCAAACTGGGAAAATAGTACAAAAGTGTATATTAAAAAATAATTTACTTTAGGGGACAAAGAAGAGCTACAGAGTGGTACACCGCTAGCCTGGGATTTAAGGCCTGGTCTACATTGGGTGTGTGTGTGGTGCGGGGATCGATCTAAGATACGCAACTTCAGCTACGAGAATAGCGTAGCTGACGTCGACATATCTTAGATTGACTTAGAATCACTTTGTGTCTTCGCAGCACAGGATCTACGGCCTCCACTCCCCCGTCGACTTTGCTTCCACCTCTCACCAAGCTGGAGTTCAGCAGTCGACGGGAGAGTGATCGGGGATCAGTTTATTGTGTCTACACTACATGCGATAAATCGATCTGCGACAGATCGATTGCTACCCACCGATCCGGCGGGTAGTGTAGACGTACCCTAAGTCTAGATTCCATTCCCTGCTCTGTCCCAGATTTCATGTGTGACCTTGGCCATGTCACTTGGGACAGATTTTTAAAGGCATTTTGGGTCCTAAAGATGCAGATTGAAAATCCCACTAGGTGCCTATCTGCATCTCGCCATACAGCAGGGCCAGGGAGCAGTGGGAGAGTGGTCAAGGGGAGATATCTAAGCCATAGGCTAATTAAGGCATGGTTCCCTGTAGACTAGGGAAGGTTACTACAGGTTAATTGGAGCACCTGTAGTCAATTAAGTCCTTTTCAGGAACCTAATAAAAAAACCCTGCTTCAGGCAGACAGGGTGGTGCAAGGAAAGAGAGAGGACTGAAGTTGAGAGGCATGTTGCTGAGAACCGAAAGACCAGAAGACTGGAGGAAGGGAGACTCTGCCCCAACGTCAAGGACCGACCCAAGGGGGAAGAGGGTAAGAAACCTGCAGGGGCTGGGGCTCAGAGTGTGGAGCAAACCCAGACCCCCTTCCCTGCTTTCCTCCTCTACCACCTTCCTGGGCCACTAGCGGGACCCTCAGCACCCCAAGAGCAGAGGCGAGGGGGTGGCGTCCTAGCTCCCCACCAAGTAAAGGACGGGATCCACCATCCCATCATCAGACATTTTGCCACAATCTTTAGGCACCTAAATACCTTTTAAAATTTATCGCTTGGTCTGTATGCCTCAGTTCCTCATCTGTAAAATGGAAAGGATAGGAAAGTACTACCTCATCGTATGTGATTTACTATGTTAAGAGTGTGAGAGGCTCAGATACTATGCTGATGGGAACCATATAGTCCTGTAATATCATTTACTATATTCATGCACGGATTTGGGGAAACTGTGTGGCAGGGACTGCACAGGAAAAGACGTGGGTTTCATGTCTAGCTCTGTGACTTGTGATCTTGGACTTGCCATTCAACGTTTCTGTTCCTCAGTTCCCTACCCAGAAAATGACAGTAATATCTCACTTGCTGTTGAGAAGATTAAGCAATTAATGTTTGAAAGCTTCAGAAGCAAGATGGATTTGTCATGATGTTTAGAATGAAAGTGATTAACCACTGGGTGAAAATGATATAGGACACTCCTCTTTTTCCTGATCTTTAAATAGAATATCTTTTGGAATATTAGTAAAGCAGCTGAGATTATGCTAAGGTGTTAGAAAAAACAGTTTATCAGCAGTTTCTGACTACTGGTCTCTGTTACGGGAAGTTATTTCAACATTTCAGCCATTAGCACGCAGATCGCTCTTAACCAGCAACACACTATACCCAGAAGAGATGCTTCAGACAACGGCACCTGTAATAAAGTGTTACACTGGGAAATACGGTATCGAAGCAGCCTATGGCAAGGCTTGGAGACTGGCTAAGAGCCAAGACTAACCTTATGTGCATGGACAGAGATGGAGGTGGCATTGATTTGGTTGGGTGAGTAGCTGAATAACCCATAGATATTTTTTTTCCTACATCCATTTCCTCTTCTTTCTCTTAGTCCTGGTCTACACTGGCAGCGGTGGGGATATCAACCTAAGATATGCAACTTCAGCTACAAGAATAGTGTAGCAGAAGTCGACGTATCTTAGGTCGACTTACCTCACGTCCTCCCGGCATGAGGTCGACTGCTGCTGCTCCACTGTTGACTCCGCTTCCGCCTCGCACCACGGTGGAGTACAGGAGTCAATGGCAGAGCGATCAGGAATCAATTTATCGCATACACACTAGATGTGATAAATCGATCCCCAATAGATCAATCTACCCGCTGGTACCTTTAGTGTGTGGTGGTGGGGTTTTTTTGTTTTTTTTTTTTTAATCCTGACCTGAACTATATCTTTTGTCTCCTCTCTGTGCTTAGATCCTGGGCTGGGAGAAATTCACTGTTGCTTTAGTTCATGTAGGTCATCTATGGAGGGCCACTCTAGAGTTGTTCTCAGTAAAAAGGGACTGAGAGGCTATTAAACTCCTCTGCCTGGAAAAGTTCTGCAGCTGTCAGCTGGATAAAAGTGACCTAGCTTCAGGCGCTGTTATCACAGTTAACCCCTCGGTGATATGACTTGGTGTGGTGCATTCCTGGCGTGCATATCTACCGAGTGCTGAAATTTTGTGCCTTAGCTTGGAATTGCCAAGGTCATCTGTCTTGCAATATGGCCCCTTGCGGCAGTGAAAAGAATCATTAATGCCTCTGCGTGGAAGAAAGATGAGTAAGTCCTGTAAGGTGAGCTACTTTGATTAGGCTCTGAGTTTTACCTGGAAAGTGTCTATATACCTATGTATCGTGGTGCAGAGCAGCGTGATGGCCTGTGTGCTGGTTGGGATCAATGTGCAATGATAGTAATGTCCTACCTGTGATGACACCCACACTGGCTTCTTCTTGGAGAGACGGCGTATTTATCCTCTTCAGAAAAGTGGTGGTCAGCTCTTCTTTACAACGCCAGGGGGTGAAATTGAGAAGAGAGAGGAGGGAGGGAAGAATGTAAATGACACTGTTATTGAAGCATCTTCAAGGCACTTACAGTAAAGCCTTTGGAGGCATCTAGTTACACAAGAATAGGTCTTATCCTAAGACTTGTTTAGTAGTGCTGGTTGAAAATTTTTCATTGAAATAGTTTTTGGTCTGAAAACAGGTTTAAAATAAAAAGAAAGTATTTCTTCCCACAACGCAGAGTCAGTCTGTGGAACTCCTTGCCAGAGGATGTTGTGAAGGCCAGGACTATAACAGGGTTCAAAAAAGAACTAGATAAGTTCATGGAGGATAGGTCCATCAATGGCTACTAGCCAGGATGGGCAGGAATGGTGTCCTTAGCCTCTGTTTGCCAGAAGCTGGGAATGGGTGACAGGGGATGGATCACTTGATGATTACCTGTTCTGTTCATTCCCTCTGGGGCACCTGGCATTGACCACAGTTGGAAGACAGGATACTGGGCTAGATGGACCTTTGGTCTGACCCAATATGGTTCTTATGAAAAGGCCCTTTTGGCAAAAAAAAAATTTTTAGTGAAATTATATTGACATTTTGTTTAGAAAAAAATAGGAAGAGTTTTGAAAAATGTAAAAACAGCCCAGTTTGACGCTTTTAGATCAAAAAGTTTTCGTTTTTCCATGGCAAAATGACTCTGGTTTGAAGCTCACTTCATTATATATATTTTAAAAAAAATGGTTGCAATCCAAACTAAATGTTTTGAGTCAATTTTTTGTCCTGAAATTTCATTTTCTTGCAGCATGGAAAATCAATTTTCTGACCAATTCTGTCATTTACCACAGATGAACCTCGAATGAGAGTGAAGTCTGGAAACTTTTAAACCACATGTTAATTAATTGAATGATTAGAGCAGTGGCCTTGATTAGCAGCCCAGAGGTAATCAACACTTTTTGCCAAATCTGTGGACTTTAATGGTGCAACATGCCTGTTGGAATCTGTGAGTTTTGCTCAGTTCAAGACTCCAAGACTTGGTTTAAAAGGCAGAACTGATTTAACAGCATCTTTCCCATCATTCTGTGGCATTATGTAATCAGGCTATCTCCTTGCACAGCATGTTATAAATAGCAGCAGTGCTACCAGCAGGAATGGTCTGGCAGTAGCTCCGTTCCAAATTGTCTTACAAGTTCTCAACCTGAGACAATTTCTTCTGGCTATATTTTGAGTCAACAGGGAGTGAGATTCTTTGTTTAGGGATGTCTGTTTGTCTTCATGTGGGACAGTTATAAAGGGGTCTTTTGGACAGGGAAAAATAGGAAAAAAATAGAAGCTGCATGCACAGCATGTGTTTTTCCTACAGTTTTCAGCAGAAACAATCTTGCATTCACAAATGCTTCTACAGTTTGGCTTATTATAAACTTCTGCCCCTCCTGCTAAGATGATGTATTGTAAGATGAGGCTACATATAAATCTGCCTCTTCATTTCACGTCATGCAAGAGGTGTTGCTTTACCCTGCCAGCTAGTAAACCAAGCTGTGATTTACTGACTCCTTACCAGGTCTGCAACCTGCCAAGCTTTCAAGCGCTTCATACCTGTAGGTAGCAGAGGTGATGGAGTAGCTGCCATGGATCTAGCTGAGTTGCAGGTGTTTTTGTCCTTACACTTTAAATTTTGGGATCTTTTAGAACTAAAAAAACAGCAAGAAAAGTGATGTTAGATTTATTAGCGTCTTACAATGGGGAATGTAACTCAGTTAATTACCCTTATGCTTAGTTATGGTAGAATCTGAACTTTTGATCAGTCACCCAACATCAAAAAGAACAGGAGGACTTGTGGCACCTTAGAGACTAACAAATTTAGTTAGTGTCTCAGGTGCCACAAGTACTCCTGTTCTTTTTGCGGCTACAGACTAACACGACTGCTACTCTGAAACCATCATCAAAAGCAGCACTTACTTAAAGAAAAACAAAACACTCTAATTTGTGCAGATCTCATTGGAATAGTTGAGCCCAGGGTCAACCCAGGAGCAAGTTAAGACAAGCGGAGATTGGGAAAGCCCAGGTGGCTATCTTCAAGCAGGTCCTGTTCTATTTGTTCATTAAGCCAGGATCAGAGCAGACCAATGATGAAGTGAGGAATTGTCTCTAGATGTGCAATTAGTTCTCTGATTCAATTTAAGCACATATGACACTTTGCACCTTTAAAATGCTTTCCACGCACTAACTAGTAAGTCCTTACAACTTCTGCACCATGCATATAATTTTCTTTGTCATAAAAGGGGACAATGAGGCACAGATATGTTAAGGCCAGAATGTCTAAAGGTGGCCTTTGATTTGGAGGGGTTTAGTTTAGAGTGCTTCCCATGAGCCACGCTGGGCCTGATTTTCCAGGGAGCCACAGCTTCTGTTGACTTCATTAGGAGTGGTGGATGCTCAGCCCTTTGAAAACCAGGCCCGATGGGCACTCTGAATCAGAGGCCATTTTGAAAACTTTGGATTCAAGGCACAGAGTGTCTTTAGGACTTCTAGGCCTATGTTCATACCGCTAGCCCAGTGGTTCCCAAACTTTAACCCCCCGTGAACCCCTTTCATGAAAATATCAAATCTCGTGAACCCTCTCCTAAAAATGAATATTTCCAGGGATTTTCTCCCTTACTTGAGCATAAATTATAGAAGCAGCGACCTTGGAAATAATTTGGGTTTTCTATGACACGCTTATGACACACTCTTTATTACTACATTATTATTTATCATGACATTATTAATTTTATTACATTATGAAAATGGCAACACTCTTCCAAGATTTCACTTTTGTAGCTCATATCACTGATTATGCCTTCTACATGTTTCATCAAGGAGTACCAGACGTGAAGCAGCACGAAGGTATTTAAGAAGCCAACTCAATAAAGCATTCCTCCCACAAGCATTCAGGTCTTGAGCAGTCCAGGCAAACAACGCATGACTACAGCAAAGCTTAAATTTGTTCTGCCAGGAAGTCATGGTCACAGGGCTCAGGCTGCCAGACCGCGTGCGTGGGGTCTCTAAGGACCACTCTGTCCGCCATTACAGAATTTTTTGTCTGAGAACCCCCTGATACATTTCATGAACCCCAGTTTAGGAACCACTGCACTAGAGTTAGGGATTCTTGTTTTCAGTTTGACCTTTGCCATCACTCTCCTGATCAGGAACACTCTTAATGCTCTCCCTGGGTGGGTAATAGAGTTACCACCTTTGAAATGCAAACCTCCGCCCCCTCCCACTGCAAGTCCACCGCACTCCCAACCACAAGGCAACTCTGCAACCCCTCACCTTCAGCAGCCACTTATGTTATCTAGAAAGAGAACACAGAGAGAAGACTGATGATAATGCAGGTCTCCTCACTCTTGCATGACTCAAACCCTCTCTCACAGGGTATGCAGTGTGCTTGTCTGTTGGTGGGCAGTCAGCTGCTGTATTTTCAACAAGTTTGATCTGTTTTCACTTAAACTGTGGAAGTGGGGACCACTGCAACATCTTGAGCTGGACACAAACTTTTAACATTAGGTATCCCAGTGTATTGTGAGAATGCAAATCTTTAGACCCATGCAAAAAAACCCAGCAGAGTAAATTATTTTTCTGGCAACTAGCAAATCCACTACAAAAACCATCCAAGGCTGGTAAAATACCAGCCAGGTGGTAACCCTAGTGGGTCAGTACATGTATACAAAGAGACTGAAGAGTTAGGTGAGAACTTCTAGGCTCTTATTACAAGAGCACGTCATTCGCCAGGATTTGTGTGTGAACCTGCTACATTTTTATTAATTGTCAGGGGGTTGCTCAATTAATAGACTTGACTGGTTTCTAAAATCTAATAACTCTGAATCTTAGTAAGCAAACTCTGAACAGGAAGACTAAAGCCTTTAACATGAAAAAATAAAAAGAGTTCTAGATAACTGGCTCGACCCCAAGCAAGCGAGATATCTTACCACATTCTGCTATACTGCGGTTTGCATTGCCTAAGTCCAAAAATCTTGCTTACCAAAGTAGTGATGCCTGGCATTCATATTGCCTTTTTTTCACATTCAAAAACACGACCTCAACCATTAAACATGTGGAAAACTCCAGGGGCTAATAGGCTGCACTCAATACTTCCATGCTCTTGTAAAGATTCTTCTCAAACACCTTGTCAGAGGAACCGCCCTCATATCTGGATCTCTGGTTTAAATGGCAGTTGCAGTTAGATCTGTGTATTTTATTAGGCAGGGCTCTGCCTCATACACTTTGTTCTAAAGGCTGAATGACTCACCCAAGCACTTGCAATAAAATTGGCAGTTGCTTCCCTACTCAAATCAAGTATCAGAGGGGTAGCCATGTTAGTCTGGATCTGTAAAAGCAGCAAAGAGTCCTGTGGCACCTTAGAGACTAACAGATGCATGCATCCGACGAAGTGGGTATTCACCCACGAAAGCTCATGCTCCAATACGTCTGTTAGTCTATACGGTGTCACGGGACTCTGCTGCTTTTACTCAAATCAAGTGACTCAGCTGCTGTCCAGGAACTGACCACTAGGTGTCAGGCTAAAATAAATTTTAAAACAGCAGTTCAGCAACATTTCCCCATGCTCATTTTCCCCCCTGCTGTTACTCACACCTTGTTATCAACTGTTGGAAATGGGCCATCCTGATTATCACTGCAAAAGTTGTTTTTTGCCTGCTGCTAATAGCCCATCTTAACTGATTGCTCTTGTTATAGTTAGTATGGCAACACCCATTTTTTCATGTTCTCTGCGTATATAGATTTTCCTACTGTATTTTCCACTGCATGCATCTGATGAAGTGGGTTTTAGCCCATGAAAGCTTATGCTCAAATAAATTTGTTAGTTTCTAAGGTGCCACAAGTACTCCTATTCTTTTCTTTTTGCTGATGCAGACTAACCTGGCTACCACGCTGACACAAATTGGGTCAGAGAAGTGTCCTACAGTTTCTACTTCAGTATCAGTCTTTGTATTTAAAAGCACCTTGTTAACTTAAAAGCATATGGCACCCTGTGAGGCTGTAAACCCAGATGTTATCTATTGAAACTGAAAGATCTAAATCAGTTTCTACTATTTACCCTCCATTTTAGTCTGCGGTTGACTTGGGGCCAGATGGTATCTGCTTGTTAACCAGCTCATTATCATCTTGTGTTCTCCCCATGTGTGTTTGTCCACCTGTTGTGTCTCATTTTATACCTGCATTTTAAGCTATCCGGGGCAGGTCCTGCCTTTTTGTTACATGTTTGTACAGTGCCCAGTACAATCGCTCTGGGATCTTATTTAGATCTTACTGTAACACTTAACGAGAGGCCTGCACAGCCAAGCAGGAGTAAAGGAGAGCAAGACAGCCCCTTATATCCCCTAGCACAGTGAAGTGGACAGAAGCAGCCCTTGTAAGACCAGTAGCTTCTCTCATACCTGTGCAGGCGGGGCAGAAACTTCATTTGAAATCCCTCCACCTTCTTCCTCTCCAAAATTGCATCAGCACTGAGCTAGCATGAGGTGGGAAGTAATCCACAGGGGAAGCAGTGAGCTGTGACTCTGAGTCACAGTTTGTCTCATGATCTGCTCTTAGAGCTCCACACTGCCTCTTCCGCAGGCCGGATTGTGAGACAACACGCCAGCCCTTCATTGGCTTGGGCTCCTGTTCAGCTGGGCACTGAAATGTGAGCACAAAACATACCTAGCTACAACCCACAAAACTCAGCTACAGAGCAATCCAGGAGTCACTTTGACCTGCACACACTAATGCCATAGTGAGAGACTAGAAATAAATTCTGCCTCCAGAATTCAGAGTAGCAGCTGTGTTAGTCTGTATCTGCAAAAAGAACAGGAGTACTTGTGGCACCTTAGAGACTAACACATTTATTTGAGCATAAGCTTTCGTGGGCTACAGCCCAGTTCATCGGATGCATAGAATGGAACATATACTGAGGAGATATATATACACAGAGACAGAACATGAAAAGGTGGGAGTTGCCCAACCAACTCTAAGAGGTTAATTAATTAAGATGAACTGTTGTCAGCAGGAGAAAAACACTTTTGTAGTGATAATCAAGATAGCCCGAGCCATTACACACATTGAATCTATTTCCCCATGTTAAGTATCCACACAGCTTCTTGTCAAACTGTCTTAAATGGGCAACTCCCACCTTTTCATGTTCAGGGGATCAGGGGTGCAGGTTCTGGGGTGGGGTTGGGGAGGAGAGGTTTGGGGTGCAGGAGGGTGCTCCGGGCTGGGATTGGGTTTGGAGGGCAGGAGGGTGATCAGGGCTGGGGCAGGGGCATGGGGAGAGGCTCAGGGGTGCAGGCTCCAAGCGGCGCTTACCTCAAACGGCTTCTGGAAGCAGTGGCATGTCCCTTCTCCAGCTCCTATGTGGATGCATGTCCGGGTGGCTCTGCGCGCTGCCCCATCCACAGGCACCGCCCCTGCAGCTCCCGTTGGAGCGCTGGAGGGGGCCGTTGGAGCATGGCCATGCCGCGGCTACCAGGAGCTGTGTGGAGTGGCCCTCGACCTAGCGCCCCAGCTGGAGCACCAGACCAGGGCAAGCACCAGACCCCACTCCCCAGCAGGAGCTTGTGGGCCGTAGTTTGCCCACCCCTGGTGTAGGGCCGAAGAACCCCAATGAGGAGAGCATGCTCCCAGCTTGCTGGCTGTGCAGTGAACCTCAGTCCAAGCACTGGAGGGAAGAGAAAGGTGCTGCAGAAATGGAAGAGCGAATGTTGCAAAGCAGAGCCCCAGCAAGGGCTTTACCTTCAAAGGTGCTGACTCAGACAGGCCTCTCCGAAGCTCCAGTCCTGCCAGGTGCTGAGCACCTTCACCCTTGACGTCAATGGGACTAGTCACTTGAGTCCTGATTTAGGGCCAGTCTCTGAAAGGACATACCACCACCACCAGCTCCTTTGGGAATCCAGCTCTGATTTTGAGAGGCTGTGGTCTTTAATGCTCCGTCCCTCTCCAGACTCCTTGCTGATTGGGTGTAGTTCCACAGCCAGTGACTCACTTCCCTAACACAGTGGATATTTACTAATCTGTAAGTGGTTTTAAAGTGACATGGTGTTGCATATAGCTGTGCACGGAACCAAGGTTTTGGTGCAGTGGCCATTGCGAAAAAGAAACTGTTCACGGGGAAGCGAAACCAACATTTTTTTGCCACCAAAAAGTTAAAACACAAAACAAAAACGTCATCTTGGGTTTGAATGAAATGCTTCATTTGACCCAAAACATGTAGTTCCCAGGCATTTTTAAAATCAAAGCAAAGACAATCAGTCACAAAGGAAGGCTGATGGGGCTAACACCCCATAACCATTACGCCCGTGCTTAGAGCATGCTCTGACCTGGCACATAGAAGACACGTTTGAATCCGTTCTGAAGCAGGGTCTTTGAACCCAGCCTTCCATGAGTGCCTGAATCACCTGGGTATAGGGCATGCTGTGGTGGGGGGTTGCAGTCTCTTCTGTGGAAGCTGTTCCACTTTATATCAATCCATTTTCATTGGAGCAGGGACTGCAACCCAGGCCTTCCACATCCCAGAGTCTCATTTTCTCTTGCTAGCCCCATTTCTATTCCAGTAGCAGCTGATTGACCCAGGATGCATTGTGCTAGGTGCTGTACAAATGCAGAACAAAAAGATGGTCCTTAGCCCAAAGAGCTTACCAGCCAAGTCATGCTGCCATGGTCAGGGATACCTGCACAGTAGAGGTTGGATGGAGACCCCCCTCCCAGTTCAGTTTGCAAAAAGCAATGTGACTATCAAACCTAACCTAGATTCCAACCAGTGACCTAAAGGCTCAATCTCTCACTGCCAATGACCCTAGGCAACTGGTCCCCCCACTCTAAAGAGTCGTCTTTAGATTAGATTTCCAGAAAGCCTTTGACAAGGTCCCTCACCAAACGCTCTTATGTAAATTAAGTTGTCAGGGGATAAGAGGGAAGATCCTTTCATAGACTGAGAACTGGTTAAAAGACAGGGAACAAAGGGTAGGAATAAATGGTAAATATTCAGAATGGAGAGGGGTAACTAGTGCTGTTCCCCAAGGGTCAGTCCTGGAACCAATCCTATTCAACATTCAACATTCAATGATCTGGAGAAACGAGTAAACAAAGGTGGCAAAGTTTGCAGATGATACTAAACTGCTCAAGATACTTAAGCCCAAAGCTAACTGTGAAGAACTTCAAAAAGAGCTCACAAAACTAAGTGACTGGGCAACAAAATGGCAAATGCAATGTAATATGGATAAATGTAAAGTAATGCACATTGGAAAAAATGACCCCAACTATACATACAATATATGGCGGCTAATTTAGCTACAACTAATCAGGAAAGAGATCTTGGAGTCATTGTGGATAGTTCTCTGAAGACGTCCAGGCAGTGTGCAGCGGCAGTCAGAAAAGCAAACAGGATGTTAGGCATCATTAAAAAAGGGATAGAGGATAAGGCAGAGAAGATCTTATTGCCCTTATAAATCCATGGTACGCCCACATCTTGAATACTGCATACAGATGTGGTCTCCTCATCTAAAAAAAGATATACTGGCACTAGAAAAGATTCAGAGAAGGGCAACTAAAATGATTAGGGGTTTGGAACGGGTCCCATATGAGGAGAGATTGAAGAGGCTAGGACTTTTCAGCTTGGAAAAGAGGAGACTAAGGGGGGATAGGATAGAGGTATATAAAATCATGAGTGGTGTGAAGAAAGTGGAAAAAGTTATTTATTTGTTCCCATACTAGAAGAACTAGGGCCCAGCAAATGAAATTAATGGGCAGCAGGTTTAAAACGAATAAAAGGAAGTTCTTCTTCACAGCACACAGTCAACCTGTGGAACTCCTTGCCTGAGGAGGCTGTGAAGGCTAGGACTATAACAGGGTTTGAGAGAGAACTGGATAAATTCATGGTGGTTAAGTCCTTTAATGGCTATTAGCCAGGATGGATAAGGAATGGTGTTCCTAGCCTCTGTTTGTCAGAGGGTGGAGATGGATGGCAGGAGAGAGATCACTTGATCACTACCTGTTAGGTTCACTCCCTCTGGGACACCTGGCATTGGTCACTGTCAGAAGACAGGATATTGGGCTGGATGGACCTTTGATGTGACCCAGTATGGCCGTTCTCATGTCTCTAAGCAGCCCACCATATTCTGGCATGGTTCTAGTTTCTGCTCTTTGTGTTCCACATGCTTCGTTTCGTCTGTTTATTTGGGGAGGATTTTTCACTTCCTGCACATTCCAATGGAAGCCTGGTTGACAATTCAACCGCACTTGTGAGAGGCTTTAGAAGAGTCTGCTGAATTTACACTCCAGTGCAAACACAGCGCCTTGATGCCGCAGTAGCAATCTAGAGGGAAATTCTGAAAGAGGAATAGAGATGAAAGGGGAGCAACATTTTGGCTTTTGCATCCTGCCTCTGCTGCCAATGGTCCAGAAGTTGAAAATCCTCCCTCTGAGCCTGTGCTGAACTCCTGCAAGCACCACCAAGGGCAGTACCCTCAGGATTTGACCCACTGGACCAGATTCTCAGAAGTGTTAAGCATCCAGCAACTCTCACTGAGGGGCCTATATGGAAGCGAAGCTCTTTTGAAAAACTTTGGTGTTTGCAGTTAATCCACTCCAACTGAGCCTTCACCAGGGTCTCTCTGGTTTGTTTCTCCCTTATGCCACAGACTGTATTCAGCTGTAGGGCTGGATTGGGAGTTGATTGACACCCCAGGTGAGCAGAGATGGCTTGTAAAGTGGATCAGAACCAGTAGTGACTGCAAAAGTAAGTCTCTTGCCCCAAAACAGCACTATGCTGCTAGGAAACCCGCGCCTCCCCACTTACCTGATACCATGTCATTAGAGTAAAACACTCCAGCAGCGTGAGGTGTTTGCAGACTTCTCTTCCACCACTTATTTTCACAGAGCTCTTGAAACTGCTGGGAGGCTAAGGCGTTCCCTTCCTGCCTTACCTTTCCAGTTTCCCCACAGTGATGATAAAAGGCACAGTCATCCGAATGCCTTCCCATTGTTAACTCTTCGTTGGCAGGCGAGAAACAGAGAAAATACGAGAAGCCACAGTTGTGAGACCTTCCCACCCACGGATAGACGCACACACAAGGGTCAGGAATTATGCAGCGTGGTGTCTTTATTGAAATATCTTGGGATTTAAAACCATGGCCAAATTTCTGGTGCTAAGAAGATGCCGTGAGTTATTTATTGCTGTTTTCTCACTGGCCCTTCCCAAAGAAATGCCTTTTCTGGAATAACAGGATATCGAGGCCAACCCCAAGAATCAAGCCTTGTCACGTGAGAGCCCGCAGCTCAAGGGGCTCTCCTATTTGCTTTTCATGATAAGATCTTGCCTGTTTTAGTATTGGGGGAAGGGGCAAAACTATTCTATTTTAGGGCCCCCAGTTGGCTAACACCGGCACTGGTCACCATCATGTGCCTTGGGGACAATCACCAGTAACCATGCATGTGGCCGAGAGAAACCACAGCATTGCCAAGTGAAGTGAGAGAAGCAAATCTTTTGTGGATTCAGCCCCAGTGAATGGTGCATTGACATGACCAAGCAGCTAGGGTGACCAGACAGCAAATGTGAAAGATCAGGACAGAGAGTGAGGGATAATAGGAGCCTATATAAGAAAAAGACCAAGAAAATCAGGACTGTCCCTATAAAATTGGGACATGTGGTCACCCTACCAGCAGCATTAGCAGCGGGTGAACCACCTGCTGGGGGAGGCTAGCCCCTGGCTGCCCCCCATCAGAGCCCCCCTCAACCCTGGAGCACCGGGTGCGTGCCCCCCCCCAAGATCCCCACGCACAGGGTGGGCAGCACGTAGCCCCCACAACTGAGCACAGGGCACGTGGTGCGCAGTCCTCCTCAGCCCCCCCAAGCACAGGGCAGGCAGCCCCAGTCCCAGCCCTTCCTGTCCCCCCAACCCTGAGCACTGGGCGGCATAGCCCCAGTGTCTGAGACCCCCCTAGCTATCCCCAGTCCCGTCTGCCCTAGCCCCTGCAGGCAGCTTCCCTGAAGAGGAGGGCCTTGGGGGCAAGCAGGGCTTTGGGGAGGAGCATGGATGTGGCCATGCCGGGCTGCAGCCTCTGCGCCACACCACCCATGACCAGCAGAGCCACACAATAACTCCTGCCCCTCCGGATTCTGAACCCAAGAGGTCAGAGCAAGCCCCCCAGCTGAAAAACATCCCCAAGGCAGCTGCACCTTTCCAGGGTCTCATGGAACCTAGCTGCTAAGGGATTAAGGCCCTGATTCACCAAAGCATGGAAGCCCATGCTTAAAGCTAAGCACACGAGTAGCTGTAGAAATTTCCATCGGGATTACTCAGGTGCTAAAAGCTAACCATGTGCTCTCTGGAACCTGGCCTTCACTGAGCATAAATGCCGGGGTTTTGAAGCATAAGGATAAAACACCCAACTATGCTGCAGTGTGTTCAACCAATGCTTCGCTATTTGTTTTGCCAAACAATTTGGGACAGCAAATTCCCTGATATTTACAGCATGGGGAGGTTCAGGTTTCTGTGCTTTTTCTAAAGGCCATGCAGCAGGTACTGTGGAATCAAACTGAAGCTTGGTCCTACGCCAGCTCCATTAATTCCCCACTTACATTCATTTTGTTTGGAGAGACGGGTTTTCTCTCCCGTCCCCACATGCCCTATTGCAGTTTGACATTCAGAATCTGATTACAAGTGCAACGTTACTGCTTTCAGAGAGACATAAATAGATCCTGTTTCCCTCCCACTCCGCCCCAGCCGCTTTGATTCGCTGGACTCATTCGGAGGAGATGGGTCTGATAAACTCTTGGGGGAAAGCTCTCTTCTGTAAGAGATCCCGGTTCACCTTCCAGTCGCTTTCTTTGAAGCCTGTGAGAAATCCTTCTTCCTGCGGAGAAAATACAAACCTGGATCAGGACCAGTAGGAAGAGTGGAAAGGAATTTCTAAAGCTGAGTAGCAGGAAAATGTTCCTGACTGTGAGGTCTGTTGGACTGTGAAAGTTTCCCAAAAGTTGCAGGGTGGAGACATGATTTGGGACATTTAAAACTAGATTAGATGCAGCAGTACAGAATAATCCTGCATTGGGATCAGAGAGATGGACTGGGTGGAACCTAGCCAGTCTTTTCCATTTAATGATTCAAAGAGGAGTTCTTTGCTTTAAAGTCACCTAGGATGTGTGGAAACCCAGTTCCTGTTAATTCTAACTGGGGTTTCTGAGTCTATTAGATAGCTCTGAAAAATCCAGCTTTAATACTGGATTCTCTGTAGTTTTACCCTCTTTAGATTCACTTCTCTTTAGTTTTACCCTCTTGCGACAGCATCTTCATCACAGAGACAGTATACAGATTCAAGAGTGCAGATCAGTGGTCCCCAACCTTTTCGTCTGGCGGGCGCCAGACGAAGGACCGTGGCGGCAGTTGAGCATCTGTCAAAATGCTGCCAAAATTGGGGCATTGGGGACCCCTGGTGCAGATGAAGGAACCAATTGATGAGCTGAGTGGGAAATGGTTTTCCTATCCTGTGATTTTGAGGTTTTGAAATTTTGTCCTGTCTCAAATCAGGCTGAAAAGTCAAAAGCTCAAAATTTTTTGCAACCTGATAGTTCAAAATTTATTTTGCATCCAGTCCATTAAAATGTTTCATTTAGATTTCGACTTAAAAAAAAAAGAAGCTTTTAGTAATAGCGAACTAAAATTTCAAACTGAAGTTATTTTGAACCAGAAGACAAAACACTTAATTTAGAAAACGTTGTAATGGGCCAGTTCAACAATTTTAAAGTTTTTTCCCCCCAAAATTTTCTGATCAGATTTTTCGAAACCAACCCTTTTCCATGTTTCTGTGAACTGGCATTTTCTGATGGGAAAAAAGTTTCATTAGAAAATTTCCAGCCTGCTCTACCAATCTGCCTTTAAATCTCTTCACCAACAGGAAGTGATTTATCAGCACCAGGGAAATAGATTAGCAAGAGGAGGAAGGAGCTGGGAGATCAGTTAATGATTGATTGAAGGTTTACCTAAGAGAGGAATGAGAAACAGATGCATGCTGCTGCAGGCCCTGTGCCTGCATTTTATTAGGCCTTGTGCTCATGGGAAAGTTGCAGTTGTATAGGGTGACCAGACATCCCGATAGTCAGTCGTTTGTCCCCATTTGTCCTGATATTCTGGCTCTGGTTTTTTGTTTTTTTTTTTTTTGCTCTTTGGTGATGCTCTGGACCTGCCCCCCCGTGTGGCCCGATATTTTGTTCATGTAATCTGGTCACCCTACACGTGCATAACTGAAGGTATGAATTTAAACCGGAGCAAACACCGCACAGACACTTCAAGACTTGGTCTACCCAGTTCTTTTACTAGCATAATGATGTTTATTAGAGGTGTGATTTTTTTTACCCAAAGTTCTACCAGTACAAGCCCTAGTGTGGGCTTATAGTTATACCAATATGGTTTATTTCCCTTCCTGTACGGTATACCTGCACCCACCCTAACGGGAGTCGTATTACTTTAATTATACCAGTAGAGTTAAAGCAGTACATCTTGTCTGTGAGTATGTCCAGACTACCCGTCAGATCGGTGGATAGTGATCGATCTATCGGGAATCTATTTATCGTGTCTCGTCTAGATGCGATATATTGATCTCCGAACGCGCTCTCCTCGACTCCGGAACTCCACAAAGGCGAGAGGCGGAAGTGGAGTTGACGGGGGAGCCGCGGCCATTGATCCTGCACCGTGAGGATGGGAGGTAAGTCAAAATAAGATACTTCGACTTCAGCTATGCTATTTCCGTAGCTGAAGTTGTGTATCTTACATCGACACCCCGCCCCCCCCCCCAGTGTAGACCTGCCCTGTATGTGAACCTAAACCCTTAATCCAGTTTAAGAGTGGTTTACTTCTGGTTAGCTCAATGCTAGCTTTACACTTGAACGCTTTGCTGCTGTAGCTGCACCAATATACTAGACTGGCAAAGAGCTACTAGAGTGGACACAGCTTATACCAGCAAAACTGTGGTTTCACCAGTGTAACTTATTCCAATGGCCTCCCCGCCCCAATGAGAGAAAAGTGCAGTTTTGCCAGTATAACCGTAGCTACACCAGGGGCTTTTGCTGGCTGTATTGGTCACAAATCGCACCTCCGACCGACATTGCTATGCCAGCAAAAGTTTTTAGTGTAGATCTGGCTTTAGTCAATTAGAAAGAGGTTAATTAAACCAAAATAAGAGCATCCACATGTTGCCTTTTGCACCAGTTATACTGTGTTTTTTAAACGGATGCAATTTAAAGTTAGACTGTGAAGCTTTCCCACGTAGACAAGCTCTTTTCTGCTGAGAGAAGAGACTAAGGGTATGGCTACATCTGGAATTTCAAAGCGCTGCCCCGGCAGCGCTGCGGGAGCGCTGCCGCGGCAGCGCTTTGAAGTGTGAGTGTAGTCAGAGCGGCAGCGCTGGGAGAGAGCTCTCCCAGCGCTGCATGTAAACCACATCCCTTACGGGTGTAGCGTGCAGCGCTGGGAGCCGCGCTCCCAGCGCTGCTGCCCTGATTACACTGATGCTTTACAGTGCTGTATCTTGCAGCGCCCAGGGGGGTGTTTTTTCACACTCCAGTTGCAGCGCTGTAAAGTGTGAGTGTAGCCAAGGCCTGCAACAGGTTCATATCAGGTCCCACATGCACAGTAGGCAGCAACAGGAAATTGCCAAGACATCCCATCCTCCATTATGGAATAGTCAGGCCCTTTGTTTTCAGTTTTTATTGATTTTTTCTGAAAGTTTCCCGGGCTTTACAAAAGCCATTATTTGGTTTTTACCAACTTTTCACCCAAATTTTGGAAGTGCTGGAAATCCCACGAACCGCCTCCCCGCTCTGGAATGAGAGATGGTGGCTTGGTGTTACCTGGCCCTGAGAGTTGGATACCACCAGAATTATCTCCCCTTCCCTGAACTGCAGATGATTTTCATCCTCTGACGTGTGAGTCTGGATTGCTTGAGCCTGGAATGTGAAAGATGGGATTAGTGAGAAGTTACTTTCCTCGGAATCACTGACCCTTTCCCCAGCAGCAGGACGAGATGGTACATGGAATATGGATACGTACATTGTGTCAGAATGGTGCAACTGTCTTTTGATAGCCACATTCCATACCATGTGTCATTGCTTAATTAGCAGGTCCTTTTCAGATGACACCCCAGGGAGCAGCACATACACCCAGACTGGGAATACTGCTAGGAACTGCTGCTTTACATTTAGGGCACGGACGCCAAAAAAATATGCATCTGAAGGCAGAATTTGGCCCTTGGAACCTATTTTTTTTAAAGTAGCGATGGAGCAGGCAGGCAAGAAGAACGTGGATTCTCCTGGGATTATCCCGCTTGCAAGTCCGAAATGTGTGTGTCCCTAAAATGTGAATGCAAAAGGCTGCCACTGGTGACATCTCAGGAGGGCAACAATCCCCCCTCCTGCAAGCTGCTGATTGTATCACATTGTTCACTCTGCTTGTGTGTGGTGCCACTTTCACCTATCTGTCATCTGCACTGTCTATAATTATCAGCTCTTCCTGGCAGACCCTATTTTGTGTTTGTTCAGCACTTCCCGCAATGGGGCCCCGGTCTTGGCTGCTTCCCTAGGCACTACCATAATATGCATGATTAATAATAGTAATTAATAATACTGACAGAGGCCAGGACTACACTACAGAGTTTCGTCAACATGGTTCTGCCAGTCAGAGGTGTGAAAAAAACACATCCTTGACTGACACAGGTATGCCGGCAAACCCCCCTGTGTACATGCAGCTATACCAGAAAAAGAGTCCTTATGTTGTTGTGGTTTAACTATACTGGGAAAATATCTCCTCTTGCTGGCATAAGCAGCATCTCCACTAGGAGGCAGTGCTGGTACAGGCAGTGTAGTGTCAACAAGCCCCCTGGCACCAGTGAAACACAAAATTCTTTTGCTGAAGGTCAGCCTTTGAATCAACCCCAGCTGTGTCATTACTGGGAATTCCTATTAGAGTAGCACTTAGAGGCCCCAGCTGGGATTAGGACCCTGGTGATAGGTGCTGTACAAACCCATAGGATGAAATGGTCCATGAAGAACTTACAGTCTAAATAAATAGGATAAAGGATGGGAGGGGAAACAGAGGCAAGAAGCAACTTGCCCAAGGTCACACATCAGGTCAATGAACAGAATCCTGGTTATCTGACTCCCAGGCCTGTGTCCTAGTCACTAGACCAGCTCTGTGCAGCCTTATGTTACAGCAGGTAGTTGATGTTTCTTAGAATATAAGAATGGCCAGACTGGGTCAGACCAATGGTCCACCCAGCCCAGTATCCTGTCTTCCGACAGTGGCCAAGGCCAGGTGCCCCACAGGGAATCATCAAGTTATCCATCCCGTTGCCCATTCCCAGCTTCTGGGACTAGGCTAGGGACGCCATTGATGGACTGATCCTTCATGAACTTACCTAGTTCTTTTTTGAACCCTTTTAGAGTCTTGACCTTCACAACATCCTCTGGCAAAGAGTTCCACAGGTTGACTGTTGTGTGAAGAAATACTTCCTTGTGTTTGTTTTAAACCTGCTGCCTATTAATTTCATTGGGTGACCCCTGGTTCTTGTGTTATGAGTAGGGTGACCAGATGTCCCATTTTTAAGGGGGACAGTCCTATTTTTTGGGCCTTTTTCTTATATAGGTGCCTATTACCCACCATCCCCTGTCCCATTTTTTCATACTTGCTATCTAGTCACCCTAGTTATGAGAAGGAGGAAATAACACTTCCTTATTTACGTTCTCCACACCAGTCATGAGTGATAGACCTCTATCATATCCCCCCTTAGTTGCATTCTTACCTTGAAGAGGAAATCCACAGGCAGCTCATGGCTCCTGCTGCCTGTTTCACCATCTGGGATGAAGCCAAACATGATCTGAAATCAGAAAGACATTTTATGGGTCCGGTTACTCTAGCTTCTTTGCCCATGCACAGAACTATCCCTTTGGCTGGCCCTCTTGGGCTGCTGGTGGCCTCACAGACTAAACAGAAAGCAATTTTGCAAAATAGTTTTTAGAAAATATGATGCAGGAGCTATAGTTGGGAACCAGAACTAATCCGGTCTTTCAGAGTCCCTGCTTCCTTCAGTGGATTCCCAGATCTTCTGTTTTAGATCCAGATGCTGTTACTCTTACATGGCCAGCAGCCCTCTGGAGAAACTGAGACTACACCCAGAGTGAAGCACTAACAATTGCATGTCAGGATAGGACAAGCTGACCCGTCAACATTTCCACTCCTCAGTCAACTCCCATCAAGGAAGAGATTCACAGGTGCAGATCACTAACAGGGAACGCTAAGCAGGTCTGTTGGAGGAGCTTCGCACACAGCACGGATCACTTGCTCCTCATGGGGAAAGCCACAAACTTGGTTAAAATTTGCTTTATCATCCTATCACTTGTACTGCAATAGCGCCTAGGAGCCCCAGTCATGGACCAGAACCCCACTGCGCTAAGTACTGTACAATAACAGCAATTGGATGCAGTATGTTTCCTCTCAAGTAGGCTCTCTCCTTTTCACAGCTGATGACAAGGAGCACGACCAGGCCATGTGAGCGTGCTTGTTTTTTTGTTTTTTTTTCCCCCAACACAGGCTGACTGGAAATGCCTTTTGCCGTGATTCACAAACTCCATTATAATTCAGCAGCAGTTCCCTTAGGCCCCTGTGAAAACCCCAGCCTTACCATGCAACAAGAGCCTGGGAAATAGATGGGTGAGGGAGAGGCTAAAAATACACGTTGATCTTCAGGGCACTTGTGAGCACTTCTGAGTGTGGGAAAAACCTCCCATTTGGGAGGGCTGAAAACATAAGGGAGCCATAGAGAACCTATTGGTGTGTGAGAAATAAGTCCCAGAATTAGTGGCTAAAGCCAGGCGCACAGGAGAGCAACTAGTAGGAAAATGCTATGCACCCTCCTGTGCTCGTCTAAATAATAATGAACACTCACTGATGTCCCTGCTGTTTCTCGGTTGAAGTTGGATTTTTCTGACACACCTTAATGACTATCCAAACACAACTGAGTTTGGAACAAAAGGAGGAGAAAACTAGTTTTATTCAGCAAATACTTTCCTATTCATCCCCAGTAAAAAAAGAAAGCAAACCACATCATGGAGAGCATGCTCCCTGGAGTGACCCAATTCCTTGCTGCTGGGAACCGCTCTCCTCCCCGCATTGCCCTGCAAGCTGAACAGGGGAGCCTTGGAAGCTGGGAAACTTGCAATATATTTTGCCGTGAGCAAATTGCTTTTCAGCTGCAAAGGATCCTGTAGGCAACAGACCCAGGTGAGTGCCCCGATGCAGACCCTGGTTGTCAGTAACATTTCCAGCAAGGATAAGTACAATTCAGATGTGTCTCCTCTCTGGGTCCTAGCACCTCACGCCCGGCTTCTCCAGTAGCCTCCCTTTCATCTCCTCAATGCACCCGCTTGCTCGTTACTCCCATGTTACAACAGAACCTGCAATGACCTTGCTTTGGGCCACTGGTCAGCAGCCAAACCCTTGTCCCACATTCATTCTGTTGTCTCTTACCTGCGTTTCAGTCACCGTTGGGGAAATGTTTAGTTCTTCCATGCTCCCCTCGCTGCCCCCGTCCTCTTCGGCCTCCCTGCTTGGCTGGCAAATGATCCGCTCAATCTCTGGCTCCTTCTGGCCATTGGCCCGTTCCACTGCTTCAGGTGGACTGGAGCCACTTGTGGTGGCTGGGTCTTGATGGACTTCGTGGACTGGGGTGGGCGGGGGAGAATCTTTGTCAGGAGGGTACGTGGCATTTTCAGCGCAAACTAAAACCTCACCGAGGGGCATCCCGTTTCCTGGCTGACTTGATTCTTGCTCGGGAGCTGGGGGTTGGGTATCTCCTGATGGCTCCGTCTCCTCTCTCAAGTCAGGTGAAGGGGGTGCTTGCAGAGATTGGATTTCATTGCTCACCTGGAGTACAGAGCATTCCTTTTCCCCCTGCAGTTCGCTAGTGTCAGCCTCAAGGCTTTCTGGAGTCTGAGTTTGGGCTGATGCACCGTCAGAGGGTGGCGGAGACGTTTTGGCTTTGCACACAGCCTCAGCTATAGCGGCAGATAGAATCGCCGCAGCCGTAGCTGCTGCAACATCTTCAACTCCCCGGTACAACCTCTCTGTAGCTCTGCTGGGTTGATCCAGAGTCCTAGTTTGATTTTCATCCTGGAGATCATTGGCACCGGAAGACTCTGCCTTCACCTCTGCTGCTGACAGGGATTCTCTTTTGTCATGCGTTGGAACAGCAGGAGAGGTAGGTGTCTCATCCTGGATTTCACTGGCACCAGAGGACACGGACCCCACGTCTGCTGCTGACATGGACTCTTTTTTGTTGGGTGTCAAAACAGCAGCAGGAGATGCTGGCTGCTCATCCTGGATTTCACTGCCACCAGAGGATGTGGCCTCCCCCTCTGCTGCTGAAGAAACAGATTCTCTCTTGTGACACATTGAATTGTCAGGAGGCAGCGCAGGGGTCCCATCTGCAGCATTTCCCAGTGATGTGAAAACGACAGGAGGACGACTCACCGGGGAGGAGATGACCAGCGAGCGCCTGTTACTGCATTAAAGAAGACAGTGCTTTTACTTGCATAGGCCATTCTGTGACACAGGTTACCTATCTAAGTACTTTGCATCTACTTCAGGACGCTGCACCCTACATTAACACCCCTCCCCCATGCATATAACCTCAGCAAGAGTACGACTGGGCTGTAGGCTCCAAACAGACAGACTGCAATAACCAAAATGCACGCTTCCTAGATCCCCAGACGTCTTTAACTAATCCCTGTGTAGTGACCGCCAGCTTGGCCTTCACCAGGGATCTCCACAGCTAAAGCATGAGCCTCTGGGACGAACTAAAGGATGAACTCCTCGAGCTTCAGGGGCGGCTCTAGACATTTCGTCGCCCCAAGCACGGCGTCATGCCACGGGGGGCACTCTGCCGCTTGCTGGTCCCGCAGTTCCGGTGGACCTCCCGCTGGCATGGTGCCCAGCGCTCCCCGTGTTTGAGATTTAGCATCCCTCTAGACCTCATCTCCCATGAGAACTGGAAAGCCATTTACCTCGACACCCCTTTAATGATAAAAACTTTGCTGGAATGCTGCTTTTCCAGTTTGCTCATCACCTCATACAAGTCATGGTTCAGCTGAAAACAATGGGAGAGAAGCAAACATCAGAACTTACAATGAGATGATACTTCACAGCTTTCTCTTCTTGCATCAGGGACAATTCACATGGTTTCTCTTCACAACCCTGCGAGCATGGACTTCTGCTCACCCACTGTCTGAATCACCACAACGTGGACTATCTAGACCAGTGTTTCTCAACCTTTTTGATACCAGGGACTGGCTTGCTGCCCTCCTAAACTGTGTCAGGGAAATCTCAGGGACTGGCAAGGAGACTGCCACGGGCCGGTCGTTGAGAAACACTGATCTAAATGACTCAAGACAGGAAGTTGCTTCTGGAGGAGCCCCATGGGTGGCGGGTATCAAAGGCAGGGGGAAACTGAGCCACCCCAAACAGCCCTGCATGGCTCTGTCCATGCTCTGCCCTCAGACCCCCTCCACTCCCCTCCACGGTGCTGCACTCTGGGGTGGGGGGCTGTGCCACCTGGTGCTCCAGGACTGGGTCGGGGAGGGAGGGCACACCACCTGCCCACCCTTCTGATGCTCTGTGACTGGGGGGCACTTGGGCGGGCTGGGCTAGGGTGTGGGGGCCACTCTCTGGGCTTTGGTGGGAGGGGCGGGGCTTCAGGCAGGAGGGGCAAGTCAGGCTAGGGGCTAGCCTCCCTGAGCCTGGGGTTCACCCATCGCCCATGAGAAGCCCTCTTTCTCCCTTCCCTTCATTTGGGGCTGCATTTCCCTCCCCCCACATTCTCCAAATCTTCCCTTTAACCAGGACATAACAAGAACCAATGATTGGACGTTAAAGCCAGACAATTTAAAATTGTAAATCAGGCAGAATTTTTTTTTTTTTTTAAACAGCAAGGGTGATCGACCCGTTGCAAGAAACTACTGAGGGAAGTGGTATCTCGAGGTCTTCAGATCAAGATTAAAGCATCTCAGAAAGGCGTCCAGTCAAACACAAGTATGTAAGACAAATCAGACTCCTGAAAGGGGGACAGGAGTCTGGAAAGGTTGAGAAGCACTGAAGATTGATTGAAGAGTCCCTTTAAAAATCTATGACTTTACCTATAAAAACCCTGTTCACAAGACTCTTCTGGCAGCAGTGGGATATGCTAGTGACAAGTCTGGTTAACACAGATTGTCCGACAAACAGGAGAGCAACATTTAGATGGAACACAAATTCCTTGGATGAACTGACAAGGCCAGTGAGGGAATCTCTTGCATTGGACCAACTTCTGTTGGCGAGAGAGACAGGCTTTTGAGCTTATACAGAGCTTTTCTTCAGATCTGGGAAAGGTACTCAGAGTGTCACAGCTAAATACAAGACGGAGCAGATTGTTTAGCAGAAGCTGTTAACACATATTTCAAGGAACCATACAAGTTGAAGTGGCCTGTTAAGACCTTTCCAGTCATGGCGAGAGGAGGGAAAACACAACTAGGACCAGAGGTAGGTGACTACAGAGCCCGCAGATTATTTTTTTTTATCTTCCTAACTGTCCTCTAAGTGGCAGCAGAGGGCGATTATTGTTAATACTCAAAGGAACAGTTTTTAAAGCAACTGAGACCCTGTTACTAGGAAAACAGATGTTGTGTGTGTCATTTAACAGGTTCTTATTTTAAGGGCCAGTCTCTCACCTTACTCATCTCCTTGTAGAAGATGTCTCTTAAATTGGAAATATTCTGGAAGATGGTCACATAGCAAGCAATGCGGCTGTTCAGAAATAAAACAAAACAAAACAAAAAAAAGCAAATTGAGTCATGCCATGCAGTGAAAGGAACAGAAGGTGAAGAAATGAAAAGAACAGGTTGGAATAACAATTGGGTAATCGATGATCGGAACAACTTACCCTTAGGCTGTGATGGAGTCTCCATAACTTGAAGTCTAGAAATCAAGACTGTCTTTTTAAAAAGAAACACTTTAAGACCCTAACTTCTGTTTGAGCTAATGCAGAAGTTACTGGGTGAGGTTCCTTGGACTGGGGTACGCATAGAGTGACCAGACAGCAAGTGTGAAAAATCGGGACAGGGTGAGGGTGGGCAGTGGGGGTAATAGGCGCCTATATAAGAAAAAGACCCAGAAATCAGGACTGTCCCTATAAAATCGAGACATCTGGTCACCCTAGGTATGCAGGAGGTCAGACTGATGTCAGAATGATCCCTTCTGGCTTTTAAATCTAGGACTAGTAATGCTAATCACTCTGCACAGCCGTCGATCCTTTTTGTCTGAGATTTCACATCACTTTATATCCAGAGCACTATGAAAGCTTCAGTTTTACTGCAGCCATTTTATAGAGGGGGTAGCTGGGGTACAGAGAGATGAATGGTCTTGTGGGTATATGGCAGAGCTAAGAATAGAGAACAGGAGTCCTGATTCCCTGTCCATTACATTAACCCCTCCAGTATACCTGCTTTCCCAGCTGTCTTGGTGCTCCATGAGCTGGATATGTCCTCCATGTGACTTAACAAATCAAGCTGGAGAACTGGCAAATTGAGCAGAGCACTGATGCAAGAGCTACCACATGCTGCCAGTGGAACTGGCTGGTAGGCAGAAGTAAAGTGGCACATCTGACTGGTCCACTTTTATCTCCCCCACCTTGTCTCTTGAATGTGCTGGGACTGGCATGACTTCACCAACACTGCATGTAACTGTTCTACTGTGCTCAGTTCTCCATCTGTAAAATGGGAATTACAATATTTGCCTGACAGGGATAGTGTGTGGGTACATTTGTGAAGCAATCGCATAGGATGGGGATGGCCCCCAATCTAAGACTATAGATCACAGACATCATGCTCCCCCTTTTGCAGGTAGGGAAACTGAGGCACAGAGCAGTTAAGTGATTTGCCCAAGTGCATACAGGAAATATGTGTCAGAGCCAGGAATAGAACCTGGCTGGAAAACTTAAAAACAAATAATTTTTTTTTTGTTGCAGCCAAAAATTTTTTGCGAAAATGCATTATTTCGACTGACCTTTGATGGAATGGCTGCTCAGGTCCAGAATGGACTTTCTGAAGCAGGGGAGAAGAGAGACAGAACCTGACTTTTTTTTTAATCCGAAACGGACATTTCAACCCAATTCCGTGGTCACAGAAAGGTTTGAAAGGTTTTATTTTTGTTCCAATATGGAGCAAAGCCCAAACTTCGAACCCTTGAAAGTAGTTACCAAATGGAATGGTCATTCTCTAGTCTACCAGGATTCCTATTCTACATAGGTTCTTATATAGTGCTCATCATTGTAACATCTGAGCACAATATAAGAACCTATACGGAGATCTAGCGTCTGAGACCTAGGGCAGAGTCTTAACTGTAAGATCATGATAGAAACTAGCATTAACTACTGCTCTTGGCCTGGTTCTATTCCAATACAAACTGCTTACAAATTAAAATGAGTAAAATGTGTCAGGAAATTAAGAGAATTTCTAAAAGCTACGGGTGTGGCAGGGAGTTGGGTATCAAAAAGACACTGCAGGATGACAGGGGGCACGCACAGCAGCTCTTGCAAACTGATAGATCATATAGTTTCGCTCCAGTTTGCGTAATCTTTTATTGTCGCCTTTTCAAACAAAGAAACATACAAATATAGTTCATAGTATTATTACACAGCACATCAGCCATGTTCTCATTTGTGAACCTCTACTGCCATCTTTTGGTCATTATTCATCAGAACTTTTCAGGCAGAGCTCCCAACGCACTTTCATGGGAGGGCGCTCTGTGTCTTATTATTCCCACAACAGCGGGACAAAGGAAGGTGAAGTTAAGGGTACGTTTTCCAAATTTGGCTGTGAATTTTGGGTTCCTGTTTTAGAACGCTTAATTTTAGGAGTCTTAATGCAGAGTTCAGTGTCTAACTTCAGAGAGCGATATTTGGCCAGTGTCTTTCCTTAGGACACAATTATTTGGTAAAGCAAGAGCGGATGTTTACCTTGTGTGCTATAGATTTGTTGAATTGGATTGTGTATCACATTGTTGCATGGCTTGACAAGAAGATAACTGGTGCTAGCTGTGGAATTGCTTCATTTATTCTCCCCTACCCACCCTGTCCTCAAAACAGGCAGCAGCTAAACTGTGACCAACTCCCTCCACCCAATTCAGCTATCTGTGGGGTGGGGAGAGAGGATGTGGTTTCAACACGTAAGATTTGAGAAGCTGGGGGTTAGAAGCTGGAAGGGTGACAAGGACCCATATTCATTAGAACTCCAGATTTTAGCTCACATCAGATTTTTTTTTTGTTGAATTTTTGTAGACAAGTTACTTTGCATTTCTTAATTCCCAGCAAGAACCTTGGAACTGAAGGCATTTAGTATACAGGTCAAAGATTTACTCATACTTTCCTCCAATCTAGATATTAACAGTAAACCCTATTGCCTATCAGGCAAATATACCAGTGGGATAAAGAAACTCATTCCCCAGGTAGGTTTCTCTGCCATTCTGCACCCCTACTATGACCTGTCTCTGCCATAGCGCAGGGTAGCGGCAGGCTGAATTTTGCTTGTGAATTAAGAATGACACACACTCTGTTGTGCCATGGAAATGAACATTTTGGCTCCCCCGAATCCTCCTGATTACATGCAAGTTCTCCTGGATTTAACTTGCCCTTTTAACGCTGCTTTTTAAAGCAGGGTGATTTTCCGGCTGCTTTAGCAGGCAGAGATGTGACGTTACCTGTTATAAAGAACTGGGAGCTCCTCTCGAAGTTCTTTGTTAAGATCCTCAAACACAGCCTGAGCTTTATAGAATTCCTCTTCAGCCTGTGTGACGGAAGGGGACAGCAGTCTTCAGACACAGCAGCGTGCAGGAGGCGTTAACAAAACAGACGAGCTGAGCTGTCGAGGTGAGATCCGAACTCGGCGCTACGAGAATCTTTGCACACAGGTGCTCCAGATAGGCTAGGTAATTGGAAGTCACTTGGGCAGCTAGAGCCAATCCCCCTGTCTCAGAGACTGGCAACAGCCCTGCTGCTTTAAGGCCCTGTGAGATGCTTATCTGGGACTCACCCCAGTATTCAGCATTGAAGGCGCAAAAACCATGGGCACAAATAGTTGCACATGGAATGACATGAGCAAGTCACTTAATATACCTTCTCCACAAGGGTCATTGCAGGCAGAATTATTTGCGCTGCAATTAGGTGCAGGTGCAAAATTGTGTCCATTAGCTGTGTATCGTAGGCCAGGGTGAGGCCCAACTAAAAGCCAGGACTGATCAGGGCTGGATGGAGCTGAAGCTGTAAGTTACATGGGAGCGGCTCCTAGGTTCTATTCTGCACAGGCAGCCTTTACCTTTGCAATCTTAGCTTCATCCTTCTTCTTGGCATTCTGCAGCGCCTCCAGGTGATGCCTGGCACTGTCATAATCCACCAGCTTCCGCCCCCGCTTAGCGATTCGCTCCTGGTCGGAAACCAAATGCATGGAAGGTGAGTTAGTTCAGGAGGAGAAAGCTCTTAGCACAGTGAGCGGTACCCTACTGTTCAGTACCTTTGAATCCATCCACAGCCCTGCTCAAGGGTGTTGTACCCTATAGCTGCACCTTGAATGCCTGGGACACCTCACGACCAATGTAGCTTGTGCCTAGCACATGTTGCATTGTCCCTACCGCCGTGCTGTGTACTCAGTAAGCTGGGCAGTATCTGTTTACATTGCTGCCCAGGGCCCATCCCGTGCTGCTTACTGTAAATACAAAGCCTCCTACTTTAATTTGTTGTGGGGTCGGGAGGCGGCTTTCTGAAAATACAGCCTATGTTTACACTTGATGGTACCTTAATTTCACCAAACTGAGCCATGTAGTTCTCCATGGTTCTCACCGCCTGGTCAGCTAGTTTTTCCTCATAGTCTTCCCACAGGAGGTCATTGCTCTGGAAATAAACACACGTGGGATATTTGAAGGGCTGCTGTGTCCCTAGACTCTCACCTCCACACTTTGTTCCCTAGACTGGTCAGGATGGCTCGGTGGCTAGGGGAGCTAGGCTGGGATTTGAGTAGACCCAGGTTTAGTCCCCTTGTTTGCCACAGTCTGCATGACCTTGGGCAAGTCACTTAGCATCCCTGTGCTACAGTTTTACACGTGAGAAGAATGGCAGTTGCCTGCCTCCCGGAGGCGTTGTGAGGATAAATACTTTAAAGACGGCTCTGGTACGGTAGTGATGGATCCTCATAAGTACTATGCCTAGATACAATTAATGCTTCAGGCTCTTCTTTCGAGTAAGTGGATCACCGAAGGCTTCATTATAAAAAACAGACCAGACAATTATCCTTCCAAATGGTACCCAGGCGCTTGGGTCTATGTGTGCATTTATGTTTTCAATTAGTCAGTAAATCCCATAGAGGTCAGGACCTTCCAGGCGGATTTGGAGACTCCAGGCACAAAGGTTCTATTCACGTTAA
Source organism: Gopherus flavomarginatus (assembly GCF_025201925.1). NCBI lineage: Eukaryota > Metazoa > Chordata > Testudines > Testudinidae > Gopherus > Gopherus flavomarginatus. The sequence continues at coordinate 23,678,050 of NC_066632.1, read as the reverse complement.
GCCTCTGAGATGGCTTTGAAAAGGACAGTCCCTGGTCTTACGCAGCGCTGGAGTAGCCGTGCTGCTCCCAGGATACGAGAGAGACACAAGGTGGGCGAGGGGCTCTCTTTTATTGGACCCACTTCTGTTGGTGAGAGAAGGGAGCTTCTGAGCTGACAGAACTGAAGAAAAAGAGCCTTTTTCCCCTACATCTCTGTGTCAGCTTGGAAACGTGTCTCTCTCACCAACAGAAGTGGGCCCACTAAAAGATATCGCCTCGCCCATCTTGTCTCTCTAACCACTTATCTGTAATACCCATCGCCCATCTAGCCAGCTCCTACCACAACAAGGCTCACTGAGTGAGGCTTTGAGGAGCTGCTGCAATATAAATCATCATCCACGCCTCCATCCACATGTGGCTACCTTAGAGAAAGTCCACAACAAAGTGAAAGTTGCCTATTATTCCTTTTCTATACACCTTAGGTACTTATATGGCCCATAATAGCATCTCAAGCTCTTTCATGTATTTTTCCCCCCCTCACAACACACCTGGGAGGTAGAGCAGAGCTATTATCCCCTGTGACGAATGGCTAGACAGGGTTAAACATCCTGCAAAATAAGTAACCCACAGAAGACATGTGGGGAGATAATTTTTATATATTTACATATGCATGAGTAGGGTGGACAATAATCAACAGTCCCTGTCTATGCTGTATTCTGATCATTCAGAGGTCAAAAGAACATCCTATCATGTAAATGAACTGTAAACGTAGGACATCTCAGTAGTCATCTCTCTTTGAAATGTACTGTGAATGGTGGTGGAACAAGCAAATGGCGTTATGTTAATTCGTATAGTTCAGTACCGGTGACTGATGTCCCTCAAAGTCATCCCTGAGGAACTCCAACTTGTCAGAAGACATGAAATTGTATACAAGATCCTTGGGTCCCCTGATTCTGCCATCTCAGATCTGCTTAGACTTCCTCAGGGGAAGTTTGTGTTGCAAAACTGAGGTCCCAGTTATGCTGGGTCGCCCTGAATGTGAGATTTGGGCATTGGACTATAACCTATGCACTGAATTCTAAAGGAACTCTTTGCAACTACGAAGGCCACCATCTCTGCTATGAATCTCCACCTCAATGAATTGAACTCATGTCTGTATTGATCTTTTAACCATACTCTCTCTCTCTCATTTTTTTAATAAATTTTAGTTTATTTAATAAGAATTGGCTGTAGCGTGTATTTGGGTAAGATCTGAAACATTCGTTAATCTGGGAGGTGATGTGTCCGATCCTTTGGGATAGGTAGAACCTTTTCTTTTATATGATGAAATAAGATTTACAGAAATGTTCATCATGTGTGACATGGGTACTTGGATGGAGGCCTGTACGGTAATAAGGGTGGTAAGGTAATATATAAGATTTTTTTATTCTGGTTTAGTAAATCTGAGTACTGGAATATCCACTAGCTTTTTGGGGTTTGGCTGTCCCATTCTGTGCAGTTCACCCTAATTGAGTGACCACAGCTAGCTCCCCACTAAGATCCCGGTCACAGTGGCATGGTTGTGCTTGGATACATATTACTACAGGTTAAGGGTTTTTGGATCAGAACCACACGCTTGTCAAAATTTTAATTTTTATATTGGAGAGTTTAAGGGTTAAAAATCAGTTACAGTGAGTGACTCATGATCAAGACCCTGACAGAAAAATCTATGAAGAATTGTGCTCACAGATAGGGTGAGCAGATATTCTAATTTTATAGGGACAGTCCCGATTTTTGGGTCTTTTTCTTATATAGGCTTCTATTATCCCCCACCCCCTGTCCCAATTTTTCACACTTGCTCTCTGGTCATCCTACTCACAGAGGGGGTTGTCTTTTAAGCAAAAGGCCCCAGAGCAGGAACTGAAAAATCTGTTAATTGTCAGTGATAAGGAAGCAGACCCAGAGAAAATGCTTGCAGCAAGAAACCAGCAGCTAGTACTTGAACAAAAGCAAAAAAAAAAATAGCTGATATGGAAGGAGAAGCCGCTGAAAGAGAACGGTGTTTTAACATGAACAAGGTGGTTCTTCCAAAATACAGGCTAGTGCCCTAACTGGACGAGCTGTCTTATTACTTCGCTCTTCACTGAACGAAGATTTTCTAGCTAGTGTTTCTTGCCCAAGGGAAAATTTCATCCCATCTCTTACCTCTGCAATGGCTTTCAAGTCCCCGTGTCCATCCCATTCCACATTGTAAATTTCATGCAGGGTTTCCGCCACTTTCTTGGAACTTTCGTGCATCACTGGAAGAGACAATGCGGCATGTGGCAAAACTGCTACCATCCCAGAGTCATTAGCACCCCTTAAACCATCTTCCCAGCTGCATCATTAAAGTTTAAAGCTACCATTGGAGTCTCCCTATGAAACCACCCCCTGATGTACACGCATCCCATAGGAATAAAAGACCATGACTTTAATTAATGTCAGGCACCCAAGAGAATAAAACTCAAGGTGAACGTGGTAAGTAAGCAAGTTTGGGATAAGGGGAAAGCTGTCCGACTGGATCCAGGCATGGCTTCTCCAGTCTTGGACAAGGCACTTGATGGTGGGAGGCCACTGGGTAGCCGGGAGCTTCAAGGATCAATGCCAATGGTTTAAAATCCTTCTTCAAAAGCCATTTCTAAAGGTTGAGCTTTTCTAAGCCTCCCAGGGAATTGAGATGCACAGTATCCCACTGAAATGAATGGGATGTGTCTCTCTAAAGCCCCTAGGAAGGCTTTGAAAGTTTCAGCCCCAAGACTGTAGCCTTCCAACACTGAGAGGTATGGCAAATACAGGTAGGAAGGGTGGTCTGGTAGTGGAATTGGGACTCAGGAGACCTAGGTTCTACACCCAGCTCATGCAAGACACTTAGTTGCTCTGTGCCTCAGTTTCCCATTTGTAAAATGGAGAGGATAGCACTGCTCTACCTCATAGTGGAACTGCAAAGATAAAGCCCATTAAGGACTGTGAAACATTCAGAAACTATACTGATAGGTGCCATATAAAAACTTAGATAGATACCCATTTTACAGACAAGGTCAGTGAAGCAAAGCAACTGTCCAAGGCCACAGAGGGAGCTAGTATAAAAAGTGGGATTAGAACATGGTGGTGTCTGGCTCCCAGACCTGGTTTGGAATGCTAAAAAGCATCTTGCCTCTCGCTCTAAAACAAATGAGGCACCTAATGTTGCCAATCCCACAATTTTATCTCAGGTTTTGAGTTATTTGATATTTTCCCTAAAGTCCCAGCTCCTGGAGTCATGTGGTTAGGTGAAAATCTCCACTTTTGTTTAAAAAAAAAAAAAAAGTTCCTAGACCTCATGGTTGCAGAGAGAGGCTTGAAAATGTGATCTAAGCATGACTCGAGAGATTCAGAAGCCAAATAAAAAGATCCTCAATTTTTTTTTTAAATTCTCATGATTTTTAGGCCAGTCTCATGACTTTTTTCAAGGCTCGGGGTTGGCCACATGGTGTGTCAGCAGCGATGTGGCAGGGAGCCACACAGCAAAAGGTAAGTTTGAAGAAGGAACTGGGACTTCATACCTTTCACAGCGCTGAGGAAAGCCTTAAGGTCCTTGTAGAGTTTGTGGCCTTCAGTCTGAAAAGCAAAGAGCAACAGACAGGGTGCGTGTCAGCAGCTGGCATTCTACCCTGCACTTCTGCTACAAACAGCGAGAGGCAGAATTCACCACAGCAGCCACAGTGGGGAAGGTGAATGGAGCAAAGAAACCTGCCCTGCTGGAGTTCAAGCAGTGGCTTGTTGCACCAGAGCGTGGCTTTGAAAGAAAACTAGCCTCTCTCTCACCCCTCTCTGCCCCACTTCCCTTCTCCAATATCTCATTAGACACTCTCTCCCCCTAGTTCCTGATCTACGCCCCTTCTGCTATATGGGAGATACCCCGCTGCTGCTCCTTCCTTCATATTTCAAGAGAATCTCCCTCCCTCCAGATGTTCAGCGACCCTCCCCCCACATATCTCAGATGAACCCCTCATGTCCCTGCCCCTCCCATATTTTAGAAGACTCCTCCCCCACTCTTTGCCCCTATGTCTTTCAGGATCTCATCTCCCTTCAGTCAGACCCAACCTGTTGCTGCTGGAAATCGTAAGCGCTTTGCTCAAACTGCTCATCTTTGGTTTCTACTGTCTTGCCCAGTTTCTGCAAAACCTGGGGGTAGAAAAAGACACCAAGTTTAAAAAAAAATCTCCCTGGTAAAAACTCTTAAAATATACGGAGTGCTATGAAATTCCCATTTTAATCTCTCATAATGAGCAAGAGCAGCACCTCGTACAATAGGGCCATGATCTCAGATGGAGAATCTAGCCATGACTGTAATTAACAACAATTACTAATCATTTGAAAGTTATTTCCTTGTAATCTCTCATTCCATGTGTAGCACCAGGCACAAAGGGGCCCTGATATCAGCTGAGGCAGCTCAGTGCTACTAATTGTATTAATATTAATAATTTGAAAATTATTCTCCTTTCAGCTGGAACATGTGACTATTAGTAATTTTCAATTGCACGTAGGTTTATAGATTAAGGCTAGAAAAGACCATGATTTAGTCTGATCTCTTGCACAACACAGGGCAGAGAATTTGACCCAGCATTTCCTGAATAGATCCTGCTACCTATTTTGAATTCTCATCTTGTGTAATTATTTTTCAAATGCATTTCACTGAGGATGCGGATTTAAAAGCTCAGTGTAAGTTCATCTTTGAAGCAAAACAAGCTTCTGTTTGGCAAAAGCTTAAACTTGCTGCAGTCTGAGCCACCCAGGGAAGATGATGTGGTGGAATTTCAAAATCCCCCCTTTCCTCTGTTTGCATCGATGATACTCCAAAATAAATGGAACCCATGTGGTGCACCCCCTAGTGGTAACTGGGCCATGCATAGAGATTGACGAGGTTTGCTGCAGCCTTGGCTAGCTCAGATAGTAGAAATTTATACTCTTGGATCCGGAGGTCCCAAGTCTGATCCCTGCTACTGAAAAGCCACCCAGGTGCATGACATAGTGGGGGCCTGTAGTGGGATTTGAGCTGGCTTGGGGCTCACATATCCATTCCAGCGTGGCACTCTGTGCCTGATGACGACCCATTCAGGGGCTTAGCTGAACGCGTGCTGCTCTTGGGTAAACTCTGCACACAGGTGTCCGCATTCAGAAATAGGGACTTAAGCATGTGCGTAAGTGCTTAGTTAAACAGAGATGTTTTCGTGATTTGAGGCCAAGCCAGAGCAGAATATTCAGCACTGGCCGCCATTTCTGTGGACTCAGTTTTCTCTTTAAATCATTTTGAGCCTGGTGTTGTCTGATGGTTCACAAGACTATATGGTTGGAAACATTATGAAGAACTGAAATAACTAGTCATGCCATACTCTATAAAGTGGAAGCAGCCCATCTGGAATCCAGGTCAGCTAACTTCTCCCCACTCCAACATGTGCTGGTCAGTGACATGCCCAACCTCTGAGAGAACATCTCCACCTCAGAGCTTCTCTCCTCTGGAGGGTCCAATCATTTCTCACAAAATCCTCCTCTTCTTGAAAAAGCAGCAAAGAATCCTGTGGCACCTTATAGACTAACAGACGTTTTGGAGCATGAGCTTTCGTGGGTGAATACCCACTTTGTCAGATGCATCTGATGAAGTGGGCATTCACCCACAAAAGTTCATGCTCCAAAACATCTGTTAGTCTATAAAGTGCCACAGGATTCTTTGCTGCTTTTACAGATCCAGACTAACATGGCTACCCCTCTGATACTCCTCTTGAAAAAGATTTCCCCCCCTCCACTCCAATCAAATTGGTTCAATTGGATGAAGAGCAAAGTTCTGGGAGATTAAACCCAAATGGGGAGGATCTTGAAATACAGAACACGGGAGGAGGCTGGCCTGCAGAAGCTGGTTTCTTTGAGATCAGAGGTGTGTGTGTTTTGTAGATTACAGGGCCAGAAGGAACCATTGTGATCATCTAGTTTGACCTTCTGGATAAAAGAACAAGAGTACTTGTGGCACCTTAGAGACTAACAAATTTATTTGAGCATAAGCTTTTGTGGGCTACAGCCCTCTTCATCGGATGCATAGACTGGAACATACAGCAAGAAAATATTTGAACTGCCCCAAAATAATTCCTTTGGACGCATCTGTTTTACAAAAAACATCCAGTCTTGATTGAAAAATTGCCAGTGATGGATAATCCACCATGACCCTTGGTCAATCTTTCTAAAGGTTAATTATTTTCGCAGTTAAAAATGTATGCATTATTTCCGGCCTGACTTCATTTAGCTTCACTTTCCGTCCATTGGATCGTGTTGTACCTTTCTCTGCTAGACCGAAGAGCCCATTATCGAATATTTGTTCCCCAGGTAGGTACCTAGCGTCTCACCAGGAAGAGAGGGTTTCCCAGGAAAGTTGTGAAGGGAACACAGCTAGACAGTTCCTTTCAGCAGGATCAGCACATATTATTCAGAGAGTAGCTGGTCCCGGATGTTTTGGGCAATGTGTAAAAATTCTACCCAGGTTATTGAACTACATGAAATATCTACAAGAGAAGAGGGCTCATCCAATAAGCACAGAAATAATTCAACAATCTACGATTCATATGTGGCCCCTATGATCCGAAGGCCTCAAAATTTTTAATGTTTTTATCCTCAGCGCCCCTAGGAATAGTGCTAGCACCCCCATTTTGCTGATGGGGAATTAAAGACATAGAGAAAATAAGGGGCTTGTCAAAAGTCACCCAGAAATTCTGGGTCGGAGTGATAGAGCAGGGAATGTACTTCAAGGGAACCTAAGAAGAGACAATACACAATAATTTAGTCTCCAAAGGCTTTTCCAAACCACTTCCTCTTTCTCCTCCTAGATGCCAAATGAAAATCCACATTCTCATAGTTAAGCACACCACCACTTTCTAGCATGCTCAAAAGTTTCTTGCCTGTGTTTGTGGTCAAACAAGAGCAAACGCCTTTCTACATTTTCACACATCTGAATTCTGGAGGTGTATTACCAACGCTATGCTACGTGGGTGTAGCTGACGAACAGCAACTCAGGCCGACAACGACCCAAACTTGCAAACAGCCCTGAAGGGTGAAGACAAGTTTTCCTAGCCAGGAGGCTGTACAGCTTTAAGGTCCTTCCTAGACTGGTTTAACGTGTTCAGGGGGGCAGGGAAGTGATAGCTCAGTGGTTTAAGCATTGGCCTGCTAAACACAGGGTTGTGAGTTCAATCCTTAAGGGGGCCATTTAGGGATTTGGGGCAAAAATCTGTCTAGGTATTGGTCCTGCTTGGAGCAGGGGGTTGGACTAGATGACCTCCTGAGGTCCCTTCCAACCCTGATATTCTATGAAGATCATTCTAGGTGGCAAGGCGATTTACAGGATGGTAAAATCTGAAACTGCAATTCCCCAGAATAACTTTGCAGATGGTGCTCCAGATGCCTGCATGCAAATTTAGCTCTAGAAACTGCTTGCAGTTTAGCATCAGATTGACAGCCCTGAAGACCAGAGCCTTCTGGTTATCTCCAAGAACAAGTACAGCATGGACAAGCTTCCTCACCCTGCCTCTATTCTTACTTTGGATATATCAACACTGCAGTCAGAGATGTCACTGCAGCACATGTCAATATACTCAAACTAGCTTTGATCTAGCTAACTTGGGCCTGGTTTACACGGTGGGGTCGATGTAAGATACGTAACTTCAGCTGAAGTTGACGTATCTTATTTTGACATATTTCCCATCCTCACAGTGTGGGATAGATGGCTGTGGCTCCCCTGTCGACTCCGCTTCCGCCTCTCACCGTGGTGGAGTTCCGGAGTCGATGGGGAGTGCGTTCGGGGATCGATTTATCGCGTCTAGACGAGACGCGATAAATCAATCCGCGATAGATCGATTGCTACCCACCGATCCGGTGGGTAGTGTGGATGTACCCTTGGGTACCAGTAGCAGTGAAGCCACAGTAGCATGGGTTAGGGCTCGTTGCCCAAGTTATGTACCCAGGATCCTGGGTGGGCTTGTACAATGTGTGCTGCTCTGGCTTCATTGCTATTGGTACCTAAGTTAGCTAGATCAAAGCTAGCTCGGGTATGTCTGCCTGTGCTGCGGTGAACATAAGAACGGCCATACTGGGTCAGACCAAGGGTCCATCTAGCCCAGTATCCTGTCTTCCAACAGCGGCCAATGCCAGGTGCCCCAGAGGGAATGAACAGAACAGGGAATCATCAAGTGATCACCTCCTGTCACCCATTCTCTGTTTCTGGCAAACAGAGGCTAGGGACACCATTTCTGCCCATCCTGCCTACTAGCCACTGATGGACCTGTCCTCCATGAACTTATCTAGTTCTTTTTTAAACCCTGTTATAGTCTTGGCCTTCACAACATCCTGTGTCAAGGAGTTCCCCAGGTTGACTGTGCGTTGTGTGAAGAAATACTTCCTTTTGTTTGTTTTAAACCTGTTGCCTATTAACACCTCTGATTGCAGTGTAGACATACCATTGGACTAGAAGGATAATTCATCCAAGGTCCATGCAATCTTTGCTCCCTACTGAGACTACCAGCTGGGAAAAACCTATCATGTGACCAGTCGGCCCCATTCAATGAGACTCAGATACTATAGAACAATGGAGGCCAGTTAGCACTGCTCACATGAGAGGATTGATAGGATGAGGCTCAAGGTACCTACTCAGGGCTAAGCCATCATTTCTACTGCTGTAGCACCTAGAGAGGCCTTTTACAGGTCAAAGCCCCAGAACGCTGAGCACCATAAAAACTACTTATAAGACAGTTGTCCTTTGGAAACCAGGTGGAGATCACCCCTGTTTTCCACACTGGCCACCACCCGCCATCAAATGTCACTCACCCTAAAGGGGAGATTCAACACCAGTGACATGGAGGTGAAAGATTCAGCTAAGGATTTCTGTGCTTTGGTCAAAGGGAGATATGGAGCTGGTCTGTCCTGACTTGGACAGCTTGGCTACATCCTATGCCAGAGTGAAACAGGCGAAAATCCTATGCTTTCAGAGATGCTGCACTTAAAAAGGAAGAAATACCAAGGCTAGAGGAACCAGCAGAGGCCAGCTCTATTTCTACCCACTTCCTGAGCCCAGCCCCCATCTCTTCCTGATACAAGTTCATAAAAAGAGAGTTTAGGCGGTTGACTCGTGCAGCATTTCTGGAGTTAACTCCCTTTCCAGCCCTCTGCCCAGTTCTGGGCTTGCTCTCCTTCCAAAGGAACTGCCCTCAGCCACTCAGTACTTGCAGGCAACCATCCCTTGGCATCATCGTCCATGACATACACATTTTGAGTGACAAGGTGATGTTTTTTGGGAAGGTTTGGAGGATGACAATGCAACTCAACTCCTCAGAGAGCTTTGGGGATAGGTCGAATCAAGGCCCCCCCTATAGTAATTGTAGGTGGCACTCCACAGAAGTTAAACCAGGTAGAGATACAAGGTTAATACTCTCTATTATTATTATTTATTTATTTTTTGTCAAGAAGAGCTCCAGTCAGAGTCAAGCTCACTGGGCACAGGGCATCACCCTTGCTATCAAAGCAGCTGTCTCAGGACATTTCATAAATACCGTTGAATTATAAATACCATAATGATTGCAAAAGCACTGGGAATTAGACACACACACAGGCCAGTGCTCAGAACACGCCTCCCACTCACTCACTCTGTTGTATAGCATGATTTCTCAGCTCCCTAAGAAGCTGGACAATTGAAAGGGGATGCTACATTCTGAGCTTTCCTTGCAAAGGCACAAAGCAGTAACAAATGAACGAAGCGTACCTTCTCCTGTGCTCGGCTAAATCGCTTTTGGACCTGCTTTGCAAACTGCCCGGCTCCTCCTGTCCTACCGTCTGCCATCGCTGCAGCTCGCAGTGCAATTTCTTCTTTTCAGTATGAACTTGTGGTTTTAAAGTTTTCTGGGGGAGGAAGTAAACAGATCATCAGCTGCCACCATGCTCAGCATCCGCTTAAAATCAGATTGGGAGCGTTTAATTTCCATTGCTGAATGCTGAGCAGCCACTGTCTGCTCTGCCCAAGGGAGGAAGGTTCTGTATGTTCGGCTGGTTGGATTTGGGTGGGTGTGACACTTGGCTAGAAAGGGTTAAACATCCTGCAAAATAAGTAACCCACAGAAGACATGTGGAGAGATAATTTTTGTGTATTTACCTATGCTTGAGTAGGGTGGACAATGTAATCAACAGGCCCTGTCTATGCTGTATTCTGATCATTCAGAGGTCAAAAGAACATCCTATCATGTAAATGAATTATAAACACGGGACATCTTAGTATTCATCTCTCTTTGAAATGTACTGTGAATGGTGGAGGAATGAGCAAATGGCCTTATGTTAATTCGTAGAGCTAAGTACCAGTGATGGACGTCCTTCAAAGTCATCCTAATTACCTTTTGTTCCCTGAGGAATTCCAACTTGTCAAGAGACATGAAATTGTATAAAAGATTCTTGAGTCCTGTGACGAAGTGGGTGATTTTCTTGTTTTTTTTTTTCTCGTTTTGTTTTCAATGGTTTGCATGCAGTGGGGGTGGGACTCAGTTTCCCTGGGCATTACTAGATTAACAAGGTGATGGGAGAGGGAGTTTGTTGTTACAGAGGACCAGCGACAGAACTTGGGACCCTGGCCAATGACCTGGGGAATGGATACCCCAGCGACTGGTGACCTGGGGACTGGGAGGCCCAGCTTGGGAGTCACAGCCGGTTCTGGCCAGTGGGAGGACAATGGGCCGCGAAGAGAGGACCCTGGTGACCTGACCAGCCGGTTCCAGCCAGAGGGGGACAAAGGACAGCTGAGAGGAGAAAGGCCCAGGCGACCCTGTTTACTTGGATAGACGACAATGGACAGAGGTGGTGCTTGGTGGAAGTGATATCAGACGCCCAGCTGGAAAGCACAGGGTCTCTGGACTGGAGAGAGGGAGCAGGCAGAGCCCACCTGGAGGCAGGAGAGACTTAGACGTACCGTGCTGAGGGGGGCCAGGCCTGAGGGCCCTGAGAGTTTCCTGTGCAGTGTTCAGACTCTCAATAAACCCTCCTGTTTTATGCTGGCTGAGATTTCACTCCGGTCTAGAGATCAGGGGGCATTATTCCCTCTGGGAGTGGAGGCCCTGGGGGTCCAGAGTGAGTGGACTCCCTGAGGGGTCCCACTGTGAGAGACAGGCATGCTAAGGCTCAGAGAGGTGCGGCAGGGGCTTTACCTCCAAGAGAGTGGACCCCCAAGAAGGGCTATCACATTGAAGGGGATTCCCCCCAGGGACTGTGCTGGCCAAGAGTGGCACGACCTCTGAGTCCGTGACAGGTCCTGATTCTGTCATCTCAGATCTGCTTAGATTTCCTCAGGGGAAGTTTGAGTCGCAAGACTGAGGTCCCAGTTATGCTGGTACACGCTGAATGTGAGATTTGGGCATTGGACTATGACCTATACAGTGAACTCTAAAGGAACTCTTTGCAACTATGAAGGTAACCATCTCTGCTATGAATCTGCACCTCAATGAATTGAACTCATGTCTGTATGTATATTGATCTTTTAACCGTAGTCTCGCTTTTTGGTTTTTTAACATATTTTAGTTTAGTTAATAGGAATTGGCTGTAGCGTGTATTTGGGTAAGATCTGAAACATTCATTATTCTGGGAGGTGATGTGTCCGATCCTTTGGGACTGGTAGAACCTTTTGTTTTATATGATGAAATAAGATTTACAGAAATGTTCATCTTATTTGATGTGGGTACCTGGATGGAGGCTTGAGGCTGGATCACTTTAAGGGAACTGTGTTGTGTAGACTTTTGAGTAACCAGTAAGGTAATAAAGAAGATATTTTATTCTGGCTTGGTAAATCTAAGTATTGGAATATCCACCAGCTTTATGGAATTTGGCTGTCCCATTCTGTGCAGTTCACCCTAACTGCGTGACCACAGTTGGCTCCCCACTAGGACCTGGGTCACAGTAGCATAGTCGTGCTTGGATGCACATTGTCACAGGTTAAGGGTTTTCGGATCAGAACCACACGCTTGTCAAAATTTTATTTTGATATCGGAGAGTTTAAGGGTTAAAAATCAGTTACAGTGAGTGACCCATGATCAAGACCCTGACAGAAAAATCTAGGAAGAATTGTGCTCACAGAGGGGGTTGTCTTTTGAGAAAAAGACTCCAGAGCAGGAACTGAAAAATCTGTTAATTGTCAGTGATAAGGAAGCAGACCCAGCGAAAATGCTTGTGGTGAGAAACTAGCAGTTAAAACTTGAACAAAAGCAAAAAACTGCTGATATGGAAAGAAGCCGCTGAAAGAGAACACCAGCGTTTTAACATGAACAAAAAATGGCAAATATTCAATTGCAGGGACTAGAAGGTAAGGCAAAAGTGGACAGACTTAAGCTCCAACTCAAGAGAATAAAGGAATGACAGGAACTGTATCATACTGGAAAGCCAGCTCCTCTCAACAGCAAAGATGGGGATAGAATCTATCCAGTGTGTCAGAATGCTGGTATGTTGTTGGACTCTAAGCAGTCGTCTGCGTGTTACCAAATGTACCCCAACACTGTCACCTTTTACGTAAATGCTTTTACTGCGAGCTCCGGTGAAGGTAACCCTATAACTTGCACAGAGAATGTAAAAGTCAACAGTAAAAGCTGTTTAGGGCAAATTACAGCTTCCAGCATCACTCTTGTTAAAACAGATTTTGTCAAAGAGGAAGATTATTTACCAGATAAGAGTGTGTGCCTTTAGCTAGAATCCATCTTGAATGGAATGGTGTTAAACATTATAGCTGGTGAAAGGAAGTTATTGCTTAAGAATCTTTTGATTGGGGATGATAAAGCTTTGTTCAGTCAGGTTAACTTAAACGAGTCACAGGAAAGAAATAATCCAGAACCTGTGTCTGTTAGGGGCAAAGATTTGCCTATGGAGGGTTTCTCCAGATGTTTGTCTGAGGAAGATGGCTGTTTGTCTGTGCAAAGAAGCAGTGCATATGTGGAAGAAATTGTGGAATATCTGTCTGGTATCTCAGAAGTGAATCTGGCATTAGATAAGGCTCAGGAAAATGTTTCTCTAGAGCAAATTAAAATTGGCGACCGGGTTAAAGCCCTAACTGAGGAAGGAAAGGGTACCGTCTTGATAAGTTATGGATTGTTGGCAAGGTTAGTGGAACGTGAGTATCCCTATACCCTACCTGTTAGCAGTGTGGAGAATTGTGACAAGGAAATGTTCCTGTGTCTGTTAGGGGTAATGACTTGCCTATTAAGGAAGCTACCTCAATCTCCAAGCAATTGTCTGTGAATAGCCATGTGTGCTGGGGCCAGGGCCGGCTCTAGCAATTTCGCCGCCCCAAGCACGGCGGCAAGCCACGGGGGGCACTCTGCTGCTCGCCAGTCCCGCGGCTCTGGTGGATCTCCCGCAGGCTTCCCTGCGGGGGGTCTGGTGGTCCCGTGGCTCCGGTGGACCTCCCGCAGGTGTGCCTGTGGATGCTCCACCAGAGCTGCGGGACCAGCGGACCCTCCGCAGGCACACCTGTGGGAGGTCCACCGGAGCCGCCTGCCGCCCTCCTGGCAACCAGCAGAGCGCATGCCCCCGCGGCCTGCCACCCCAAGCACGCGCTTGGCGCGCTGTGGTCTGGAGCCGGCCCTGGCTGAGGCAAAGGAAAGGATATTCCAAGCTATTTGTCTGTTAAAGGGTGTGACGCGGTAGGGAGCGGGGTGGATTGCCCCGGGAATGTTGTTTAGTTTTACTGGGACTGTCTGCATGGGAGATGGGAGAGCAGGGGATGACTTTAGGTGAGGGACGGTACCTGAGCCAGGAAGGGGGGGTGGGGTGAGTCGACACCTTTGCCCCGGAAACTGGACAAAGGGAGAGGAGGAGAGAAGGAGGGGGAGAGAGCCGGCTGGAGGGGTTTTTGGTGTCAGTTTTGGGCTGGCTGGGAAGAGGCAGGGAACCCCAAGTCTGAGGTCTAAGATCCTTGCCCCCCAGAGGGACCTGGTTGTACCTACAAGCCCTGCTTGGGACTGTGTTCCTGTCGTCTAATAAACCTTCTGTTTTACTGGCTGGCTGAGAGTCACGGCAAATTGCAGGGAGTGTGGAGCGGTGTGCAGGGCCCTGACTCCCCCACACTCTGTGACAAAGGGAAATGTTTCTCCAGCTCTTTTCTGTTTGTAGAGCAGACAGAAAAAGTCCGTCAGCCTATGATGGTTGAAAATTTATCAGTTAACCTAAGGCTGATTCTGGATACCACTAAAGCCCAGGAAGGAAGTGGTCCCAAATTTGTGCCTGCTAGGGACGATGACATTGCAACTAGGTTGCATCCAGCTGGTGTCATAAATAGCTCCCAGAGACCAAGTGACTCTGGTGCTTCTATTTTGCCTGTTGCTAGTGTGTTTCTGGGTAAAGATATGAGAAGCATGTCTGATCAGGGTGATATCACAGCCAGGGCACAAGAAAAGCATGACGGTGATTTGACTATGTTACCCACTGACAGTGTGGAAACTTGTAACAAGGAAGAGAATACTTCTAATCTTTTGATTATGAAGTCTAGCAGTTTACCTGAAAGGGTGTTTTGTGAAAATCCTCCTGATGGGTCAGAGGTGATTCTGGATTTAAGTGAAACCCAGAAAAAGTCTGCTGCTCAGCAAAATGTTGCTTTAGAGCAAGCCCTAGGCAGGGGTGAAAGTAACTTAAAGGACTTACCGGTACGCTGGAGTCCTGAGCAGGTGTGTGTGGCCTCAAGCAGATGAGGAGGGGCCTTTAAATACCTATGCCCTTTAAATCAAGATTTAAAGGCCCAGGGGCTCCAGCTGAAAGCCCCGGGGCCTTTAAATCAGCCCCGGAGCAACCAGCTGCAGAGGCGGCTGGGAGCTCTGGGGCGATTTAAAAGGGCCCGGGGCTCCAGCCGCCCCAGGGCTCCGGCAGCGGGGCTTGAGAGGCAATTTAAAGGGTCTGGGGCTCCAGCCACTGCAAGGAGCCCTGAGCCCTTTAAATCGCCAGCCTAGGGAAGCCGGTCCGATCTGGCACGGCACGGTGTACTGGTTCTTGCCAGTACACGGTACCGGCCTGTGCGGGTTTACTTTCACCTCTGGCCCTAGATGAAAAGGGTAAGAGCAGAATTTCTGTGAAAAATGAGTTGTTGCTTTGAAAGATTCCTGAAGAGGAAAATCTTCAGGGGTAGTTTTTGCAAGCAGTTTGCTGCGGCTGATGGGTGTGGAAATGATTCGATTGAGTTAACTCAAGGTGAATCACTATATAGAGAAAGCAACAGTTTGTTTGGGAGACTAACTGCCAGAGTCTCTCTGAGGTGTATAGATCCCGGGCCAAACGGTGGGGGGGCCAGGAGGGCCATTTGGGCTGGGCCTCAAGCCCAAAGGGGGCCTCAAATTTAGACACTTGTTAATTTTTTGGCATTTGATAAGTTTTGCAACTTGTTTTTATGTGCATCCCTATCAGACCAAAATGTGACACATTCTTTCAGCTTAGAGCTGCAAATTTAAGCAAATAAGAGATGTGATTTGATAAAAGACAATTTTTTTCGTTAACCGATATAGATTGTCATATTAAAGAATTCATGTTCATAATTAATAAAAATATATTGGTTCTGATGGCACAAGGTTAGACTGTGATGAGCGTGTCCTCTCAGATCCGCTGATTATATAAACAAACCACTACTAGTGCCTCGTGCTGGACCAAGTGAGTGTTGAAAGGTAGAGAATTGTTACATTTTAGTGTCTTTATACTTTTATGTCTAGTTGACTAAGGAATTATTTTATATGTGAGAATTCTTCATTGTTATCTTCATATCGTAGCTAAAAGAGGTGACTGGTTGGTTGGTTGAGCCCTAGCTTGGTAGCTTGGCCATCATCATAGGTTTTCGTAGTCTATAGGCCCAAATTCAAGGTGAAAATTTGTGAGGACAATCTTGTACAGTGAGTATCGTGAGGATGCGTTTGAATTTTTTGGACATTATCCCTCTGTATCCGTGCCTGTGTTTACTAAATATGTGTCATCCCTTTGTCTTCATCTCAGCCTGTTATATTACATCTCGCATGCTTGAGTTTTGATTTAGTGATAAGGATAATTGTCTGACTGTTTCATTATGTTCTTAATTAGTATTCCTTCATTTTAAGAATTTTCAGCATTTGTGTACATGTTTACAGTAGAAGATTTCAAGTGTAGATAAGCTACTTATTTATAGTAGAATATTTCAAGTGTGAATAGGTTATATATTGACCAGATAGATCACTACGAAGAGGTGATTTGAAAGTGGTGCAAGCAAGAGATGGCGAAAACAACTGAGTGAAGCAGCAGCTAAGAGCTCAAAGCCAATAACATCATTTCTCAAACCACTGGAGAAAACACCTTACCCAACGAACAATGCTACAGATAATAAAACCCCCGCAACTGCAGCAGGTGATATACCTGAACATGAGGACAGTAGTCAAGGAGGAGATGTGCCAACGGGAACAGATGCAGCAGAAGATCCTGTGTATGGTCAAGAAACTCAACAGCAACAGGAAGACGTAGCAAGAGCAATTCATGAGTACTACAGGTTTGACTGTGACGGACATCAGAATCATTGGCAAGAGCAATGCTGCCCAAATGCCATCTTTTCTTCAAATTAGTTGTTTAGAAATTCCAAGTAACATTCCACGAGATGCTGATAATCCTGCTTTCCCTACTCGTCTGCTGACGAAAAGCTCTTCCAAATGGTGAGACCCACAAAAGAGACTGGTTATGCTGGAGTATGGAAAAACTATCTCTGTACTGTGCACTCTGCTTCATTTTGAACAAAAGTGCTGCAAATGCATCAGTTCTCTGTGATCAATCAGGATGGAGCATCAACAGAGATTGGAGGGAAGTTGAAAGACCAAATACTATCACATGAGAGTTCAACGTCACACAAAGAAAACAATCAGCCAGTAGGGCAGCATCAGTTGAAAGTTCAAGTGAGAATTTACTCTTGACTGAACTCTCTACAGAAACTAATAACCGGAAAAAACTTCTTGAGCGCATCCTGAATGTCATCCTTTTTCTTTCTGAGTGGAGATTGGCTCTCTTTGGTTCCAGTCAATGTATTGGTGATTGTGCAAATGGAAACTTTCTAGGCATAGTTGAGCTCCCCAGCAAATATGACTCACTTTTATCAGATCATGTTAAACGTATTTGAGAATTGCGAGAGTGTCAAAAGTGCATGCAAGTCCAGTCTCTCTCCACACGCATACAAAATGAATTTATTGAGCTATATGGGTCATTCGTACAAACACTAATTCTTGAAAAAAGAACAGGAGTACTTGTGACACCTTAGAGACTTAGCCCACGAAAACTTATGCTCACATAAATTTGTTAGTCGGTGCCACGAGTACTCCTGTTCTTTTTGTGGATACAGACTAACACGGTTGCTACTCTGAAACAATTCTTGAGATTCGCAATGCCAAGTATTTTTCAATCATTGCTGATGTCACTCCAGATTGTTCTCACAAGGAACAGACTACTATGGTTATTTGATATGTTAAGATTGTAGACAGCTCAAAATTTTCAACTGAAGAAAAATTATCAAACAAAATAAATCTCACGAGGAAAAAAATAGAAAAGAAATTGCTGCTCGGGTACTAGCAATTCTAGAAGGTTATTGTTAGATTTTCAAGTCTACATTGGTCAAGCCTATGATAGTGGATCTAATCTGGCTGGGAAATACAAAGGTGTACAAACAGTTCTGCCTGAGCATAATTCAAACTGTATTTTCTCCAGCTGTGAAAACCACACACTAAACCTTGTAGGTGTTGACTGTGCTGAATCATGCACTGAGGCAATTACTTACTTTGGAACTGTTCAGCAAATGTACAATCTCTTCAATAGCAGTTCAGAAAGGTGGGAAATTCTGAAGCAAGATCTTCCTGTTTCACTCCTCGGGATGTCCAATACTAGATGGTCTGCACGGAGGGATGGTGTTCAGCCTGTTGTGCAGCATTTGAATTCAGTGAGAAAGACTTTAAATGAGCGTGAATCTCGCAATCTCACTGCAGAGGCTTGAACTGAACTTCAGTCTATTCAGAAGCACATGTCCAAATCTGAATGCATTCTGATGTCTTCTTTGTGGATGAAGCTACTTACAATGATCCACCAAACTAATCTGGTAACTGAAGCAGGCAATGCTACACCTGATGTTGAGAAGGATAACACTGAAAGTCTTAACAACATTCAACATATTCATGAACAACAGGTGGCGATCCTGACTGAGTCCAAATTAGTAGCACAGAATATTGGCATTTCATCTGAGTTTTCCACCAATCGCAACTTACCTACTGGATCTGATGCTGAGCAGCATTATAGGATCAATGTCTTCCTTGTCATCATTGACTCTATTCAATCAGGTCTTACATGTCAATTTGAGTCACCAACTAATTTGTACCCTTTTGGGGTTTCTTTGGCAATGCAACAGACTGAGTAATTAAGATCTGTTTTCTGCAGCTGAACAATTTCAGCAACAGTAGAACAAAGAAATCTCAAAAGATCTCAGTGACGAGGTCGTCTTCCTCAAACAAATATATTCCACGAACTTTACATTGCATTGCAAGCCAAAGGAATTGCTTCAAGAACTCTCAAACTTGGACTCTCTGGGGTATTTCCTAATATCACAATTGCATTACGTATTTTTGCCAGTTTGTCTGCCTCAGTGGCTTCAGGTGAACGCACCTTTAACGTGTTGAAGCAGGTAAAGAACTATCACCGTTCAACTATGGGACAAGAGCGTTTGAATGGGCTCGCTGTGCTTAATATCCACTGTGACATTGCACACAGGGGGGATAGTGGTTTTGAGCATTGGCCTGCTAAGCCCCGGGTTGTGAGTTCAATCCCTGAGGGGGCCATTTAGGGATCTGAGGCAAAAAATCTGTCTGGAGATTGGTCCTGCTTTGAGCAGAGGGTTCGACTAGATGACCTCCTGAGGTCCCTTCCAACCCTGATAGTCTAGGATTCTATGAGAGCTAGATTTTTCCTCAATAATTAGTGCATTTGCACAGAAAAAGGCTAGAAAAGCATTTGTTAAATAACAAAATTCAAATGATGTCTCACTCATTTTTTGGTGCCTTGCTTTGTTTTCATGTGTCGTCATTTTTTATTTTCATTATGGCTAGGGGGGTCTCAAAAGCCGGAAGTGGCCCGGGCCTCTCTGGACCTCAGAGGGCTTGTATAGGTGCACTGACTTTGCTTTAGAATGACCCAGTATGGATAGCTTTGAAAAGGGTTTCAAATGAAATAAAAATGGTTAGAGAATTTAACAGCCCTATAAGCTTAACCAGCTTGTTGGGGAGACAATATTGTCAGAACACGAATGTCTCCATGTTGATTCTTTAAGGAAGCAGTCTGTGACTCAGGTACTGAGGAAAGATTGGGTTACTGGTTACAAGGATGCAGGGGAGAGCAGGAAAACTCATCTCTTGATATTTTGGGTATGACTTGTAGTCGCTTAGTGGACTTGACATCTGATTCCATGTAGAAGCAGAGGTTGGTTAGGGAAGGACAAAAGAACCTTGAGTCTAACATGCTAGTGAAAATGGATGCAATCTCTTTAAGGCAGAGTCCAGCCTTGGAATTGGTAATGCTTGAGGATCTGAAAACTAGTAAACAAGCTAGCGTCTGTGTTGATGCAAATTACCTGACTGACTTGGGGAAAACAGACTTGCCTGTACCTGTTAGCAAAAAGGACACACCCAGCCGGCCAATGGATTCTGTTCAGCAAAAAAGTTCAGATTTTGACCCTACTGGACAGGGAGGAAAGGAAGGATCAAACCTTGCCAATAAAAGCCAGAGGTTAATCCTAAAATATCAGAACCCCAAAGCTTTCAATTTTAACCACTTCCTACGTTAAGGAAGACCCTGAGGTCAAGAAAAAGCTACAAAGATTCAAAAGGAATAGTGAACAAGCTGACCTAAAGAATGATTTGTCTAAACCAAAGGCTTGGCGTGACAAAAAATTGTAAATGCACACTTGTGATAAAACTGAATTTATTGCTAAGGATTGTAACCAACTTGTTGCTGATACCAAGAACTTGCAAAAATGTACAACGTGCAGGGTTTTTTGGGAAAACCCTTGAACATGTTGCGGATGATACATAAGAACTCATTATGGTGTAAAAGCCTGCATGGTTATATTGTTTCATTACATGACAACACGCACTATGTTAAAAGGCCTGGTGATACTGATGTTTCTCAGTTAGTGCCTGTACCTAATCTTGAAACTGTACACAGCAGAAAAACCACTACAAGCTTCAACTGCTGTGCACAAAGGGAAACTGAAGTACACCTCACAGCCTTCATAGTTGAATGTCAGAGTAAGTGCCCTTTCAAAGTATCAGGGGGTAGCCCTGCATTTGTAACTTTCACTCTATGCATCTGAAGAAGTGGGTTTTTTACCCACGAAAGCTTATGCCCAAATAAATCTGTTAGTCTTTAAGGTGCCACCGGACTGCTTGTTGTTAATGTAAACACAGCTTATATCAAGGTTGAAAGGTCCTTAAGGTGTATTCAAGACCTCTAATTTCACCCTTCCACACCAGTCTCACATTGGGGGTATGACGCTTGGCTAGAAAGGGTTAAACATTCTGCAAAATAAGTAACCCACAGAAGATGGGTGGGGAGATAATGTTTGTGTTTTTGTGTATTTATATATGTCTGAGTAGGGTGGACAATGTAATCAACAGGCCCTGTCTATGCTGTATTCTGATCATTCAGAGGTCAAAAGAACATCCTATCATGTAAATGAATTGTAAGCATGGGACATCTCAGTAGTCATCTCTCTTTGAAATGTACTGTGAATGGTGGAGGAACAAGCAAATGGCCTTATGGTAATTTGTATAGCTAAGTACCAGTAATGGACATCCCTCAAAGTCATCCTAATTATATTTGTTCCCTGAGGAATTCCAACTTGTCAAAAGACATGAAATTGTATAAAAGATCCTTGGGTCCTGATTCTGGCATCTCAGATCTGCTTAGACTGGAGAAGAAAAGGATTTTGTATGTGTTTTTTTCACTACTGAACAGAGAAGAGAGTAATTTTAACAGTTTTATTGGCATCATTTATTGGCATCAGAGTTACAGGTATAACCCTGCAGATCAAATGGGATAATAGAGAAGATGAAGATGGACAGCGTGAGAGTGTATTCCGATTAGGGAAAGAGGTTCTTCTTTGACGTTGGTTCCATCCTCTCAGCCTGTTCAGTTGGAGTTAATTATCTGAACGGAGGAAAAAAATAATCAACCACACCTGACTGTTTCTCAAGAGCTTTCAACAGAGTGGCATCAAAGGCATGGAAGCATGAATGAAGTTGATGTATTAAATCTCTAAGCTGGGAAGGCTCCAGGTTGCCAACTCTAAAACTTCAGTTCCTGATAAAAGGTTACAGCATATAAATATTTATGTGCAGAACTGGGAACTGGCACAGATTGGCTGGAACAGCTGCCATTAATCTCACTGCCTCTGCAACTTTCCATCTCTTCTGATAGACCTCAAGGCCAGAAAGACCATGAGTTCATTTAGTCTGACCTCCTGTATAACACAGGCTTTAGAATTTCACTGTTACCCTGGCACTGAGCTCGACTTGCATTTGGCTAAAGCACATTTACCAGAAAGGCATCAAGTCTTGATCTGAAGACATCAAGAGATGGAGCATCCACCCCTTCTCATGGCAATTTAGTCCAATGATTTATCACACACCCCCCACCGTTAAAAATGTGCCTTCATCTCACCCAAGTTCTTTTCTCCCTTCCAAATGCTTCCTGCTTAGCTTCCCCTATTATATATGGTCTTTTTTGGTATTATATAATATTTTAACTATCATCTGTTTAATTCCATAACTATACTACAGAAATCAGACCTGGTTCAGAGAAGCGAAATTCCCAACTCCAACGGTTGGAAGTTGATCCCATGGCTGGAAGTTGAAACTAGACAAATTCAGACTAGAAATAAGGTGCAAATTTATGACAGGGAGGGTAATTAGCTATTGGAACAATTTATCCAGGGTCCTGGTGGATTCTCCATCACTGACCATTTTAAAACCAAGATGGGATGTTTTTCTAATCGATCTGCCCTAGGAATTATTCTGGGGAGGTTCTATGGCTTGTGTTATCCAGGAGGGCAGACTAGATGAACACAATGGTCCTTTCTGGCCTTGGAATCTATGAATCAAAATGAAGTGTATTACTCCGGCATTGCACGACCTCAGATTCATAGATTTTTAAAGCCAGAAGGGACCACTGTGATCATCTCATATCAGAGGTTCTCAGCACAGTGCTGCAGTCCAAGTGACATCCTCAGGGCCATACAGGTAGTTTTGGATGCGGCCCACAATGGTAAATAGGTTGAGAACCACATTCTTATTGGACCCGCCCGCTTAACCCAGGCCAGAAAGAACCTCATTCAGTGATCCTTGCGTCCTAGTTCAAACTGCAGTTGAAACAGCATCTCTTCTACACAAAAAGACATTCAATTTTGGATTTAGAACGCTTCATGCAATGAAGAATTCACTACTTCCCTTGATAAGCTGTTCTAATGGCGAGTTCCCCCCTCTGTTAAAATTTGTCTAGCTTCATATTCCAGCCACTGGATTTTGTCATGCCTTTGTCTGCTAGATTAAAGAATCCTTCAGCCTCAGATATGATCTTCCCGTGTAAATATGTCTAGACCACCGCTTCTTAACTTTCTCCTTTCACTGCTGTTTTCCATCAAGGCTAGCAGGGGAGAACATCACATGGGAGAGAGTTGACAGAAGACATGGTTAGGATCCCTTCGCATCTAAGTGAGATTATAGTCTCATGCCAGGTAATGATCAGATCTGGTAACCAACACCCAGATGGAAACACCTGAACATAAATTACAGCAATTCAGTAGGGATAATAATACTGCAAACTGAATCTCAAGTGGAAGAATGCTGAATAGCAATCAATCTGACAGATCCCCTGAAGCAATGCCCTTAGGAGAAGTAGCTTTTGGCTGGTTCGGCCTCGTAGAAGAGATTGGTTTGGGAAAAAACACATGGTTAATGTCATCTATCCACCCTCTCCCATGCTGCAGCCACTATGTGTGAGATGGTTTCTAGCCACACTTTTCGGCATAACTGCAGAGGCCGCATTTAAGAGACATGTCCTGCAGCTGGCTCAGAACAGCTGACATAATTAGAACAAAACAATTGCAAGCAAGACGTCTTTGTATGCAGTGGGGTGTTTCCTCATTGCAGTTTCCCTTCTGTGCAAAGCCAACTTACGTTATTGATCCAGGAAATGTAGGCAGACACCCGGGTGAACACCGTGGGCTTCCGGTAGACGTTACAGCCCAAGGAGGAAACAAAACTGGTCACTCCATGGACATAGTACCCGCCATTCACCAGGCAGTTCAGAGGGCCCCCAGAATCGCCCTGCAGAGCAAAGCCAAAGGGCAACAAAACTTGGCACATATTGCAACAAACAGCAATGCTTTGCCCTTCTTAGTACTTTCCAACAGACAACCTCAAAGTGCCTTCAAGGCTCCACATCTCCCCTTCCCCAATGAAGTAGGACTATCTCTGAGTGAGGCAACGGGACAGAATGGCCAGTATTAGAATACAGGCATCCTGACCTGTGGAGCTCATTACCAGGCGATGCTGGGAAGGCCAAAACTATAACAGGGTTCATAAAAGAATTAGTTAAGTTCATGGAGAATAGATACATTAATGACTATTAGCCAAAATGGTCAGGGATGCAACCCCATTGCTCTGGGTGTCCCTAGCCTTTGACTGCCAGAAGCTGCGAGTGGATGACAAGGAATGGATCACTCAATTGCCTGTTCTTTTCATTCCCTCTGAAGCATCTGGCACTGGCTACCATTAGAAGACAGGATACTAGGCAAGATGGACCCTTGGTTTGACCCAGTATGGCTGTTCTTATGACAACTCCTCTTCCCACAATATATAGGGGAATGTCTGGTGAATTCATTTCTTATCAGCACTCATATAACCCCCTGGTGAGTGCGGGCTCTCCCTCTGTGCCCGATCCACAGAGGATACGAGTCTGTTACATCCCCAGCTATCACACGTTGGCTTTTCAG
The DNA here is from genome assembly GCF_025201925.1 of Gopherus flavomarginatus. Classification (NCBI taxonomy): domain Eukaryota; kingdom Metazoa; phylum Chordata; order Testudines; family Testudinidae; genus Gopherus; species Gopherus flavomarginatus. The sequence continues at coordinate 23,653,997 of NC_066632.1, read as the reverse complement.
CGTATGCTGCAGCAGCTCCTCCTGCTTTTAGTTCTGGAAGTCCCCAGTTCAGTTCCCGGAGCGTTGTTGGTCAGACTAGCAGCACTGCAGCCGGCACATCTACAGTTCATTCGGCACGGCAGCTGCGCGAGGCCTTGTAAGGGGTTACTGCAAAGTAACACAGCAGCTGGCAAAGCCCCAACGGCAGCCTGACTTTCAAAGACAGAATGCTGAGCTGGAAGTCAGCACGGGAGAAGAGAATGGAAAACCGAGGGTCACTTGGATAATCATTTTTTTCCAGCCCTAACCACCTGGAAAGAGGACAGAGCCAAGTGAACATTGAGGGAGTATGATCACCGGCTTCGACCCACCAACCCAAGTAACATACAATACCCAAGCTTAACCCCTACACAGCACCTCCCTCCCAGGAGACAAAGCACCCTTCTACACGGCTATTCATCTGAAAGTGCTTTGGCAAGAAATTGACTAATGGGTGACGCAGAGAGGAAAAATGACCGGCCCGAGATCACACAGCAGGTAAGTAGCAGAGCCAGGAACAAAGCCCAGGTCTCCTGACTCCCAGTCCAGTGCCACTCGACCACAATTTAGAAACAATACCCAAGTGTAACCGTTATATATAGCACCTCCCTCCAAGGAGGTGACAGGAGCGGCTGAGACCCTGGGATGCTCTTGCTTGGTTCAATCACACGGCAGTTACCTGGCACCCAGAGCGCGTACCATCACCTCCGGCACACACCATGGTGTTCTTGACCGTAGAGCCCCAGTAAGCGGAACTGGAGCAGGTACTGTAAGAGACGACGGGAAGTGATGCTTGCTGCAGGATTTGAGCCAGCTGCCCATTAGCTGCACAAAACACATTAGAGACCCGGGGTTAGTTTACAAGGACGAGGATCCGTTTTCCCCCCGAACACCTGGGGTGAAGTTCTGGGCTGCAGGATCAAATGCAACCAACTTCGGTATCTAGAATCTCTTTATATTTTCTTATTCGTTGGCCGACTTCTTATCCAATATATGAGCTTTGCTGTGCAAATCCCTCCCCTGTTATGGAGTTATGGCCATAAAACTTGGCTGGGAATTTGCTTTCAATAAGCTCTAAAGCAAGGGATTGGAGTCAGTCTGGTGTTATGGACACATCTCAGGATCCCCAAATTATAGGTCATTTACTGGGCCTGATTCTGAGCTCATTTTTATTAGTGTAAATTACATGCAACTTCAAGAGTTTGACACCCAGTGTTAAGATCAGAATGAGGCCCTGCAGTTCTTAAATTTGCTTTAGTCTTGTGCATTTTCTGGAAAAGCAGGAGTTTCTAAAGGCTGCACTGGTCCTGGATACCACAGCAAAGTGAGAATGCAGGATGACCCCACATTTCCCCAGAGTGTTCTCAGGGCTCATCTGAATGAGTGAGCAGATCTCCAAAGGGCAGCTGACTGCAGCTCTGACACTCCTCCATAGCATGTCCTGACTTAGCTGCTGCAGCCGGGAACAGCATTGTCCTGCACATCAGGTTGTTTTGCAAAACCATCGAGGAGGAATGAAGTGAGGCCAAGCTCCCTCTGGAGGGAGAACAAAAAGGGTTTAGATCTTATGCACCAAACTACAGACCGGGGTGGAATCCTGGTCCCGTAGAATGGCAAAACTCCCAATAGGACCAAAATTTCACATAGGTCTTGTGTAACAAGTGATACTTTGGCACATTCTATAGCACATTCAGTGGGAAGGACTTTGCAAACCATTAACAAAGCCATGGGTCGCAACAGCTCTGAGTGGTCACCACTGTTTTATACAGGTGGAAACTGAGGCACGGAATGGTCCGGGGTCTGTTCAAACTTTCAGGAAGTTTGGGGGCAAACCAGGGATGCTAGTCACATCCAAGCCCCACCCACCTGCAAGCCTGTGCCCTCAATCACTAGGCTGGAATGTTACTGAATTATGGCACTTACTCTTGGTCAAGCCCCAGCCAGTGATGTAGCAAGGATTGTTGTTTGGCAGAATCTCGCCTGAACTGGGCAGAGCGCCCAGCTTCACATAGCTGTTCAGAGACGCACTCTGGGAGAGGCGGAGCAGAGCGATGTCGTAGCTGCAGAGGAACAAAGGAAACCGCGTCAAATGGCCTTTCAAAAATGGGTGCAAATGGGCTGCATTTAAGTGACCTCACTGTTGCTGATGGTAAAACCTAGGCTGGGGCTTTCAAAGGAGGGGAGGGATAGCTCAGTGGTTTGAGCATTGGTCTGATAAAGCCAGGGTTATGGAGCTCAATCCTGGAGGGGGCCATTTAGGGAACTGAGGTAAAAATCTGTTAGCAGGTTAGTCTAGATAACCTCTTGGAGGTCCCTTCCAACCCTGATATTCCATGATTCTATGAAAGGAGCCCCAATCAATTGAAAGCAGGGGGTGGGACCACCGTGTTGCGTGAACACTTGACAAAATTACTGTACTTCATGACGGATGCTGGCAGGTGGGGTTATGTCATTCAATTTTTTCAAAAATTGCTACAGACCTCAAAATTTACACCATGGACACGTTGCTGATCCTGATCAAAAGCCAGTTGGAGCTGGGCACCAAACTCTTTGCTCTTTCGAACAGCCGAGCCCTAATGTCTCAAAGAATGCACAGAAAGGGCTGACTTCTGAGTCTCTTCCTCAGGGACATTCCCACCGAAGGACAGCCCAGAGGACTGAATGAGGACCCAGCACTGGGCCTTGGATTATTAAGCAGATGCTTGATCAGATAGCAAAATACCTGTGCTCACTGCCAGCCCAACCCAGAAGCATTCAGTACCATCAGAAGCCCAGCTCCCCAGCAGCTAGTCTGATGGAGGATCCTTACTTTTTCCATACAGACCGTCTTGGGTAACAATATGCAGGCCCAAGTGCTACCATGATACCCACTGGAGTTGTATGAAGACACTGGCCAAACTGGAGTCTGCTTTCCCCATCTGCAAACACTGTTCTGTCTGTGCAACTCTACCTCCTTAGGCCCTGGTCTGAACCTATCTATTGTACCAGCAAAGAACATTATGGAGTGGTACCTGCTCCAAGATATCCATTTGGCTTCTGATTTTTGAATACTCTCTATACTGCGTGCCTGCCAGCTCAGGCTGTACATCACTGAGCATCTCAGGAGGAAGGGTGCTCCAAGTGCAGAGCATTCTGATTTCTTCAGCTGCATGTAAGGAGCTTGGACTTTGTGACCTTAGATGTGAAATCCCTTAACCGAGCCATGCAGGCGGCTGGTGTGAAAAAGGAGGCGCCTTACCCAGCAGCGACGTTGTTGCTGTTCCAAGAAGAATGGATGAACTTGCTCGCCACGCTCAAATACTGCTCCGTGCCATCATTCTGATTCAGGTTGTACTCACCGACGACCACCCGGAAAGTCAAGGATCTATGAATAAGAGGAACAACTTGTGATGTGTTGTAAGGTGCCAACTTGGCATCGATCCCCCTTCACCCCCAAGTCCTGACGGCATTGTGAGGCCACTGGAATGTGAACCAGTCCTCCTCTCTACTTCTGAGGGGAAGGGGGCTGAACATAATGTTAATAATTAACCCATCTATAGCTCTCTCTCATCAGATCTTCACAATCTTTGATGTATTTATCCTTGCAACATCTCTGGGGGTAGGGAAGTATTACTGACTCCATTTTACAGATGAGGAACTGAGACCTGGAGAGGCTAAATGACTTGCCTAAGGTCACACAAGAAGTCTGTGGCAGAGCAGAGAACCAAACCCTGGTCTCCCAAGTTGCAGACTAGTGCCTTAACCATTTGTCCATCCTTCCCCTGAGTAGGAATTGCCATACTGGATCAGATCCAGGAACTCATTGAAGATTGAGTACAGGCCTCAGGACTGGGCCTTGAATTATTAAATAGATGCAAGATAAAAAGTAACAAAGTCCTGTCTGCGAGGCCAGGACCAGCTGCTCCAGAGGAAAGTTCAAGAAACCCTGTAATGGGCAATTAGCGAAATATGCTGCACAATGGGCATTTTTCTGCCTAACTTTGGACCTGGCTGAAGTTTTTCCATTGAAATGTAATCTCATAAAAATCACAGAAATGTCAAGTTTAAGAGGTCATCTAGCCCAGCAGTTCTCAAACTGTGGGAGACAACTCTGTTTTCATGGGGTCATCTGGGCTCGCATTTGACTTGCTCGGGCGGGGGGCCGAAGCCTGAGCCCCACAGGCTTCAGCCCTGAGTGGCAGGACTCAAGCTTCACTAACCTTAGGGGTCAAAGTGTTTCCTAATATCCATTTGGATGAAAGGCAGCTTTTTTTTTTTTTGCGCCTAAAACTAAAATTTGAAGTGAAAAATTATTTTCCATTAAATTTTCCAGTTTCCTCAGTGAAAACCCAAGAATTTTCACTGAAAATGGTTTTAGGAAAAGCAATTTTAAAAAACACGATTTTGTTTTTTCTATAAAAATGTAGAAATTCTGACAAAATACTGAGGGAAAATAAAAGAACGATATACATTTCTTGGGAAAATAATTAGCTGTTTTCAGCCGGCTCTAGCTAGCATCCCCTAGAAACACTTGGTGGCTGGATTCTGCCCTGCAGCAGGAGCATGAGAGAAGAGGTGTGTGTTTTGGCACACTGAGGCCCCACCATGAAGGCGGATGAGCTACTTAAGTCATGTTCGGATCTGATGTGCTAAGAGCTACCAACATTGCATTGATGGTAGTTTCAGATGCTGCATGGAATGGGCAGAGTTACACACAGGAGACTGCGTCTGTAACACACTGTGTGCGTGCTACAGGTACTGGCTAGGGTTAGAGGAGGCTTAACCCCCCCACCCCCCCTGCCCAAATCTCTCTGTTCAGCCACGCCAGGGCAGGGTGTCGCAGGGGGAGGGTCCTGCCTATGCACTAGATGATTCCCAGCAAGTGGAGCTAGATTCCTCAGTCCCAGCAGGGATTGCTGGCTCCTGAGCAGTGCTCCTTAGGAATGGGAAAGAGGGGATCCTGAGGTGATTATGGGGGAGAAAGGGAGTCCCAAAGGAAGGGGAATCCTGAGACCCTGCATCCAACGGCGCCTGGGCCAGGAAAGGGGAGGGCACCACCTGCCTGCGAAGACACGTCTCATGTGATGCTCACAAATTCAGAGCCCACCCCAGCATTGAGAGCCAATGGGTCAGAGCAGGGAGCTGGGCCCAGCCTTGCAGGACAGGCGCAGCCGTGGCGGGGTGAGAGTGGGGCGGGCGGGCTCCTCCCCCTCCTCCTAATATTTTCACCAGCCACCTATGGCAACAGGTTCCCCCCATGCTGATCCTCAGAGGATAGGAGTTGTCACAGCCCCTAGCTACAGAGCCTTGAGTCTTTCGCTCAAGCTGTAGCAGCTCATGCTTTCAGTTCTGGAGGACTCTGGTTCAGTCCCCGGCGTGTTGGCCGTCACACGTGCTCAAGCAAGGTCCACCCATGAGGATGCATGAGGGGCAGCCAAGAAAGCTGCAGGCATACAACAGACGTCCAGAATAATGAGATAATAATGTAGCATGTAATGATGTATGGTTTAACCATATCCTGCCGGCCACCCTCTTTAAATAGCAGACAGGAACAGCCAAATGCTCCATTAGTAGAAATGCATCAGCCAGAATTTCTCTGGGTCTGAACTGATTTCAAGGCCGTAACAGATCTTTGAGGGTCACCATTTTGTCGTAGGTTTAGCATTTTAAAACAAGTAAGAGAATGCCATGATTGTTTTCTTTTGCATTGCAACTGAATGTTCCTCTTCAAAATGTTCTGTGTAAATTAAGTCTGTTTTGTGTGTGAACGAGGAATGTGTGGGTTAAGAGATAAGTGTGAAGGCCATCGCTGAACCAGAGTCAGACACAAGGAGGCTGCAACACACTCCTATTGAAATGTCAGAGGAGGGCAGATTGACGACTCTAAAGATGAGGCACATCAATGGGGACAAGACAGCATGGGGTAACTCCTTGAAAGACTTGATAAAAGAACAAGATAAATTGTCTTTTTCATCCTTTAAGAAAACAAGCACTTGTCAAACAATTGATTACAGCATGACAGTTCAAAACTCATTGGTCCCAATGAAGGAAAAATCACTATATAACAGGGTGCCTTGCCATGAAACTTTGGGTTCGTTCTGCCAAGACTTCCCCAGAACATCGTGTCGCAACTGACAGAACCTGGCTCCTACCTCCCCGTGATCAACCTAGCTGGCCACTAGATTGATCCAGACACTGGACTGGTAACTATAACATCAACTGGTGGGACAGTGTGTGTGTAGGGTGTGACTGATTGCATATGCTAATTGTTGTATCTTCAATCATTGCGGCATATTGCCTTTTCCCCTGAAAAAGATCCTGTGTACTTCTTATAAGCATAACACTCATCCTCTGCTAAAAGCACCCCACTGCATCTTCTCCTTGGCTTCAGATAGCAACTCCCCTCCTTGCCCGGTGGATTGCCAGTTCCCACTCCTGCTTTAGACCCTTACCCCTCATCTGATTAAAAAGTCTCTTTAATGGGCAGATAAACCAACCAACCACCATGGTCTCCATTACCTGTCCACGCAGTGAGCTGCAGTCATCACCCAGTTCTGCCTCACCAACGTCCCACCGCAGGTGTGATGCCATTGTCCACCAGAGTAATACTGGAGGGAAATCTAGATTTTGGGTGATGAAAGGAAAAGAGATAATAAGACAGCAAATATCATAATGCCACTATATAAATGCACACTACACATCCACATCTTGAATATCATGTGCAGTTCTGGTTGCCTCATCTCAAAAAAAAGAGGTATTAGAAATGGAAAGGTACAGAGAAGGGTAACAAAAATGATTAGGGGTATGGAACAGCTTCCACATGAGGAAAGAATAGAAAGACTTTGGACTGTTCATCTTAGACAAGAGATGACTAAGGGGCGATATGATAGAGGTCTATAAAATCATGAATGGTGTGGAGAAAGTGTTATTTACCCCTTTACATAAACACAAGAACGTGGGGACTTCCAATGAAATGAATAGGTGGCAGGCTTAAAAACAAACCAAAGGAAGCACTTCTTCACACAACGCCTGGTCAACCTGTGGAACTCATTGCCAGAGGATGTTGTGAAGGCCAAAACTATAACTGGATTAAAAAAAAAAGAATTAGATAAGGTCGTGGAGGATATTAGCCAAGATGGTCAGGGATGCAACCTCATGCTCCATGTTTCCCTCAGTCTCACTGCCAGATGGTGGGACTGGATGACAGGAGATGGATCACTCAATAATTGCCCTGTTCTGTTCATTCTTCTTGAAGCATCTGGCATTGGCAATTGTTAGAAGACAGGATACCTGGTCAGATGGACCATTGGTCTGGCCCAGCATGGCCATTCTTATGTTCTCATGGTGGAAGAGGAGAGCTGCATTTTAAAGAGGAAATATCTCACAAAGGAAGCAACACCTCTCACCACCGCAAAGTGAACGTGCATCAGGTGCATGAAGAAACAGTCTTGCTTCTGTATGCACCAGGCACATCACATTATCTGGTTTAAGCATTGGGCCACGGTTTATGGACTTGGTCTAAGCAGAACGTGCCCTACTGATAGTGGGGCTGAAGTAGCTGGCTGGGGCTCTGGACACATTACCTAGTGAAAAACAAAAAACAAAACAAAAAAAAGCCACCAGACAAGAAGCTAAGGGCTGACTGGTCAGGGCTGGGGTCCACATGGAGGCATTTCTCACAAAGCTGGACTGGCAATGTGGCCTTGTGCCAAGGCAGTAACAGCAAAGAATAGAGATGCCCACTTTAGATGCCCATCATCCCAGACTCACGCACACCCCTCTCTCACCCCATGATAGGCTCAGGTGAGTGATGGGTCCAAGCCTTGAAGTTCAGGTCAGTCTCTGGATTTCTCCAGGTTGGGAATTCCAGTTTGAGTCAATCTTTCCTCTTTGTTATACTAAATGCTTCTCTTACAGGCAGCTTTGGTGTTGACATGCACATTGTACAACACAGCTTGGGCTTTAGAATTGGCAAAGGCAAATCCCACATGGCTTCCCCGAGTAGGAAAACCATAAACCTTTGGCTTTCAGCCGTGATTCAGCTGCTATTTCCCCCTGCGAGCAGCTAATCTGCACACTCAGGTATTATGTAGGCTGTTCCATCTCTGCACACCCTCCTTGGGTTGTTACTGGGAGGACAGTTAGATGGAGAAGGGACTTAGAAGTTGACTTTGTACCCACCTGTGATGGCCATGCACCGCGCTGTGCATTACTACCCCCAACAACGCGCCCATTGTCTTCCAGCGACTCTTCCAAGCAGTGTCCTTCAGGAGTAAAGGAGGAACAACATCTGGAATAGCTTCTGTGTATTGCAGGAGGAACCCCGAATCCTGTCACGTCTCTGTTTCCACCATAGAACAGGAGACTAGACTTGCTTTTACTCCTTTTCTCGCGGAGCCAGGAAATGTTCTCTAACTCCTCCGAGATAGAGTTTGAGAAGTGAAACAAAGCGCTCTGAGTGCCAGGCATCCCAGCTTTAATGATGGGGGGGCAGATGTTCAACCTTACTTAGCACCCACAGTGGGGGCCAGTTTTCCAGGAGAATTGCATACACATTGTGTGTGGACCTCTTGAAAGTCTGAAGCACCCCAATGGGAAATGTGAGGAGCAGCTAGGGTGACCAGATGTTCCGATTTTATAGGGACAGTCCCAATTTTTGGGTCTCTCTCTTATATAGGCTCCTATTACCCTCCAACTCCATCCAGACAGCAAGTGTGAAAAATCGGGTCACCCTAGGAGCACAGCAACTTTGAAAACTGTGAGGCCCCTGGTGACTAGGGAAGAGATTAATTTCTGGAGGCAAAATGGACATCTCTCTTATAAGGCAATGGAGGTTTTTCCTCATGTAGATGACTGCCCAGTGCAGCAAAACCAGCCACAGCAAACCACATTTCAGTGAAGACTTCTGTCCTAGCTTAGATTGCAGTGGATCTCCCCTGCTAATCTCTATTCTGGAGGTGCCTCTCCAGCTACCTCTTTGGGGTGGAGATTTTTATTGTCTAGGTACCTAGGCTGGTTGAGGCCTCTAGTTGCTACTGCAACATACGGTAACATATGGCATATATGGTAACCAATAAGTTTCTTAGCACCAGAATGCAAGACATCATCGCCTCAAACAAAAAAACCCCCCCACCCTACTTACCACAGAGGACAAAGACAGCGAGGAGGAGTAGTTTCAGCATCATGAGCGAATGGCAGGGACCACCTCAGTCACTCCACTTCCTGTATGCTTCTTGGTCTTGTCTCTCATAATATGGCTGGTGTTAAATAGATTCCTATGGGGAGGAGGGGATGGGAAGAAATGCAGGTGATTTGGAAATACAAACAAAACTCCTTTTCTAACAAAACATCTGTTTCATTCTTGGTTCCAGCGACGGTCAAGGCTGAGACCTGGCATTGAGGGCGCCAGATGCCAATAAACTCTGGAGAGTATAAAAAAAAGATTGTTTTACAAATCTAGAATGTGCTCTGAGAAATTAGAAGTGCAGAATCAAGTGAGCTGGGGATGGGGGGTGCCTGAACAACAAGCTTGGGACCAGTTTTTCCATAGCTGTGCCTCCTCTTGACCTCAGCTGGAGTTGTGGGTGCTAAGGATTAGGGCAAGAATTCAGTTTTTCAAAAAAAGAAGGTGTTTTTTTGCTCTGCTTCAGGACAAAAGGAGACCTTTTGAAATTTTTCATGGAAAACAACACGAAGGCCTTCTGCTTGACTAGCCAATAGCCCTGTTGTCAGGACATGCACCTGGGATGCGAGAGACTCAACTTTAAGCCCTTGCTCTGCCTGATTTGGAGCAGCTGGAGCTTTCAGAAGATTGAAAGGAGTTCGGTGCCCTAAACCCACTGAAGTCCAGTAGATGATGGGTGTTGTTCTCCCTTAGGATACTTCGAAAAATTCTCAGTAGGAGACCTAGGGGGAGGCACCTTCAGGGCTTGGAGAACCAGAGACATACACATGATCAAGCAAAAGATCTGTTGAGGAAGTCTACAAGGGGCACTTAGGAATTCTTGTCCCTTATCCCACATACCCCAACACAGAGCGTACATGACTAACAAGATTCAATACACCTATTCTCTGCCTTGCTCTACTGTACTAGATCTTCACGTATCCTCCGCTAGAATCTAGTTTCTCTTTAATAGCCAGGTCTGCACATAAAACTGGCAGAGCAGACCCTCACAGCCCAAGCGTTCCCCGGACACTTACAATATGGTTGAAGTTTCTTGTGTGGATTGGACCAATGTGCGTTGACACACTCGCGTAACTGAGACCGCACCTTTAACATGGACAAGGCTTTGGCCCAGTTACATAAACCCCAACTAAAATCCTTTCTATATTACACATTATACTCGCGTTACGACGGGCCAAGTGAAAGCTGTATTTGTACCACAGGGCCTTGGAGCCTTGTTTGGCTCTGTTCCATGAGTTATAGATAGACCATGACCGGATAACCATTTTACATGTTTCCTATTGATATGACCACCATGCTGTTTTGCAGCCTGAAAACTTCCATCTTCCTTTGTGTTTGGGGAGCTGTTGCAATAAACACATGGGATTGTGGCCATTGGAAAGCAGCTGTAATTGGGTCACAAAGTGTGCTGTTGGCAACACGTTCTTATGCAGCCCACTGGAGAGCGTACATTACGCATCCCCGGCTATACAAGAAGGCCCTTTGGTGCCAAGCTACAGAGGCTCACACTTTCAGCTCTGGAGATCCCCGACATCTGCCATCCCACTGAGACACCTTCCTAAAGGCACCCAAATTCATGGCAAATGCCTCCCAGAACAGAAGAGGTCAACCCTGCTTCTGAGAGATCGGGGGAAAAGAATTTAGATACAAAACGTTTCTTCAGTGTAGCTGCCATTGGATTTGGTTCTGCGTAGTGGTTGGAACACGCTTTCTAAATGGATGGCTTCCTGCCTGTGCTGATGATCTATCGTATAGTATGTGTCTCAGGCAACATAACTCATGAGCGCCCACCACTGTGTCTTAGACACTTCCATAATAATAAATTAATACCTAGCTCTTCTCATCAGGAGATCTCAAAGTGTTTACCAAGATGGTCAGTATTGTTATTACAGGTGGGGAAACTGAGGCACGGAGTTGGAGCAACTTGCCCCAGGCCACCCAGCAGGCCAGTGGCAGAACCAGGAACACAACCCAGGGCTCCCAAGTCCAGCATTATAGCTACTTACAGCAAACTGCTACCGTATGACCACCATCATGAGACATATGCCTTCTCAGGCTTTGTCTACACCCAAGTTATACAAAGCTTTAACTATAGTCAAGCAGTACCAACCCACCAGTGTGGACACATTTATACTGGTTTAAGAGGTCCCTTTACTCATAACTTTATTCCCATACAACAAAGGGAATAAGCATACCAATATAAGGCAAGTTCATACTGGTATAACTCCGTCCACAGTAGAGATTTGTGACAAACAGTTACATCAGTACAAAATCTGTGTGTAGAACAGGCATTTGTTTCTTTAGGTCCAAGACGTGAGATTCCCATTTTCTCTAAGCTCAGTTACTACCTACAACATGACAGCAATACAGATCTAACAATAGTTAGTTCCTCCTAACTATTAAATGTCCTGGTTCTTGTGAGCAGTGCTAACATTTCAGAACTAGGGAGGTGCATGCTAGTGACACTGTACTTCAGGTTGGATCTTGGCTTCTCCCATCTGACAGGACATTAACAAGAGCTGAAAACACAAACCGTGTTTTTAACTAACCAGTGGTTGTTCTGGAATAAGAGCAGGCTCTCTGGTCCACAGCACAAATTGTCCCACAGAGTGATCACTTTGAGAACTAGTTTGAGATACAGACATTCTGTATCAGTGGCTACACAAAAATAGCAACAGGCACTTGGATAGAATCCCAACACTTTTAGCACCTGCTGTATTTCTGCTTTTTATCTGTGTTGAAGTACAACATGCCAGGAAATGTAGCCATGAAGTAAGAGTAAGATAAGGGGTAAGGGACTGACTGCAGAAGAGCCAGAAACCTATAGGCCTGTAAGAATAGCTTAAGCAATTAGTATAAGTGCAAGGCCTACCAGCCTGCGTAGGAGTAGTTGCTTAATAAGTTAGCAGAAGTAAGTGAACGAATAGTAACCCTAAGTCACAAGATGACATCAGGCTTTGTTGCTGTTTTGTAACAAATCTCAAGTGTTGAAAACTGCTGACAGGTAATTGCAAGAAGGCAGTTTGTACCAGTTTGGGGTATTTTTGGAAGGGAATATCAGCACACGCCTAACCGCAGGTAACCATATTAATCCAATTGACGTGTGTGTTAATGGCTTTCATTTAATTAATAGACTAACTGATAGGAGGAGGACATCCCAACACTGTGCGGGTACGGAAGTTAAGATATCGTAAAGGAGGGAAGAGGTATTCATACATATGCATGAAGGACATTGAGCTTATACAATATTTGGTCTTAGGTAAAACCTTTGGAGTTCTTAATTGGCACGCTAGGGTCAGACTAGGATCTCTCGGTCCTTAGAGCTCTCCCCAGGACTGAGTGAGTATATACACATGTAATGGTGCATGTCGTCCTTACGGTGTTATTTTATCTCACTTTACTTGTTTGGATGGTTTTACTTCTTGGACTAATCATGGTAGTAATAAAACTTATACAATTGCAGAAGGTCTTTCCCGAGTGCGAGGGATGTTGTCATTGCTGGGTGCCCAAAGCAGTAACTCTGATAAATCCTGGGACAAGAACCTATCAAATTACAGAATGCTAATTGGGGAACCTAAACCAGTAATATAATCAATAGACCTTCAGTAGATCAGGCAACAGAAAACGGTCTATGCAATAACTAATATGTTCATATTTAAACACATCACACCCAATAGGCAACATTATTCAGAAGAAATGGGCTGTGAATAGCTGTCTTCGGAGTAATTCAGACTCTGACATTGATGAGACAAACTCAAGATGGTTGATACTGAACTTTGTAACAACATTGGAGTAGCATTTCCAGCACCATTCAATTGCATTGGTAGATGGGGAGTTTTAATCAGAGGAACAGGAATGAGACGGGATAAGCCAAACCAGTGTACGTCTGGGGTGCATCGGGGAGGGGAAACAGAATGTGGCAGGACTGCAATAACTGAAAATAGTGTGCCAATTATACAAATTGTCTCAGGTGTGCAACCTTTCTCCGACTCTGCTTCAGTCAAAACTCACACGATCCAAGGATGCCTCCTTCACCAACTCCAGAATCAAATAGCTCAGGGCAGGTATAATCACGCTTTGCATCTTCCACTGCTGGCTGGCTATCAGAGCTTTCAACCAACGTTAGCTGAGCTCCATTACTTGGTTTAAGTCCAATTCTCCAGAGGGGGAAACTGAACCACAATGCAGCAAAGCAAGGTGACCAAGGTCACAAAACTGGTCAATGGCGGAGTCCCGACTAGAATCTAACTCGATTCTGGTATTGGGAAAGTAAGTACATTTACAAATTCTGAAGTGCTCAGACACTATGGGAATGGGTGCCATGTAAGTACACAAGATAGAGATCCATCCAATTAAGTCTGCTGGCCACTCAAACAGGACAGGGACCTGGAGACTCGTGACGCCCAGCGAAGATACTTGGGACAAAGGAAAACTGACTGGGCACTGGTGCCCCACTGAAATCCACCCATGCTATTTTTCTAGCACACATTTAATTGGCTGGCATTTTCATGCAGAACTCAGGCCCTTTAATATTCTCAGCAGCCTAGAGGAATTACAAAGCAAGGCCACTTCCAGGAGATTGTGCTCCAGTCATCCGGGATGGAGGGGCGGCCTTCCCCATCCTGCTCCAACATTAGGGGTTAGGGGCTTGTGTCTGATCCTATTTTCCTTGCGCGATGATGAACCTATCGAGCAGCAAAGAGGATACCTGAGTCCTTTGGAGGCAGTCACAAGGAGAACGAGGGCTAAAGAGGTGGATGGGGTAAGAGCGCCACCTAAAGGGGCCATATCAGAGTGATGGCTCTAGCAGCAGCTTTTAGTGCTGTGTGGGGTTTTTCCTTCCAAACTGGGAAAGATCCCTCATACTCAAGGTGCTCCAAAGGGACTCCCCTCCACTATCGATGCCGCCAGAACAGACCCTGCCTGTCCAAATCAAGTGCCTTGCAAACCATTGGTGTGCACCAGAGTGAACGCTTTGAAAACCTGCCATGCCTAGAAACGATCTGCGCCATGGCGCTACATCGTGACTTGCCCCTGGCATCCAGGGATGGATTGCATTTGGGAAACAGACTAAACCCAGGGTTGCGAGTTCAATCCTTGAGGGGGCCACTTAGGGATCGGGGGCAAAATCAGTACTTGGTCCTGCTAGTGAAGGCAGGGGGCTGGACTCGATGACCCTTTGGGGTCCCTTCCAGCTCTATGAAATAGGTAACCCCAAAAGGCAAAATGTAGCCCTGTCCTCCTGGGTGGATATTACCAGCAGGGCCTGGGAGTTTGCTTCCCCACTCCTGCCACTACTTTGGCAACACGTGTCTAGCTTATCATGCCGACAAAGTCTCATTTAAATGTAAACTCTCCCCCATCCAATAAAATTAAACAAATTGTGGAACTAAGGTGATATTTACCACCACTGCATTATTCCACTGGTAGTATGTTCTACCCCCTTCCTCCCCCTCCCTGTATGTCTGTCTTTTCTATTTAGACTGAGTTCTCTGGGGCAGGGACTGTAATACTGTGTACAGTGTGGCACAATCATAATACGTGTGGTTAATAACTGAACTGAAAGGTGCGCCAACTCAGAAACAGCTGGGTGAAGTGTTTGTGGCTCTAGGGCCTGTTGCAGCAAACTGGGAACATCTGCTCCAAAAGAACCAAATCCAGACTGGATTCTTTTGTAAAATAGAACATCTCTTTATTTTAGGTTCAGGTCACATGTCCAAAGGTAGGTCATCTCCCCCCATTTCCAGGGAGATTTTTCAATTAAAATGAAATGGAATTGCTTAGAAACTAATGTAAACTACAGTATTCAAGCCTCAAAAAAGGGCTTACATTCACTCTCCTACTAGGCCATCTTTCCACAAGATGCTAAAATGGTAGAGAAACGAGCTGCACAGTTTAGTACAGGGGGATCAGCATCAGGGTTTAAACTAATTCCTCCAGTAAAGAAATCCCCTCTGCCCCCCCAGATTCTGAAGAGTGCAAGCATCCTGGATTTGCAGCAGCATATCCTGAAAAAACCAGTTACTCTGCTTGTGTACTTCTTAATTTAAACTGTCTATGGGTGAGGATGAGTCATCAGAGGCGTTACTTGGATGCAGATTTTTATAAAGTACCAAAACCCAAGCACGAAAGTGAAGCAGACAGCCCAGGATAAAAGTGGCACTACATATTTCCCTCGACAGGCACATACTCTAAGTTAAAGATGGTAGTATTACTTCATTGCACAAGGAAATCAAAAGCCATGAGCTTGCTGGATCTCAGGATCTGTGTTGCATGTGCACTGATCCAGTGATTAAAAAAAAATCCTCCTCCCATACTCTTCATGCTATTCCATAATCTTCATTCCAACCACCAACATGATCTCGCAGGTTCAGAGTACCCATCTCTTAAGCAGTACTGCCACTGTATCAGGCTTTCCCCTGCTAGTCTATGCTCAGCAGCACCATCACCAGGTCACTTCCCTGCATGGGCCAAGTAAATGATGATTCATCTCTCCTTTGGGGGATTAACTGCACCGAAAGTCCTTTTTATCTGCAACACAATTAGTACTACTATCTCCTTGTGCTGGCAAGAGCTTCCCAGGCAACACACAGGTTTCATTCGGTGCAACAGGCTGGGATTTCGCACAACAATGCACCCTGGTGTTATGTTTTAGATGCACACAGCTATCTCCTTCAGGGTTAAAAATCTCATTAAACAAGAGCCTGTGCTAGAGAGCATGAACATGCTCTCCTGACCATGACACTGCAATTTCTTCTTGCAGCATCCTGATCTGCCTTTGCATACAAGCCTATGTGATAACTAGAGGACACTGGGTACTATCTTTGGCGTGAGACATATTCAGAGGCCAGCTGGCACCGCTTCTTTGGGACATGTGTTGTATTCAGTCTCATCCCTTGCATTCTGACTGGTTGTGGTCCAATTTTCCGGGGCTTAGGAAGTGGGATTGATCATTCATGCGATTATGGATGTAGTTGGTCCCATGTTATTTATCTTTGGATATGTTACAATATGACACTCATGTAGGCTGCAAACAAGAAGTTTGCTTAGTCTCTTAGAAAAAGTGGAACAAAAATCTCCATGTATTACACAGTCTTATCCCAAAGGCACAGAGTAGAATTAAAGGCAACTGTGAAATGCAGCATATTTAAGACGTTAGCTTCTTTTAAATAAAAGGAGAGAGGCTTAGCTTCTGTTTTCCTGAGTGCAGTTTGGA
Source organism: Gopherus flavomarginatus (assembly GCF_025201925.1). NCBI lineage: Eukaryota > Metazoa > Chordata > Testudines > Testudinidae > Gopherus > Gopherus flavomarginatus. The sequence goes on along the minus strand of NC_066632.1, from coordinate 23,637,600 downwards.
GTCAAGGTCTCAAAGTGAGATGGGCTGGCACATTTCTTGCTGACACTGGTTTTGTCTTCACTACATATCTTGGGTAAAGAACCACTGCTGATAAGAATCTGAGGGGTTACAGGCAGTCATAGATGGATGCTCATCTCTTGCCGACAAACACATGTTAGAGGCCACATTTTTAATCAGATGATCCTAAAAACAAATAGAGATACCTTGCTCACATCATCCACTGAACTCAAAGTACTTTACAAAGACCACTGTTAGCCCCATCATACAGAAGGGGAAACTGAGGCACAGGGAGGCGATGTGACTTGCCCAAGGTCACCCAGCGAACCTTTGGCAGAGCGAGGAATAAAACCCAGGTCTCTGGAGTAGATCTGGGCCAGATTTTTCAGCCAAGACTTTTTTTGGTGGAAAAAAAATTTGGATCGACTAAAACACTTCACAAACATGTGTCAGTTTTGGCTGAATTATTTCAGTTGGGAAAAAAATTCAAAAGTTTTGTTTTGCCGTTTTCAGAACAAAATGTTTACTTTGATTCAAAATGACTATTCACTTAAAAAAATTCATTCAATTTTAAATGTTTTTTTAAAAAAGCTCCAAATTGTAACAAAACTGTCTGACCCAAACCAAAATTTTTCAATTTTTTGGAACTGCCAGGGAGCCAAAATAAGGTTGGTCACTTGCATGGCTCCACTCCTGAGCCCCAGTCCAGTCCAGTCCTCTCCCAAGTAGGTCCCGCTTCTTCCCAAAGGAACCCTCCCAGTTTGACAGCAAAGCACAAGACAGGCTTCTGCAAGGCAACTGAGAAACTCTCGTCAGAGGTGAGGAAGAGGGAAAGACACTGCTGCTTCTGGGTGCATTGAGCCCCTGTGTTCTTTACTTACGTGGGTCAGTTCCCATTCTTCATTTCCTGGAACACGCGAGTTTTTTCCTGTGAAGTGACAGTCTCCCAGCTCCACCGGCCCAAAGGCAGATCGGAGGCAGAGCTGCTTGCCAATGTTGTGCCGCAGGTCCTTCTGGGACGTGTATTCGAAATACTGAGAACCAAGACCAGGCAGGGAGATTAGACTGCTGCTATCCTTCTCTCCAAATGGTCACCTATGCTACAAGAAAACAGCCCGCCTTCTCCACAGCACCAACATTAACTCAAGAGTGAGTTCTAGCACCTTATGCCAGTTGATAATCAAGTGCACCGCAATGCTGGTCAGTCCCCACAAGTCTGAAGGATCCACCCCCCTTGACGAGACACCTAATCCCCCAATGAGCTGCACACTGAACAGCGTGGATACTGGATGGACAAGAGGCAGCCTGCTCATACCACCAGTGGAGTGAATCCCATCTCCAACTGTGATGTAATGCCCTGGGACTGTCTTCAGCAGTAGGGAAACGGAGACCTCTGGATCTTAATGCAAGAGCCTCTACTGCTCAACTCGAAATATCTGTCTGTTAGACAAGGCTATAGCAGACTCATTGATTCCTGGGCAATCTAGCCACCACAAGAGGGCCACACTGAGTTGAGATGCCAGGGGGCAAGAGAGTGCACTATAGTGGGGCATATTCGAAAGCAAAACAGTCAGACACCCAACGGAGCTGGCAGAGTGGGGTAATAGATTTAGTGGTTGGAGCAGAAGACTAGAAGTCAGGTCTCCTGAGCTCAGATCAACCACTGATGGGCTGCGTGAGAACTGAGACAGAATTATTTTCCCTGTCTTACTCCTCCTCCATCCTCTACCATCCGTAGGGATAACAACCTACTTCATGAGGGAAAAAGGGAGCAGAGCTAAGGTGAATTTTTTGGATGATGTTTTTACTGACAAACAATGAAGATTCAGATGGACCAAAACGTTTCATGAATTCATGCTGAATTCACCAAATTCTTTTGGTAAACAAACCAAAGAATCAGGAAAAAAAATCTTAATGTTTGTTTCAACACTTTCTAACATGTTTTAGGATAGAATTTTACATTTAAACCAGCTAAAAGTCAAACAATGTTTTTGTTTCAGTTTGAATGAAATGGTTGGTTAGACCCAAATCAATTTTTTCCTTCTTCAGTGGTTTGGTTCAGCCCAGAAACAAACGAACAGAAAATTGGGATGGTTCTGAAAGGGGGCTTTAATTCACACTGTAAAGTGTTTAGAAATCCTCTGATGAAAGGCAGAGGCACATAGAGTGTCACTGAAGTGCTATGGACTTCGGCTGTTTGGGGCAGAGACCATTCAGGCTCAGGACTTGAATGGAGGTTATTGTCTTTACCGAAATAAAATAACTTGTTTAAATAAGAAGAGGTACAAAGGAGGGGGAACTGCCCAGATTACATGCATGATTCACATCTTAACTGCGAATGGGGAAAGGCTGGGTTTTCTCTCTTTTCCCAGCTCTGGGCCTTCCTATTTCTGTGGACGTGGGATGGGGTGAAAGCTGGTGGGATATACTCACACAGACTGCATACCTGATTGCCGCCCATCCCATGGCATGGGTACATGATCAGTGGCTTCCCTCCATGATTGTTCTCACCAACATCCAGGCAATTCTTTGACCCTTCATTTTTAATCTGAAAGGAAAGAACAAAAAGCAAGCAAGCAACTCAGGTGACTTTGCTGCATTCTGGGTGCTCAGTCACAGACCTGACCCAACCCTGTGTGCCTGGTCAGGCATTCAGCTCAAAACACGGCCCAGCAAATCCTATTACATCGTGTCAGGAACCCTGGGCTGTTCTATGTTTTTAAAATCAAGGCTTTGCTGTGGTTTTGTTTTAGTGCCTGGGATCCTCCCTATTTCTCTTCTTTCAGCAGGGGCTCGTTTAATACTCAGTATATTTAGGCTGAAATTTTCAAAGCCACTGGAGATGGAACACTAGACAGAGAAAACGCTGAGTTACTACAGTGAATTCTTACCCCAGGTGTCCAGCTGGTGGGTTTCTCCAACATTCACAGGGTTGGATCACTATTTGGGGTCAGGAAGGAATTTCCCCCCAGGTCAGATAGGAAAAAACCCTCAAGGTCTCTGCCACCTTGCATTTGCAGCGTGGGGCACAGGTAACTTGTTGGTTTGAACAAGAGCACATGGTGGATTCTCTGTAATTAAAAGTCTTTCAATCATGATTTGAGGACTTCAGTAACTCAGCCAGAGGTTGGGGGATGAGGTGGAGGTTGTTCTGTGGCTGTGATGTGTAGGAGGTCAGACTAGATGACCAAGATGGTCCCTTCTGGCCTTAAAGTCTATGATTGAAGCAACCAATTCACATTAAAATTAATGAGTACTGGACATCCAAAAAATGGCTTCACAATCTCTGCCTTGGAACTCTAAATCCTAAGAGGCTGGGACCTTTCCAGGGATGATTATTTTTGGGAGATGGGAAGACAAAGCATTCTGGGGAATATAAGGCTGAGAACTCCACAAACTGAAAACAACCCAGAGCAGGAGTCAAGTAATCTGCTATGGCCAGATAGCTGTAAACTGCCTTCGAAACAATAACTTCAGGGAGCAGCCCTTCAAATTAATAAATCATCTGCCACGCTGACTTCTGGCTGCACCTGTATTCCGGAATGCAAGCAAGGGCAGGAGGGTTCAACCAGGATTAGGATCCTACGCACACTCTTCTTCTGCTTACGTATCAGTAGATAGCTGGATCAGAGAACTGGAGCTGCAGGTTTTTACCATGCAAAACAACAACCTTTCTCCAGTTGACATTTAACTCCATTGCTGTGAATTGGAAAGAGCCCAGCTGCGTGAGCTGACTTTCCAGGACAAACCCAAAGTGTGTATTTTCCCTGAGGCAACTGACCTTGAATAGCCAGAGAAGCCAAGCACAACAATCCTTAGTGGCCATAAGAGATAAATAACGCTCTGCACATAACTGATTTTTTAGTCTGGAGCTAACAGCACTGCTGCCTCTCACAGGGGTCCGTGGGAATTCTGCATTTAAGATTGCGAGGCACTCAGATATTATGGTAACACAAGTCAGATAAAAACAGAGATGCTGTTTTTCTGGACTCACTGGGAAGGTGGGAGTCAAACTCCTTTGTCTGTTGCTCAAAGCCTCAATTTTAAACTCCCCAACTCTCAGAATCCTGTACTGATACCAGTATCCCTTCAGCCAAGAACTGGATTGGCCACTTAGAAGCCTATTACTTGGCCAGAAGTATCGACATGAGGTGTGCCCAACCCTGAGGCAGTGAGTCATCCTTACTGCACTGCCTTTTCTTGCAGGCCTGGGTGAAAGAGCAAAACCTGCTAAATCAAAGACCAGCCTTTCTGGGCATTGACATGCCCCCACCCCTACCGCTTAACCTCTACCGTTCCATTCTTGAGCAGAAGTTGCCAATCTTGTAGCTAGCTGGGGAGGAATATACAGGGAGAAGTCTTTTGAAAGGAGTTAATTTTCATTGTGTTTAACATGAAAATGAAGCTTTTAGTCCTGATGCAAGATTGTGTCAGTAGGACTAAAAAGCTCACTTAAAAAAACCCAACAAATGCCTTTTCCACTTGGGGGAGGAGAGAGGCACGGTTGTGTGAGTAGATAAACGGAAAATTGGTTCTTTCTCTCACACCCAGCTAGTATAGACGAGCCCTGAGACAAAGAGGAATGGGATGGGGGCGCAGGAGGAGAGAGCAGATGACTGAACAGGAGTTTTCCAAGTCTGACCGAGTTGCTCATGAATAACAGAGGATTCCAAGTGCCAGGGCACCATTTAAGGCTATATCTCTACTACGAGTTAGGGGTGAGTCCCCTGCTCATGTACACATGCTCAAACCTACGCTCTCATCGAACCAGCCGTGAGTATAAATAGCTGTGTTGTCGCTGCAGCAGTGCCAGTAAGCATACGGAAGGTATTCCTGGCTCCTGCTAGGCTGCCTTCATTTGTAGATTCCAAACCCAGAAGGGACCAGTGTGATCTGGTTTGACCTTCTGTATAACACAGACCATAGAACTTCCCCAAAACAATTTCTATAGCGGATCTTTCAGGAAAACATCCAGTCTGGGGCAAAGTCATTTCCCCTTTCTGTGTCCGTCATCTGTTTTGTCTTGGACATTTAGACTGTAATGGGGCAGGGACCGTCACATCAGGAGTCTGCTCAGTGCAATGGGGTCCTGATCTTCGCTGGAGCCTCTCGAACCACTACCACCATCTCCATTTGTCTCTAGAGAAGGAGGGGATCAAGGGGGGTTTGCCAGAAGGAAACAGGACAACAGACACACTCCTGCACTTACTGCTCCGTAGAAGGTTGGAGTCAAGTCTGGGATGAAGATCTCTGGATAGATAGTTTGTAGATACCAGGTGAAGTTTTTACAGTGCAGTTGCTCCTTCAGTTTGAGCCGTTCTGTAATGTCGCCGTACGTTTTCTATCAAAATCATGCAAGAAAATTAAAACTAACCTCAATAGGGCAGCAACAGAATCCAAAACCTGGTGTTCCCTTTAATAGGTTTGCCTTAAGGCATCACAGAGGTGGTTTCCATTTGTAATTCACCGTAGAACCTTATGGGATTAAGTTACAACACACTTTCCCTTCTTATCACAGGTAGGATGCAAAACAGCACCGAGGAGCATGTTTCCCAGGATGCTGGTCACTGGAAGTAGAGAGAGAGAGAGACAGGAAACCTGTTTTCCCCTCCAGCAAATCTCTGAGAGTTTGAAATCCTCACCCCCACCCCCAATCCCCAAATCATGACAAAAAGTGGAAATCTCCAAAATATTTTGACAACCTCCCCCCCCCCAGAAAGTTCAGGTTGGGTGAATCGAATGGTTTTCTTTTAAAGCTTTGTTTTTTAAATCTAATTTGAAATTTAACCTAATGATGTTTTGACCCAGAAAACCTGATTTTTTTTTTGTTCAGAAAATGTCAAAATGAAACACTGATAGTTCTGAAGCTTTTCTATGGTGGTGTTTTTTTGGGGGAGTCAGGAGGTTTGTCCAAACCTATCCTGTTTTGCAAACAAATTTCAATGAATCAAGATTTTTTGATGAAAAACCATCTGTTGAAAAATTCTCTGACTGGTTCTAATTGAAATGCTCATCTCAGACAGCCCAAGGCATCTGGGAGCCATCCTCACTGTGGGTTCTGATCAGTGGCAGAGCTGATAGGGAGGTGGGTGTGTCTCTGCCTGCCCCGGTGGCCTTTAGAGGTACCTGTGGCACCTTTTCAAGCCAATAGCTATAGTTGAAGGTGGTACCACCAATAACCCATCGTCCCCAGCTCTAAAACCTAGCTCCGCTACTGATCCAGATCCCACATGGGTTGGCCACTGACCCGGTACAGAGTCTAGTTGACTTCTATGGAGTTCTGCACAGGCAGATGGGTCCATCCATGTGGTTCTCTTCATAGGACCAGTGCCTTAAGTGTGATACTAAAAGCCCAGCACTGTCAAGAGGAATCAACCCACTAGTTTCCTTGCATACAGAAACACATCAAAGATGCTTTGATTACTTGTGAGATGCTTTATGGAACTGGGTTCGGTACCTCTCTGGCCATCTTCGAGGCCTGCTGGTTTCTTCTGTAGAAGATTTCCTTATAGTCATCCATCCAGACCTCCGCCAGGCGCACTTGGTTCCTGGAGATGACCTGAGTTCCTTTTGGGAAGGTGTGTGGACTTTTGGAGCGGAATACGTGCCCAACCACCGAGCAGGGGATGATCTCCAGCTGGCCACCACACTGCCAAACCTACACAAGAGAGAAGCAGCCCATCCAGTGGATTTCAAAGGGAACTTTAGTCAAACAAACCCTGACACACAAATGAAAGGGGAAAAATAATTTTTCCTATATCCAAAGTGTTTTCCTCCATAGTTTGAAGTACAGAACTGGATTGGGTTGAGATCTGGCATAATGTGCTTTGAGCTTCGTTATTTGTATTGCAGTAGGACCTTGAAGCTCCAGTCACAGACCCCATCACGCTAGGGGCTGTACAAACAGAGCTCTGCCTTTCTAGCCACATGCACTGAAAACAAAGGCTCTGGTCTGCAAAGGTTCTGGGCCCCTTCTATCTGGAGCAGCAAGACATCAGCACTTCCGGAATTCAGGCCCAAAGCTCACAGTTAAGGGATTTTGTTGGCCAAGGTTACAAGGCCTTATACTCAATGGCATTTCTCCATAACGTGATAACTTTTGAATGCTACATCTGATCAATGCCGGAATTTCAGGGAATGTTCTAGGCATTAGTGGGCACAAGCCTATTGATTGGGGGGGAGGTGCAAGGAGAAAATTTCAGAAAATCAGAAGAGGGAAAAATGGAAAACACAGGGACTGTGTGTGTGTGTGTGTGTGTGTGTGTGTGTGTGTGTGTGTGTGTGTGAACTCTTGCAATATGACGGGCCTACAGAAGCAACAAGTGTGTGGGCCCCCTAGTTTAATTCTGCTAGAAGTTAACGGTCCCCCCCCACCACTGCACTTCACTTGGCTCTTACCCTAAAGGACATTTCCACATTCTCCCCACCCCAGATCTCCATCTGGTCATCATAGGAACCAATGTGTTCAAAATAGGACTTGGAGATCGCAAAGAGGCCACCAGCAAAAGTGGGAGACCTGAGGAGAGACAGAAGCAGAGTCAAGAGACCATACTTGGTGCATCACAAAGGTTAGTTTAACAATCCTGGCAAACCCCACCATTCATCCTGCTGCAAGACAAATATCCATAGGAAGTGGTAGGACAAGATCAGAAATGAGGATATTCAAAGACTAATCCAGCAACTGCCTCCATCAGCACTGGTTTGGTATTGGCAGCTTTCTTGGTTTGGACATACAAGGACAGAAGACCAAGGAATTCTGGAACACGTTTACCACGGAAGGCTGCTACCCAGCCAATCCCAAGAGCTTTGGTAGGGCAGTAAGGTCACCAAGGATGGACAAACTGAACATACAGCCAGACTGTTCTGGGGATTTGGCTAGAGAATGAGCCAAGTGGCACTCAAATCTGTAGGGAGGCCAGGGGTGTATGAAGGTCCCTAAAAGTGTGTGTGTGTGTGGGTGGGTGCAGGACTGGCACTTGAAACATGGCCCCGCCACTGTGCTGCACCTTCCCAAGGCCCCACCCCTCCCCACAAAACCCCACCCCACAGTCACTCGCCCTTACAGCTGGTAAAAAGTGACGGGGCCATGACCTCCTGCCCCTACCCCATTCTGGGGCCCTGAGGGAGGCTACGTCCCTCTGGGCTTTGTCATGATGATGCAAATGTCCCCAGTTGGCAGACATTAAATAATCTTCACATTCACAGCTCTGAGTCCAGGTATTGCGGTATCCTCCCGTGACCAGGAAAAATATTGCTCTGTTGTGAGTCTACAACATTAGGATAACAAAGAAACCCTTAGAACGACCATCAGAATCTCTTGCCAAATACTTCAGATAGGGGATCATCATCCAGACAAGGAGGGTCCAGTGGATAGCACACTAACCTGGAGACTCTGAAGACCTGGGTTCAATTCCTCCCCCCTGCCACCATCTCCCTATCTGACCTTAGGCAAATCACTTGATCTTTGTGCCTTGGTTTCCCCATCCGCAAGTGAGGATACTGGTGCTACCTTGCCACACAGGTGTGTTGGCTGGGAAAATACATAGGACTGTGAGGAGCTCAGATTGTCTGGTAATGAGGGCTATGTAAGTACCTAATACAGAGAGGAGTCAAGGAAGCAGCTGGTAGCTGCGACATCAGGTGGATGCAGGACCCAGGGGGCTGATCTGATCTGATTCAGGAGGAGGAGCCCAGAGTATCATTACTGAATGTCATAGCAGACAGGAAATCCAGGTACTCCGGGCTAAACTTCTTTCCTTCCATCTCCCTTTATAATCTGTTACATCTGAACTTTAAATGGAGGGTGGGGGGAGAAACCGAAACTGGCTTTTATAAAACGTACTGAACTGCTGTGTTGTTGCCGAGAGGAGCCTGCGGAGATTAGAGGCAGCTGGAAGCCAAGTTACCAGTCCACAGGAAAAAAAGGGACCTTTATTGAGACAGAAACTTCTCCCGTCTGACCTTTCCACAAAGCGGAGCCATACTCCAGGGCCAGAGGCCAGGCTTTGTCTTGCTATCGTGGAAAGGTCCAAGAGCAGGCATTGAATGTCTTCACTTGGGAATTCAAGGTTATTCTGTTTCTGGCAGGGTTTGAAGGAGACAAAAGACTCTTTTCTATGGAGCTGCAGGAGCAATGCACTTTCAAACGTCAAAGGTAAGTTACCAAAAGCAAAGAAAACACCTCATCTTAGGAACTTATCTGGCCCGTCACTGTTGTATCTTTATTGTATTTATCCGTGCAGCAGTTCAGTGCTGTTCTCCTCCCTTTCACAAATGGGGAACGGAGGCAGAGGACAGGTCTACATGAGACAAGGTTTGCCGATATACTATGCTAGCACTGTGGATGGACTTCACACTGGCAAAACTGTGCTTTGGGCAGTACAGCCGATTCCAGCCCTTCTGAACAAAATGAGTTCTCTCAGCAATGCTGTGCTTTTACCAGTATGTCAGTCACAAATCACACCTCCTCACGTCCCAGACTCAAACAGCTATGCCAGCAAAAGTTTAAGGTGTAGAACGGACCCTAGTTTATATTAGAAAAGATTTGCTGGTATAGTTATACTGAAAACCCTCCTAGTCTAGACACAGCCTATACTGGCCAAAGGAGAGCTTTTGTGGTATAGTTAAATCTCCTCCCCAAACGACAGGAACTGTACTGGCAAAATACCTGTTCTGCTGGTATAATACAGGCAAATCTCTCGTGTAGACAAGGCCTAAGTGGTTTGTCCAAAATCGCATAGGAAGACAGTGGCGGAGCAAGGATTTGAACCCAAGCCTCCTAGACCATGCTGCCTCCAGCCTACTAGAATTAATTGGAAATTAAGCAATACCATCTCACTGGCAAAGAAACTCCCCCCCCCCACCATAAGTTTTGTTAAGTCTCAGTATTGCAATAAGCAGGTGCTCCTGTTTTGTGAGGGCCAGCAATTCCTACTAATCTTCAATGCTCCCCTGTTCAAACGGAAAAGGGTCTTTTCGTAAGACTGAACTGGCGGATCGCCCCCCCCCCCCCCTTCCCAACCCAGGTACTGAGTGCGTTCAGATGACAGAGTTTTTGAGGTAAGTGGAAAGATGAAGAGACATAATAATTAGGCCGTTAATGAGAGACTGCCAGAAAGCAAGGTCTGTCTGGAGCCTGAGGTGATTAAGATCTTCTTTTGTAACACCGACAGACCCTGGTCGTAGGCGGGCCGGATCAAACCGGGGACCTCTGTTGCTTAATGCGTGAGCTAAAAGACAACTGGCTCTTAGCTAAGGCTGCAGAGCAGACTCATTTTAACTCTCTTCCTAAGTGGCCTCGGTGTCACTAGATGGGACAGAACAGTGTGTGGGTTACACGTTCATTTGCAGAATTAAGTTCATAATGGCTCTCTCTCTCATTCAAACCCAACCAGAGATATCCTTCCCGCCAGCCACCCCACTCCTTTCAGCTAACCCGAACAGAACGTACACCAGTGTCTAATGTCGCTGCGTTACACCGGGAAGAGGAAGCTATTCAACTCCTACAGCCAAGCAGCCTAAGGGAACATCTTGACACTCAGTTAAGAGGCTGTACATGGTATCTGAACAAAAGGCCAAGCTGCCAGGAGCTGCCGCTGGCTTTGGATGTTTGTTTTCGGGTCCGATTTTTGGATAATTCAAGGACCTGCAGGGCCATGCCAGTCCAAAGCATCTCAGCACTAGATCTGAGCTGGAAAACAAGAATTCTGTTTTGTGAAAATCGGAGGTTCTGAAACGTGCTTTAGTTTTGCATTGGAATGATGAAACTCTTTGAAAAATTTCCATCGAAAAACATGAGCCAACAGCTCTGTGGTTAGGTCACTCACCTGGGATGTGGGAGATCCAGGTTTAAGACACTGCTCTGAGTCAGGCTACTGGTTGTTCTGGGAGCCCACCCCAACCACTCAAAAAAAATATCCATCTCAGATATTAGACACCTTTGTGACGAATGTTTAATCAAAACTGCTGTTTCCATTCGAAGTTCTGGTTTTTGACAGATCGGATTTCTCAGACACAAAAGTGTTTCACTGAAAAATTCCTGGCGAGCTCGCTGGCATCTCTCAAAGTCAGGCCTGAGGTACCTTGAGTGGCACTCAACATTTGACACATTCAAAACATGACATGCCGAAACTCAGCAGCTCTGTATGAGAGCTTGGCTGTAGGGCAAATTAGGAAGGGTGGAGTCAAGGGGCTACCTCTCCCCACAAAGATACATGTTGCATGGTAGATGGTGTTTGTCTTCGCCTCTTTTCTTCCCAAGAAAAAGGAAAGATGCCATCTAGAGCTGGTTGGGGGGGGGGGGAACCCAAAAAACCCAAACAATTTGGTAAAAAAAGCTTCTTAAATAATTAAAATTTCTTTCATTTTGCAGAGTTCAACCCTCCCATATTTTTAACTGGTTGTTTTATCCTCTCTGATCCCCGTTTTTGGGGGTGGGGAGGGAGAGGGAAAGGGTGGCCACCTGATTAAAAAAATTGACTGGAAAAAAGAAAGCAGAAGACAAAAAATGAATATAACCCCACCAATATTTTAAAAATCATGAAAAATTTTAAATGGGTCATTTTTTAAAAACAAAGATTTTCCAAATTCTGAAAAAGGCTGACAAAAAACGAGAGAGAAAAACAAGCCCCTGCAAAAAGCCACCACCACACATCATTTGTCAAGAAGAGTTTGGTCCACTCCAATACCCAGGACGATATTTGCAGGTCAGATTTTCCCTCTAACAAAACAGGCCACATTGAATAAACCTTGGACAGATCTGAGGGCTTGTCTGCGCTAGAAAGTTGCACCGCTTTTACTATCCCAGTATACCACCACCTAGCTGTTATCACTCTTTTCACCAGTGGGTCTCAACATGCTTCAAACTTTAATATACTGATTCTCACAACGCTCCTGTAAAGTAGGGCAATGCCATTATCCTTACTGCACAGATGAGGAACTGAGACACACAGAGGCTAAGTGACTTGCCCAAGTTATGCAGGGAACCTGTGGAGGAGGAGGGAGTTGAAACTAGGTCACGCATCAACTAGGCTACTGCTGTCATCACTGGACCAAGCGGTATAACCCTTCTAGTGTGGATTCTGTTCACTGTATAAAGGTGCTTATATACCAGTATAGCTTATTACTATATGGGAATAAGCTATACTGGTATAAAGCACCTTTATGTCAACATTACTGTTGCCATTAGGGGTTGTACCTGTATTCTGCAAAACCTAGTTATTAGATTTCTATGAATATAGAGGTTTATTGCTAAGCATTTCCCCCTTGATTTTTATCAATTTAAAGTTTCACAGTTCTGCAAAATTATGGTAGGTTGGACCACGGGTGGGGGTATGTGTCACACAATTATTTAATGACAGTAGATGCTGAGATTCAGAAAATTAAAGCTTTATAACAGTAAAACACAAAATTGTCCCCATCACATGTCAAAAATACACACTAAATATCCTTAAACCAAACTTTAGTAAGTTCTCAAGCAGCATTTTTTTTTTTTAACTTCACCCATCTGTAAATCTCAGTAATTAATCGAGGGAAATATTTTTCCTTGGTTTGTGTATATATGGTGAAATTGACATTTACTGATATTTGCCCACAAAAATCTAATCCTTCCAAGCCTAAGGATAACTAAATGATAAAACAAAACAAAACAAAAAAAATATCACATCCCTGACTGGATGGATAGATCTGTTTTTAGACCAGGCCTAAGCAGAAAACCTTGCAACTTGAAGGAAAAAAAAAACAAGAACTGCTTCTCACATAGAATTATTCTAGTATTTGTTAACTACATCCTCAGCCTGACAAGGAAGACTAAATACTCCTTTCCATTACAGCCTATTGCACTACTGTATCACACACCCACAAAGAAAAACAGTGTGTGTTACCATAACACCCAGAAGCTCCAGTCAGGGCCCCTTTGTGTCAGGTACTGTACAAAAACAGAACAAAAGTCCCTGCCCAGAGGAGTTTACAGTCTAAGACAAGAGACAACAGATGGCTACTGACGAGGGAATATATGGCACCAGGGAGACAATACTGGCCAACATGATAAGCAGTGGTCTCAGAAGTCTGCAGTATACCACAGGCATATTCATTTTGCACTTACTTGATAGGGGTGGTCTCATCTTTTCTTCTCTGCTTCTCCTTAGGAGGAATGGCCTCCCACCCAAAGGTCAAACTCCAGTCAAAATTTCCCCGACTGTGTTGCTTTCCATATTGGATTGGCTTGGAAAACTCAAAGGTATTCAGGTCGATGGTGGTGATGTCTGGACTCACTACAGCAGTGGGTTCCTCTGCGATCCGGGATAAGAGAGGCTCCAGCCAGCCGTGGAAACACTCGCCTAAGAAGCAGCGAGGAGGAGGACCATGAAGGTGGGATTTCATCACTACTGTTTAGAGTGCAAAAGGAATGGCCTACGGTGCTAACCTAGCCCTGGACACAACGGCCCCCTGTTTCTGGCGGGGCATCGTGACACCAATGGAATACAAATGATGAATGATGAATATTCTGGTGAGACTGGCCTCACCCTGGGTGGAGGGAAACAAGTTCTGCCCCTTTCTTAGAAGGCTTGAGAATAACAGCCAAAACACACTGTATTTTCAGGAAAACACTGTCATTTCATGGTGGTCCATATATTGCTAGCCTTATGTGCACAGAACAGCACTTTACGCTGCAAGAAATTCCATTCAAACAACTGAAAAAAGGGTTCACGTAGGAACAGTTTTTGGTTTCGGCTTGCACTGCAACTGACTGGACGTCCTGCAGAATAAAGCACTGCTCAGCGTGAGCGAGACCCTCTGACACTATTGATTATGTACAGGAAACCAGGAAAAAAGGCAAAAAGAACCATTACCCCCCCCCCGCGCCGGTAATCCAGGCTGCTTCCAAACACACGTCCTGTTGTAAGCAGGGTGGGGGGGAAAGACCGATCAAAACTGAAGGTAAGTAACTATCCAATCGGCATGACTGAAAACAGGGCTGGATTTAGGGGTAGGTGACCCAGGCGACTGTGGGGTGCTGGGTTTGGGGTTCTGGTTTCCTTGTTAATGACAAAGGGGAAAATAGAATGTTCGAAGTAAGATGTTTCAGGAATTCCATATGTGCCTTCGTAGAACCTTCCAGACTTTCAGAGAAATAAATTTTCTTGAACCTCCTAAATGTTGTCCGCCACACCCATGCGGCTATGTAAGGGGCCGGACGTCGCCAGTCAGTGAGATATAAGAACGAAGGGAAGTGAAACAAAAGCCCAGCTGTGATATTGTAAACCATGTTTTATTGTGTCACAGTGAAAGCATACCTCTTTTAAAACGTGGAAAGTGTCAGTAGTGACAAATAATGGACATATTTAATGAGACGCCAGAGGCATCTGCTGAACCCCTATCTATGCAACATGCTTAACACATAACGTTTGATGACTTTCTAAGACTGCAGAATGGAAATGAGCTACAAGTACAATACAAAAATGAGATATTCAAAAGTTTAACAAACGGGGCAGGGCAGACGGAGTGCCAAAGACACACCTAGCCTGGTGCGCCATTTGGCCTAGGGCCGGGGCCTGACTGAAAAGAACCCAAAAAGCTGGAGGAAATGTAAGTTCTTTCCAAGTAACATTTTCAAAAGCAGCTAAAAGCCACACCCGGGGTCCCGAAGCTGACTCAAGGCAGAAAGGCCCAGCTATACTTACAGTGAGCATCCAGGAAAGTAAGCACCTCTCCGCTCGCCACCCCGGCGCCGAGTAGTCGTGCAGTTATTAACCCTTTCCTCTCCCGCTGCCGCACAACTCTCACTATCTGCAGCTGCTTCACGTAGAGATCCAGTTGATCTTTTAAATAGTCTGAAAGGGAGAGTTTATCACATGCACAGGAAGTGAGACAGGATCATAATTCAGAAGGTCTGACTGACCTCAAAGCACTTTGCAAAGGCAGCAAGTGATACTCCCATTTTACAGATGAAGACATAGTGGCAGAGGCAGGAATAGAAATCAGGTCTTCCGATTTCCAGTCCTGCCCCCTATCCACTGAGCAACACTGCTTCTCCAGAGAGGGACTGCCCACCCTAAGGTATCTCCTCACCTCATCCCCATGCGCCTCTTGCCCAGAGCAAACTTATTAGCTTTGCTGATCATGAAAACGTGGTAGTATCATAGTTCTAAATACACAGAACACGCTGTGGGCTTGACGCATACAGCACCTGTATCAACACAACCTGAAGTCTGAAAACCCCCAAAATACGTGGTAATTGACCAGGCTGATCCTAGGTCTCATCCTCACAGAGAGGACTAAATCCATGACAAATTCCAACTTTTAAAAAGTTGTTTTCTCCCCCCCCCACCCCAGCTGAGACCTCTTCTCTTTCCCGACCCCTCAGGACAAAAAATAATTGAATCTTCTCTGCAGAGCCCACTGACTCAAGACAATTACCTTGATTTTCTTCCACCTCACCACTAAGATTCATGTCCAACTTGAGCTTAAACACGGAAAAACAAAGACACCATCCCCCCAAAAAAGGAATTTTTTATTTGTTAAAGTGAGAGTGGGCCTTGTGATGAAAGGCAGTTCAGATTGCAGAATATCAAGCTCTTCCTGCAGCTATAATCTCTCCAGCTTTCTCCCATCAAAGAGATTAGTCTGGGACTCGACAGTACAACTGAAAATTTCTCTTGACCCACAGTTAAAACGTCATCATGACCAAGCAGATTAATTGTCACCAGGAGGGGGTGGGGGGAAGGATGAGAGGAGTGCGACTTGCTCAGAGACCAGGCTCCGAGTTGAGTCCAGAAAAGGGAAAGAATTAGGTTTTTCCTCCTGACACAAAGGCAACAGAGGATGAGCTCAGCAAAGACAAGGAAAGGGATGAAGGAGAAAGAAATATCTTGGTTTACTCATGGAGGCAGGTTTAAGAAATGCAGGTGCACAAAGCTACTCCCATCCCCAACAGAAAGAGAAAGAAAAAAAATATCCGGTCACCCATGCCTCCTCAACATGCAGCCAGGAAACATTCCCCAGTTAACATTTCAGGGGCTTATATCTACCTTAGATATTTACATGCCCTCTATCCCTGTAGAATCTGGGTACCTCATAACCTTTAATGTATTTAATTATCCCAGTATAACAACAGTTCCTGTCTTTTATGTAGTGTTTTTCATCAGGAGATCTCAAACAGCGTTGCAATCTGTAATATATTTATTCTCCCAATACCCATGTGAGGCAAGCAGTGCTGTCAGCCTCAGTTCCCTATCTGTACAATGGGGATAAGGAACTTGCCCAAGGTCACACAAGGCAGCCTATGACAGAGGAGGGAACTGAACCCAGGCATCCTAGAATCTCAGGCTAATGACCTAACTGCTAGACCATTTTCCCCAATGATTGCAGAAAGGAAATGATTAGCGAGAATCTAGGCATCTGCAGAGTGAAAATGGAATCTCAGATCCGGTCATATTAGGGAACAAAGCAGGGAATTACACTCTTCGGCTACCCAAGGACATTCAGGCTCACATAAGCGGCAACAACAGAGTCCGCTGCTGCTGCAAGGCTCTAGACAGGAAGTGGTGAAGCAGTTTGCGCTTCTGTAAATGTCAGAGTTGAGCAGCTGTGGAAAAGGCACTCGAGTTACTGGTTACAACTGAGTCCACGGCTCCAGCACCTGGGTCACAACAGGAAACGGGGGCAGAACAGAAAGCACAATCCACATTAGAGCATGTTTTGTAATGTTGGCCTGCCAGTCAGGATTCCTTCCCCGGCTTTTGTGTCACTTCCGCGCTCTGTGCCTTTTTGTTTTTCCTCCAATACTTTTACTAGTCTATTTAGACAAGCTCTGTAGGGCAGAGCCTTTTTCACATTTTGTACAGCACCTAGCACCAGGGGCCCCACTTTCCAGGGGAAGCCGCTTGGTGCTCCTGTAGTGAATAACAGTTGCTGCTAAAATGCAGGACGCTCCAGCTGGTAAAAGCCATCTGCAACAGAGTTAGGCTGTAAAGTGGGTGACGCAGTTGGGGAGGGGGGGAAATGTAGTGCTGCTTGGTGCTGAAAGAAAATAAAGCCTCCGCCATCCTACCAGCATCCTTTTCCCCAGCATAAAGACACCAGCACAACAGAGGCCACTGAGCTAGCAAAGCAACTGGAGAGCACATAAAAACGGCACATGAGACATTATATTTCACAGGACAGTCTACAGCGCTCTTTTAAACAGGCTGGGTAGTGGGCAGGAAATGAGATCCCCTTAATCTGATAAAGATGAGTTGGAAGCTTTATAACCAAGTGCTGAAGTGTCAAATGCCAGGTCTGTCTTTAGGGAGATCCAGGTTTTCCCTCCATTAAATTAAGAGTGTAGAGAGGTCATTGGAGGCTTGAAACATCTCTGGATTAGCAGGGGGCATGCTTCAGCCAACTGACTTGATTTTGTTTGCATTGACAGAGCGAGGGCTCCATTACTGCTGCAGGGAGTGACTCATAGACTTTAAGGTCAGAAGGAACCATTATGATCATCTAGTCTGACCTCCTGCACGATGCACAGTAACACTTCCCTAAAGAGTGCAACAACAAAAAGAGCATCCCCTGTTGCAAAATATAAACCTTTTCTGAGCAGCGAGTGGAATCACCACGCACGGCACATACCTGTCCTCTCACCAAACTTCTTAACCGGCCTGCTTGCTGGTGGACATGTGGGTGGTAACATTCAGCTAGGACACTGGACAGAGTCATTCAGCAAACCTAGGTTCTATTTCGGGACCTGCTGGCATGACCACGGGCGAGTCACTTCCTGCCTTGGTTTCTCCACCCTTTCTTTTATGCATTTAAAATGATAAGCTCTTCGGGGAAGGGTTTCTCTCTTATGATGGCTATCAGAGGTGTGACTGCAGCATGTGTATCCATACTTGCGCTAGCTTTAATCTAGCTATCTTGGTACCAACAGCAGTGAATGGCTGAAGTGCAAGCATGCATAGGTGCCGATGCCATAGTTGCTCCGGTGCTGGAGCACCCAAAGGGAAAAATTAGTGGGTGCTCTGCACCCACCTGCAGCCAAGCTCCCCTCACCCCCCGCCTGGAGCCGCTGCGTCCCTAGTCCTCTGCCTACTTCCCAGTGCTTTCTGCCAAACAGCTGTTTGGCAGCGTTAGCATGCTCGGGGGGGGGGAGGAGTGGGAACGTGGCATGCTCAGGGGAGGAGGCGGGGCCAGGGCAGGGGTTTGGGGAAGGGGTTGGAATGGGGGTGGGAAGAGGTGGGGCCTCATGGAAGGGGCAGAGCAGGGATCGAGGACCCATGTGAAAGAGGGGAAGTCAGCGCCTATGCAAGCATGCACTCAGGGTCCCAGGCAGGCTTGTACAGCTGTGATTTCACTATTATCAGTATGCGAGGTAGATCAATTAAAGCTACTTTGGACATGTTTACACATGCTACAGTCACATCCCTCCCTTGACTGCAGCATAGATGCACAGGGTCTGTCTACAGAGCATTTATCATAGTGGGGCTTCTTGGAGCTTCTAGGTTCTACCATAATACAAACAAAAAGACAATAAAGCCATCCCACAAACTGAGTAAAGCAAATCATAATATAAATTTCACCTCCACTCAGTGTCCACATGGTGTTCATATAAACACACATCCCAAAATAAGGACCCCTCAGCCCTATATGGTGTTCAAAAGAGAATTGGGGTGGTCATCTGTTTGGGTTTTATCCCGATGGCCCCATTTTTGGCTTGTGTCCGGGTGCCATTTAGGATTGCTAGGTGCCTGGTTTTTAACCAGAAAGTCCAGTCAAAAAGGGGACCTGGCAGTTTCTGGTCAGATATACTGACTGGACACCAAGAGTCCAGTTACCGCAGGGGAGGAAAGGCACGGGGTCATTAACCCATGCCAGCCCTATTCAGCTGGGGCTGCCTCCTATCTGCAGCAGCTCCTGTCCCCGGAGAAAAGGGAGCCCAGCCAGGGGTGGGAAGGGAAGTGAAGAGAAGAGAAGATGATCCAGTGAGCAAGGAGGGAAGGGCCTCTTCAGAGAGGCGGAGCAAGAGGCGGGGCATCAGGGGTCCAGTTACCAGCAATTAGAAAGGTGGCAACCCTAGCTTCCACTATAGAGGTCCGTGCCGCTGCCCATTCACCTGCAGCAAACTGAAGATACTTGTTTATCCCCCACCCCCACCACTTGGTCAAAGCTTGATCTTCTCCAGGATCTAAGCTGCAGGCAGATCTGATGCTGAACCATGTGATTAATTTGCCTTGGTTGCAACTAGTTTAGATCGCTAAATGGCAGTGTGCCTTGCAAGTGAGTAATTCCCAAGAATGGAAAGCATAATGTGTTCTGTTTACAGGATATGGGAGGGGTTCCCAGCTTGTTACTTGGTGACAGTTATGTGCAGAGACCAGATTTAAAAAACAACAACAACAACAGAAAAAAACAACCCACCAACAGGATTCAGTGCTACCAAGAATCAAGGAATCCATCACATAGGGTGACCAGATAGCAAGGGTGAAAAATCGGGACAAATCGGGACAGGGGATGGGGGGTATTAGGAGCCTATATAAGAAAAAGCCCCAAATATCAGGACTGTCCCTATAAAATTGAGACATCTGGTCACCCTACCGCCACACAGACAAAGGGGGATCGTCTGAATGTTACCAACTCTTTGGAATTGCACCTCCCCTGCATGTGGGAATGGAAAGCAGCATTTAACCTAAAATAAGGCATGGTCAGGATTGCCAGGCCAAACACACGACCTCCGCTCCCTAGCCCCCACCTCCACAATCGTAGATAGGAACCTATGACTCATTTCACCTGCCCGAAAGAAAAATGAAGTTTGCAAGTCTCCTTTCCTTCTCTGGGGAGCGTTAAAAAGCCTAACTCATTTGCCAATTGCTAAGCAGACTGCATCAGTGGAATATGCCCCCCATAATTAACCCAGTGTTCCACAGACCTTTGGGAACTAAGCTTCCTTGGAGGAGAGTGGAACTAACCCCCTTCAAAACCTGGCACTTCTTGCTAAAGGCTCAGAATAAACCAACAGTAGATTATGGAGCTCTTCCTAATATGATACTTCCTCTCCTTTCATGCTCTGGCAAGCAGTAAAACACTTAACAGCGTTGATATTTCACGTATCACCCAAGTTAGCACCTGCTGAAGTGAATGGGGCAGTTCACATCTCTCTGAGGTATTGTTTCAGGCTCTCTGCAATCTCAGGCAGACGCCGCTGTGTCTGTTACAGATGGGTCAAGTTAGGTTGCAACAAAGCCCTGAAAAGAGCTACAGAAAAAAATTAAAGGGCTGAGACTGGAGAGCGGGATGCATACCTTATTCAGGCCTGCTGTGC
This sequence comes from Gopherus flavomarginatus, assembly GCF_025201925.1. NCBI lineage: Eukaryota > Metazoa > Chordata > Testudines > Testudinidae > Gopherus > Gopherus flavomarginatus. Next base: position 23,617,307 of record NC_066632.1, on the reverse strand, counting down.
ACGCCTGTTGTAGTAACATGCAGAACAGGACCCTCGTGCATTGTGGGAGGTGGCTCTTCTGGGGGAGCCTTATTGGAAGCTTTCCCTGGCTGAGCCACTAGGAACTCTTCATCACTCTCATTTCAGCCAAGTCCCCTCTGGTGGGCTGGGTCTTGTCTGGGAATCAACTCTTTGCAGCCCAGCTTGGAAAAAGCTGACACCTTGGGAACAATTTTGTTACTGCTGGGTGGAAATTAGCTCACTATTATTGGAGTCATCGCGGTGGATATTATTCTCCCCGTTTCCTTAATACTGTCAGCTGCATGCGCCGAACAGCTTAATGCATTTTTTTTTCCTTTTTACTGGCCAAAGATTCCTGCCTCGTAGCCCCGAGGGAACATCCTTGCAGTTTAATGGGAACTATTTGCAATTGTGCTGAAAAGCCTTTAGGACTGAGCTCTCTTCGGCCCTTTGATGACCAGTTTCACTTGCGTTTGGTGCAACAGACTGTGCCGCATTGTTATTTTTTCTTGAGGATCCTGTTGTAGGTGGACTTGTCTCATTTTCACACCCAGCTGTGCATCACAGAAGCGGAAGCAGAAGCCACTTGAGACTAACTAGAGGCCAGCATCAGAGTTTAGAGTTCTTAATGTAACTTGGAATCGGGCCCATAAAATCCCTTTTTGGGCTGCTATGGCTTTTAAGCGGGTGTAAAACAGCCCCACTAAGAGTGTCCTTTGTGCAAGCAGCTTCTTGAGCCCATAGAACTAATAAGAGCTCTACACCAATGCTGCTTCTAGCCCCCAATACAAGGGCACATGTACTGTGCATGGAGCATGGCTATTCTATATGCTTTACTTCCCAGGGCCTAAGTTAGAGCAGCCCCAAGGCTGCTCTAGCTTACACCAGGAACCGGGTTAGCTCCTGCACAGTCCTGGAATAAAGGGAGTTTGCCCTCATGCTAATCCTACGTAAGCCCTGTCCCATGTGCAGAAAGAGTAACTGAGAAACCAGGCCCCAGCCTTCCAGTGGGAGGGTAGAGGCCTTTTAGCAGACAGGGAGCTAAGAGATTGCCATGTAGGAAGGAGGTTTAATAGACAGAGCACTGCACTGAAACTCCAGAGACCTGGTTTCAATACTGGGCTCAGACACAGACTGTGTGCGTGACCTTAGGCAAGTCACTTAATCTATTCTGAGCCCCAGTTCCCTATCTCAGAGGGTTGCTGCAAGGGCTAAACCCCTTAATGTCCATGAGATGCAGTGATGAAGTACATAAGTTACAATGGTATGGGGGAGAGGGAGCAGGGGAACCTCGTATCACCAATAGACTCTGCAGTGCCTCTCCCTGGATGCGCTTCCCACAACCAGTTCCAAGGCCCTAACTCACCATCTGTGCTGGCGTCGTCCACCAGAATGATCTCCTTCAGTAAGATGGCAGGGGAGGAGTGCAGGACGCTGTACACAGTGCGGAGCAAGGTGGACCAGGCCTCGTTATGAAACACGATGACGACACTGGTGGTGGGCAACGGCGGGCAGCGCTTGAACTTCTGATCAATGCACCTACGAGAAAAATCGAGCCTAGTTAGTGAGGGCGTTTGTAATGCCCTGGCTGCTCTTGGCTTTGTCTCCCTCCAGAGCCTGGACCTCACAGCTTTATGGACCTGCTAGTGTCTACAAGCTAGCAGGCCTGATCTTTTAGCTCAAGCAGCAGCAACCTATGTGGTTAGATCCAGAGGACCCAGATGGCAGGTTTTCCTGTCCTGCAAAGATTTCAAAAAAAATTCTCCTTCTGCATCCAGAGAAAACAGAGACCTTTTGCTAAGTTTCTCAAAAGAGGAGACCCACCTCAGGACAGCCCAGTGGTTAGCGCTCCCCTGGGATATGGAACAACCAGGTTCAAATCACTGCTCTAAACCAGGCAAAGCAGGGATCCCTGTTCCCCCAGGTCCAAGTCCCTGATTCAGAGCAGGGATTTGAAGCTGGGTCTTCTACATCCTAGCTAGGTGCCCTAACCAAAGTGTCATCAAGATGGATACATTTCTGCAAAAACAAAAAACAAAAAAAAAACAACCAACCAAACAAAAAGAAAACCCAACCACACGTGTCATGCATTGGCATTTTCTGACGAAAAATTGTTTTGTCAAAGACATTCCCAGCCAACTCTATTCCCCTACTCACTCCAGGCAACTGACCTAGTCGGGACATTTTCACATGCATATTTGCAGTGCATAATCCAGCATGATTAAGGCTCTCCAGTGGCAAGTTGAACCTCTGATATTTCTTTACCTAGGTGTTTAATCCCAACGTTCAGAGACAATATCCAGCTCTCATCACGCCTTATACTTAGATTGCTTTGGGGGGCAGAGACCATGAGTGGGGCTCCCAGGGATGACTGCAATAAAAGTAACTAACAGAAGGGCAGCTTTTCTCATTAATATGCAAGGCTACTTAGCAGCCACAATGGGAACTGAGCTCTGAAAATCTATGAGCGCGCGCGAGAGTGCACATACCCTGTGGAGCAAAGTCCTTCTTTGCCACAGAGTGGGTGCAGCAGGAGGAGAAGCTTGCACTAAAGCATCATTCCAGACCGAGAGGGAACCTCATTTTTCAGTGGTTTGCTCAAGTCACAGCCTCTCCAGCACAACCAACCAGAGGGGAACATTCAGTGACAAACATGGTGGCGGTTTTTGCCAAAGAGACTGAGACTCCTTCCCTTCCCGTAGGCTGCCCTACAGCCATCCCATTTCATTTGCATCTGCTCTCGACATGGGCTCGGCTCTATATCCCGTTTCCAATCCTGCTCCTCCAGTGGGAAAGGTTTACAAACCCCCTTAACAATTAACTCACCTAGCAGTGATATGTTTAAACCAGGTTCCTAAAGCACTTAGACAGCCAGGCTGCAGCCTCCAAGGTTAAGCTTTGCTGAAGTGCTCATCTATTTTAGACTCCTCCATGCCCTCTGTTACTTTAGCATTGGAGCACCTCTGTCTTTTAGTCTATTTAGCTTGCCAACACTCCACTGTACAGATGGGAACGGAGGTACAGACACACTAAGTGACTTTCCCAAGGTCTCACAGGAAGTCTTTGCCAAAGCAGGGACTAGAACCCAGCTCTCCTGAGTCCTAGGCAAGTGCCCTCACCACCCCACCTCCCACGTGTCTAGTACTTTTTGGGTGCCTAAGATGAAACCTTCTAAAGGGGCCTGATTTTCAGGTGGCAAATGCTCAGCACTGTTACTATCCATCTGAAAATCTTTCATTGTTCAATCAATACAATGCATATGTAAATAGTATACATATAAGAATATGTAAACAGAATTACTCTCTTTTTGGAATAAGAAAATAGTTAGCTCCCAGCTACAGCCAGTTCAATATCCATGACATTTGGGATAGGCTGTTCCTAAGGATGGCATCAAAGTGAGTCTTGAAATATTTTGGGGCTAGCATGAAAAGAAAAAGAAAAAGAAAAAAAAACAAACCCAAAACCAACTCCCTCTTTTGACTCGACCACACGCGAGCCCCGTTCTGAACTTGCCGGAGGGCGTGTGAACGGTTCCCTTACAGCCTACATACTTCAGCTGCACATCAAACGGGGAAGTGTTCCACATGGTAGATCAGGTTCTGCATCAGCTTTCAAATCAAACAATGACGGCCCCTTCCAGCTGAGGGGCAGAGCCAATTTCTGCAGCTAGCTGATTTCTGTTCGGTTCTGGAGCGCTTTATGCTTTAATTTAAATTGGTTTATGCCTTTTCAGTTGAGTGAATACCACTCCTGTGCTTCCCCCTTCCAGAACTCAGCGACCTTCCATTGTCACAGCCACACCTGCTAGCCAAAGATAATTGCCTGCTGGGAAACAGTCTGCAAACTGGGTCTGGGCTTCTAACCACTATTCAAAGCCATTTTCTTGAATGCCCTCCCTACAAAGCCTTTCCTAACCCACCTCCCAGCAAGGGGGCAGGCTGAAGTCTCAGAGTGCCTGGCTGAGACCACAGGAAGGTCAAGCCTAGTCTGGCACATCTGACTCCTTTAGCCATAGCAGGAAGGTAGGGGGCTGTTCCACTCACCTAAGAAAGAAAAATTAGGGCAGGGCTTCCTAGGAATAAAGGGAAAATCGATCAAACCCAAGGGCAGGCTGGGAACAGGGAATTAAGTGTTTTTGAAGTAGGCAGACTTTTCTCTGTCTTTAAGGAGGGGGGCTGAATCTGCACTGGGAGACTTATGTTGGCTGGTTTTTAACAAAGGGCAGCAGGAAGAACTTGGGCAGGAGAGCGTAAGAGACAGAAGAAGGAAAGAATTATTGTCCTAGGCTATCACTTTAAGTCTGCTGTAGGGAGATTTCTTGTGATCTCCCTTTGTCCCAACTAATCAAAGTTGACAGTCAAACTATGGCCACAGTCTCTCAATATTCCCTACCATCATATCCATAAAAGTCAGTCAAGCAATCATGTGGCTAGGGACTATTTCACATCAGTAACTGGTCGGTCCTAGATAAGGCAGTTAAGCTCAAATCAACTTTCTCCCTGACTTCGATGATTGTCGGGTGTAGACCTAGTCTACGTTGCAGAAGTTGCACTGGGGGTAACAAATTGATTTTTTTCTTTTTTCCATCTAGATATACTACAGATGCACTTAAACTGATTTAAACCTAGATTAAACTGCTGTTGTTTCATTGAAATTCAAGTACAGTTGAATTTATTACAGAAGTTGCACTCATGTAACTGAGACAGGCCCCTGGAAATCTCACATACCTGGCTCTACCCACATATACCAAGTTGGACTGGTGCCTATGGGCTGAACTCTGCCCCCCAGTGTATATGCGCAACTGACTCAGGTCAATCGGAGGACGTTGGATGTATCAGAGTGTGGAATTTAGCCTAGATACTCAGCTGCAGATCTGGGAGTTGCAACGACTCTGCATCTACGTGAGTTTATTTCAGTAACTAAGTTCACCTCATGCACAATAGAGCATTTCTGAAACAATGTCATGAGTTGGGATGTGTGTCCATTCAGAACCTCATCTACCCCAGAGAATATTTACGGCTTGCAGTAGTAACTTCAGATTTCAAATGAGAAGTACAGATGCACCTGTCTGTGAAAGGAATGGCACAAATTCTGTATACGTTGGTTTAACAAAAAAACCCTTTTCAGAAAAACATATTGGTGGCATTTGTGACTGATCACTTAAGAAGGAAGGGAATGCCAGGCTACACCTGAAATCAAAACTGAAAAGCAAATGAAATGTCAATGAAATGCAAACTAGCTGCCTGGACCCTGTAATAGCTACAGTAAAAATCCTAGCGATGGCCTAAGAAAGGAAAGATGCCAGATAAAGAGAGTTTTCTGAAGCACTGCTTAGAGACCTTCAGAAAACACTATTGGGTCTCTGCTGTAATGCAGGGAGCACTCAGACTGCCGAGATGGGGGTCAGACTTTTCAATGCAGTCCACACATCTTCCATGCTCTTAAATTGGAAGATGTGAGGTTAACTCCTCTGGCTTGCTTTGAAAAAAGAAACCTCAACTATAACTCTCCCTTGCCTTGCACTTGGGTCATCATTTACACCTGGGCAAAATGGGTGTAACATTTTTCACATTCATTGTGCACAAATATAAATGATAAAATGCAAGACAGTGAAGAATCAAGCTCTGGAGACGACAGTAATGAGAAAGACTTCCCCTCTGCACTGGATCTTAGAGCTGGTCTCCATCAGTTGAAACCAGTGCAACTTTCAGGTGTTACTTTAAGGCGATTTAGTTAAATGGGTGCAAAGGGCCACATAGCCATTTTCATTTTAGTTTAACTTATATCAGTTAGGAACAGACTTATGATGAACCCAAATTAAAGTTTACAGGGGCTGAAAACACAGATTTAAGTTATATTGGTGCAACTTGTGTGTGTAGATGTGGCCTCAGTCCAAGACTTGGGTTTACAGATCCCATCTCTCCTACGGTACTGATTTTTGTGCTGCTATTTACAACAGGCATAAGAAGGGGAAGGGGGAGTTCTTACTCTGGAGGTCGGCTGTCAGGTCCCAGCGCCCTTTGGAGAGAGATCTGGTCACTGGCAAAGGCATTGAAGCAGTGCTTCTCATAGCCGCGTTCCTTCTCCTTGGTCTCCTGCGGTGTCCACTGGTCCTTTTTAAAAGCTTTGCCCTCAGCTCCTGGGCTGTTGGGGTCTTGGGGCGGTCGTTCCATCAGTGGTTTCAGTTCAGCTGGGGTATAGTAGCCTGGAAGGCAGGACTTGCTGCTCTGCAAAGGCACCTCTTGCCGAACCGGAGCCCGGATCTGCAGCTTTGGCATCGAGTCGCGAATGTTATTGACTGCCCCCATCATCATGTCAATCACTTGGTCTTTTCTCTCAACAATGTTTTTCAGCCAGGGCTCCTCGGTGTGGTCCCCATTCCCGACATCCTTGTGTATTATGAAGAGGAAGATCACAAAGACCACACCCACCAAAGCCAGCTTCAACGGGCCATACTTTCGTCGGAATAGCCTCATCTTCAGGGATGCTTCCAAAGTCCCCGCTAAAGTAGAGCTATGTGCATTTCAGGGCTTTACATTCTTTGGCTATTCCATGGCCATCTGATGTCTTGTTCCTAACCTGGGGGGAACAAAGAAATATGTATGAGCTCTATTTACTATAAACTCATGCTTGCCTCACTAGTGTGCCACTGATAAAGAACCTAGCAGATGGAATTTATTCTAGGCACGATGTGGAATAGATCATTTCACATGAGATGTAAGAGAGAAGACATGATTCCTTGGAATTATTGTGAGCCACTGGCAGAGTGTGTAACAGGAAGTCAGTGGGGGAACAGGACCTTCCATTTCCTGGGAAATTCTACTAATTTTCAGAAGTGTTTTCATTCCCAATCAGAACAAAACAATGAATTTAGAAATTTCCAGCCAAATGAAATTTTTTTGGGGAAAAAAAATAGCTTCAGGTCAACTGAAATATTTTGTTTCAATTTGACTTTTAAAAAAAAAAGTGATATTGAAATTTAGAATAGAACATACATTTGAAATGAAAAGTAGTTTTAAAATGAAAAATCAAAATGTTATCAAAATGCTATGTTTTGATTTTTTTTAAACCACACAAAATCAACAAGTTCTCACAGACTGTTTCGCTTTTCACTAATTGGCATTTTCCAAACGAAAAAATGTTCTGTTGGAAAATATTCAGCCAGCTCCAGTGTGGAATATTAGCGCCAATATCTTGGAGATATTCTAGATGTGGAGATTTTGGTTGTTTCTCTGGACTATCCAAATCTCTTGGGGGTGTGCAAAGCTGGGCTGAAATCTCATGAGTTTGTTCTTGTGAGATTTTCCAGTATTTTCTGCTTCTGATCATTCTGGATATATCATGACAACAGCCCATCTTGGAGTATGTTAGCAATTTCTGTCCAGTCCTGTACCTAAAACAGCAGCTGCAGTAAATATTAAAAATGCAAAAACAACAAAACTTTATCCAAACTTTTTTGAATCTCACCACCAGGTTTGAAGACCCACTCCCTATCCAACAGAGAATATTTTGCTCAATCACAGAACTGGAAGGGACCTCAAGAGGTCATCTAGTCCAGTCCCCTGCACTCGTGGCAGGACTAATTATCTAGACCATCCCTGACAGGAGTTTGCCTAACCTGCTCCTAAAAATCTCCAATGATGGAGATTCCACAACCTCCCTAGGCAATTGATTTCAGTGTTTAGCCACCCTGAAAGTTAGGAAGTTTTTCCTAATGTCCAGTCTAAACCTCCCTTGTCACAATTTAAGCCCATTGCTTCTTGTCCTATCCTCAGAGGTTAAGAAAAACAATTTTTCTTCCTCCTTGTAACAACTTTCTACATACTTGAAAACTGTTATGTCCCCCCTCAGTCTTCCCCAGATCTCAGTTTTCCCCAGATCTAAGAGTCATGGATAAAGATCATAACTAATTTCACGCTGGCCTTAAGGCAACTGAAAGATTTTGTATTTTCAGACCCATTTATGAAATATGTGCAACACTATATAATACACATGTTGTTTTATTATGTACTATAGACCCCAGATATTTATTTCTCACTACAACAAAGATTAGGGAGGATTGAAAGACACTGTGGAGATTGGAATAAAGTTACATGCATGGAGGCTAGCTGACACACACACAACTTAAATTCTAGGTTAGTTAAATAGTTAGGTAGTCGCCCTTCGATTACTTGCATTGAATCATTACCTACCATGGGACATAAGGCTGGCTATATTAGTTTGGCGGTCTCAGTAGAACGTATTCCTACACAACCAGTAGGGCAAAATTCAACCTCAGCCTGAATACACCGGATTCCTGGTGCTTTCACCAGGAGCTGGGTCTATTTGCATCATGGATTCATTTGAACTTTTGAGACAGGTGTATCTCTAGGTCAGGAGTGATGGGCATTCATAGGAAAGTGATGTGCGCTTTACTTCAATCCAGAAGTGAGTGTGAAATTTTATATACACACACACACACACACTTTAGGTATATGAGTATATTTCTGGCACTGGCAGGACAGTTGAGTGGTTAGAGCAGTAACCTAGGACTCTGGAGACTCAGGGTCAATTCCAGGCTCTGCCATTGGCATCCTTTGTAACCTTGGGCATGTCACTTAATTTCTGTCTCTGTTTTCCCATCTGTACAATGCGGGTAATAGTACTGTCTTGCCTCATGGGAACATGAGGATAAACATTAAAGATTATGCGGTGCTCACATACTATGGAAATAGGGCCCTGATAAGTACTTAAGATCAACAGGAACCTGTACACTTTTTGAGAGCATCATTCACCAGATTCTACCACTTCCTACTCACCTTAGATTTCCAGATATTTTAGTCTTTGTTTAGCTTGTGTAATCACACAGATTCAGGTGGTTAATGTCCTGAAGTGGAATGAGACACCTGCTATTAGCTCAGAGGGCTGAAGAAGGTTATCTCTAGCTTTCCTGTTTTCTTGGCTGTGTGAGGTTTTATGTGCCAAGAGAGAAGTGGCCGCATCTCTAAAGGCAAGGGAAAATCCAATCTATGTCGCAGGGATGTAGAGGTCATTACTTTTAGCTACAAGGAAGACTGTGAGATCAAGGAAACCTTAGCAGGAGAGCTGTAAGCAAGCCTGCGGCCATCCCAATGTTGACTTTCAAGGGTACATGCTGTGCAGAAAGAACAATCCTGGGACTGAAATTTGGTGATATGAGCCTTGACAGATTTAAAGCTGGAAAATACCCATTTATGTTAATGCAAAGAAATCAGTTTTATTTTAATATCCCTACTGATTTTATTAAGATTTAAAATGATACAAGACACCTCTCCAGGGCTCTAGGTCCCCTAAAACATTTGCTATATAATAGAATGAAGTACCAGCAGCATTAAAACAATCATTCCACAGGAACTCAGTCAACCAGCCACCAACAAAAACTCCTTTCAGCCTCTTCACTGTTATAGCAAATCCTCAGCCCTTTCCAGAAGCCCTCTCAAAGCAGAGATCTTTTGCAGTGTGCCTGAAAGGCCACCTAATTTGGCCTGTCATTGTGGACGGAGCAAGTTAAACAATCTGGGAATACTCAGAGAGAACACCCAGACAGGCTTGGATTCTTGGGTCTGATTGTAAGTTCGCTGAGGGCAGAGAGAGTCTTTCTGTCCTGTGTTTGTCCAGCACCTAGCACCACTGGGGCTCGTAGATGCTACAATAATGCAAATAAATAATAAAATTGATGCTGAATATGCCTCTAGATAGGTGCTGCCTCCACTAATGAGTGACACTGGGCAGTTTCAAGGGATTCTCTCCTTGTTAAAATACCAATGGGAAGCTTTTCCTCTCTACTGATAAGCCACTTCCAAGCCACTTCTCCAATTCCGTGGCCTCATAGAATCAAAATAATCTGTGTGTTACTGTTATGCTCAACATGATAATGGCATACAGAATACACTACTCATGTTTCTGGGTGATACCGAGCTGGGAGGGGTTGCAAGTGCTTTGGAGGACAGGATTAGAATTTAGAATGATCTTGAAAAACTGGAGAAATGGTTGGAATTAAATAGAATGAAATTCAACATGGACAAATGCAAAGCATTACACTTAAGGAATAACCAACTGCACAAACACAAAATGAGAATTGACTGTCTAGGAAGGAGTACTGCAGAAAAAGGATCTGGGAGATATAGTAGATCACAAACGAAAGATGAGCCAACAATGTAATACCATTAGAAAAAAAAAGCAACCATCATTCTGCGATGTATTAGCAGGAGTGTTGTAAGCAAGACATGAGAGGTAATTCTTCCACTCTACTCAGAACTGATAAGGCCTCAACTGGAGTATGTGTGTCCTGTCCAGAGCAACACACTTCAGGAAAGATGTGGGAAAACTGGAGAAAGTCCAGAGGAGAGCAACAAACATGATTAAAGATCTAGAAAACACAACCTAGGAGGAAAGATTGAAAAAACTGGGTTTGTTTAGTCTGGAGAGGAGAAGACTGGAGCAAGGAAATTATAACTGTCTTCAAGTTCATAAAAGGTTGTTATGAAGAGGAGGGTGATAAATTGGTCTCCATATCTACTTAGGACAGCACAAGAAGTGATGGGTTTAAACTGCAGCAAGAGAGATTTAGATTAAACATTAGGAAAAACTGAACTGTCATGCACTAGAACAAGTTCCCTAGGGATGATATGGAATCTCAGTCACTGGAGGTGTTTAAGAACCGGTTAGACAAACACCCCTCAAGGATGATCTAGATAAACCCTAGTCCTGCCTCAGTGCAGGGGACTGGATTAGATGATCTATTGAGGTCCCTTCCAGGTCTATATTTCTGTGATTCTATGAACATGGCCCATGAGCCTCATATTAGGCAGCAAAGTTCAGCAGAGCTGTCTGTTTCGGTCACTTTTGTGGGACTCTCAAAAAATATTTGGAATTTTCTTAAAGGGCACCTCAAGACTGTAGCAGTCTGACATAATTCTGAGACAGGTAATCAAGCAAAAATACAGCGGCTAACTCCCCCTTCTCCAAAAATCCTATCCTTCAACAATTCTCCATGTTCCTGTCTGAACGTCAGCTCTGATCAAACACCCTCCCCTCCAAAGCTCTCACTAAGTACGAGCCTTGTGGAATGATCTGAAGGGCAGATCCAGGCGAGTCAGGACTAGTGAGAAAGGATGGTCCAGTGGTTTGGATACTAGGCTGTGACTTGGGAGACCAGGGTTCCATCCCTTGCTTCTTTCCTGCACCCAGTGTTTATACTACCTGTCTTCCGCTGTAACCCACAGCAGAGTCTCCACTTTGGCCTTGTCTACACCACAAAGTTGCAGCGCTGGTGAGGGGGTTACAGCGCTGCAACTTAGGAGGTGTACACATCTGCAGGGCATTACCAGCTCTGCAACTCCCTGTTTGCAGCGCTGGCCGTACACCCGGTCGAACCTCGGGTGTAGAGGATCCAGCGCTGGTGATCCAGCGCTGGTCATCAGATGTAGACACTCACCAGCGTTTTTCTTGACCTCCGTGGAATAAGCAGGTATCCCAGCATACCTGAGGAAGTCTCTCTGGTAATCAAGCAGGTATCCTTCCCCGCGGTTTGCTCTCGCGTTCCCCGAACCCCCTCGCAAGCATGTCTCCTTCCCCGCGGTTTGCTGGGGGGTTCGGGGAACGCGAGAGCAAACCGCGGGGAAGCAGGTCTCCTTCCCCGCGGTGTACTCTCGCGTTCCCCTAACCCCCCCGCAAGCAGGTCTCCTTCCCCGCGGTGTGCTCTCGCGTTCCCCGAACCCCCCTGCAAACCGCGGGGAAGGAGACCTGCTTGCAGGGGGGTTCGGGGAACGTGAGAGCACACCGCGGGGAAGGAGACCTGCTTCCCCGCGGTTTGCTCTCGCGTTCCCCGAACCCGCTTGCAAGCAAGTCTCCTTCCCCGCGGTTTGCTCTCGCGTTCCCCGAACCCCCCTGCAAACCGCCCAACAGCGCTGCAGTGTGGCCACATCTAACACCACTTGCAGCGCTGGTTGCTGTAAGTGTGGCCACTCTGCAGCGCTGGCCCTATACAGCTGTACTAATACAGCTGTAACAACCAGCGCTGCAAAATTGTAGATGTAGACATACCCTTTGACGGCAGAATGGAGTTTTCAGTGGTGCAGGCACACACCAGTAGTTTTTCCTGTTAGCCCAGGAAGCTGACAAAAGAAACCAGGATTTAAGATATTTCTTGCCACCCTGAAACACCATCCACTGAAGGGTTTGCCTCAACAGCCACGTCAGCAAACTGCATGAACTGGATTCTTCGGCAAACTTCACCTGAGGCAAACAAAAGAGCCTCTGCAGTCACTTTGCTAAAGAGAAGAAGCATTTTAAGACAGCTTCGGGTTCATACACTTAGGACCACACTTGAAACATGATCAGAAGTGTTGGCTTTCATAAAGCTCAATGAGCTCCATAGCAGCTCAGAGCTTTGCCTCATACCGTAGTTTTTTCTCCTTATAACCTGCACCTTACAAAGCCTATACATGGCTGGGAAGAGTTTGTTGCTAAAAGACCAAGTTGTCGGCAGAAGCACTATTCCCAGGAACACTGGGCTGGTAAATTCAGTCTTGCAATAATGAAGACTTAAGATACATTCCATAATGAATCCTTCCTGCTGCTATGAAAATAAGATTGCTTTTGCTGAGAGAAACAAGAGGGCTGTGAAATCAGAGAAACTCTTCTACCAGAAGATTACAAGATTGATTTTTTCAGCATACGTTTTATGGCCAGATTCCCTGGGGGGGGGGGGGGATGACATTATTGGTCCCAACTTGAGGAATTATTTAAAAAAAGATTAATATTAAAAAAAATCCACTTCCCGTTTAAAATCCAGAATATTGTTGCTATAGGGTAATATCTTCAAAAGTGTTTAAGTGACTTAAGCACTTATGGCCAGATTTTTGTAGAAGGTATACAGGTACCTAGTGGGATTTGGGAACCTAGGTGCTTTGGAAAATCCCTTTAGGTACTTATCAGCATCTTTAGGCACCTATGTACCTTTAAAAATCTGGTCCTCAGGAGCCTAAAATTACATTGAAACTTAATGGGATTTAGGCTCCTAAATAACCTCAAATTAGATTTAGACCATGAGCAACATTTTCAAAAGTGCCTATATAATATGAACTTTTACTAGTTAATTTTTGCAAAGTATCAAAATCCCCCCCCCCACCCCACCGCTGCCCCTGTCAAGACCACACTTCTCGGGACATGAGAAGGAATTAGATACGCCTCGTCTTACCTTAGCAGTGAGATCTCGTCTAAGCAACAAAAACCCACCGCACTGATATTTGGTCAAAATGAAATACCTGCTCCACCCATATCAAACAGGAAGTAATTTTTCTCTGTTTCAGATGGATCATAACCTGAGTATTAATAAATGCAGTGGCTTGTTGATTTTATAATCCAACAAAAGACACACACAACCAACCTGTTTGACAGACATTTCAGCATGAAAAAGCAGCCAGCCAGTTACTACTAGTGGCAGGGTAACAGACAGCTCATATCCTGTCTGAAATAAAATGACATCTTCAACTCTCTACAAGAGCTGAGTCATTACGTCTAAACCTGGAGCACACAGAGAGAGAGAGTTTGATTTGCCAGGGTCGATTTTACAGCTATAACTTCATTTACACTTCTCTCTACTTAATTCATACTTTCGGCACCAAGCACCTACTTCTCACATCCTCCACAAAAAAACAAAACCAAAACAACCCCCCCAAAACCAAAACACCACACCCCACCCTCTTAGCTTCTCTGGTTTCATGTGCTGCTTAAACCGGACTAAGAGAGACAAAGGCCTGAGAGGACCGTGTGATAATCTAATGATCTAACCTTCTGTATAACAGACCATGAAATTTCCCAAGACCTACTTACGCATATATTGAGCACTTCGCATTTGTCATGCAAAAGTTTTTAAACCCCAAATGTTCTTTGTGCCTTCACTGCATTTCAGAAGCTACTATGCTAGGGACAGGCAACGAGATGCAGATGAAATAACGACTGACCAGAACATTAGCTTTTGAAGCTCACTAGATAGTCACATAGTGTGTGTGAGACACTAGCATGAGTAATCTCTGAACTTCCTCATTCAAGCCGGAGGTGGAAACAGTATGATAGAGCCTATTCTTGCAATATTTCCGAACCAGCTGAAGCAAAGACGCACTAGACACCTTGCAAGAAAAGAAAATGGTTTTACTTTCCCCAGTATGACATCCCCACCCCCAAAAAAGCAAGCACCACAGCCTTCTACCCTACGTGGCATGCAGAAAGCAGCCAGTTTTATCCACTTACATATTTGCACAGTAATGCAGAGATTAGCAGCACACATAACTACAATATTTACTTGAGGAAACAAATGCCACCAGGACAGTGTTACAATGCAAAGTGTGTGATCACTTTAATACAAAGACACTGCTGTGTGAATTAATTGTCATTTTGCATCTCTCCTGGAGCTGGAACAGGTTTTTATTACTAAGTACAGGAGATCCTTCTTTCCTACCCCTTGAGGTTCTTTAGATAAACCAAGACTGGGCAGAGTTATTTAGACCCAAAAGATTTTCCCATTTTCCCAAGTGGATTGTTACCAAAGGCACTAGAGGGCTCAAAAATAAGTTTTCCCATTGACAAGCCGGAGGTTGATGTCAAGGAAGGACTAGTTTCAATTTCCCTCTCCCGCAGCTTGAGAAAGTTATTCTCATGTATTGGCTTTCCTAGAGCATCTGCCACTGCAGCATCTGAGCTCAAAGGTCAATCCACTCAACAACCTTTAAGGAAAGGAAGTTTTATTAGCCATGTGCCCAAGGTCACATAGGAAGCTCACAGCCATGCCAAGAACAGAAGTCAAAAGTCAGCTGAGTTCTAGGTGAGTCTAATCATCCTCTTTCTCTCTGTGGCCCCAATTCTGCAAAGCCCAGGAGCATTATTCAATCTCTATTCAACAAGACACTTGAACACGCTTTTAATTTTAAGCACATGCTTAAATCCTACTGAAGTCAATGGGGCTTTAAGTGTTTTGCTGAGCAGGGACTGGATTACTGGTGTGCTTAAAGCTGAGCATGTGCTGAAGTGCTTTATTGAACAGGGGGCTATGAACAGAAGCAGATGCACTGGAGTTATCTGAAAGCAGATGGTGGAAAAACTCACACTGAATTGGGGTTACATTTGGAAGGCTTCTCACAAACATGAAGGGTTGAACTGTAGTTTTTAATTTTATAACTATAGACCTGCACATATTGGTCATTTAGCCCAACTAAGCCATGACCACCAGCTGCTAATTTCAAGTATTTTCATTCTGTATGTCTTGCTGCTTTTCAATGGAATTCCCATAGATCACACAAGAATCTTTCATTCTGGCAATTCCAAAACACTGGAGAAAACATTGAGTTCTATTCATGACTCCAAGGCAGGGGGAGAAGGCTCAGGGATGTACTAGCCACCCAAAAGCAGGTCCAGTTACTGCAGGAAGCAGTCTGAACAAGCCATATAGGTAACTGAGGTTCGACAGGTACACAGGATGTGTCTCTCATCAACGACATGAATACCAACCACTAGAAAGCAAATCCATCACTGTATCTCATCCTGAACACCATTACACCTTTACTTAGCATCACCACTTTCCTTTGTACCCTGTCCCATTCTATAGGCCATCTCCCCTCAGTTATTTTCCTGGACAGCAGTTCTGTATCTAAATCTTATTCCACTCAGTTTCCCTAAGGAAGGGTTACACTCCTCAGCTCAGGTGTTCAAGTGTCTTTTGGTTTAACTCACTGACCACACATTGCCCCATAAAAGAAAGTGACATCAGATTAGCCTGGGTTAGGCTACACGCAGGGAGAGACATCATAGCCATATATTTTCCAAGAGAAAGACTCTCTCTCTGCACGCTTCCCACCATGCTCACTAAGCTAAAAAATTAATGTTGATTTAAGTCAGCGGGAGAGTTTCCATTTGGCTTTGTATTTGACAGGAAATAAGTACCTGGAAAAGCCAAGTACTGATAGTATGCTTGGTGCTGAATGAAAACACAATTAGAAAGACTAAGAATAAATAATACATATATTTTTCTATTACCACCATTGTACTGCTATCACCATTTTGATTCAGGACAAAAAACTAACAAAACTATAAAATTAATTAGAAGGTCTGTAAAGGATAGTAACACAAAAGACCAAACTGATAACTTCCACCAAGATTAGGAGTTTGAAGTCTTCTGACAGTACAGTATTGTTAGTAGCCACGGAGGACTAGGAAGAGAGGATGTAAGTAAAAAAATATAAAATAAAAAAAAATCCTGTCAAGGAACTAAAAACATCCATCTGTTGGTCACCGTCATGAAGACCAAAATGAAGGTCTTGGAATCTTCAACTAATTTCAAGCTAGGCGTAAGCAGGTGCAACTTTGTTTGAACTCAACTAAATTGCGACTGCTTCCACCCGGTCTGCATTTGACACTGCATTATGGATGTCCTGAATGTGTGCGCATTTCAAAGCCTTCCCCCTAACATTGTACTAATACTGGGTTTCATTTAACGTCCTGATGAGGGTGTGATATTGGCCTAGAGAGCCATGAAGGAGTCATGCCCTAGATGGATATGGTAGGCCAAAATCTACGTGAGTACAGATCCATGTGCCCATTTGCAGCAGAAAAACGGATCTTGCACTGACTGTTAATATAAAAAAAAACTAGAACTGAAGATGCCTGGGTGAAAGGCAACATTTAATAGCTAGAGTTAATTAGCCACTAGGACAGTTATTAAGGGAAATTCCAAATTAGTCATCACTCAGAGTCTTTAAAAATCAAGACTGGGTGTTGGCCTAAATATATGCCCAAATTCAACCACAAATTACTGGGCTCAATAGCATTCACTTATGTTAATAGGCAAAGAATAATTTCATCCACTGCAGAAATCACGGGCTGAAGTTCAAAGGCAGACTGATCATAGCTGTACTTTCCAGCCTTCAGAGTCTAGGCATGGACAAGCTTATTCTGTGCCTCTTTAGAAGACAGCGTGAAATCACAAAGGAACTCGGCAGACTTAGACAGGGGTCATGCATAACTGCCATGATGTTCACACCAGCTTAGGGACTGCACAACAGCAATGTACTTGGCTACTTTTAGGGGGGAAACTGAGCCTTTCCCCTGTTTCTTTAAAAACTAGGTCTGTCCCTCCCTGTACAACATAGTCAGGTACAGTTATCTAGCGATTAGCTTGTTAGCCTACCCCACTTACATCAAATCTATTCTGCCCCCTTTGAATCCTCTAACTAAAGTTGTAAGAAGATAAATAAAGGTTAACTTGCGGGACTATTGCATACAATGGCTGTTTTGTTATTCTACAGATACTCCACACATTTCATATACCGTGAATTCTGCATTGCTACACCTCATGATTATACTGCAAGGGTCACACTATTTAGTATCAGAGGGGTAGCCGTGTTAGTCTGGATCTGTAAAAAGCGACAGAGTCCTGTGGCACCTTATAGACTAACAGACATTTGACGAAGTGAGTATTGACCTACAAAAGCTTATGCTCCAATAAGTCTGTTAGTCTATAAGGTGCCACAGGACTCTGTCACTTTTTACGCTATTTAGTGTTATTCTTAAAGCCTCAGCACCTGGAGTCATGGTGAAAAACCTGAGTTTTCATTAAAATAATAGAAAGGAATTAAAAAATAGCCCCCCATCTTGCAGAGAAGGCCTGGGAAGATAACCAGAGTGCACCCAAAGGGCTCAGAAACCAAATAAAAGAACGCAAGAAATACTGTTTAATTAAAAAAAAATTCTAATGATATTTAAGCCAATTGTGATTTTTTAAATGAGAGGTTTGCAACATCAGGAGTATAATGATACGTCAAACTTTAGCACAGAGTACTCCCCAAACCTAGCCAGCATTCACAGGTGTGCTTGGTGCCTTTCAGCTTCTGGCTCCAAATGCACATCCGCATCCCCTGGAGCGCCAACAGCAGCCTGGTTAGGAGCAGGGAGTGTGCAGCCACGGGAACCCATCACACCCCTCCAGAGGCTCCACCTGGGAGAAGCTGTTGGCAGAAACTGAATGTTCAGGGAGAAAAGCTGGCCAGGCTGGGGAGAAGCAGCCAAAAGCCATTCCCATGAAGAGCATCCTTGACCTGCCAGAACAGGGAGGTTTAACCTCACAGCACACTACTCAGTGTGGCCCCTACCTCACTTGGCCCTCTTCTGTCCACAACTTCTACTGGGGTATGGAACTGAACTCATCATACAGGACAATTAGGGGCACGTGACAACCCGTCCAGCCACGGATTTGCCTGTCCCCAATCTTTCCCCAAACCAGAGAGAGCCCCCCTCTGCCACCAACGCGAGACTTGCTGCCCTCCAATACCACTCTTCTCTCCAGGTTACCATAGCCACCCCTAACTGAGGGGGCAAACCCTGCCACTCAACCAAGAGAATACAGCCCCTCCAGTGCCCCCTACCCCAGCAAGAGCCATCTGCCCCCCTTCCCCCAGGGAGCCAACACCCCCACCGGGGGGGATATCGCCTCCCCTTCCCCCCAGGGAGCCGACACCCCTACCCAGGGGAGATACCGCCCCCGCTTTCCCCAGGGAGCCGACACCCCCACGGGGGGGATACCGCCCCCTCTTCCCCCAGGGAGCCACACCCCCACCTGGGGGGGATACCGCCCCCTCTTCCCCCAGGGAGCAGACACCCCCACCCGGGGGGGGATACCGCCCCCCCCTTTCCCCCAGGGAGCCGACACCCCCACCCGGGGGGGGATACCGCCCCCCCCTTTCCCCCAGGGAGCCGACACCCCCACCCGGGGGGGGATACCACCCCCTCCAGCGCCCCCCAGGGAGCTGACACTCCGACCGGGGGGGATACCGCCCCCCCCTTTCCCCCAGGAAGCCGACACCCCCACGGGGGGGGATACCGCCCCCTCTTCCCCCAGGGAGCCGATACCGCCCCCCCCCTTTCCCCCAGGGAGCCGACACCCCCACCCAGGGGGGGGATACCGCCCCCCCTTTCCCCCAGGGAGCCGACACCCCCACCCGGGGGGGGATACCGCCCCCCCTTTCCCCCAGGGAGCCGACACCCCCACCCGGGGGGGATACCGCCCCCCCTTTCCCCCAGGGAGCCGACACCCCCACGGGGGGGATACCGCCCCCCTTTTCTCCAGTGAACCACACCCCCACCCAAGGGGGGATACCACCCCCCGTTCCCTCAGGGAGCCGACACCCCCACCGGGGGGGATACCGCCTCCCCTTCCCCCAGGGAGCCGACACCCCCACCGGGGGGGATATCGCCCCCCCTTTCCCCCAGGAAGCCGACACCCCCACGGGGGGGATATCGCCCCCCCTTTCCTCTAGGGAGCCGACACCCCCACCCGGGGGGGATACCACCCCCTCCAGCGCCCCCCAGGGAGCCGACGCCCCCACCGGGGGGGGATACCGCCCCCCCTTCCCCCAGGGAGCCGACACCCCCACCGGGGGGGGATACCGCCTCCCCTTCCCCCAGGGAGCCGACACCCCCACCGGGGGGGGATTTCGCCCTCCCTCCCTCCCTCCCCCAGGGAGCCGACACCCCCACCGGGGGGGATACCGCCCCCTCCAGCGCCCCCCAGGGAGCCGACCCCCCCCCCGGGGGGGATACCGCCCCCCCTTCCCCCAGGGGGCCGACCCCCCCCCGGGGGGGGATACCGCCCCCCCTTCCCCCAGGGAGCCGACACCCCCCCCGGGGGGGATACCGCCCCCCCTTTCCCCCAGGGAGCCGACACCCCCCCCGGGGGGGATACCGCCCCCCCTTTCCCCCAGGGAGCCGACACCCCCACCGGGGGGGATATCGCCCGCCCTCCCTCCCCCAGGGAGCCGACACCCCCACCGGGGGGGATATCGCCCGCCCTTCCCCCAGGGGGCCGACACCCCCACCGGGGGGGATACCACCCCCTCCAGCGCCCCCCAGGAGCCGGACTCACCTGGGTGGGGGAAGTTCCGAGCCCCGAGACGCGGCTGCAGCAGCCGGGACGCGTCAGGTGGCCCAGCCCGGCTCGGGGGCGGGGCCGGGGGCG
This sequence comes from Gopherus flavomarginatus, assembly GCF_025201925.1. NCBI lineage: Eukaryota > Metazoa > Chordata > Testudines > Testudinidae > Gopherus > Gopherus flavomarginatus. Next base: position 23,597,284 of record NC_066632.1, on the reverse strand, counting down.
GGGCCAGGCTCTTCACCTGCCCGGGCTCTGGCGCGGGGGAGGCAGCGGGGAAACGCTGCCGCCGCCGCCGCCGCCGGGCACAGGTGTATCCCGGCCGCCGCGCGGTCCTAGCGCCGCCGCTTCCGCCTTGCCGGCCGCCGCGAGGTCCTAGCGCCTGCCGCGTGTCGGGCTCCTAATGGCGGGGCTGCTGCAGGGCGCTATAAAGTCCTGGCTCCTGCAGCCTCCTAAAACCCCGGGTGCTGCAGGGTGTAGGGGCTCCTACAGGTTCCTAATACCTCCAGCTGCTGCAGGGTGCTATAGGGTCCAGAGGCTCCTTTAGGCTTCTAATACCAAGACTGTGGCAGATTGCTATGGGGTCCTGGTAACTGAGGCTCCTATTAGCTCCTAATGCTGGGTGTTGGCTGCTGCAGGGTGCTATAGGCTCCGGGGATCCTATAGGCTCCTAATGCTGGAGTGGCCACATGCTTGTGGAGGTTCTGGTGTGAGTAGCTCCCATAGGGTCCCAATACTGGGGCTGTTGCAAGGTGCTATGGGGCCCTAATGCCTGGGGCTCCTATAGGGTCCTGATTCTGGGTTTGATGCAGCGTGCTATAGGGTCCTACTGTCTGAGGTTCCTAATGCTGGGACTGCTGCTGGGTCCTAGTGTCAGGGGCTCCGGTGGGGTCCTAGTGAGGGAGCTGCTGCAAGGTGCTATAGGGTCCCTAGTGCCTGTGGTGCCTATAATTTCCTAATGCTTAAGAGTTCCTGACTGGGTTTTCAGGGAATGTCATTGTCCATAGGTGCTGCTGAGGGAGGTCAGGGACTGTGCTTCTTCAACGTGCCAGGTTTAACATTCAGATGCTCGTGAAAAGGGTCAGGGGATCCCAAAGCACAAGGGGCCAGGCCCCTCCATTGCTCTAGCACCCCACAGCGCTATACGAGAGTTTTATCTTCATAATACTTCACAGGGAAGAATGTCACAGCTGAATTATCAACTCCTCCTTGAAGCATCAAGATATTTCCCTGGCCATCTCCTATTCAACTACTTTCCAGAGCTAAAATGATTCATTATGTGAGAGCTGGTAGGCTCCCAGCCAAAAGTGTCAGGGATGTAAACAGTAAAGATGCTGGTGGAGGGATATGGAGAGATGTCACAGTAAATTTGCCACAGCAGCTTCTCCTTTTCTATCCTCCACTCTTTCCTAGTTCTCCTGCTAAATTGTTCTTTGGATTCTCCGTTTAAATTAATGCAGCTGTTCTAGTCAGCATTTCTCATCTACTGGGTTGTGGCCCCCAGCGGGGTAATGAAAAGCAACTGTCGGGCACAACGGCATTGAAAATTTTACTACAATCTAATGCCAAGAAAATCTCACTCTGATATCCTTACCCTTCGAGGTCAAATATTCTCTGCTACCCTCTCAAGACCCACACACTATCGAACAGGGGTTCTCAAATTGGGGGGGGGGGTCATGAGGTTATAACATGCAGGGTCGTGAGCTGCCAGTCTCCATCCCAAACCCTCCTTTGTCTCCAGCATTTATAAGGGTGTTAAATATATAAAAAAGTGTTTTCAATTTATAAAGTGGGGGGGTTGCACTTAGAGACTTGCTATGTGAAAGGGGCTATGTGAAACAGACGTTTGAGAACCACCGGTGTAGAAAAATGTGGACAAATTGGAGAGAGTCCAAAAGAGAGCAACAGAATGATAAAAGGTTTAAAAAACTTGACCTGTGATGAAAGGTTAAAAAAACTGGGCGAGTTTAGTCTTGAGAAAAGAAAGCAGAGGGGGGACCTGAGTTGTCTTCAAATCTGTTAATGGCTGTTATGGAGAGGCCTGTAATCAGTTCTTCTCCATAACTCCTGAAGGTAGGAAAAGAAGTAATGAGCTTAATCTGCAACAAGAGAAATTAAAGTCAGATATTAAGAAAACCTTTCTAACTCTAAGGATAGTTAAGCTCTGGGATAGGCTTCCAAGGCGCTCCCTGTCACTGGAGGTTTTTAAGAACAGGTTGGACCACAGGCGCTGACTTTCATTTTTCTGGGTACGTGCTGCTCCCCTGCTCTGAACTGAGGCCCCACCCCCAATCCACCCCTTCCCCAAGGTCCCACCCTTGCTCTGCCTCTTCCTGCCCCTGCTCTGCCCCATCCCCGAGTGCCCTGCCCTCGCTCTGCCTCTTCCCACGCCTGCCACACCCCCTTCCCACAGTGCCTTGAGCCTGCTGCCAAACAGCTGATCGGTGGGTGGGTGGTGGGTTTTGAGTGCCCATTTTTTTTCTTCCATGGATGCTCTAGTCTTGGACCACGCACAGAGTCCAGGCCTGGTTTGGACAAACACTGGTCAGGGGTGGTCTAGGTTTATTTGGTCCTGCCTCAGCATAGGTGGCTGGACCTGATGACTTCTCAATGTTCCTTCCAGCCCAACATTTCTAAGATTCTTCTATGATATAGGCCAGGGGTAGGCAACCTATGGCACGTGTGCCGAAGACGGCACGCGAGCTGCTTTTCAGTGGCACTCACACTGCTCATATCCTGGCCACTGGTCCGGGGGAGGGGGGCTCTGCATATTAATTTAATTTTAAATAAAGCTTCTTAAACATTTAAAAAACCTTATTTACTTTACATACAACAATAGTTTAGTTCTATATTATAGACTTATAGAAAGAGACCTTCAAAAAATGTTAAAATGTATTACTGGCATGTGAAACCTTAAATTAGAGTGAATAAATGAAGACTCAGCCCACCACTTCTGAAAGGTTGCTGACCCCTGATATAGGCTTATCATTGTTAGTGTTGAAGATTTTTTTACTCTGACTTTTACAATAAATGTCTACACTGGGGTTTAAATTGGTATCGGGACATGGATGTACACAGTTATACCAATATATGTTCCCTGTGTAGACCAAGCCTCAGTCAGACAAATGACCATGTTTCCACCAGGTTTTCAAAAGCACTTAGCACTGGCCTAACACTGCTGCCATTGGAATCAATGGCAGTTTTATCATTATTTGCCTTCCACTGGGAGCCGAGTTAAGCCAACGCAGCACCGTTGAAATCAATTTACATCAGTTGACCCTCTGCTTCCTAGTGTCCAACTCCAGGTAGAGTTTTGCTGGGATAAGACCTGACTCAGGACCACAGGATTTGGCCTGAAGAATTAGCACGGAAATTAGGAGGAATTTGAACTCTTTCAGTATTTTAATTGCCCATATATATTTACTGCAGCGGAGATAAAAAGCCCCTTGACCTTCACTGCTTAAGGGCACTGGTTCACTATGGACACGGGTCCTTGTTTCCCATTTATCTAAAAGTATTTTAAGTATTCACAGAAAATGTGTGTTTTGTGTTGTAGTGGATCAATATTATGTGCTCTGGTGCAACATGGGCAGGACAAGAATCTAATTCTCCACTTCTCTTTCTGGCATGTCCATGCCTTCTTAGAATGCCTTCCCCAAACTAATTTTTGAAGCCCCTGTCTTCCTTCAGATCCCCTCCCAAGGCCCATTTTCAACATTACAGTCAGCTGTCAGTTTACAGTGGCTTGGCAAGTTGACCACAGGGTTAACTGAGAACATTAATAATTCTTATTTATACCTTTAAATTTCGTGAGTCGAAACCTGCTAGCCCATGCAACTGTGTGACTCCTTTCCTTCCTCTTTCATCCCCTCTGAATGCTTATTGCACCAGCTTGTTGCATTTTATCTTAAATTTTAACACAAACTCTTGGGGGCAGGAATTGTTTTATCTTGTGCATTTTATAGGGTGTCTGATACAATCCTGATTGTTCTGATCTACAGGTAAAAGCAAGAGTCAAATCCTCAGCTGGTGTAAAGTGACCTGGCTTCACCGACGCCGAGGAACTATGTTATGTGGGACTGATTTACAGTATCTGAAGATTCAGCCCCAGTATTTCAACTTGACTGGAATGCAATGGTTTCCTTTTCATGAAGACTTATTTTTAACACTAGATGGTGGTAGCTTCACAAATCTCAGACCCAGGGAGATGCAGTTACTTTAGCTTCCATTACTGCAAGGAAGCTGTGGCTTCTAGAAATCTGGTACTGCTGGGATTGCTATCCAGCTAAAAGACATCTGAAGTATGGCAGGAGATCAATGGTGAACAGCTGCTTGTGGCTGGGGACAAAATGTTGAAAAGGCACCATCAAAGGAATGGAACTTTTTTGAACTTGCCATGGCGGGTGTTGTCAAAAGCTAGTTTTAATATTTGCAACACAAGAAGGAGCTGTGGCAAGCATGCGGCTACGTTGGGACATGATACACAAAAAATGCAGTGCTAGGAAACACTGACCTATTGGGACAGCCATCTGTTTTAGATTGCTGGAAGAAATTCTGATTTCTGCAACAAAGGGGCTGAGGAATTTGAACCTTGCACCCACACCCCAGGAATTGTCTGATGAGATGGTGGGAAAGAGCAGAAAAAGGCTGCGTCAGCGGGCATGAGAATCCAACTAGCCACACACAAGGTTCTTGAAATCATAAGGGTAAGTCCAAGGAGAGTTTTAAAAACCAAGGCAAACAGTTTTGGCCTGGATCCTGCATTGAATATAGGGTGACCAGATGTCCTGATTTTATAGAGACAGTGCCGATATTTGGGCCCTTGTCTTCTATAGGCGCCTAATACTCCCCACCCCGTCCTGATTTTTCACCTTAATTGAATAGGAGTCAATGGACTAGGATGACCTGACCACGAGGAATGTCTTTCTGTAATAAAGAGTAAATCATATTATTACGCAATTGGAGTAGTACCTAAAGGCCTCAGCCAAGACCACGGCTACCCCATGCTAGGCAAATGTAACCCACCAATGAGAGCATGTTACAGGTTTTCCCCACTCTGTGCCAATCCACAGAAGATCTGAGTTATTCAAATCCCTAGATATAGAGCCTTGGTTCTGTAGCTCATGTCGTAGCAGCTCAGGCTTTTTAGCTCAGAGGTTCAGCCTCCGCTGTGTTGACCAAGAGGGTGACCATTCCACAAGCATCAAGTAAAAAGACAGCCCCTCCCTTAAAGACCTCACCCAATAAACAGATGAGACAGACACAGCGTGGGAGGGGAAACAGAGACGGATGAAGTAACTTGTCAGAGGTCCCACAGCAGGTTAGTGGATGAGCCAGACGTATGGGGGTTCAGAAGAGCTGTGCTAATCCAGTGACCCAACCCCCGGGCAACACTAACTCTAATACCAGTCCCCTCTGATGCCTTCCTTCAGGGATATAAAGCATCCTGCAGAACCTAATTTGAAAGCCTTGCTCTGCAGTCTGCACAGACTGTCTGCACTGCTACTCTATTTCCTGTTCTGTCGCTGTTCTGAGGTTTCACTATTAACATCAACATTGAAGGGGAAATTCCCTGCCCCCAGAGTGCTCCCCATGAATTTTTTCAGCTGAAACTCACAGACCCAAATGCCACGCAACAGCAGAGAGGCAAACGAAAGGAGGAGACCCAGCACGAGTAAGTTCTCGCTGGAAATTTAGCCCTTTTGTGTTCAGCAGGTGTATAGGGTGACTGCTTGATTAGAGTAACTCACTTGATTTGAGCGTTTAAGGGAAGCCCAGGAGAGAACCGGGCAGCCATTGCTGGTGATTGCAGCCGACAACTATATGGCCTACATCTTTTAACGAGCCATGACAGCAAAGCAGGGGGTCACCATGGCCCCACTTATTGTTATGAGCAACATATCTGATTGCTTCACATCTAAAGCAACTGAGTGTCACCCGGCTAATATACTGAGGGATAGGCAGAAGATTCAGAGTCATATGCTTCTCTCAGTTGTATCAATGCCATTCTACTGAAGTCTCAGAAGTTATGCTAGCATGCTCCTTTGTCTTCCGAACCAGAGTAAAAGGTTAAAGCAGAAATAGTCAGCCAGATGGTCAAGGTTCAGGAAGGTTTGCCATTTTGGGATCACTGCTTTGATCTTAAACTGTGAATAACTGGCAGGTTGCATATCAGATTACAATTCTTAACTCCACAGCGATCTCATCTTCACTACGGTAATTGTTGGAAATTAAATAGCAATAACTATTAAAGCATTTATTGAATGCAATCGATGTAATGAAGGCAAACTCAGTAATTAAACCCCCAAGTCATGGACTTTTTAATAATTCACTGGTATATTAATTTATAACTTTTGTATGAAATGTGTATTAAGGATCTGTACCACATTCCTGGTGTTTGCTTCCCACAAGATTTCTGCAGTGACTTCTTTGTAGCATGGTACATCTGAGATTGGCTTATGCTTCTATAGTCCAATGCAATGTTTACTGAAGTATTTTGTTATGTGTTTATAATTATACAATGGCCAGCATAATGCAACCCTGGGCCATAACCGGGCTTGCTGGGTACACATAAATAACAAGAAATCAATGGAAAGGCTCCTGTCGATTCCCCAAGACATTAGATCAGGCGCTGGCTAGTGCATCTTAGGCTTGTAAAATTAATGAAGAGCCCAAAATAGCTTTGGTGTGTTCTGTAAAAGTGAAAGGAATCACTGGGAACCAGACAGCAGAAAATATGATCTAAAATTTTTCCAAGCCATGCTCATGGACTGACAGAGTCATAAACATCCCGCACTGCAATTTACTTTACAGTTTTGTCAAAAGTTCTCTTTGTGCTGTGTGTATTGCTCCTTGTTTGCTAATAATTGCAGCAATAGCCCATAAAGAATCATCGCTATCTTCCTAACAGGCAGGGGAGGTTTCATCAGACGGATTAACCAAGCCCCTAATTATGGAATTAGAGTTTAAACTTTCAGAGCTGAGCTGCAGAAAAAAACTGGAAATTATGAGAAGAAGCAAAGCTCATTTGCATAGTTATGCTAATAGAGATGCACGAGTCCTGCAAACGACAATTTACTTTGTAGGTGGCTCAGATTTCCTCTGAGCACTGGGTTTATTTCCTTTCCTCTCCCCCCATAATAATTGGTGCAAACAGCAAAGTCAAATCCACAGTATGGCAGGTAAGGCAAGAAGGAATGTGCTAAATATAATACAAAGATTTTTTCTATGGAGTAACTCGTGAGCCATGAACTAGCTTTCCACTTGCACGGTATTTTAGGAGGAGATTTTCAAAAGACACGAAGGGAAGTTTGTGGCCCAATTCCCGCTGGAAAAAAAAATCATGGGCCTAGTTCCCATATATGCCTTTGGCAATTTTCCCCTTTCATGTCTGTCTCCCTGGCTACTGCAGGGCATTAGTGATCACAGGTGGGATGAAATTCATGACTTCCCATGGGTTGATGGTAATATTTCATGGGTGATATCTAGTTGACAGCTGGTATCAAGAGGAGTGCCCCAGAGGTCGGTCCTGGGGCTGGCTTTCATAGTTTATCAAGGTTGGAAAGGACCTCAAGAGGTTATCTAGTCCAACCCCCTGCTCAAAGCAGGATTCATCCCATCATCTAGATCATTAATAAAGATCCCCTTGTTCAACATCTTTATTAATGACCTGGATGATGAGATGAATTGCACCCTGAGCAAGTTCACAATTGACACTAAGCTGTGGGGAGAGGTAGATATGCTGGAGGGTAGGGACAGGGTCCAGAGTGACCTAGACAAAATTGGAGGATTGGGCCAAAAGAAATCGGATGAGGTTGAAGGAGGACAAGTGCAAAGTCCTGAATTTAGGAAGAAAGAAACCCACGCACCGCTACAGGCTGGGGACCGACTGGCTAAGCAGCAGTTCTGCAGAAATGGACCTGGGGATTACAGTGGATAAGAAGTTGGATATGAGTCAGCAGTGGGCCCTCGTTGCTAAGAAGGTCAACGGCATATTGCACTGTATTAGTAGGAACATCGCCAGCAGATTGAGGGATGTGATTATTCCCCTCTACTCAGCACTGGTGGGACCACACCTGGAGTATTGTGTCCAGTTTTGGTCCCACCACTACAGAAGGGATGTGGACAAATTGGAGAGAGTCCAGCAGAAGGCAACAAAAATGATTAGGGAGCTGGGGCACATGATTTACGAAGAGAGGCTGAGGTAACTGGGGTTATTTAGTCTGCAGAAGAGAAGAGCGAGGCGGGATTTGATAGTTGCTTTAAGCTACCTGAAGGGGGGTTCCAAAGAGGATGGAGCTTGGCTGTTTTCAGTGGTGGCAGATGACAGAACAAGGAGCAATGGTCTCAAGTTGCAGTGGGGCAGGTCTAGGCTGGATATTAGGAAACACTATTTCACTAGGAGGATGGTGAAGCACTGGAATGGGTTACCTAGGGAGGTGGTGGAATCTCCATCCTTAGAGGTTTTTAAGGCCCCGCTTGACAAAGCCCTGGCTGGGATGATTTAGTTGGTGTTGGTCTTGCTTTGAGCGGGGTTTGGACTAGATGACCTTCTGAAGTCTCTTCCAACCCTGATCTTCTATGATTCTAAGCAAAAGCAAGCCTTCCCCCTCACAGAGGAAGCAGCTCTAAACATATCTGAATTATGGCTTTATTCTGCTTCCTCTTCAAATCAATGAGGAAACTCAGGCCTGCCAGGTTTGTCTTTTGTAAGGGTAATTACAAACTTCTCACTTTTTATTCCTGAGAGGCAGCATGGCCTAGTGGCTAGACTGCTGAGCTACGAGTCAGAAGACCTCCATTCTAGGCCCACGGCTGCCAATCACTGACCCTGTGACTTTGAGCAAATCACTTCCCCTTTCTTTCCTCTCCCACTCTTTGTCCTTCCCTGGTAGATTGCCAATGCATTGGAGGAAGAAACTGCTTCTTATTATGTGTTTATTCAGAGTCCAGTGTAACTCTGTTGGCACTGTTGCAATTCAAATAAATAATAATTGTATCAATTGCAACAGCTCCTCCAGCATCACAGTGCCTGCCTGGCTCCTTGCTACTGTTTCTTCTTTAGTAACATTCAGGGCTAATCATTTTATGTTAGTTTTTGTTTTCCCTTAGCCAGGCACTAGAGAAATGGAAGAAGCGTTTTGCCAGCTTTACCAAGAATTCACGCAGCTGCAGGATTTATGTGCAAAGCAGGCTCAGCTGCTACAGAAGTTAATTGTGAAGAAGGAACCAATGACTGGTAAGGGACACTGCTTCGGTTTGTGCCGGTTACAATTTCTGGTGCCCTAAAGGAGGTGTGAAGCTCAATCAAACAGGAATTCACATACCTTATAATTGGATTATGCACGTAGCTTGTCCGAGGGGGCACAATTTGTTGTGGCAGTTGCTTATGCTGTGTTGGATGGGAAATGGGAACTACCTTATACCTCGTAATAAGAATGTTGAATACCAAGCAGACAGTCAAGGTAAGAATCATGCTTGGAATCCTCAGAGGACTCATGGCAGATGCAGCGTCTTTTAGAGTATGCATACTCTGGAGCTGATGGTGGTCTCAAGTTGCAGTGGGGGAGATCTAGGTTGGATATCAGGAAACAATATTTCACTGGGAGGGTGGTGAAGCACTGGAATGGCTTATCTAGGGGGGTGGTGGAATCTCCATCCTTAGAGGTTTTTAAGGCCTGGCTTGACAAAGTGGGTGTTGGTCCTGCTTTGAGCAGGGGATTGGCCTAGATGACCTCTGAAGTCTCTTCTAACCCTAATCTTCTATGATTCTATGGACTCTACATCCACATAGGGTGACCTTATGTCTTGTTTTGGCTGGGACAGTCCCTTTTTTAAGCCCTGTCCCAGCTGTCCTGACTTTTTGGGCAAAACTGGGCATTTGTCCCATTTGGTCTTGCCAACAGATCATCAGTTGGCAAGAGAAAACGAGACAAATGCAGAGTTTTGCCAAAAAAAGTGGAGTGCAACCACTAATGGGGCACAGAGGAACATGTGGGGTGTGGGGGAGCAGCTACGCCAGCCTTGCGTGGGAGGGAGGGCTCGGGAGAGCAGCTTGGGCTGGGCCAGCCCCGCACGGGAGGGCAGCAGGAGATCTTTTGCAGGCCCGCACGTGAAGGTAGAGGGAGGCCTCGGGCTGGCCCTGCACATGGCAGGGAGGGGGGAACTTGGGCCAGCCCTATGCAGTGTCCCGTTTTCCCTTTGGGAAAATATGGCAAAATTAGCAGTCTTGGGATAAGAGGGAAGGTCCTCTCCTGGATTGGTAACTGGTTAAAAGCTAAGAAACAAAGGATAGGAACAAATGGTCAGTATTCAGAATGAAGGGAGATAAATAGTGGTGTCCCCCAAGGTCTGTACTTGGCCCAGTCCTATTTAACATATTCATAAACAATCTGGGAAAAGGGGTCAACAGTGAGGTGGCAAAATTTGCAGATGATACAAAACCACTCAAGATAGTTAAGTCCCAGGCAGACTGCGAAGAGCTACAAAAGGATCTCGCAAAACTGGGTGACTGGGCAACAAAATGGCAGATGAAATGTAAGTTGATGAATGCAAAGTAATGGACATTGGAAAACATAATCCTAACTATACATATACAATGTTGGGGTCTAAATTAGCTGTTACCACTCAAGGAAGAGATCTTGGAGTCATTGTGGATAGTTCTCTGAAAACATCCACTCAATGTGCAGTGGCCATCAAAAAAGTGAACAGAATGTTGGGAATCATTTAGAAAGGGATAGATAATAAGACAGAAAATATCATAATGCCTCTATATAAATCCATGGTGCGTCCACATCTTGAATACTGCGTGCAGATGTGGTCGCTCCATCTCAAAAAAGATATATTGGAATTGGAAAAGGTTCAGAAAAGGGCAACAAAAATGATTAGGAGTATAGAACGGCTTCCGTATGAGGAGAGATTAATAAGACTGGGACTTTTCAGCTTGGAAAAGAGGCGACTAAGGGGAGATATGATAGAGGTCTATAAAATCATGAGTGGTATAGAGAAAGTAAATAAGGAAGTGTTATTTACTCCTTCTCATAATACAAGAACAAGGGGCCACTCAATGAAATTAATAGGTTGCAGGTTTAAATCAAACACAAGAAATTATTTTTCATGCAATGCATTATCAACCTCTGGAACTCCTTGCCAGAGGGTGTTGTGAAGGCCAACACTATAACGGGGTTCAAAAGAGAGCTAGACAGATTCAGGGAAGATAGGTCCATCAATGGCTATTAGTAAGGATCGGCAGGAATGGAGTCCCTAGCCTCTGTTTGCCAGAAGCTGGGGTTGGGTGACAGGGCATGGATCACTTGATGATAACCAGTCTGTTCATTCCCTTTGGGGCACCTGCCATTCAGAGGACAGGATACTGGGCAAGATGGACCTTTGGTCTGACCCAGTACGGCCGTTCTTATGTTCTTATGGTCAGCCTAGGTACACATGCCTGCGCTAGCTCTGAGTGAGTTAGTGCACGAAAAAGAAAAGAAAAAGCAGCGTAGTCTCAGCCTGCGAGTGGCAAGATGGACTAGCCAGCCGAGTACATAGCTATGATTTGAGGTGGGATTCTATTTGAGACGCGTAGCCCCTCCTTCCCCTGAAGTCACTGCAGCTGCGCCATGACTGGTAGACTCAGAGCCAGGGTGGGTCTATCTACCCAAGGTTTGTAAATTACACCTCTAGCTCCAGCATAGATGCGCCCTACGAGATTCATTTATGGAGCAAAATATTCACCAAGGGACACTAGCAATGGAGCTGTGCAAATATTCATCTTTTTGCAATTTCTCCTCTCCCTTCCCCCCAGTGAAAAATCCAGTTTTTCCAAACAGTTTTGTAACAAATAAAAGGAAGTTCTTCTTCACACAGCGCACAGTCAACTTGTGGAACTCCTTACCTGAGGAGGTTGTGAAGGCTGGGACTATAACAATGTTTAAAAGGGAACCGGATAAATTCATGGTGGCTAAGTCCATAAATGGCTATTAGCCAGGATGGGTGAAGAATGGTGTCCCTAGCCTCCGTTCGTCAGAGGATGGAGATGGATGGCAGGAGAGAGCTCACTTGATCATTGCCTGTTAGCTTCACTCCCTCTGGGGCATCTGGCATTGGCCACTGTCGGTAGACAGATACTGGGCTAGATGGACCTTTGGTCTGACCCGGTATGGCCGTTCTTATGATGTTCTTATGTTAACCAAACTTCGATCCATTGTTATTGGTATTAGAGAGGGGCTCAATCAGAGCCAGAGCACCATGGTGCTGGTTGGGCACTGCCTGGCCATGAAAGTGTCTTTCCCCGAGAGCTTATGATTATATATTTTTTAAAGATACAAAGTTACCAGGAGAGCTGATTGAAGATCAGAAATACTTTCTGGATGGCCCCACTAGCCAGGTTGTAAGCTCTGTCAGGGGCAGGATCTGTCTTTTTGTTCTGTGTTTTGTTTTTGTCCAGCACTAGGTTCCTGGCCGATGACTAGGGCCCCAGGTGGTACCGTAATACACCAAATAAATATTGACCATGCTTTCTGTAACATAAGCATATAGCAACGTGTGTCTCTATATATTAGATTAAAAAAACATCTGGAACAAGTCACTGCACACACTTCTCCCTCTGGGGAGAAGACGAGAGAACACACCTGTGAGAGAAGCTAGTCCGATTGTTTAATGCAATACTGAAAGGGGCTCAGCTACTCAGAGCAGTGTGTTTTAGCTCACAGAACACGGGACTGGGACTCACTAGATGTGGGTTTTATTCACTGGCTTGCTGGCTCGTTGTGGGCAAGCCACTTCCCCATTTTACTGCTGGACAAGCTGAGACACAGAGAGGCCAGTGATTTTGTCCTCCTTTGTAAACGGCTTTGAGATCTGCTGATGAAAGGGCTAGGTTGTTATTTTTATTACTACAGTGATGAGTGTGGTATAAGAACCTAGATAGCATAGACTAGAACGTACCTATCTAAAATTATTCTTTTCTGCCCTCTCTGACACTTCCTGGTTTGCTAGAGAAATCCCAGCATGCATCAACCTGTGACATCATTGACATCATTCGTTCCACAAGATGCAAAGAAAAAAAACACCCAAATTCACTTTAGTAGAGTTTTGTAATTTTTCCTGAATTCAGAGCAAGAAGGGATGTACTAAGATTCAAGGCTATTTTCATCTGTGATGTTAGCTACCAGGCAGGCTTATTTGCATTCGTGCCCTGGTATAGAGCACTTCCCATCGTCCCATAATTAAGCAAGGTGATGGAATTGCTTTTACCTTCCTGCTCAGGAGCAGCCTGTTGAGATGAGTGGGTAGCCATGTCCAAGGCTGCCCAGAGGATTCAGGGGACCTGGGGTCTTCAGCAGTGGGGGCTTCCCACTGCCAAATTGCCGTCAAAGACCTGGCACTTCGGCGGCGGGTCTCGGGGCGGAAGGACCCCCCACCGCTGGTCTTCGGAGCACTTCGGCGGTAGATTCCGTAGCAGAAGGACCCCCTGCCACCAAAGACCCAGAGCGGAAGAAGGTCCAGGGGTCCGGTCCCCGTGAGAGTTTTCCAGGGCCCCCAGAGCGAGTGAAGGACCCTGCTCCAGGGGCCCTGAAAAACTCTCTTGGAGGCCCCCGCGGGGCCCGGGGCCTGGGGCAAATTGCCCCACTTGCCCTCCCCCTCCCCGGGCGGTCCTGGCCATGTCTGCTGTATAGCCAGTGCCCAGTCGCTAGTGTTTGTTTTATAGGGCTATGATTCACAAAAGGAGAATGATACCACTGGGGGGAGATGCAAACAAAAGCAATAACCTCCTTTCAGGCCCATGAATAAGTGGCCCCACTGTTTTCTTTTAAAGACATGCCAATTTCGATGCCAATCCAGTGCACAGACGACGGGGGATTAGTGCAATCAGAGCGACTCATCTTCAAACAGCAATTACCAAAGGTTCCCAGCTCTATCCTTTCCAACCCAACAGTTCCTACATGGCCCAACTCCGCAGTTCTTCGGGACCAGCCACGAGATGCACACATGGTTTCTAGTTTTGATATTAAGTACCCCCCGAATGCAGCAAACGCCAGCTTGTTAAGCAGTGCCAAGGGGAAGGCAAATTTCGCAATAGCACTTTCCAGCCAGAACCACCACAAACCACACATGGGCAAGAAGGCGGCTTGTGACACGCTGTTGAAAAATTATATGACGTTTCCTGCCTTGAAAGTGGACAAAGAGAAATCCACACCCCCTCCCATACTTCCAGAGCTTGCTGCCCTAAATCCGGAGGATGTAGGCTCCTTTCCCAGTTTCTTGGATCTTTATGAAGCACCACAAGATTTACAGACAGAAAGTACTTCCCTTCAAGCAGCAGAAATTAACGTTCCTATAGAAATACGAGGACCCACACAGGTACAGTATATGATTACATAACAGTATCTATTATTTATATTACTATAGCCCTGGACCAAACCTCATTGCGCTAGGAGCTGCACAAACACAGAACAAAAATACAGTCCCTGCTTAGGTAGTTTCATTGCTCCTTTTGCTGTAGTATCTGAGCACATAACAGTTTCCAACCTAGCTATCCCCACCACAGCCTGGTGAAAGAAATAATTATTTATTAGACCCATTCCACAGATGGGGACAGAAAAGCTAAGTGACATGCCACAAAGTCTGTGGAGAGCAAAGGCGGAAACCCAGGTCTGTCAAGTCCTAAGCTAGCCCCCTAATCATGGGACTATTCTCTTTCTCTGATAGACTGTAGGATTTGCCATACAGCAGCAGTTCCGCAAAATTTTTGCCAGCATGACCCAATTTTAATGAATGTTTTTCCTTCCGGGACCAGAGGCACCGACCCCTGCCCTGAGGCCCTGCCCCCACTCCACCCATTCCCCCAAGGCCCCACACTTGCTCTGCCTCTTTTTGCCCCTGCTCTGCCCCCTTCCCCAAGACCCCGCCCTCGCTCCACCTCTTCCCACTTCTGCTCCACCTCCTCCTCGAGGCTCCAGCCGCTTGCTGCTCTCCACCCTCCCCCAAACCCCTGACTGAGCCACCGATGAGCTGGTTGGTGGTGCTGCCAAACAGCTGATCAGCGGCAGTGCCACTGAACAGCTCTGTCCGATGGGTGCTGAGACCCACTATAGAGCATGGCTTATTTTGTGCCAGGGCTGAGCCCTGGCACCTCTTGGCTTGGCGGTTCCTAGTCCCGGCGTCTCTGAGCTTCCTGCATCAGTTATGAATGTAAAAAAATTGCTTGAGCCCCCGCACCTCTTTCATTACAAAGTAAGTACTGGTTGCGAGGATGCACGGAGCAAAATGGTGTCCTCCACATGCTAGGGATCCATGACACCATCAGCTCATGGCACAACCTCATTTGTGACCCACGATTTGGGAAGCGTTGCCCTACAGGATCTGACCATTCGCTCACCTGCTCTAGCATCATGTTTTTAAGGGGGAAGTGCTGGATTCATCCACCCCCCCAAAATTACCCCCCCTCACATGCTATACTTAGCTAGTTGTATAACTCTGTTGTACACATGCGGAGTAATTCTTCCCTGCACCTCGGGGCAGCCAGTTGATGCCCTGAGCATGAGCTCTGATAACCTTGCTGTAACGCATCGTCATAAACGTTGTATTTGCTCATAAATTTACCAAGCCCTTTTGAGGTGACAGCCCATTTGTAAGTACTCTTGGAGGGTCTGATCACCTTCATTGCCCTTCTGTGGGCCATTGACACTCTCAACTACTGTCTGCCTCCTTCTCTGAATAGTCTAGAATATTGTCCAAACCCCGGCAAATCCCAAGGGACCCTGCCATCCATTTCTCCCCGTTAGAGGGACCAACCTTGCACTCTAACTCCACATTGCTTATAACTAAGCCATATTTAATACATTGGCAAGGCTTTGCCGCTTACCCCGTATTGATATTTTCCTTCACAGCCTCCTCCAAAGGACTTCATCCAAACCCTTTTGAAAAATAGATGATTTGGGCCGTCTAGGGTAAGTGCTCGGCCACTGCTCTGTTGGGCCTACTGCAAATGCATGTAATATCCCCACTAACCTTTTTCAAAGGCCGGGACACCCTATCACCAGCCTGGGAAAACACTCTGCCGCAGTCCAGTTACTTCACGGCCCTGTTTATCCTTCAGCACACACACACTCTAAAAGAAACGTGGAACACCAGACCACCACAAAATACTAGGCCAGGTTGACATCAAAAAAGCTCGGTTGACCCAACTACGTCCCTCAGGGGTGTGAAAAATCCACACTCCTGAGTGACACAGTTAAGACAACTTAACTTCTGGTGTAGAGAGCGCTAGGTTGAGGGAAGAATTCTAGCTACTGCTGCTTATGATGGGTGGATTAACTTCAGTGACCGGAGAATCCTTCCCATCACTTTTGTGAGCATCTACACTGACTCTGCGGCTGTAGCCTTAGTCCTGTTCTCAACTGGGCTCCAGCAGCTTAATGCCCTATATATTTCCCAGGCCAGGGTATTCTGCAGGATCGGCTTGCCCTCTCGCAGTTCTCTGCTAGAGCCCCAGGAGAATATGACTCCCAGTCCTCTCCTGGTCCCAGGCTCCCTGACAGAGCACGAACCCTCTTTTATATCCTCGAGCTGGGACTCATCCGACCCAGTCCCTTGATGCTGTCAGCTGGGTTGGATGAGTCCCAACACATGCTTTCTGGGTTCTTCTCAAGAACAGGGCTGGCTGCTCCCCAGTCCCCCTGGGCCCTCAAAGGGGCAGCCCTGTTACAGACCCCTAATAAGTTGGAAGCAACATTTCCCCTTTCATAGATTCCAAGGCCAGAAGGGACCATTGTGATCATCTAGTCTGACTTCCTGGATCATGCAGGCAAGAGAACTTCCCCTTAATATTTCCCGGAGCAGATCTTTTAGAAAAAAATATCCAGTCTTGACTTAAAAATGGTCAGTGATGGAGAATCCAGCATGATGCATGGGTAAATTGCACCCACGGTGCCAAGGGGAGTTAGACATCCATCTTCCTGAAGCCCCTTTGAATACCTCAGCCATTATCACGTAATTAATTTTGTATAACAGTAAGATTTAGAGACCCTAGTCAAGAATCTGGGCTCTGTCACAGAGTAGAGTTCCCTTACTCCAGAGTCCACATGCAAACAGACCTCACACACTCCTGCGTAGGTCCAGCACCACATGCTTGTTTTACAACGTGCCGTACGAGTGCCTGTCTCTCACAACAGAAGGTTTTTTACCTTCTTTCCCGACGTGAGGCGAGATCTCTCCTAGGCCTCTCTGGTCCTGCCATTCCTCCCCTCCGTCTCTCTTTCTAACTGTCCCTCACTGACAAGCTAAATCATTCTGAGAGGTGTTTAAGCATCCAGTCCTTAACCGCTTATCGCCTTTCCTTGGCCCATGTGGGAATGCTGGCAGAGGTGCACAGCTCGAGGAGTCCGCCTTAGGCTATTCACGTGCTGTCACAGCTCCATTGTGCAAGGCACCCTTCAAGTCCAGAGTTAAAAAAAAGAAGACCTTACCTCATTAGCCTCCTTTAAGCCCCTCCTCCAAAGACTTGTCTTTGATGCGACACTGAAAGGCCACTGGTTTCCGGAGATGCTGCCTGTCACGCTGCCCAGTATTATCTGATTGCTTCCTTCTGCTCCTCCTTCTGTCAGTACGTCTCTTGTCAGGTTGTAAACTCTTTGCGGGCAGGGACCGTCGCCTCGTTCTGTGTTTGTCCAGTTATAGCCCTAGTGCGATAGAGTCCTGGTCCAGGAGTGTGCAGGTTGTTGTTGGGAGGCTGTGGGGGGGGGACAGTTTATTGTAATGCAAGCATGTATTTGCATAATTTCCTGTCACTTTTCCAAAAATGGGGATTTCATTATAATTATGCTATTAATAGTAACCTCTAAGGACAGTCAGCACTGAACCGAGGGTTGCTGGGTTTTGTTTTTTTCAAGAAGGAAAAAAACGGACGTCTTGTAAAATCCAAATGTGCCTTATCAGCACTTAATAATAAAGCAGCAAAAAGGAAATTACAGAGCTTTCCAACTGACCTTTCACAAAAGCCCGTTTATCACACTGTGGCTTTGCAGAGATTGGAGTCTCCAAGGAGGAAGTGATGGGCAACTCGAGACTCTCAAGTGCCATAAATAACGAGGATGGGAGGGGATTGTCGAGGGGTTTTGTCTGAAGGAATTAAAATGCAAAACAGAGGAGCTGCTGACAAGGACATATCTGACACTATAGCCTGAGACATAGCTGGATAGATTCTGCACTGGGTCTCTCAGGAGGTGCAACCTTAGAGGAGGGGCAGGGGCAAAAGCTGGCTTTAAACCACACTTGCGCCTTCTGCATTCTGGCTGCTCAAGGGTTGACATGGCCAGAGGATAAGTTAGAGCAGTCCTGGGGCTACTCTGTCTTAATGACAGCTGTATTGCTAAGCACTACAGCCACCCCTCTTCCTGCCTCGGCCCCCAGCATACACTGTGGAACAATTGGAGAAGCACAGGGGCATAGAGGTTAGCTCTAGGGTGGTCCTGCACAGGGGAATTCCCCGGGACTAGTGTGATCTCTTTTTATATCTGCAGCAGAGGCCAGCCACTGGTGAAGCAGAGTTTCCTGAAAGCAGTGCCTATTTTTAAACAAGAAGCCAAGATTGACCATAGGAATTAAAGACCCATGGAAATAAACATACTTAAAAGCCAAACGCAAATAATACCCCTATCTTGGTTAACCCAGTCATCACTCTTTCCCTTTAATAATTTTCTAGAGTTCCTGGACTCCAGGATGGGTGGTAGAAGACAGTCCACTTGGTTACAGCGGGGATTTTGAACTCCAAGGGTACTCTGCATACACAGACCTGTGACTTTTGTCAAGTCATTTCCCCAGCGCGGGAAGCAGCGCAAGGCGACTATTAAAAGCAACTCATAGCTCATACTGAATAGCGTTGGTATCATCATGTACTTGTAACCCAGCTTACAGAGGATGGCTTTCCACCCCCCTTTAGTGGCTGGACAACATGAGGGTTTATGAGCCTCCTGTAGAGCTGTTGGAATACGTGAATTCTTGACGCAGTGGCTGAACTGAAGCATTGTGAAAAAAAAAATTTTGGTTTGGGTTGACCTGAAATGAAAATGGTTCAATTTTTCCAGCAAAGCTCAAAAAGTAAAAAAAGAATTTGGTTTGAATTGAACAAAACATTTTATTTCATTTCTGAGTTTTTATCTTTTTCAAATAGCAATTTGAGAAAAGGACGTGAAATTCTCAGATGAAAAGTTTCATTTTGGAAATGACAAAAAAAAAAAAAAGAACCATTTCAACATTTCTGATTTTTTTGATATTTGACCCAATTTGATATTCACTAATATTGACCCAAATTTGTGAATTGTTTCGATCAGCCCAAATCTGCATTTTTTGGGGCGGCAGCGAAAATGAATCACGCGAAAAATAGATTGTCGAGCTCTGTCGGCTTTGAGCTGGATCTTTTAGCTCAGGCAGTTGTGGCTCAGATGTTTGTGCTGACAAAGAGAAAATAATATCTGCTTCTCCTCCCAGAAATGTAACCTCTCCAATAAAGGAATGTCCAAGCTTGTTAATTCTCCTAAACCATGTTCTGTCAAGCGTTGGTGGCAACCAGCCTCTTAATCACCCTTGTAACTTAAAAAAAAAAAAGAAAGAAAAAGAAAAAGAAAGGAAGAACTTATACTGAGCTGGACTTCTAAGTCACCAATATAAAGGGCGCTAATTAAATTGGATATTCATTGGACATAAAACGTCTCACCTTTCCTCCTGCTCTGATGTGCCATTAAGGCTCTGACATCTGGCACCAAATGTGAATGCAGCATTGATTCTGGGTGAAAGCGGGTGTATACGGTAATAGATGACATTAGTGCCACTGTGACTTATACAAATGCCAAGTTATTTATCAAAATACCCAGACTTTTCTTTGGGGAGATTAATGACAGTTTCGGGTATTTTTTGGGTGTGAGTCATTGATCACAGGAGCTTTTTCCACGCAGAGACTGACAGCTTAATGTACATCACGACATCGTGCCTTGATAAAGGTGCGACGCCTCTGACTTGGGTGGAGTTACTATTGTTTCACAGCAGTGAATCAGACTGATTATTTTGCTGAAAGCCAATGAATATTCCAGTTTTGAGGACGGTGCTAAGCCTCAGGTGTTCACTCAGAAGCGTTCAGACAAAAGTCTTATAATTTTTCCCCTTCCTGTTCATAACCACATCCAGAAGAAATGGCTTCAATCTCCCTCCGCCCCCGGTGCGCGCGCGCGCACACACACACACACACACACACACACACACTCTCTCTCTCTCTCTCTCTCTCTCTCTCTCTCTCTCACTCTGCAGCTAGGCTACTCCAGATAATAATGAGAGGACAGCTTTTAATTATTCTCCTTTGTGGTCCAGAGAATATTCACCCCATGCTGAGTTACTGGAAGCAGTGTATCAGAAAACCAGCGTAGGGAGAATGGCCATAAATTTGGTCGGTATGAAGTTCTAGCTGGCATTAGGATGCTGAGAGTTTGCCAAAAGAAAAAGGCCAGATCTTTTCTGCTTTGAAAGCCAGTGTAGCAAATTTTATTAAAAAAATAAATAAAGCACAGATGGATTTTCTCAGGAACTAAACACGTCTTCGGTATATTGCTGATTGACAGTCTCTTTTACATAAAGTAATAGTATATGATACTAAAATGGTGAGGAGTGCTTGGAGCATTTGTGTTGTGTATGAGTCAATACCAGTGTGTGTGTCTGTGTGGGGCTGCATTGCATTGGTGGGGGGTGGCACCACATGGGTAGTTGCACTGAGTGAATCTTTGGGCACAAACCGCACATTTCTCTCCTTTCTGGGTCTCTGATCCAGCAAGCTACTTAAGCATGTTCCTAACTTTAAGCATGTGAATAGCCCCATTGACTTCAACAGCATTACTCACAGGTTTATAGTTAGTCATATGCTCACCTGCCTAACTGAGTCACAGCCTAACCCTCCCCTCCTCCGGCCCCCAAGTGCCATAAAAACTAGTTTTACTTTTTGATCATACTTTGTTACATTTTAAAATGTCATGTTATAAGGAGCCGTTAGTCACCCCAACTAGACAGATGGTCCACACTGACATAAAAACTTTTTTTTTAATCTAGTGCTTTTCATTGGCATGACGATTCCTTTCCTCCTCAAATAACCTTAAACTCAGCTTGTTTGTCTTAACTGCAGAGGGAGTAGGTGACATCTCAGTCTAGTGGGCTGGGTTGAGCTCACCGAAATGGATGCGGTGTCACTTCTGAATAAGCATGTGTTGGCTGATGTTCGCAAGTGCAGACGCTGCATAGGATGTGCAGTAGCTCCCAGAAGGTTTTATTTTTACTACTCAATTTATTATGGATCCTGTTGCCTACATGGGCTATTACAGAAACAAGCATGTGCACTCCCTGGCAATCGTCTGACCAACTGGGAATGTTGTTGTGGATGCATTTCTCAGGTCTTGGTCTTAGTGGGAAGGTGAGATTCTCGGCTTTCCCATAGCATAGGGTAACCAGCTATCCTGTTTTTAAAGGGACAGTCCCGTTTTCTGTGACTTTTTCTTATATAGGTGCCTATTACCCACCACCCCCGTCCCGTTTTTTCACTGGTGTTATCTGGTAAACCTACCATAGCATATAATTTATATTAGAGCTGGCCAGAAAATGCCGTTTTTTTCCCCCCACAGAAAATATTAATCAAAAAAAGTCACTGAAATTTGCAGTGGAATATTTCAACTTTTCCTCAGCAAAGTGAAACTTAATTTGTTTTTCATTTTTTGCCAGTTTTCTGATGAGAAATGAAAAAAATTCAGCTGAAAAAGTCTCAAAAGATTTGGGGATTTTTTTTGGCTGAAAATGTTTGTTTTCTCAGCTTTCCAACAAAAAGTCAAAATGTTTCAAGGAACAGGGACACTTTATGCAACATTTTTTTGTTTGCTCAAAACCCCCATTTTTCTGTCGGTAAAAAAAATGTCAAAGGAAAATTTTTGATCAGCCCAGTTTATATCCTTGCTGGTTCACAAGATGTGCCTTGAAATGGTCACTGGTCACTTGGCTCAGACAATAATGTAACTATTTATTAGATAGATTAGGATGCTTTCGGCACCTCAAACATCCTGGGCCCGCACCAGTCTGCTCCTGCAGCCAGGTCTCAAACATCTGGTGTGTTTTTTGTGACATGAACAAGGATCTCTTGCTGAATATGGCCCTGATCCCAACACTGTTCAGCAAAGCACGTGGTTAAGGTCTTGGCTGAATCAGGCCCTATGGACCAAGGCCATCAAACTTATTTGATTGTGTTCCCCTTAACCAAATGATGGTTGCCAAGCCTGCAATGGTGGCAGAATGCAGGAGCTTCTCAGAGCTCCATCTGGGACTAGACTCCTGCAGGGTTGAGGGAATTTTTTTTGTTTATTATAATCCGCATCTGTTAAGATTCCAACTGAGTTAAGTGTCTTCTCTGAGGGCTTGATCCTAGACTCCCATTCAAGTCCATGGAGAAAAAACCATTGATTTGACTAGTGCAGGATCAAACCGTTAGAGAGAGTAACATTTTTTTCCTGCTTTCATACAAATCGATAGGCTGAATTACATCCTATATATACATGCTCTAGGAATTCTTTTTGGGATGATCTATGGCCTGTGTTATACAGGAGGAAGTCAGGCTAGAGATGATCACAATGGCCTTAGAATATGAATCCTTCGGGTTGCTACAGTTGCTGTCCATCTCAATAGACATGATGCCTGCTTACTGCACTGTCTCAGACCTATTCCTGATATCAGCTGGAAGTGTGTTAATTTAGGGATAACACATGATAGGCCTTACATGACACAAACATAATAGTACACCTTGTGTGCATTCGGAGACCGAAGACTAAATGGTAATATAACTGCCCAATAGCTGGTGTACATTACTCATATTAAACACTGGTGTATGGTTTTATTTTGGTGTCTGAGGGGGAAAAATAGATAAATACATTCCATGATTCTTTGAACCAGGGCAATTGAGACTCATTATACAGATACGGTGACCCAAAATGGGCCAAAGTCTGTTCTCTGTTAGTGACACTGGTATCAATCTGTAGTAAATCCATTAAAGCCAATGAGCGTTATGCCTATAACTGAGAGTTGAAATTTCCCCTCTTGGTTTTGTGCTAATCGGGCAGTAACAATCAGACACTGACCATCTCTGCATTCTCATTGGCTAGAATCTTAGAAATCAGCATTAATGACTCATTCACAAACAGTGCTTCACACTCAACTTCCTGTCATGTCTCCCTTTGTGTGGCTGGGTGTAACACGATCACTTTTGAAAATTGCATCAGTTCAATTGCAAAATGTCAAGGGCGCACACACACACACACATATTTTAGACTGGCATTTTCAAAGAAGTACTAAGGGAAGTGGGCTCTTAGATCCCACTGAAATGGGTCTTAATGATGGGTTCATGAAATCTTTTCTTACAGCATGTACGGAACAAATATTTCTTGGAGAAACCACAAATCCTCTCCTAGCTGTGATAAAAACACCTTTGATTGGTTCCAGGAATTCTTTCAATTCAGTTTATCACCACCTATAATGTAATCCCATCTGGTCATCCACCAGTTACAGGAAATCAGTAATGACACTGTTGATTACTAATTTAACAAGTTACACTTCCATTTTCAGCTTCCAGTAAGACATGGGGAAGATGAATGTTTCCTTATACTTTTAGTAAATGAATATGAAACTCGTACATAAACAGAAAATGCCCATTTGAATCTATTTAATAACTAAAAATAATCACTGCAATTAGAAGAATTACAGCTAAAGCCATAGAAGATGGGAGCATTGCTCTCGGCATATGTTTTTAAAAGTTATTTTTGAAAGCTCCAAAGTTCTAGCCTGAATAAGAAGAGAAATTCTATGGCCTGTGACATACACAAAGTGAGACTAGATGACAGGATCACATCTTTCTTTGGCAGGGTAACAGACATTGTGGATAAGGAAGAAGCAGTAGATGTGATATATCTCAACTTTAATAAAGTTTTTGATACTGTCTTGCATGACCTTCTCTTAAGCAAACTAGGGAAATGTGGCCACAATGATCCTACTCCAAGGGGAGTGCAAACCATACTCAGATAATAGTTTTAATGGTTCACAAGCTGGAAGGTCATATCAAGCTGGGTCCCACGGGGATCTGTCCTGGGTCCAGTTCTAGTCAATACCTTCATAAATGATTTAGATAATGGCATAGAGAGTACACTTATAACGTCAGTGGATGATACCAAGCTGGGAGGGGTTGCAAGCGCTTTGGAGGACAGGATTAGAATTCAAAATGATTTTGACAAACTAGAGAAATGGTCTGAAATAAATGAGAGGCAATTCAGTCAGGACAAATGCAAAGTAGTATATTTAGGAAGGAATAATCATTTGCACAAAAACAAAACGGGAAATGTCTGCTGAGGAAGGAGTACAGAGAGACAAGGTGGATGAATTAATCTCTTTTATTGGATCAACTTCTGTTGATGAGAGAGACACGCTTTTGAGCTTACACAGAGCTCTTCTTCAGGTCTGGGAAACTAACTCAAAGTGTCACTGTTAAATACATAGGAAGCAGGAGGGCAGAAAAGCATCTGGGGTTACAGTGGATCAAAAATTAAATGACAGTCAACAGTGTAACACTGTTGCAAAAAAAGCAAATATCATTCTGGGATGTATTAACAGAGTGTTGTAAGCAAGACATGAGATGTTATTCTTCCTCCATACTCAGCACTGAAACAGTCTCAACTGGAGTACTGCGTCCAATTCTGGGCACCACACTTCGGGAAAACTGTGGACACATTGGAGACAGTCCAGCTGAGAGCAACAAAAATGATGATTAAATGGCTAGAAAACATGACCTACATGGAAAGACTGAAAAAATTGGGTTTGTTTAGTCTGGGGATGAGAAGACTGAAGGGGACATGATAAAAGTCTTCAAGCAAGTAAAAGGTTGTTATAAAAGGGAGAGTGATAAATTGTTCTTTATCCACTGAGGACAGAAGAAGGAATGGGTTTAAATTGCAGTACAGGAGATTTAGGTTAAACATTAGGAAAAACTTCCTGTCAAGGTAGTTAAGCACTTGGAACAAATTGCCTAGGGAGGTTGTGGAATATCTCTCATTGGAGGTTTTTAAAAGAATAGGTTAGAGAAACACCAGTCAGGGATGGTCTAGATGAGTAGTTTTCAATTTTTCCAGATGACTGTTCCCCTTTCAGGAGTCTGATTTCTCAGTCTTGAGGACCTCAAGTTTCACCTCACTTAAAAACCTACTTGCTTACAAAACCAGACGTACAAATACAGAAGTGTCACAGCGCACTATTCCTGAAAAATTGCTTCCTTTCTCACCTTTACCATATCATTATAAAATAAATCAAATGGAATATAAATATTGTACATACATTTCAGTGTATAGTATATAGAGCAATATAAACAAGTCATTGTGTGTAAGAAATTTTAGTTGGTACTGACTTCGCTAGTGTTTTTGATGTAGCCTGTTGTAAAACTAGGCAAATATCTAGACGAGTTGATGTACCCCCGGAAGACCTCTGCATACCCTCAGGGGTATATGTACCCCTGATTGAGAACCACTGGTCTAGATAATACTTAAGTCCTGCCTCAGTGCTGGTGACTGGACTCACTTCAAGTCCTACATTTCAATGATTCTATGATCAAAGTGGTGCCTTCTGACCTGAGAATCTATTGAGCTATTTTCAAAATTAGAAAAGCCATCTGGCCCATACACATCGGTTTATGGTTTTTCTCTTGATTTCATGAGCACAGGTCCATTCCCCACACCATCATGAATCAGAGAAACTCATAAGTTATCATTCTGTGATTCACATCTCTAAAAAAGAAAATTTGTTGCCATGTGGTTTACACAAAATAGACTTTGCTCTTCATGTCTGCATTCAGAGGAGCTATATTTCATTATATTTTTCTCAAGGCTCGAGCCAACCGCCATTAATTTTAATGGGAGATGATGCAGGTCCTAAATGAATAATTGTGAATATGAATCTGAGTTACAATTAGGGCTGAGTGAATAGGTTTTTTATTTTTATTTTTTTTTGGAGGGGGCGCTGTTGGCCGAACTGAAAAAGGTAAACAAAAAATTTTTTTGGGGTCATACTAAAATTGAAATGTTTGTGTTTTTCAGCCAACCAACCAGAAAAATGATTTGCTTTGGGTCGAACAAAACATTGTGTTTGACCCAAACTATTTTTTGGTTGGTTGTTGGTTTTGTTTAGTTAAATTTTCTGGTGTTTTTAAACCTTTTAAATTTTTTCTTTAAAAAGAAATCTAGCTACATTTCAAAACAAAATGTTACTTTGAAATAAAATGCCACGACATTTCATTTTCTACCCCACTTCTTTATCATCTGGAATTATTTGCCAAATCTGACCTGAATTCACTAATAGTTTCAGTTGCCCTAAACCAGCAACTTTTTAGCTTTTTCCTCCTTAGTGGAAGAAGGACGCAGTGCTGCTGGGCAAACAAATTTCTCCTAAGATGCATGGTGCTGGAATGTTTAGCCTTTGTTCCTGAAAAAATACACAGGCTGCACTGATATAACACAGGGGTCAGCATATGCAATATGAAGGTTGGGGGGAGTTCGGAGGGGTGGGTGTCTCCTGATCTTCGTCCCTCAAGTAAGGTTACCTGGAAATTTGCATCCTTTGGTACAACCTTGTCCAGTCCATAGGCAAAGAATTTGGATTTGCTCTTTGCCAATAAATAAAGGAATAAAATAATCTCTGTCAGGTAGGGTTTAGCATTCCGGGAAGTGCCGGGGTGGGCGGGAGGAAAGCCATGGACTCCATCAGAGGCAGGAAAAGTGCCTCATCTCTCCTTCCAGTATGGAGGCAAAATTTTAGTAGAGAACTTTAGGGCACTCCTGTCCTGACTGTCTCAACCCAACACATTCCCCTGCTCCTCCTTGTAGGAACCAGACCAGGATTTCTTTCTTCTTCCTCATTTCCCTCGCCCTCCACTCCTCTCTCTTCCTTGATTTGCCATTGCCTCCTTATACTTCCATTAGCCCCTTCCTCATCCCTCTCCTGCTTATCCCTCCTCCACAACCTCTCTATCTTCTCTACTCCCCTTCCCCTGTACCTTTGTCTCTACTCTCCATCCCCTGCATTCCCACCTCTTTTCAACTCTGCCCTGTACCATCTCCCCCATACCCTCTGCCCTTTATCCCCAACCCCCACATACTCTCCTCTTGTACCTCCACCCCCTGTAACCTCACCTCTTCCTTCCCCTGTATCCCTCCCTCTGCAAACCCACCTGTCGCCTCCCCCATACTGCCCACCTGTCCCCTCTCCTTGCACCTCCCAGCTCCGGGATCCTTCTGTGCCCCCTCCCCTACAACCCCACCTCTCCCCTCCCCCCCACAACCCCTCTCTCTCCCCTTCCCTGTACCCCCTCCCCCTGAAACCCCACCTCTCCCCAATTCATACTCCCCACCTGTCCCCTCCCCTTTCATCTCCCACCTCTGCGCTTCCTGTGTCCCCTTCCTGCATCCCCACCTCTCCCCTCCTCCCTGCAACTCCCAGCGCTCCCCTTCCCTGTACCCCCTCCCCGAAACCCCACCTCTCCCCTAACCCATACTCCCCACCTGTCCCCTCCCCTTGCACCTCCCACCTCCACGCTCCCCCTGTGCCCCCTCCCTGCATCCCCATCTCTCCCCTCCCCCTGCAACCCCCGGCGCTCCCCTTCCCTGTATCCCCTCCCCCGAAACCCCACCTCTCCCCCAACCCATACTCCCCACCTGTCCCCTCTCCTTTCCTCTCCCACCTCTGCGCTTCCCGTGTCCTCTCCCTGTATCCCCATCTCTCCCCTCCCCCTGCAACCTCCATCTCTCCCCTTCCCTGTACCCCCTCCCCCTGAAACCCCACCTCTCCCCAACCCATACTCCCCACCTGTCCCCTCCCCTTTCATCTCCCACCTCCACGCTCCCCCTGTGCCCCCTCCCTGCATCCCCATCTCTCCCCTCCCCCTGCCGCCTCCTCCCCTCCTGGTACCCCTCCTCTCCATCCCCGCTACCCCGGGCCGGGCCGGGATTGGCTGCCAGGCTGCGGGGAGCCGGGGGGAGGCAGCGGCCGCCGGTGGCTCGGTAGCGGGGAGCCGCCCGCCCCGCAGGCGGTGGGGGCGGGGCTGGTGCAGCGGAGCTCGGCGCGGCGGAGCCGCCTGCCCCAGCCATGCCCGCGGGGAGCAACGAGCCGGACGGCATCGTCCTGAGCTACCAGGTACCGGGCCCGGGATGGGCGGGGGGATGCTCGGTGCCCGGCGCCAGGGGCTGAGCCCAGCTTGCGAGCCGAGCCGGGGAGCTGCGGCGGCTGCTCACTGCGGCAGAGCCATTTCCTAGCGCTGGATGGAGGGAAGGGGGGTCTGACTCCGGAGTGAGGAGCATGCGGGGTGCGTGTGTGTGTGTGTGTCTGACTTCGGAGTGAAGGGCTTGCCAGGGGTTGGGGGTCTGACTCCGGAGTGGGTGGATTGCAGGAGGGGGGGAGTCTGACTCCGGAGTGAGGGGCTTGCGGGGCGGGTGGACTCCGGAATGGGTGGTTTGTGGGGACGGGGTCTGACTCCGGAGTGTGGGAGTTTGCGGGGGGGGGTCTGACTTCCAAATGGGTGGCTTGTAGGAGGAGGGGGTGCGGGGGCGGGTAAGGGGAGACACAATCCCCACCGCTCCCGTCCCGGCACGCACCCCCCTCCCCCCATTGCACGGAGCTGTCCAGGTACGCTCACCTTGCGGGGGTGGGGGATATACACAGCTACTGCTCCCGGGGGGGCGTTAAAAGGAGACCAAATTCCCCCCTCCCTTTTCTGCCACCCCCCTCTGCAGACAGCTGTCCAGATGCACTTATCTTGGGGGGCGGGGGGTTACATAGCTTGAAATGGATTCCACTATAGACAGGGTTTACAGTTTAACTCACTGGCTCTCATCAGCACCCCCATTATACACATTGTTCCAGCCCCCCGACCCCTCCTCGCCTCTCCCTGCCTGCAGGGAGCTGTCCAGATGCGCTCACCTTGGAGGAAGGGGATAGACACAGTTACTCCCCCTGGGAAATAAGGGGAAACCAAATTCCTCCCTCCCCTCCCTGCCCCCATCTGCAGGGAGCTGTCCACAAATCCTTCCTCCCCTCCCTGCCCACAGCCCACCCCTTCCCTACTGCACAGAGCTCTCCAGATACTCTCACCTTGAGGGGGGGGTTGGGGGGGGGGATAAGCAGCTACTGCTCCTGGTTGAAAAGGGAGACTAATTTCCCCCTTTCCTTTTGCAGAGAGCTGTCCCGATGCAAACATGGGGGGGGGGGGAATTGCATAGCTACTGCCCCCGGGAGAAAAGGGAGACTGAATCCCACTCCTCCTCTTCCTCCTGTCCCCATGCAGAGAGCGGTCCAGATGCCCTCACCTTGGGAGGGAGGGTTACTGCCCCTCAGAGGTAAGGGGAGAGCAGTTCCCCCTCTCCCCCTCAGAGAGCTGAGAACTGTTCAAACTCACTTACCTCTGGGAGTGGGGCCAATGCACAGACAATGCCCCAGGGGAATCCGAGGGGCCCTGTCCTACCCCCAGCAGCATAGAACTGTCCGGACACACAGACCTTTGGGGTGAGGGAAAACAGCCACGGCCACTGAGGTATATTCCCCCCCCCCACTCCTTTGAGGCAGCCGAGTGGAATCCAAACACTCACCAGTTGGCACCTGGCTTCCTTTTGTAACTAAACAGGTGGCTTTATGTGCAGCGGCTGAGTTTTTGGGAGCCATACGGGTCAATGCTGAATGAGCTTCCACAATACAAAGCGGCAGTCTGGTATGGACAACAGGCCGAAGGATTGCCAGCAGCAGGCTCAGTGTCAGCTGGGAGTGGTGTGTGGGGGCAGGGGACTCAGACTCCCTGAAACTGCAATTTACTATAACAATTGAAAGATCACTGCTGTCTTATTTCTCTCTTGCACAATGTGTGTGCGTGTGCACATGCGTGAGGGAGGATGGAGGAAGAGAGAATGGGAGATGTAGATTTGCAATAAGCTTCTCCCACCCCCCCAGCCCCGTATCTTAATGATATTAGAGGTGGGATTTTCAATGCAGTTTAGGGGAGTTTGGCACCTAATTCCCACCAGATTTTTCTATTAGTTATCAGGTTTTTAGTGATGTATATTGAAGGGGTGGGAACATAGTGGCTGTTGGCGTTATAATAACGACTCAATATCATTGTGATGTTTTGTCTTACCGTAGCACCCAAAGGCCCCAGATCACTAGGCGACGTACCAATGCATAGTAAGAAGCAAACCCTGCCCCGTAGAACTTGCAGCCTGAACAGACAAACAGTGAGAGGGGAAACAGAAGCACGGATAGGTGAACTGATCTGGTCAAGGTCACACGGAGGCTGAGCCAGCAAATACAAGCTAGTTCTTCTGAGCCCCGGTGTTGTTGCTTAGTCCTGTGACTGTGCTGACACCATCGTTCACCATGTCCCACCCAGGGTAAAACGGAGGATGCAGGAAAGTAGGAAAAACTGTAAGGGTAGTGTAGGGGTGGAACTGGTTCTCGAGGAAGGTTGTGGAATCCCCATCACTGGAGCTTTTTAAGGACTGGTGGACAAACACCTGTCAAGGATGGTCCAGATATACTGGTCCTTTATCAGCATGGGGGATGGATGTGATGACCTGAAGTCGATTCCAGCACTTCATATCTATGATTCTATCCCTCACAATGTATAATAAAGTGACAATTTTTAATGTGCAAGCCACTGTGTTTGTGGGCCTCTGGTCACCTTAACACACATCAGCTGAAGTCTTGACTTACCTCTGCAAAGGCGATAAAAGGCAGATAAAAATTCCAGCGCAGGAGCAGACGGGAAAACCTCGAACAAACCATACTGTCCTACAAATGCAAAAACGAAAGAGGTAACCAAATGGCCGCTTGCCTCACCCTTAAAAGGCAGAGAAGCATCCTTCAGCTTGCAGTATTTTGTACTTCAGCACGAACTGTTCATCCATTGCGTTTGCTTGGGTTACACACAATAAGTGATATTTACCCCTATGCAAAGTAACAAGGAGGCTGTTTTCCTTTTCCCTTTCCCAAGCTAGGGATTTAGCCCTGGTTATAGTAGTTTCAGTTATAATTGTCCTGTTTGCCTCCCCCCATTACAATTATCTGTGAATCAGCTACATTTTTCACATCTTGTGACTGGTTTCCCCCCAACTCTCCGTGAGTATCAGAAAAGTAACCTACGGCCATTTGGTAGGCCAGGCACACGGTACCGAGGACAGAATTGGAGGGTGGGACAGGGACTGGTTTTAAACTACTTTTGCACTCCCCAATCCTGGGGTCTGCCTGGCTCAACCGTCCCTTCCAGTAGTTGTGGCCCATGGGGTGCAGAGATCATTTTTAGCCATGTTTATTACAGTATCACCTAGGGCAGTGGTCCTCAACCATGTTTGTCTGGATGAGCCATGGAGGACCGTGGCAGTGGACAAGAATCTGCTGAAATGCTGCCGACAAGTGGTGTCATCCAGAGGTGTCGCCGCCGAATTTCAGCGGCATTTCAGCGGATGCTCGTCCGCCGGCCAGTATGCGGGTGCACTTAGACACCCCAGCGGGCACCATGGTGCCCGCAGCCACCGTGTTGGGGATCCCTGACCTAGGGGCAGTCTGAAAACAGGGGCTCCATTGTGTTAGGTGCTGTACTAACCCACAGTAGTAGACAATCCCTACCCCAAATACCTCTCTGCCCATGCCCCCTTTCCTCTGGGAATGTCTCATGAATGGGATGAAGAGGCTGCTGAGCATGCTAAGTTGGTTCTGTACCACCTGGAGATATTTGCCTATGCAAGGAGAGCCAAATCTTTGCCTCTGCTTTGTGCTGAAGCGCCAAACACGGCCCTTAATTTCATCAACTGGCATTAAAGCGGGGAAGTGGTCCAGGGGTTAGCAGAATAAACAGGTAGCAGATAGATTAGCAAGGGAAGACATCTATGGTTAGTGAAAACAATCAAATAAAGAAATAAATAAAGCAGGAATAAGGAAATGACACTCAGTTCCAACATGTTTGTCTTTTTTTTTTTTTGGTTGATTGTAACCCCATTGTCCAACATCTTTCCATACCCCTTGGTCTCATCAACGGCTGAATTCATTAGTATCAATAGTGGACTGTGTATTGTGGTAGACCCAGGCCAGTTGGGAACAGCAGTGTAGTCGAAGGGAGATACGCTGGCCACTAGCTAAGCAGTTTTCTGTTCCCTGAGTGACCAGAGCAGGGGCTGCTGCAGGCTAATGAGAACACCTGACTCCAATTAACCTGCTAAGAGTCTGGTGAGGCTGTTAAGCACCTGACTCTAATTAAGGCCCCTCTGATGCTATAAAAGGGCTCACTCCAGTCAGCCCAGTGGAGCCAGAGGAGAGGAAATGCATGCAAGGAACTGGGAGCAAGAGGTGTGCAAGAAGCGGAGAGTGAGTAGGCACACTGCTGGAGGACTGAGAAGTACAAGTGTTATCAGACGTCAGGAGGAAGGTCCGGTGGTGAGGATAAAGGTGTTGGGAGGAGGCCTTGGGGAAGTAGCCCAAGGAGTTGTAGCTGTCGTGCAACTGTACCAGGAGGCACTCTAGACAGCTGCAGTCCACAGGGCCCTGGGCTGGAACCTGGAGTCGAGGAGAGGCCTGGGTTCCTCCCAAACCTCCCAACTCCTGATCAAACACAGGAGGAATTGACCTGGACTGTGGCTTCTACCAGAGGGGAAGGTCTCTGGGCTGTTTCCCGACCCACAGGGTGAATTTGTGAGGCGAGCCAATCCGCCAATAAGCGCAGGACCCACCAAGGTAGAGGAGAACTTTGTCACAGTATGTTGAAAATAAAATACAGAGACCCTTAAAGCGACGAACAGTCCCCATTCTGGAGGCTCTTATTGTATCTCATCATTTCTCACTTGGATGTCTATTATACATCATCACTGCCTGAAGATGTGATTTTTGCTTGAAAGGTCTAAGAAGGACCTTACAGCTGGCCCCAGTTCAACTTTCAAACAGGCTGGCTTGCAAGATATTTTTATAGCTCCTAGGATGATACTCTTGACAATTTGATCCTGTACCTTTTTAAGTGGTATCTACTCATGGGATTCCAAAAATGCCATTAGGAGGCCAAAGCGCAGCATAAAGAACACATTAGTCCTGGTTAATAGTGACAATAATGCGATGGGCTCCGAATTGTGTCATCCACTTGGACAGCACCACATGTGGTTTAAGTCTGGTACTTTGCAGTCTGCCCTGAGTGATGGGCAGTGTGGAGTTGCAGTGCCCCAGGAAGGGACTGAATCGTGACCCTCTTCCTGGTGCAGTTTACTTCCCCCTGTTTGCCAGCTCAGCGGCAGTGGCTAGTGCGCTGGAGGGGAGAGAGCCAAAGTTTGCCTGCTTCCCATTCACTGTGCATGAGGGTGAATCGCAGTGCAGTGGCAGCTGCTCTTCCGGAGCCCAGTATACTGTGATATGCAATCGTGGCAGATCATGCAACAGAGTAGGGTGTCACCTTATGCCTCCTTGCTCCTCTGTAGAGTCTGGCTCACTTTTAGGTAGAAATGAGCAGTAAATGGCTTTTCTGTTGTGCAACATTTGTCAAGGTTTGCAAAAATTTGCCTGTCTCTCATCAGGTGTGACAGGGTCAGGCCAGATGGCTACAGGAGAGTGATCCACTGCTAAAGGACCTCCCCCCAGCCTAAGGGGAGGATCCAAATAATTACGTGGGACAACCAATGAAAAAAACAGGATCGGGAGTGAGGTCATAGGGCTAAACGAAGGGATCCTGATGGGGATACCAAGCTGAGAACCCTGGACAGCGCCCACTGCTCCTAGAAGGCGTCAAGGGAGCCAGCGGACGCTGCCCAGAGGAACTCTGCCTGGATGCGTGAACGGACGGAGGAATGGAAATAGGCCCCACAGTCGCAGGAAATCCCATCAGCCAACCTCCTCTCCCTGGTTTTGCAGATGGCTAGTTTGGCCAGGGCCAAGAAGAGGCTGATAAGGAGATCCCGCGACTTTGTGGGGCAACGGATGGGGAGTGCATAGATAAACAGGTGAGGGGAAAAGTGCAACCAAAAATGCAATAAGAGATCCAAGAGGAGCCGGAATAGGGGCTGGGAGCAAGAGGCACAAGGAGCTGAGAGTGAGAGGCTGTGCTGCTGGAGGATTGAAGAGTACAAGTGTTATCACACACCAGGAGGAAGGTCCTGTGGTGAGGATAAAGAAGGTGTTTGGAGGAGGCTATGGGGAAGTAGCCCATGGAGTTGTAGCTGTCGCGCAGCTGTACCAGGAGGCACTCTAGACAGCTGCAATCCACAGGGCCCTGGGCTGGAACCCGGAGTCGAAGGCGGGCCTGGGTTCCCCCTAAACCTCCCAACTCCTGATCAGACACAGGAGGAGTTGATCTGGACTATGGGTTCCACCAGAAGGGAAGATCTCTGAAGTGAGCAAATCCGCCAATAAGCGCAGGACCCACCAAGGTAGAGGAGGAACTTTGTCACACAGGACAGAAAGTCGAAACCTTGAAAATTTTTGCAGACTGAAAATCTGGAAAAGAAAATTGCTTGGGTCCCTCAAACGATTTCATTTGGATCAGTTTGAAAGGGTTTATTTCAATGTCCACCATTCTGAATCCATTTTTTGGGGCTGTGATTAGTTTAAATTTCAGAGCCAAAAAAAGTCATTTTGAACCAGAAAACCGGAATGTTTTCCTTTGGAACATGCCGAAACAAAATGTCTTAACAATTTTGAAATGTATTTTTTCACGGTTTTTTTTCAGGCTGAAAAAATTAATCAGAAGTGGCCCTTTCACACCAAACCTTTTGGTTTTGACAAACTGGCACTGTCTGATTGGAAAAAAAGGTTGTGCTGAAAAATCACTGACCAGCTCTCGATGCCTGGGAGCAAGAATGATCAGGAATCAAGCAAACTGAGAGTCTAGAATAGAAGAGATAATGGATTAGAAAGGGAGGTTTGGATAAGTGTGGATTTGGACAGATGAGGATTACACTAAATTCTGCCCTTGCTGTAGAACTGGGGGTTGTGACCTCTCAGGGGGTGACAAGGTTTTTACTCGGTGGTCGCAAGCTGTAAGCCTCTACCCCAAACCCCACTTTTTTCCAGCATTTATAATAGTGTTATATATATATATATATATATATATATATATATATATATATATATATATATATATATATAATGTGTTTTTAATTTATAAGGGTGGGGTTGCACTCATAGGCTTGTTGTGTGAAAGGGGTCACCAATACAAAAGTTTGAGAACCACTGCTGTAGAGAGCACCTCTCTTCCAGGACCTCAAAAAAATCATCCCACTCAACTGGTTCACACATGTGTTAGTTGTATCTGAGGTGCTTACATGTCCCCATCACCCTAATAGTGTACAGTAGAACCTCAAGAGTTCTGAACACCAGAGTCACAAGCTGACCAGTCAACCACACACCTCATTTGGAACCGGAAGTATGCAATAATGCAGCAGCAGAGACGGAAAAAAAAAGAAAAAGAAAAGGCAAATGCAGCACAGTGCTGTGTTAAATGTAAACTACTACAAAAATAAAGGGAAAGCAGCAATTTTCTTCTGCATAGTAAAGTTTCAAACCTGCATTAAGTCAATGTTCAGTGCTAAACTTTAGAAAAGAACAACCTGAACATTTTGTTCAGAGTTACGGACAACCTCCATTCCCAGGGTGTTTGTAACTCTGAGGTTCTACTGTAGTACCTTGAACATTTAATGTCTATATCCTCACAACACTCCTAGGAGATAGTGAAGTACCTGTTATATACCAAATGAGTAACTGAGGGCTAAAGGACATGCCAAAGGTTTCTAGCAGAGTAGGGACTTGAACCTATGCTTCATAAGTTCTAGGCGAATATCCTAATCACAGGATCATTGCCCCCTGTGCTGGCATCCAGGGCTGACCAGAGGATTCGGGGGGCCTAGGGTCTTCGGTGGTGGGAGGTCCCCACTTTGGCAGTAATTCGGCAGCAGGGGGTCCTTCCGCTCCGGGACCTGCTGCCAAAGTGCCCTGAAGACCCGCAGCGGGGACCCCCTGCCGCCGAATTACCACCGAAGCGGGACCTCCGCCGAAGTGCCAGGTCTTCGGTGGTAAGTTGGCAGCGGGGGGAGCCTTCCGCCCCAGGGCAGAAGGACCCCCCCCGCTGCCGAAAACCTGGAGCAGAAACCGAGTGAAGGACCCTGCTCCAGCGCCCCCGAAAAACTCTCGTGGGGGCCCCTGCGGGGCCCGGGGCCTGGGGCAAATTGCCCCACTTGCCCTCCCCCGGGGAGGTCCTGCTGGCATCCATCCATCCTTGCTATACACCCTCAGTACCAGGTGTACCATGACTCAGGTATTAAAGGCCTCTAGCCCCTGGGAGATTCAAAATGAGCCCTCTGCCATTGTTGCCATTACACCAATGCAAACGCCTAACACAGAGGCATTGCAACAGTACAAACGGGACTGAAACTTACCCCAGTAAGTTTCACTGGGGAAAAAACTGATTTACACAGTTGCTGTGTATCTGTTATTATTATTTGTATTACTGTGGCGCCTGGGAGTTGGAGTCATGGACCAGGACCCCCTTGTGCTTGGCGCTGTACAAAGACAGAACAAAAGACATTCCCTGCCCAAAGAGCTTACAGTGTAGATATGAGTGAAGAGATCAACAGATGGATACAGACAGACAGAGGAGTACAAGGAAACAATGAGACAATATTGGTCAGCATATGATAGGCCGTGGTCACATCATACCGGAGCCCTATCTCCCAGAGCGAGTTCTACTAGTGTAGCTACACCAGAGCATGCAAGCAAGGAACCAAACACAAAACCACAATATAGACAGGGCTTCAGTTAGTGCAGCCTGAAGGCTTGCACAAAGCAGCCAGCCAGAACTGAGTAATAGGGGCCCAGGAGTCCTGACTCCCAATCCTCTTCTCTAACTTTGGGGCGTTCTTGAGAAATGCTAACTAAAGGTTGCAGATTATACACGGGAGAAAGAGGCGGATACATTAGCTCCCAGACCCGCATCAGCTCTTTCTGAGTCTTAGTATCTCTGAGGGCCATGATTAAGTAGGTGGTGAAACACTAGTTGGGCATTTAACTGGGCTGTGGATAACTGAGTGATTCCCCAGGAGTACAGTGGATCACCACATGCGAATACTGTACATGCTCACCCAGATTTTTCCTGTATCCTGTCCCACCTGTGTTATCTACTCCTTTGCATTCAGTGAGCAGGCACATCAGATCCAACCTACCGTCAGTACTGAATGCAGAAATGGATCACATTCTGAGATGTAAATCCTAAGCAGTGGCATTAAAAAGAAAGTGGTGCCGTGATTTTATAACATTGCATGTAAGAAAATAAAATCTAATTAGCAGCTGCTTCTGGCAGCATCAACAGCAGTGACATGATAGATTGCAACAGCCAGGGGGCGGGGACTGTCTTTTTGCTCTGTCTTTGTACATCGCCTGGCGCAATGGCATCCTGGTCCCTGATGGGGGCTCATAGGCACTATTGGAATACGCATAATCAGTAATAAAAATATTGACACAGGGACCATTGTATTGTGCAACCATATAGGAAGACAATGGGTCAAAATGAGAATTGGTTGAAATGTTTCCAATGAAACTGTTTTTTGGTGGAAAATTGGGTTTTGGACAAAACAATTTTTCAAGATTTGTTTTTTCTGCAGAAAAAAATGGACTTTTAATTGAAAAACTGAACATCCGAACTTCCCAAAATTTCAATTTGGAAATGCCATTATGGTGCCACATGGGAACTGTAGTCTGGGTGACTCATGCCCTCATTCTCCAGTATTGGCCAGGGCCCCCGGAGGAGACTACATTTCCCATAAAGAGACTGAGTTTAGAGGTCATGTGATGGGAGCATGTGACTCAGAACTAGGCATGCTGGGAGATATAAAGGGCAGCCTGAACTCAGTTGGCAGGTGAGGTCTGTAGGGAGTGGGTTGGTTCCTGTAGGAGGTAGAACTTGGTTTATCTTGAACTCCTTTGGTTTGGAGAAATGAAACTCACCCTTGAAGGAAAGGGTCTGAAAGCTTGCTTCTGTTGGGAATATTATTTGATGCACTGGCTGGTGGGTTGGCTCAGAGGCTTATCGTCGGTGCCTCGACTGCAGGTACCGTTTTAGAAAATGGAAAGAGCCTGTATCCAGCCAAGAAGGGGGTGTTGGCACTAGCAGCTGCATTGAAATGAGTTGGATTCTTGGTATTCTGTATAAGTGTTGTGGCTTTTTTTGAGAAAAGATCTCTCTTTTTCTCAAT
The DNA here is from genome assembly GCF_025201925.1 of Gopherus flavomarginatus. Classification (NCBI taxonomy): domain Eukaryota; kingdom Metazoa; phylum Chordata; order Testudines; family Testudinidae; genus Gopherus; species Gopherus flavomarginatus. Next base: position 23,559,209 of record NC_066632.1, on the reverse strand, counting down.
ATTGGCTGTACCAAAACTCGAGTTAATATCTCTCCTATTAGCAGTTATTTATATTACTTTATTTCCCCCAATTAGTACTGGGGCTGTATTGTGCCAGGCCCTGTACAAACATAATAAGGGACAGTCCTTTGCCTGAATTCTTTTCTACACAGCTTCTTATATGACCACTGCAGTATCTAAGCACCCACCATTAGTACATTGAGTGGTGTAGCCTAGTGGCTGGAGACATAGACTAGATTGTAGGAGTCCTGGGTTCTGTTCCTGGCTCTACTGCCAGATGGGTACTTTCCCTTCCTCTGCCTTAGTTTCCCCATGTGTAAAATGAGTGTAATGATGCTGACCTTTGTAAAGTGCTTTCAGTACTACTGATAATGGGAAACTGAGGCACAGAGAAATAAAGTGACTTGCCCACAGTAGTGCAGCGGCGGAGCCAGGAAAGAAATTAGGCCTCTTGTGTACCTCATCTGTTGCTGTAATCCTTAAAATTCTGCCGCTTACTTGAGGTTTTTGAAAGCTTCCAGTAACACAGAAGATGGCCTGTGGGAATGGACAGTTGGAATATTGTCAGTTTACTTTATCTTTCCATGTGTTTTAGTGAGTGGGGCAGAATAGCCTATGTTCTTAGATTATAAATTGTTTGGAGCAGGACACTTTCCAGTGTCTGTATAGTGCCCAGCAGATCAGGATTGGGGACCTACTCCAGAGCATGACCATAATATCCTTATTCAATAACAATATTAATAGAATATCAGGGTTGGAAGAGACCTCAGGAGGTCATCTAGTCCAACCCACTGCTCAAAGAAGGACCAATCACCAACTAAATCATCCCAGCCAGGGCTTTGTCAAGCCTGACCTTAAAAACTTCTAAGGATGGAGATTCCACCACCTTTCTAGGTAACCCGTTCCAGTGCTTCACCACCCTCCTAGTGAAATAGTGTTTCTTAATATCCAACCTAGACCTCCCCCACTGCAACTTGAGACCGTTACTCCTTGTTCTGTCATCTGGTACCACTGAGAACAGCCTAGATCCATCCTCTTTGGAACCCCCTTTCAGGTAGTTGAAAGCAGCTATCAAATCCCCCCCCGCATTCTTCTCTTCTTCAGACTCAATATTCAGACATCACATCACGGTTGATGTTGGGAGAGATTTCTGGGTAAACTCTTTCCTTATTTGATTGATCCTGCTCTTTCTTCCTTTTCCCTGAAAGCTTTTGATGTTGTATAAGCGAGAGAAGTGGTTCCATCCCCCACAGATGGCCAAGCTGGAATATCAATTACATCTTCTCTAATGGTTTCTTTGCTTTCTTCTCTGCCTGTTGATTGCCGAAGTTACCCCTGTGAAGAAGCAAGTCAGGCTGTCGTTCAAGTCAGTTTCATGTGTCCACATGGGTATATTGTTTAATTTAAGGTTATACATTATGTTGTCCATTCTGTTAGAAAAGACTGAGTAGATCTGCTTGCGTAACTGGCCTCCTGGGCAAAAGGAGATGTCTGATGAAGAAAAGCTGTGCATACCAGTCGGCAGTTCAGGCAACTCTGGCCTTGCAAGGCAGGTTGGAAAAGGTCATTCCAACAGGGAACAGCAGTCAGCCATTGTGCTCCTCTGAGCCTGCTGCGGCATGGCAACTGGACTGTGCAACAAGGATATCCAAAGATTATAGCAGTTTTATAGTAGATAGACAAGCTATGCTGCAGCAGTGAGCATCCAAAGGTATTGCAACATGGTGCCTGGGAGAGAAGCCTCATTTTTAATTTGATTAGCCATAACGGTTGAGGCTCAGCATTTTTCTGCATCTAGTGCACTGTGTTGCAAATGACTGGCTAGAATGGGCAATGTTTTCAAAAGCGAGTGTCTGAAATTAGGCTCCGAAATTCGTACATGGGCACCTAGATAAAAACAGCCTGATTTTCAGAGGTGTGGAGCATCGGCAAACTCCATGGACTTCGGCTGGATTTGTGGGTGCCGAGAACTTTTGAAAATCAGGCTGCTTGTATTTAGATGCCCAGCTATGAATTCAGAAGCCTTACTTAGGCACTCCTGGGTGAAAAATTTTGGCTAGCGTCTTATGAAACCAACATAAAGTTGCTTAAAGAGTTAATAGGATCAGCTGCACTCTGGTATTTTCCAAAGGTTTAGCAAGTTTAATATTCTGTTTTATGGAAACTTTAGTATCAAACGTTTATTTTAGGGAATCAGAAGGATGACAAACTTGTGAAAGCAGCAGGCACAGAGCCAAAAAGCAAAAAAAAATCCATTCTGTTTGGATAATAGCAAATTCCCTGGCTGACTGCTATTCAAAGACCAACTTACATTGCTCTAGGAATCAAGGCTTCAAGTCCTGGACGCCCGCTGAGGGAGTCTGAATTCTCAGCCATACAGCCTGAGAGAGAATTACACAAACTGAAGATATCCAAGGGAGATCAAGGGAAGATGACAAAAACTGTTTGCATCTGTCAGGAAGTGGAGGCAGGATAATAGATTTCTGAATAGGCTGTGTGGTTGCAAAGGTTATAATATTGCAGCTTTATTAGATTGCTGAATTCCTCAATATAATAACCAGTCATAGCCTAGTCAAAAGTCTGCTCAGGAGAGAGTGCACCCACTTTTAGGGCTATGTTTTTTTTAATGGCCTCTAAGTTTGATGCATGCAGTCACTTAATATTATTTATTGTTTGTATTAGAGTACCACCTGGAAGCCCTGAGATCAGAATCCCATTATACCAAGCACCATACATCCACACAGCAAGAGACTGTCCTTTTTCTGCAGAACTTAGACAAGACAGACAAAGGGTGGGAGGGGAAACGGGGTGATCTCCCCTACATCACACAGCAGGTCATCAGCAGAGTTGGGAACAGAGTCAACATCTCCTGGCTTCCAGTCCAGTGCACTGTCCAATGGACCACCTTGACTCTCTAATCCACCCTCCTCTCCAGGAGTGTGACCCTTTTTTTTTTTTTTTTTTTTTTGGCAAATTATAGCCATACCCTTCAGTCATGGAAGTGGGCCCCAATCCTGCTATATTCTGTGGTTGCTTCCCTTAGCTAATATCACCTCCATCTTAATCTGGACTAAACCAGATACTCAACAAGACACTAGGGTAGCATGGGTGGGACATTGTCAAGGTTAGATAAAGGACAGAGAACTGCATAGTGACAAGTGACAGTAGAACATTGTGAAATGCTGAGACAAGAGACCCTTCAAGGCAGATGAAAATATGCCCATTGCTGCCCCCTGGGATTTCTCCTGGAGGCAAGCAGAGTCTCATCTACACCTTCCAGAGTTTGCAGTTGAAGCTATGCTACCTTATGTCCAATAGTAGCCAAGGCAGCTGCTAAGTCTTTTTAAAAAAAAATCAATGTGGATCTCTGATTCTAGTACATTGCTAAGAATAAATCACTAGCCAGTGTCTTCTCTGTATCAGACATCCAGCACTATATACCAAGGTGACTGGGAACCTAGAACTTAGATTTCCAGATATAAAACCAGACTGACAGTGACCAAGGAATCTAATATACTTATCTAGCCTCCATTACTGTAGTATCTGAGCATCTCACAATCTTTAATGTATTTATCCTAACACGCTGCTTGCATCCAGTTTCGATTCAGTCCTCTTTTATTAGCTTCCTATTGATAAAGAGGATGATTTATTGAGTTCCTCTCAGATCTGGGAAAGCCTGAGGTCACTCAGGAGAAAGTCCCTGTTTAGCCCAGCTTTATTGTATCTGGAATAATGCATACACATTTCCCTTCGTCTGCCAGGATTCTTTCTGAGAATTGCCTATTGTACCTCCAGGCACTTTGTGAAAGCGATTGCATTGATTTTTAAAAGCTGTAGCTCATAGGAAAGTATTTATAGTAGGAGAGAGAAATATGTTCCAAACGGCAGCCGTCTTTCATAGCAAATTTTATGCAACTAAGCATCACCACAACCCGATCTTCATTTTAAAGTCAGGATTAAAATCTTACATTAAAATAATTATTTCCAGGTCTTACTAATGATTATAAGTGATTGGAAAATGTTTCCCCTCCAGCTTCCCTTGAAAATTTTGATTCAAAGCTAAAAAATATGTCGTCAGAACTTTTGGCAGAAAATTATGACTTTTTGTTGAAACCAACCTAACCCCCCAAATGTTTCAAAATGGCCATCTGAATGCATCTGAAGAAGTGGGTTTTTTTACCCACAAAAGCTTATGCCCAAATAAATCTGTTAGTCTTTAAAGTGCCACCGGATTCCTCGTTGTTTTTGTGGTTACAGACTAACACGGCTATCCCCTGATACTTGTCAAAATGGCCAGTGTCCCAATGAAAAACTGATTTTTTTTGAGGAAAGCAGACACTTTATGCAAAACTGTTTGTTTAGCTGAAAACCCAATTTCCCATCAAAAAAAGTTGATGGAAAATTTTCAACCAGCCCTAGTAATCTCGCCTTAATTTATTGTTAAATTATTTTAACCATCTTATTGCAATTGTTCAGTATTTATGATGCTAGAACTTTTTGCCCGGCTTGAATAATGAGTGTAAACTGGCCTGTTTCCCTTTCTGTTTATAAGAGAGCTGATCCAATATCAGAATTTCCGTCTCATGGGAAATTCTGGTGCTTCAAAATTTTTCATCCCAAACCAGGGCAAAAAGTCATAATAATAACGCTGTTGTATGAAAAACTCTATTTAGGTGCCTAGACGGGATTTGTCTTCTTTTGGAAATCTAGCTCCAATTGTGGGGCCCTACGTGATTACATTTAGGCTCCTAAATTTGAAAAAGTTGGTGTGGTATATTTGAAGACTGTGCTGGGATTGTAGGCTGTCACTTTACTGTGTAAGGGCTTTCCTGATCCTGCTTGCATGGTGAGGGGCTCTGAAGGGAAGTAAGCATGCATCAGAGTCAGTTCTGCAGACTCTAGCTAGAGTAAGGTGTGTTGCGTTGTCTCTCTCTTGCCTGCCTGGTCTATGTTTGTGGATTCTTGTGTGTTATCAGTCTGAATTCTAAGGAAATCATGTTTATGTTGCAACCTTCCAACAAGAGATTTTCATATTTTTATCTAACTTGTTTGTGTGTATGCCGTGAAACATAACAGTTGACCATAATACTTTATCTCTCTTTATTACTTCTTGCAGACTGCCTCCTCCATTTCTTCTGTTGTTTGCTTTTGCGGTTTTATTGTCCAATAATAAGAAGGCAGCTGGGTTCTGAGACTGAATTGTGACCTGATTTTAATTGATTAGACCTTGGTGTCATTTTCATGTACCAGGTCATTTTACACCAAGTGTCACATTTCCTTTAAAGCTGGGCAGTTAATCTTGGTTCTGAGTAGGAGTAAGCCAGTCCATTACAAGGAATGAATTTGCAGCATATAACTAATTAGCCATGCTTTAAAAAAAAAAAGTAGTTTGTCACTTGTGAGAGGCAGGTGATGAGCACAGTATAAATAAGTGATTGGATTATCCCTATATATGCCAGGTTCATATTCCACTGGGGTTCTGTGGAAGCTATTGCATCTCCAGCACAGTGCATGCTGGGAAATTCAGTGAAGTAGGAAGCATCATTCTGACTTCAGGAAATCTGAAAAGAAAGGATGGATTTGAAATAGAGATGGGTGAAACTCAGAATTTCTGTTCCACGGGAAATTCTGACATTTAGAAATTTTTCTTTTTGTCCTGAATCAAAAAAATTGAAATTTCAAATTTTCCCTTTGAAATGAAAATTTAGAAAAATGTCATTTTGGAAGTATTGAAACAACCTTCTTGGAACATTTCATTTGGATAGAGGGTGAAGTATTTCATTTGGACTTTATCAATTCAATCTCATATCATATACAGTAAATAAAATATTATATGTAATATGATGCACAAAATGAAATACTTTGACTGTATGTGACAGAATGGTAGCTGTAGTACCCTAGTCACTTAGGGAGTTGCTAACAGAGATGATTGCAGACAATTAACCGGTTATGTGGAGATTGTTGATACTTGGGGGGCAATGATTGGGCTCATGGGTGATTAGCTCAGTAAGGGAAGCTATATAATTGGCGAACAGGAAGTAAGGCGGAAGAGCAGAGAGAGCTAGATGTGGTAGAGAAAGTTGGGTGGAAGACTTTTCTTGACACATGCCTGTACTGTGTTCTGCAATCTTGAGACTCTAAAGATTAAAGATCCACATGAGGAAAAGAAATGGACTGTGTCTGTTGTGAGTGCGACAACCCAGAGGGGCCAGGCAGCCTGGCACACTGGTTAGTGGAGACACTGTATCAAAATGAACCACTTCAACCTTATCGAAACCGAACGGTTTGATCATTTTTGGTTGAAAATGTTAACGAAATCGAGATGTTCATGCAAAATATTTTGATTTTTGTCAGATCAGCACTTTCCGACAGAAAACTGTTCTATCAGAATTTTTGTTGATCACTTCTTTCTTTAAATGTATCTGTGCTGAATGTGCCTCTTACCCCTGGCACGCTGGGGCCTTTAACGCTTATTCTAAACTTTCTGCTATGTGCCGTAGTGGACAATGCCATTTATGGCTCCCTGGTTTTTAGAACAGATCTGTGCCTCCAGGATAATTAGAGCAGCCTGGTGGTTGTTCTGATCTATACCAGTTCAGGATGGGTGGAGTGCTATATGCTCTGGCCATGCCCCCAACATCTTCCTCCCTGCATGCGACGCAAGTTCTTTGGTAGGTCCACAAGTTTGCGGCTTTATTTTTCAGTCTTACGTTTGATTGAAAACTTTCAGTCAAGACTATCCCTTAGCCCAGACGCCTTTCTACAGGCTGACCCTACGCAAAAGCTCATGTCATAGGAACCAAGTTCAAGAAGCCTATTTATCAAAGATCTTTTAAACTAAATGGAAAGAAAAACTCCCTTGAATTTTGTAGTGGTGATGGCCCTGCTTGCTCCGAAGGATATAGCATCCATGTAAATGCCAGCTGGGACTGACCCAGTCCACAGATCTCTCTGATTCAGGTGCAATATCTTTTAAAAACCGCATAGAACCTTTCTGCCTGTGATGCGTATTTTCAGAAGCCAGTAGAATCAACCCCCACTTGCTGTTGGTATGTGCCGCGCTGTCCCGTTTGTCATCAGAGCTGAGAGTCATATGCCTCTTAGGGGTTACCAGATGGACTAACTAGAGTAGTATTTAAGTGACCATTGTCTCCCCCCCACCCTTTGGCTCAAAGACTAGGATTGAAGTATTTCAGGGCTAATCAAGTTTTAAGTTGACTTCTTTTTTCTTTTTTAATCAAAAGCTATTGCTGTAAAGTTTCTCTCTATCCCTGTGGCTTGAATGGAGCATGCGGCAAACTTGGGGTTGAATTCAGCGCTATCTGTGGTGAATTTGGTCCTAAATCTGATCTGGACACTGGATTAGATAAGAAAGGTATTGACTAACTTCGCAGCCTGGTGGCAGACTTGAAAACCACCATGACATCGGAGAAACTGCAGGTAATAGATGCTTGGGCTGCTGCTAAAAAGAATGGGGATTTAAAAAAGAATAAGGATAATAATAAAATATAAAAAAACAGTGGCAAACCTCATTATCACTCTCGGAAGTGAAATGCGCTAGGTTCTCAGCAGGAGTGGGGAAGAAAGAGAGAGGTGTTGCATTGGAAGCAAAATGTCTGAGAACATTTCAAAGGGATATAGACAGGAGTGGGTGTTAGGAGAATAGAAAAACGAAAGGGTGCTGCAGTTTAGTACAGCAAAGGGGATGTTAAAAGAATAAGGACCAATGAAAGTATGCAGTTAGTTTGTGCGGCTAGAATCGTGAATATGAATATCCTGAATAGAGGATGTACTAGACAGGTGTGTGTCTGACAGCTGCTAGAAAGCAGAGGCTCGCTGAGAATAATAAAGGGGGTACATTTATGTGCGGGTTCTGACATTTCCAGGTCCCAGTCTCTGATTCAGGTCAGGCTTATGCACCTTCATAACTCTAATATGATAAGATTCAGTGTCGACAAACTTCGGTTGCAGTTGAGTGGCTTTGCCACCTAGAAAAGGTGTAGCGTCCTGACCAAACTTCCCCCTTTAGGGCATGCTCAGTAGGAGACTATGGAAAGAACTGTGTAGGTTTCTTGCCATTCCCTGGGATTTCTCCAGGGGAGCAGGTGATTAGGTCCTTTGTTACTGCTGGAGAAATGTTACATGTGCCTCAGCTTTCCTCTGCTGCCCCATGGGAACTCAGAACTCCTGTTCTCGCTTCAGTACCCTGCTGCTACTGCTTCTCAGAGTGGGGTGGAGGCTACAAAAACACTTCCCTGCTCATGATGGTTATTCCTGCACTGTAGGTAACTTTCTCCCCTCTAGCTATGACTCTACCCTTCAAGACTGTCCTTGACTGATCAGGAATATTGGCTTTTGTATTTTGGCAATAGCCGTCGGTTAGGGCTGGTAACTTTTCCAAATGGGATTTACCTCCTAGGGAATCTTGGAATTTTTCTCTTTATGGGAATTTAGACCCAGACCCTCAAAGGTATTTAGGCTTCTAATTACCATAGAAATCGGTTACAGATCTGGGCCAAAGTGCTGGTGAAAGGAGCCAGGAGTGACAGCCCTGTCAGATGAAATGTCTCTACTTATCCAACTGGGTGCTTATATTCTCCCAGTCACAAGGGCTTATCAGGGCTTGGGCCCCTCTCAAGAGTCTAATCTGTGCCCTTTAGAATCAGCTGAGAAGCTCCTGTTGACTTCAGCAGTGCAGTAGGATCAGACCCTAAAAGGGGCAGGGAGGAGATAGAGCCAGGGGCCATCTGATGGAGCTGGTTGGGCTGCAGAGTGAGCAGAAGATGAGCCATGTTATGTGGTGGGGATGGTGTGCACAACAGCTGGTCTCCCACTTACTCAAGTCTGGGCATTAATGGTAGAATCTGGCCCAAAGTTTGGAACAGGATCAGGTTGTTTATACTGCAGCTGTCCCCGGGGTATAAGCATTAGGGGGCCTCAAAATGACAGCTCCTGACTCGCTTCGTGCTAAAGCTCTAGTCTGGGTTTCCCATTTGTTCTGTTCCTCATGTGCTAGATTTTAAAACAATAATCGCAGAGACCTAGTGCCTGATCTGCGGTGTCGGAGAAATCCAAGCAGGGCCTTGTGAACACACTCTGCCGTTGTTGCTGGTGGGAAGTTATCACTGTGTCTTGAAGAATCCCTGGAGAGTTTATATTTTTATCACTGTTCCGTTTTCTCAGCTACGACTCATCAATCAGTAGGGTGGAAAAGAAATGACAAAATTGCAGCCAAAGCGCTTATGCTCTGCAGCTTTCTGTCTATCTCTGTGAGCTGTTGCAGAATTTAAACTCAAGCTGATCTTTCTCGTTACTTAGCCCAGGTCCAAGCTAGAAAAGCTTTGTTGGTATAGCTATACCAGCAAAGCCTGCTAGTGCAGACTTAGCTTAACTCTCCTCTGCCGTGATACCCACAAAAACACCTGACAATTATTAGACTGGTGGTGTGCTATATGGACCAAAGCACTTTTATGCTGGTATAACTGCATCTACAGTAAGACTTTTGCCGGTATAGAAATGTGGCAACCTCCCTACCCCGAACCAAAAGACCTACCCACTCACAAATCACACCCTTGTTGACATTACTTACCAGCAAAAATTTCTAGTGTAGATCTGGCTTTAGATTCACACTCACTTACCAATGTTTTACGCATCACCTCTGAATTTCACACATTTAGTCTACCTCAGTATAATGGGGTCCAAACTGATCTAAGTTACACATGGAAGGGGTTGGAAAAAAGTGCGAATTATATCCAGTTAGATTCCCTTTGACTCACCTCTGAGTTGGCCCCAAGTCAATATTTGCCAACAGCTACCACACTGTAGATTCCTACATTACCAGTTTCCTCTTAGAACTGAGAAAGTAAATACATATATTGACCCTGTGGTATAAGGTGGCAAATATTGATTTTTAAATGGCAACCACTGTTGTTTTAACTCCCAGAAATAGTGTTTTTTTTTTAATTAGCAAATATAGGGCAAAGGGTTCACCAAAGCTACACGATGCAGCGTTCATGCAGACTATTTTAGCAGCCTAAGTGGCTGTTGCACTGTATCTGCTTCGTTAGTTAAGTTGCACTGGATTCATAAAAGGGTGCAATGCATTGAGGTGTGATGTGCAGGTCACTGTAGTATTTCCATGATCGGCTGATGTGTAGTGTATGTCACATGGATTATTTCATCCACTTTATGCTTTCAAAGCTGGCATGTTTTGGTCAGCATGCAATAGACATCCCTGAATATGTGTTTCTGTTACCCCCCTGATACTTGAATATGTGGGTGATGTAACTGAACGGGCTACATAAACGTGATATCCACAGTCTTGAGCACAGTAAGCCTCTCTCACCTTGCATCTTCCCAAATGCTAGCTCAGGCAGGAATACAAAGGGCAGGCAATGCCACTGAAAGGCCTTCTATGAAAAACAATCTGCGCTGAAGAGTTTAAATTTGCATTACATATAGTTTTTCAGCAGTGGTATGGAGCTACTGCTTTTATTTGCTGCCTTTAAGAAGGGCCAGATAAGACACATGCTAATCAGGATCTGTATGATGTCTCAGAAATAAAGCCGCTTACTGTCTAGGGTGGTTCCATGCCTGTCTGAAACCTTGCCAGAGGCAATCTGGGTGACTGTTGCTAAGAAGGGACAGACAGAGGCAGAGATAGTTACAGGAGTAATCAGGAAATGGAAAGCCAACAGGTCTTGTAATAATAAGCCTGCTGCTAGGTAACGTTAATTAATTCTGCAGAATAGGACCAATTTGCTTTCTTGCAACAAAGTAGTAACAAGTTTACTCTGAAATTGGAACTTGTGGGGCTACAAAGCATTAATTCTCGTTCCCGGACTGGAACCACCTCTGATATTTCAGCTGTTTCCTTTTATTTTTAGTCGCCATAGCTAGGATTCTCCTAGGAATTAATGTTGCTTATTTACAAGCAACATTGCTCGTTTGAAATAATAATGCAAAAGAGAAACAAACAACCCCCCCAACACCACCAACGCTGACGATTCCAATTTAACGTCTTTTTCTGTGGAGTTCTAATTCTCTTTTTAATGAAACTCTGGCACGTTCAAAACATCAACATGACTCGGGGCCCTGTTAATATGCCAAATTTAAGCATAACGTGTTAGCCTCCATTTTGACTGGGTTTGAACTGGAGACCTCCTGAACTTAAAAAAGCATCAGCTATTATAACTTGAGCTAAAGCTAGGGCTATTGCAGGCTTATATGCTCTGTGGATCAGACACAGAAGGGAGCCTGTAACACACGATCACCACTGGGTTACAATAGCCCCTCTGTTCTCAGGTAATGCCCCAGACAGCACAGCTCTTGCTTACCTTATAATACAGAGCTATACCTAGCTCATAGAGCTGGAAGGGACCCTTGAAAGGTCATTGAATCTAGTCCCCTACCTTCACTAGTAGGACCAAGTGCTGATTTTGGCCAAGATCCTCAAATAGCCTTTTCAAGGATTGAACTCACAACCCTGGGTTTAGTAAGCTAAAGCTCAAACCACTGAACTATCCTTCCCTCTGTCACACCCTCTCTGTTCAGCTGTTTGCTTCTGGATCTCTCAATCCTCCCCTCTTCTCCTTCTTGTTAATACGGTTGCATCCAGAGGCCCTAACCAAGATTTAGGCCCCATTGTGCTAGTCCAGTAAGGGACCATCCTTGCCCCAAAGAGCTTGTGGTCTAAGGATCTGGCGAGGATTTTTATGGTAAAAAGTTGAATTGTTCCAGCTGCCTGTCACTTGTTAGATGTTGCAAATCTGTTTGGGGCACCACACGCAAGTTGCAGGAGTCTCTAGACTTTGTTCTTTCCAAGGGTCCCAATTACAGAGTGTATTTTGTAACAGAATCCATGCATGCCCAGTGTGCTGCACCTGCATGTCCAGACTGGACTGGGAGAATGTGCTCCCCTATCTTCTGATAGAGAGTGAAATGCAGCAAACATCAGCCAGACTGGCCGGTTCAGAGCTGAGTGATTTGTTTGCCGCTGCCAGTTTTAAAGGGCTAGCCACCCAGAAAGGCATGCAGGAAAAAAATTCCAATTCAGGGATAAAAGGGTGGAGGAGTGTGGTGGGAGTGTGTGAAAATGAAAGGAGCTGCTTCTGTGTATCCCTTTGGAAGCAGATGGAGGTGTTAATTACTTCTCCATTTACAAGGTAGTGCACTATGGATGTTGACATAACATACGCTTTTAAATCAAGCTAAGTGTTCTTGTTTGATTCGAGCCAATTAATATGTATAAGCAGCGTTCATTGTAGTTTTCCTGCTTCCATAAAGCAGCATTACCAACTCTTGCAATTGTATTGATTTTCAATATTTTTTCTTAAAGCTTCAGCTCCTGGAACCATGTGATTATGTGAAAATCTCAGCTCTTTTTTAAAAAATTGAGCCAAGAACTTGTAAACATAAACCCTAAAAACGCAAGAACACCAGAAGGCAGCTATGAAAGATCCTCAATGTCTTGTAAGCTAAGGGAATTCGACAAATTCTGAAACAAATGCAAAATAAAGAGTGAGCACTATTGCACCACAGAGTCTTTCTTTGCTCTTTACAGGTGAAAAGGTTTTGCTTTTCTTCTGGGAAATTCTGTTTACAGCAGGTTTTTACTCCATGCGTTTGCACAAGTGACCTTCCTAGAGAGAAAAAATAAGGATACTGTGGTGTATTTTTTCCCTGTTGAAAGAGTCTTAACTATCAATAGCAGAAATGTATCATGAAGAGAGGGACAAAACATTATCAAGTTTTTCCAGAAGGCGCTGGTGTTAAGCCACAACTGCAGCATAGGTCTGAAATGCAGACGGTCTTTGCTTCTTTGGTCAGAAGGGGATAACCCCGTTCCGCCACACTGATGATAGGGAGAAGCAAGAAGGACTCTTGTGTGTACTTACCGGTTGCTGCTAAGCTTCAGTTCTGTAGCTTGTCTCCTGTGATATTGAGAAATAAACCTTTTCTCTGGCCTGAATCATTTTGGGAATTACTGCATGTGTAACCCGCTGGTCAGTGTGTGTCGTGTCCCCTTCTGTGTGTTTTTTGTTTGTTTGTTTGTTTGTTTTTACCAATATGGTCCTAGTGTGGACACAGTTATATCAATTTAAAGGTGCTTTATACCAGCATAATTTATTCCCCTTCCCCTGTGGGAATAAACTATACCAGTATAAGCTCACTCATACCGGTATGCCTGCTTCCACACTAGAGGAGCTTTATTGCTTTAACTATACGGTATAGTTAAAGTGGTACAACTTTTGTGTATAGACAAGGCTTGAGGTTGGGTTAAAAATCATGAGCTTTACCCCTTCGCCTCCAAAGGATTGGGATCAATTTATTTATCTTGTGTTTTTCTTAACTTTTAGGGTACAATTGCCTCCCATTTTTGAGCTTTTCTTTGTAACTATAAGGGCTTTTAAAAAAAGAAAGCTGTGATTGCATGGGAATCTCATGACTCCGGTCGCTAGGACAGGGGTCGGCAACCTTTCAGAAGTGGTGGGCCGAGTCTTCATTTATTCACTCTAATTTAAGGTTTCGCGTACCAGTAATACATTTTTAGAAGGTCTCTTTCTATAAGTCTATAATATAGAACTAAACTATTGTTGTATGTAAAATAAATAAGGTTTTTAAAATGTTTAAGAAGCTTCATTTAAAATTAAATTAAAATGCAGAGCCCCCCCAACCAGTGGCCAGGACCTGGGCAGTGTGAGTGCCACTGAAAATCAGCTTGTGTGCCGCCTTCGGCACGCGTGCCATAGGTTGCCTACCCCTGCGCTAGGGCTTTAAGAAAACCACCAAATATCTCAAGACTCGCAACAAAATCATGAGAGTTGACAATAATGCGATCCGTTATGTTGTTGATATTTAAATAACAGCCTTTCACTGAGCTCCTTGCTTCTTCAAGATTTCTGCTGGTCCCAGTCAGGACTGGGGTTGCATTGTGTTAGGTGCTGTACAAACACATACGAAGACACGTGGTTGAAGTTTTACCAGTGTGAGCAGAGTTAGGCCAACACTGCTTTTGAGAATCACCTGCTGTGCTCCTAAGTGGACCTGTGCCAATAGTGGATCTTTTGATGCATTGGCAATTCTGAAAAATTAAAAAAAAAAGAAAGAAAGATTTGGGGTTGAACTGAAAACAAAATGTTGGGTAAGATAAAAGTTGAAAAAATCATTTTGGATGGAACAAAATGTTTCGTTTCTAATTTGAGCCTTTTTTAAATGTTTCAGTTGTAAAAAAAAAAAAAGAAAGGACATTTTGAAATGGAAATACTTTGATTTTTTTGGAATTTTCTTTTTTTTAGTTTTCGACTGAATTTTTTTTTGCAGAATTGCCATGTATTCATGAAATGTTTCGATGTCGCCAAATCTGCATTTTTCACCCACAAAGAATTTTGGTTGATAAATAGTACCCCGCTCTCCTCCTAAGTCACTTTGAAAATCTTGTGCACAGTGAGTAAAATAGGAAATTGCTTCTATCTAGTTGCCCATTTTTGTTTTGTTTTTAAACAGAGAGTCGACGAAGAGGCGGTGGTGGATCAAGGTGGGACCAGTAATGTCGTTAATATTCATTATGAGAAAGAAGAGCTGGAAGGTAAGGTCAAAGGCTGCAGCTGATAACTATATTTTTCAGTTTTTCTAGTACATCATTAACGTCTAGCTAGATGGAACCTGGAGTAAATGTACTTCTTGGCTAATAAAGTTCCAGATCAGATAAATGATTGGCCATAACACAACTTCCATCAGTCTCTTTGCGATTGGATTGCCCACCCATTAGCGCCGTGACTTACACTCCTTACACACCTGGGGCCTGGTGTTCCATGGTGCAGTTGTTTACACCAGTGCAAAGCGAGGTGTAAATTGTTGCCGTTCGGGCTTGGCAGCATCTTACACTCACTGTCGTGAATGGCAGCACAAGGACAGAACAACAGAGAATCAGGCCCTTTGGATACAGCTGAACTTTGCATTGCTCATTCAGCAGGGTTACATTTTTGTATGAGTTGGAAGACAAAATGCACAAAGAGCCACTGCCTGGGCTGTAAAAGAGTCTCATTCCCATCGGTCGGGCCGTGCAAAGGGGTGTTAGTGTACATGAGACTCCTGCTCATTAACTGGCCTCGTGCTAAAGAGAAGCAGTGGGACTTGAGAGCAGATCTGGGCAATATGTGTATAGTCCGTGATTTGTCATTTGACAAACTGAGCCCTGTTTTTGTTGGCCAGTTATCCATGAATAAAATGTGTCCTTCTCACAACCTGTTCAGACGTGGTGTGCAAACCCTGCCGGGGAACCTTCTGCTGAGACGCTCCCAAAGGAAAGCAACAAATAGGAACCCAGTTAGTTTACCCAGAAATTAGCTGACCCAATGCTGAGCAGTTCCTGTTTGCATGGAATGCCACATTGTATCGGACAGTCCGTTAATTGCTGTGAGTTTTTGACTGTGATGATTATTTTGGTCGTGCGTAGGGATCAACTGAGCATGCGGGCCCATTGTGTTAAGTCCTATACGAGCTTAGAGCAATGGACGGAGGTGCAGAGACCTGCTAAAGAGAGGAGAAAAGGGTATAAGAGCATGTCTACACTTAAAACACTGCCTCAGTGAAAACGTTAGTATGCAGATGGAAGAGCTTCTCCCGTCAGCGTAGCTAATCCACCTCCGTGACATGGCTCTGTCTACACTGTGGGTTAGGTTGGTACAATTGCGTCATTCAGGGGCACGGATTTTTCACACCCTTGAGCAAAGTACTTATACTGACGCACATTTATAGGGTAGGCCTGGTGGGAGTGATCACGGGATGGGTTGCGTACGGCATGTTAATACCATGAATTTTGATTTTTAAGGGGTGGGGAGTTTTTTGGAGGGGATTACCTAATAGAGAGACGAGGGAAGGGAGAGGGGATGCAGAGAGGAATAGGGCCGGGTGGAAGAGGGAAAGGAGAAAGAATGTGGGGAAAACCAGCCAAGAATGTGAAGCAAGCAGCCAAAGGGAGACAATATCCAGCTGACAAAGTGGACAAATCTCCGACGACATTGCTCCATGTACTGCACTGCCTCCATGCCGTGTCCTAACACAGCCGAGTGTTTTGAGTAAAGACTAACCCTTGTGAGGGCTCAAAACATATTTAGAAAAGAAGAGAGAGAGCATGTAGGTTCTGCTGACTCTGCCTGCATTGTTCAGGCCAAGGAGATACATCATACAGGCTGTGTCTTCAACATGCCTGGCCTAAAGATTTGCCTTGCACTGGTGCCGGTGATGACACAAAATACAGAGCAACATATAACCCAGCTTTTTGATTCTTGCTTCATCTTCTGTCCCCGCTTTTACAGATTTCAAAGCCAGAAGAGGGACCACTATGATGACCAAATCTGACGGCCTGCCTTACAGAGGCCAGAGAATCTCATTAAATTTCAGGTTCAATTCTGGCCAAATGGGCTTAAATGAGTAATAAGAGAGGCAGCAGACATTTTTCTTATTTAAAATAAAAATTATAAATAAAGGAACAAAAGAAAACTCCAGAGGAAACAACATTAGATACAGGAGACGGGTGGGATGACTCATCAGCATATTTTCTCAGTCTAGCAGGTAGAAAAACCCAGCTTTGATAGGCCACTGGAATGATCTGAATGCTTAAGGTGTCTGACTATGATTTGTCTAATAGTTCATTATCAGGAGATTGGCTTAATCTCCTCTTGTGCTGTGCCTTATGCAATCTTTGAAAATAATTACCTTCTGCCTCTGCTTAATGAGCTGTCGGGAACATTGTCCTATTAAAGTTGTAAATTACAAAGAGGTTTGTTTCCTTCTTAAGGGCTTTTTAAATCAAGCCGCTGCCTTGTTTTTGAAACTTTATAATAATAAAATAAACCAGATATGTCAGATCTAAAATAGAACAAGTCCATGACCTTTAAGGGGCCCTGCAAAAATGGCTCCTTTGCAGATATCTGACTGACAGTTGAGAGAATACAGGGCTGGCCTTACCATAAGGTGAACTGAGGCGACCGCTTCAGGTGCCAAACTGTGTGTGGAGGGCGCCACTAGGACCTAGAGTGTAGAAAATTGTGTCTGCCACTGGTGCATATGTAATCTCTCTGCTCTAGATGCACAGAGATGGTGGAGTGCTGTGCTGGAGGAAGGAGGGCACAAGAGACATAACAGGCAGGCAGGAGAAAAGGTGAGAGGGAATAACAGAAAGCAGCAGAAGATGCAGGGAGAGAGAGGAGGAGGAGCCTCTTAGGTACCTCTCCAGCACTCCCAGGAGTCTGGACTGATTCACACCAGCTTCTCAGGGAGCTTCCTGTTTCCTGCTGCTTCTCTGAACCCACTTGAGGAGAACAGGCAGTCAACTGAAGTAGTCAGAGCCAGTTAGGCCCTTAAGACGCTGATGTCATCCCTCACTCAGGCCCTGCTACCAGCCTGCTCATTTGTCCCCTTCAACGGAGTGTTGAGAGCCACTGTGGCTGGCACAGAACAGCAGTCGTGAGTGAAAGAAGAAAACGCCCCTCTGGGGCAGCATTCAGAAAAAGAAAGAAAGCAAAGGAAGCTTTTCTGTCTAAGCAGGAAGGAGCTCTCCTGAGATACATAGACACAAATGTCCACGGTGAGCCTTCCGGGCTCAGTGAGGATGTGAGGGCAAGGAGATGCCTGATTTTCCAGTTAGTCAGAGTGCAGGTGACCCGGCAGCTACTGGAACATCCATATCCAGTGGATGTAACCATGCACATTCCTGAAGAAAAGTGTAGATCAGACAAGAGTGTGGTGGAGGCGCAAGAAGCAGCTGCTTCTGAGTTTAGTTCCTTAAGTCTGGATGATCCAGGGCTGTGGACCCACTTGAGCAATAGCCTGAGGGACTTCCTTGTACTGCATGGGCCACAGCAAGTGAAAAACTTCACGTTCCCCAAAGACAATGAAAACAGAAGTTTCCGTCTAACACATCACTGGTGTGAAATCCCCAATGGTGACTAAGTGGAGAGGCCGTGGCTTATGTACTCAAAAACCCAGAATGCTGCATTACTGTTTTTGTTGCAAACTCTTCCAGTCTAATGTTCCAGCCACATTGTGTTCTACAGGAACAGAGGACTGGAAAAATCTGTCTAGAAATCTGGCATGCCACGAGAAGGCAGCAAATCACCAGAGAGCATTCCATAGGTGGAAAGAGCTTGAGATGAGACTAAGGTTAAAGGCCACCATGGATGATCAGCATCAAGAGAAGATTGCATCAGAGTCTCTTTACTGGCAAAATGTTCTGAAAAGGCTCATTGCCATTGTGAGAATGCTTGCTACCCAAAACCTAGCACTGTGTGGAACATCAGATCAGCTGTATATGCCAAACAATGGAAACTCTTAAAATTGTGAAGCTGATGGCTGAGTTTGATGCTATATTTCAGGAGCATCTAAGAAGAGTCAACACCGAAGAAATGTATACACACCACAACCTTGGAAAAACCATTCAAAATGAGATCACACAGTTACTGGCAACAAAAGTCAAACAGAAAATGGTGGCAGATCTGAAATCAGCATGCTATTACTCTCTTATTCTGGAGTGCACACCTGACATCAGCCATATGGAACAAATGACTTTAATGGTGCGTTTTGTAACAACAACACAACCTAGTGAAAATGTTCCTGCAATGGTGACTGTCAGAGAGCATCTTCTAGAATTTATTGACACTGATGATACTACAGGAGCTGGTATGACAAATGTGCTTCTTAAAAAGCTGAAGATAGGGAAATTGTGATAGCTGACATGAGAGGTCAGGGCTATGATATTGGTGCCAACATGAGAGGAAAGAACAGGAGTGCAGACACGGACCTGAGAGTTAAACTCTTGAGTTTTTTTTGTCCCATGCAGTTCTCATTCATTGAACTTGGTGGTCAGTGATGCAGCATCACTGGCTGCTGAATTTTTTAATGTAGTTCAAAGCATCTATGTATTTTTCTCTGCAACAACTCCTCGATGGCAGATTTTGAAGCAAGATCTGAGAACATCCTCTCTGACACTGAAACCACTGAGTGCCACACGATGGGAAAGTCGAGTGGAGGCGATAAAGCCTATCAAACACCAAATTGGGAAGACAGATGATGCCATAGTTGCCATTATGGAGGATAATGCTATGACAGGAACTGTTCATGGGACAACAGTGGCAGAGGGAAATGGAATCGCCAGAAACATACATAACTTCACATTTCTGTGTTGCTTGGTGTTGCGGCATGACATCCTGTTTGAAATAAATGTTGTAAGCAAGAGACTCCAAGGTGTTGACCTTGATATATCTGGAGCAATGGAACAACCGGACAAAGCAAAGTCATACCTACAGTCTTACAGGTCAGATGAGGGATTTCAAAATGTTCTGAAGAGTGCAGAGAAATTGGCAGAGGAACTTAACACTGAAGCTATTTTCCCATCCATTCAGGAACACAAGGGTCACCGAAGAAGAAGACATTTTGATTACGAGGCAAGGGATAATCCCATAAAAGACCCTACACAACAATTCAAAGTTGAATTCTTTAACCAGGTGATAAATCATGCAGTACAGTCAGTTGAAGAATGTTTCATGCAGCTCAAGGAACACATCAATATATTTGGAATGTTGTATGATATTCTAAAACTCCTCACTATACCTGAAGAAGACCTACACCAGCAGTGCAGGGCACTAAAGACAGTGCTGACACAGATGACGTGCGATATTGATGCGAGTGATTTAGGTGATGAACTGAAATCCCTTTCAAGATACATTTCAGCAGGATCAACTCCAAAAGCTGTTCTGGAATATATGTGCACAAGTAAGATGACCACCCTCTTTCCAAATGCTTTTGTTGCTCTGCACATACTTCCAACACTTCCTGTAACAATTGCCAGTGGAGAATGCAGCTTCTCCAAGGTGAAGTTAATAAAAACACACCTGTGCTTCACAATGACACAGGAGAGGCTGGTCGGCCTTGCAACCATCTCAAGAGAGCATGAGCTGGCCCAGACTGTGGACCTTCAGGAATTAGTTCAAATCTTTGCAGCCAAGAAGGCACGGAAAGCACCACTTTGATTATTCAGATAAAAATGCCAGTGTTTACTATGCAGACAAGAAAAGTTACATTTGCTGTTCAGGTGTTTGAAAGTTAAGTGTTACTTAAAATTTTTGAACAAGGCATTTTAAGTTGTCAGTTCTCCTTTATTGGAGTAGGTAGCAGAGCAGTACCATGAGAGGAGCAGAACAGGAAAAAGGCAGAGTTGAGACCTTTCAAAGTTTTGGCCCAAGTGAGAGGGCATGAGGGCGTCATTTGAGCTCCCTGCCTCAGGTACTAAAGTGTTGTGGGCCAGCCCTGAGACTGTAGACTGAGTTCTTGTCTACATGAGAAAGTTGCACTGGTTTTACTTAAATTGGTTTTTAAACTGTGTGCTGTCTCCTCCTCGAGCACCGCTCCCCTAGCTCCCATTGGCCAGCTGGTGCTCGGGGAGGAGACAGCACACGGAGCCCTGTAGTCCCCCCCGCCTAGGAGCCGGATCTGCTAGCTGCTTCTGGGGCACAGCGCAGTGCCAGGACAGGTAGGGACTTAGACCTTCAGTACCGCTGATCGGACTTTTAATGGCCCGGTCGGAGGTGCTGACCGGAGCTGCCAGGGTCCCTTTTTGACCTGGCATTCAGGTTGAAAACTGGACACCTGGCAACCCTACAGAGAACTTCCCCCGAAACAATTTCTAGAGCAGATCTTTTAGAAAAACACCCAATCTTGATTTTAAAAATAGTCAGTGATGGAGCATCCATCATGAGTCTTGGTCAGTTGTTCCAAAGTTAATTATTCTACCCATTAAAAATGTTCCCACTCTGAATTTGTCTAGATTTAACCTCCAGCTGCTGGATCATGTTCTACCTTTCTCTGCTAGATTGAAAAGCCCATTATTAAATATTGGTTCCCCAGGGAGGTACTTTTAGTCTGTAATCACCCCTTAACCTTCTCTTTGTTATGCTAAACGCTAAATAGATCAAGCTTTTTAAGTCTGTCACTATAAGGCTTGTTTTCTAGTCATTCTTTTCTGAACCCTCTCCAATTTATCAACATCTTTGTTGAATTGTGGGCACCAGAACTGGACACAGGATTCCAGCAGTGGTTGCACCACTGCCAAATACAGAGGTAAAATAACCTCTCTCCGCCTACTTGAGATTCCCCTGTTTATGCGTCCCAAGTTTGCATTAGCTCTTCTGGCCACAGAGTCACACTGGGAACTCATGTGCAGCTGATTATCCACCACGACCCCCAAATCTTTTTCAGAGTCACTGCTTCCCAGGATAGAGTCACCCATCCTGTAAGCACGGCCTCCGTTCTTTGTCCCCAGGTATATAAATGTGCACGTAGCTGTGTGAAAATGCAGTTTATCACGCAATCTCTTTGAATTAGGGTGACCAGATAACAAGGGTGAAAAATCGGGACGGGGGTGGTGGTAATAGACATCTATATAAGAAAAAGCACCAAATATCAGGACTGTCCCTATAAAATCAGGACATCTGGTCACCCTACTTTAGATCAGTGGCCCTTTCTCTAAATTATTTACCAGCCTGCCAATTTTTGAGTCATCTGCCATCTCTATCAGTGACGAATGCTGAACCGACTTGGAACAAAATGCTCTGATGTTTCCAAATCAAAATGTTCCTGAAAGTTTTGGTCCATGAAAACTTTTGATATTTCACTTTTTCTTTCCTGATTCAGGATAAAAACAGAAGCTGAAATATTGGAATTTTCCCTTGGAATGGAATTTTGACGTTTTGCTTAACTCTGTCATTGTGTGACCCAAGTCAGCGGTTCTCACACGTTAGCAACCCGAGGACCCCCATTTTGATTTAAATTATTTTGTGGAGCCTCAAACTCCCTGCTCAATCCCAGGCCCTGCCCCCACTCTATCCCTTCTCCCAAGTCCCCACCGCTGCCCCACCTCTTCCCACCCCCACTCCACCCTTGCCCCTCCTCTTCCCCGCCTCTTTCTTCCCCCTCTCCCAAGCAGGTCTGGTCCCCGCTCCTCTCCCTCCTTCCCCGTGCCTCCTGATCACTGTCGAACAGCTGTTCCCGAGCATGCAGGAGGCTCTGAGAGGGAGGGGAAGGAGTTGATCAGCAGGGCCTGTTCCTGAGCATGCAGGAGGCTCTGGGAGGGAGGGGAAGGAGTTGATCAGTGGGGCCTGCAGACCACCTGGCGTACCCTCGCATACCCCAGTTTGAGAAATGCTGACCTAAGTGTTTTGTTTTTTTTTTACTGACTTTGAACATTATACGTTATGAAGCACAGCTATATGAACAGCAATGTTGCACCGTGGGCACCATTCATCTTGACAGGCACTGTGGGGCTAAGAGTGACACAGACTGATATGCTTCTGCTTTGTTGCAGGGCACAGAACGCTATACGTTGGGGTACGGATGCCTTTGGTGAGACAAAGCCACAGGCATCACAGGAATCATGGCCAGAAACATCGGAAACGAGACCGGGCGAAGGGAGCCATTCAAGAAGATGAGCAGGAATCTCATGGTAAATAACATCTCAGGCTAATGTACAATGGGAACATAGCGTGCGTTTAATGATGGAAGCAGAACTTATATAAGTAATGGGAATCAATATTTTTTAATAGATCCATCGATTCCAATGCCAGAAGAGACCATGATGATCTAGCGTGACCTGGTTTGAGCATTAGCCTGCTAAACCCAGGGTTGTGAGTTCAATCCTTGAGGGGGCCACTTAGGGATCTGGGGCAAAAATTGGTCCTGCTAGTGAAGGCAGGGGGCTGGACTCAATGACCTTTCAAGGTCCCTTCCAGTGATAGGTATATCTCCAATTATTATTATAATAACACAGGCGAGAGACCTTCTCCAAAAGAATTCTTAGAGAAGATTAGTTAGAAAAACCTAGAGTCTTGATTTAAAAGTTATCAGGGATAGAGTATCTACCACAAGTGTTGGTAAATTGCCTGGCATTGCTCTTCCTGGGATAACATGGGGCACTGGACATGGAAAGTTCATTGCCCAATCTCACCCCAGTGAAAGCAACATCTGAGTTTTTTTATTCGCTCTGAAATAGTTAGAGCCAAACTTGTGCTAGTTAGCGTGTACGAAATTAAGAGGGGAAATTCTGGCTCCGCTAAAGTGACTGGGAGCTTTTGCCATTCGCTTCATGAGGGCCAAGAATTTACTCCTAGTAATTCAGTTTATAATCAGCATTTATTATTTGTAGAGGAAGCACCCAGAAGCCCCCTGCTAGGATCGGGGCCCCATTATGCTAGGTATGATGCAGACACATAGCAAGCAATGATCCCCGTCATAAAGGAGCTTTCGGTTGAAACAGACAAGACAGAGGAAAGGTGGACGAGAAATATGCAGCATACAAACAAAGTTATCCGAGCGAAAGCTGGGAACGGTCGTGTTATTTCATGATTCGTTTTTACTTTTTAGCTCTGTTCTTTTTCTTTGGGGGATTTTTAATCTGCTAAATACATTTATAAATAATAGAATCACAGAAAGGTAGGACTTGAAGGGACCTCGAGAGGTCATGAAGTCCAGGCCCTCGTACTGAGGCAGGACCACATATACCCTGTCAGGTGTTTGTCTAACCTGTTCTTAAAAACCTCCTGCCCTCAGCACCTTCTGCACACCGCTGAACAGCTGATCCGCAGTGGGCGGGAGGCGCTGGGGGGTGGGGGCGGAGAGAGGAGCTGATTGGCTGGGCCACCGGTGGGTGCCTATGAATTTTATATTTGGCTTCTGACATGTGGGTCGGTTTGAAACCAAGCATCTTTGGCATGATGTTTCTATTCGATACATATAACAATGAGCAACCTCTTCCTCTTAAATGTGGCATTTCTTTAATGGTGTAACCTGGTCACAG
Source organism: Gopherus flavomarginatus (assembly GCF_025201925.1). Classification (NCBI taxonomy): domain Eukaryota; kingdom Metazoa; phylum Chordata; order Testudines; family Testudinidae; genus Gopherus; species Gopherus flavomarginatus. The sequence continues at coordinate 23,535,361 of NC_066632.1, read as the reverse complement.
CAGATGCCTCTTTAACTGTTTGTTAATTAGACACCCCGTCTCAGCGAGTTCAGTTTATCCTTGGTATGGAGGAGGACGAGGAGCACGTTCCCCACGATTTGTTCACAGAGCTGGATGAAATCTGTGTGAAAGAAGGAGAAGATGCCGAATGGAAGGAAACAGCCAGGTGACACATAGCTATATACTCCACTGGCTCAATGAAACTGAATGTGTTTTCCTGACCTCCCATCAGGCTATGTTTTTGGTACCATTTCCTTGAAGTGCTGCCCAATGATACCACCTGCTGGAAGAAGAGATGCTGCTGCTAGACAGGGCTTTCATAGTCTGTCACTTCCAGAGTGTGACTTGGTAAAGAGGTGGGGGAGGAAGATATGATGCGGATCCCTTGTATATAGCACAGCACCTCTGCTTTTTCAGGCACCTCCTATGTAATAACAGCATGTGGAAGAATCGAAGGCAGGCATGTTGATGTACAGACATGGGGAGGCGAGACGGTCCAGTGATCAATGTGTTAGCCTAGGCACATGGGAGACCCAGGTTCATGTCCCTGCTCTGAGACAGGCTTGCTGTGTGACCTTAGGCAAATCACTTAGTCTCTTTCTGCCTCAGTTTCCCATGTGTAAAATGGGGATGGTAGCGATGCCCTGCATCACAGGGGCTTGTGAGGCTAAATACATTAAAGACTGAGAGGTGCTTACATACTAGGATAATGGGCACCATATAAGATAGAAAGGCATGGATGTTGCGAGGACAAATGCTTTAAAGATTATGAGGCGTTTGTGCACTATACTAAGATGATGAGAACAGCCATACTAGATCAGACCAATGGTCCATCTAGCCCAGCATCCTTTCATTTGATAGGGGCTAATGCCTGATGCTTCAAAGGAAATGAACAGAACAGGGCAACCATCAAGTGACCCATCCCCCGTCGTCCAATCCCAGCAGCTGCTGTGCCCTATGTAAAATAAATATAAAATAGACCCTTCAGCGCATTATTAGAGCTGGTGGAATTTTTTGCGTCAGCTGCTTAAAAACCAAAATGTGCCCTTGATCCTCTTCCCTTTTCCAACTTTGAACCGTTAATTGAGTTACCGAATGTCTATGGGGTAGATTTCATACACAGCTTTGTATCTTTGCAACACCTGCTTGAGAGTCTTTTCACCACAACTGGTTGCTGCCGGTATTTATTTGTGTTTGGTTTGCCATGCTTCCAGGTGGCTGAAGTTCGAAGAAGATGTGGAGGACGGAGGAGAACGCTGGAGCAAGCCCTATGTAGCGACACTTTCATTACACAGCCTCTTTGAGCTGAGGAGTTGTATCATGAACGGGACTGTCCTTCTGGATATGTGTGCCAACAGCATCGAGGAAATTGCAGGTACTGTTTTACTGAGTGATCAGTTGGGTCATGTCAGAGAAAAAAGCTTTGGGCAATATCCTTGTGCATTTCTGAACGAAGTAACTTCCCTCTGCATCATGTTTGTTCCTGCAAAATCCTCGGTAGGGATGCCATCAAAACAGCAAATGTTAAGCAAACATATTAGAATATGCACAGAAACCGAACTTTAGATTTGGAACCATGATTTTTCCACCGTGAAATCCTGATTACATTCATCCAATCAAGGTCCAGAAACAGACCATGTGACAATCAAAAGAGCGCACCTTTCAAATATCAAATTTTCTCATGTTTTACAGACCTACAATTATTCAGAGAAATAATTTGGAGAATAACTTCAGATAACAGAAATGAGTCTAATAGATTAACATGCTATTGTTGTTCTAGAGGTGTATGTCTGGACCATTTGGGGTCAGAAAAAGAGGTAAAATCCATTGAATAAACTATTTGTTACAAATATCTCACCTTAATTTATTCTGTTTTAAGACGTGGGAATCTGTGTGAACTATGCAAATTCTTTAAGGGGTTATTTACATAGGAAAACAGTCCAGAATAGCTATGGCAGGCTAGCTATTCTAACTCCCCATGCGGACACTTTTATTCCACACCAAGGGTGCTTGTATCTGGTTTAATTTAGTCATCTTTGAAAGTGGATTAAGCTAAACTGCAAAAAGGCACTCTTAGCATTTGCGTACACATGAAAATTAATCCGGAATAAAGTAAGGTATAAATTTAAAGTGTAATAACTATTCCTGTTTGATGCCATGAGTAGACACTTCTATTAGTTTAATCCAAATAGTTTGGATTAAGATAAGTACATTATAAATAATTCAGAATGTTGCATTCTTACTCTGGGGTAAGAGCATCCACACATGGAGAGAATCAGGAATAGTTAATCCTCTTTAAATTCATGCCCCAATCTTATTTTGGATTGGTTTTCATATGTGGACAAATCCTAATTCCGCATTAACTTAATCCATTTCTAAAGTGGATTGAGACAATTCAGAATAAATCAGAATAGTCAGTTGGGAATAACTCCCCATGTAGATAAAACCTTACTGTGGAATAGGCGAGTCCATACAGCAAGTTAGTGGAATAGGCATGTCCATACAGAATAGCTATTTCACTTCATATTCAGTACCTACTTTATTTTGCAATATGTAGACAAGACCTAACTTTCAAAGCCAGGGTTCCTTTGGCAGAGGGCCAAGTAATACATTTCTGTTGAGATAATTGAGGGTAATTGAGAAAGCAGCTTTGTAGAAATTATTTTTGACTGGCAGATCTCCATTCAAACTCTTTCAAGGTCTAGTGATGTCAGATCCGTTCTTAGCACGTTCCTCCTCGAGCACTGCCAGTTACAGTCAATTATCCAAGAAATCTCAGGGAAGCCAGTTATAGACTGGTTATAATTTGGCTAAATGTGTAGAGCAATGCAATTAGGAAAGAAAACTGCATTACTGAGAACGGGGAATAATAACTGCATTAGCTAAGCAGTGAATAATCATTTCGCAGAGACTTTTTAGCAAAGAAAACTCCCTGCCTTCGTTGGAAGACAAAGGATATGTGTACGCAGCATGTGGGAGTGTGCTTCTCTGCATGGTTAGACAGACGTGTGCTAGCTCTGCTTGAGTTAGCTGTCTAAGTAAAAACCTGATCCCCTAGGTATGTACTCAGTTGGCTAGTCAGAGTCACTGTGCATGCCACCATGGCCACGCTGCTACTTTTAGCACGTTAGCTCGAGCAGAACCAGTGTGTGTCTGTCTATCCATGCTGGGAAATACGTTCCCAGCAGCTGCGCAGGCATGCCCAAAGACGTATTAACAATGCTACAATGTCTCCCTAAATAAGATCGCGTCGGCATTGGTTGTCTTTTCCGTCTGGCGGTAGTAACGCTCTCCTATGAGGCGTGCGACCTTATTCCCAGCTCATCGTGGGTTGAAACTGTCACGGGTTTTGTCCCACTGCTCTTTGCTGGCTGGCTGGGGCTATAGTGATTCTTGGAGTGAGTCCTGGCTCCACTGCAGTTACAACCTCGCCCTCTCTCTTCCTCGGTGTTTGGAAAGCATGTAACCCACTGTCAGCATGACTGCAATACGAAAACGAGGGGGTGGTTTGCAGGGGGAAAGGATGATCCGCGGAATCTTCACCAAGAAACAAAGGGGAAATGTTTAATTCTCAGATCAGGCAAGGGCTTGATGGTGGCACTTAATCTGTGTGGTACCTCAGTTTTCTCCATGTGTAAGATAGGGATAGTCTTTCATAGAATCATAGAATATCAGGAATGGAAGGGACCTCAGGAGGTATCTAGTCCAACGCCCTGCTCAAAGCAGGACCAACACCAACTAAATCATCCCAGTCAGGGCTTTGTCAAGCCTGACCTTAAACACCTCTAAGGAAGGAGATTCCACCACCTCCCCATCATATGGGGACACTGTGGAGGTGCAATTCAGGGATTGCTGTGGCCATGAAGTCTTTCTAAGCACAGAGCTAAATAAGAATAGTTTGAGGGCATGTTTAGTTCTGTCAACAGTACTTATACTGCTTTTTTCTGAGCACCTCCCGTTCCTTAATGCATTTATCCTCAGAACTCGCCCTGGGAGGTAGAGTGATGCTATTATCCGACTTTACAGGTGTAACTGAGACATAGGGAGACTTGCCCAAGGTCACACAGGAAGTGTGTGGCAGAGCAGGGACACAAATTCAGTCCTAGAAGAGCTCTGTAATCACTGTTCCTCACTTCCTATTGGCTTGTACATTGAGCACATGGACATTCATCGGTGACACAATCTGCACGCTAGAGAACTGATTTTCTCCTCCCCCAGATATGATCCTGGATCAGCAAGAACCAAGCAGTGAGTTTGATGAAAGCATGAGAGAGAATATCCGGGATGCCCTCTTAAAAAAGCATCACCACCAGAATGAGAAGAAGAGGAACAACCTCCTTCCGATTGTCCGCTCTTTCACTGATGTCAGCAAGAAACAGTCAGATCCACACTTATTGGATAAAACGGGTGAGGATTTCTGGGTCGCGCCTTCAGACAGCCTGACCCTTTGAGGTGGGATTTTCCAAAAGGCCTGAATCACCAAGGAGCACAAATCCCAGCTAAGTTATCTATGACTTCACTGGAAAAAAAACGGTGTTGGTTTTTTACATGATGATTAAAGCTGGAAAGCTGAGGGAATAACTGATTATATAGTTTGCCCGTAGTTCTGAAAAACTGAAAAAAAATCATTGCGGGTTGACTGCAAAATGAAATATTTTGCAATTTTTGCCAAGTAAAAAAGTTAAAAAATAAATCCACCTTATTTCAGGTCAAACAAAATGCTCTGTTTCAATTTCAAGCATTTCAAAAATAACATTAAAGGAAATTTCTCTGCCGTGTGTTGTCACCTGAAAGAATCAAAATATTTTGTTTTGAAAATGTCAAAATGAAACATTTCAGCATTCTTGGATTTTTCTTGTGGTAGTTTGTTTTTCTTAAGACGAACAATTTGGCAAATCTGACACGAATCCATGAAATGTTTCAGTGTTGCTGCATCTGCCTTTTTTTACCGGAAAAAGCTTAAGTCAAAAAATTGTGCTTAGCTCTAATCATGAAGCCAGATGACTGGTAGTTTTGACTCCTTAGCATTCATACTGATCGCTGTGTAGGGTGACCTGACGTCCTGATATTTAAGCATCTGTCCTGATATTTCATGGTACTCCTTTTTTTCTTTTTTTTATTTGCTCCACCGGCGACACCTCCCCCCGCATGTGTCCCGAGTATCAGTAAAGACTAACAGATTTATTTTGGCATAAGTTTTGGTGGGTAAAAAACCCAGTTCTTCAGATGCAACCCACGAAAAGCTTACGCCCAAATAAATCCGTTAGTCTTTAAGGTGCCGCTGGACTTCTTGTTGTTTTTGTGGATACAGACTAACACGGCTACCCCCTGATAAGTATCAATGTAAAATCTTAGTGGAGACAATGCACTTTAGGTGAGGGGTATACAGTTAACCTCAAATAGTTACTCTGAGGTTAAAACTACCCAGGCCTTGTAAAAAATACACCTTTTTTTGCAGTGAAGCTATAGCCTTTAACACATATTAGAAATGAGAGGTGATTCTGTAAAATGCATGAAGCTATCACTTATCAAGATGCCCCAAAATAAGAAGACTTCTTGTAATGGGACTCAGGGAAATTGGGAGGACGTTTCTGTAAGGGTTTTCTTTTCTTTATTTCTCTTTAGTTACTTTGTTTTTTCGTGGGAGAAGGAGCTGGTGTTGGGCAGCTCAAAAGCTTTTTGCTCTAGTATCCTTTCAGCTAATGGGAGCTGTGTGTGATTACTTAGCATTCATGCAAATACAGTGCTGATCAGTACATCACATAGTACTAACTGCTGTCCTGCAACAGTGTGTGTTTGCCACAAATGGTACAGAGGAAACATGCTTCCTTGGGCTTTCTGATCTCTTTTTCCTTTAGCAATGCACGCGCAGTGTCCTCAACCTGGCACCACCAGTCTAGAAGTTAAAAATGGAGTGACCCACGACACTAGTCCTATGGATTTAAGCAAGGTGAGATGCTATGTGTGGCTGTGTCAGTCAAGGTAAATACAAGAAATGTGGATAATTTGATGGGGCCAGATGTTTCTAGAGCTCAGCATGCTGGATGAGGAGCCTGCTTGAAAAAACTGGCTATAAATTTCGTAATGGGGGCAAAGTAGAGATTGGTGACATTTTTTAGCCAAAACTTTTTTTGGCTAAAAAATACAGATTTGGGTTGTCTGAAACCTTTTGTGTATTTGTGTTGAATTTGCTGAAATGCTTCAGTTGGGGAAAAAATGGTAAAAAAAATCATATTGTTTGGTTTTAACATTTTCTGACTGATTCATTTTGATTGGAAACAACTTTTCCTTTTGAATTTTACCTCAGTTCCATTAAAAAAAAATACCCTCGCCCCAAAAATGAAACAAAAAGTTTCTTTCAGGTTGAACAAAATATTTCATGTGACCCGAAACAATTATTTGCCCCAGATTTTTTTCTAGTTTGGCCAGCAAACCAAAAAATTAATTATTTGCACAGGCCTAGTGCTGAGTGCTTTGACATACGTCCTTATTTAGGTGCCTAAATGGGAGCTGAGCATTTTTGAAAGTCAGATCCTAATTGTGGGTACTGAGAACTTGAAAATCTGTTCATGAGTTCTTATAACTTGGTTTGGCCCTTGGGCTGGGTCATACTGCCTTAACCATTTGTCCACTGAGATCAACCATTGACATGTGATGCTTATTCTGCATGGGAGGTTATACTGGAATAACTATATAGATTTAAATTCACTGGTTGCTAGAGCCGGGCGAAGTTTTTTTGAAAAATAGTAAATTTGCCCAAAAAATACATTTTTCCAGGTGGTGACGCTCTTCACAAATTTGGGTTGAATTTGACAAATAGTTTCAACAGAAACAGAAAAAAAAATTTTTTTAAAGTCAAAATACCCCAAAATGTCCCAAAAGAAAAGTACCCCAAAGACATTTCATTGTGGGTTGAACAAAACATTTTTGGTTGACCCAAAATGAAATGAAACAATCAGTTTCAGATCAACCAAAACGTTTTCTTGGACCGAAACGATTTTTTTTCTTCCGTTTTTTCTATGTTTGATTAAAAAATATAAAAAACGTTCAGTTTTTGATTGGAACTGAACTGAATTTTGTTTCAGATTTTTTTGGTTTGCCTCCCCTCCTCACCCAGAACATAATATCAAATATTAGCTCATCTCTTCTCCTTAGATTATACAGAAAAAACTTTCCCATGTAAAAGTCCTAAGGCACCTTTATGACAGTACAACTGCATCCATGCTACGGTTGTATCGATTTAACAATTTCAGTAGAAAATCACCCCTCCAACCAGAATAATTAAACCGCTATAACACCTGTGTAGAGAGCAGGCCTCGAAGGTGCAGTTGTGGATCTGGAGGCGTGACTCCTAATTGTCTGAAAATTATTTCTTCATAACTAGGCGGAGCTTCATTTCATGAAGAAAATTCCCACCGGAGCAGAAGCTTCCAACGTTCTAGTGGGAGAGTTGGATTTCCTCCTTCGTCCCGTGGTGGCATTCGTGCGTCTGACGCCAGCCGTCCTTCTCTCAGGCATGACGGAAGTGCCGATCCCAACAAGGTAAGGGTGTTAAAAAACACTTTATCTTTTTTTTTAAAAAATTAAAAAATGTTTAAACATTAAATTAAATTATGTATATATATTCAAATCAGATTAAAAAAATTCTATGGAAAGTCCCAGTAAACTCAGGCCAGCTTTTCTCTTATGCCTTTTATCAGCTGAGTGCACAGGTACGGATTCCGAATGAACTCCAGCCAGTGGGTGAAGTGACGTTTTTACAGAAGCAATACACTTAAAGGGAGAGCTTTTCAGAGGCTTTAATGTGCCTAACTCCCATTGCAAGTTCATGAGCATTGTGTGCTAACTCCCGTTGAAGCAAATTTACTGTGCGGATCCCATTGGAAACTTCAGGTGGTTTCTTTTTGCTCTTTACTACCATTTAATAAAAGCATTTTTTTCTCTGTTTTCTGTGGCCAGGTTCTTATTTATCTTGTTGGGACCAGAAGGGAAAGCACATCAGTACCATGAGATTGGCAGGTCAATGGCCACTCTCATGACAGATGAGGTACGGTATGGCACAAGTGACAATTTCAGCTCTTCTCCTTTGCATTTCTTTGTTTTCTGCCCTCTTCTAAATCATTCTCTCTTCCAGACCAGGATTTAAGGGCATGTACTGTTTGTTTCCAGACTGATAAGATGAAGAATGAGATCAGGATGGCTGTGTAACACTAGGGAAGTTTGTTCTCTTCCCCATGGCAGCCGAAATCCACATTTGCAAAATAGCTCAGCCCCCATTTAGGCATCAAAATAAGCACCCGGCTTTTCAACAAGTCTGCATAATTGCCCTGATTGTGGGTGACAAATAGGCTGTCTGAAAATTTTCGATTGAAACTGTTTTTTGACGGAAGGTTGAGTTTAATTTCAGCAAAACAAAATGTTTTGCAAAAAGTGTGTTCTATGGAAAATTCTGAGATTTTGTTGGAAAACTGAATGTCTGAAAGTTGAAATATTTTAGTTAAAAGCTGAAATAAAGCAGCCATATTCTGAAATATTTGGACTCTGAAAGGCCACCCCAATGCCTTATGGGACTTGTAGTTCAAGAACCTCAGGCTCCCATTCTCCTCTATGTGCTGGGTTCCCCAGGCAGACTACATCTCCCATGATGCACCATGGACAGTGACTGTCCAAGAGGCGAGGCCATGGTGCATCATGGGAGATGTAGTCTGACCAGAGACCCTGGCTTTTACGGGACAGTGGGAGCATGAGGTCACCAAACTGTAATTCCCATGAGGCAAATCAGTGGCATTTCAGAATCAAAATATTCTTTATTTTTTATTTTTCACTGAGCTATTGAAATTTTCTCTGGGAATAAACCTCATTCCCTGGCCAGCTCTAGTCAACTAGCACTTGACAGTCTGGCCCATTATTGTTATCGTTTTGTTATTACTCAAGCGAGGCAGTGCAATCTAGTGGATAAAGCACTCAACTGGGATTCAGGAGAACTGTTTTTAGTTCCCTGCTTGGTCTCTGACCTGCTGTGCAACATAGAATCATAGAGTTAGAAGGGAATGCAAAGGTCATCTAGTCTAATCCCCCAAAGGGCAGGCCATGCCATCTTTCTGTGCCTTGGTTTCCCCTTCCTAAGCTAAGCATGCCTAAACCTTACTCTCTTATTTGTAGATTTTCCATGACGTTGCTTATAAAGCCAAAGACCGTGGTGACCTTGTAGCTGGTATTGATGAGTTCCTGGATCAGGTGACAGTATTGCCTCCTGGAGAATGGGATCCGTCGATTAGAATTGAACCACCGAAAAATGTACCTTCCCAGGTAGGTAACATTTTTCACTTCCAGAATGAGAGAGAGACTATAATGGCTGACGGGGATGTATGAGCAGGAACTGTACACGAGACCCCTGTGAAACAGTGTGTCATACTGGACAGAGCACAGGATGGAACTTGAGACCTGGGTTTTATTCATGGCTCGGCAACTGTCACCCATGCTTGTGGCAAGTCACTTCCCCTCTCTCTGCCTCAGTTTCCCCATCTCTAAAATGGGTATCATAGCTAAGGTTATGACTTAATCATGAGTATTTTTAGTAAACAAAAAATCACAGCCTGTGACTTGTCCATGACTTATACCATAAATATCCTTAATTGAATCTTGGGGGGGTCGCTGCCAGGAAGGAGCACACAGCACCATCTGCATGGGGGAGCCCCTGGGGCCCACTGCCAGGGGTAGCCAGCGGCTGCTCTAGCCACCACCGTGAGGGGAGCCCCCCGGGGGACCAGCAGCTGCTCTGGTTGTCACCAGAGGGATAAAGTCCCAGGACCAGCCGCTGCTCCGGCCGCCCTGGGACCACTGCCGGGAGCCATCAAGCTGTGGCTGCTTTGGCCGCCCCGGGACTGCTGCTCAGGTGGTTGCTCGGGTGGTCCCCGGGGCCAGCTGCTTGGGCAGCCCTGGGGTCAGCCACACTGGCTGCTGCAGAAGTCACGGAGGTTGTGGAAGTCAAGCCCTAATCAGAACACTTTACTAGCTCACACAGGGGTTGTGAGGATACATACATCAAAGACTGTGAAACATGTAGATACTACAGTAATGTTGGCCATATAAGTACTTAGATAGCAGAGATGGCCAGGCTGAATTTCAAAGAGAGGGGCTGGTGGAACACTGTTCTGTGTGAGAGACCCTCAGCTCTGGATCCAGCTGTGTCCGTCCAGTCCAAAATAAACTGGGTGTGTTCATCTTTTGTGCCTGGTGAAAAGTGTATCTGTTAGTACAACCTTCAAAGGCAGGTAGGGGTTGATCTGTGCAGCGGGAGTTCGGGGCTGTTTAATTCTACTAAGCACGGAAGAGTGTCTTGCAATCAGATACCTGGGATCTAGAGGTGAACACCACGAAGATCTCGCTCTTGTGTTTCTGTTATAACAGGACAAGAGGAAGATGCCAGGTGTCCCTAATGGCATTGCTTGCCATACTGAGCCAGAACAGCACAGTGGACCCGAACTTGAACGAACAGGAAGGTTAGTGTGACCAGATTTAACATTCATCTGCCTCTCCTTAAAGTTCACCCGAGACCTTTGCAAGTAATGGATTTTTTTGTTTTTGGTTGGCTGTCACCTGTCTTTTTGTTGTGTTTGTACAGCACCTTGCGCAACAGGGGCTCTGACATGCTAAGATAATACAAATAAATAATAATAATTTTATTATTTACACTTACCTCCTGTGTAAAGCACTTTAAGATCTGATGGAAAGCATTGGAGTGAGGCATCATTTCATTATGAATAGTGTCAGAGCAAGGTGTAGGGTGACTTGCAACATAGAGAATTTACAAGACACCATTGCTTGTCTCTTGTTTAAAAAAGAAAATCTGCCATTGTTGGCTCCGATAGGGGGAAAAATATCATTTTCTTTTCTTTTTTTGCAGGCTCTTTGGTGGTTTGATCATGGATGTGAAACGAAAAGCTCCTTGGTTCTGGAGTGACTTCAGGGACGCTCTGAGCTTGCAGTGCTTGGCGTCTTTCCTCTTCCTATACTGTGCCTGCATGTCCCCCGTGATTACCTTTGGGGGGCTGCTTGGGGAAGCAACCGATGGACAAATAGTAAGAATTTTTTTTTCTAATTCATAAGGTATGATTCCCAGGAGAACAAGCTACATCAGAGAACACCAAGAGCAATAGGCATTGAATTTCACTGCTGCTAATATGTTTTGAGTTCTATTGACTTGCCTTCTGCTAGTTGAGCCTTTAGGGGGCAGGTTTTCTCCACAGCCAAGCAGTCTAGAAATTAAATTTTTTAAAAAATGAAAGCTGAGATTCTGGTGTGATCACTTGATTCCGGGAGCTGGGGCTTTAAGAAACCCCACCAAATGTCACGAGGCTCGTGATAAACTCATGAGAGTTGGCAACACTGACTGATTTCATGGAACTATATTAATTCCCATCCGCAAAGCCTCTGCCCCATGGAATTCCATAGCGTGTGCTGCATATGCTTCGGGCGTGCTAATAAAGTGCAGCTTTCAATGTTACATTTTCAAAGCTGTTATTCCATGGGGCAGCGCTCTCAGTTTGGATAGGTGAATAACACTAACCTGGCAGAGTGATTGCTTTTTAAAATTAAGATCCTGCCGTAGGTAGGATGGGAGGCATAGATGGAAGGTGATGGGTGTCTGTGTAAAAGTCTCAGGGTACATCTACACTTATTTGGAGCTGGAGGTGTAGATTCTAGCTGGAGGCGGTATATCCGTGCTAGCGCCATTTGGGCTAGTGTGCTAAAAATCGAGTGTAGCTGTTGCAATAGGAGGGGCAGCAGGGGCTAGCCGCTGTGAGCACGAGTCCAAAGTGTCTAGTAATTTGATTTCCCATTGCGCTGCGTCACACAACTCCTCATCTTGTCTTTGCCAGTGTTACTATCTCCCCACACCCCCGCAGGTTGTGTATTTATGTAAAGGTTGGCAAGAGTGTGCCATGAGCCCACACCACTTTCATTCAGCCCTGTGCATGTGCTCTTTTATATGGCAGCATTTTGCAGTCATGGGCTGGAGTCCAGAACCCCCAAAATGGCATCAAATCTTAAGGAAGGAAGAGGCATTTGCAGATTTTATTCACTAAATCCAATGCATTGCAATCCATAAACAATACTCATCCCTAGCTCTTATCTGGCACTTTTCATCAGTAGGTCTCAAAGCGCTTTACAAAAGAGGGCGTTATCATTATCTCCATTGTACAGATGGGAAAACTGAGGCAGCATATTTAGTTCCATCCAAAGGAATATAGGACTGGGAAGGAACTGCTTGGTCACCGACTGAAGTCCCTTAGTACTACACCCATATGTTTATTGCTGTTTGGTCATATAAAATGCAAGCAAAGAGATGCAAATTGGGATTTTCAAACCAACTAAGGGATTTGGGTGTCAGATTCACATTAAGAATCTAGCCAGATGTTAGTGTCTTTTGCAAATAATCACATGAATTCTCCATTAAGGTCCTGTACAGCGCTCTGGCAGCATACACTCAGCTTAAAATGGTGTGAATATTGTTTACGCCCACCCTTATGCACTGACAGAACAGTGTAAAGTGGATTAAGTGTAAATGAGATTCAGACCCAATATGTATAAAACTTAAAGATGGAAGAATATTTATCTGTTGCCTGCTTGTTTGTTTTTAACTTCAGAGTGCAATAGAATCCTTATTTGGTGCCTCGATGACTGGAGTTGTGTACTCTCTGTTCGCTGGACAACCCCTCACTATCCTAGGAAGCACTGGACCGGTGTTGGTGTTTGAAAAGATTTTATTCAAGTTCTGCAAGTAAGGCCATGTGCGCTTTAGAATGTACAGAATTGATGCATATGGGCCAGGTGGCAGATTAAAAGAACAACAGGGAAAATATGTATTAAAAAAAAAAAAAGAGCAAATGTAAGATTCAGTTTTATTTCCTCCTTGCAAATAAAACATTGCTGCTTTCGTGAGTGATGGTGTAAGACTGGAATAGTTTGAGTAGATTTAATAAAAACTGGAACGGTGAACAATACACTGACTTTCATCAGCCATGAATGTGTTGCTCGTATGCTTAAAGTTACGCATATTCTCAAGTTCCTAGCCCCCATCCCCAAATGCTTGTCTCCTCCACTTCTTATGTCCTGTCTTTTAGGTCTGGATCCTGGAAACACTTATGCACATGCGTAACTTTAAGCACATAACCATTAGAGCTGATGGAAAAGTGTCCCCCTCCCCGTAGAGAATATTGATTTTGGGGTAGAAATTTGAAAACCGAAAAAGTGAAATATTTCATTTTTGCCTGAAATATTTTGGTTTCCAAGCATTTAGTTTTTCTGCAGAAAGGAGACACTTTCATTAAAAAAAATAATTCATTGGGAATTCAGTTTTTCTATCAATGAAAAATTTTTTTTTTGGATGGAAAATTTCCTACCAGCCATTGTAACTAGTCCCATTGAATTTAAGGATTATACATTCTTAATGTTATGCATGTGTGTGTTTGAAGACTGTGAGCTCTTAAGGGCAAGGACTGAAATTTTAATACAGATGTGTACCGTGCCTGGCTTAATTGGGCCGTTGCTAGGCCGATTAATAATGATAATAATAATAATAGATTTGAGCTGTTCTCTGCCTGGTCTATACCCTGGATTGGTGGTAGTTCGCCTGAAGAGCAGTGTTGCATTTAATTGGTCCTCATAAGAGTCTTAATGAATGAATAAAATCCTTCCCAATTTCCTGTGCCATTCACTGTGCACCTGTTGGCTTATTCTGACCTTTGGCGCTTGCAGAGACTACTCGCTCTCCTACCTTTCCCTGAGAACCAGCATTGGACTGTGGACCGCTTTCCTGTGCATCGTCCTTGTGGCAACAGACTCCAGCTCCCTCGTACGCTACATCACTCGCTTTACTGAAGAAGCATTTGCTTCTCTGATCTGTATCATTTTCATCTACGAAGCTCTAGAGAAACTGATTAAGCTAGGGGCAACCTACCCCATCCACATGCACAGCCAGCTCGACCACCTTACCTTCTACTAGTGAGTTCGTCTTTTTTTTTCCCCCCTTTTCTAAAGCTGCTATCGTCAAACAGGACAGTAAGATGCTGATTCAGCAAAGTATGCGCCTAAGCCCATCCCTGTTTAGCAAAGCACTTAAGCACATGTTTAATTCCCTTTGACGTCAGCAGGATTACAGCACCTTGCTGAATAAGAGTGGGTTTAAACACGTGCTTAGAGGGAGGTGATCTACCACAGTGGTTTTCAGCCTTTTTGATAACAGGGACCAGCTTGTTGCCTTCCTAAGCTCTGTCAGGGAGATCTCGGGGACTGGATTGTTCCATGGTTAAGAACATAACAACGACCATACTGGGTCAGACCAAAGGTCCATCTAGCCCAGTATCAGCAGCCAATGCAGGTAATCATCAAGTGATCCATTCCCTGTCGCCCATTCCCGGTTTCTGGCAAACAGAGGCTAGGGACACTATCCCTGCCCATCATGGCTAATAGCCATTGATGGACCTGTTCTCCATGAATTTATCTAGTTCTTTTTTGAACCCTGTTATAGTCTTGGCCTTCACAATATCCTGTGGCAAGGAGTTCCACAGGTTGACTCTGCGTTGTGTGAAAAAATACTTCCTTTTTGTTTGTTTTAAACCTGCTGTTTATTAATTTCATTTGGTGGCCCCTAGTCCTTGTGTTATGAGAAGAAGTAACTAACACTTCCTTATTTACTTTCTTCACACCAGTCATGATTTTATAGACCTCTATCTTATCCCCCCTTAGTCGTCTCTTTTCCGAGCTGAAAAGTCCCAGTCTCATTAAACTCTCCTCATACGGAAGCCATTCCATACCCCAATCATTTTTTTTGCCCTTTTCTGAACCTTTTCCAGTTCCAATATATCTTTTTTGAGATGGTGCAACCACATCTGCATGCAGTATTCAAGATGTGGGCGTACCACGGATTTATTTAGAGGCAGTATGATTTTTTTTTGTCTTATTATCTACCCTTCTTAATGATTCCCAACATTCTGTTTGCTTTTTGACTGCCACTGCACATTGAGTGGATGTTTTCAGAAAACTATCCACAATGACTCCAAGAGCTCTTTCTTCAGTGGTAACAGCTAATTTAGACCCCATCATTTTGTATGTATAGTTGGGATTATGTTTTCATTAATGTGCATTACTTTGCATTTATCAGCATTGAATTTCATCTGCCATTTTGTTGCCTGTTCACTCCATTCTGAGAGATCCTTTTGTAGCTCTTCGCAGTCTGCCTGGGACTTAACTGTCTTGAGTACTTTTGTATCATCTGCAAATTTTGCCACCTCACTGTTTTTACCCCTTTCTCCAGATCATTTATGAATATGTTAAACAGGGCTGGGCCTAGTACAGACCCTGGGGGATACCACTATTTACCTCTCTCCATTCTGAAACCTGACCATTTATTCCTACCCTTTGTTTCCTATCTTTTAACCAGTTACCAGTGCATGAGAGGACCTTCCCTCTTATCCCATGACTGCTTATTTTGCTTCAGAGCCTTTGGTGAGGGAACTTGTCAAAGGCTTTCTAAAAATCTAAATGCACTATATCCACTGGATACCCCTTGTCCACATGTTTACTGACCCCCTCAAAGAATTCTAGTAGATTGGCGAGGCATGATTTCCCTTTGAAAAACCATGTTGACTATTCCCCAACAAATTATGTTCATCTATGTGTCTGACAATTTTGTTCTTTACTATAGTTTAAACCAGTTTGCCCAGTACTAAAGTCAGGCCTACTGGCCTGTAATTGCCAGGATCACCTCTGGAGCCTTTTTAAAAATTAGCGTCACATTAGCTATCCTCCAGTCATTTGATACAGAAGCTGATTTAAATGATAAGTTACAAATGACAATTAGTAGTTCTGCAATTTCACATTTGAGTTCCTTCAGAACTCTTTGGTGATTCCCATCTGGTCCTAGTGACTTATTACTGTTAAATAAAAACTAGAATCTAGTGGAAAGGACAATGGGCTAGGGTTCCTGAGACCCAACTTTACTTGCCATCTATTCCTTAATAGCTCCCCGTGTGGACATTCTTATTTCAGAATCCACTTTGGAAGTGGATTAAGAACATTCCAGAACAAGTGTCCACACATGGTGTTATTCAGGAATAGCTATTCTGCTTTGAAGACACATCCTGTCTTTTTCTGCAATAGCTGTCGACAAGCCCTCTGCGTCAGGCTTTCTGTGTGACCCTGGGCAAATCACTTAATGTGCCTGTAAGAATTCTCTTCTGTCTCACGGGGGAGTTGGGAGGATCAAATCTACCAGTGATTGTAAGATGCTCAGATATGATGGTGAAGGCCATAGAAGTGTCAGGAGTCAAATTTAAGCACACGCTGAAGTGCTTTGCTGAATCGGGTCTTAATGCAGGGACTAAGCTTCTTGAACTCCAGCTAACGTAATGTGTGACTGTTTAGTGGTAAAGCAGAGAGATGTGCCACAAAGATGTGGGAACTTTTGAACAGGGAATCCATCAACACCTAGAAATCACTGGCATTTTGCTATGTACTTCGAGAACATTCCAATCTAGTGGTTCGGGCACTGGGCAGGGAGTCAGGACATCTGCGTTCAGGAGCCCTTGAACAAGTCCCTTCACTGCTTTCTGCCTCAGTTTCCCCATCTGCACAGTGTGGATAATGGTACATATTTTGCTTTGGAGGTGCTGGTTGTGCCTCTGTAACTCAGGCTGACCTCAATTTTGCTCTTAAATCTTTTTGGTTTTGTGCTTAATCTGAAGAATACAGCATATCCTCCCCCAAAATTAAAAGCTAAGTATAATTTTTGCCCAACGAGGCTCTGTTATCGCTGAGGAGTTCCCCTCTTCTGATACTTTAACCCTAATGTGTTTTCTTTGCTCTTAGCTGTAAGTGTGCCGCTCCTGACAATCCCAGCAATCAAACCCTGCAGTTCTGGAGTGACAGGAAGATTGTCCCTTCTGCGATTGAGTGGGCGAACCTCACTGTCAGAGTAAGTGCTCGGGCCTCTGTGCTCTTATCTGTGGTATATTACGGATCTAGGGTGACCAGATGTCCAGATTTTATAGGGACAATCCTGATATTTGGGGCTTTGTTTTCTATAGATGCCTATTACCTCTCATCCTCTGTCCTGATTTTTCACACTTGCAGTCTAGTCTCCTTATACAGATCAAAATGGAGCAGAAGGGCATCATGGTCAAAATAACCATCATGTCACACTCCTGCTAATGTTAGCTTGGCCTTTTCATGCTTCTAATTGCTACTTAAGGCCCCTAAATTATCCCAGGCCTCAAACTGTAGTAGAACTTCTGTAATAGAAATAATGCAGTTCAGATTCTTGTGAGTTTAAGATTAGGGCTGGCCAGGAAACAGGAATTCTGTTTTGCAAAAAATGTCAAAGTTTCAGCCCTTGTTTTCACTGCGATGTGCAATGAAATGGAAACCTTTTCACCATTTCCTGTGAATACAAGAGGAGAGAGAGAGAGGCTAAGGCCTGCCCTGAATAGCTTGGTGGTTAGAGCACTCACCTGGCCTATGGGAGACTTGTCCTACCTGATATGGAGGAGAGACTTGAACCTGGGTCTCCAGGTGAGTGTCATAATAGTTGGAATATATAGTGAGAATCTCTGCTGGGCAGCTGCACTTTGTATAAATAAAACATTCCACCAGAAAGTAATGGGGCAGAGGGAGACTGACTCTAGCCTGGTGGCTCAGCTGCTTCACTAGCATGTGGGAGATACAGGTTCAAATCCTTCCTCTGTTTATCACTCAGCTGAGTGCCCCAGGCTATTCAGGGGTCACCCCTCAGACATCCCACCCAGGTTCTGTGAAAATATTGCCAAAACTAACCCCTTCCTACCAAAAATTACAGTTTTGATGAGTTGGCATTTTCTGATGAAAAAACATTTTGTCAGAAATTTCCTGACCAGCCCTAGTTTAAATGCCTGGGACCAGCATTTCTCTTGGCTGGGGGAGGGGATCATCTGCAAAGACCCAAGTAGTAAATGCAGCCTGCCTATGCCTCTGGTTTAGGAAAGCATCTCTGTGCAGGAAAGCAATCCTGTGCTCGTCTCTAAGTCCACACTTATGTCTGATTGACGTCAGCGTGACGTAAGCTCATGCTTAAAGTTAAGAACGTGCACAAGTGCTTTCCTGATTTGGGGCCTAATTACTCCAAACCTGGAACTCGGATTCAGTAAGGTGCTTAAGGATGTGCCTAACTTTAAGCATGTGAGTTGGGGAACTGCTTAAAGCTAGATGTATGCTTAAGTCTCTTAATGGAATCAGAGACCCTGTGTGGAACATAAAGAGGTCTTTCCCCAAAATCTCTCGATCACTTCCTGTGGGTTTTTCCATGAGAACTTACTTCTCCTTCCACCATTATCATTGATTTAACCTTCCTTTCCATCCCTCTCCTGCCTTCCCTGAACTCTTCCTTTTTCTGTGAGGTCTCACTAGATGAAAGCAGCACTCGCAGTTTAAGCTGAGGATGTGCCGTTGATTTACAGTTCAGTGGAACGTTGGGTTTTGTTCTCTTCATAAGAACGGCCATGCTGGGTGAGACCCGTGGTCCCTCTAGCCCTGTGTCCTGGCTTCTGACAGTGGCCAATGCCAGATGCCCCAGAGGGAATGAACAGAACAGGGAATCATCAAGTGATCCATCCCCTGTTGTTCCGTCCCAGCTTCTGGCACTCAAAGGCTAGGGATTGTATCCTGATCATCTTGGCTAATAGCCACTGATGGACCTATCCTTCATGAATTTACCTAATTCTGTTTTGAGCCTCGTTACACTTTTGGCCTTCACAACATCCCCTGGCAGCGAGTTCTACAGGTTGACTGTGCATTGTGTAAAGTAATACTTCCTTTTGTTTGTTTTAAACCTGCTGCCTGTTCCTGCCTTAATGCACCCTACCTTACCCCATGCTTGTTCGACGGCCACTGTGCAGCGAACAGGCATCGCCATTGGTAGCTGCCAGTTTAAATGCATTTTACTGGTAATGTCAAAGCCCGCGCCTATGAGGATTTGACTCTGTGAGCCAGGTCAGAGCTGGGAGAGGAGGCGAATCTGAAAAGTATGACTGCCCTGGGCAGGCATAATGCATCAGGAGGAATAGTGCCCATACAGCCAACCCCAAATGGTGAACAATCGTGAGTCCAGTCCCCTGAAATCATGAGCTGGGCTTAAAAACCGTGAGCAAAATTAATCACAAGAATTGCAATAAAATCATAAGAGTTGGCAACACTGCCCCATGGCCAGGAGCAGCAAGGACTACGACTGTTCTGTAGCTATGCAGCCTGCACTTTCTCTAATGTTGGCTCGGTAGCCTGCTGCTGCTAGCAGGGGATGATTCCTAGCTAGCTTCCTGTGGGACCTGGAGCAATTTTGTTTCTTTTTGCCTACTCCCAATTTCCTTGAAGCACTAGGTGACAGATTGCAGCAGCTCCGTGCATGAGCACTCCCTGCCCTTTCAGCACTCTAGCGCACCCTACAGGGCGACCACAGCATAGCCCGTATTCTGCAAGACATTTGTAATGTGTAAAGCATTAGTGCATTTTATTTTTTTAGGGGGTAGTTTTTAAATAAAACCGGTGTCGTTTCCACTCTGTTAAGATCATGTGCACTTTGGCAGGGCTGTAATGGTCTTAGCTGTTTTTCCATTACATTTCCATTACTGTTTTTCCATTAGTAAACAGCTCGTCTTACAATGTTTGCACAAATTATGTCATTAGTGCAACGATTCAGGTAAGTGTCATGCTAGATGAGTTCTTGGTTACCCAAAGTTAATAAGTGACAAGGTATAAGCACGTCAATGATTAGGAACAGATTGTCAAAAGAGGTGAACACTACAGCTGATCCGAAAAATTTTGTCCAAACAGTTTTCCATCTGAAAATTCCACTTTGATGCAACTTAAATTTTCTGCGAAATTATATTTGCAGTAAAATTTCACTTTGAAAAAAAAAAGAGAAAATTGAAACAAAACATTTCAAATTTACTGACCGTTTTGAATGACCCCCACAAAATAAATTTTTTAAGAATTTCATTTTGTCATGATTTGGAACAATTTTTTTTTTCAACATTCAAAAATGTTTCACAAAACAGAAAATCGATTTTCTGACCAGTTCTAGTCAGCAGATTGTGTGCTGAGCTGTTTTGAAAATCTGGCCCTACTTGTCATGACAGGAACTGTAGAGTAATGAACACTTTTGAAAACATGACCCCAAGCGACGACTCTCATCTGTTAAGTGTTTGCAGGATGGAGCCTTTAGGTACCTAATAGTTTACTCCTGTCAAGTTCAGAGTTAGAGGATCAGAGGTCTTACTAGATGATCTAACTGTCCCTTCAGGGCTTCAAATCTATGAATGAAAAAAGTTAGCAACCAACACTTGTAACAAGAGGGTGTTAATATCCATGAATCATTACAACCCTTCTGATCGTTCCTACATGTTGCTACCTAATGCATATTAAAGCCACATGCTGTCAGCCAAAGGTGAATTGTAGTCATTGGGAGTTTGGCCTATGTAAGAATAGCAGGATTTAGCTCTGAATGCTGTTTTCAGACTATGCAGATACTAAGATCTTTATAGAGCTACTTCATTGAGATGTACCATCACATTTGTGGTGTATCACGGATATCATGTGTGTTTATGGTGGTGTCTTGATTACCTGTTTCTCCAGGAATGTCAGAAAATGCATGGAGAATTTACTGGACCCGCCTGTGGGCACCACGGCCCCTACACGCCAGATGTCCTCTTCTGGTCTTGCATTCTTTTCTTCACCACCTTCATCATGTCCGGTGCACTGAAGATGTTTAAAACCAGCCACTATTTCCCAACAAAAGTAAGTAGAAGATGGTGGCTAACTGCCAACCCTCTCTTTCCTGAAACACCAGTATTTCATGGTAGCTCTCATTAGTGTATATTGCTATAAATTCCAAGGCTGAGGGGACATTAGGACTGGTCATAAATTTTGCCATGGTCCCATATGAAAACTATAGGACATTGCTCTCATGTTCCCATCCTCCACTGTGGTCTGGGTTTCCCAGGTAGACTACATCACTCATGATGCAATATGGCCCTGGACTCCCATGATACACTGCCTCCCCTTACAAGAGGGCAGATCAGAGTGCATCTTGGGAGATGTAGTTTGAGCTGGGAGCCCAGCCTATAGAGGAGAATGAGAGCTTGAGGCACCTGAACTACATCTCCCATGAAGCATCATGGCAGTATTTCCAAATTGAAATATTTTGGGTTTTGCCTGAAATATTTTGTCTGACAACCAACATTTTCCCTGAGGGCAAAAAATAAAACAAAACCCCAAAATATTTTTCAAACAGCTGTATTGGAAATCTTACCAAATTCTCCATGTATTGAAGCAGATGTCGTGGCGTGATTGCGGCACATCAGGGTATATATGTGATATATTTAGAATGATCCTTGTCCAGTGAAATCTATCCAGTGCCCACAAACCCCATTGCATGCACTCCAAGGCACCTGAACAATTTGGACTGACACCAATATTGCTAAATTGAGAATTCAGTAATATGGATAAAGTAACAGAACTATTGGAACTGACTGTGGGTATTGATATGTTGCTAAAGGGAAGAATCCAGGGATTTAAAAACAACTCTGAATGGTAGAATCTTTTATTAAAAAGTATGTTTGAATCTGACTGTTTGCTAAAAATTAACATTATGTTTAACAATAAAAAGGGAAAGAATTTTAACTGGAAGATCATTTGCCTTTGATTGTACTGTCTGTTGCTTTGTTTTGACAGTTTACTAATGCCTAATGCTTCGTTTTAGTCACGAGTATTTTAAGTAAAAGTCATGAATGGGTCACGGACAGTAAACGAAAATTCACAGCCCATGACCTGTCCATGACTTGTACTGTATATCCCTGACTAAATCTTAGTCGGGGGGGAGGCCCAGGGGCGCTGTGGGTGCTTATGGAGGGGCAGCCCGGGGGTGCCATGGGTGCGTGGGAGGGTGGCCAGGGGACACTGCGGGTGCTTAGGGGGGTGGTCTGGGGGGCCCCACAGGTGCTCAGGGGATAGCAGCCTGGTGCTGAGGGGGTGGGCGACAGTGTGTGCCCCGGAACCCCTGTTGGAGCTGGGTGGAGGGTAGGCAGGGCTGGCAGGCTTCCCACCCTGCTCCTCGCGGCTCCCCAGATGTGGTAACATGTCCTTCCTAGCTCTGCACACTGCCCCTAGCGCCGGCTCCGCAGCTCCCATTGGCCAGGAACCACAGCTAATGGAAGCTGCGAGGGCAGTGCCTGTGGGCAGAGGCTGCATGTGGAGGTAGGAGCTGAGGGAGGGACATGTCACCGCTTCTGGGGAGCCCCCCAAGGTAAGTGCCGCACAGAGCCCTCACCCCCTCCCACACCTCAACCCTTAGCCTGCTCCCACATGCACCCAAACTCCTGCTGCTGCTGGGGGGCATGTGGTCCGAGACTACCCCAGCAGCAGCCAGTGCGGCTGGCCCTGGGCCAGCTGAACTGGCCGCAGCAGAAGTCACGGAGGTCCCAGAAAGTCACGTGACCTCCGTGCCAAACTTTCAGCCTTACTAATGCAAAATGCTTCTTTAATTTTTCATACCAGGTACGAGCCACGATAAGTGACTTTGCTGTTTTCTTAACTATCGTCACTATGGTGACTTTTGATTTCTTAATTGGAGTCCCATCACCAAAGCTACAAGTTCCCAGTGTCTTCAAGGTAATCAAGTGGGTGTAACAGATTTGGGTTCACGGAACAATCCACATTTGTAATGACATTTTAAAATGAGCTATATGTTGTGAAAGGCAGTATGGTTTAGTGGATGGAGGATGGCAGACTAGAAGTCAGGACTCTGGGTTCCGTTCCCATTTCTTGATGGGGACTATGAATGAGTGATTAAAGCAAGGGCAACTAAGAGGCTGGACTCCTGGATACAATTCCTAGCTGTGAGATCTAGTGGTTGGTAGAAAGGAGTGAGACTCAGGTACTGTGAGCTCTGTCCTGGTTTTGTCACAGAATCCCTGGGTGACCTTGGAAAGCCTCTTCAGCTCTCAGGGTGGAATTTTCAAAAGCACCCAAGTGGCTTGGGGATTGTTCTGTTTTTAGAAGTGATTTAGGCACTTAGGCCTAGATCCTTAAAGATATTTAGGCACTTAACTCCCATTGAAATCAATGAGAGTAAGGCATACCTTCAAGGATCTGGCCTTAGGAGCCTAAAATCAATGGGATAAATTACTTTGCATAAATGACTTTGAAAAAAATGGGACATAGGCTCCTAAATCCTTTGAAAGCTTTAGAAAATATTCTCTTTAGTAACATGTTCCTCATCTGTAAAATGAGGCCAATAGCCCTAACTTGCAAGGATGTTGTGAGGATAAGTACATTCAAGACTGTGAGGCCCTCGGGTATTGTGGAGATGGGAGCTGGATAAGTACATAGATAGAAAAATGACTGAGAATGGATGGCACAATTGCTTCAATAAATGGCTTTTATGATGCTCTGTGTGTGTGTATTTTGCCGTAGCCGACAAGAGATGACCGTGGGTGGATTATTAGCCCGATAGGACCCAATCCCTGGTGGACGGTGTTAGCAGCTCTCATCCCAGCTCTCCTCTGCACCATCTTGATATTCATGGACCAGCAAATCACTGCTGTTATCATAAACAGAAAAGAGCATAAACTCAAGGTAACAGTGTTTTAGGAGTGGATGAAGAGACCTGATTCTCCATTACTCTGAACCTTGTGTCATTTACCCCCCATGGCAAGTGAGCGTGACACGCTTCCACATGGGAATGATAGCAGTTTATATCAGCTTTGTGCTCACTTTGCAAGGCCCTGACTTAAGCACATGCTTAACTTTAAGCAATTGCTTAATTGCCGTCCTAAATAAAGATGCTTTCCTGAATTAGGCCCTAAATGACTACACATGGGGCAGAGCAACAGAGAATTCGGTCAATAATCTTCCTAACAAATAAATGAGCCTAAAACCAAAATATCAAGGAGAGGTTTGTATTACGATCGGTGACAGGGGAATTAATTAGTTTGACACACCACAAAGCAACTCATAGTATAGCTTCATCTTAGTTGCTTAAAAATAAAACCAGTTGAAATTTTTCTGATGGAAAAATAGATTTCTGATTAAATGGAAATTTCTACAAAAAAATCTGGTTTTGCTGATAAATTCCAGGTTTTCATATTAAAAAAGCTTAATTTTTAAATTGGTTTTTAAGGGATTTTTTTGACAGTTTTTCAAGAAAAATGTCAACAGACTTGAGTGTTTTTCATTTTTATCAATTTTTTTGCAAGAACAAAAATTAAAATGTTTTCCCACCAAACTCTGCTTAAAAGTTAATTTATACATGACTGGACAATTATAGACTTGAAGGATGTTAGTTTTCCAAGGCTCTTTATTAAAGCATAAAATCTTCCTGCTGGAACTTTTCTGAATAAAAATTAGGAATTCTGTTTTTGAAAGAATTCTTATGAGCACAAATAACTCAGAGTTTCTTTATTTCTTGTATTAATATTGGTGTTTTTCAGATCGTTACATGGCATTTAATTAAAAAACATAACTTGTGCATTGTACATCAAGGTTTAGTCTGTGTTTCTGAAATCTGTGCTCCAGCTCAACTGCAAGATATGGAATAACTGAGTGAAATTCTGCGAATAGCCTATGTTGTGCAGGAGATTAGACTAGCTAATCATAACAGTCACTTTTGGCCTTAAAATCTATGGGTGAAATCCTGAGTCTATTGAAGTCAGTGGCAAAACTGCCATTAACGTGAACCAGGATTTCAACCCATGAATTTGTTTTCAAAGATCATCCCTTTGGGTGAAGCTTGTGTCATGTCTCACTGGATTCTGTTTTCTTGCAGAAAGGATGTGGCTACCACCTGGACCTTCTGATGGTAGCAATAATGCTTGGTGTTTGCTCCGTGATGGGGCTGCCCTGGTTTGTCGCTGCGACTGTTCTATCCATCACCCACGTGAACAGCCTTAAACTAGAGTCTGGCTGCTCAGCTCCTGGAGAACAACCGAAATTTCTTGGGATACGAGAGCAAAGAGTCACTGGCCTCATGATCTTTGTGCTTATGGGCTGTTCCGTCTTCATGACTGCTGTGTTAAAGGTAACAGGACACAAAGTACCCAAAGTTCATTGGGACAATAAATATATGGACAGATATTGTGTTTGTGATTGGACTGTGGAACTCACTGCCACATGATGTTGCTGAGGCCAAGAACTTAAGATTCAAAGGGGGATTGGACATTTATATGGATAACAATAATATCTATAGTTATAACAGATAATTCAAGGGGAAAAAAGAGAGAGATTCTTGTGCTGCAGGGTTTAAGCCAATCTCTAACTATTAATTATCAAGGTGAGACTTCAGGGAAGGGCAGATTATCCCACATTTGCCTATTGCTGGGTTCTTGCACTTCCTCTGGTGCATCTGGTACCGATTAGATGGACCTCGGGTCTGATCCAGTCTGGCCACTCCCCGGTTCCTATTTCCAGGGATAATATGATAAGAAATATTACAAGGAACATTACCATATAGGGTCCCGATTTGATAGGGACAGTCCCGATATATGGGGCTTTTTCTTGTATAGACTCCTATTACCCCTCCCCGCCACTCCCTGTCTCGATTTTTCACACTTGCTATCTGGTCAGCCTATTACCGTAAGAGGTGGCAGCTTACCCGGCTCACTTCCTCAATACTGGCTTCCATCTTAGAATATGTCTTCACCGAAGAAAAAAAAAAGCTATGTTCTTAATTCAGGTTAGCTATCCCTGGTTAAAACAGCAGTGAAGACATGTCTGCTCAGCTGTTAATTCACGTTAGTAGCTTGCATTCAACCTCAGTCTTCCCATAGACTTTATCTTGAGCTACTAACCTGAGTGAAAAGCCAAGTTGCTGTGTCTTCGCTGCTGTTTTAACCTGAGTGAGCTAACCCGAATTAAGAACACATCGCTTTGTGCAGTGAAGACATGCCCTTAAAGAGGGTTAATGGACAAAGTTGCAGACCCATTTAGCCGGGTTGTCCAAACGGGCCCTCTGTTTATGCGTGTATATTTCTATGCCTGTGTTTTTCATCCCATGCCACATATGCATGTGAATTTAATTGTCTGGGGATTGGTCCTGCTTTAAGCAGGAGGTTGGAGTAGATGACCACCTGAGGTCCCTTGCAGCCCTGATATTCTATGATTCATGTGCCTGGCTGTGGGTTTTGCTCGCAGGAGCCTTCCCATTTGCATGTGTCGATGACGGGGATGTGTGTGCAAGCCATAAGACCCAGAATGCTGAGGAGGGGAAAGCCTGCCTGGGTGGATTCCCCTCTATGGAACTGATTTAAAACTGAATGAAGACATGGAGGCAGAGTCTGGACTTGGGTCATGTCTAAGCCATCATCCTGGAGCACATGAGCATGTGTCACAAACTCCTTTTTTCTTCCAGCCAGAGCCAGGCTCATCCATTTCTGAGTTTTTAAATCTAGACGAAATCGAGAGTATTCAGACCAGTATCACATCCAGTCGCTGGTCTTCCAGTTACAATTGACTGTGATTCCCAGCATGCACTGCTTTCGTAAAGGCTAACCGTTCCATAGTGGCTTTCTTACAAGTTTTCACCCCAAAACGTCACCTGTAGGCTAAGATGAAGCATGCTAGCCTTATATGTAATCACAGTGAACTATGGGGATGGCTTTTCTTTAATGTCACAGAGTACAGCAGCACTGAGGTAAGTACTTTTGAACATTGGCGAAAGAACCTACTTTCCTCTAACCTCGTTCTCGGAAACGATCGAACTGTTTTTGATGTAGCTTTCCCCCAAATGTCATTCCAAAACAGAGCTGAAGCATGGAAAATGCCAGCCTTAACGATGGGCAAGCCTTATATAAATGGCTCTTATTTACAGTATATGGGTTTATCTTTAATACTTATGTTATCTTTGCAGTTTATCCCGATGCCGGTGCTTTATGGGGTGTTCCTTTACATGGGTGTTTCTTCACTCAGAGGAATTCAGGTATGTGATTTTGTAACGCAAGGCTGTGTGCTAGATAGTGTGGCAATGCATGGCGCATTGAATTAGGACTCCCAAGACCTAGGTTCTATTTCTGGCGCTGGCCTTCTGGATGATGAGGCAAGTTATTGCCCACCCTAAGCCTCAGTTTCCCCATGTGTAAAGTGGTCTGAGATCTGCTGATGGAAAGTGGTGTATAAGTGTGTGGTGGTGTTATTACTCCTTGAACTAAAGGACCTGGTCCATTAGCTTACAGGAAGTAGTAGAATTACAAACCTCTACACGTGATCTAGCCACTGCGGTGGGGGGACAAAGACTCATGCTAGTTTGCATATGGTAATTTTCAACAGCCTACTAGCCTGTTATTTTAAAGGAGACTCTCTCATTTCTCTTCCTGTTAATAACTTAAACTACTGAATGCAAATCTTGGCCAGCATTTGAAATCCTGCGTAATCAGAATCTCTTCTGTACATGGTCTTTTCAGTTCTTCGATCGCCTGAAGCTGTTTGGAATGCCAGCAAAACACCAGCCCGACTTTATCTACTTACGGCATGTCCCCTTGCGAAAAGTACATCTCTTCACCGTGATCCAGCTGATGTGCCTCGTTTCACTCTGGGCCATCAAAGTTTCTCCTGCTGCCATCGTCTTTCCCATGATGGTAAAGCCCTTGTTCTTTTCTAGCTGGATGGTTTGTATCAATAGACACCAGTCATCTGCTTTAGGGTGTGATTGACGGTTTTGTTAAAAAATGAGTAAGGGTTAGTCTTAATCTCATTTCCCCTACGGCCTCCAATGCCAAAGTAAAATGAGTGTCAATATAACTCCCTATTCAGGCTCTTTTGTGCAGTGCAAACGAGAAGAGATCCCTAAAGGCCTCGTCTATATCCCTTACTCACATGAGCGGTCTCATTGAAGTCTGCCATTAGGAATGAGTTGAGGCAGCATTTTTGTTATGCTTGCTAGGTTAACTGGACAGGTATTGGGCCTGCTTCTGCGTCCATGTCCAAACTGGGAAAAAAGATGCATTTTTAACGTGTGAACTAACCATGTCAAAATCCCCTTGTTGACGAGGCAGATGTGGTTAGCTGATTGAGGACAACCCAGAACAGGAGTCCAGGGTTGAACTCAACCAGCTAACGCCTGCTAAAATGATAGTTTGCCTTGTCTACACTAGGATTTTACCATATTTTAAAAACACACCTTTCCCTAATGAAGACAAGGCCCCTGTGCATTGCCTGAGCATTGTTAAGGGGCCTCACTGTACATGAGGATCGGGCCCAGTGTGTTTGCAGAATGTTGATTAATGCATACCCGAAAACAAAAGATGTTCCGAATCTGAAAATTGAGTGAAACCATAATCACCTTGGTCCATTTCACCCTTTTATACCCAAATTGACTTCACTGGTGAACTCTAATTGGCTCGGAGCCATCTTTGAACTGATTAGCTGTTCATTTGTATCCACGTAGGTCTTGGCTCTGGTCTTTGTCCGGCAAGTCATGGATTTCTGTTTCTCAAAGCGGGAGCTCAGCTGGCTCGATGACCTCATGCCAGAAAGCAAGAAGAAAAAACTGGATGATGCCAAAAATAAAGCCAAGGAAGAAGAGGTAATATCCATTGAATGTCCTGGGCTAGACAGCGCCTGTGAACTCATAACACTTCCACTGGCCAGTATAACCCTTTGTTTATAGACTGAAATCTGGCTGGAGGACCATAAATAAAGAGCAATGTAATGTATTTGGAAGCAGGAGGGTCAGGGCTGGTAATTTTCAAAGAAACAGTTTTTTCCTTTCGAAAATGCAGTTGCATTGAAATTGAAATGTTTTGCAGGATATACAACATACTAGGTGGGCCAGAACTATGCTATATTATATACTATACCAGTTATATCCAGACCTCACTGGTTCAGGAACCAAATTAATGATCAACATTACCCAGAGGAGCCACAGTAGTATGAATTCATATATATCAGCAAAATGATTGACCGAGTACAATTGGTTAATAACCTAGCAAAAGGATCCTGATTCATGAATAACTTAGATTGGATAGTATCAGAGGGGTCGCCATGTTAGTCTGGATCTGTAAAAGCAGCAAAGAATCCTGTGGCGCCTTATAGACTAACAGACATATCGGAGCATGAGCTTTCGTGGGTGAATACCCACTTCATCGGATGCATGCCGTCAATCTCATGACGAAACTTGCACAAGTACAGACACATGCATCCAATGAAGTGGGTATTCACCCACGAAAGCTCATGCTCCAATACGTCTGTTAGTCTATAAGGTGCCACAGGCCTCTTTGCTGCTTAGATTGGATAATAGTTAAATTGCGCAGTGTTTTAATATCATGTGCTGCAAAGAGCCACAGGACACACAGTGAAGAGTAACTTATGGCTCCTGAGTATTACTGTACTAAACTGTACAGGTTCTTGTACCACACATGTCACTGTCATAGCTCAGTGCCTTCCAGTCGTGCATTAAGCGATGTGGCTAACATCTGGTCACGTGTGTTACCTCAGTTTCCCTAGAAACCAGCCCAGGGTTACACGTATATTTTTATGAAATGCCGCTGTTGGATCAAACAGAAAAGGGATGGGGCTAATTCATGCACACACACATTCATCGCATTCATACCCTCTTCACCCACACACTCACACAGGCGGAGAGTTACCGGAGACAGCAGAGGAAGCCAAGGAGCCGAAGCATGGTAGATCTGGTGTGTCCGCCTGTGGTCACGGATCCGGGCCAGCGAGCAGGTCAAGAAGGAGCTGGCTTGTGTGCATGCCTTCTTCCTTTTATGGAACTGGGCAGCTCCTGTCACGTACCCTGAGTTTCCCTTCTGTGTCCATCACCGAGGCATTTCCAGCCCCCGTTCCTTTCAGGCATACCAAATTCTTCTCTTTACAGCACCCCATGATTGCCTTCTCAGGGCAGATTACATCGGACAGAGCTGACTCCTGTCTCTAGGCGCTATTCTCCTTGCAGTTCTTCTCTGCCCAGTCCCACATACACTCCCTTGTTCACACTCCCTTATCTCCCACACACACTCCCTTGTTCACACTCTCTCTGATTGCAGTGATGGAATATTGCAAAGCTTGGAGGTTTATACAAGTGGTAACTGAAAAGGTTACAAAGCTTGCAAAAGTTACAAAACTTAACAGGCTATACTAACAATAACTAAAGTTACAAAGTTTGCAGAAGGTTACAGAATTAATGATCATACTAGC
Source organism: Gopherus flavomarginatus (assembly GCF_025201925.1). Lineage (NCBI taxonomy): Eukaryota > Metazoa > Chordata > Testudines > Testudinidae > Gopherus > Gopherus flavomarginatus. The sequence goes on along the minus strand of NC_066632.1, from coordinate 23,505,139 downwards.
AATGACTGAAAAGTTACAAATCTTACAATAGCATTCTACTGGATTGAGCGGAGGCTTTACATACCAATGTGTGGTTCAGTCTCTCATCCTGTGTGTTCCGTAGAGTGTTTTGTTTGGGTAGGGTTTTTTTTTTAAATATACATGTTGCTATTTATTTATGTCAGAGAAGGCAAGGTCAAAAAAAATCCACTTGCACTTGGAGCGGAAGATCCAATAGCTTTTGCTCTCACGGTTCTACTTCATCTGTACCCTGGCCAGCAGAATTAACCAAGTGAGACTGCCCTTAATTTCTTCCTCGACAGAGAGAACTTGTTTTGTTTTTTTTAAAAACAGGAGTCTCAGAAAATGATCGAAGCTGCTGAAGCAAATGTCATGCAGTTACCATTGGGGAACACAAAATATTTGACTGTTCCAGGACGAAATAACAATTTCAGGTACAATTCACTAAGGAAAAACCCAGCATGAATATTTAGTTGTCACGTTCTTTGCTCCACTAGTATCATCATGGATGTGATGTATTTCCATCAGTCCCGGCTTTTCTCAGCATTAGTGATCTAGGCTGGCATTTTCACAGCAGGCTAAGGGAGTTGAATTTCAATGAGATTTGGGCACTTTGAACATCCAAGCCTTAGTTATTGTAATCTGAATATTAAAAAAAACAAACCAGGTTGACTTTCTTCTAGTGCCACATATTAAAATGTCCTTCATATTCCAATAAATACAGAGGCTGTTACACAGCTTTGCGCTCCCCAGGCAGATCTGTAGAGAGAAATCTCCAGACATCTGTGGTGGTGTTCCTAACATGAACTGATTCCACTCCCCTCCCTCATAACCACTCGTGAGTGCAGATGTGTTAATAAAATAGAGTTGGTTGGAAAACAGATTTTCCATCCTGTGAAAAATTTCAAGATTTCACATTTTTTTCCAGCCCTCATTGGGACGAAATGCCCAACCTGTGAAATGAAATATTTAAAATAATAGGGTTGGAACAGTCAAAATGTTTTGTTTCAATTTTGAAACAATTTTTTATTTTTAAAAATGTTTTTAAAATAAAGTCAATTTCAAAACAAAAAGTAATTTTGAAATGAAAATGGCAACTTTGTGTTCTGAAAATGTCAAAATGGGAACACTCAACATTTCCAACCTCCTTTTTTCCCCCTAAAAATCGATGTGATTTTGTGGAAAAGTTCAGTTTCGCCAAAATGGCATTTTCTGACAGAAAAATGTGTTGCTGACTATTTTCTGACCGGCTCTATTCATAAGGAGAATAAAAAGGGTGTGAAAGGGGATTTTCATGAGTCTTAATAGCCAGACTTCCCACTGATCCTTGTTGGCAACCCCGTTAGGCAGAATCAAGTGGCTGACATGTCCTGAAATGAAAGTGACGTGAGGTTTCTCACCCCTTCCTCATGGGAAAACCTATTGAAGCGAAGACCTGGTGGTGGATGTGAAAACTAAGATACCTTTAAATTTTGTGAGGAAGTGGTGCTCGTGGTTAGGGCACTGAACTTGGGATGCAGGACCCCTGAATTCTATGCCTGACTCTGCCATTGGCCTGCTGGTTGACCTTGGGTGAACTGATTCCATTCACCATCTGGGAAATGGGGTAATGGTGATTATCTCCTTTTGTCAAGTGCTGTGAGATCTGCAGAGGGAAAGCATGATGAGTGAGCCAGGTAATGTTATTGTGGATCCTACCTGCTACTCCCCTGGGCTCCGTCAGCCCAGGTGTTATGAACAGCGCTAGCAGCATCAGCAGCCAAGACGTGCATCTTGCACCCTTGTCCTCTGCTTTAAAGGATGTTGCTGTTACTTCACCACTTGGATGCTGATCTGTTGCTTTTAATCTTACTGGAAACTCATATGAGATTAAAAGCTCCAGACTTGGCTTCTTCCGAGCATAACCGACATTCCTTTGTGCTAGTTTTAAGAGACTGTTTCAAATAATGTCAAGACCTGCCCTCTTTCTGGTCCTCCCAGACTGGGACTATCAGACAAACGCAGTCCGAAGAAACAATCCATTTGTCCTTTGTGTTGAGGACTCCCAAGTTGAGGACTCCAAGTTAGTAATGAAACTGTGAGCAAACAGTGTGTGAGACTGCACATTTTTGCACAAAAGCTTTCTCGACCGCACATTTTGCACAGGAGCTTTCTCAACAAACAGCTGGCTGCAATTCTGGCATATTGACGCCAGCCATTTAGAATGATGTGCAGAAGTGTTTTTATCACCATGCATGGCTTAGGAGCCCACAACTCTCAGTGCACCCAGTAGATGCTCAGCGCTTGTGTGAGTTGGTTCCTAAGGTCAATGATCCAGCAGGGCATTAAGCCCAGACTTCACTTTAACCACATGGACAGTCTTGTTGACTTCAGACTCTTCACCTGCTTAAAGATAAGCACGTGCTTAAGTGCTTTGCTGGACCGGAACCGATAGCGATCACGGCGATCAACACCTATAATATTTGTTTCAGGGATGATCCTTCAGAGATAAACATCTCAGATGAAATGTCTAAGACAACTGTATGGAAAGCTCTCAGCATGAATACAGAAAATCTCTAAATCCCAGGAGAAGAGGTAAAAGGACGGCATGATCTGAGTTAACTGAGCCACGGTCCTCCTCTGCATGTGTTTGTATGTGTGCCAGCTGGATGGGTGTGAGCGTGTGTGTGTCAGACACAGAGCTAGCTTGGGGGTTCTCTTTGAGACCTGATCTGCCCAGGCTCAGCTTCTGGGGACAGGAGCCAATTCTGATCCTACGGGGTGTGTGTGTGTGTCCGGCTTGCTCGACCTGGGGGCAGCCTGCTGCAGCTGCAGCCAGGTGCTATCCCAGGCAGCTGCTTCAGTGCACCGGGCAGTGTCCCAGGAGAGGTTCTGGCTCCACCCCTTCCCTTCCATCTCTGCCCCTACTTCCCCTCCCCGCTCAGGCTGGCTGCTGGGGGCACTTCACCCTGGCGAGGGTCACTTGACCCTTTATGCGCCTCCCACAAGTCGCCCCTGGCAGAAATCCCTCGCCCCCAGCCCCTGTGGTTTTCCTATGGGCAGGAATGATTCAGCATCTGACGGCAGATGTTACCTTCTCTTGCCAATGAGGCTCTCTCTCTATGCTTAGTTTTTCCATTTAGGGACCTTGACTTTGGCGGCGGGGGAGGAGAATGTGAAGATGACTCAGGGATGAGCCAAGATGTACAGACACGGGGAGAAAATACTCTTAAAAATGGAGAAAGGGGCGAAAAAACCCACCGCTCTCCTCTGGTACTTTTTTCATTCAAGTAACTGGATTCACATTAAAGCCATTCAGACATTTTCAGTGATCTTTGGTGTGCTTCGGTGGGCATTTATTCTCTTCAGACCAGCAAGCTGAGGTGGCCATTGCAATCGATGACAGTTCAATGCTGTTAAGCCTCTCTCTCTGTGAGTGCGTGCGTGTGTTCTGTTCTCTTCATGGTAGAGAGATTGCTACCACACAGCCATTGAGTGGTATAGATTTTCCATCTGATTTTCCTTTAAAAATATAAACTCTGAATGTACAAAATTCACTTTTCTGATCTTTCTGGGCCACTGTCCATTTACTGTTCTTCCCTAGCTGGCTGTTGGGTTGGTTGGGTTCTCAGTTAAGTTTCTGCAGTGCTTTTGCGTGTATGTTAATAGTTGTCACAGGTCCATCTTGGGACAGTCCACGGCAGGCCAGTGTAATGGGAATATCTTCAGCAGACCTGGACCAAAGCTGCAAACTGGTTTTTCAGTGCTTGTTCATTCTAGTTTTTGCTATTTTGCACACGTTCTAGTGCCTAAGGCCTGGACTCAGCAAAGCGTGCCATCTGTGCTCAGCCGTGCAATGCCTAATTTAGGGTGGATGGTCGGCGGGATTGAGGTTTCTAAGTGCCTAAATCCCTTTTGGCAATGATACTTAAGCTCCTAAATCAGTTTGGCATTGCACAGCTGAGCACAGCGACGCCTCCAAATACCTTTAAAAATCTGGGCTATAAGCACATTCTTGATTGAGTTGGCGTTGGTCCTGCTTTGAGCAGGGGGCTGGACTTGATGACCTCCTGAGGTCCCTTCCAACCCTGATATTCTATGATGCTAAGTCCCGCTGAAGTTAATGGAACTTGCTTAAAATTAAAAGCTCTGCTGATTATGTAAATGAGTCCTGTGTGTTATGGTGGCCCATAAGTGGCGCTGACTAAGGTCGGGGCTCCATTGTGCTGAAAGACTGTCCCTGCCCCAAAGAGCTTGCAGACTGTCTGGACAGAAGGGTCATGCAGGCATTGCTGCTTCTGTCAGCTGAGCTCTGTGCGCACACCTGGGCTTCTTGCATCTCTCCATTCTTCCCCCACAAGCTCCCTGAGTACCCCCTCCCAACCCTCTGTCTTTTAGGAAGTCCCTGCAACCCCCACCTCCCTCATGCAAGGAGTTTTGTGTACCCACATACCCCCTTTCCCCTCCAGACCAGGATCCTCCGTTAAACCCCCTGTGCCAGGGGTTTGTGTACTCCCTCCCCCAACCCCTCATACGAGACCCCCATTCAACCCACATGCCTGGGTCTCTGTGTACCCCCATTTCCTCCTTTCCCCTATGCCTGGGGCTCTGTGTACCCCCTTTTGCCCTCCCCCTATGCCAGGGTCTCCCATTCTTCCTGCTCCATGTCAGGAGCTTTGGGTGTCTCCTTTCTCCCCCCCAGTACTTTTCTTTCCCCCCATTGGAAGGTTTGGATGCACCTATGGCCCAGTCCTGTGTTCTGTCCATTAGACAATGCTTCTTTCTTGCTTGTTCACCTGCTTTGCCTGAGCATGTGCCTGAGCACTTTGCTGAATCGGTGCCTATCTTAACTCATGCTGTGCGTGGGAATAGAGAATATTGCAGATGATTCATAATGGTGAGTATTCACGGCATAAGCCTGCTCCAAAGAGTCACCCTCCTCCCATAATGGGACAGAAACATTAGTTGCGATCTCAGAGACCAATCAGAATAGCTTGGATGCTGCAATGATGCACTCCCATGCAAACGTCAGACCAAGATTTATTCACACCAGCTCTTCAGCGAATAGCTTCCAACCATGCACGAGTTGGAGAAAACTGCAATCTCGTGGCGCTCGCTTCTTGGGCGGAAAGAGGCAAAACTAATTAATATGTCATCTGAAAACAAGAGCTGTCAGACGACTGTCACATTGTCTAGCTGTATCATAGTCTGGGGACTTTCTCTTTGTTATACTGCTTGGCAGAGTATCACAATCTGATCAGTTATCGAATCCCTTTTCAGAAATCAGTGTTCATCTGAGGTCCACGTTCAGCAAAGCACTTAGGTATGTAACTTTAAATACATCTAGTTCTGTGCATGAGGGAATCATAAATTTGGATGGCTGGAAGGGATCTCAAGGGGTTGTCCAGTCCTTCATCCTAGTCTGGGGCAGAACTCTCCCTCCCTTTCAGCTAGAGCAGTAGAAGCCCCAGATCCAGCTGGGATGGGTTCCACCAGCAGCGCCATAAGACTATCCTTTGAGGAACCCTCCGTACATCTCTGCGGTAGAGGGCATGCCAGAGCTGTGAAGGCTGCGTCAGAGGGTGCCATGGCCTATAGGTCAGCCCTGGGAGCAGGGCCGGCTCCAGGCACCAGCTAAAGTTGGCCAATACCAAGAGGCGGCATTCCAGCCGGTCCGAGTCTTCAGCGGCAATTCGGCGGCGGGTCCCTCACTCTCTCTCGGAGCGAAGGACCAGCCGTCAAATTGCTGCTGAAGTGTGGAGCAGCGCGATCATGCTGCTACCGCTTTTTTTTTTTTTGTGCTGCTTGGGGTGGCAGAAAACCTGGAGCCGGCCCTGCCTGAGAGGCTGCCGTGACTTTATAATAAATATATGGAGATATACCTATCTCATAGACTAGGAAGGGACCCCGAAGGGTCATTGAGTCCAGCCCCCTGCCTTCATTAGCAGGACCAAGTACTGATTTTGCCCCAGATCCCTAAGTGGCCCCCTCAAGGATTGAACTCACAACCAGAAGCAGTGCCAGGGTTTTTGCCACTCTAGGTGGCAGCGCTCCTTCTCTGAGCGTTCGGCAGTGGAGGGTCCTTCCACTCCGCATCTTTGGGGCACTTCGGTGGCAGGCCCTTCACTCGCTCCGAGATCCGCCACCGAATTTCTGCCGAAGACCCGGAGCAGAAGGACCCTCTGCTGCCAAATTTCCTCCAAAGGCGGCAAAATGCCACCCCGCAAATCCTGCCACCCTAGGTGACAGCTTAGGGTCGCCTAGTGGAAGCCAGCCCTGTTCACAACCCTGGGTTTAGCAGGCCAATCCTCAAACCACTGAGCTATTCCTCCTTTTACCGGCCCATAGGGGTTTCTAAATCACAGCAGGGGCCACTGTAGTCCCTGGTGCAGCCCAGGCTCAGAAAGGCGCCACCCTCCTCTGTGCTGTGCCTCTTAGAGGCACAACTCAGAATCTCATCTGTTGACTCTCATGGGCCGACTCAGATGCTTAAAATTCAACCAGGTGCTTACAGACCTTGCTGAATCAGGGCTTCATTCTGCTTTTCTTACTCAGCCAAAACTCAGTTCCCATCGAATTCAGGAAGAGAGTCCCCAAAGGTTAGAGTTTCAAGATCAGGGCCTATGTTTTTAAAAAGCACATAGATTTCTCGATCGGTGGAATCTTTTATGCTTATTGCAAGCAAATCTGACTAGTCTCCGATTAGGAGCTTTCCAAGGTTACCGCCTGTCCTGCAGCGTGGATAGGTGTTATGGTAGCACTCACCCGAACAGTACTTGATTGTTTGCTGTAAATGCTAACCCCTGCAGTGAAACTCACTCCAAACATAGATCTCCTTTCTTTTCAAATGCATTCATTTATTCCTTCCAGAATTATTGAGCTGACTGATTATGATCATCCAGAGGGCTGGATGTGGTGGCCCGAATTATAAAATGAATAGACTTTGAGTTATTTGCTTTGTAGATTGCTTTTTCAGCATCCATTATGTCAGTGTACATCGCTCATTCTCTTAAAGGAATAGTCTCAGTGGTAGTTTCTTCTTTGAATACAGTTGCCTGATTTACTATATTACTAAGCACCTGTGGAAAGCATTACACAGGGGCCAAGCCTCGTTCCAGCCTCGCTGGTGTAAATCGGGCTTAACGCCATCATTAGGCTGGCATCTGAATGGTGGAAGCAGCGGCGGCCCCAGGCACCAGCTCTCCAAGCGCGTGCCTGGGATGGCAAGCCACGTGGGGGCATCCTGCCGGTCCCTGTGAGAGCGGCAGTCAGGCAACCTTTGATGGCTTGCCTATGGAAGGCCCGCTGGTCCCATTGATTTGGCAGGAATTCGGCGGCAGGTACGCCGAAGCTGCGGGACCGGCGGACCTCCCGCAGGCAAGCCGACGGAGCCGCGGGACCGGCGGACCTCCTGCAGGCAAGCTGATGAAGCCGTGGGACCGGCGGACCTCCCGCAGGCAAGCCGATGAAGCCGCGGGACCGGTGGACGACCCACAGGCAAGCAGCCAAATCCGCGGGACCGGGGACCTCCCAAAGGCAGCCTACCTGCCGTGCTTGGGGCGGCAAAAAAGCTAGAGCCACCCCTGGGTGGAAGTGAGATCAGAATCAGATCTTCTAAATTGAACATAAGAACGGAGGGTGGCGAGGTAATGATTGAATTATTTTTGCTACCCCAGCAGATTTGGTTGAAGACGAATGTGTTGGGCAGTATTTTTGGGCCAGAGCTTTATATCATTTTCTTGCATCACAGTACAGCTTTGTTGTAACTCCTTGATCTTTACACCTATCCTTGTGAGATGGAAACTCTAGAACGGTCTTTTACCCGCCTCTTGTTTATATCAGACTCTCCATAGCTAGTGGCGCGAAAGCTTTGGAAAGGATTTTTTTCTAGGACTCCTGTTTCTGTGAAAATTGATTTTCTCCAAGGCTTGCATGATCAATTCAGAGTAGCCCAATGACCTAAGAATAGACGGATTTGAGAAAAAGTTCCTAGCTCGCAGCCAGTAAGTTTGGCGGGTGAGTGGGGATCATGAAAATACAAACAGCTCATGAGAAAAGATGGTGAGGGAACCCAGAAAACTTCTACAGATGGTAGATGTGATACATGCATGGGGGAGGCGGGGCAGGAAAGGAAGTTCCCTGCGCAGGAGTGATGAACTGGGGTGACAAACTGACCTAGAATACCGTTTACTAGTCCCTGTTCTCTCACACCCACTACCTATAGTAATTACAGCTAGGAACCTTCAGTAGCTCTTATGCATGGCTGCAGCTTGGAAGTCCATGCTGGCCAGGATCTAAAAGAGTTGGCCTGCTGGTTGCAGCTTTGGTTTCCCCTGATGAAGCAGGGGCCTCACAGGGTCTACATTGGGAACGTGGCTGCATCACACCCTTCATGATTCCTGCCTTTGCTACTGTGACCAATAAGAAGATGTCGGCCACATATTTACTGGCTGCCCCCATCGGCAAGGGCTGCCTGGTTGCTTTGTGCACTTGCATAATGCCCTCCCTTCAGCTGTTGAATGATAAAGATGCTAATAGGCTTGATTTAATCCCACAAACTATAGGGCTGCCGCAGTAAGGACTAGAGTCTGAGAGATCTAAGGCCCCTTGTCAAAAGCTGGGAATCTCCCCCAGCTCAGAATTTACAGATTGATAGACCAGAAGGGTCCATTTTGATCCCCAGTCTGGCCTCCTGCTGCATAACTCAGGCTGATAAAGGGATGGGGTTCCTGACCCAGTCATCCACCAAGGGCCCACTGAAGCATTGAAGATTTTCCAGTCATCTTCTCTGCTAATGACCACTGGTGGGGAGGGACCTTCAGGTCAACAGCCCTGGGAGCTGAAAACGTGTCAGCTTGAGGAAGAAAAAGGTCAGACCTCTTGTTCCAGCTCTGCTTTCGCTTCCTGGATAAGAAAAGACAGCTTGGGTTTTATTCTCACTCCTGCCCGGCTGTGTCTGCACAGAACTCATGGCGGCGTGGCTGCAGGGCCGCCCGGGGTGGTGGTGAGGGGCAAGTAAGGCAATTTGCCCCAGACCCCGGGACCTGCAGGGGCCCCCACTAGAATATAGTGTTCTATAGTATTGCAACTTTTTTTTTATGGAAGGAGCCCCCGAAATTGCTTTGCCCCAGGCCCCCTGAATCCTCTGCTTGGCTGCATTAATATAACATGCTATTTTATCCTGGCCGTCTGTGCCAGTGTAACCCATCCTTGCGCAGTGAGGCTGTCTGTGTCCCTCGAGTGGTTAGAGTCAGCTACAGCCTTTGAGCTGAGAAGGAGGGCAGGTTCTTTGCATTCAGATCCAGCAGCACTTGTAGGTTTCAGACCGCAGTAACTGACCCGTCGGTGTCTGAAACAAGCATATCCTCTCCCTCATTAAATAGGCCTGAAGGGATCATTGAGTCCAGTCTCCTGTTATCGCATATAATCATTTATATCATTATTCCATATAATGCTATAATCCAGCCTCCGGTCACCCCATCATGTAACTCTGTTCATAAACGTATAAAGCTCTGTGTTCAAACGAGTTCGATTGTTTGCTCCCGCTGACCACTCCAGGGAAGAAAAATATAGCACGGAGAAACGCATGGAGAAAATCCAGGATTTTCCTGCCATTTTAAAAAGAAATATTAGTTCTGTTAAATAATAAAATGGCTTGTTTATGCAATGGTTACAATTGTTTCTACTGGACAGGAGAACACTTTCTTCTATATGCTTTCTATAAAAAATAATTACTGGGTCCCTCTAAGTGACTTTAGCAACAATTTTTTTTTTACTTTAAAAATGATAGCACTATGGAGTGGTTGAAAGTGATGACATTGCCCAGGGAGAGCTGGCCGTATCTTTAAAAGCGGCCTACTTTTAATTGTATTAAGGATGGAGTAAAATGATGCACAGTGTGGAACTGTTTACAGCACAAACCCAGCTTGCTGCAGTACCACATCCCCTCCTTTTAAATAAGTAAAACCCAACCTACAATAAAACTGCAAAGCTTTGCCAGGGACTGGGCCCTCAGTTAGAATCAAAATAGTTCCAGAACAGAGATGTAACCAGTATGGCCAATCCCCAAACTGTTCAGAAATCATGAGATTGACTTAAAAACCATGAGATCAAGAAAACCAAAAATTAACAAACGGGGGAAAAACAATCACATTTTGGGTTCATTTTGGCTTTGTTTCTGAGCCTATAGGGTGCTCTCAGGTCATAATTTCAAGTTTTTCTCTGCAACCACCAGGGCTAGAAGCTTTTTTTGTTTGATGAAAGCTGAGGCTCTTGCATAACAATATGACTCCAGGAGCAGGAGCTTTAAGGAAAACACCAAAGATTCCAAGGATCAATGTCAATGTTTAGCTGCCATCTTTGTGGCCTATGATTTGAGCATGCCTCTGTTTCCTACCACGTATCATGATTGGTTGACTCGTTACCTAACGGTAATGACTAGATAGCTGACCTGTTTCTAGAACAGGACATGCAGAAGCAGGTTGCAAACACCAAAGAATCTAATTACTTTGTAATCCGTCAGCTAAAAACATCCCATAGGAAGGCACTGGACCTTGGTTCTCCGCTGTCTTGTGCAGTCATTTATACCAATGCGAAGGGCTGCTATTCTGATTGGCCTCGTGTGTTTCAGAGCCTTGCATTTTACACTGGGCACTGGTGTCAATGATGGAGAATCTGGCCCGTCACTGATTTCACACTAGATTGATAACAAATAGAAATGTGCGAGTCCCCTTCTTTCTCCACTGAGCACAGTCAGATTGTGCAGCTCCCCGAAGGATGTAGGGCAGTGTCTCTACAAAGACATCAGTGGCCAGTCCCCCAGCTATGTCTCCTCTTCTATGTACATGCCTAAGGCCTCATGGGGGCCTGATGACAGTCTGCTCTTAGTGGAGAATGAAGGGGCAGGGGGGCTGGGCTGGGGAAGGTACTGGGGTGCATGGGAGATGTTGTGCTGTGGGACATGATGCTGTGCTGAGAAACGTGCAGATGGAGATGTGACATGACGCTGGGGTGGTGCTGTGCATAAAAGATTGTTACAAGGAGGAGGGTGAAAAATTGTTCTCTTCATCCTCTGAGAAGGGGACAAGAAGCAATGGGCTTAAACTGCAGCAAGGAAGGTTTAGGTTGGATATTAGGAAAAACTTCCTGTCAGGGTGGTTAAGCACCGAAACAGATTAACTAGGGAAGTTGTGGAATCTCTGTCCTTACAGATTTTTAAGAACAGGTTAGAAAAACCTCTGTCAGGAATAGTCTAGTTATTACTTAGTCCTGCTTTGAGTACAGGGGACTGGATGAGATGATCTCCTGAGGTCTCTTCCATGATTCTGTGATGCTATAATAGTTTTTTCAGGTCTCTGGCAATTATTGAAAAATTGAACACCGACTGCCACCACAGATTCAGGAAATGAAAGATTTTTTTCTCAATTTTTTTTTTCGGTGAATGGGAAAAATTCAGTTAGATTTTGAGCCATTTTGTTATTTTAAAATCAAACTAAAGGAAAATTGGACACCAAAAGTCATTTCAAGTCGAAAAATCAAAATGTGTCTTCTTGCAAATAGAATTTGGAGGAGGGGGTGGGAGTTTTTTAGGTTGTTTTTTCTCCAGTCCTCACAAATTAGTGTTTAGAGGTCACCAAATCTGTATTTTTTTTCACCCCCCAAAAACTGTCAACAATTTTTGCCCGGTTCTACTCTTTGCGGCAACAAAGTGCGTCGAGAAAGGTGCTCAAAGCTGCCCCTAGAGGGCAGCACTAAGCAGAGCTGCAGCAAATCTCAACAACAGGCTAAATTATCCAGAGTCAGAGCAAACGAAGAAGAAAGGTAGAGTAGCTGGCTGAAGAAGAGTGCAGCCTGTGATTAACCCTGACAACTCCTGATACCAACAAGGTGAGCTCCAAAGTCAGGGCTCCTCTGGGGCTGGTTCCAGGAACTGCACTATGTAGGGTGACCAGACAGCAAATGTGAAACATCCGGACAGTGGTAGGGGTAATAGGCATCTATTTAAGAAAAAGACCCAAAAATCGGGACTGTCCCTATAAAATGGGGACATCTGGTCACCCTAGCACCATGGAATCTTTATGACTGTGTTCCACCCACAGTGATGGACAGTCTATGGTAAAGAGAACCCCTCTGTTCTTAAATGCAGCTGCCAGCCCCGTAAGACCACCAGGGGCAGAAGCAGCAGCGTGAATTGGAACCAGTTCTGAAGGCAGAGATAATACAAGTGCGTGTTCTGGGGTTCATAGTAGCATCACCCAGCAAACGATTGTGTTCTCACCACTTGGTGTCTCTTTGGGGATGTTGACGTGGGGTCAATTGACTCAGGTTTACAGGGCTAAAAATAGCAGTGTAGACAGTCCTGCTTGGGCTGGAGCTGGGGCTCTGAAACCTGGCGGAGTGGGATGGTCTTGGAGCTGGGGCTCCAGCCTGAACAGAAACGTTTACACTGCTATTTTTAGCCCCACAGCCTAATCCTTGTGAGCCTGAGTCAACTGACCTGGGTTCTGAGACTCGGTGCTGTGGGTTTTTCTTTGCAGTGTAGACATAATCTGGTGTATTCAGGACAGAGCACAATACAGCAGCCTCAGCCAGAGAGGTCAAAGACCTAGATGATCTTGGTGACTTGGAAGGTAATACTTCCACCAACGTCTGAAGATGAAAAATCCTGCTAAAACTAGTCTGGATTAGTTCCACCTTAAGGAAAATGGAAACTCTTTGCATCTCAGGAGAAAATTTGCTCCCTCTACCTGTGCATCATTATTAGCCATTCCTTTCCTTTAAAATAAATTCTTTGTTTTCATTCGTTTCAAGCATCGCTGTAATCATTTCATAGCTCTCCTTCGAAGATTATTCTTACATTCTGCCTTGGCACTATGATGAAGTCAGAATCCCACAGTGTTGCCAGCTCCCTTGATAGTCTCACAAATGTTATGTTGGTGTTTTGATTTGAAGGCCAGCTCCTGGAGTCAGGTGATGACATGAAAATCTCAGCTTTTATTAAAAAAAATTAGCTTTCATGGTTGCAGGGAAAACAAAACAAAACAAAAACCCTAACATTCAAAAAAACAGCAGGAGTCCCCCTCACCCCAGATTTTTCATTTTAAAAAATCTCATGATTTTAATACTTGTGATTTTGGGAGGGTCAGATTTAGGATTTTTGACTGCTCGAGGTTGGCAATGCTGTAATACACCATGGAAAGATTTTCAAAGGTACATGTGGCTGGTTGGTACCTAACTCCTTCGACTTTAACTAGAGATTAGGCTCCTAATTCCCATGTGTGCCTTTGAAAATGTCCCCCTGGAGCAAAATGTACCATCACCTCAAGGTGTTTTAAATTGGCATCGTTTTTTTTTTAAACACCTATAGTACCAATAAACAGAGATGATTTCTAATGGGTGGATTCTTTTACATTCACATAAGTTCATGTCTTTGCTCACTCTTGTAAGGCATTTTTGAATAGTCCCCTGTAAATCTGATGGGTCTAATTTGTCTGGTATTTTTAGTTCAGAGAATGACGAAGGCTGGGAGGAGTTAGACACCAAATTTTGCGAAGGGAATCTGATGCCTAGTTCCCTTTGGTCCCATTGAAAATAGTAGCTAAAATGATGTGCATAATATTCCCTAAACACGGAAGGAAAAAAATTTTAAAAGGTGCTGGCACATTTTTTCTAGTATATTTTTTTCCTCCTCGTACGCCACATGTAGAAATGGAGAAATTTATTTTCTTTCTAGAGATACTGAAATATATTTATTTTGTTGTAAGAGATGATGTAGTTTGAAAACGCTCCACGTTGTAAATAAAACTGGAAAACAGAATTGAACTGTGTGTTATTTACAAATTAAACTGTTTGCTAAAAGTCCGACATGTGATTTGATTGATTTTATTTCAGGGTTGGGGGTTTTGGTTGAGTTTGTTATGTAAAAAAACGTTGTTGTCCTGTGGTTCATGTCTGTGAAATGTTGCTTGGTGATTGTGGTACCTCAACAGTCAGAACTGTGCCTGTCTTTGATTGATCTGTAGCTCATCGAAAATAATGGAAAAAAATAATAAAAAAAATATGTTTGACTCTGAATGCCACCTTCAGTGTATTTGAAAGAGAAAAATCCTGCTGTTGGAGAGAACATCAGAACGGCCATACTGGGTCAGATCAAAGGTCCATCTAGCCCAGTATCCTGTCTTCTGACAGTGGCCAGTGTCAGGTGCTTCAGAGGGAATGAACAGAACAGGGAATCATCAAATGATCCATCCCCTGTCGCCCATTCCCAGTTTCTAGCAAACAGAGGCTAGGGATACCATCCCTGCCCATCCTGGCTAATAGCCATTGATGGACCTGTCCTCCATGAATTTATCTAGTTTCTTTTTGATCCCTGTTATTGTCTTGGCCTTCACAGCATCCTCTGGCAAAGAGTTCCACAGACTGACTCTGTGTTATGTGAAAAAATACTTCCCTTTGTTTTAACCTGCTACCTATTAATTTCATTGAGTGACCCCTAGTTCTTGTGTTATGGTCAGGAGTAAATAACGCTTCCTTATTTGCTTACTCCACATGAGTCAAGATTTTATAGACCTCTATCATATCCCTCCATTTCTTTTTATTAATCTTCCCAGTCTTATTAATCTTTCCTCATGCAGTAGCCGTTGCATACCCCCAATCATTTTTGTTGCTCTTTTCTGAACCTTTCCCAAGTCCAATTTATTTTTTTTTGAGATGGGGCAACCACATCTGCACGCAGTATTGATGATGTGCACGTTATCATGGGTTTATATAGAGGCAACATGATATTTTCTGTCTTATAATCTATCCCTTTCTTAACGATTCCCAACATTCTGTTTACTCTTTCGACTGCCGCTGCACATTGAGAGATGTGGGAATCTGAAGGGGCTTTTCAGATATATTTTTGAGTAAGAAGCAGCAGGGGTTGGGGGAGAAGGGAATAGTGAGTAAACAGTGCTGGGGTGGCTTTGCAGATGTAGTAGGGTGACGAGATGAGAGGGGGAAAATATCGGGACACATGGGGAGCAAAAAATAAATTAAAAAAAGTCGAGTGCTGCTGGTGAAGCAGCAAGGAAAAAAAAAAGCGAGAAGCTGAAAAAAACCCAAAAGGTGAGTGCTGCCGGCGGAGCGAAATATCAGGACGTCTGGTCACCCTAGGACATAGCCAAAGGAGGAAAAACACTGTACCAAGGGACTCAGTTTTGCTGGGGGAGTAGGGGGTGGCAGTGCACTCTGACCCTGATCCAGATAAGCCCTTAAGCATGGATTTTTTTCCCCCAACTAAAACAATTTGGTGAAACTGATACGAATTTGTGAAATATTTTGGTGTCACCAAATCTGCAATTTTTTGGACCAAAAATAAATTTTGATAAAAAATATATATCCCAGTTCTACTCCTAGAGCCTCAGGACCAGCTTTTAAAAGGTATTTGGGTCCCTAAAGGGGTTTTCGAAAGCCTGGCACCCATTGAAATGAATGAGATTTAGGTGCCTTTTGATGCTGCTAGTTACCTTTAAAAAAAACTGGCCCGTGGGCACTTTTGAAAATTTTACCCTTTGGCACTTTTGAAAACCTTACCCAAATCCACCACAAATATCGTTTGCTGCACGTTACTCACCAAACTCTGCAGCCTTCAGCCTTTATTCAGCAAGAAGCAAACATTAAACTCATGGAAATCAACCTTAAGCTTGTGAGGGGTCGCTGAAATCGAGGGGATGTCTTGCTTGCTTAGCATTGGGCAAACAACTGGGCTGAGTCAAGGCCTGAAGGTTGTAACAGAGATCCAAATTAAAATGCACCATGAATACAGCCTGTTTTGCTGATTTTCCTGGGTACAAGAGACGTGGCAGAGAGTAGCTGATGTATTGTGTCTGTAGGAAGAGTGTATATAACTTGGGGTGAAAAAAGGACAGTGGCAGGGAAGGGTGTCATAACAGTAGAGAGAAAGCTTTGCCCCTAATTATTGCGAAAGAGGACAAGATCTTTTGTCATTTAGCTTGGGGGGGTGGGGGAGCTGGGGAGGGTTAGTGAAAGAAGCCACTAGCTGATTCTAAATTGGGCAGTGTCCGTGTAGCACAATAAAAGCTAGAGACATAGACACTAATCTGATGCCATGGGCTAGGCCAGCCTCTCCTCACCGATTTCCATCAACACCCTCCCCAGCTCTCCCAGCTTTTCTAACAAGATTTATTCATGTTTTCCCCTTTTCCTCTCATGCCCAGCTTCCCAGCACCCTACTGTACAGACCAGGGGTGGGCAAACTTTTTGGCCCAAGGGCCACATCGGGTGGGGCATGAATGCTCACAAAATTGGGGTTGGGATGCAGGAGTGGGTGAGGGCTCTGACTGGGGGTGTGGGCTCCAGGGTGGGGCCAGAAATGAGGAGTTCAGGGTGCAGGAGAGGGCTTTGGGCTGGGATCGAGGGATTTGGAGAGCAGGAGGGGGATCAGGGCTGGCGCAGGGAGTTGGGGCATGGGGAGAGGCTAGTGGTGCAAGCTCTGAGCGGCGCTTACCTCAAGCAGCTCCCAGAAGCAGTTGCATGTCACTTCTCCGGCTCTTACATGGAGGTACGGCCAGGAGGCTCTGCACGCTGCACCATCTGCAGGCACCGCCCCTGCAGCTCCCATTGGAGCACCAGAGCAGGCTATTGGAGTGGGGCCATTGGAATGCGTAGGAGCTGGAGGGGGGCCATGCTGCAGCTTCTGGGAGCTGCATGGAGCAGCCCCTGATCCTGCTCCCCAGCTGGAGTGCCGGAGTGGGGCAAGCTCCAGACCCTGCTCCCCAGCTGGAGTGCCGGAGTGGGGCAAGCCCCAGACCCTGCTCCCCAGCTGGAGTGCCAGAGTGGGGCAAGCTCCAGACCCTGCTCCCCAGCTGGAGTGCCAGAGTGGGGCAAGCCCCAGACCCTGCTCCCCAGCTGGAGTACCGGAGTGGGGCAAGCCCCAGACCCTGCTCCCCAGCTGGAGTGCCGGGATGGGGCAAGCTCCAGACCCTGCTCCCCAGCTGGAGTGGGGCAAGCCCTAGACCCTGTTCCCCAGCAGGAGCCCATGGGCTGCAGCGTGCCCACCCTGGTATAGACACAGAGTGACCTTATCACCCAAGTCTTTAGGAAGCCTCTCAATGGGCTTAACCTTCCCCCATGCACTTAAAGTTTTCTCAGCAATGCAAGAAAGGAGTCCAACTCCTGTTGGGGAGTTGGATGCCTGACTCTCAGATGGCAGCGAATTCCTCCAACTTCTAATGGATTAAAAACAAAAGAAGACGTTGGAATCGACAAATGTGCTGATGACAGCTACAGAGCATGGCTGTTGAGTTCTAATAGCAACATTCCTGCATTTTATTCTATGGAGCCGCTCAGGAGAGGCATTTTATTTCAATTTTATATTCCCTTCTTTTCCCTCCCCTTCAGAAAGGGGCGAGCCACCTTTAATGGAGTCAAGATTCAGTGATGAGAATCTCCTTTCTTTGCCAGCGAGTGCTACCAAACAACTAACAGTTCTACAAACCCTAATGCAGATCCAGCCGGTTTTTTTTGTGTGTGTGTGTGGGGAGGGTGTTCACCCCACAACAGCCCAGAAGCAAGAGGCTGGAACAATTTGTATAGTGGGGGTGCTGAGAACCATTAGACCAAACTGTAAACCCTGGATAGGATGGAAACCATGTCAAACCAGGGGGTGCGGCAGCACCCCGAGTTCCAGCACCTGTGCCTGGAAGGGGTTAATGAGGCTGAGAAGAGGCCTATTAACCAGCCAAGGCCACAGCTGAGGGGAATTAGGTGGCCAAAGTAAGGCTGAAGGTGCTCAGCTGAGGAGGAAAAGGCTAGCAGAAGAAAGGGTCTGTAGGGAAGTAGCCTGCAGTTATTCCCTGGGAGTTAGGTGGTGTGGGAGAATTGAATGATTTGCAGTTACGTGCTGAGAGGTGGGGGCTGGAGCAGAAGCACCTAGGGAAGGGGGAAGCCAGAAGCTGTAGGAGGAAGTCCAGGAAAAGAGCAGCAGGATCCTAGAGTTGCCAATCATAGGGTCCCTGGCCTGGAACCTGGAGCTGAGAGTGAGCCTGGGCTCCTCTACCAGCCCTGGGGAAGTGGCTCCATAGGGGTAATGAATGAGAAGACTGCTGGTAAGAAAAGACTTTGGTCCCCTGGAAGGGGAAACTCATAGTGACTTGACTGGAGGATCAAGTCCTGAAGAGTGAACCGGTTGAGTCAGCAGCAGGGAATGCTACGAACAGTGGAATGGGGACTTGGACCTGGAAAGAGCTAATCCCTAGAGTGGCCAGGAGGAGGTGCTATCTGGGGTGAGTGTACCCTGGGAGGGGGGTGGAAATAGGAACAACTAAATTGGCTTTGAAATGCATAAAGCAAACAGCTGTGCTCCACCTTTGACCACGTGTCCCTGACCCCAGTGAAGTCCAAAGAGATGTCCAAATTGAGCTAATGCCTTGACTTGGTGAAGTGCTTGCTGAAATCCAATGGGCTTAAATGGGACTCAAGCAGCTGCTTAAAGTTAAGAATGTGCTCAAACACTGGTTTTAGGGCAGAGCACAGCCCTGGTTTTGTGGCTAGAACCTGGCATAGGGATCCCTGAGAACTGTGTTCTGTTCCTGGCTAGGCCGTTGGGTAATCATGGGTAACTCAACCTGCCTCTGCCTCAGTTTCCCAATAGAGAGAATGATACTTACCACCTCTGTAAAGTGCTTTGAGTGAAAAGTCATCTTGTATAAGAGCAAGGCCTGGCTATTTAATTTTCTCTAACTGCATGCTTCGGGGCTTGCAGGTGTCCTTTCTAATCTGAGTCCGACAGGCTGAGTTATACTTAGAACTGCCAGCCTTTTCCTGTTCGCGTTATATGAAGCACCCATCACAGACCAAGACCCCAGCTGTTCTATAGAGCAATGGATGTCTCAGATCAAAGTCCTTTCTCACACAGGCCTGTGTTACTGTTTAGCACAAGCTTCAATGTGTTTGTGAGTTGGAACCTTAACTATCCTGGGCCCTTGGATGCTGTTTGGTAGATTTTTCACTAATGGTGCGAATTGGAAAATGATCAGGATGACTTTCTCTAAAATATGGCAGATCTTGTCTTGGGGAAAACAAAAAGCTTCATTTACCACGGCTTTATTGTCATTTATGAGAACATACAAAAATGCTGGTGCCAGAGAAGCAGCCCACAGACAACACTAAAACCGCGGCGTAAAGGGTCGAAACGAATCCATTTTTTAACAGGGCGTGCTGACCTCATTAGTCACAGAGGTTGGATATTTCACTCTACCTTGTCATGACAATAGCTGGGGAGCAATGAACACGTAGTATAATTCAGTTTCATTGAGGAATCCTTTGATCGTTGTCAGAGGTGACTAGATCCACTAGACAGCTGTGGGAATATCCTTCCACAAGGCTGATTTCTTGGTCTGGTGGCTAATCGGACCTAAGAAACAAACACACAGAACACCATGGGAGCTCAGGAATATAGGGCAGTGAAACAGGTTTATATTGCCAGTCATGTTAGCCGCTGCTATTCAGCGATTCCTGGGACTGCAATGGATGGCTGTACTGTTGGGATTAAAATAGGTATAGATTTCCTCCTAAATCAGTAGTTGCTGGGTCAATGCATTAGGCATGGTCTGGTTAACATGTACTGTTTGCTACCAATCTATTCACTGGGATAGAAAGACAAGTCATCTTCTCTTTCTGTTTGCAAACTGTTCACAATCAACTCACAACTGTTTTGGTTTTTGTCTTTATTCGTGGAGATGCTGCCCCTCCACATGCATCAGCACAGGGGAGTAACGGTGCATAAAGCTCCCTCTTTTTCTCCTGTGCAGCCTGTTGGTGTTGCTACCCATAGAGCAGTGTTGTCAGCCTTCTACTACCCTTCCTTTGCCAGTGGGCAGCAATCGGCTTGGCAAGGGCAGGAAGCAATGGAGCTTTGACTCTGCCCCATCAAACACGTTGGCCAACACAGAGGGGAAAATGCTCTGTGCCATGTATGACTTTCCCCACTCAGCCAGCCAGCCAGGAGACACCACAGACTAAAGTAATACTGAGTCCGGCTCTGCTCTGGGCAGTCTGTCTACACCCTTACCACAGTCTAGCACTGAATTAGTTTCATGAATGGTTTTGACTTGGTAGATTGACTGTCCAACATTAACACCATGTCCAGCTCTACTGGTTAGACCACATACATAGGTCTATGGGGCTGCTAGGCAGTGGGTCTTCTAGCTCAGAAGGTAGGAGCCCATGCTTTCTGCTCTGCAAGGTGGCAAAGTTTGCAGATGATACTAAACTGCTCAAGACAGTCAAGACCAAAGCAGACTGTGAAGAACTTCAAAAAGATCTCCCAAAACTAAGTGATTGGGCAACAAAATGGCAAATGAAATTTAATGTGGATAAATGTAAAGTAATGCACGTTGGGGAAAAAATAACTCCAGCTATACATACAATATGATGGGGGCTAATTTAGCTACAACGAGTCAGGAAAAAGATCTTGGAGTCATCGTGGATAGTTCTCTGAAGATGTCCACGCAGTGTCAGAGGTGGTCAAAAAAGCAAACAGGATGTTAGGAATCAATAAAAAGGGGGTAGAGAATAAGATTGAGTATATTTGCCCTTATATAAATCTATAGTACGCCCACATCTCGAATACTGCGTGCAGATGTGGACTCCTCGTCTCAAAAAAGATATACTGGCACTAGAAAAGGTTCAGAAAAGGGCAACTAAAATGATTAGGGGTTTGGAGAGGGTCCCATATGAGGAAAAATTAAAGAGGCTAGGACTCTTCAGCTTGGAAAAGAGGAGACTGAGGGGGGATATGATAGAGGTATATAAAATCATGAGTGATGTGGAGAAAGTGGATAAGGAAAAGTTATTTACTTGTTCCCATAATACAAGAACTAGGGGCCACCAAATGAGATTAATAGGCAGCAGGTTTAAAACAAATATAAGGAAGTTCTTCTTCACACAGCACAGTCAACTTGTGGAATTCCTTGCCTGAGGAGGTTGTGAATGCTAGGACTATAACAGCGTTTAAAAGAGAACTGGACAAATTCATGGAGGTTAAGTCCGTTAATGGCTATTAGCCAGGATGGGTAAGGAATGGGGTAGACAGATACTGGGCTAGATAGACCTTTGGTCTGACCCAGTATGGCCATTCTTATGTTCTCATGTTCCCTAGTTCAGTATCTGCTGCTGATTTGAATAGAATTGCTTGGTATGGGAGCTGCTCACAAATGGCATTTCTGACACTTGTTTGGTCCCAAATTGGGATGGAAAAATTGAAATGTCATATTTTTTCTGCAGAACAGAAATGCCAAATAATTTCAGTTTGGAAACACCGAAACCCCTCATTGAAACATTTTTGCTTTGATAATGTAGAACTCTGTTATTAGCTACAATATTAAAATTAATCAGAGAGCAACAAACCAGGACAGTCCCAACAAAATAGGCCATTGCAATTTTGAATCATGTCAATTACTGGGGAAAATATCTTTGGAATTGATACGGTCGCATGAAACATTTTGACTTTGATTACACAATGTTCTCTGCCCCATCCCTTTGCTACTGATCTGGAGCTCATGTACTGGTTCTTTAGCTCATGTTGTCAGATCCAGACATCAGGACAACCTAGCTATAGGAGCAGTTTGTGAAAAGTAGACGTTTGGAAATTCAAAGTGTATCTGAATTACCTAAATAGTGAGTGGTCAGAAGGGAAGGAGATGGTGTCGTGGTCTCCTTTTATGGACCTCTTTGTAGAGCTGTAAAAAATAAGGAAAACCCATCTGTGAATGTACTAGCTGTGCAAAAAAACCATTCAACCCTCATTCCTTGGTATACTGCATCATTAAAGAGCAAAAGACATTATTTTTTCATTTATGCCTCATCTTCTACCTGATCTCTTGGAAACTCTCCCACCCCCCCCCTTAAAAACTGCCCCTCATTGACTTCTGTTCTCATTCTTTCGCCCAAGACACCTGTGCCCATGTGCCTGCCTCCCAGAGCTGCCCAGACCACTTTGGGTTGGCTTGGCCTGGGCTGTTGCCATTTGGGTGATCAGAGAGGGATTCTGGTACCCTCAGAGGCCCTGTCTTCACGGTAG
This sequence comes from Gopherus flavomarginatus, assembly GCF_025201925.1. Lineage (NCBI taxonomy): Eukaryota > Metazoa > Chordata > Testudines > Testudinidae > Gopherus > Gopherus flavomarginatus. Next base: position 23,483,079 of record NC_066632.1, on the reverse strand, counting down.
GTCTACACTGCAGCTTGACGCAGGTCTTTCAGCCTGGGTAGATGGTTGTGCTACCTCTGCTCGAGCTAGTGTGGAGATTATGGCGTGGGATAGCCACCCAAAATACACGCAGGGGGTCAGGTGAGCTTGTAGTTGAGTGGCTAGTCCATGCCACAGCCCTTGCTGCAATGTCCCTGTTCCTATTTTTAGTGCAGTAGTTTGAACAGAACTAGTCTTGTCTGCCTGGCCTAGGAGGCATGCTTCCAGCTGCAGAGTACATATCCCAGAGTTTGTCCTAAAGAATCCAGCCTTGACTCCTCTCTGTGGGAATCTGACCCACTCCCCATCCCACTAGAAAATTTCCACAGAAAAGGTTGACAAACAAGCATGTAGATTTTCCCCCCTGCCCCTGTCTAAACATTTCCACAGAAAATTTTCAAATTTTGTTGGGTGGAAATTTTGAATCCTGAACAACTTTCGGCCACCAACTGACCCATTTTTCTGGTTTGGGCCAAAATATTTTGTTTTTTGGCCAAATTATTTCAGTAGTTGGGTGTTTTGGCTTTTTGACAAAAGATCAGAATTTCCCACAGAGAGCCAATACTTGCATGAAAAAATTCATTTTGTCAAAACCTACAATTTTCCACTATGAAATGGCCTCGACCGAAATCTTTCTAGTAGTCATAGGCCGCCTTCTTACGATCCTTAAGTTGCTAAGTTCTCAGGAGTCTGCCTAGAACCATGTCTCTGTTCTACTAGTTCAGCCATATTCCACTTGTCTACCTGTAACGTTTCGTGTTGATAAGCCAGTGCACAAAATCCTTGGCCTTCATCTTGTCCAAATATCTGGTAAAATCGCTGGTGAAGGTGCCTTCAGAATGCCGCTTGATGTTGGAAGTAAAACTCTGAGCACTTTTCGATTCAAAAGATTGCCATCTGTTTGAGAGAGAGGGATGGGAAACGTGAAGGAGGGTGCTGCAGTGGGATGGATACAGGGTCCTGTGGATAGCACGCTGTGTCGGCAGGCATGAATTCTGTTCCCTGCCTTGCCACTGACTTGCTATGACAATGTAACTGTAGGTAAGTCCCATCCCTTTTGTCCTGTGTGTGTGTTTAGACTAAAGGTATGTCTACACCACCCTCCAGATCAATCCATTGGGGATCGATGTATCGTGTCTACATCGATCCTCGAATGCGCTCCCCCGATAACTCCGGAACTCCACCAGGATGAGAAGTGGAAGCAGAGTTGACGGGGGAGCGGCAGCCGTCGATCCCGCGCCGCGAGGACACGAAATAAGTCAATCTAAGATGCATCGACTTCAGCTACGAGATCTTAGATCGATTTGCGCACCTCCTCCTCCCCCAGTGTAGACTAGGCCCAAATTCTCCAGGGCCCAGGCAATCCCTATCTGGACAGTATCTAGTGCAGGGGTAGGCAACCTATGGCACATGTGCTGAAGGCGGCACACAAGCTGATTTTCAGCGGCACTCACACTGCCCAGGTCCTGCCCACTGGTCCGGGGAGCACTGCATTTTAATTTAATTTTAAATTAAGCTTCTTAAACACTTTAAAAACCTTATTTATTTTACATACAACAATAGTTTAGTTATATATTATAGACTTAGAGAAAGAGACATTCTAAAAATGTTAAAATGTATTACTGGCAAGCGAAACCTTAAATTAGAGTGAATAAATGAAGACTTGGCACAGCACTTCTGAAAGGTTGCCGACCCCTGATCTAGTGTAACAAGGCCCTGATCTTGGCCTGAGCCTGTAGGTGCTGCCATAATACCAAAACATGCATTGCTTATGCAGAGCTACACTATATACCATTAATAATAATACATTGCTTTTCTTTAGCATGTGTCTACTGTAGATCTCAAAGTGCTTTATAAAGGGGGGGGCAGCATCATATCCACATTTTACAGATGGGGAAACTGAGATACGGGGAAGTGAAGTGATTTGCCCAAGGTACCCCAGTGGCAGAGCTAGGAGCAACCCAGCTCTCCTAAATCCCTGTCCAGTGCTCTACCCACTAGGACCCACTGCCTCTTAAAGTTACCCACATAATCTACAACAGGACCCGGCACTGTATGCTCAGTGTCTTACAGGACCAAATCTATACAGTGCTAGCACAACGTGGCCCTGGTTCATCAGGACAATATCAAGCTGTGGAGGGGTTGCAAGTCCTTTTGGAGGATAGGATTAAAATTTTGAAATGGTCTGAAGTAAATAGGATGGAATTCAATAAGGACAAATGTAAAGTACTCCACTTCAGAAGGAACAATCAGCTGTGCACATACAAAATGGGAAATAACTACCTAGGAAGGAGTATTGCAGAAGAGAATCTGTGGGTCATAGAAGATCACAAGCTAAATGAGTCAGGGTAACACGGTTGTGAAAAAAGCAAACATCGTTCTGGGATGTATTAGCAGGACAGGAGTGTTGTAAGCAAGACACGAAAAGTAATTCTTCCGCTCTGATTAGGCCTCAGCTGGAGTATTGTGTCCAGTTCTGGGTGACGTATTTCAGAAAAGAGGTGGACAAACTGGAGAAAGTCCAGAGAAGAGCAACCAAAATGATTAAAGGTCTAGAAAACATAATCTGTGAGGGAAGATTGAAACAAATGGGTTTGTTTAGTCTGGAGGTGACTGTAGGAGGACATGAGAACAGTTTTCAGGTACATTAAAGATTGTTACAAGGAGGAGGGAGAGAGAGAGAGAGTTTTCCTTAACCTCTGAGTCTAGAACAAGAAGCAACGGGCTTAAATTGCAGCAAGGGAGGTTTAGGTTCAGACGTTAGGAAAAATGTCCTAACTGTCAGGATTGTTGAACACTGGAATAAATTTGTCTACGGAGGTTGTGGAATATCTGTAACTGGAGATTTTTAAGAGCAGATGGGACCAACACTTGTCAAAAATGATCTAGATAATACTTAACCCCATGCCATGAGTGCAGGGGACTGGACTAGATGACTTTGCGAGGTCCTTTCCCATCCTATGATCACTAGGGCTCCTAGATGATACTGCAGCGCCTAATAATATGGTGCATATTCTCTGTTCCTTTCCTAATATACCTCATCATCTTATTCTCGTTTTCATCTGCTGCACATCGAAATATGCTGTACCATCGCCTGGCAGCAAAGCCAAATAAAACAGAGTAATTAACATTATTAAGCTGTATCTGATGGGTCGCATTTGTGATCTCTCCACCTGCTTCAGCCCAGTACCACCAACCCACAGTGTACTTGTCAGTCTCAAATGTACCTTACCTAGACTCATTGGACAAATCGTTGAGGACAATCTGCCAGCTGGCTGGGATCAACACCACGATTACTAGTCCATATAGGTAGAGCCACTGTATGCTTTTCATTTGGCCTTCTGTACAAGACAATAACACCCAAGGTTACAATTTGCCAACAGACTACATCCAGCCTTAGCTGGATGAATAACAACACAAGTAATTTAACAATGCATTTCCAGCATTTTGATGGGTGGAAAATTAGATCCTAGGACCTGATTACCTATAGGCATATATAATGGTTAATCAAAAGTACATGATTACAAGAAAACAGCTGTATATTTCAAAGACTTGTTTTTAAGGTAATAAATCTTACCCTGCACTCCTGTCTATATGGTCCTCATTACCATAGCAGCCAGCTGAGCACCTCAATCTTTAGTGTATTTTTTTTACATATATAATACACACACACACACACACACACACCCCCTTTAGAAGATCTAAATAATAATGGTTCAAAGATTTGAAACTGGGGTGCTGGAACAATTTTTATGGGTGGGGGAGTTGCTGAGAGTCAATGAACCAAATTATAAACCCTATATATGATGGAATCCACTTCAAGCCAGGGGGTGTAGCAGCACCCCTTGGACCCGTACTTCCAGCCCCAAACGTTTGAAATTGCTTATTATCCCCATATCTTCCTTTAGCTGGTCACTTCTAGGACAATAACACATCACTGAAGTAAATCAGACCACTTCCTGAGAAGGTTAGTCAAAATCCAAATGATTATTTGCTATATAGTTAAAAACTCCCTAGTTTCATGAATAATTTAGAATTTTTAATCTTTTCCCTACCATCAGATACATCACCCTCACTTTACTTCTTCAAAGTGCTGAAACTGGATACTGAGAAGAGGGAAAAGGCTTACCTTGCACAAGAACCAATGTTCTCCTAAAATCAGAATCTTGTTTTCCTTGTACAAACCGGTTGTGGCTAAACTCTGCTTCTCACAGGTGCTTTTAAGCTTGTTAGCAGGATGCTAAAAGATGACAGGTGGGTCACTGGTACTCCTGTTTTTAGTTGCATGGGTCATTATGAATCATTACATGGTGTTTTTTTTTTAAGTGGATCTGTTGCCGCTTTTTTTTTTTTTTTTTTTTACGTACGCCTTCAGCAACGTGTTTTTCACAGTGCTCGGACCAATCAAGCTACCTATCAATTTTTCCCTTGTAGTTAACCAATCCCTTATTGTCACAACACATCTTATGTGGAGACATGATTTCTGAGCCTGCAGGGTTTCTGTTCCAAACACCTTTCTGCTCAAGTGAAAAGAAAAGAGCCAGGGTGCCAAAGAAACCTGCCCCATTGTGGGCCAAAAATACTTAAATTGACAATCTTCCTTGATCTCTGGAAGATCAGCCATGAATCTCAAATAATTGTAAGATGGATTTGACACAACGTGTAGGGGTCCTTCCTGGCTCATGAGTTTATATATGAAGGAATGAGGAATCTCACTGTCTTACAATGACTTGCTTAAATTAAAGTCCTGGACTGAACTTGTCTGTTGAGGATGGACCTTCCACCCCAAGCCCTATTTTGGCCACCTCTAACTTCCCCTGAAACAACAGGCTAGATGCTTGGCTGGTGTAAACTGGCATCACTCGGATTTTGATGGAACGATGCTGATTCAAATTCCTTCTGTGAAAATTGTTCTAATAATTTCTATATCAGTGAAGCTAGAGAAGGACAACTGCTAGAGTCATCCAGTCCAGCCCCCTGCCAGGGCACTATTATGTCATATGGCCTCTGCCCCAGGGCTCCCTGCCGATGTGTGAATGCTGCACTAGTCTTTGCAGTGAAAAATTCTGCACAGGCAACATTTGCTGCAAATCCTTTTAACCTCCTCCAGCAGGAAACCTGTTCAGGTGGTGGGGTAACTGGGAGCAACTTTACACCCCCTCTGCAGCCCTTTATGCTGTCAGGTTATTCATCCCCTATCCAGGAATCGAAGAATATCAGGGTTGGAAGGGACCTCGGGAGGTCATCTAGTCCAACCTCCTGCTCCAAGCAGGACCAATCCCCAGACACATTTCCGCCCCCCATCCCTAAATGGCCCCCTCAAGGATTGAATGTATAACCCTGGGTTTAGCAGGCCAAATGCTCCCCTCAATGAGCTATCCCTCCCCCTGTGAGTCAAGGGAGCTGCTGGGAGATACCAATACCCTAGGCAGAAAGTAGGTGTCGGTGCCTGCATTGCATCCTGGAATGCTCTTCCTTGTTGCCATTTGAAGGAGCTGTCCCCTGGCTTTGAAGGGAGTGAGGCAGCTGTAGGTTTCCTCTTGGGGAAAGCAAGGGCGGAGAGACCTCTGTCTGAGAGTTTTCAGCTCTAGCATTAAACACTGATGGAGAATTTCTGTTGCCTGGAACTGCTGGAGATTTCCCATTAGCCCCTGCGACCTAGGTCAGCCTGGGACTCGACTCTACACCCTCTTTCCCTAAGATCTGGGCCCGTCGGAGGCCCTTTTTGTCTCATTTCCCTGATCTCCCAGTCCCATGTTGATTACAATGCTGTTCTGGAGCAAATATTTGAATGGTAGAACTCCAATGGGAATTAGAATTTTCACCACCTCTTTAGAGCTGTGTAAACTGGAGTCCAACTTTATTGGTCCTCCAAATCTATGGACTGGGTTACATACCTTTTTTTACCAGTAGATGGTGCTCTTTATATAAACTACCGGCATGTAATCATGTGTGGAAATGGCTAGAAATTTTGGCTGGAACTTTCCTTTTCCCCCCTTCTCCCTCCCCCATCAAAATGCAAGATTCAGCAATACAAAAATTCACGAGACATTTCTGTTGACTTTTGCCAAATTGCTGGAATTTGTTTACTTGCGGGGACGGGGGGGGAACGATTGTTCATTGCAGGAAAAACAAACAAAAACATCAGAATGTTTCGTCTAAATATTTGAAAATGAAACTTTTTGATTTTTGTTTTAAAATGAACTTGAATTTAAATTTAATAAACTACAAATGTCCAAAATCAAAACAAAATGGTTTGATATTGCTATAACAAAACATTTCATTTGACCAGAAATGATTTTTTTTTCTTGTCTTTGACTTGCCAGAAATTTCAATATTTCCCTTTTTGGTCTGACTCTAAATCAATTATTTTTCCCCCCGACTACTCAAAATTGCCAAACAAACTGATTCCTCTGGATAAGCAGGAATTTCAAAGTTTAGCAAGGAAAGAGTTAAAAGAGAAACGGCAAGAATTACGAACTAAGGAGGGAAGAGGAAGAAAATTCTATGAAGTATGCCCCCCAAAATAGAGGGTAACGTGCAACTCTAAAGCTCTGACAGGAGGAGTGAAGGACTCCTATATAGACTTGCTAACTGGCCACTGTGTTGTGAAGAATCATTTCTAGCTGTTGACTAGACACCACAGTGGGTTGTGGAATGCGTGTAAGGTTAAAGCAACAGCTGCCCACTTGCTGTGGGAATGTAGGGAGTGTTTCCAGGAAAGGCAGATTCTTTGTGAAGAATTTAGAGGCTTTAAGGTGACGGAATGTACTATGAGGGGTTTAGTGGGTGTATCAGGAAGGTAGAGTCACACTAGAAAAGCTTGGTTGAGGTTTGTGTTTTCTAAGGATATAGAGCAGGGTAAGTGTGAAGTGGCGTGAAGGTATACGGGAGAGGATGCTTCCCCATAAAGCATAAGAAGTCATCTGAGAGTGGAGTTGCAGATAGGGCTCTAACTGGAGTGGGGAAGGATACAGAGCACAGAAAGGGACTGAGAATAATACGCTGGGGAACCAGGCTGCGTGCTCTGTCCCAGCCATAAATACTTTCAAAGGTAGACCAGGAAGGGGCTGGGAGCAGGGCCAGGGGATGAGCTGAAGAGAAGCTCCAAAGAGCAGAAGAACTATTTTTGCTTGTTGGGACTCATAGACTCATAGATCTTAAGGTCATAAGGGACCATTATGATCATCTAGTCTGACCTCCTGCACAATGCAGGCCATATAATCTCACTTTCTAGTCTGGTGCCAGAGGGCTAAGCCATAGTTCCAGCACAGATTGGGTTGTTGAGAGCTGAGGAGACTCACCTAGGGGAGGGAAACTGAGGCAAGGGAGTGCCCACCATGCTTGGCCAGTAGGTGGTGCTATGGGGCAGCCACACCCACTACAGCAATACTGAAGCCCCTTCACAATACCAGAGAGGTATAAAGGGGCCTTAGGACTTGTTTACATGGCAAGTCACTGCGTGGCAAGCCAGGATGTGAATCTGCTATATGCATCAAGGTGCGCTCCGGGACTTTATGTGCACTGTTGCAGTTTCCACACAGGATGTTACAATAGATTTATACAATAGCTTGCTGAGAGTAACTTGTCATGTAGACAACTTCTTAGTATAAATGAGATTAGAATCCGGCTGTGGGAGTTTGACCATTTACTTCGCTGGGAACAGCCCTCAGCACTTATGAAAATCTCCTACTTCCTGTTCTGTTGCAGAATTGCTTCATTCATTCATTCTTCTCAGACTGCTCAACCCAGTCTGATTCCTATAACTTTTGGTATCGACACAGATACTATGGCTCCAATTTTTAACTTCTCTGCCGTTCCCATTCTTCAGTCTCGGAACAGTCCTATTGCAGCCAAGTAATTATCTTTCCACCAAAGAGGGTTTTTTTAATATCACTGTCCAAATATCACTGTGGTTCAAATGGGTGCCGGACTAGAAGAGTCGTCTGCTAATTAGGTATAATCATGGTTTTAAAAGAAAGCTTTTGACATCACAAAAGCAAGGCAATAATAGATTAATTAGCTCAACCTTTGGAAAACAGGTCCAAATTGTACTGATCTCTAGCACGTCACTCCATATTAATGCTACCCAATTTAGTTTGCAGGGACATTGTTATGACATAATGTAATGATCTCACGACCTTGTAAGGAACTCCAGACATCAGCTGTGTCAGTTACTAGGTATGGGGACCAAATCCAGTTTCAGCCAGTATTTCTAAAAATATGAGGGTTCCTCATGATTCTTCTAGCTGCAGAATGAGACGGATGCTCTAGTAATGATCAAAAATGTGAATTTTACTGTAACAAAAAAGATTTTCATGAACTATAAGAACGCCTCATCCAACCGGTCGGGAAATACTGATTTAGGGCGTATATTGTCCAAGAGGTGCAGTGTTTTAAATTTCCTGAAAGGCATCAATCAATGAAAAAAAAATGGCTTGGATCCAAAATGAATAGTTAGCCCTGGGTCAAAATGGGTGGCTTTTAACACAGTTGAGTCTGAAATCTCAGCCCTTCCTTTCCTGGCAGGGAAGCATTTTGCTCTTCTAAGTCGTCTGCCAAGCTCTGGATTTGACATTCGGGCACAACTGACTATGCATGCTTCTGCTGGGGCGGTGAGGGACCATTGTACTGGTGCCAAGAATAGCAATTGTAGAGGAAGTCCAGCCCAGCCGCCCTGCGATGGCAGTTCACGTGCAAGCTGGTTGGCATATAGGAGCTGTGAGGGAATGGCGCATGCTCTGTGCAGATGGAAACTTCAGAAAATGTAGCTGCTGAGCTCCAACAATTTTCTACTGAGCATGTGCAAACTGAATATTTTTTCCCTCAGCGTCTTATCCCTTGGTCCAATTTGAGCAGCTTTCCAAGGGGAACAGCAAAAAACACATTCCTGACACGGAGGGTGCTCCCTTGCCTGTCAGAGGTTGGTTAGGCCTTTAAAGATGGCCAGGCTCGGCCAGCCACATCTTTGCTGGCTCAGCAGCCAATTCCTTAGATGATATCAGTTCGCTAGGTTGCATGAATTAATTGGCTCAGGTAAAAGGATGCTGGGTGGATTGAGCGTTCTTTGCACAGTAGCAAGGAAGGAAGTAGCAGAGAGCTGCAAAGGGCCCTAAGACAAGTCAGGGGAGCAACGTGTGCTCCAGGAAGCCAGACGGACTGGGCGAGGGCAGCCCTTGAGAGCCGCTGGACTATGACTGGCTGGAAGCAATGGGTGTCCATTCCACATTGACTCAGTTTGGACTCTCCATGGGGAAGAAACCAGCGAGTCAGCAGTCACTGACTTTTCATTGAGCCCAGGCAGGGCAGGAGATTATTTTGGTTTATGCTGGACATGAAGATTTTTTTGTGGACCTTTTTATTTACCGCCCCTAAACTCCAGGATGGGGAGCAAACTGATAGTGATTTGGCTGGACGGCCAAGTTGCCAGAACAGGCCATGGGGAGCCAAAGGAGGGAGATGGTGGGAGGGGAGGGGAGTTGTAATACTGCATTCTGCTGCCAGGGGGCGCTCAGGTGGTGACTTCTCTCATTGTATTGCATGGAGGGGCTGGAGCTTCTCCACACAACAGTTGTGAAAATCTTTTTTTATTGCCATGGGTGAAATAATGTAACTTTCCCTGACCTCATCCTGGGAAACATCTGGAATGTGGTAGTTTGAAACTTTTTTTTAAAAGATAAAATAATTCAGCCTGAGGCAGACACCCAGCCTGGAAAACTTCGGCTAAACTGATTAAAATGTGACAAAGTTATAAACAACTGAAAATAGGGTCTTAGGGTGGAAAATGTTAGACTAACTTAACTATAGATGTTGTCACCTCTGCTGGCTAGAACAGTAAGAAACCCTGGCACATGCATGGTTGGAAAGGAGTCAGGGCAGTGAGATCATGACGTGGAGTGTCATGTGGTATCGCTAACCCCAAACATTAAAAAATCATGAGTTTGCTTTAAACAAATCTTTAGATTTGAATACATATATTTCAGGGGTTCAATTTGTTTTGTGGCTGGTTTCTGACACTTGAAGGTAAATCATAATAATAAGGTGTACTCAGGTCTTGTTTTCAGTCTTTGCCATTGCTGGGGCTAGAAACTAGCCTTTAGTTTTTTCAGAGGAAAGCTGCGAGTCCCACCAAATCCCATGGCTCTGGGAGCTGGAGCTTTAAGTAAAACACCAAATATTGTGAGAATCATGAGCAAATTGTGAAAGTTAGCAACACTGGGGAGAGAGACACTTATGGGAGGGGAGGAGCTATTTCACAGGTACTACATGTTTCCTTGGAGAAGATCCTTTTTCCACTCCACATGTAGTCTAATTTTTGGAGGGTTATGGTGCCATCTTCTTTCACCACTGGGTGTCTCCCCAGCACAGCAGTAATACTGAGCAGACATAGATTGGTTCTAAACACTGGGAGAAACACTCCCTTTCAGAGCCAGGGATCCTGATTCCTGCTCTAAATACTAGATCCCAAACCTGGGAATGGAATCCAGATTCCTAATTCCCCCATAACCATTAGAGCACACAACCCCTGCTTGTGCCTCTTATGGTATACCCCAGAGCAGGCGTAACTAGGTAAGCTGGCCTTCAGAGGGGTCAGCACATGTACCAGTTGGGATTTAAACTGGACCTTCTCCCAGCCTGTCTTGTTTGAACAGATCAGAGCTGACAGTTCAGCCCAGATCTCACCTGCCCAGCCGCTGTAAGGAACTGAGTCACATTCATTGCAGAGCATTTGCAGCAGGTGGAGCTGGAGTGACCAGACAGCAAGTGTGAAACATTGGAACAGTGATTGGGGGGTAATAGGAGCCTATATAAGAAAAAGCCCCCAAAATCAGGACTATCCCTATGAAATCGGGACATCTGGTCACCCAGACACATGATTGTGGTTCTTGGCTTCCTCGTTTCGTTGCAGGCCAGGGCTGCCCGGGGGGGTGTGGGGGGCAAGTGGGGCAATTTGCCCCACTCCACAGTCCCTGCAGCGGTCCGGGTCTTTGGCCCCGCAGCGGTCCGGGTCTTTGGCCCGTATTTCGGCGGCTGGGGGCCATTCAGTTGCTCCGTGTCTTGGGCAGCATTTCAGCAGCAGAGGGGCCCTTCAGTGCTGCAGAAGACGCGGAGCGACTGAAGGGCCCCCTGCTGCTGAAATGTCTCCGAAGACCTGGACCGCCACCGGGTGAGTATAAGTGTCGCAGCTCCCTTCTTTACCCCAGGCCCCCTGAATCCTCTAGGCTGCCCTGTTGCAGGCTCTGGTTGCTATGTGTATCCCTGATAGTCTCTTCAGCAGCAAAGCCTTTCAGCGGTGACCTCTTCAGCCAGAGGAGGGGTTGTGTGGTGAATATTATGACTGATGTATGTAGATTCTGTCAGCACTAGTTCATCCTGTGTGCTTAATCTGTGCCTTTCCCTTTAGGGGCCGTACTGCCTTTAACAGCTTGGTCTCCGTGACTGGTATAGGAGAGGAACCTCCCCACCCACCCACGATCCTCAGATGAGAGCAGGTGATGGGGATTGGCAGTAGAAGGTAGTGAGGAAGGATGGTCTAGTGGTTAGGGTACTATCTTATCACTTAGGCTATGTCTAAACTGTAATTGGAGCCGTGGTGGCAGCAGGGGTAGATGGATCTGGCTAGCTAAGGGACCAATAGCAGTGAAGATTCTGAAGCATGAATTAGCCACTCATTTGTGTCCCCAGGCTCCTTGGTGGGCTTGTGCATGGGTAGCTAGCCCAGGATGCCACAGCTTCGCTGCTCTTGGTACCCGAGTTATCTAGAGTAAAGCTAGCTTCACTATGTCTACATGTGTGGGAATTACACCAGTCTCTTCATCATAAATCAAAACCTGCTGGTTCCTGGACAGGATTGACAATGAGCTGTTTGTTTTTGATAGGGTAGCCAACCCTCTGGGATTGGCCTGGAGGCTGCTGGAATTGGCATTGATTCCCCCGGTGACTATTGAAAGCAATCTGGGAGATTTTAATAGGCTATTTTAAGAAAATGACATTATGTATGTTGGGGGACATCTCCTGGGATGACAGGTCACTAAACCAGATAGTATTTGCTTTGTGTTTACTGAGAACAGAATCCAGTGTGTGGAGTGAAAAGAACGTGTGTTCTTTCACACTCCCCCACAGCTGTACCCAAAATAATACCCAGCCCAAAAGCTCCTGGGCGAGTTCACACATACCTTTTACCTTAACTGTAAACATAAGCCCCATCTATGTTAATTGACAGGTGAGTTCACACCCATCAACCTCGATAGATGTTACTCCAAGCTCAGTGAGGCTTTAAGCCAACCCACAACAAGGTTTTACCCAGCTCATAACAATTATTTGTGGGAGGCTGACAGAAGATCTAGTAGAAAAATGGGGGAGGAGGGGGGGGGAGAGTTAACATTGTTGAAAATTTCGCCTTCCTTTCTTTGTTCTGGCCAAAATCCAAAAAAGTCAGCAAAAATGTTCACCATAATTTCAATATTTTGTTTTAATTAGAGGTTAAAATTTTCAAAAGTGACATCACTTTGAGCAACAAAAAAGTGTTGTCTGAGTTCTGTCATGTTCTGGCACATCAGATGTTTTTAAAACCTTCTAAAGAAGATCCAGCACAGCCTTCTGCTGTTTAGTTGAAACAGCCATTGCTAAACAATTTATTCTGCAAATGCGATTCTTGTCAGTTTTCCCCCATGGAGAAAAATAAGTGCCTAAACTCACTTTTTGAAAATGAGATTGGAAATTGGGCCCCAAGTGACTTAGGATACTAAAAGTATTTAGGCACCTAAAGATGCAGCTGGTGTCCAGTAGGAGTCACAAAAGCACCTAAGTAGGTTAGGCACCTAATTCCCGTTAAAAGTCAATAGGAGTTAGGTATATAACTTAAGTGCTTCTGTAAAACTCACAAGCCATCACTCTGCATCTTTAGGTGCCTTTGAAAATCTGGCCCTGAAGCCTTTAAAAAATTTACCCCAGCTTGATAGCTGACTGAAAAACAAGGGAGAAAAAAATAATAGCTGAAATCTTTCCCTGGTTTTCTGCTCCAACCCCACCCCCTTCTGATGAAATTTCAATGAAAAATTTCATCCCACGATTAAAATTTGGAAAATTTTGACCAGCTCCTTTTGACATATCCTGTCCAGAATCCATTTAGAGGTAGGTTTTGAAGGTTTAGATTTTTATTGGTTAATGTCAGTAAATATTGATTTGACTACACACAGAAACCAATGAAAGGAGATTTTTTTTCCCTTCAACAGTAATCAAAATTCAGATAGGCAAAGAAAGAAAGATGCTACTTGAGAGCTTATTGGCGTTTGATTTTTAAGGCTACTGACTTTGGATAGTTTGACCTGTGACGTTGACAATTTGTGTTATAATGGTGATAAAGCTTTAACTTTTTGCATCTCAACGACTACTGTCATTAAATAATTGTCCAACCCCCCATAAGTTCCTGCTACTGTGAACACCGAAATAGACAAAGCCAGAAAAAAGGCTTTAAAAATAAACATTGCTACTATCAATCATAATTATAATAATCAAATTCTGCCTGGCCTACTTATAGAATCTACTTCTACTGTAGAATTTTATAGCAGGGGTAAAAATTCTCTGTCTCTAGATCAAAAACTGTGGCACTCTTGTTTAACTTTTGTCCTTATAATATTCCACTTTTTGCCAGGATGTCCTAGTGATTATCATTTTTTTTTTTTAGAATTGTAGAAAATTACCTAGCAAAGACATTTTTAAGAGTTTGAACTGGTTTCTAGTTCTGGTCCAACCCTCAGTAAAAGGAGACGTATGATTTATCTCTGCAGAGATAAATCGTAATTCCTCAGACATGCAAATACAGCAATTAGGTGTGGTTGTACTCCTGCAATTAGGCAATAATTTATGCTTTTAGGTTCCGTTGCCTTGTTATGAAGCCATTTTTGCTTCAGCTAGGGGCTTCTGCATCTGCCTTTTTTGTGAACCTTTGGGGAGGCTAACTAGGAAACAGCAGTTTTGAAATATGCTACCTTTTTGTGCCCCATGTTTGCATTCTGGCAGAGTTGATTCAGCCCTGCCATCGTTAGCTAATTTGTAATTAGGGAGATGAACTGAATTCCATGCAGCTGGGTGTTTGCCCCACGCCCTGTGTACTGGAAGTCCCATTCCAGAGCTGGCAGCTGCAATACAATGACATCCGAGATTGCCTGGTCAGAGCCATCCCACCACCAATAGGGAAGGTTGCTGTGAACTCCACTATCCCTGGAACTGACAGCCAACTGTGACTGGACATTGTCATCACCAACAAGGACCTGAAGAAGATCATGATGGTGGACACGACAGTGCCCTTCGAGAACAGGACCCTGGCCTTCCGCAACACCCAAACTCGAAAGGTGGAGAAACACACCCCTCTGGCTGACACCTTGAGAGCTAAGGGTTACCAGGTTCAGACACACATGTTGATCATTGGAGCCCTGGGCGCATGGGACCCCAGTAATGAGTGAGTGTTGCGGGAATGTGGAATCGGTCAACGCTACGCTCAGCTGATGCCACAACTCATGGTGTCAGATACCATCAGGCAGTCTAGGGACATCTACATAGAACACATCACTGGACATTGGCAATACCAGGAGGAAGGAGCTGGTAGTGCAGCTGGGGAAAGTAACTGAAATTCTTTCCTTGTGGATTGTATTTTCGAAATGGACAACTTACCCTAAATTCTCAATTACCGAGGGACAATCTTCACTCATTGCTATATTCGCTTTCCATGACCAACTCTCTGTATACCTTTTCGTGAGTGATATACCCGAATGCTTGGATGCTGATATCTAAATTGTATTCTTAAATTTATTCACCTAAATTTGGGTTATTGCTGATCATGCAGTGTATGTATCTTATGACTTTATTGGATAATCTAAGACCCAGATGTACCCAGATGTACAAACACATTGAACTAACCTCATTATCTCTAGACTGATTCTTGCTTGTATATTTATACCTGCCTCTGGAAATTTCCACTACCCACTTCGTCAGACGCATGTATTCACCCACAAAAGCTTATGCTCCAATACATCTGTTAGCCTATAAGGTGCCACAGGACTCTGTCGCTTTTTTCTTAACCTGTGTACTAATATAATTTTTAACATTGGCGTTAATAAAAATTTTGAATATTAGAAGCCACTAGATGGTGCAATTACAAATAATCTTACAAGTTCTCTTTAAGTAGACAGGTAAGGGGGCCATATTTTCAAAGTCAAAATTTGGGACACTTTTATGGCAACGTTTTTCAGAGCTACCAAATCGTTAAACAAAAGACAACAAACAATATATATTTTTTTAAATGTGTCGCTTAGCTAGCTTTTGTGTGTGTATGTAAAATATCTGTATAAAGTGTGCATATTTCTTGGAGGTCGGAATCTCATCCGACAACTTAGCGTTCTGAAGGAGTTGATTACAAGACACTGTTTATAATTTTGTTTTCAGTAAAAGAACAGCTTGGGTAATGTCCGGTAGTCTGACTTCATTATCTGTATAGACAAGAACAGAGAGAGAGGTAAGAAAAGCCAACAGCAACCTGCCTGTAAGAACAGCGGAGCTTTTGGGTCTAAAAAATTGTTCTTTCTTCCTTCTGCATTCAGAGGCATGGGACTTTGTACATTCCTTTTAAACAAACAACACTGCTTCAAAAGAAATAGCTGGCTACCATCAATGTTTGCTCCCATCTGGACCACCACCACCAAAGCCCTGAACTTTGACTAGCCACTTGAGACAACAACGTTTATCACGCATAATTTTTTTTTAAACCAGCATTAAACAATAGAGATTCAAATAACTCCTTCTGATTGGCTCGCTGTAGTACCTTCTCTCTTAAAGCACTTTGAGAATGTTAATTGTGCCTCACTGCCCTCTGCTGAACAGCATCTGAGCTGTTCAGATGTGGGTATCATATGCCCTGTATGACTAAGAATGGAGAGTCTCCTTTAGCTCTGTTAACAGTGCTTTTGGAGCAGGAGGATCTAAATTCCATAGGGACAGTCACTATGTGCAGAGAAGTCCTAGGTGGTTACAAATATTGTGCAATGCTTTGCCTGTTGTGATACAATGTGCATGCACTCACTCTTCCAGCCTGCTTGGAACATATTCCTGATGGTTTGAAATTGAATGTGACAAATACAAAGTAATGTACTTCGGAAAATTTAATCCCAACTATACATCTAAGATGATGGGGTCTATATGAGCTGGTCTTGGAGTTATTGTGAATAGTTCTCTGAAAACATCTGCTCAATATGCGGCACTAGTCCCAAAAAAGCTGCTAATGTTAGGAAAGGGATAGACAATAAGAGAAAATATCATCATGCCACAATATAAATCCATGGTAGGCCCACAGATTGAATACCACGGGCAGGGCTCTTCACTCCATCTCAAAGAAGATCTATTAGAATTGGAAAAAGTACAGAGAGAGGCAACTACCATGATTAGAGGTATGGAACAACTTCCATAGGAGGAGCAATTGAAAAGACTGGGACTGCTCGTCTTAGAAAAGAGAGAACTACGGGGGCATGTGATAGAACTCTATAAAATCATGAGTGGTGTTGAGAAAGTGAAGGAGGAAGTGTTTGTTTACTTCTTCACATAACACAAGAACCAGGGGTCACCAGATGAAATTAATAGGCAGCAGGTTTAAAACAAAAGGAAGTACTTCTTCACTCAGTGTGCAGTCAACTTGTGGAACTCATTGCCGGGGGCTGTTGGGAAGGCCAAAAGTACAATTGGATTAAAAAAAGAATTAGGTAAGTTCATGGAGGCTAGGTCCATCAATGGTTATTAGCCGCAATGGGCAGGGATGCAAGCCCATGATCCAGATGGCACTAAACTTCTCACTGTCAGAAGCTGGGACTGGCTGACAGGGGATGGATCACTCAATAATTGCCCTGTTCTATTCACTCCCTCTGAAGAATCTGATACCAGCCGTTGTCAGAGACGGAATACTGGCCTAGATCGGCCATCTGTCTGACCCAGTGTGGCCTTTCTTAATTTTTAAGAACATAACAAACTTTTTGATGGATGAAATGAGAAATTGGGACATTTCAGAGGGCAGAAATGGAGCTAGGGAAGTTGGTGTTGTGTTTTTTTTTTTTTAAAGCTTTTAATAACTTTTGGGGTTTTCATCAAAAGGCCAAATCTCCCAAGCCTAAACTGAAAATATTGAAATGTTCTGGTCTTTCCATTGCAGTCTTGGTTTTTTTTCTCTCTCTCTCACACATGTACTTACATACGCTGTTCTTTGTCACTTCCCCTCCCAGCATTTCCCAACCACCTCTTGTCATACATCCTGTGGGATGGGCTACCTAAAGTGGTCAACATTAGCCTACCTCATCTCCCATGGAAGTCAATACTTGCTTCCAATGGAAGCAGAGTTAGGCCCCTGCTAGCTGGCTAGTGCTGCTTTTCCCCACCTCAGTTAGCAGGGGCGTGTGCTCACTGCATGGAAGAAGGCAAGGACATGTGGTGTGGGTTGTAACCAGGCTGCAGCTTCATTAGTCAAATTACCTCCAAGGTTCCCAGCTGGGTAACAGCCCAGCGCAGTCACCTGCATGCCATTGATCCCTTTGACAACTCTTTGGGTGCTTCCTCATCACAGTAGGGGGTTCTCCTGGTACTTCCACCTCCAGCATCCCTCCCCATTTTGGGGGTTGAGGCAAGAGGCGACTCTGCCCTCGCCCCTGAGCACTGCCATAAAGTGCACTGTTGGGGCCAGACCTTTCAGAGTAGTGTCCTGGCCCCTGGTTCACCCCAGGGCTTACATTCAGCCGGAGCTGTTCAGAGTGGAGCTCTGGTAAATATTTTCAAAGCTGTGTGGCAGAAGCTCCAAGCCCTGGTGCCTCCTGTGGGTGGCTCTACTAAATGCTCTATGAGAATTTAAGCCCTGGTTCGCCCTCTCTATGGTTCTTGCTCTTTGGGGTAGAAGGGTCCAAGTTCTGTCCCTGCCGCTCCCATGAAGTTACAAATATCCACAACAGGACATCTAGGAAGCCCTGGATTAGTTACAGGATATTTGGACTCCCCACCTATTTAACTATATGACTTGGCATCCTGCATCCGTCCTGGCCCCTGTCTGCTTGGCATCAAGCTAGTAGCTAGCTTGCTGTTTACAGTAATCGTGCCAGGAAGTACAATACCTTGGAAAAACTCAATGGCTTTTGACTCACCTTTGTAGAACAATACGTTCCTTGTCAGTAGGAGCTGTGATTGTTTTCCTCTTTTTATTGCTGATACCTCCTGGCTACACAAGGGTCCATTATGTAACCCTAGAGCTGCACCAGGGCTGTGTGCAAGTCATTGTCAAGCAGGATTAGCCACAAATGGGCAGCAGAGGGCTTGGGTCCTGGAGGACAGTGGCAGGGGTGTTAGCAGAGTAGGTTTTAGCTCAAAGATTAAGGGTTTGATCCAGCACTGTGCTGGGTGCTCTCTGGGCCCTTTGAGCTCAGTGGGTGTCAAAGGAACCAAGCATCTGCTGGGAGACACGCAGGGCCAGGCTGTAAGTAAATCAAAACACCAACAATTTTAGAACATAGGAAAACGTAAGACTCAGGGCTTTGCCTTTCTGATCATTGCAGGGGAGTGACAGCACCCATGATGCTAACATGTGCCCAGCGTGTGGACAGAAGACGTGCACTGGGGAGCTCATCTAGGCCACCATCCATCCCTGAAGTGGCTGAGATGTGACTTCAGCATTGATGGTAAAGGGAAGACAGCTGTCACAGACCAGGCACTGGGGGGTCCCTTTTTATATCGGCGCCATGAATGCTAAATCCACTGTTGTGGCAATAGTTTTCTTAGTTTACTTTGCTTTTATTAATGCTGACTTCTCTACTCGTGCATTCGTCACAGCAGAGGGCGGGAGTGTACACCCAAAGATAGCCTTCTGTACCATCCTTCCCTCCGGTTAAACTAAGATCTCAGCTCTGAGCAGTGGCATGGGGGGGGGGTTGTTTCTGGATTTCTGTGTCCAGTGTCCAGTAACCAGACATGAATTTAAGAAGTTCTACTAATCCAGCTAGCAGGACAAAGTGCTAAATGCGCAGGCTGGATGGCACAGTCCATAGGGCACTAAGCTGGGAATTGGGAGACCTGCATTCTATTCCTGGGTTTACCTAGCCTGCTGTGAGGCCTATGATCAGTCTCTGTGCCTCTGTTTCCCCACTCATGCTTTGTCTCCTAGATTCCAAGGTCTTTGGGACAGGGACTTGCTCTTCCCATGGCCATGTGTTCACTGCACATTTAAACTGGGTGTTGCCCTTAACTCCCCCTCCTGTCCACACATACAACCCTGTCATCCGAGTTTAATGGTGCTTTACACCTGACCTAGCTGGTCCTTCCTGGCTAAATCCCGAGCGAGGCTTTCATTTGGGCTGGTAACCCATCCATTTTGCAGTGTGGACATAGGCTAACAAACCATGCCAGGGCTGCTAGCTCTCCAGTGCATTCCCCCAAATCCACTGTGTGTACAGAAGGACAGATAAATTTTCCCATAATTCACTGGAAAAAAATATAGCATGGCTCAGTTCACTTCAGCCCAAAGACCCCAGGGCTATGACCCCGGAAGTAGCCCCAGTGACTCAGGTAGGGCTTTGCAATGTGGCTGTTCATACCAGGGCTAGGCTAACCTGGGGGTCGATCACCCGAGTTATCTCTTTAGTGAAGATGGTTCCCTGTGTGTCTGTACAGTACCCAGCCCCATGGAGCCCTAATCTTGGTCTGCACTATATCATCATCATGTTCCTATTATGCATCTGGTGTTTAGGGCAGCAATGAAGCTCCTCCACTCCTGTCTGTTTCTGGCAAGTCTTTCAATGGTTCCCTATCTATGCCCCAGGTTTTTCAGCTCGGCTTCCACAGCTCTTCGCCTTGTTGTTTTCGGGCGGCCTCGTTTTCGCTTGCCTTCAGGTGTCCATCTTATTGCTACTCTGGTGATGAAATCAGGTTCCATCTGAAGCACATGACCATCTCCAATGCCTCCTGGCAATGATGGTACTGAGATCCTCTTGGCTGCACTGTGTCAATAGTTCTTGGGCTGAGATTGTTCTGGACCAAAAGATACTGAGGATTTTTCTGAGGTGGGTTGTATGAACTGAAGACAGTTTGGACATGTCATACTTTCTCATTCCCCAGCATTCTGCACTATAAAGTAGTGTTGAAAGTACACAGCTCTGATTAATCTAGAGTTTGGTTTCGATGTTGTATTTTGATGATTTCCAGATGGAGTTTAAGCTCCTGAAGGTGTTCCTGGCTTTATTGATTTGGTTCCGGATGTCCTGGCTTGTTCCACCGTCCTGGCTGATGATGCTGCCCAAGTATGTGAATGTTTCTGCATCGGTGAGAATGTGGTCCTCTAGCCATACTGGGGTTGGTGACCTGTAAGTGCTACCCTAATACAAATTACGCATTCAATAGGCACACACAGAGTGCTCTAGCTTTGCAGTGTAATCTACTCTAATAACAGGAAGTGTGTCTGTTGAGGTGCAAATGACAGCATGTGAGCTGTTTCCTGGGTAGCTCATAAGCAAATGACACAGCAGTAGCTTTAGGCCTGGTAGGAGGAGAGTGGGAGGGTAGGCTACTGAGACAACAGGCTCTAAGAGAAACAGGTGCTAAGACCGTCTGTGGTATGAACCATGACAACACCCATCACGGGGCTCACTCCACTGCTCCTTCCTCCTAGCAACCCAGCTAGGAGCAGAGTTTTATGAGACTGGAAGGTAACAATGGGAGCGGAGTGTCACCCAGCCCACAATCCCCAAATAACAGGTCAAGACTGCGTTGGTGGTTTCGTGTGCCAGGGAGATTCCTGGCTGGTTGCAGGTCTGAGCACCTCTGCTGGCAGGGGTGCAACATTGCCGGCCCTTAGCATTGAAAAATCATCAGTCAGGCCTCCAAAAAATCACAGGATTGGCTTAACAGTCATGAGTTTAAAAAAACCCAACAACAGTGGTGTTCTTGTCTTCTGGTGTCATAGCCCATGGAGGTCACATTTTCAGACTGATCTCTCCCAACTGTGAAGGTTGGGAACCCTGTTTTTTCATTTAAAACGACAGCTGAGATGCTCAGGTATGCAAACGACTCCAGGTCTGTCCATAGAGTTGCCAATTTTGGTTGGGCGTATTCCTGGAGGTTTTGTCACATATCCTCTTTAATTAAAGATTCATCTTTAATTCTTGGAGACTCCAGGATGATACAGGCAAGTTGGCAGCCCTACTCCGGTAACTGGGACTTTAAGGAAAGGACCAAATATTGCAAGTCTTGCAATAAAATCACCAGAGCTGGCAACAGCTGGTGCCAGATGCTTTGGGAAGGTGGGAAGTACCTTCCCAAAGGTAACCCCTTGTTGCAGGCCCTGTAGAAGAATGATATGGTCTGAGCTAGGGATGGGATTCTCAAATGGACCTATGGGAATTAGGCATGTGGCTTCCATTGGGGGAAGGGATAGCTCAGTGGTTTGAATATTGGCCTGCTAAACCTAGGGTTGTGAGCTCAATCCTTGAGGGGGCTGTTTAGGGATCTGGGGTAAAAAATGTGTCTGGGGATTGGTCCTGTTTAGAGCAGGGGGTTGGACTAGATGACCTTCTGAGGTCCCTTCCAATGCTGATATTCTATGAAAAGCTCTATTTGTCTAATCTAAGCAGGGTCATTGGGAAGAGAGACATCTTCATTAAACCTGCTGAGGTCAGGGTTACATGCTGAGAGTTAGCTATGCAGTGAAAACACACACAACACCCTTTGCAGCACCCAATTGCAGTGCAGCTGATCTCCCTTGTGCTGGGGAAGAGGGTGGGCCACTTTGAGTTAACAGTACAGGAAGGACATTCTGCAGCCTGGCCCTTAGTGCCCAGCAGCCTAGGTCCCTCCTCAAACCTGACTTTCTCTAGCTCCACTCAGGATACTATGCCCCAGCCTTTTGGGGAAGGCCAGGAGGTTGATCGTACTGTTGCAGCTGTGGGGGCCCACCTCCAGCAGATAGCAGATGTGTAGGCAAGAAGGTGGCGTTTTATGAGTGGATTAAAAGCTGTCCTGGAGATCTGTTGTGTGGGGTGTTTTTTTTGTTTTGTTTTGTTTTGTGGAGGGCAACTGTCTCCCCTTTTCTTCAGGATGAGCTGGCAAAGGCTTCTCCCTCCATCCTGTATCTCTATCATTTCTCCAGCATGTCGGGACAGACCAGACTCTGCTTTCCCAAATTCTGAGCTTGAGAGACCTGGCAGCTCCTGGCCCACGCAGATTAAACAGGAGATAGTGAGTCCTGCTTCACCCATGACTTGGGGGCGATGAGACTCGTCGCCCCCAAGGGGGTTGATTTCCTTACTCATCTCCACGGAGGCTCCCAAGTACTTGGCTTTGCCTACATGTTTCCATTCCAGGTTCTGGTTTATATTCTGCTGACGCAAGCTACTGGCTCTTATCGTGGGATTATTTGAATCATCGCTGAGTACGGCTCACACCCAGGATGGAGGTTTTGGCTTTGATATTTGGAGCATGCTGCTGCAAATGTAGGACGGAGGGCTTTCTCCACCCCCACTTCACCACTTGGTGTTTCTTTGACAGCAGCTGTCTCTAGAAGGTGGAGTTGGGATCGCATTTGGTATTTCCACAGCATGGTAAATCATAGGACTGGGGTCAGGACTCCTGGGTTCTGTTCCCGGTTCTGCGAGGGATAAGTGGTGAGAGAGGCTGAGCTGGTGACTCAGGAATCTTGCATTTCATGCCTTGCTCTGGGAGGGGAGTCGGTTCTACTGGCTAGAGCAGGGGTCTGGGAGTCAGGATTCCTGGCTCCAGGAGGGGAAAGGGAGTCCAGTGATTAGAGCAGTGCCTTTACCTTCAAGGCCACCCTATTCCATGTGGTCTCCTCCTCTGAAAAGCTCTGTAGAAATGCACGGTATTAAGTATCGTTCCAGGTGTTGATTCCACTTATGTAAAGAGATTTCAGATGAGGAAGGTGCTGTAACTACTTCAGGTGCTTACCTCCCGACAGCTGCCTTGGGTTCATTATCCGTCTGTCATTCACCAGAATCGAAAACCGCCCACAGGGGCAGCACGGTAACTAGGAACTGAGCAGCGCCCGAACAAAGCTCTGAAGGAATGGTTAGAAAACCAGCCCGTCCACCCTTGTTTCTGAAAGGCGCAAGGGAGAAGCAGAGATGAGGAGGATGTGGCAACCCTTTCATCCATATGTGTGTGATGAGATCATGGGATTGGTGGATCAGCCTCCTTTTATTATGTGTGTTAATGGGAAGGCACAGGGTTAACGCCTAGAAAAGAGGATGACTTTTTGGGGGGTTGGGGGGAGATAGCCCGATCTACATGCGGTTTGTGCCCCCGCATTGTAGATACCAGCTACATGCTAAAGGCCACCGGGCCGCAGGTTCCTGGCTGCCTGGCTGTGGGGTCCAGGCTGGCTCGCCCTGTGTGGCAGGGCTCTGGGGTCCAGACTGGCCGGCCTGTGGGGTGGGTGCTGCTACCTGGCCCCACCCAGGGCTCTACTCTTGACCCCACTCTGTGGTGGGAGGCGCTGGGCATAGGGGTCTGTGTGTGGATTGGAGGGATGCTCTGTGGTTCTCAACCTGAGGCCCACTGCACTAGGTATTCCATTAGCATGGGCTACAAACCCCAGACAGGGCTGTGTCTGTTGCCACTGTGCGGCCTAGAGGGTGCCCTAGGCGGCTTTGGAAGTGCAGACAACTCCCCCGAGGCAGGGGGACTTTAAGCAGCCATTCTGGGAGGCTAGCTGATAAAATGGTAGGGGATGCATGCTTCCTCCAGCTTTCCCCCCCCCCCCCCCCCCGGCTGACTGATGAATTCCAGGCCCCTACCTCGCCCACAGTCATTCTCCCAGCTGCTAGATTTGGCCCTGGAACTGGCTCTGCTGCCTAATTGCTAAATTGCCAGAGCCATTTGCACAATGGTATGCGAATAAAGGACATGTCGAGCCCTATTGCCCAGAAGGGAGCGAGGCTGCGTTCAACAGACAGACCTGAAGGACTGCAGTAATTTTTCTGAGTGGCTCTATGGAGCTACTTTGATTCTGAAGCCGCAGAGACAAAGATCCAGTGTGGTCTGAATTAACTAAAGAGATGCCTTTACAGCAGAGCCGTTAAACCCTGGTGTGGCTGCGGATGCCGTCGTTCAGAATCAAAACGGCCTCCATTGGGTTTAGGTTAATTCACTTTGTCTCCCATGTAAACAAGCTCTGACGTCACGGGCGTAATCAAAATTTGGTGAGTCTCATCATAATACCGCTTAGCGTTTGTACAGCGAGGCGGGGTGGGTCTAATGGCTGACACCATACTGGGACTCAGAAGATCTCAGTGCTGGTCCCAGCTCTCTCTCTGACCTGTGGGGTTACCTGAGCAAGTCGCTTTTTCTCCCATCCCTTTCCTGTTTTATCTATTTCGATTGTCAGCTCTGAGGGGCAGGGACTGTCTCTCACCTTGTCTGTACGGTGCCCAGCACAATGACGCCTTGATCGTGGTTGGGTATTGTAATGCTGCTGATCACGGTCACGTTCTCCATCCATTGAGCTCAAAGTGCTTTGCCGAAAGGGAGAATATCATTACAGAGATAGGGAAACTGAGTCACAGAGAGAGGACGCGACCTGCCCACAGTCACGTAGCAAGACTGTGTGGGTTGCAGTCTGTCCCTCCCATTGGCTGAATTCTAGGGTGTGCGTAGCCATCCTCATAAACATCAGCACCCACATTTTAATATTACCCCAGTGGCTTAACTGAAGGAAGATCATGTGGCCCGGGAGATAGAATTTAGCTATATCAGTTTCTGTGCTGGGGGGTGACAGGTGATTTCTCAGGATAGTGATGGTTGATCTTTCACTTTTGGGTCACGGCTCTGAGTTTAATCAACCCTGTAATAAGTACCCTGTTGGGCAACCTGGTTATATTAATAGCAACAGCTGGTTCTTATGTTGGATTTTGCATCAGTAGCTCTCAAAGCACTTTACTCTAGGAGATCAGCATCATTATCCCCATTTTACAGACAGGGAAAACTGAGGCACAGAGCAGGGCCGTGACCTACACAAAGTCATGCAGTAGTATAGGAGCAGAGCTGGGACTAGACCATCCGTGTTTTGAGTCCCGGAGGCTACGTTCACAGCCTCGCTCCACCCCTGTGCATTAATAGTGCTCTAGCAAAGCAAGGAGCACAATCGGACCGCCGCTTGGTCCTGTCTCCAGGCACAATGGTTTTAACTAAGTTGGGGAGCTGCACCCCCCCCCAAATGCCAGCATGGGAGTTGCCAGGCTGCAGAAAGACCCGTTGCCTTGTTACATTTACCATGGTTCTAGCTATATGGTAGATGAGGCCTTCAGGTCAGAAGGCGGCGTTAGTCCTTGACCACACTGCAAGCTGGCACCAGTGTGTGGCATGGTTGACCCCTCCATGTGGTTTATGAGCACAGCCCACACGACTAGGGCTTGCTCAGGAACCAGAGGAGCTAATTAGTTCATTGTTGCTGGCGGTGTAGGCTCTCCTCAGTGAGGGCTCGAGTTCAGTGGATCCGTGGGGGGTCTGCCATGGTTACGTGGAGGTCATGGCCTTGAGCCAGGGCCAGCATCCACCCAAAAGGGTGTTCTGGCAGTTTTGCCACATGGAGGACGCCATTTTCTCAAAATGGTCGCCTCCACACCATGCAGGGGGAGGGATAGCTCAATGGTTTGAGCATTGGCCTGCTTAAACTCAGGGTTGTGAGTTCAGTCCTTGAGAGGGTCATTTAGGGATATGGGGCAAAAATCTGTCTGGGGATTGTCCTACTTTGCACAAGAGGTTGGACTAGATGATCTCCTGATGACCCTTCCAACCCTGATATTCTGTGCTGGTAGAGTGGGGTGGGGCTGGTATTCTAGTAGTACCAGAAATGAAAGGGGTCTGGGACATTTATTTAGATGTGAAAGGGGTCCTTAGCAGAGGAGAGTTTGGGAACCACTTCAATAGTTCAAACAGGAATTAATTCAGGGAAGTCCTGTGGTCTGTGTTATACAGGGAGCAGACAAGGT
Source organism: Gopherus flavomarginatus (assembly GCF_025201925.1). Taxonomy (NCBI): domain Eukaryota; kingdom Metazoa; phylum Chordata; order Testudines; family Testudinidae; genus Gopherus; species Gopherus flavomarginatus. The sequence goes on along the minus strand of NC_066632.1, from coordinate 23,457,046 downwards.
GATCACAATGGCCCCTCCTGGCTTTATAGTCTATGATTCTCACCTCCGCTACTGCCTTGACCTTGGGCCAGTCACTGTGCCTCAGTTTCCCCTCCTGTACAAGAACAGAATCCAGCTCTCCTAATGCTGGACCATGCTGCTCCTCATGGTGAGCACTTGTCAAACATCTCAGAATTGCCTGGCCTGTGGGTCACGGTGCCCTGCGCCTTGACGTAGTCACTTCCACCAGTGGGTATAAAGCGCTGCTGGATCAGAATGGTCATGATTTGCACTGGTGTGAAAGACCCACACAAAGGGGATCTGGCCCCTTCTGGTCAGTGTAATTCACTAGAGCCGTGAGGAGAAGCTCTTGTGATGAGCAGAACATTAGCATTGTCCACATTTTGCGCCTTCCATCCGGAAATCTGCCCACCACCAGTCTAACCCTGATTGAGCATCATATCCATGGCCCTGTCATGATCAGCCCAGTGAGGCCTTGGAAATGTACAGGTATCTGGTATCAGAATGGGGTATGCTGTGAAGCCTGAATAGCAGGAGGGGTTTGCTTGTGGCGAGGATGGAGACAGATCAGCTCAGTTGTGTGTTAGGGAGCCTTGGACTGGAACAGCAGGAGTTGCTGAAAATCAGCAATGAAGTACAGTGGCAGATCTGTGTGTGTGTGGGTAGCCAGGTGCTGGTAAATTGCATAGTGAACTGTGTGACTGCACTTTGGTTCATTATGAAATATACAAAACCAACAAGGAGCTCGGTGGCACCTTAAAGGCTAGCAGATTTATTTGGGCCTAGGCTTTCGTGGGCAAAAAACCTTACTTCTTCAGACGCAAAACTTTCGCCCAAATAAATCTGTTAGTTTTTAAGTTCCACTGGACTCCTTGTTGTTTTTGTGGATACAGACTAACACGGCTACCCCCGATATATGAAATATACAGTCTCCAGAGGCCAAATAATCTGTATCAAAGTCAATGATAGTGCGGTCCAGGAAGAAAGCAGTATGACACCAGTTTCTGGAAAGCCATCTCATGCAGTGTTGTTAAATTCACCACACATGGAAGCCATGCTGCCGGAGTTCCACATTTCAGCTTGGAGTATTGAGTGGATGGTTTTACAAGTTACAAAACTCTTTGAACATCCCATAAAATCTAGCCCATCAGTTTGGACCATTTCCTAAACTTGTTCTGTACCTTTGTTTACTTTTGTTTTGGAGACCAGCACTCCAGGTACTAATTTTGTGAAGGTACCTCCCCATCTTGTATCGGGATAGAACATTCATGTCTTTTGTCTTTGATATGTTTCTTATTTTCTAATGCCATTATTGCCTTCAGCTTTGCAAAGTGTTATGAGCTAGAGAGTATAAGTGAAAAGGATTATAGAAGAAGAACTTGGCCCCATGTGGCTTGAAAGCTTGTCTCTCTCACCAGCAGAAGCTGGTCCAATAAAAGAGATTATCTCACCCCCTTTCTCTTTTAAATAGCCCGGGACCGACATGGCTACAACTAAACTGCATAGGATTATAGAAAGACATAGGCCATGCAACTGCTAGAAATATATATACAATATAATGTTATATTAATATTGTATGCTTAATGCATATTAGTATACATGGTGTGACTAATGCATATTGATAATGTGAGATATATATATAATTAGCCCATCATATATTGGTCAACACAGGTCTGGAATAGCAGAAGGGCTGTGGGTCAGGATGGAGGGACGTTGGCAGAGCTGTGTGGGCTAGCGGGGGCAGGAGGGAATTGTGGGTCAGGATGGAGAGGCATTGGCATAGCTGTGTGGACAAGCAGGGGCAGGAGGGAATTCTAGGTCAGGACTGAGGGTCAGTGGCATAGCTGTGTGTGTGGAGCTGGAATAGCAGAGGGGCTGTGGGTCAGGATGGAGGGATATTTGCAGAGCCATGTGGGCTAGTGGGGGCAGGAGGGAATTGTGGGATAGGATTGAGGGGCAGTGGCACAGTTGTGTGTGTGTGTGTGGGAGGGGCTGGAATAGCAGAGGGGCTGTGGGTCAGGATGGAGAGGCATTGGCAGAGCCATGTGGGCTAGTGGGGGCAGGAGGGAATTGTGGGTTAGGATTGAGGGGCAGTGGCACAGTTGTGTGTGTGTGGGGGGGGCTGGAATAGCAGAGGGGCTGTGGGTCAGGATGGAGGGGCATTGGCAAAGCTGTTGTGGTGAAAGCCCAGGAATGGGATAGCGGGGGGGTATTCCAGGTCAGGAATGAGGCATATTGGCAAATGCGAGTGGCAGAACTGGAAAAGCAAGCAAACAGCGGAAGGTCCGGATTAAGGTGTGTATTTGGCTAAGCTGCGATGTGTATGAGCTCAGGACTTGCACAGCAAGAGGATAGGAATTGTGGGTTAGGAATAAGGTGTGTATTTGGCCGAGTTGAGTGTGTCTGAGGCCAGGGCTGGAACAGCAAAGAGTCCGGCTGCTCAGAACTGAGTCAAACTGCGAGAGCTCTCGAAGGCCCTTGTCCAATATTTATTTGTGCTTAGGGTTGCCAGTTTTGGTTGGACGTCTTCCTGGAGGTTTCATCACATGACCTCTTCTTTAATTAAAGATTCCTCTTTAATTCTCTGGCAACTCCTGGACAATCCTGGAGCATTGGCAACTGTACTTGTGCTCTTCCTCTTAGCTCCCTTAATAAATGCCCCACAAAACATGCATATAAATAATCCCCTGGCATCAAAGCCAGCACCCTCAAAGCCAGCTCTGAAATCTCGTCATGGAGCGAGCAGGCCTAGCACAACATCAGATTCCTTTTAGCACATTTAGAATTCCAGTCCCAGTTTCTTTTTTTTTAGTTACCCCCAAGACACACCTTGGACCTAATTTGCAGAGGGGCTGAGTGCCCACAATTCCCCTGGAAGTTAACCCACGGCTGTACCTCAATTTCCCCATCTGCAAAATGGGCTTAATAGAGCCTAGTAGGGGTGCTGCCTGGGGTTAGTGCAACACATCATGGAACAAAAATGATCAGCCACTGGGGCAACTGTGCTTTCAGGATTAACCCGTAGTGTCTTTTATTGACAATAAATAATACAATAATACAAGTACAAAGTCCAAAATCATATCCTTCATGCACCAAATAAACAGGACTCACCGACACCAGCCAATGCAAGAAAGAGCAGCTTCCCCCAGGGGATAAAGGTTTGGGATGTAGGATGTGCCATGGGAAAAATATATTTGCCGCAACTGTCTGTCGAAACCAGCCATGCTGGCCCTTTATACCGCGTCCCATCCCTGTCTCCTCCCCCACCCCCCAGGTGCCCAATGCTTCCATGGGGTTTAATGGGAGCCCTGGGCACACGAGGAATGAGGTCTCTGGCTTGTATCGTGGCCTTTTGCGAAAGGCCTGGGATACGGCTGTACGGAGGTAAAGACACAGCAGACTAGCGAGGAGATTAGCGCATCTGAAGCAGCAGCAGCATCCTCTACAACAAGCCACCTAGCCTCACTCCTTTTCACTTGCTGTCTTGCCCTTTCCAAGGGCCTCAGCAGAGGCTGGAGAGGATTCAGAGAAAGGCTCTTGTCCCGGGTTAATTCCTTAGAGCGTAGTCAGTATTATGTCATTCGCAGGAGAAGCTTGGGAAGGGAACGGAAAGAAAACAAGCAGAAGCTGGGGGTGCGGTTGGGGCTTACGGGATATGGTGTCAGGACTATGGAGCAAACCAGGGGCCTGGACTGTGGAGGTTACAGGCCTTTCCTGGCTCCTTGGGCTACCTCCCAGTTGGGCAGTTGTGACCTTGTGCTTCGTGGCTGGGGAACAATCGAATTTCCAGCCCCGCCAAGAAGACGCTGGGCCCTAGGGATGACAGAAAGACTTGGGCCTGTTAATCTCACCCATCCACCCGGCCTTTCCCCACCTTTGCTGTATGTCCTTCCATTTGTTCCCTGCTCCCCTTTCTCTGTCCCTCCCCTACTTCCCATCTCTGCTGCACCATGGGGTATAGCCCCACACAAATGTCAGCTGAGGGGGGAAGCCCAGAGACCTTCAGCTGCTGGGGCGGGGCAGGGCGCGGGAAGGGAACATCATCAAGATATCTCCCCGCCCCCCATCCCAATTACAAATGCACGGGTGTGAGGCCTAGTCACATTCTTCTAAAGCAGCAGCTGAATAATCCAAAAGGCCTTGTGCTTGTTTCTCATGGGCTTTTTAATTGCCCCCCTGGCACCCCCCAAAGCCAATTATGGGGCCACAGAAATGGGAGATTCAGTCCCTTCAGGTCAGGCTCTCTTTAAGAGATACCCACCCTTGTTAAACTCCCACCTCACCCCACAAAGAGCTACTGAATGGCTCCTTGACCCTACAGAGGACGGTCCATGTTCCCATCATCCAGGATCACATGGGGACCCAGTTATGTTGACTCTGTAAGTGAAAGACAAGGTGGGAAAGGTAACAGCTGAGAGAGACAAGCTTTTGAGGTGCACGGAATGTTTTTCACATCTGAGTTTCTTCAGGAAGAGCTCCGTGTAGCTCAGAAGCTGGTCTCTGTCACCCACAGACGTTGGTCCAATAAAAGAGATTACCTCACCCACCTTGTCTCTGTAATATCATGGGACCAATACAGCTACAACAATGCTGCCTGCCACCCCGTTGGGGTACCCATGAAGCATTAAAAGAAAAATCAGTGGAAATCACCCACACCCATTTGAGGTGGGCTGTGAAATTCCGACCAGGTTATCACCTCCACCGATGCCCCCCCCCCCCAAAAAAAAAGAGTCTGGGGCTGTTTGGATGGGGGAAATGTTCGGATCTGGGGCTCGTTCCAAAGACAAAGACAAAGGCACAGTTGCATAACGCTAAAAATCCTGGCACACCCCAGCCATTGACAAGACCTTCTGAGGCACACTGGGTCAGGACCAGTCTGGCCTAGGGCCGATGTTGGTGGAACCCATTCTGCTGGGTGTGGATCTCTATTCTTTGGCCAGGAATATTTGTATCAGTCACCCTCACAGTCGCAGGGTATATACACAGATATCACATGCACCCTTCTCTTGCATATAGAGACTATTGGTCTTTGGGTTGTGAGGCTACAGATTGAGAGTCTTGGCTTATTCTTTGGTTTTTCCCTTCCAGCCATCACTCTTACGGGGAGGTCAGCTCCATGGACTTTGTCCTTTGCTCCTTCTGCTCTTCCCACTCTTCTTCTGGCTCGTAGGTGCCTTTCACGATGGCTACCCTCTCGGAGACGTTCAGTGAATAGGGGAACAGGAAGTAGTTGTAAAGCAGGGAGGCCAGGATTGCACCGATGATGGGTCCGAACCAGAAGACCTGGGAAGCCAAGGGTAGAATGATCATCTCTAATCCTGCCATAGCGCTTTTCAACTGTAGATCTCAAAGCGTTTTATGAAGAGCGGTATCATTATCCCCAGTTTACAGATGGGGAAGTTGAGGCACAGGGATGTGACTTGCCCCAAATCACACAGAAGGCCAGTGTTAGAGCCCAGAATAGAATCCCCATGTACCGAGTCCCAGTCCGCTTTCCTATCTGCTACACCACACTGCTGCCCCACAGCAAGCCGTGAGAAAGCCCAGGGGATTTTTCCTTCCATGTTCATACAGCGCCTGGTGCAGTGAAGCCATTGGCCTCTAAGTGCTTCCTTAATGGCCCCCTTCAGTTGTCATCTCCCAGCAGATTCCCCTCCACCCCAATTTCCTTATACTCAAACACACCCCCTCACTTCCTCAACCCTGACCTCCCTCGCTCTTGAGCTGCCAACGACAAGTGGCCCAGCCCCTGCCAACCAACAACCAGTGTGCTGCAGACCCCTAGCTCTTCTCCACCATGCGACGAGCTACTGTTACTGGTGGGAGATTCTTACCCAATGAGCAGTGCTGAATCTTTTCATTACGACAGCAGGTGCAAAAGATCGGGCTGGGTTCATGGAGCAGCCTGTGAAGTAGATCTGTAAAGGGACATGGGAATTAAGACAGATCACATTTCCCTTCGCTCTAGTCCTTCTGCGACCAGGGCATTGCTCCAGGTGTGACTGGAGTAACTGGAGGCCTCCCGCCGCAGTCAGTGCTCCTGCCCTGCTCCCTACAGCACCCCGTGCATCCCCTGCACCCATAGCCTGCCCTTCAGCCTGCTACTTACAGTGCCCCCTACTGGAAGAGGTTGCGATGAGAGTAGCTGGGAGCTTCTCCCATGGCCAGCTCTCCTGCCCGATGACCCAGTCACTCACCCCAACCAGGTGACCCAGGGTGACCGACAGGCCGATGGACAATGCTGGGGAGCCTATGGCATCGGTCCGGCGTTTATCCGTGGAGGCAAAGATGCACATCGCCAGCTGGAAGGTGAGGATGATCTCGACCACCAGCGCCTGGCCTGGGGATGTATTGTTGTTGAGCTGCACATGAACAAGAAGGATCGTGAATGGCTGCTGAGCTGAGCCGAGCTGAGGGGTTTTACTACCCCCTAAAAAACCACAGAGCTGTTTAGAGTGAGACTGGAATCCCCTCCCCCCCCGCCCAAATTCCTAGCGAGGAGATGCTACTGTGTCTATCTTATCAATCTATCCATCTATCTATCCTCCATATACCCCCCTCTATCTTTCTGGAAGTCCCTTTCTCTCTGCATTTCTCCCTCTAGGCATTTACAGATCACTTATCACCTTAAGATTTCTCCCTTTGCTAAGACCCAGATTGCCCCAGAGCAGCCAGAGACTATCTGCTCTTCAGTGAGTGAGGGTGTGAGCAATACATGGAGAGGGAGGTGAGGACTGGGACTGGGGTAAGATCCCCCTGTATGGGGACTCGAGGGCGGGAACAGTGGGGATCTAGAGGGGATGCCATTGGGGTGGGATGAGCCATCACCACCTGGGGTCGGTCGGTGCACCTGTTTTCGTCTCTTGCCAGCTGCGTGGAAAAAGAATCCAGCCCCATTGGGCTGGGTTGAGGGCCGCTCAGGCCCGGTTAGGGGGAAGTGGCGAGGAAGTGCTGTGAAATGAAGGGACACAAGGCACAGTTTGGCTCATGATGACCAAAGTTATTTGGGGGGTCGAGGGGGGGCATTTAGGGGCTTGGAGGGGCACAGAACAACCAGTGAGGAAAACACAGCCCCTGAAAACTCTCCTGCGACGCTGAAGGCTCCAAGAATCAACACCTGCACAGCAACTGGTCCACCTCAGAGTGGTCTGAAAGGGGGCCGGAATCTGCCTCTAACTGGTCACACTGCCTACTGTTGATCTAAGAGATCTCCCAGGGCCCCCAGATGGGCTCCCAAAACTGCCCTCATGCTGGTCCAAGTGGGGTGCCTATCCTCCCCTCTACACTGGTTTAAGGGGTCTTCCAATCTCCTTCCTCTGACTGGGCATACTAGTCTAAAGGGCTCCTAATTTCCTCCCCTGCACTGGTTTAAGTGGATTTCCCTCCAGTCCTGGCTTAAGTCCTTTCCCTGCTCTGTTCTCCCTGGCTCCAGGAAGAGAGGCTGGAGTCAAGCTCATCTGAAAGCCCTCAGGATAAGAGAAGCACTAGGTAAAAAAAACCCCGCCTCGTTAATTGCACAGCACAATAAATCTGTGTTGTCAGTGCAGTGCCAGTTATGCTAAGGCTGCCGGCACGGTGCTCCCATCTCTCTCTATATACATGGACATAGATACCTCCAGTGCCGGAGTGAACCGGCCTTCGTCACCTCATGGTGGGTCCGATTCCTCCCGTGAGGCCGGGAACCCGTGTGTAGGGTTGCTGAGGCTGTGGGCATAATTAATTATCCGTGGGCAGGAAGAGACTTACCGCATTGACGGCCAGGTTTCCACGGGTGTTGATCGGGGTCACCAGGTAAAGGATGCCTGCCCCAGTGATGGCCCCCACCAGCTGGGCCACCACGTAGAACACAGACCGAAGGAAGGAGATGTGGTTCCCCACCAAGAAAGCGATGGTCACCGCTGGGTTGATGTGCGCACCGCTGACGTGACCGAACATCTGGACCAAGGTGCCGATGGCCAGGCCGAAAGCCAGGGAGATCTGCACGATGCTCGGCAGGGCCGAGGGCCACTTCAGGGCTGAGCTGAGGCCGAAGAAGACGAAGATCATGGTGGCTAGGAACTCGGCCATGATGGCCCGCAGAAAAGCCATGGTACAAATTTCCCTACACATGGTGGGATCGGGACGGGGCAATTAGAGATAAAAGAGCGGCAGGCTTCTTCTGTCTTTGTTCTGCGGACAACAGCAAAGCGCAGGGCGATATATATATACAGGAGCAGCAGGTAGCTGCATTACCAAGGTGGTGGGTGGAGTCAAGGAACTGGCCAGCCCTCCTGGGCAGCAGGAAAAGTTTAGAGCTGAAAATAACTTCAGCACCTCTCAGGGAGTGAAAGACTCAGATGATTGGCAGTGTTTCTTTCTCCTTTTTTTCTCTCCAGACAATAGCTCCCTATCTGATGTCTTTGTGGTCGTTAGATAACACCTTGCGTAACTGGCAGTCTGCCTCTTTCGATCTTGCTTTTATTTTGAAAGCGGAGCACCTTAGATTTAAGGTGGCAAAATCCTTATTTCTGGCCAGTTTCACTGCCTGGCTGGGGGAAGCTCTCCTGGTCATTTTCTCCTCTCAGTGTCAGTCCAGATTGATTCTCATTGCTGATTTACACCAGCATGTCTGAGATTAGAAGCTGGGCCCTGGTGCTTAGTTGATGCAGGATGTTTGGGGGGGTTGGGGGAGGTGGGGATTTGCTAGAAGATTTATATTGTGCAGACCAGCAATCCATAGGAGGAACTCCGGGATTAGAACTGGGACTTCAGTTATGTAGAACAAATGCTGAGGCTTTGCAGACAAGTCTCCTGCATGGCTCCAGTTCTCTAAAGCAGTGGTTCTCCGTCAGGATAGATGTAGCCCTGGGGGTATGCAGAGGTGTTCTGGGGGGGCGTACCTCAACTCCTCTAGATCTTTGCCTAGTTTTACAGCAGGCTACGTAAAAAGCACTAGCGAAGTCAGTACAAACTACAATTTCATACAGACAGTGCTTTGTTTACACTGCTCTCTATTCTCTACACTGAAATGTAAGTACAAGATTTACATTCCAATTGATTTATTTTATAATTAGATGGTAAAAATGAAAAAGGAAGCAATTTTTCAGTACTAATGCGCTGGGACACTTGTATTTTTATGTGTGATTTTGTAAGCAAGTAGTTTTTAAGTGAGGTGAAACTTAGGGATACGCAAGACAAATCAAACTCCTGAAAAGGGGGACAGTCGTCTGGGAAGGTTGAGAGCCCCTGCTCTAAAGGTTCTGCTCTTCAACGCTACAGAAGAGTTTTCACAAGTAAAAATTAACTGCAGAGAGAATTTTATAGAGCTGGAATGTAATTTGCAGAGTTGAAATTTGGCTAGGAAACTCCCTAAACCCCGCACACAAAAAATGTTCTGGGATTTTCAGTGAACATGAGGGGAGTCCTGGCTTCACTGATCCATGTGAACTAGGGGCTTTGCTCCACCCAGTAGAACAAGTCCCTGATTCTTAATGTAAAGGGGAATCTCTCCAAGCTTTTAACAGTATAGGGAATAGAACCTGATTCCAAATCACTTTGCAGACTGTGTCCCTGTATGAGTTGCCAGAATGCAGCCACCTCTAGGGTGGAACACAGCAGTTATTAGCAATGCTACAAACAAGTTTTCGCCAGTCAAATATAAACCGCAGAGAGAATTTTTGGGAGGTGGAATGCAGCTCATTAAGTTGAAATTTGGCTAGCAAACTCCCTAAACCTTGCACACAAATTCTCTTGACCTTGTTAATGGGTTTAAAAAAGGGGGGGGGCGGGAATTACCAGGTGACGCATACTCCTCTGCTGAAAGCATCCTGGCCTGGCTCCTGTTGTCCTTGTGCAGTGTCTGCATTCAGGGCTGCCAAGAGCAGGTTTGGGCCCCAGCCAGCAATGGCGGACTGGCTAAACAGGACTGATGAAGCTGGGCCCCGGTAATTTGTACCAGCTTCCCCCCACCCTCTCCCTTTGTTGGCCCTGTCTGCGTTTAGTCCAACTTGCCCACAACTCTTGCTCATAAACCCGCCGTCTCTCGCTGTGCTCTGAAGTAAGTGCCAGGGCACAGAGATGCAGGGAATTTCAGAAAGAGTTCGGGGCCAGGTTCGAAGAAATTGGATCATCTGCTGAGGCCAAAGAGCTTCGCTTCTATAGAAGCGCCTAAAGGTGGTCAAGATTTTCAGGCTCCCACTGTGACTCTCCCGGCCAGAAATTTTTTAAAAGGAGATCAGCCGACGAGGTGCAGAGCTCTTGTGAAAATCCAGCGCCTGAGTGGGCAGCTGAGCTATTTTGAAAATAAGGCCCTGACCGTGGGGGCAGAGCTCTGCAAGATTCATAGATTCTAGGACTGGAAGGGACCTCAAGAGGGTGAGTCCAGTCCCCTGCCCTCATGGCAGGACCAGATATTGTCTAGACCATCCCGGATAGACATTTATCTAACCTAGTCTTAAATATCTCCAGAGATGGAGATTCCACAATCTCCCGAGGCAATTTATTCCAGTGTTTAACTACCCTGACAGTTAGGAACTTTTTCCTAATGTCCAGCCTAAACCTCTTGTTTCTTGTTTTATCCTTAGAGGCTAAGATAACAAGTTTTCTCCCATCTCCTTATGACACCCTTTTAGATACCTGAAAACTGCTATCACGTCCCCTCTCAGTCTTCTCTTTTCCAAACTAAACAAACCCACTTCTTTCAGCCTTCCTTCGTAGGTCATGTTCTCAAGACCTTTGATCAGTCTTGTTGCTCTTCTCTGGACCATCTCCAATTTCTCCACATCTGTCTTGAAATGCGGTGCCCAGAACTGGACACAATACTCCAGCTGAGGCCTAACCAGCGCAGAGTAGAGCAGAAGAATGACTTCTCGTGTCTTGCTCACAACACACCTGTTAATGCATCCCAGAATCACATTTGCTTTTTTTGCAACAGCATCACACTGTTGACTCACATTTAGCTTGTGGTCCACTATAATCCCTAGATCCCTTTCTGCCATACTCCTTCCTAGATGGCAGCATGTATCTTAGGCTACAATGAACCAGGTGCCATAGTGGCTAGCCAGGCTACCCTGAATGTCAGTTCCGCTCCCGTACCCACTACTGCTAGTATCCATTGTGATTTTTTCTTCTGGATGCCACTTATCTGGAAGAGATGCCCTCAGAATGTGTTATAGAGCAGGGATTACTTTGCACCTGACGGCTCTGTGCTGATCAGCACCTTCACCTCCATGTCTCTGATATCTGGCTGCATCTACCCAGGAGCAATGGTCGGGGGGCGGGGGGACCCTAGAGCAGTGATTCTCAATCAGGGGTATGCAGGTCTTCCAGGGGGTACCTCGACTCACCTCTAGATCTTTGCCTAGTTTTACAACAGGTAACATAAAAAGCAGTAGCAGAGTCAGCACCAACTACAATTTCCTATAGACAATGACTTGTTTATACTACTTTTTGTACTGTGCACTGAAATGCAAGTACAAGATTTAGATTCCAATCGATGTATTTTATAATTGGATGGTAAAAATGAGAAAGGAAGGCCATTTTTCAGTACGAGTGCACTGGGCGTGTTTGTATTTTTGTGTCTGGTTTTGTAAGCAAGTAGTTTTTAAGTGAGGGGAAACTTGGGGTCTGCAAGACAAATCAGACTCCTGGAAGGGGGACAGCAGTCTGGGAAGGGTGAGAACTAGTACCCTAGAGGTATCTTGGGTCTCAGACAGGGAAGGGGGTGGGTGGGAGGAGGGTCCCTGTAAGGAACAGACATGGAAGAATTGGCTGTGGCTGAGAGGAAAGCCCAGCAGCAGAATTCCCCTGCCTTTGCACAGAACAGCCCCTGGTAACACTCAATAGCACCTCTCCAGCCCCCTCCCCTGCCCAGTGTACTCTGGGCTTGCAAACACTCAGCTGCAGAGGTGGCGAAGGCCTCTGTTTACTTACTGAATGTATGTGACTCTCTGGCTTGCGAAAGCCAAGGTAGAGTCAAGCATGTGTGTGTTTGCAGGCTACAGGCCAGCTTTGCTTTCCAAAAACCTCTGCCCGTGCACCTCACAACCACTCACCTGCCGGATAGGATCAGAGCAGCAGCAAACTCTCTTGTAGCCATTTTCCAGTACTAATGCGCTGGGACACTTTTGTATTGCATTTTCAGGTCTGATTTTGTAAGCAGGTAGTTTTTAAGTGAGGTGAAACTTAGGGGTACGCAAGACACATCAGACTCCTGAAAGGGGGACAGTTGTCTGGGAAGGTTGAGAGCTACTGCTCTAAAGGGAAAATATTTTCCTGTTTGCTGCTGTTCTGGTCGTATCTGGGTGGTTGTGGGGAAGGGAGGTTAAGTCACTTCTTGCCTCCTAGCTGGACTTCAAATCCTGTCTAAGCGCCCTAGTGGAATGGGTTTGGCTGGGTTGCAGCCTCGTGCCTGGCGGGTATTTGGGCATGTTCCCCACACCACACGGCTTTGCTGTCTTAGCTCCGAAGAGGCTGAGCAGGGTCGAGGTTGGTTGGCAGCGCTGCAGGAGAGCTTGGCACTGGAATGAGCTGGGTAATGCACATTGGCAGAGCTCTGAAGGGTGCCTAGGTTTGGAATAACAGCTGGTGCCGCTGGGAAGGCTGGCAGAGGAGTCCAGGACTGGGACTGCAGCAGTGAGCTGCATTGGCAGAGCTGGGTGGGTGCATAGCAAAGGACTGGCAGCACCGTGGCGGTGGGACAGGATTTGAATAGCAGGGGATGCTGTAGGACAAAGGTATTGGGGGAGCTCAGGGCTGGAGTAGAAGGGAGGTGCTGGGGGTGCGGTGGGGGGGGGGAGATAGAGCTGTGCAGGGTGTTCAGGCATATTGCAAGTGAAGTGCATTGGCAGAGCTTTTTGGAAAGCAAAGCTGGCCTGTAGTCTGCAAACACACACATGCTTGACTCTACCCCTTTGGCTTTCGCAAGCCAGAGAGTCACACACATTCAGTAAATAAACAGAGCCCTTCTCCAGGGCAGTAGTTCTTACCCTTCCCAGACAGCTGTCCCCCTTCCAGGAGTCTGATTTGTCTTGCAGACCTCAAGTTTCCCCTCACTTAAAAACTACTTGCTTACAAAACCAGACATAAGAAGCCAGGCCAGGAGGCTTTCAACAGAGTATGTGTCACTTGGCAATTTTTCATTTTTTGTTAAACCATTAACAAGGTCAAGGGCCAGATTTTGATCTCCATGATGCTGGTGTAAATGCCTTGGGTTTGAATGGGAATAATTCCAGATTTATACATCTTTTCCCATGTCAGCCTGCTCATCTAGAGCAAAAAACCAAAAACAAACAACCCCCCCAAAGGCTCTAAGAGGGTGCAGGCTCTGAGCTCTGGACTGCTGGAAGCTGATGTGCTGTTGATATATAACAGCTGAGCTCACTGGGTAGCACAAAGCCCCTAGCCACATGGATCACTGAAGCCAGGACTCCCCTCATGTTCACTGCAAATCCCAGAACGTTTTTTGTATGCAAGGTTTAGGGAGTTTGCTAGCCAAATTTCAACTCGATGAGTTGCATTCCACCTCCTTGTGATTTATATTGACTTGTGAAAACCCATTTGTAGCATTGCTAACAGCTGCTGTGTTCCACCCCAGCAGTGGCTGCATTCTGGCATTCCATACAGGGACACATTCTGCAAAGTGATTTGGAATCAGAACTGCCTATGTTCTATTCCCTATTCTGTTAAAAGCTTGAGGAGATTCCCCTTTAACTTAAGAATCAGGGACTTGCTCTACTGCCACCCCCCTGAAGTTCTGAGCATGCAGGAAACTGACATCCCTAAGGTCCTAGATGAATATGGATTGGAAACAGCAGAATTCATAATAATCACACTCCCCTAGTTATGTGGATCATGAGTAGAAAGTAAAGTGAAGGAAAAAACAGGTCTGTTAAGCCAAGAAAAACCTAAGACAGCTTGCCCCATTGCCATATTCTGGTGAAAGTTTTGTATGCTGGGTCCTCAGGATGACCTGGCTAGATTCCAACATCAGTAATGACCTTCCACCTCCCATAAACCCTAGCTGCAGAGTCAGTTGGATACCCATAAACTCCGCACCACCCCCTTCCTGAGCACTTTTTCACAACCTTGCTAGCACAGAAGTACCATGTGTTCCCCCCCAGAGGAGGCTGAATCTCCCTGTCAGGTGAGTAGTCAACACACATGCCATCCATTGTGCAGTTTCAGACCCACTGTGCCTTAAACAAATCAAAGGGCAGTCTATGGAGAACAGTCACCCAATACCCCATTTAAAGACAGTTAACAATCAAACCAGAATGAGTGTAAGAGGGTGAAATTCCCTTGACTTTAATGGAGTCCCTCCTCTTCTTCCATCAAGTCTGAATCTGACTCCAGATCTATTTCTTTGGGGGTGGGGGAGGGGGCGGGGAACCCTGATGAATTAGGTCACAAGAGTGAAAATTCTCCAACCGGGGGTGGGGAGGCAGGCTTAGATAGATTCATAGGGAAAACTCCTAGGAATGCAAAAGAAAGGCACTGGTTGCTCTGAGGACAGGGGTGTTTCTTTACCCTCCTTAATAATCTTTGCAATCTTAATTTTGCTCTTAGACAAACAATGTAACCTAATAAGATCAAAACCATCCACTTCTGGAGCTATTTTCTTCCAGAGCCTGATGGGTGTGAACAAATTAGAACTGTCAGATCCTTTGCCCAACTGCTCTTTGCAAGGTTTGGCACACAGACGTGTCCTTTCCCATGAGGGTGTGTTATTCAGTGAATAAATCACTGCTTCTTGTAATCACCGGATGGTTGATTTCATTTTCTGATCCTCAACCCGAAAGCTACCGATTTGTAATTTCCAATCAGCCCAGAGTTCTAACTGGTCAATTTCAATGAGGGATTGCAAAGCATAGGAGATGGGCCTGTCAAATTAGATTAGATTGTAACTTCCATGAAGTGGGCATTGCTCTTTTCATTCTGGGTTTGTACTGCACAACTGGGGACTCATAGGTGCTACCATAAAATATGTAATGACATTAGGAAATCGAATCCTTCCGCTAAAACCTATCAGCAGGATGAATATAATGAGGTTAAGCAAAAAGAACCTGATTCAGTTTTGAAAAATTTCAGGCATGTATTGATCAGAATAATGATAAAAGTTACAGAAAAAATGGCAAATATCCGCTGCCTCTCCCCTTTTCCTACCCGCATGTTCTCGCCACTGGAGTATTTAATAGTAACTGCTGATACCAGATGATACTTGAAAGAATATTCAGTGGCAACGTGGACATTAATTGTGTATTGTAGTGAACTACCCTGTGTGTGTGTCCAGGCTAAGAGAGGTAGGGGTGTGTGTGTGTGTGTATGTAAGCACCTATAGCTTCCACTAGCAAGAATCAGAACTGCTCAACCATGCACCATCCATCCCTTCATTATCTGGGGTGTCACACTCTTAATCTTCCTCCCATGGTTATAAGGCCTAGATAATCCATTGCCTTTCTTCCTTCCAGCCTCCCTCAGCCTGTCTGTGCTGATTTTGTTACATTGCTTCCCCGAGTGGTACCGAGTCACAGTCGATGTAATTAGGTCGACACAGTCTCCATGTAGACCTGGGGTTGCTGATGTCGATTGTTACTGGCTTTCAGGAGCTGTCCCACAATGCCCCATACTGACAGTAGAATCGATACAAGCGCTCCTGATGAGGACCCGCTCCCCCGATGCAAGGAGCCAAGGGTGCACACACACAAGCAATTTAATAACTGCGGTGGCTGGATGCCGACATGGATCGGCATAATTTTGCAGCGTAGACATGGCCTTTGTCCTGCATCATCCTATGATGTGTATGTTGGAGGGGAATCTTTCAGGTCAGACCGGTTGTTAAAGGTGCTGTGATCTAGTGGTGGGGAAAATGAGGCACAGCAAGGGAAAATGACTTGTCCAGGGAATCCGGGACACAGCTGGGATTAGAATCCAGGAATCCTGATTTTCAGCTTCAACCCTCTCACCCATTTCGATGCCACTTCCAATAACTTCCCAATGTAGGCTCCAGTTCTTGTCCAACAACAACTGCAGACTTATCTATCTACCAGTTAAGTATTCTGATTTCTCTTTAATGTGTCCAGTCACCATTGACTGATGTGCTAAGCATTCAGGCAACAAAGATCTGATCTGCCCTTGGGAGTGTGCATATCTATTGAAATGCACCTAGAGTGACTAGAGGATAAGTGTGAAAAATTGGGATGAGGTTGGGGGTTAATAGGTGCCTATATAAGAAAAAGGCCCCAAAATCAGGACTGTCCCTATAAAATTGGGATATCTGGTCTCCCTAAATACACAAGCCCCTGAGCTGTCTGAATTTCAAGTCTCTTGTTACACCTGCCGGCCCTAAGGATTGGGTGGGATTCATGGGGCAGCAGGGTGAAGTCGTGAAAGGAAAATAAATGGCATTGTGAAAGCTTCATTTCCATTTTGACACTGGCGCACCATTCTGATCTGGTGGCCCCTTGAGCTGACAGAGTGGAGAATCACGCCTGGTGGCTTGAGTACCTTCTCCCCAAGAGGGGTCTGAGGAACACAGCCATGCTCTGTAATGGGAGGCAAAGGGCAAGCTGTGGAGGTCAGCCATAGATTAACAACAATGGCTTAGCCTAGGGTTGCTTTGCTATTTAGTGGGAATGAAAACTACCCCAACAGCCCATTCTGTTCAAAGGATGCTGGTGCGAACCACCGCTCTAAAAACTCGGGGAGCTCTTTAATACACATGCAGAACTGCATAGACTCGAGACTGCATTGCACCTGGTGGGCCAAATCCAACTGGTGTAAATGGCCGTGGCTCCTCTGAAGTCAAAGTAGCTATGTGGGTTTACACCAGTCGAGAGCCTGGGCCAAGGTCACCTTTTACACTCATGGAAGGTGGATGGAAAACTGCCTGATCAGCACCAGTCTGGTCTGCACAGGCATCAGTGCTGGTGCAAGGTAGGGGAGAATCCAGTCCCTCGCATAGAGGTAGAGTAATTAGCTAGAAGAGGCAGTTTGGATCGGTTACCTGTTGGATGAGTTCTTGAGACAAACTGCACAATGGTTTCCCACTGCGCAAGGAGATGGAATCAGCAACATCTTTGCTACAGTCTTAGCTAGTGTTATCTACAACATATCACCCCAGGGTGGGGCATGGGGGATATCGCAGCACGCCCCATGGAGGTGCAGTGGCCTAGTGGTTGCAGTGGTCAAGGAAGTCCAATAAATGGATCCCCTAAAGAATGATCTCTTGGTAAAGATGACATATGCTAAGAACTGGGCGGGAAATGGTTTTCCCTGACCAGTGAGCATTTCCAAGATGTTGACAAATGGTCCCCTCTTGCATCAAAATCAAAATCTTGACATTTGTCACAAATGGAAAATCCCCCCAAAACGTTTGGCTCAGATTGACTGAAACAATTCATCCCTGTAACTTTGAAATGTTTTGTTTTAATTTGGACCATTTTGGGGTTTTTTTGAACTTTAAATTTTTAAACAAAACCTTGTTTGGAACCAGAAACCCCAAAACTTTTTCCTTTGGAAAATGTTGAAATGGGACATGGACAATTTTGAAACGTTTCTCTAACGTTTTTGGAAACAGGAGGTTCATCAGCGCGGCTCCTTTCCTTTTGGTTTGGATGAATTGGCATTTTCCAACAAAGACACTTACTTAAAGAACTCCCGATTCCCTCTCCATGTGACCCTCTCCACACCAAAGGCTTGACCCAACTCCTGTTGACACCTAAGTCCACGTGGAACATTGATTCCATGTCCCCATCAATGAACTTAACACCGTCAGGCTCAGCTTCCCTTTGGGAAGACGCTGGAATCAACTCCCGCAGCAAGGTTACTCTGACGCCGACCATGGCCCTCGGAAGCTGGGACATAATATGGGCATAGCTTGAAGCAAAGAGATACTGGCCCCCAAGTGGAAGGCTACTGCTGGGTTCATGTGGGTGCCACCCACGTCGTACCGAGGCTGCTGGCTGACATGATCTCCTAGATGCATGGGAAGGAGTCCAGGGAAAGCCAATGCCCAGGCTGAAGAAGACAAGCAAGAATGTTCCAAATTTCTCAGCAAGAAACACCTGGGCAAAGCTACCTGTGCAGTTTCCTACAGCGTGGCTGGTGTATGGTGCAAGAGGGGTGTGTGTGTGTGTGTGTGTGAGGCATCCCATAACTCAATGCCAACTAGAGGACGCTGAAAGCTCTTGCCACCTCTCATCCCAAGTGGAAAAGTTTTGAACTCATAGAAGCTCCGACCTTTCTTTTCTCTGATTAAACAGTTAGATGCCACAGATGTCCCTTGGCGCCCTCCTCTGCGATTTAGTTTGTAAAGTACACCAAAAAGGATGGTGTCTTTGCAACACCCAGCAACCACCCAGAAAGACCTGGCACTTTGGTGGTGGGTCCCGGGGTGGAAGGACCCCCCGCTGCGGGTCTTTGGGGCAGTTTGGCAGCGGGTCCCAGAGCGGAAGGACCCCCTGCCACCAAATTGCTGCCAAAGACCCGGAGCGGAAGAAGCTCCGGGGAACCCCGGAGCAAGTGAAGGATCCCGCTCCAGCGGCCCCGAAAAACTGTCATGGGGGCCCCTGTGGGGCCTGGGGCAAACTGCCCCATTTGCCCCCCCCCGGGCGGTCCTGGGTGTGGGGGAAAAAAGTTTTGCTTCTCTTATTTGAATTGGTGTAAATCAGGAGTTATTCTGGTGTGAGTGAGAGGAGAATCTACCCTAGATCTAAGCAAACTCCACAGACCAAATAATTCTTTGGATGAATTAGACCCATTTTATTCTATTTGGGGTTTTATTAATTTGAGTGATGCGGGAGATGGGACGGGAAGCAAATTGGCTCTTTGAATTATTACTGGTATCACAGTAGCCCAGCTGAGCGTGGGGATGTTGTTCATGCCCATAATCAAAGACAACCCTTGCTCCAAAGAGTCTACATCCTAAATAGATGAGACATTTTAGAGATGGGGAAACTGAGGCACAAGGGATGAAAACACTTGCCAAAGGACGCAGAGAAGATTGTAAATTACACTAAAATCTTCAATTCCAAGCGAGTCCCTTTCCCCCAAGAACACTGCTTTCTCGCAGTTGCATTGTTCACCTTCACTCTTGCAGTATGGCCAATTCCAAATGTTCAAAAATCATAAGTCAGGCCCCAAAATTAGTTCAGTTGGGTTTCTTGTATTTGGGTTTCTGAACTTGTTTGGGGGATTGTTTATGGTTTAATAGAACAGGTCCAAAATTTGCCGGTGGGACACTTTTCCGTCAGAAAAAGCAGTTTCATGAAAATCAAAGTCACTTCCAGCAGAAACATGGTGATTTGGATGCAAAAGGCTTTGATGAGGTTCTTACTGGAATGGGATGTTTTGATTTTTCATTTTGAAATTTTATATTATCAATTAAAAAAAAAAGTCAATCAGAGTTTGATTGACCCTCAAATGATTTTTTTCGAAATGTTTTGTTCCATGGGGGATTTTGGAATGTTGGAATTTCTCACAGATGGGAAATTCTGCGTTTCTATTTTTTTTAAGCTTTTCTTTGCAAGCGCAAGGACTAGAAATGAAAGCTGAGATTCTCACCTAATCAACTGACTCCAGGAACTGGGGCTTTCTGAAAAACACCCACTATCCTGAGGCTAGCGATAAAACTCTGAAAATTGGCAGCACTGCTATCATTCAGTACTTTGTAATAAGATGGGCCTCTCAGGTCTGAGGAGATATCATCTGGGACCAAGTCTCCCAGCCCGGGTCGACAGCCTTCTGCTAAGTAAGGCTTGCGCTAGTGTGCTAAAAATAGCCATGTAGATGTTGCTTTGATGTTGCAACTTGGCCTGGAGCCTGGCCTTTCAATCCCTCTCCTGGGCTCCAAAGCCCGGGGCGCAACATTTCGCAAGCTATTTTTAGTACACTAGCACATGTCTGTCTATCCAGGCTGGGAGGCTCGCTTCCAGATGCAGTGGAGACCCACCTTGAGTGTCCTCTGGACTTTAGAAGGCCCAGAATGAACGGATCAAGTTGCTGAACAAACTTCATTCCCCAATAAGTCTTCCTGCTGGTTTTGGGATGACTGACTTTGATGGGGGAGTAGAGGGAGGTATTGTGTGTGCTCAGATGCAGTGGTGATCATGCATGAAGCTTCGTTCCCCTGCTGTAGCTGGGGAAAATTAAAGAACTTCACCTTTTAGGACTGTCCGTCTAGCACCTTTCACCAGCAGTAAAGGACCCTGCAGAAACACATTATTTTCTGCAGAATGCCCGTGGTCCCAGAAAATCCGGTTCTATGTGTGGATTCCCCCCGCCGTGTCCCTGTGGGACTGGAAATTCAGCCACCGAGCTCAGAGCCAGCACAGGAGGCCGGCTTTTGATAGTAACCAGCGGTGCCGTCTGTGAATGAGGCAAGAGTCTCTTGACGCATATGCTGGTAGGCCCTGTGGCTGGTGAGGGCCAGGTGCAGGCTGGGAAGGAGTGAAAAGACCTGGGAGGAATGAGGACTTGTAATTCTGGCCCTGAGTGGAAAACTAGGAGGAAAGTCCCTGCGGCTTCTTTTATCTCCCCTACGGATCTTGCAAAAGCAGCAGATTCCATTTTCCCACCTTGCACAACTGTTCCAAACAAGGTAACTGTGACAGCTGACTTGAGGGAGCTGGGTTCAAATCCCTAGTGTAGCACAGATTTCCTTGGGGACTTCAGGTAAGTCACTGAAGCCATGGCTACACTAGAGACCTTATGGTGGCACAGTTATACTGATGTAGCTGTGTCACCATAAGGTCTCTGTTGTAGCCGCTCTATGCCAGTGGGAGAGAGCTCTCCCGTCAACATAATTAAACCACCCCCAACAAGCAGTGGTAGCTGTGTCAGCGAGAGAGCGCTGTCCACACCAGCGCTTCTGTCGGTGTAACTTATGTCGCTCAGGAGGGGTGTGTTTTTCACACCCGTGAGTGACATAAGTTATGCCGACAAAAGTGCTAGTGTAGACCTAGCCTTGGCCACCCTGTGCCTCAGTTTCCTCTCTGTAAAATGGGGTTAATAGTAGGGCTGCCAATTAATCGCAGTTAACTCAAGTGATTACCTCAAAACACATGACTGCAATTAAAAAATTTAATTGCAATTAAATGCCATTTTAATCACACTGTCCAATAACAGTAGAATACTTGTTTAAACTTCTTCTTATAAATATTTTGGATGTTTTTCTACATTTTCAAAGGTTGATTTCACTTGCAATGCAGAATACAACGTGTACGGTGCTTATTTGATATTATTTTTGATTACACATATTTGCGCTGTACTAAAGGTAAATAAAAGAAATAGTCTTTTTCAATTCATCTCATACAAGTACGGTAGGGCAATTTCTTTTACAAATGTAGATTTGTCTTTGTTACATAACCGCACTCAAAAATAAAACAATGTAAATCTTTAGAGTCTACAAGTAATAAGAACGGGCATACTGGGTCAGACCAAAGGTCCATCTAGCCCAGTATCCTCTCTTCCGACAGTGGCCAATGCCAGGTGCTCCAGAGGGAACGAACAGAACAGGTAACATCGAGTGATCCATCCTGTCGCCCATTCCCAGCTTCTGGCAAACAGAGGCTAGGGACACCATCCTTGCTCATCCTGGCTAGTAGCCATTGATGGACTTAGCCTCTGTGAAAGTCCACTCAGTCCTACTTCTTGTTCAGCCAATCCCTAAGCCACATAAGTTTGTTTACATTTATGGGGTTCTACCTGTAATTCCCCACTCTGTAATGCACTTTCACGATAAAGAGGTTGCACTGAAGTACTTATCAGGTGAATTGCAAAATATTGTTTCTTTTGTTTCTTTTTTTACAGTGCAAATATTTATAATAAAAAATAATAGAAATTGAGCCCTGTACACTTTGTATTTTGTGTAGCAATTGAAATCAATATATTTGAAAATGAAGAGAACATCCAAAAATATATATTTTTTCTGCTACCATAAAGGTTAGAAACTTACTGTTTTTCCTTAAATGTGAGCTAATCACATACAGGAGCTGGGAGTTTAAGAAAAGCAGTAAGTATCCCGAGACCTGCGACAGAATTAAGAGAATTGACAAACGTCCCCGCCAAATGACCAATGGTTTTTAACCAAGGAGCAAAACAATAAAAAGGCTGTGTGCCTGCTTGATCAGATGAGAGGCAGTATGGCCTAGTGGCTACTGCGCTGGCCTAGAGCTGGGTTCTGGTCCCAGCTCTGCCAGTAGGTGACTTTGGGCAAATCATCCCCTGTGCCTCAGTTTCCCCATCTGTAAAATGGGGATAATTATATTGCCCACCTTTGTCAAGTGCTTTGCAGTTTACTGAGGTGTTATTAATATTATTCTCCAGAGACTGCAGCCATGAGACTGCGGCTTGCACCAAGCTATGAAAAGTGTGAGAGCCCTACGGGCAGCTAATCTAGTAGCCATAGGGTAATGGCCGAAGTGATCCAGATGATAATTGAGGAAGGGAGAGAAAAATAAAAACAGTTTGTGGCAGCCCTCTGATGCTGAGTACCTGCATAATGCTGGTGGCTAGGTTGCTGTTTTCGGAGTTAGAAGGACAGTTTCATTTTGGTGGCTTGGAGCCATCTCAGAGCAGCGGTGAGCTGAGCATTTCTGAAATGATATGATCTCGCATATCTATAGCACCAGCATTTCACCCTTCCCCAGTGGAATCAGTAAAACAATGGTCCGGAGGTCTGGAGCATCAGGACTCAAAGGACAAACCTCAAGTCAGGGAGAGAGAGAGATTATTTCATGCAATATTTCCATTTCCTTCTTGAAGTGGCAGCCATGCTTTGAGGGTCCATTGATACATGGTTATAAAGGGTTAATAATACATGTTACAGACATACCATTATTCATGCTTCTAAGCACCTCAGGAGCAGATGTTATGGTTGGTTATAAGCAACCCATAGATCTGCTGGATTCTACAGCGATCTACTGCAATTGATTAGCCACTTATTAAAACAATGCCTTCTCTTCTATTGATCCCCGTTAAACCGTTTATAAACAGAAGCTCAGCTGCAAAGTGAGGTTCCTTTGGCATAGTCTTGGGTTTCCTTCAGGCAACTCCGATCCCCGCGACACCACGTGCAATCTGAGTTACACTAGTGTCAATCTGGAGCGACTGCACTGGTGTAAATGGGGCAGATTCTCAGCTAGTGTAAACTGGCCTAGCTCCATTGCTGCAAAGGAGCGGGATTCTCAAGTGGTGTATATTGCCACAGAGCCAGTGAAGTCATTGAGCTGCTGCCCAGATCCTCAGGGGTATTTAGGCACCTAACTCACATTTGGGACTTAGGCACCTAAATACCTTGGAGAGGATGGGACCAGCTTCCCAGCTGGTATAAATTGGTTTGGCTCCATTAAAGTCAATAAGCCATTACCCCAGTTGTTGTAATTCAGTGCAACTCCCTTGACGTCAGTGGGTTAGATTCTTAATTGATGTAAATTGGTGTAGCTCCACTGGAGTCAGATTCCCCAGATGGCGTAAATCAGCATCAATCCATTGAAGTCACTGGCCAGATTGCTAGCTGGTGTAGCTCCACTGACTGGTGTCAGTCAATTGATGCCTGCTGAGAATTTGGCCTACAGGTGTAGCAGAGATCAGAATCTATCACAAGCATGTAATAAAAATGTGACATACAGGAGTACTGGTAAGGGACCGATCTTTATTTTGTTGGATGATGTGGGCTGGATTGATAAAAGGTTAATATGTCCAGTCTCACCATCTAAAACAAATAAAAAACTGTAGTGTGTTGCTGGTGATAGAAAGGTGGCTGCGTTCCACCCCAGAGCTGGCTGCATTTCAGTGGTGGGTGAGTAATCATTACGCACCCACTTCTACCATCTGTTCTTATTCTGAGGAATACTTTTACTCTTGGAATAAATTACTATTTGCTGTCAGGATAGCAGAATATGGTCTTCTGTGGAAGCAGTTTGTAAAGCACTTTGGGATGAAAGATACTATATAAATGTGAGTCTGTTATTTTATTGATTTGATATGTAAAAGCAAATTTAAAGTGCTTTATTTGAAATTAATACAACAAATATTCAACCATGGTTAAAAAAATCATTTTCATGGCTTCGTTCCATTTCATTTTAGCTTTACGTACAATCACAATGAACAATAAGTTAAATGTCTATAGCAGAAAGAGAACAGTCACTGATATTGACTAGTATGGAAATGTAAAAATGAAGAATCTGAATAGATACATACAGTCATTATTTATGCCATCTGATTGCTAGAGTAAGTTTTGGGTAAGTTTCTTGGGTTCGTCTGTCAGCCAGTGAGAATTAAGTTTTTCTTAGGAAAGTAACTAAAATAAGAAATATTTTTTAAAAAAGAAAAGAAAATTGGTGATTTAAATCATATTTTTTTGCAACAGACTCAAATCACATTTTAAACCAGTGAATTCTATCACTTTAGTTCAATCTACAGAGAGGCAAGGCAAGTTTTCTTTTAAAACGATTCTGAATTTCCTTGGGGGCAGGGAGCCATATTTTTAGTCCTGACACAGAACAGATTAAGCCACTGCTGCTTTACCTGCTGGGGCAAATGCAGCCACCTCTGGGGTGGGATGCGGCAGCTCTTCAAGGATGCCTGTGACAATTTAATACAGGAATAAGAAGGAGCTTAGGAATACAATGAATTAGACTTGGAGGCAAATGTCTAGGGAACAAGCGGGGAGATGGCTCTGGGGAATACAGAGGGACGTTGTTCCCTGTTGAAACGTGGGAGCTGGCAGCCCAGAGGAACCACCCAGATGAAGTTTATAAAAGCTCTCCTGGTAGGATGAATGATGCATCCTTCATATCTCTGTGGAAAACCTTCTGTGCTGTTCCTTGCAGAGAATCGGCCGTGTGTGAGACGCTTGCTGCTCGTTACATGGGGCAAACTCCAGTTTGAGTCCAAGCAGCCATAGCAGTGAGAGAAGTCTGAGATGGGATGTGGGGGGGGGGAAGTGGACTGGAATAGGTAGCAATCTCCCCACTCCATTAAATGGCAAGTCATAAAAACAATGCTAATATATAGCGCTTTCAAGTGCTCAGCAAATGTTAATCCATCATGAGAGCTCAGTGAGGTGGGAAGTAGTCTTACCCTCCTTCTACAGCTGGGGAAACTGAGGTACGGAGAAAAGAAGTGACATGGCGCATGATGTTCGGTGGCAGAGCTGGGAATTGGATCCAGGAGTTCTGCCTCCTGGGGGTTGCCATGCTGAGGCCGCTAGGGGTCAGTATGTTCTGTAGCCGGAGCCGGTATTTGGCTCAGGCAAGGGGATGCTGATGGTCCGTAAAGGTGGAAAGTTTGCGAGCATAGGGAAGGTTAAGTGAATTGCCCAGGGAAAGGGGCACAGCTAACAATGGGAACAAACCTTTTATGGTTCATTGGGACAGCTTCTGGCACCTTTCCTTCTCGGCAAAAGGGGGGAAAGTGCATTTGTCACTCATGACGTGTTTGTCTAGAACAGATGCCGGAGAACGTGGCTAGCTCCGTTTGCAGCTCAGGGGGGCTTCACTAGACTTTCTCCGTCATGCCCCTTGGCAGAGTCTGCGGGGAGTGCAGCTCCATCGACTGCCTCCGGCGAACATCGCGCTCTTCCCAGTCCTCCTCAGGCTCGAAGCCTTTGAAGATGGCAAGTCTCTCTGATAGGGTCTTAGTGTGTGGGAAGAGAATATAATTGTAGATCAGCGAGGCCACCACTGCGCCAGCCAACGGCCCCAGCCAGAAGACCTGGATAGATGGAGAGAGAAAAAATAAGGCTTCCAAATGAACTGTAGGACTCAGACATTTAGCTGGAACTTGAGATGAACACCAGATATTTATAGATCTGAGTCTGGTCTTCAAGCCACCTAGGCTTGAGGTCACTCTGCATTTGGGAACCAACGAGGCTCAAAATTTGCCCACATCCATAAACTTTTCATCCAAGTGGCACACATACATACATCTATATTTGTTCCATCCTGATCTCCACTGTCGTTTGGACCAGAGATGGACCCAAAACAGAACCTTTTGTCCGAACTCCCATCCTCCAAGCGCTGGTGGTTTTGATCAAATGGATCTGAAAACAACCCTGTTTGGTTTTTTTTAGTGGTTGGTTTTGTGGAACCAAGATCAAACCAATGAGCTTTTGCAACACTAAATCTAAGTCCACTGTAAACTCTCTGTGCAGCTGCTCTAAGCCGGTGGGAGAGAGCTCTCCCGTTGACTTAATTAATCCACCTCCAACTTCTCATAGCACGGTCCACACTGGTGGCTTAAATTGGCATAAATTATGTTGCTCCAGGGAGTGGCTAATTCACACCACTGAGCGACATAACTTATTGCATCTTAAACTGTTGTGCAGCCATTTTCTAAACCTGGTTCAGGGATTGTGATGAAACGAAAACTTTGGAAAGTGATGCAGGCTTGTGGTAAGAACACAGTATTGTTTAACCTCTTTGGTTCTGTGCTCAGCTTTAGGAAGGAATGGGCTCTGCTGGGGAGAATAGACGTTTGGGAATTGTGACCCTTGGGGTCTCTTCCCAGCCTTTGTGGAGAATGTGGACCAGTGGTTAGATCAGGGCTGGGATTGGGAACCAGGTCTCTTGAGATCTAGTCCCAGTTCTAGAAAGGAAAGTGGTTCTCAAACTTTTTTTTCCGCAGACCACTTGAAAATTGCTGAGGGGCTCAGCGGACCACTTAATGATCTTTCCAAATGTTGTTTGTACCATTCACTAAGTATTGTAAAGCACTTTGGATAAAAGCACTTTATTAAAAAAAACTTTATAATTAATGTTTTTTTTGTTCTACAGATAAAAGCACACAACTCATATTTTAATATCAGTAGTCTTACTTTTCTAATGCGATGGATGTGCTCTCTCTCCCCCATCGCGGCAGCCCTTGAGCTGCGGCTGGGAAGAAAGGGGAGTCTCTCCCTCTCTTCCTCACCCCAGGAGCCCCCGAACTGGGGCTGGGAAGGAGAGGCGGGGTCTCTCCCCCACCACAGGAGCTGCAGAGCTGAGGATGGGAAGGATGGGGGGTCTCTCCCTGGCAGTTGCATCCCTAGAGCTGGGGAAAGTCACCTCTTTCTCTGCCTGCTGCAGCCCTGCACATCCCAAATTCCCCCCATCCCCTCTTCTCACCCCACTGCCCCCTCCCACCTACCCCCTATTCCCCGTAAGGCCACCACCTCACCTTACATGTGCATCTTCTCCAGGGTTCAGGCACCTAATTAGTGGAGCCACGCCTGCATGGCTCCACTGATTAGGTGGGTGGCCCTTCATTCTCTCATGGGCAGCTGCCCTGGCTCGCACCTTAGAGGGAACTATCCACAGACCATCTGAATGGAGCTCGGGTCCGCGGACCACAGTTTGAGAACCCCTGGTCTAGTGGTTAAAGCAGAGAGGCAGGATTTCTTTTCTTTTCTCAGTTCAAGTATTAAATTGCTCTCTGATCTAAAATGAGGCACTCCCCTCGCTGCAGCTTGGTTTGTCCATCTGGGTGAATGGAGATAGAGATATTACCCCCCTTCATAAAGTGCTTTGAGATCTTTGAATGTTCATTAGATAAGTGCTAAGTAGTATAACTTCAGTTTTATTTATCTAGCCACCTTCAACCTTGGTGATTTGGGTGAAATGAGACTCAGGTGTCCACCAACCTTGGTTTGATGTATGCAAAACCCCCAAACTGAACCAATGAAGTTCTGCAAAACTAAAACACAGCTTCCATGTGTTCCCAGGCTCTAGTTCGGAATCTGCTCTTGGCAGGCACATTTGCCTGGTCAACATGCAAAAGAAACATTTTTCAAGATGGCTGTTGCCTTACCTCTGACCCAGGAAGTCAGTCAAACTCTCAGAACTTTGCTAAAACTTGCCCAGAAGGAGCAAAGCGTCTCTTACTCTACCCCTTTTCTGGTTCACTGAACACAAAACTTAGATTCCAAATAAATGCCGTCCACATCTGATAGAAAAATTGAACCACACTGGTTTAGACTGGAGTCAGGAAAGTTTAGTTTGATAATAACTAGAGTTAAAGTCTCTGTAGGTTTTGTGCCTACTGCCAACTCACATACAATGAACCACACGCCCTTTTCCTGTTGCAACTTAGCCCACTTGGCTAGGCAATTAAGGGCTATGGTTTGCTGCGTCTATTGCTCCCAATCTCTAGATCTTTCTTCCAGGTGGCAACCAGAGCCTGGTTGGGACAATATTATTATTACCCTTGTCACGGTCAAAATGCCAGCAGCTAGGTTGACTCTTGAGAGATCTAGAAATATTGACACAGGCTAGAGTTTGGTCTCCTGGACTAAAAGATTAATCCTTAATTAAAGGTTACATCACGTGATGAGACTTTCAGGAATACGTCCAACCAAAACTGGCAACCTTATGCACTGCAACTCGTCCTGCCAAAACTGCACCCAGATCTGCAGCCGAGTGCTGGGGGCTGAATTCTTACCCAATGGGCGCTGAAGTCTCCTACTATCACAGCTGGGGCAAAAGATCTGGCGGGGTTCATGGAGCAGCCGGTGTAGTGGATCTAGGGGGTGGGAAAAAGGGGCACGGTTATTACTAACCACCAAGTCCTTTTAGCCGCAAGACTATTTTTAAATGCCTTCGCCTGTTATTCACATGCTTCGTTCATTGGCGCTAGCTTTTTGTCCTCCAGGTCGCCTTGTGCTAGGAAAAGAATGACTGGCATCTTTCACCAACCAGTCATACGGCTGGCAAAGGGAGCTAAATTCTCTCACTGGCTGCTGCTGAAAGGGGCTGGGCCTGGAGTAGCTGGGAGTTTCCCTGTAGCGCTGGGACTGATTATGGAAAGCACGGTCTAATGCAGGGGAATGGCCAACCTGTGGCTTCAGAGTACAGGCACCGACTCCAGGGCTGGAGCTACAGGTGCCAACTTTCCAGTCTGCCGGGGGTGGGGTGCTCACTGCTCAACCCCTGGCTCTGCCACTGGCCCTGCCCCCACTCCACCCCTTCCCCTCCCGAGCCAGCCATGCCCTCGCTCCTCCCCCCCAGAGCCTCCTGCATGCCACGAAACAGCTGATCGGGAGGTGGTGGAAGGCGCTGGGAGCCGCTGACATATTACTGTGGCTCAGGATGGCCACCCTGCTCTAATGGGTAAAGCACAGAATTGTTGACAGCCTTCTCTGCTACACAGATGTTGGGCAAGTCTCATCAATTTCCTCCCTTGTAATATGCAGACGATACTGACCTAGATCTCAAAGGAGGTCATTCATGTTTGCAAAGGGTTCTGAGATTCTTGGAGGGAATCTGCATATTCGTCCCTGCTGCATCTCTAGCTTGGGGACTCTGGGGCAGGAGTGATCTATGTTGGGTATTTATTATTTGTAGTGTTACCATAGTGCTTAGGAGCCATGCACATGACCCCACTGTACTAGGCACTGCACAAATACTGAATGTTCTCCATTACCGTAGTATTTCAGCACTTCACAATCATCAACGGACCTAGTCTCACAACACCCCTGAGGGCAGGGAACTGCTACTCTCCTCCTTTGGGAAACTGAGGCTCAGAGAGTGTAAGTGACTTGCCCAAGGTCACACAGGAAAGCTGTGGCAGAGCAAGGAATCAAACCCAGCTTTTACAACACCCAGGCTGTGACACCCTAACCACTGGGCCATTCTTCTTCTGCTCTGTAGAGCACCCAACCTAGTGAAACTATCTGGGACATGGGCATGCTTGCGTGTCATGGCTCTAAAACACAAAAGCCAGGCTGTTGTGACGCACCCCCAGCAAGTGACCTGCGGCTACAGAAAGGCCGATGGACAAGGCCGGCGAGCCGACGTTATCGCTCCTCTGGTCATCGGTGGAAGCAAAAATGCACAGCACCAGCTGGAAGGTGAGGAAAAGCTCGACGGTGACGGCCTGGCCTGGAGTCGTGTCGTTGTGCAGCTGAAACGAGAGGAAAGCAGCTCTGCCAAGGCACCTTGGTCTTACCAGCATCACCCCCTGCAGTCCCAGGTTCCCCACATAGTCCAGCTGATGCCCCTGTATCCTGCTCTGCAAAATCCCTGCTCTGTCAGCTCTTCCTCCCCTCTAACTTTGTCAGTACACCCCAGTCCTCACTTGTGCTCCTTGTCTGGATCGTTCCATCTCTGTCAACATATCCTCTTAACTTGCAAGGAACATAGGAACTGCCAGAATGGATCGGAGTCAGGGGTCCACCTAGTTTATTTTGAGCCCTTCAGAACTCTTTGGCCTCAATACTACCTTGTGGCAAGGAGTTCCACAGGCTCGTTGTGCATTGTGTTCAAGAGTATTTTCGTGCATCGTTTTACAGAGGTTGCTGCCTTTCCGTATCAGTCAAAAGTCTCCTTGTTCTTGTACGGTGCTATTCCCATGCAGGGCTGCCCGGGGGGGGGGCAAGTAGGGCAATTTGCCCCAGATCCCCACGAGAGTTTTTAGGGGCCCCCGGAGTGGGGTCCTTCACTTGCTCCGGGGGCCCTGGAAAACTCTCGAGGGGCCCAGGCCCCCGGAGCTTCTTCTGCTCAGGGTCTTTGGCAACAATTCAGTGGCGAGGGTTGTCCTTCCGCCCCGGGACCCGCTGCTGAAGTGCTGGGTCTTTGGCGGCAATTCAGCGGCGGGGGGTCCCTGCCACCAAAGACCCCAGGCCCCCTGAATCCTCTGGGCTGCCCCGTTCCCATGCTGGGCCTCTTTTAAGGAGATTCTGCCAAACGTTTAGTACTTGTGAGATGTGCCGACAAGTACTATAATGAGCCCCATAAAATTCACGTCACTTGTGACCCAAGACAGTATTTGAAAAGTTCAGGTATCTGGAAATGAGAGTTTTAGTTTTCACAGTGGTAATCACTGATTTTCTCTCTGTCTCGTGCACACACACAAGCAATATGCACCTTGCATGTATATTTTCCAGGTCAACCTTTCCAAGCAGCCACTTCTGTGCTCAGCAATTGCACCAAACCTAATCTGACCGCACTTCGAGATAACATCTCCAGTGTATGTTTTGCAATATAAATGGCAGCTCGTGTTTCCTTAATCCAATGTAAGTAGTGGTACCACTGGAGGTTGTTGGTTAATTGACCAATTTGCGATGCCACTGGCACTCGGGGGTTGGCTGAGATCTTATCCATGGTCCAGCTATGCGGTTGGAGCCTGAGACATGCGCTGTTAAATACTGAAATCTAGATGTTTTATACAGAACCAGAAATTTCACCTGCTTTTTTTTTTCTCTCACTGCATCACCTCTTTGCCTGCCAGGACAGTTAAGGGCTAGATTCTGATCTCCATTATGCTGGTGTGAATCCAGGGATTGCATAACTCCGGCGTTACTGAAGCCTGGTCTATACCCAGGATCTGTCTACACTGCTGCCAGAGCCGGAGGTGTGACCCCAGCGCACACAGACATAGCTGAGCTAGCATTGATCTAATGGCTAGAATAGCAAGAGCAGTGACATAGTAAAGTGGTCATCAAAGGTTTAACTAGATTACTCCGGGTACTATGGGTTGGAGTCCTGATCCCCTTCTCTCTTACTTTCTGTTTAGTCCATGGGAAGTTTTCCCCATCCCCCGATTCTGTTGCGATGCAGTTAAACCAGTGGTTCTCAAACTTTCATACTGGTGACCCCTTTCACATAGCAAGCCTCTGAGTGCGACCCCCCCCTTATAAATTAAAAACACTTTATAATGCATTTAACACCATTATAAATGCTGGAGGCAAAGCGGGGTTTGGAGTGGAGGCTGACAGCTCCCAACCCCCCCATGTAATAACCTTGTGACCCCCTGAGGGGTCCTGACCCCTCAGTTTGAGAACCCCTGAGTTAAACAAAGAAACAAGTTTCCTGCCTGTGGTCCTGTGAGTAGACTGATTTTTGTTGCACTGGGCAGTCCCTTTTCAAAATCCGGCTAGCTGGCTTGTTAGTGGCTCTAGCTGTATCCAAAATAGGAATGTCTGTCTACATGTGTGGCAAATTAAATCACATCTCTGATTGCAGTGCAGACTTTGTGCAGTCATTTAGGGAATGTGATTCCTTTTTAAGATGCAATAGTCATACCGGTACAGCTCCTACCGTAAAAGTGCTTCAGACCAGCATACCTTATTCCTCCTCCCTTGCAGGAATAAATCATACAGGTAAGAGGATTTTTATACTGGCATAACTGCATCCACACTGGGGAAGGTTGAACTGCTTTCACTGTGGTATACTTAAAGCAGGGAAATTTTGGGTGTAGACAAGGCCTGAGAAGAGAAGCTAGCCCCCATCATCTTTAGCCTTTTAGTCCAGTGTTGCCAATTCTCATGGTTATGTCCTGAGTCTCATGATAATTATTGGTTTCAGAGTAGCAGCCGTGTTAGTCTGTATCCACAAAAAGAACAGGAGTACTTGTGGCACCTTAAAGACTAACAAGCATTCTGGAAATACTGGCAGGACCTAACGTGGCAGGGAGACAGACAAGGATATTGTAGAGGTGGTGGGATATGCTGCCAGAGAAGGTTAAGCATGGCAGCGCTAGGAACTGCAACATCTCTTATGTCAAAATGGCAGTTTGGCTGTGAATGTCCTGACTCTTGTTGGTCGGCGTCATAGGCAGCACTGGGGAATCCTTACAGTGGGGAATTGGGAGCAGAACCTCCAAGTTCTGTTCCCACAGCTAGAAGGAAGCCTGGTCTAATAGTTGGAACACAGTGCTGGGTGTCAGGACACCTGGGTTCATTCCCAGCAGAAGGAGGGAGTCGGGTTAGAGCAAGGGGGGTCTGGGAGGCAGGACTCCAGGGTTCTATTCCCAGCTATACGTGAGCTCACTTGACTTGTCTTAGTTTCTCCAAAAGCCGTACCCATCCATCACTCCCGTCCCCTCTGAGAGCCCCTGCATTGGCGGAATCCTTACCCTGTTGATGGCCAAGTGTCCCCGGATGTTTGACGGGGTGAGCTCATGCAGGAGAGCTGCCCCGGCGACTGCCCCCAGAAGCTGCGCCACCACGTAGAAGACAGCTCTGAGGAAGGAGATGTGGGAGCCCACCAGGCAAGCCACTGTCACAGCTGGGTTGATGTGTGCCCCGCTGACGTGCCCCAGGGCCTGGACCAGAGTGGCGATGGCCAAGCCGAAAGCCAGCGAGATCTGCAGGATGTCTGGGGGGGCGGAAGGCCAGTTGAGGGCAGAGCCCAGGCCAAAGAAGATGAAGAGCAGCGTGGCCAGAAACTCAGCAAAGACAGCCCGGGTAAAGGCTACTGAACGGAGCTCCCACATCTTGGGGTTTGCCAGGAGCGACCCTAAAAGCCGCTTGATGGCTGCTCCCGTGGCTTCTCCTTGCAAAGATGCTGGGGTGTGAGATATCTATCTATATATGTATATATGCAGAAAATCCAGGAACCTGCTGCTGAAGGAGGTGGGGTCAGGGGCTTTGGAAACCTGAAGCTTTTTTTCCTCTTGTTCCAGCTGTATCTGGCTTCAGACCCTGCCCCCTCTATTAACCTGCGAATGTGACATTTGCCAAGTTCAGGAGCTCATAAATTAGCCTCGAGAGATTCCATAAAACACAAGCCTGAGCTGCATTATTCCCTGCGTTTTACTACAGTCCCTCTTCCTGTGTCATTCCTTTATCCTCTCTCTTCGCCACCACCAGCCTTTTTGGCAGGGATGGGTGAATAAGGAAGTTGTGTTTTGGGGGAACTAGAGATGGGTCTGAACAGCTTGTCTCAATCTGGACATCCTCAAACTTTGGAGTTTGGATCCAGGTCCAAATATCCTATCTATCAATCTATCTATCTAACTGTTTTGCTTTTTTTTTTTCCTTGCTCCAGGCCATGTCCATCTGAAGTTTGGCGGGACTAGACTGTACTTTTTTAATGGGCCAAACGATAAGTCCTGGATCCCCAACCCCCAGAAGTTTGAGAAGGTTTGAACACGGCCCTTGAGTTGCTCTTTGTGGCTCCGGCCCGTTGCTGCGCAAACTTCTAGCTTTTTCAAACCCTGTATTAGAATACGAGCAGAATGTGGTCAGTGGGGCTTAGCCTCGTCCGTAACGGGCATTTGTGTATATAGCTATAAACCACCAATCAATTTGACGTGTCTACTGGTGTCTGCCAAGGAAAGACACAGAACTGGACTGGTCCAGTGATGCCAGCAAGTCTCTTTTGCAGTGGCAGACTTGGAACTGGGCATGCTACGGGTGAGGGTTGAGGTGCATTGGCAGAGCGGTGCATATGGGAGTCCAGGACTGGAATAGCAGGTTTGTATAGGGGAGACGTGTGGGTCCGGATTGCTGTGCGTCCAGAGTTCTGGAATAGCAGGGGGCCTGGGGACTGTGGGTCAGGCCTGAAGTGCACTGGTAGAGCTATGAAATAGCTCAGGATTGGAATAACACTGGGGGCTCTGGGTTGGGACTGAGACCTGTATTGGCAACGCTCATCCTGCAAAGATGCATCTGTAATACCAGAAAGAAGCTGGAGTCTGAAAGAGCAAATATTGTCCTGGACCAGCCATTCCAGTATCCTCACGTGATAAAGCCATCGGCGACTGCCACTAGGTGTGTCTATAAAGAGATATATAAACTCAATAGAGCTTGATTCAGCAGGCCTCCGGAGTGCATTAGCTTTCTGACCAAGGAATCCGTGTCTCAGAGTCCCTACTGGGGAGGTGGGATCAAAAGTACCAGGCAGAGGTAAGACCTGGACTCTAAGAATGATTGGCAAGAAACTATGACCAGTGCAAATGATGCACCTTGGCTGGAGAGTTTAATGAACTTTTTAAAAGTTTCATTCAGAGTCTGGAGGAGGAGGAGAATTAGAGGATTGAGCCGGTTCTTTTTTGGTGACCTTCCCTCACCACGGCCTCGTGTTCAGAATCACAACCACGTTTCCTGAGTGCGTGGGCGTTACACACCCCATAATCGCCCTTTCGCTGTGGTTGTGTGCAATTGTTCCGCTTCTTCAACGTGCAGGTAATGACTCAGCGTGTCTAATTGCCGAGATATTTAAGTCGCTGAGCACAATAGTCAACTACCCAGCTGTTCCTAGGGTATCCAGCATTGCTTTTGTTTGCTCAGGGATCCGGATGACAGACATGGGTGATGCTGCTCCCTGTACCATGTTAATAAGATCATGCCGAACCAAGGTGAACTCTACAGTTGCCAACACTGTATTTCAAAACTAAGGGACTATTTGCTTAGCATCTCTGCCTCACCCTAACTCCTGAGATTATCATCATTATTATTATAACCATTGTCATTATTAATATTAATAATAATAATAGTTAATAAGCAGTGCTCACTTACATTCACCAGGGATATTTCCAGCTGCTTTTTGCAGTAACTCCCAATCTTGTTGTAAAGAGAGGAAAAAAATATAAGGGACGTCCCTTGTAATAAGGGATTGTTGGCGACGCTACGAGCCGTGCTTAATTTGTGCCAAGGTTGAGCCTCTAGGCTTGGCAGTCATAGCCCCGGCGCCTCTGGGCTTGCTGCATCAGCTATGTGTGTGAAAATCTGTGTTTTGTCTTAAAGCCATTTTTCATGGGGGGAAAAAGAAAGTTCAAAGAAAAGGTGTTTGTTTGTTTTTTTTTTTTTTACCACCTCTGCAACAGATCCATCTTTATTTTCTATGGCTTGCTGAGCCCATGATAGCCATGCACAGGCAATCCAAGTGAATGTATTCTGACTGGCTTTGATTGATTTGTTGACACTGGTTCTCATGAGGTTTTGTTTTCTTCTTTCTCTAAGGCCTGGTCTCCCTCACAAAGTTAGATCAACGTAAGCCACCTTGCATCGACCTACTTGTGCACATGTCTACACGTTTGTGTTGACTTTTATTTTTCCCCAGGAGTGCTCCATCCCCGATCTGTCCCAAGGCCCAACCCCCTTTTCACCCCTTTCCCAGAGGCCCCACCCTCACTCCACCTCTTCCTGCCCCTGCTCCAACCCCTCCGCTGATGCCCCCGCTGCTTGCTGCTCTCCGCCCTCCCCTAAGCGCCAAACAGCTGATCTGCAGCACCCCCGATCTGCTGTGGTTAGTGAGTGCTGAGCACCCACCAGTCAGCACCTGTATGTTTACACTTAAATTTGTCTCCCACCAATAGGAGCTCTCCATGATACCGACATAATAACCCCACCTCCGTGAGCCACAGCTGATTTATTGAGGCTGACGCAGTATAAATGTAGACACTGCATTACCTATGTTGACCCTAACAGTCCTCCAGCCGCTGTCCCACAATGCTTTGGCACTGACTGCTCTGGTCAGAATGGTGAACTCTTCTGAGAGAAGCCCCCCATCACCCTTTATTTAAAGCCTTGTAAATTTTACAAATGCCTTTTTCTGTTTGTCCAATGTGGGGAGCACACTGAGCAGCTCTCCATTGTTGAGTGCAACTGCCTGGCTGAACATGCCGGCTACTAGATGCACTCCGACTTGGAGTAGACAGGAGATATTGGATCTCCGAGGCCTGTGGGGAGAAGAGGCTGTGAACTCTGATCCAGCTGTAGGAACGTGGACGTCTCTAAGCAGATTGCATGGGGAATGCAGGAGAAGGAGGATGCCAGAGACCAGCAGCAGTGCTGCGTGGAAGCAAAGGAGCTGAAGCAGGCGTGCCAGAAGGCCAGGCAAGCCAACAGTCAATCCAATGCTGAGTTGCAGACTCCTGCTTTCACAAAGAGCCACATATCATACATGGCAGAGATCCTGCTGCCGCCCCCACATGCCACCATAGATACCTCTGAGGAGCCTGAGTCATAGGCCTCTGACGTGAACAGTGAGGAGGAGGAGAAGGAAGATGGAGTCCAGCTATGCAGCGAATCCGGATCTGTTTGAGACTCCAGTACAGTCTAGTCCGTCCTGGCAGTGGAGTGTGGGGGAAGGAACCTTGGGTAATTTCCCATTCCCATGATGGCACCTCGAGCTTAGCAGCATCCAGCTCATGACTTTCAGAAGAGGTTTTGGTGCAACAAAGAAAGGTAGAGTTGTTATCTGCTTTTCATTCCCCGGCACACTTAGGGAGGATGTGTGCCCCGGGACGTCCCTTGAATCCTCCTGAGATATCTCGATGAGCCTTTCATGGACATACTCTGCTATCTTCTCCCAAAGGTTTCCAGGGATGGCTGCCTTATTCATTCCTCTGCAGTAGGACACTTTCCCCGTGCCAGTTGGTGACAGAAGTCACCTTTGCAGTAAACAGGCTATGGGTCTGGGGAGCTTCGGGATGCCGGCAGCAGCTGCACTCTCTGTGCCTTGTGTTACCCTCAGGAGTGAGATACCAGCTAAAATCACCACCGCCTGTGAGAAATGGTGCCTGTATTCAGTGCCCTATACTCACAGCGTCATGCAACCGAGCAGTTCCTTCCCCACTTGCTCACCACGGCTGGAGCTGAGAGTAATGCCATGCACAAGCACTCTGCATGAGACGGGCCAATAAGCAGCTTTTGTTTAAAACTATAGGAGAGCAAGGGAGGGGAGGCCCGGCTTGGCAAAGCCCTGGCAGGGATGATTTAATTGGTGTTGGTCCTGCTTTGATCAGGAGATTGGACTAGATGAACTCCTAAGGTCCCTTCCAACCCTGATATTCTATGATTCTGAATCGTAACTTTTGCGTTCCATTGTGACTATACCGACAATGGTACCTCCGTGTGTTTTATCTGTACCTGCTGCCATTGCAGCCTGGAGGGGCTCCCCCTCCACACCTGAGCCAGGTAAGGAGGACAAAGAAAAGGAGTCAGGATGACATGGTCAGTGAGGTCCTGCTAGCCAGTGCTGCATCAGACTGAGGGCCTGGAGGATGAATATTGCAGACTGTATGGAGAAGGAAGAGGAGTTGCACCAGGACATGATGGGGCTTCTCCGGCAGCAAACACAGATGCTGCAGACTCTTGTTGACCTACAGAAAATCCCTACTTGCAGCTTTCTGAACAGTCTCGTGTTCCTAAAGATGCAAGCTTCGGGCACCTTCCCTGACCAACCAACAATGATGTCGGTGAAGCATCCCCGGTGATCCACCAGCACTTGCATAACCATAGAAAGTAGCCCTTTCTGTTGATGTACTCTGAGGCCAGGTGGTCTGGGGCCAAAATAGGACTAAGTGTGCCATCTATCACTCCACTGTGCTTTGGGAACCCCATTGCTGCAAATCCATCCATTCTGTCCCGCACATTGCCGAGAATCACAGTCCTTCGTAGCAGGAGATGATAAACGGCCCTGCACGCTTGCATGACAGCGGCTGCCCACAATGGATTTTCCAACTCCAAAATGATTTCCCACTGGTCGGTAGCAATCTGCTATTGCAGATTTCCACAATGCAATTGCCACTTGCTTTCTCCACTGTCAGTGCAGGTCTCAGTCTGGTGTCCCTGCACTGGAGGGCTGGGGTAACCTCGGCACACAGTTCCAGAAACGTGGCCTCATGCCTCTGAAAGTTCTGCAAATGCCACTTGTCATCCGAACCTGCATTATGATGCAATCCCAGCAGTCAGCACTCGTTTCTCGGGCCCAGAAGCAGTGTTCCACCATCTGCAGCTGCTCCGTGAATGATGCCAATAATCTTGAATCAGTTGTCACTATGTCCCACAACCATCTGTCCTCCAAGAACTCATGTTCCCCACGGCTCTTCTTGCAGCTCTGCAAATACTGAAGAATTGTGCGTCCTGTGCTTGCAATGCTCATGACAGTAGTGCAGACTCCAGGCTTCTGTCACAGCTGGTGAATGGGCAAGTTCTGGAGCGGTTTATAGGATTTTCAAAATAGGCATGACAATTATGGGATAGAGATGGCATTATGAGGCGGAGAAAGTTGTGCGATGGGAACTTGATTCTTCAGTCCCAGTCACTCCACGTGACTCATTTCTGCCCCACCGTGCCTTGCCAAAACTTCCTAGAAGTCAGTGCGCTGGATGGCGGTGGAGTTGCACAATGGGATACCCACCCATGATGCACCACACTGTGCACTGAAACAAGCCCTACTGATGAGTATGTGCAGCGCTGATGCAATGAGCCAAATATGCGCATGCAGAAGTGATACACTCATGGTCGGGGCTTTCTGCCAATGTAACTTGCATCAGCAAAAGTTTGTAGCATTGACATACCCTAAGAAACCCTAGCTGTTCAGAACTGCTGTGAGCTGGAAGGAGGACGTAACAGAAATGGAGCATGAACTGAGGTGCCTGGGGAGAAAGGATTTTTTTTTTTTTTGGTGCAAGAACACTGGAGTGGAGATCAGAAGATGTCAGCTCAGTTCTTGGCTCTGCCTCAGAAGTCTTGTGTGACCTAACTGAGTTTATGTATGGCACTCTGTTCCTTCATCTGTATAATAGGTATACCTCACAGAGGGATTATAAGATTAAATCAGTGTTTCTCAAACTGGGGTTGCCGCTTGTGTAGGAAAAGCCCCTGGTGGGCCGGGCCAGTTTCTTTACCTGCCTCGTCCACAGATCCGGCCGATCATGTCTCCCACTGGCCGCGGTTCGCCACTGCAGGCCAATGGGAGCTGCTGAAAGCGGTGCGGGCTGAGGGACGTACTGGCCACTGCCAGGGACTTTCCCTACACAAGCGGCGACCCCAGTTTGAGAAACACTGGATTAAATACATTAAGAAATGCCAGGTTCTTAGCTACTGTGTTAATGGGGACCATGTAAATACCTAGAGCAGGGGTTTTCAGTCTTTTTTCATTTGCGGACACCTAAAAAATTTCGAATGGCTGTGTAGATTCCTTTGGAAATCTTAGCCAGGGCCGTCCTTAGGATTTATGGTGCCCTACGCAGTATTATTAAACTGGTGCCCCTATGCCAGATGGCAGCCCAAGCTCACAGCCTGGTGGGGGAGGGGGAGGAGGGACTTGACAGCAAAGGATAATGAGATGCCCAGCCTGCCTCATGGTGGCGGAGAGTCACAGTTCCCCGCAGAGACTTCCATGCACTCTCCCTCATGCAGAATGGACATGAAGAAAATACCTAATTAAAAGCACTAAAATTTGGGAATAAAAAATGTCAGTCACAGGTTTTTTGATATGTCCTGAAGTTTGTCAGAGATTTATTTGCAAAAACTTCATAGTAAGGGTAAGTCAGCTGTCCTGCTGAATACAACATTACATATAATGGAATACATGATGCAGCTCTTCTCTGTTTTACATTTTCTTCATCAGTATTTCTAAGTTTAATTTATATTTTAAATGTACTCAAAACTTAAGCCAGCATTCCAGATTACTACATATTTAACTCACTGAAACAAAGACATTCTTTTAAATTAATCAGAGAGGTTTAGTGTGTTCATAACAATGTTCATTGCTTTTAGAAAAAGGGAACAGTAATTTACTTTGTGTGATCTCCATAACAAGAGACATGGTTATGAAATTGCACCAACTTTAAAAAAATATGTTTCCAGAGATTTTAGGTATAACAAGGATTTTGTCTTAGGGTATGTCTACGTCTACAATTTTGCAGCGCTGGTTGTTACAGCTGTATTAGTACAGCTGTATAGGGCCAGCGCTGCAGAGTGGCCACACTTACAGCAACCAGGCTGCAAGTGGTGTTAGATGTGGCCACACTGCAGCGCTGTTGGGCGGCTTGCAGGGGGGTTCGGGGAACGCGAGAGCAAACCGCGGGGAAGGAGACCTGCTAGCAGGGGGATTCGGGGAACGCGAGAGCACACCGCGGGGAAGCAGGTCTTCTTCCCCGCGGTGTGCTCTCGCGTTCCCCGAACCCCCCTGCAAGCAGGTCTCCTTCCCCGTGGTTTGCAGGGGGGTTCGGGGAACGCGAGAGCACACCACGGGGAAGGAGACCTGCTTGCGGGGGGGTTCGGGGAACGCAAGAGCACACCGCGGGGAAGGAGACCTGCTTGATTACCAGAGAGGCTTCCTCAGGTGTGCTGGGATACCTGCTTATTCCATGGAGGTCAAGAAAAACGCTGGTGAGTGTCTACACCTGATGACCAGCGCTGGATCACCAGCGCTGGATCCTCTACACCCGAGGTTCGACCGGGTGTACGGCCAGCGCTGCAAACAGGGAGTTGCAGCGCTGGTAATGCCCTGCAGATGTGTACACCTCCTAAGTTGCAGCGCTGTAACCCCCTCACCAGCGCTGCAACTTTGTGGTGTAGACAAGGCCTTACTAAGGTACTGATTTTGCTGGAGGGTTCTTTTAAAACTAGTTTGTCGGATAGTCAGAAGTAAAGAAAGGGAACTCTTTGTCCAGCTATCTGGAAGGGAAGGACTGTTGTCCCTTTAAGCGCTCTCTTCAGTGGGGAATGGGGGGAGAGGTGGTGAAGGGATGGACAGAAAGGACAGGAAGACTTGGAAGCACTTTTTTTTTTTAACTATAGTAATTAAAATGTGTATTTTAGATAAGGGAGGTCTTTTGAAGGATTTATTTAAAAAACTATGTGTGAAGATCCACACATTTAAGGCTAAAGATGATTGTGCATCTAAAACTCTATGCAAGCATTTTTTAGAAATGTGATTTTATAATCTTCACCAGCTCACTAATGAAATATTTTTAAAGCAAATTTTAAACTAAGGTCCTGTAGGCTGACATGTTCTGTGTAAATATTACATTAATGCACAACTGTTTTTGTCAGTAAAGTCAGAAACTGACAGTATAAAAATTTATTTGGGCATAAGCTTTCGTGGACATCTGATGAAATGGGTTCTAGTCCACAAAAGCTTATGCCCAAATAATTTGTTAGTCTTTGAGGTGACACAAGGACTTGTCCTTGTTTTTGCTGATACAGA
This sequence comes from Gopherus flavomarginatus, assembly GCF_025201925.1. Classification (NCBI taxonomy): domain Eukaryota; kingdom Metazoa; phylum Chordata; order Testudines; family Testudinidae; genus Gopherus; species Gopherus flavomarginatus. The sequence goes on along the minus strand of NC_066632.1, from coordinate 23,415,425 downwards.
CTAACAGGACTACCACTCTGAAACCTGTCAGTATATACCTTGGGGTTGGCAAATGCCTGTTAAATGGCTTTATTACCCCTTGAATGTCTCTTTAACAATTTCAATGTTGTGCTAATAGGTCTGGCAGGCTGGAGGTTTTTTCACTTTTAACTACTAGATTCCCTCCCAAGGAAGACTCACCAGGCTAGAGCAGCCATCTGTGGGAGCCTGCAGGAAGGGTCAGAACAGGGATAGGAAAACAAGAGGGTGGACACTAAGACCCAGTGGTGCCCCAAATTTTCAGGTGCCCTACGCAGCTGCCTATGTTGTCTATGCCTAAGGACGGCCCTGATCTTAGCCATAGCTGCAGGCCTCCGTGGGTCTGCAGACCACGGGTTTCAACCACTGTTCCATGGTAATGACAACCTTTTGTGGACCCCTGAGACTTAGTCCATGGGACCACAGGTTTAAAACTACTGACCTAGATAGGCTGGGATCAACCTGTAGGGGAGAGAGAACATTCCTATATGCTGCAGCACAGAGAACTTGGCCGTACTCAGTAAATAATATAATGATAGGCTATTATGTGAGCTCATTAATAGAATAATACGGATAGCTCATGCTATTGAGTGGCTAGCAAGGTGGTAATTAATGAGTAACAGTTTGTTATTAAAATTAATGAGACGCAAAGCAGCATCAATTCTCTAAAGTGCTTTTGAAACAAGAAATCTTCGTTGTTTGCACTTCCAAGGGGGTGGACTCCCAGGAGTCATCGCAGCTGTTGTCTCATCAGATGATCCATATGGATGAGTCCATATGGCTGGCAGAATATATGGCTATGGATGCAATGGAAATAGGTCATCTTCTGTCCTCGGAACTGAAGGGTAATATTTAGGATAGATAATGTGAGAACCAAACCAAACCAAACCTGGACTCGTCTTGAAAATTTCGGATTCTGCTGGCACAAACCTAGAAGGTGACTCTCACTCCCGTAATTTAACTAGAGAAGAGAGCAGGCCAGTAGTTAAGGCTGGGAACTGAGCATCTAGGACTCCTGGGTTCTATTCCCAGCTTGTCAGGGTGCTCCAATCGTTATTAATGATAATATGTTGCAACTTTCACCAGTATAACTCTATAGTGGTGGGTCAGTATCATTAGTCTTCTTTTATAGATAGGGAAACCGAGGCACGGAGAGACGGAACTTTCCCAAGATCATGCGATGAGTCAGGAGTTGAAACCAGGTTTCCAAAACTCCCAGTTCAGTGTCCTATCCTGCTGTACCATGCTGCCTGCCTTATGCTTGCCACCTGGGGTAATATGAAAACCTTGGTATTGGGTCACTGGGTTAGTGTTAGTAGCTAGCCTGGACTCCCTAGGGCCCTGTGACTAGGAGCCCACTTTCTCAGAGAGCTGAAAATAGAATCCAGGAGTCCTGACTCCCTCTTCCTTGCCCTTTCTGCAGTTAGGCCAATAACAACGTCCTACCGTTAACCCAATGGTCCAGCAGGGATAGTTGAGTTACTGGCATAGCTGTGGGCCACTGGACCCACCAACTCCGTGGGTGCTCCGGGGCTGGAACATTCATGGGGGAAAAATGGTGGGTACTAAGCACCCACCGGCAGCCCCTCCGATCAGTGCCTCCCCCTCCCTCCCAATGCCTCCTGCCTGCTGCAGATCAGCTGCTTCGGTGCTGGAGGAGGAGAAGAGAGGGCAGGGCGTGCTCAGGGGAGGGAGTGGAGCAGGGGCTGGAAGAGGCAAGGCGGGGGTCGGGTCTGGGGGGGAGTAGGGGTGGGGCCTGGGGCAGAGCAGGGGTTTCTGACTGGACCAGCACTCGAATCTTGTAACTGGGTCAGCTGACTCCATTATTCTGACCACTGAATCAGAAAAACTCCATACCAATGAGCCCACTGGCGCATAAAGCTGTTATCGGCTCTTAACTGCGATCAAACATTAATGCTGCTTATGAATGCTTCCTCTTGGCCTCTGATGAGAGATGGACAAGGGGCTGCTTGCTTCCTCCAGCCAGCAGAGAATGAGGGAAACAGCCTGATAATGTGTTTTGTGCAAATTTACTTCTGCAAGTGCCTAGATTATCCAGATAGCCTGGCTTTGGGGAAAGCACAAACATCTGATGCTATCTCTCTTCCATGTAAAATACCTCTGAGCCACAAAGAATGGGATATTTATTGCATAAGTATTTGCTTTCAATTTTCCTGCTTGTATCCAATCATCCGGTTCCAGTGGCCTATATGCTTGCCACGACTCCTGCTCCGTGGCTCTGTAGACCATGGAGGTCCTTGGTCCCTCTCACAATTTGTTCCTACTTCTCTGTCAAGAGCTCTGTAACGGAGTGAAGATAGCAGGTTATTTTTGAAAGGGCTCCGCTCAGGGAGATGAGTAAAAATAAGGTATTTCATGGAGTTCCTCTCTTGTCCCTCTTCTGCATTCCTTTCCCTAGTGTCACTGGTTCTTTTTGCATCAGTGGAAACATCTTCTGCCTCTTGCCCAGTGCTGTAGTTCCCTAATTCGGTGACTGTGAGTGACACTGCAGGTTCTTGGAAGAGCTCCACACCCATCTTCAAAAATCCGGGGAGCTCCATTCAGTAGGAATTACACATAGGCATTTTGACTGGGGAGACTTTCAGGCATCTTGGTGCTGTCTAGGCCAGTTGTTTTCAACCTGTGGTCTGTGGACCCCTGGGAGGTCCGCAGATTATATCTCAGGGGTCTGTGAATGGTTGTCATTACCATAGAACAGTGGCTTTCAACCTGTGGTCTGCAGATGCGTGGGGGTCCGCAGACTGTGTCTAAGATATCCATCTCCGTTCAAAATTTTTTAGGAGTCTACACTGGTCTCAGCTATTCATGAGGAAACTTATCTGGTATGTGACATCACAGGCAGACATTTTCCAAGGGGAAAGCTCCTTGTCTTATTTCTCTCTTCATCCACTGAACCTTAATTCTGGTCCATCTGAACGTGCTGTGTCTGGTGAAGAGCCTTTTTGCATTTGCAGAGTTAATCCCAAAATGGGCTGGAGTATGGGTACCATAGCTTCTAGGTGGGATTTCATGACAGTGTCCTAAAATAGGGACAAAGGTAGTTTGCCCTCAGCAGGAAACCCTACGCCTAAAGAGAAGAAGGATGGTTCCGTCGTTAGGATGCCAGCCTAATTCCCTGCTCTGCCGTGACTTTGGAGAAGCCACTTAGCCTTTCTGTGCCTCAGTTTCCCCATCTGTACAATGGAGATAATAGCATTGCCCTGCCTCACAGAAGTCTTGAGGATAAAGACCTTGAGTTCGTAGGGGGCCATATAAGTGCTATTAGAGGCAAGTATGTTTGCAACTTGAGCTGTGTTCATCATTGATTCCTTGCTGACTCACAAAGGGTGAGTTTTGTTGAGTAGACAAGGCTTGTGTCTGTGTCAGGGCCGAGCCTGATGCCCCATTGCCTTGGTTGCTATTGATACCTGTGCCAAGCGATTCTGGCTTGCTAATATTTTGCCCCCGCTTTGAATGGCCGTGTATAACAGCCCAAGGCGCAAGGTAGCGGAGAGTCAGACCTGGTGACTGGATCTGCTTCTTAGCTTCTATTTCTCTCTTTGCTTCCTTCTGTCTCCATCCTCCCCTTTTCTGTTTCCACCACAGGCGCTGACTTTTCCTTCTCTTCGCGGGTGCTGTACCCCCACTCCACTCTGAGGCCCCGCCCCTTCCCTCAATGCTCCTCCTTCACTCCGTCTCTTCCTGCCCCTGCTCCGCACCACTCCCCTGAGGCCCTGCTCTCGCTCTGCCCCCTCCCTGAGGCCCCTGCCTACCATCCGCTCTCTACTCTCCCCTTAGCCCCTCCCTGAGCCGCCAAACAGCTGTTTGGCGGTGGCAACACCTCCATGAGCTTTTTGGTGGCTGCGCTGCCCTATCAGTTGATAAGCAGGGGCGGCGAACAGCTGTGACTGGAGAGTGCTGAACACCCCACTATTTTTTTCCCATGGGTGCTCCAGCTTGGCACATCCATGGAGTCGGCACCTGTGGTTCCCCCACCAAGCCTGTGCCGAGCAATGTGCTCTCACCTGGATGTGCTGCTAATGCTTCCTGCGAATGCTGCGCTGCATGGTACCTCTCCAAGAAAATTGGCTGATTTAGGGAATAAAATCAAGCATGAAATCCTGAGTATTCTCATATCCTGCCAAAATGCTTCATTCCTGTACCAAGGCCATGGTTGTGCCAAGGCCCACCGGCTGTGGGAACCCTCTGAAGAACATTAAGGAACTTTCCATCAGGTGCCAGTGGGAATTTGACTGTTCTGGTTGTGTTTATAGTTGCATGCCACAATTGTAACATTGTCTCTCCTCTCAATTTGCTGGCAACCCGGGGAGGAGAGTAACAGGAGTGGAGCACAGTATCTCTTTGTTCTTTATGAAAAGGCAAAGATCAGATTTATCCCCTACTGACATGTTGTATTAACGCGACATGCAGCTCAGGAAAAAAGTCAACCGTCAAAATTTCTGGCATTTAGAGTCGAATCCTGAATCCTTGTTTTTGCAAATCTCTCATTGGCTTCCACAGTGTTTAGTGCTCTTGTTTGAACAGTGACAGAAGGATTAATTCACCCCAACTTACTTCAATAACTTCATTGACGTTGTACCTGAGAGTCAGCCAAGGATTGGGTCTAGTGTGTTAGCAAGATGCTTTTCTTTTCAACTCAGCTATAAGTCCAGTCTTGGATGCACTGTTTGAGTCTTTTTTGGTCAAGGTGGACAACGGCACTGTGGTTTTGGAGTTGTGATCTGTAGTGTGTTCTGGGTGACTGAGAGCTCCTTACATCAACAGGACCCATGAGCTTCCCCAATCAAGTAAGCACAGTTTGTGTAATACATGAGTTCTGGTAGTCCCCCTCTCAAAAAAAGATGTATTAGAACTTGAAAAAGTACAGAGAAGGTGAAGAAAAACGATGAAGGAGATGGAGCAGATTCCATAGGGGAAGAGACTAAAAAGATGGGCATTTGTCAGCTTGGAAAAGAGACGACTGAGAGGGGATATGATAGAGGTCTGTAAAATAGTTTATGGTGTGGAGAAAGTGAATAAGGAAGTATTATTTACTCCTCATAACACAAGATCCGGGCGTCACTCAATGAAATTAATAGGCAGCTGGTTTAAAGCAGACAAAAGGAAGTATTTCTTCACATAACACACACTCAACCGATAGAATTCTTTGCCTGGGGATGTTGTGAAGGCCAAGACTGTAACAGGGATCAAAAAAGAACTAGATAAATTCATGGAAGATAGGTCCATCAATGGCTATTAGCCAGGATGGGCAGGGATGCAACCCCATGCTTTGGGTGTCCCTAGCCTCTGATCGAGCAGGGGATTGGACTAGATGGCCTCCTGAGGTCTCTTCCAACCCTAATATTCTATGATTCTATTCTGTGATTCTATGATTGCCAGAAACTGGGAGTGGACAATGGGATGGATCATTTGATGATTGCCTGTTGTGTTCATTTCCTCTGATGCACCTGGCATTGCCCACTGTGAGAAGTCAGGATACTGGGCTAGATGGACCAGTGGTCTGTCTGACCCAGTATGGCAGTTCTTATGGTATACACAAAGCACAGGCTAAACCCCCAAAGTCCTATCCCAGCCTGAAATGGTGTCAGTATACACTCCAGGTTGGAATCTTTCTTCCTTTCTTTCTGTTTTTCTGTCTGTCTTTCTCATGATTTGCGTGAAGAAACCATTCTCTCACACGGACACTAGGCTCACGAGGCCTGGAATGTGCAGAAAGAGGGGATGGGGTGGGGAGGGAAGAACATTGTTTCTGTACTTGGAAAATGCAGCATCTGCAGAACAGTTTCAGAGTAGCAGAAATCTGGCCAGGCCCCGCAATGTTATAAAGCAAAAGACAGGGTTGAGTTGGGTGACAACATCTATTAATAATGTTGGAAGGGAAAACATTTTTTCCCTTGGAAGAGTGGTGGAGTTCATGGCCAGGGCATGAAATATTCTGCATAAGAATCTCTGGGGGGACCAGTTAATAGCATAGCGTGTTCCTCTCAGTACATGAAATGGGTAAGGCTGTAGACCAGGACTTAATGTTAAGCAGATTTTCAAACGAGATACACCCCTCCAACCTTGCCAGTCCTTCTAAACAGTTTGTGCTCATTTGCTGCCTAGTCAGGCTTGAAAGTTACTTCAGGTTAAAATCAAATTGCAACATCATTTCCAGGTGACAGAAGAGAGAGCGAGACCTTTGATTCACCCTGCTGCTGTGAATGTACAAGGTCGTGTCTTTGTGAAATGACATAAATAATGTGCCAGGTCCCAGCTGATGTAAATCAGTGTCACTCCATTGACTTTAATGGAGCGATGTTGATTTGCACCGGCTGGGGATCTGGACCAGTACTGGCCTTGCTCATTTAAAATGGTGTAAACTGGTGTAAGTGGACTAAGCATTGGGCTATAGATTTATATACGTCATGCACTATGGGAAATATCACTAACTTGGCCCTGAAGCACAGCCAGCCATCTCTGCAGTGGAACCTGCAACTGGCCTCTCTTCCCTCAGAAGGAATTCCACCAAAATAGGAGGAGTTAAAATTGGTTGGAGTGAAACAAGACGTGAGCCCTAAATTTCTACTCCTGCAAAAAGGGCCCAGTCTCAGTTTTAGGTGGCATCTGGGGCTCTGGTTCAATGCTGTTTCTGACGAAAAAATATCCTTTAGTTGACTAAACCACCAACCCCATGTGCATCTGCACCTGGATTCGTCAGGGGGATACCTTGTGTGTACGCAGTGACTGCTACTGCTTAGCTTGCAAGACCTTGAGGCGATCAGGTCCCAGCCACGTTGATGAGATGCTGTTTTGATCTCATAAGCCCTACGTGGCCTAGGTCAGGGGTGGCCAGCCTGGGGCTCCGGAGCCACCCGCGTCTCTTCAGACGTTAATATGCGGCTCCTTGTATAGGCACCAATTCTGGTGCTGGAGCTACAGGCGCCAACTTTCCAATGTGCCGGGGGTGGGGTGCTCACTGCTCAATCCCTGGCTCTGCCACTGGCCCTGCCTCCACTCCATCCCTTCCAGCCCCCTCCCCTGAGCCTGCAGTGCCCTCTCCTCCCCTCCAACCCCCACCAAAGCCTCCTGCGCACCACAAAACAGCTGATGGGAAGAGAAGGGGAAGCATTGATTGGTGGGGCTGCCGGTGGGTGGGAGGTGCTGGGAGCGAGGTGAGGGAGCTGATGGGGGGCTGCTTACATATTCCTGTGGTTCTTTGGCAAGGTACATCGGTAAATTCTGGCTTCTTCTCAGGCTCAGGTTGGCCACCCCTGGACTACGTGGTCCAGTCTATTACTCACTAGGAACTGAACTAAGGAGAAATGACTCTCGGGGTCTCTGTCCTACTGCACTACTGGCATACTGGGGGGAATAAATCGAAACCCGAAAGGCATGAACTTGCCACAATAGGGATCATGCAATGGTTGAAGTGTCTTCCTGTCACAGGGACAGATTAATCTCCTTGAGTTGTATATTTTAGTGCCCCAGGTACTCAGGGTCTGCGGCTCATTGTCCCCCTTTGCTAGTGCGTTGCATGAGCACAGGTGCACACCTTTCCTCTTGCTTTTCTGCTCTCCTCCAGGTGGCTGGAAACACCCTTCTACACACGCTGCAAATTTCAGCTCCTCACAAGGGCAACGTCATCCTATCGTCTCTGTGGCGGAGCCGCTATCTCGCTGTCTTTGCTGGTGCCTTTGTTGTTTTGTGGGTCAAACCCATGCCCCTGTCCTAGCTTTGTCACTAGTCCAAGTGCGTCAGCCTTGATTATTCCCAGTGTACGGGTGCAGCAGCATGTGTGTTATCTCACAATCTGTGCTGGGGGTACCGCTGATCTGTGTATTGACCCCATCACCTCTCCCAGGGGTGATTTGTCTGCTGTCTTGTTATCTTTGCTGGCAGGGAGTGCATCTAGTCACCATGCCTCTGGGAGGCCAGTTATCTAACCATCTTTGCCAAAGGGAGCTGTTGGTGTGTGCCTAGACATAGTGTCTCTAGGAGAGTTGGCAGGTGTGCGATTGGACTTTCTTTGGTGGTGATAGCGGTGCCAGGGGAAGGTGCTCCTTTACCTGGTTGTTGCTAAAATCTCTCTGAGTATTGATTAGGTGAAGATCATTCTCAAAGGTAAAAAGAGGCAGATTTTATTATTCATGTATTGGACTTGCAGCCTTGCAGGTCCACCGCTGCAAGCCCTTGATGCATGGCGTGTGCCGGGGGGGCAGGGGGAAAGATGCCCAAGTGCTTGGGCTCCTGGAAGTGGGGCAAGGCCAGGCAGGCCCCCAGGGAACCCTGGTTCAGAGGCCAGGCCTGCAGCCATGGCATGGAGGAGCAGACTGTCACCTGGCCGCCTCGCTGCCCATTCAAGTTTGGTCCCCCCACCGCAGAGAGATACAGCATCGCTCACTTGATTTTGCCCCCTGTCATGACAGCGGGCTGCAGGGCCAAACTCGAGTGGGCAGTGGGGTGGCCAACGCTGCTTCAGTGAGGCCGGCTCCTGCACCTGGGCTTCCCCCCAGACCCATGAGGCCTGCCTAGCCGCACCCTGCTTCCAGTAGTCTGTTTCCCCTCTGATGTGCCCAAAGGGCTCACTCAGCGACAGCCTGAAGACCTGGTGCAAGTACCAGGAGCTTTGGTGAGTGGGGAAGTTGTGTGTGAAAAGTTTCTGGGGGTGGGGGTGCCTCTGGCCCATGTGAATTAAGCCTGTCACTATCTAGGTCATTGCTGTTATCCTCATGTCATAGCAGGGAAAGGGAATTTTGTAAGTAACTTGCTTATGATGACAGAGTGAGTCAGCAAGGGACCGAGGAACAGAACTCAGGCCTGGTCCACACTACACAGTTAAATCGATTTAAACAGCGTTACATCGATTTAACTCTGTACCCATCCACACTACAAGGCACTTTAAATCGATTTTAAGGGCTCTTAAAATCGATTTCTGTACTCCTCCCCAACGAGAGGAGTAACCCTAAAATCGATATTACTATATCGATTTAGGGTTAGTGTGGACGGAAATCGAAGTTATTGGTCTCATTCCTTTAATGTAGCTACCCAGAGTGCACCGCTCCGGAAATCGATGGTAGCCTAGGACCATGGACGCACACCACCGAATTAATGTGCCCTAGTGTGGACGCATAAAATCAATTTTATAATATCGGTTTTATAAAACTGGTTTTAGTAATTTTGATTTTATGCTGTAGTGTAGATGTAGCCTCAGAGTTAGACGCAGGAATCACTGAATAGAAGCCAGTTGGCTGTATTATGCAGGCAGTTAGACAAGCTGCTCATGGTGGCCCCTTCTGGCCTTAGAACCCAGGCATCCTGAACCCCAGGCCCTGCACTTTGTGGATTTGAACCTTCTGCATTGGGTAAATAATAAATAAGACTTTGCATGTATAGCAATCAGTTCCCTGGTGGTCTAGTGGTTAGGATTTGGCACTTTCACTGCTGTGGCTTGGGTTTGATTCCCAGTCAGGGAAAAGTGACTTTAAAACCAAAAAAGCTTCAGTTATTCTTTCCCTTCAAAATCCACTTCCTCTCTGTAGCTCTCAAAGCATTTTACAAAAGTGGGTAGCCAGCCGCATTCATCGAGCTGGTCAGGGATTGTTCGAAGAAACATTTTGTCACCAAAAAATACCGACGCATCAAAACTGACACGTTTCGTGGGAAAGCATCCGCTCGGGGGAATTTCTGGCCTTGAAAATTGTTTACAAATTAAAAAAAAAAAAGTTTCAGAATTGTCCAAATGCCCCGTTTTGATATTTTTGAAATGAAAAATGGTGGTTTTCCCGATTTCAAAATGACTTTTTGTTTCAAAACGTAAGGGAATTAGATCAAAAATCCGCTTTAACAAAAGGGTCACAATCCAGATGAAACATTTCAAAGCTATTTAAATGAAATGTTTCTCTTGACCCCACTTGACATTTTTCTTAGGTTTTCGGTGCACAAAAATTTTCAAGATTTCAACTTTTCATCCCAGTTCGGAGTGGGAAAAATTTTCACAGGATGGCTTTGTTTCCACCACTTGGCTCTGGGTCCAAAAAAACAAATGTGTTTCAGAGCAGAATTTGCTGCCCTTTCTTACCCAGCTCTAGTTATTCCCCTTTTACAGATGGGGAAACTGAGGTACAGAGAGGTGATGTGACCGACTTGAGGTTACACACAAAGGGCTGGTCTACATTAAAAAGATTAGTTTGACCCAGCTACATTGCTCAGAAATCCCTGAGGGACATAGTTAAGTCCCCCTGTAAACAGTATTTGCATTGACCTAGGTACCACTCCTGCGGGAGGTGGATTTACTAGTGATGGGAGAACCCTTCCTGTTGGCGTACGTAGTATCTACACTGAAGAGCTATGTTTTATGCATAGACATAGCCATAGTTCATCGACAGAGTCAGGAAGGGAACCCCATCACCACTGACCCCTAGGTACGTGCTCAGGCCTGTAGATTTCAGCTTAGTTTCTTGGGGCTGGGTTTACAGGCAGCTGGGGAATTCATTGTCAGCATTAGGGTTTCTGCCTGGGTTATGACTGCTAGAAACAGGTGTGCAGGTCACCTGTTTATGTGAATGTGATTTCCCACTCACCCTGTCTATGCTTCTGATTTTTGTCATAAGAACACAAGAACAGCCAGACTGGGTCAGACCAATGGTCCCGCTAGTCCAGAGGTAGGCAACCTATGGCACGTGTGCCAAAAGCGGTGTGCGAGCTGATTTTCAGTGGTACTCACACTGCCTGGGTCCTGGCCACTGGTCCGGGGGCTCTGCATTTTAATTTAATGTTAAATGAAACTTCTTAAAACATTTTAAAAACTGTATTTACTTTACATACAACAATAGTTTAGTTATATATTATAGACTTAGAGAAAAAGACATTTTAACGTTTTTAGAAGGCATTACTGGCATGCGAAACCTTAAATTAGAGTGAATAAATGAAGACTTGGCACACCACTTCTGAAAGGTTGCTGACCCCTGCGCTAGTCCATTAATTTTTTTCCGACAGTGGTCAGCAAGGCGAGTGAAGCACGTGCCTTGGGCGCGGAAGGCGAGGGGCGCAGAAAGTCTCTCATTCAGCGGCAATTCAGCAGCAAGTCCTTCCCTCCGAGAGGGACTGAGAGACCTGCCGTTGAATTGCCGCTGGTTGTTGGCAAGGGAGAGGGGCGGCACGTCCGGCTTTTTGGCGGAAATTTGGCGGCGGGTCCCTCAGTCCCTCTCGGAGGGAAGGACCTGCCACCGAATTGCCGCCTTGCCACTGAAGAGCCGGATGTGCCGCCCCTCTCCCTTGCCTCGGGCACAAAAATCCCTAGTTATGGCTCTGGTGGTCAGTGCCAGATGCTTCAGTGGGAATGAACAGAACAAGGCAATTATTGAGTGATAAATTCTCTGTCTTCCAGTCCCAGCTTCTGGCAGTTAGAAGCTTAGGGACACCCAAAGCATGGGGTTTCGTTCCTGAACATTGTGGCTAATAGCTATTGATGGACCTATCCTCCAGGAACTTATCTAATTCTTTTTTTAACCCATTTATACTTTTGGCCTTTGCAACATCCCAGGCAACAAGTTCTGCTTTGAAACATATACTTTTTTTGACCCAGAGCCAAGCGATGGAAACAAAACTAGCATGAGCCCTCTGGATTTTTCTGGATTGTGTTTGCAACACTGGCACCATTGTGGAAGGTTTAAAAATAAAAGCAGAGGGTATGAGTCCCTCCCTAAACTGCTGGAGCGTACTCAATTGTCTGTTGTTAACTCTTCAGACCCAGTGGGGCCTTTCACTGACAGCTGGGAGACTGTGCCCTGATGTGAGCAGAGAGTTGGATTCACTCCGCAAATGATGAGATCTGTCTTTTGCAAAGCTCCCCTGGGCCAAGAAAGCAAAAACAAAACAACCAGGTGCCCGGGAGAAGTGACCCATAAGCAAAATTAATATGAGCTTTGCAAATATTGAGCAAAATGAATAAGAACTTTGCAAATAAAAGTGGGAAACAGCTCCTCTGAAGTTGCACCCTCTTCTAGATGCCAGGTTATTTCTGGCACCTACGCCCTATTCATTATTTGCAATGTTCCTCTCTGAATTTTTTTTCTACACACTTCAGTCAGCCCTGGAAAGTCAAAAGCTGGTCTCCTAAGCAGGTGTGCTCCTGTTCCTTTGGGAGAAATACCTTTCAAGTGGCCTGGTGTGTGCCCTTGGGCAAGGCCCTTTCCTTCACCATGCCTCAGTTTCCCATCCCACCCTTTGTCTTTCTTGTCTATTTAGATTATACAGGGACTGTCATGTTAGCTGTGTGCATATGGCCTCCAAGTAAAACTGGGCCCTGATCTCAGTTGGGGCTGTCCATAAGATGATTAAAATTGAAATAATTACCCACATTTACACAGCAAAGTTGCGACTAGAGCCCAGGTCCCTTGATTTCCACTCCAGTACCATAGCCAATAAGCTGCCTCCCAATCTGAACCACCGTTCATAATACAAGAAGGAGCATTTAAAAATTGCTATGCATTTTCTATGAACAGTAGCACAGATTTTTAAAGTTATTTAAACATTGCAAGGCCTAACTGATAGAGGATAAGGGCTTGTCTACACAGGGACACAGTGGAAAATGAATCTGTATGAGCTAAAGGTGTGAATTTAAAGTGGTTTAAGTTCACCCACATTAAGCTCCAGTGTAGACTCTCCTATTCAGAATTATAGGACAAAAAAGACGCGCCTGGGAGTTTAAATTCTAAACTTTGTTAAAATCGCAGTCTGGCGATGTCACACTGGTGATCGAACAACAAAATATTTGTTTTTCAGAGGTGTTTTAACCCCCACCTCCCCCACAAAAGACAAAAGTTTTGTGGAAAAGAAGTGCCAGTGTGAACAGCCCTTTGTCCGTAGGAGCGCTATCCTGGCCACAATGCAAACGCCGCTCGTGGGGGGTGGACTTTTTTGTGGGCAGGAGAGCCAACAAACAGCGTCTACATGGTGCGACTTTTAGCGGCACACCTGTAATGACCCAGCCATGGCGCTAAAAGCTGTGTAGTGCAGACATAGCCTCAGTAAAGACACAGGATTTATGCAAAAACAACGAGACACCTTAGCGGTGCTGCAGTGGGTTTAGTCCATGAAAGCTTATGCCCAAATAAATTAGTTTGTCTAGGACTGGTCTACACTGGGGGGGTGGGGGGATCGATCTAAGATACGCAACTTCAGCTACGCTATTCGCGTAGCTGAAGTCAAAATATCTTAGTTGGACTTACCTGGCAGTCCTCATGGCGGCAAGCTGACCGCCACGGCTCCCCCGTCGACTCCTCTTACTCCTCCTGCCGAGGCGGAGTGCAGGTGTCTACTCGGGGATTGATCTATCACGTCTAGGTGAGATGCGATAAATCGATCCCCCGTAGATCACGAGTAGTGTAGACGTGGCCTAAGGTGCCACAAAGACTCCCCATTGTTTTTGCTGATATCAGACTAACATGGCTACCCCTCTGAAACAGGATTTATGGTTTGTTTCAACAATCTGTAATTTACTACAACCTCCCTCACCCTCCCCTTTGTTTTTTGTCTTTTTGACTGCAGAGATGTCAATGGGCCACTTTATTTTGAATGGCCCTTAGAATATGTGCTAAACAATCCCACCTTATATAGCTGTGACACTCTGAGTACCTTTCCGGGACCTAAAGAAGAGCTTTGTATAGCATGACAGCCTGTCTCTTTCACCAACAGAAGTTGGTCCAATAAAGGATAGTCCCTCCCCTGCCTTGTCTCTTTAAAAATTAATTCAGATTGACTTTCCTGAGTGCCCCAATGTGAACAAGCCCTACATTTTATTTTCAAAAGTGAGCTAGGCCTCGGAGGAGCAGAAATCCCCTTGATTGTCAGTTAGGCTCTTAAGGGCCTAATTCTCTTTGGAAAATGAGACGTAGGCTCCTAAATCAATTAGGCATGGTAATGATCAGTGAAGCAATGTTTAAATACCTTGAAAAATCAGAGCCAGTGTCTACTTAAAAGCTGTAAGTGTTTTCCTTTCAGAAATTTTCCTGTTATATTAGCTGAGAGTGACTATCTGTCTGTCTGTCTGTCTGCAGCTCGATCCCTTCCATGCAGATGTATGGCACATCACAGCCATCCCTGCCCATGAAATGGGCCCAGGGCATGAGAAACTGGCAGGGAATGTTTGGAACCTGGGTGTATCCTCACCTTTGCTGTGCAAATCTGGGAGTGCATAGCCTCAGCGGTGTCTGAGAGCCATTGCGGGATCGTTAGTCAGCCCATACGTCCCATGACTATCCTTATTAATAATGGCAACAAAGGCAGAGTCGCCATCCTAATTTTGCTGGTGCCCAAAGGCCTTTGAGCCTTTCGCAGAACAAGTCTAACGTAATTACAAAGATAAGGGCTGTGTGCCCGACTAAATCCCTCGAGAGGAATTGATGCAACAGAACCAATGCCAGCTGTAAATAAACAAGGTGAGTAACGCATGCCCACAAGCCTACAAGATCCATTGGATGGAATGCCGAGTTCCTGCCCTGTTTTAAAGTGGAGCTAGATACATTTATGAATGGGATTATACGGCTGGGGATTGTATGATAGAAGGGGGTTGGACTCGATGAACAAGAAGGTCCTTTCCAGTTCTAGCTACCTACATGCCAATGCTGCAGAACAGCTCAAATGCAAACCGAACAGGGGAGAGTTAGACAATTTGTCTAGGTAGGGTGACCAGACAGCAAGTGTGAAAAATCGGGACAGGGGGTCGGGGGTAATAGGAGCCTGTATAAAAAAAAGACCCAAAAATCCCTGTAAAATCAGGACATCTGGTCACTCTATGTCTAGGGGAAGATTCTACCCCTTTTCTTCTCCAGCTTATCCCTCAGGACCAGCAGGGGCTGCTGTTCCCAGGTGCCAAGACGGGATATCTGATGGCTCCTCTGTCTGCTCCTGTGGAAACCGGGAGAGATCATGTGGCTCTCTTTAGCTGGTACACTTGATAAGTCCAGATAAGCCTCAGTGGGTACTCCTCAAGCATAAGGTAGTATGGATCAAGCTTTTCAAAAGGCGGCCATGGGTTCAGAGAAGAGTCCTGAGAACGATCAAAGGATTAGAAAACATGCCGTAAAGAGAGAGACTCAAAGAGCTCAATCCGTTTAGCTTAACAAAGCGAAGGTGAAGGGGTGACTTGATTACAGCCCATAAGTAACAACACAGGGACGCAGCTCTTCAATCTCGTGGAGAAAGGTCGAACGCTGGAAGTTGAGGCTAGACAAGTCTAGACTAGAAATAAGGCATCAATTTTTAACGGTGGGAGTAATTAACCACTGGAACCATTTACCAAGGCTCTTGGTGGATTCTCCATCATGGACCATTTTTAAATCAAGATGGGATGTTTTTCTAAAAGATCTGTTCTAGGAATTATTCTGGGGAAACCCCGTGGCCTGTGTTACACAGGAGCACAGAGCAGATGATCACAATGGGGCTTTCTGGCCTTTGAATCTATGAATAGCAGGACCGTGGTTAACTCAGGGGCCCATAATGCATTATCCAGTGCCCAAGGCATTTGGGAGCCCAACCCAGCTGACCTTCAGTTGGAGTGGGCTGTCTCCAAAGTGACCAGAAGAGTAAGATCCTGACTCCCCATTGGGTTTCAATGGGATGCAGGGAAAATTTTTCAAAAGTGTCGAAGTCCCACTGAAAGTCATGCCTTTTGGAAAAATACCTCTCCAGCGTGTGCCCTTGGGCCTGTTCCCTCTCTGTGCCTTGGTTTCCCCTCCCGCCCTTAGCTGTGCCCTGTCCATTTCAATTGTGAGCTCTTCGAGGCAGGGGCCTCATCCTGTAAGTGTTTGTGTGTATGTACAGCTCCTAGCACAACAGAGCCATGATCTCGGTGGGGGCCTCTGCAAGCTGGTTAAAATGGAAAAGAATTGCCCACGGTCACCTTCTGCTTCCCAGTCCAATACTGTGTCCTTGAGACAGCCACTCTGAACCACAGGGCATTTAAATATAGATTTGAATTTTATATTGATGGTGTCTATTTAAAACCTGTGAATTTCTTTTCTTTTCTTTTCTTTCTTTCCCAACGTCTGTACTTCTACCATGTTTCCTGCAGATTATTCCCTTCCGTGCTGATGTATGCCAGCCGTGCCCAAGGGGAATGGGTCAGTGCAAGTGGCAGGGAATGATGGGAACATGGATATATCTGCAGATCTGGGCTGTTTCAATGTCAGCAGCGTCTGAGAGCCAACATGTGATCCTGAGTCAGCCTGTCCGTCGCCTGACTGTCATTAGTGATAATGGTAGCAACAGCAGAGTCCTTATCATCTTTTTAATTTGCAAATACACCCATGCACCTATAATTTTCTGCCCACTGGTTTCCCATCCACTGGCTCTAATGTGGAATACTTTGAAAGTCAGTGGGACTCAAGCATCTAAGTCATTCGGGGATGTCTACATTGCAGCTGGGCACGGGTCTTCCAGCCCAGGTAGGCAGATGCTGCTAACAGGGATCAAGTTAGTATGCTGAAAAACTGCAGTGTGGATGTTGTGACCCGTTAGGCTTGAGAGACCGAGATGTAGCATCCTAACTGCTATTTTTAGCAGGCTCACTGGATCCCTATTAGCACAAGTCTGTCTCCCTGGGCTGGGAGGTTCACTCCCAGCTGCAGCACAGACCTATGCTGAGGTGCTTTGGGAGATTTTACCCAGTGCCTCTAAATCACTTGGGTGCTTTTGAAAATCCCAGCTGGGTCGATTCTCCAGCTTAGAGGCCACCAAGCTGTATTTTGTTGAGTCCAGGTGGAATGGCCCCGGCTTCTGACTATGCCAGAGTGAAACCGCCTCCGTTCCAGGAATGAACCAATACAGAGAGGAAAAGAAAACTCCTTCCCATCAGAGCAACCTGCCCCCCTGCCCAACCGATACAATTCTTGTCAGCTTGCTTGCAGCAAAGATCAATGAACATGGCTACTGCTGAATATGCCAGCTCTGATGATTTTGGAATGAGTCTCATGGGACTCGTGATAATGAGTCTCCTTAAAGCCCCAGCTCCTGGAGGCAAGTGGATAGGGAATGATTTCAGCCTTCATTCTTCAAGCAAAAGTAAGTTCCTAGCCCTCGTGGCTGCGGAGAAAGCTTCAAAATGTGACCCCAGTGCACCCTAAAGCCTCAAACAAACAAAAAATAGAATAAAAAAAAAAAGCAGAAGGCAAATTAAAAAAGGAGCAAATCTAGGATTTTTACACAATCTCATGATTTTAAAGCCAATCACATGACTTTTAGTGAGCCTGGCTCATGATTTTTGAACATTTGGGGTTGGCAATACTGTATATAGTACCCCCCATTCCTCCTCTCCCCACCCCCGGCAGGCAATATTGTTTCCATCTTATCCAGGCTGGGTTTTGACCTTAAGACTTCCATGCCTTCTGCTGTCCGGCCAGACAGCATGTCTACCCTGAGATGGAGTGGCCATGATCTGATGAATATAGATCTGGGACATGAACATGCTGGAGGCATCTTAACCTGTGCTGTGCAATATCAGGTCTGTGGGGGCTTGGATTTGCTGTGGGCACTGAATAACAGTGGTGATAACACTCATCGCTGCAGGGTTCCATAATGGCAGACTCTAAGGGCCAGTGAGAAATTATTTAGCTCTGCCAATTGCAACCTCCCCAGAAGCAATGGAACTGAGCAAGTCCTGCCATCCTAATACACATCTGTCAGCATCACCAGGCTTAGCAAAGGCAGCCAAAATGCAGCCATCATGAAGTTTGTCCAGCATCCATCACTCAAGAAAGATCACTTGACATATGAGCTAACATTTTCTCTGCCCATGAGCTGAAACCAGATAGTATTTCATAGACAATGTCCTGTCCACCCTGGGGCAGCCCGGAGCTAACTAGCCAGCCCCATCACTATCATCTTTGCACCTCCAGGGAGGTTTGAGACTAGGAGACAATTGCACAAGAGAAGATCTTGACGGCACAGGCCAAAGGTTAGCATAGTTCAGCTGTTGTACCAGCAGTTTCCCTTCCATCAGGCAGGGATCTGCAGACGTCCCATTCCTAGTCTGCATCAGCGGTCGGTACGATATGACGATGTCTGCATTTTCCAGGAAGAAGCAGCAGAACCTGAAATTGTGTTCAGAGCGCTAATGGTTACATAGGGCAAGTCGATAAAAAACCCAGCAAAAAATTAGCAAAATGTTTGTTGTTTTTCATTGATTCTTTTAAAGAAGAATTTCTACTAGCTCCAGAGGAAACTGTCCTCCCACTACTTGCATTGAGTAGATCTATCTATCTATCTATCTATCTATCCCCACTCACCCCCTCTATCTATCCCCATCCACCCCCTCTATCTATCTATCTATCTAATCTAATCTCAGAGTTTATATTGTTGCCATGCCTACAGTATCTAGACAGCTGCCATTGACATGTAAAATCAATAGCAAAGTCTCTCATGGGCTTCATAGAATCTCTGGCCCTGCTCCATTTCTGGGGGATAAAATCTCCGCTTGGGATATATCCGTTCATTTATATGGTTCTTTTGGTTGATATTTTGTTACAGTTTTTTGGAGTGGGTTGGCTGGCTAGATAGGGGTGTCCTTGCTGTTCTTGGTAGGGTGGAAAGGCTTTTCGGAGGAAGGTGTCTGCAGTATTTCCTAAAGACAGTCAAGCTCTGCCTTCACCCACTCTCCTCTGGAAGCTTATTCAACGGCTGGATCTTTCTTGCTGCAGAATGGTTTGTCTTCAGCTCTTGCATGCTTTGTTCTGGGCTTTGGGATCTGCATGGTCCCAGATAGGAATGCAACAGTCGCAGTGGTTGGTTAGTGCTGGAGTATTTCCCCTGAAGTATATAGGTCTATGGCGGGGGGAATTAGTTACTCCTCAGCTTGAATGAGGGTAGCTGGCCCCGTATTGCAGGGGATATAATGTGTTGTAAAAATCTCCAAATGAGACACTGCAGTATCCGTGTGGTTTACAGAACGTACTGGCTTCTGATATCATTTGTAAAATATTGTTTTAAACAAAAAAGAAATTTTGGAATAGATTTTTCAAGGTGGTCGTCGAAAGTCACCCACCTAAATCCGTATTTAGGGGAGGATGCTTATTTAAGTTAATATCTTAGGAGCAAAAGTCTAATTGACTTTCAAAGGGATGTGTGCACCTATATCACTGATAACTATACTTAGCTCTTATCCAGCGCTTTTCAGCAGCAGCTCTCAACGTGCTGGACAAAGTAGGTCAGGCACATGATCCTCATTTAACAGATGGAGAACCTGAGGCATAAGGCGGTAAAATGACTGGCCAACCATCCTGCAGCGGGCCTGTGGCTGAGCTCGGGATAGAAAGCAGGTTTCTGAGTGGCAGAGCTGTGCTCCATCCACTAGGCAGCACTGCCTAAGCTTAGAGTATGTCTCCATGGCAATAAAAGACCTGTGGCATCGCCAGCTGATCAGCTTGCAGGGCTCAGGATATGGGGCTCTAAAACTGCAGTTTTGGCTTGGGCTGGAGCAGGGGCTCTGTGCTCCCAGCAGGGGGAGGGTCGGCATGTTTATATTGCTGTTTTTAGCTGCATAGCCTGACCCCTGTGAACCAGAGTCAGCTGACCTGGGTTCTGAGATTCAGTGTGGAGGGTTTTTTAACCCAATATAGGCATCCCCTTAGAAACTTTGTAAACACATAAGTGCTTTTGACAGTCCCAGCCTCAGATGCCTATAGCTAGGTCGGCTTTTTGGATAAGCCGAGCACAGAACTCCAGCTGAAATCAATGAGAACTGCCAACATTCATCACCTCTGAAAACAAGGCCACTTATTTAGTTGACAAAATATGGGGTTTGGGGTGGTTCAGATGGTCACACATAAAAATACTGACTATAATTATCAATGGATCCATTTCAGTACATCGAGCCAAATTCTGCTCTCAGTTAATCTGCTGTAAATCCGGAGCAGTGCATATGCCCACAGCTTGAATACTGTGTGCAGTTCTAGTAACCCCATCTCAAAAAAGATATATTGGAATTGGAATAGACAACAGAGAAGGGCAACAAAAATAATGAGGGGTATGGAACAGCTTCCGTATGAGGAGAGATTTAAAAGATTGAGACATTTCAGCTTAGAAAAGAGATGACTATGGGGGGATATGATAGAGGTCTATAAAATCATGACTGCTATGGAGAAAGTGAAAAAGGAAGTGTCATTTACTCCTCCTCATAAAACAAGAACCAGGGATCTTCCTATTAAATGAATAGGCAGCAGGTTTAAAACAAACAAAAGGAAGTACTTCTTCACACAGTGCACAGTCAACCTGTGGAACTCATTGCCAGGGGATGTTGTGAAGGCCAAAACTATAATGGGGGTTCAAAGAATGAGAGAAGTTCATGGAGAATAGGTCCATCAATGGCTATAAGCCAAGATGGCTAGGGATGCAACTCCATGCTCTGGGTATCTCTGGCTTCTGATTCCTGGAAGCTGGAAGTGGAAGACAGGAGATGGATCACCTGATAATTCCCTGTTCTGTTCATTCCCTCTGGGGCACCTGGCATTGGCCACTGTCAAAAGACAGGAAACTGGGCTAGATGGACCATTGGTCTGACCCAGTATAGGTTCTTATTTGTATGTTCTTTGTTCTTATTTCAGTGGATTCACTCCAGATTTGCACTGGTGTAACTGAGATTGAAACCTGCCCCACAGATTTCAATGTAATTGCTGCTCTCTCTCGTAAATTGGACAGGAACATTTACTCGTGAGGCTCCCCAGACCTCTCATGTGGATGCACAAGGCGCTAAAAATATCCCAGTCCTTATGTTTCTTCCATGTCTGGGTGGATTAGTCTCTGGAGCAGGGAACCTGCTTCTTATTAATCCACAGCAGCGCCAGGGAGTAGCAGCTGGTGTATCTGCTAGTATGTGAGTCCATTAGACCATAGATTCTCAAAGTGGGGATCACGAGCAGGTGTCAGGGGGGCAGGATGACCTGGCAGAGGTCCCAGTATGACAATAGATTGCATTGACAAAACCATTACATGGGGAAAAGGATGCAGTCCTGCTATCATGATCTTGAATCAATGTTCCCATGTGAGGACATTCAATGATCCTGAATCAATGCGAGCTCTTTACTGTTGACACAATTTCACATGACATTCTAGTAAGCAAACTAGGGAGGTATGATCTAGATGAAATTACTATTAAGTGTGTGCAGAACTAGATGGTTCTTTATCAAAGTAGGGACGTATCTAGTGAAGTCCAGCAGCGTCTGTCCTGGATCACCTACTATTCAATATTTCATTAATGACTTGGATAATGGAGTGGACAGTAAGCTTATAAAATGTGCAGATGACACCAAGCTGGAAGGGGTTGCAAGCACTTTGGAGGGCAGGATTAGAATTCAAAACATCCGTGACAAATTGGAAAATTGGTCTGAAATCAACAAGATGAAATTCAATAAAGGTAAGTGCAAAGTACTACATGTAAGAAGGAAAAATCAAACAAACGGCTACAAAATGAGGCATAGTTGCCTCAGCCGTCGTATTGCTGAAAAGGATCTGAGGGTTACAGTGGCTAGCAAATTGAGTATGAGTCAACAATGTGATATTGTTTTGGAAAAGGCTAATATTCTGGGTGTATTAACAGGAGTATTGTCTATAAGATATGAGTGGTAATTGTCCCACTCTACTCTGCCCCTGTGAGGCCTCAGTTGGTGAAAGGTTGAGAAAACCTGACCTGTGAATAGGATTGGAAGGATAAGAGTTTTATCAGTAAATATTGATAAACATTGATTTCACTGTACGCACACAAACCCAAAAACAAAATTTCCATCGATAATAATCAATATTTACAGATAGGCAAAAAGTAAGAAAAATTCTTCTTGAGAATGTATTAGTTTGATTTAAGGCTATGTACTTATATATATTTTTGACATACAATGTTTACAATGTATGTTTTAACTGTTCTAAAACATTAATTTTTTGAATCTCAATTAAATCTAATTAAATAATTGCCTGACCTTCCCCATTGTATGACTCCCATAATTTCTTGCAACTGTGAAAATTTTAATGGCTAAACATAGAAAAAATACTTAACACCCATGATTTTGTACAAGTGTGAAAATTTAAACTGATAAAAATTGAAAAAAAATGCTGAAAAAGAAACATTGATACTATCAATCAAAAATATTTTTTGAAAAAAAAATGTTCTGCCACGCCTATAAGGAAAAGTTAAAAAACTGGGCTTGTTTAATCTTGAAGAAAGAAGGTTGAGTAGAGACCTGATAGCAGTCTTCAAATATGTTACTGGCTTTTATAAAGAGGCCAGTGACCAATTGTTCTCCATGTCCACCACAGGTAGGACGGGAAGTAATCGACTTCATCTGCAGCAAAGGAGATTTAGGTTAGATAGTAGGAAAAATTTTCTATCTATAAGGATAATTAAGCACTGGAATAGGTTTCCAAGGTAGATTGTGGAATCCCCATCATTGGAGGTTTTTAAGTAAAGGTTGGACAAACACTGTCACGGATGCTGTCAAGGTTCCTTCCCCGCTCTGAACTTTAGGGTACAGATGTGGGGACCTGCATGGACACTTCTAAGCTTAATTACCAGCTTAGATCTGGTATCGCTGCCACCACCCCCAATCACTACTTTTCTTCCTTGGGTAGTCTTGAGAAACTTCACCAACACCAATTTCCTGGTGAACACAGATCCAAACCCCTTGGGATCTTTAAACAAGGAAAAATTAACCAGACCCCCTCCTTTCTCCCACCAACTCCTGGTGGATTCAGATCCAACCCCCTTGGATCTAAAAACAAGGAAAAAATCAATCAGATATTAAGAAAAAGGCTTTTAATTAAAGAAAAGAAAGGTAAAAGAAAACCCTTTGGGAGAGATTAGCATAGACAACAGATTCAAAACACAGAGGATGTTTCCCTGGGCAAAAATCTTAATACACACAAGAATACCCAAATTTGATAATTCCCTTAATGGTAGCAAGACAAGTTACAAAGAAAATAAACATAAACCTATTTATCCCTTTCTAAAACTTATTACTCTGATAAGAGGCTGGTTCCTTGATCTTTTTCACTCCAGCTGAAACTGAGACTCTAAAACAAAGGAAAACTTTCCTCCTTCCTTTTGAAACATCTTTTTCCCCCATTGGTTCCTCTGGTCAGGTGTCAGCTAGGCTAGGTGAATTACTTAACCCTTAACAGGTAAAAGAGGAATTAACCCTTAACTGTTTGTTTATGACAGATGCTCTAGGTCTGTTTGGTCCCGCCACAGCGCTGGGGGCTGTACGTGGTGATTTCTTGAGGCCCCTTCCTGCCCTACCTTTCTATGATCCCATAAAGCTTTTTTGATACTTATGCTAGCCCCCCTCCAAAACGAACAGTTGTCTCAGGGACGTACTTGGTCCCACCTTAGAGCAGAGGGCCGAACTAGATGACCTTTTGAGGTCACCTCCCAGCCCTACCTTTCTATGATTCCATGATACCCCATTGCATTTTATTCAGCACAGAGATTCATGCTGCGATCTATCAAGAGGCCGCAGTTCCACAAAGCAGCAAAACTAACTTAATTTCTCTAAAACTTCCGGGGGCCCGTTACTGATGCTTTACAAACTAGTTCAGACGCAACTCTGGATTTTAACTCTCATGCTACATTGAGGTTTTCACCACGAAGAAACTCAGGAGCGAGTCTAGCAAAGCTGGTGTAATTCTTATTTGTTCTCTCCTCCCTACATTCTTCACCTAGGCCGACCTGTCAGATCGCTCTGTTACTTTAGGGCACCTGCAGGTCACTTGTTGTTCAACCGATGAGCATTTCAGAGTTCAGTGGCATGCTTCTCTGAATCATGTTGTTATATAAAGTACCTTCCTAATAGGTTGCTTTAGACAAGGGACCATACACAGGCATGGAAAGACCATATTTGTTTCAAATGTCACCTGAACCTGTTTCACTCCCAAAGTCCTGGCAGTGCAACCTTGCATACTTGTGCAACCACCTTCACTTAATAGCATTTAATTTACAGGAGAGTGATAAGAACATGTTCTTCTGGGGAGGGGGTGATGACCCAAATGTTCTCCTAAGTAGCTGAATAATTTAATCTCAGGGAGTGTCTTGTCTTAATATTTATCCGTCCATTCATTGCCACCCTCTGGCATAGTTTGTTCTACTTTCAGGGAGTGTGGAATTTTGTTTGCTTTAGTTTTTAACTTTACCATTGTGATTGTTTCGTGAAACCAAAACCACTCCCCAGATCTGCAGGCATTTAAAGAAGCGTGGAGAAAGTTTTGCAAAGTGGCTTGGGCCCAGATCCATAAAGGTTTTTCAACACCTTGATACCTTTGAAGATCTGGCAGCGTAGTGACATAGGTGCCTCAGACCCACTGAGAGTCAATGGCACTTAGGTGGCTAAATTACATAGTTGCTTTGCAAAGTTTCATGTCAAGTCTCCATTGGGGGCTAGACAGTGGTGTAGTGTAGCTGGGATACTATCCAGTGTGCCCTCCACTTCACATATCTCCCCCTCCCCCAACCCTTCTTAATAGTTACTGGGTTGGGAGCACATCCCACTCGGGGGGGGGGGGGAAAGAGGGCAGTGTGGGGTCAGGGTGATGGGCATCTCTCCATTCCAAGACATTGCCATTTAGAACTACACCATAGAGGGAGCCTTCAGTGCTCTAAGGTGACACAGCTAAGGAGGCTGTTCATGGTGGGGATTGAACCTGTGACCTCGGGATCTGAAACAGCTCTACTGCTTGAGCGACAGCCTGCGTTAGCTCAGATATTGTAGCAGACTCATAAACCTGCATGGGGTCCAGCCCCTGGAGGAAGAGAGAGGCCTATGCTGTGTAAACATGAGGTACACTAGGAACACAGGAATTGCCAGACTGGATCAGAACCGTGGTCCATCTAGTCCAATGTCCTGCCTCCAAGAGTGGTCAGTACCAGATGCATCAGGGAAGGTGCAAGAAACCTTGCAATGGGCAGTATGGGGTAGCATGAGACTAGGACATTTTCTTAACCCCAACTGTTAGAAGGTAGCTGATACCCTGATGCATGAATATCATTATTCCTTTCAAAACCCTCTTTACTGTTTTTATAAGAGATGGGTGAAAAACAGTTTTTTGGGGGGCGTTAGCAATTTCAAAATTCCAGGGAGAAAACTCTGCTTGAGTTCGGAACAGACATGACAGTTTTTCAAATTTTTGGCAAATTGAAAAGTCAAAGAAAGACATTCATGTTGAACCTTTTTTTTTGATGTTGAACTTTAAAAAAAAGTTTGTTTTATTGAAAAAAATCAAAGCCAAGGAAATGTTGAAACCAAAAGTCGTTCGAAACGAAACAATCAAAGCGTTTCATTTAGAAAATGAATGCTGCTATTATTCTGCTCTGCAGAACGAGACCCGGAGCATGGCCCTAGCATGGATAATCTATTTCTGATTTAATTGATTAAATACCTGGACTGAATTCCTGACTCATAGACTTAAAGTTTAGAAGGGATCATCTAGTCTGGATCTCCTGTACATTGCAGGTTACAAAACCTCACCCACCCATTCCTGTTAATAAACCCCCTAACCTTTGCCTGGGAGGGATAGCTTAGTACTTGAACATGGGCCTGCTTAAACCCAGGGTTGTGAGTTCAATCCTTGAGGGGGCCACTTAGGGATCTGGGGCAAAAATTGGTCCTGTCTAGTGAAGGCAGGGGGCTGGACTCAATGACCTTTCAAGGTCTCTTCCAGAGATTGGTGTATCTCCAATTATTTCTTTCTTTTAATGGAGTAAAATCCCACCCTTAATTTTTCTGATTACACTGCTCTACAGCCAAAATGCTTCTGAAATAAATGTAGTCCAACTTTACTAATTCTGGGTCACTGAGAACGAAAATGATGCTTGAAATTGTTCATTGGCTCTATTTTCAAGATATGCTATTGTGTCAGTATATACGACCCTTGACTTGGGAATGGCCGACGATAAGTGAGTTATAAAGGGAAGGGATCTCAATTTAAACCAGAAATGACTAAAATACATCTTTGACTGGATCTATGAATAAATCTATGACTGGGTTTGGACAGTACTTGCTTTTTAGGCAAAACAATGAATGATGCTGGTATTGCGTCATACATGATATGAATTGCATCGTGTTATTCCTAGAAGTCATGGATGATGCAATCATAACGAAGCTTACATCACTCTGCTGAACAAATTGCCCTATATCAGCTCTAGAAATCATACAATGTCGTGCTCTCTTATTTGTCAGTGTTTGATTTTGCAAAGAGACACATTTCTGTTTAGCCAAAGTGAGCAGAGATGCCTCGTACTTGTGTAAACAGTGCAGATAACTTCTGCTATGTTTGTGGTGAAGTGACTTTTGCATCACAAAAGCACAGTATAACCACAATAGTTAAGAAAGCCTATCACCTTTATTTTGGCTGCAAAATTGGAGATCAAGACAAGAGGTGGGCCCCACACATATGCTGTAACACTTGTGCAACAAATCTTTGCCAGTGGTTGAACAGGAAAAGGAAATCTATGCCTTTTGCAGTGCCAATGATTTGGAGAGAGCCAACAGATCATACCAGCAATTGTTACTTCTGCATGGTGCCTCCGTTGGGAAACGTGTGTCAAAGAAGAAAAAGTGGACTGTGCATTATCCAAAAATTCCATCAGCTATACGCCCAGTACCCCACGGAGAAGGACTGCCGGTTCCTCATGCACCAGAATCATTCTCACTTGAGTCAGATGAGGAAGAGGAAGAGGATGAAACTTCTGGTCCTGAACCATCAATGTCACAGGACCCACATTTTCTCCCATCCTCCTCCTCTGAACCACACCTCATAACACAAGGTGAACTGAGTGACCTTGTCAGGGATTTGGAACTACCCAAGAGTAAGGCAGAGCTGTTGGGCTCCAGACTACAGCAGTGGAATCTCCCGGCAGGCTATCAGAGCAAATGGAGCCCATCAATGCTTGCAGACTATTGCTGGACAGTGACAAGAGATGCTCCATTTAATGAATACAAGAGACAAGCCAAGAAGCGCCGAGTAGACACTGAATAGGACTAAACTATGTACATAATAGTTTTTTGCCTTTTGTTTCATAATAAATGTTATTTATATAACCCTTTTGCTGATTTTTAGTGTTACATAAACAGGACAGGTGAAATATTATCATGTAAAGCAACCATAAACACATGAAAAGACCTAGGTTTACAATTTATGATTAAAACTCTACTATCTACACAATATACATAGACATAAAATGTAAAAACTTAAATACCTTAGAAACAGTAGCCAATCAGTTGTTTTAATTGTCATATTTGAATTCAGCACATCAAAATACATAATAAATATCACATTTTATCTCTGAAGCAGACGACTTCTCAAAAATTGTAGACCAGTGTTACACTTTACATTAAAGTTCCCATGACAAGGGTAAAAGTGTTGCAGAGTGGAAAGGGTTAAACACTGCAGCTAGTCAAAATTCTGAATGGGGGCTCCAACCCTGGAGTGTGAAGTCCGTGTAGAATCCCTCCTTGCATTACAGAGGTGGGGTTGAGTCAGGCCTGGGAGTAGGGGCTCCATCCCCTGAACTGTGAGGTCCGTGACCCCCTCCCCCCAACCTGTGTCACAGAGCTGGGTCTGAGCTGGGGGTCTGTGTGGGGGTTGCACCCCATTGCGATGAAGTTCTCGATCCCCTCCCTGCGCCATAGACCCGGGTTTGAACTAAGTGCATGAGTAGGGGCCGTGAGGTTCATGATCCCCTCCCCGTGTCGCAAAGCCAGGGCGCATTTCACTCCTCTGTCTCATGTTACAGAGTTTGTCACAGGCCTTCCTTTGATCTCACAGCAGCTCCAGGGCAAGGCAGAGCCTTTCACTCCAAAGCTGTCCTCTCCTCTGTCCCTCTGCCAACAGGGCAGGTGGAGATGGCATATGCGACTGTCAGGGCCGCCAATTTCACTTGGATGTATTCCTGGAGGGTTCATCACATGACATAATCGTTCATTAAAGATTAATCTTTAATTCCTGGAGACGCCAGGACAATCCTGGAGGGCTGGACCCTAGCCACGGTGTTGCGGTGCCATGGGGAAATTACTCACACACCGCTCCGCCCGCCCCGGGCTGCAATTGGCTCTGATGTGATGTAGCAGAGAGAGAGAGAGATGCTGCAAGAAGAGCATCATTTCTGCATCCCTCCACTTCCCCACCCCCTCCCAGCTTCATCCTGGCACTTGCTGGGTGGCTTTTGTCCTGGCATGTGATTGCATCCTCCCTCCGCCCCCCTCCGTTTTGCCTGGTTTCCTTTCCCCCTGCCCTGCGGAGTGGAAATGGTACAGTCCTTTCTCCAGCAGACTGGTAGCTCGTGGATGTTGCTGGAACATAAGAGCATCAGCACAGGCTGCAGAGGCTGGCTTGACTGCAGCGAGCAAACCTCTCACCAGGCGGGCACAAGAGAGGCAAGAGGCGTTCTCTCTGCTGCTGCTGCTGCTCCTAGTGCTCTGCACAAGTGTCGGTGCACAACTGTCAGTGTCCCAAGCAGGAGAGCATCACCCGTGAGGCACGATGACCCAAGGGAAGGTAGGTCGGGACTCACACACCAGGCTAACTTTTCTGCCCCCAAATTTTGCAAAGGGGGAATGGGACTATTTAAGCCCAGAGATTAAAAATTGTAGTGTTGAGATGGAGCCAAGAGCTGGGCGTCCTTGCATGGCCCAGCTGCATCGTGCATGAATCGGGGGCCTATAACAGAAGGGATCTGGAAGGGAAATGGAGTGGAGGGTTATATCACCGGGAGGTTATAGAGTGAGTGTTCTGATTCAGTCTGTATTTGTGCACAGCCCTACGGTATCCTGCCCATGCCAAGTTTAGCTCCGTCCTTGCGCTTTCTGAAGGTTATTTTTTCTGTACCACCAGCAGGTTGGCTAAAAAGGAGCAGGTTTAACCCCCTCACCCCGACATGTAATTAATTGAATTGGGTTGGGGGAGGGAGGTTTTACTTTCCCACCCTCCCACCCACCCCTATCTTGAGAAGTCAGTTGCCATGGCAACACAGCATCCTCTGGTACTTCCCCCACCACACACATATCTATATATATATCTAATCCTGGATGCTTCTGCTCTGCAGGATTCTCTCTGGCTGAGTTTTACTTTTGAGCCCACACAGACATGATGCCCTGTCACTGTACACACCGGATCAGTGGCTGTCTAGATGTAGACGGTGTCCAGCTACCCCAGTATCTGTTATGGAGCCATGGGCTGATTACATAACCCCGGCCAATATGTATCCAGGGGTTACATAACCAGCTAGTGGTCTGTCCTGGGACAGTGAGATGTGTTTTCTTTCTGGGTAGCTATGGCAAGGATGCTACTTGATTGGCAGGGGGAGAGTCAGAGACAATATTCTGCGTGCGGTTGATACGACATACTATCTCTGATGGGATGCAGTGGGAGTCTGAAAACAGGAGGGGGTAGATGCTGGGGTGGGTACCAGCTCCTTATACAAGAAATCATGGCATGAAAAGACCATTTTGCAAGGATTCTGTTCCTCTTCCTCACCTTCTGTGGGCTTTCCCCCCCATTTGAATGAGGTCATCTCATCCTGGCACATGTCGCTTGGATGCAATGTCTGCCATTGGTTGATGACAGACAGATGTCATCGCTGATCGGTTTATACTGGTTTTGCCTAGCTGGCGATTGGTTTGTGTCGTGTTGTGATGGATTTATTGTGGCTTTCTCTAGCCACTGATTGATGCTGGTTGAGTTCACCAGGCCCGTCACTGGTGTGATCTGAGTTGCGGTTGCCAGCGACTGGTGCACGTTGAGCTGACACAACCAGTGATTGGTTGTTATTGGTTTTGTCTAGTTGTTGGCTGGTGCATATGCAGCGAGCTTAGCCTGTGACTGGTGCGTAGTGAGCTGGCGTAGTCTTTGAGTGGTGTTTGTGGATACATACAAAACTGTGGGCCTGGCATGTAATGGGCTGGTACCATCTGTAGCTGCTTTGTCCTGTATCATGCTCATTATCTCTCTCTATACAGGTACACATCCTCTCTATATAGGTACATCTTTGGCTTTTTTATAATTTTGGGATTGTTTATGGGCCCAAGCCTTCTTCCCTTAAAGTCAATGACAAACTATCGTTGATTTCAATGATACTATTAAGAACATAAGAATGGCCGTACTGGATCAGACCAAAGGTCCATCCAGCCCAGTATCCTGTCTACCAACAGTGGCCAATGCCAGGTGCCCCAGAGGGAGTGAACCCAACAGGCAATGATCAAGTGATCTTTCTCCTGCCATCCATCTCCACCCTCTGACAAACAGAGGCTAAGGACACCCTTCCTTACCCATCCTGGCTAATAGCCATTAATGGACTTAACCACCATGGATTTATCTAGTTCTCTTTTAAACTCTGTTATAGTCCTAGCTTTCACAACCTCCTCAGGCAAGGAGTTCCACAAGTTGACTGGGAGATGTGTGAAGAACTTCCTTTTATTTGTTTTAAACCTGCTACCTATTAATTTCATTTGGTGGCCCCTAGTTCTTATATTATGGGAACAAGTAAATAACTTTTCCTGATTTACGTTCTCCACATCAATCATGATTTTATATACCTCTGTCATATCTCCCCCCTTAGTCTCCTCTTTTCCAGGCTGAAAAGTCCTAGCCTCTTTAATCTCTCCTTATATGGGACCCGTTCCAAACCCTTAATCATTTTAGTTGCCCTTCTCTGAATCTATTCCAGTGCCAGTATATCTTTTTTGAGACGAGGAGACCACATCTGTACGCAGTATTCAAGATGTGGGCATACCATGGATTTATACAAAGGCAATAAGATACTCTCCATCTTATTTTCTATCTCCTTTTTAATGATTCCTAACATCCTGTTTGCTTTTCTGACTACTGCTGCACACTGCATGGACGTCTTCAGAGAACTATCCACGATGACTCCAAGATCTTTTTCCTGATTCGTTGTAGCTAAACTAGCCCCCATCATATTGTCTGTATAGTTGGGGTTATTTTTTCCAATGTGCATTATTTTACATTTATCCACATTAAATTTCATTTGCCATTGTGTTGCCCAATCACTTAGTTTTGTGAGATTTTTTTGAAGTTCTTCACAGTCAGCTTTGGCCTTAACTATCTTGAGCAGTTTAGTATCATCTGCAAACTTTGCCACCTCACTTTTTACCCCTTTCTCCAGATCATTTATGAATAAGTTGAATAGGATATTATTTCAGCGACTAGGATGGCGATAGACTTCTTTTAATAATAATAATAAATAACTACTTATATAGCATTTTTCATTCATAGATTTCAGAATGCGTTGTAAAGTAGATGAGTAGCATTATCCCTGTTTACAGATGGGGAAATTGAAGCACAGAGAGGGGAAGTGAATTGCCCAAGGTCACCCAGCAGGTCAGAGCTAAAAACAGATCCGCAGTCTCCTGGGTTCCAGTCCAGTGCTCTGTCTGCTAGGCTAGAATGCTTCCTATGTTGGGCCACATCTGTCAGGGTTGATGTAGGAATATTTAATCCTGACCCAGCCCAGTGGGGCTGGATTGGAGGACCTCTTGAAATTCCTTCCAGCCTGAATTTCTATGATTTCTAAGACCTTGGCTTTGACCATGGAGGTATGATGCAAAGATGTCTGGAGTACACAAGACTTCCCTTAGCAAAATGATGATACTTGTGTATTTCTGTGCACAAAAGCCTGGATAATTGGTCCCTGCATCACCTGTGAATGAGTTTTACTGGTCTGAGTGGCCTAACTGGGGAAAAGCTTTGGCTCAGGACTTTTCCGTTAGTCATAGACACAGATGTAAAAGAATTATTACTGAAACTTCCAGCTCTATTTTCACTCTGATTTATGCTCTAGCTCTGCCAGAAGTTATGGGCTTGGTGCAGGAATGACTAGGTGCAATTCTCTGGCCTATGCAATGCAGGAGGTCAGAACAGATGAACAATGGTCTCTCTGGCTTAAAAACTATTATTTAAATGGTAGTTTCAAAGAAACTTGCTGATGAAAGTGGATCTGCTTCATGTCCAGCTGTCTGGGCTCCATTTGAGAACAGAAACATCCTGCTGATAGTAAAACAGTCCCATGGACATAGAGATTCTTTGATGTGTTGCCGATGGGTCTTTGCTGGATGTTTCATATAAGGAAGTTTCTCGAGAAACTTCCTGGATTGCTGACTTAGAAACCGATAACAGTGGATAAAAAGCACCTAAGGGCTGATCTACAAATATATTTAAGTGCCTAACTCCCATTGAAAGTCAGTGGGAGTTAGGCACTTTTGAAAATCCCACAAGGCCTCTATCTGCATCTTTAGGTGTCTAAATGCCTTTGCCATTCTGGCCCTAGGTGACTTTCAATGGGATTTAGGTTCCTAAAGTACTGAGATGTTTCTGAAAATTGTACTCCATGTAAAGGACGGAGGCCGCAATTTTCAAACCTGACAAGTAGAGCTGGTCGTTTTTTTGTCATCTAAACCTTTTCCTTGGGGGTGGGGGAGGAGGGAGGAGAATTTTTTTTGACCAAATGAAATTGTTCATGGGTAAAATGTTTGGTTTTTAGTAAATAAAAAAAATGGGATGGTGAGAATGGTGGATTTCTTTTTTCTTTGTTGAAGAACTGAACATTTTTTGTTGG
This sequence comes from Gopherus flavomarginatus, assembly GCF_025201925.1. Classification (NCBI taxonomy): domain Eukaryota; kingdom Metazoa; phylum Chordata; order Testudines; family Testudinidae; genus Gopherus; species Gopherus flavomarginatus. The sequence continues at coordinate 23,382,802 of NC_066632.1, read as the reverse complement.
AAATGTAGAAAAAAATCCATTAAAAAAATGTCCCATGGACATTAATTCACATTTGTCATCCAGCGCTAGTGCCTAGTGATTTTGGGTGCCCACCGTGAGACACCCCTAGGCAGCGAGACTCCGACTTAGGCTAGCGAGCAGCAAGTGTCTCTTTGCAGCCCATGATATTAAAACACATATGATTTAATTATGAACCAATCGAAGTTATTAACCGATCAGGATGCTTTTTCTATGTTATTAACCAATTGTAGTTGATAAAATAATAATACGTGGTCAGTCATTTAGCTGTGAGAAATTTATATATACGTAATAAATGAAACAATGAATTCACATGACTGTGGCTCTTTGGGGTAATGTTGATGTCTAATTTGGCTCCTGAGGTCAGAGTATCACTGCTCTAAGGGTTCTAATGGACAGAGGACTCTCCCTCAGCCATTTCCACCGGCTGTGCCTCCTCTCACACTCAGTTGCCTATAATTTATTATCCTCTGTGTCCTCCCCAACTGATTTTCATTATCTATGTTTTTTTCCTCTCCTCCTTTCCGATCTTTCCATTTATATCCCTAGTTTTCCCTTTCTTCCTTCCATTTGTCCTCTTCTGCTCCCCTCTTCTCTCCATATCTGTCCCTAGCTGGACCTCTCTTTCCTCCATTTTGTCCTCTCCCTGGTCGCCCCTCCACTCATATCTGTCCCTCGTTGGCCCTCTCTTCTCCTCCATTTTGTCCTCTCCCACTCCATATCTGTCCTTCGTTGGCCCTCTCTTCTCCTCCATTGTGTCCTCTCCCACTCCATATCTGTCCCTCATTGGCTTTCTCTCCTCCATTTTGACCTCCTTCCTCCTTCTCTTGGGATGGGGCCTGGCGTGAGGTTCTGTTCACCCTCCGCTTTCCAACCCTGAATATTTCCGAGTGTACTGGACTGAATTCACGCGAAGGCGAGATCCAAAGCCCATTGAAGTAGATGGGTGTATTTCCAATGATGTTGATGAGTTTAGGATTAGGCCCAAACCACAGATGAGTTGCCATCTGTGATGTGTCAGCTGATGGTTCCAGCTGTGAGGTTGTTCTTAATCCTCTTCGTTCTATCTTGGCTATTTTAATCCTGATTTCTCTTTGCCACACAGCTCTCTGTGAATAACAAGCCTCCTAACTCTGAGGGACAGCAGGGACAGGGAGAGAAAAAGGACAATGCGACCGCCCCATCGGCACCCCCGACATATGAGGAAGCAACTTCAGGGGAAGGGATGAAAACAGAGGTGTTCTCCCCTCCACCGTCTGTGCCCCTCCACCCCAGCTGGGCTTATGTGGACCCCAGTGAGTACTCACTTGCCCTGCATTGCTATAAAATTCACTCAGCCAGTTTATTGTCCCAGTTTTACTAATGAATGAAGCTGAGGTATAGAGACTTGGCCAAGATCACAGAGCAAGTCAGTGGCAGAGCCAGAAATAGAATCCGGGAGGACTGACGGTAGACTCCCCTCCTTCTCAGAGCAGGAGGTAGAATCTAAGAGTCTTCACTGCCAATCCTCTGCTCTAACCACTAGATCCTACTCCAGCGGTGGCCAACCTTTTGGCTGCAGAGCCACATGCGGCTCTTCAGAAGTTAATGTGCGGCTCCTTGTATAGGCACCGACTCTGGGGCTGGAGCTACAGGCACCAACTTTCGGGGGGGTGCTCACTGCTCAACCCTTGGCTCTGCCCCCACTCCACCCCTTCCTGCCCCCTCTCCTGAGCCTGTAGCGCCCTTGCTACTCCCTCCACCCCTCCCAGAGCCTCCTGCATGCCACAAAACAGCTGATTGGGAGGTGCAGGGAGGGACGGGGAGGCGCTGATCAATGAGGCCGCTGGTGGGTGGGACGTGCTGGGAGTGGGGTGTGGGGAGTTGATGGGAGGCTGTGGCTCTTTGGCAATGTACATTGGTAAATTCTGGCTTCTTCTCAGGCTCAGCTTAGCCACTCCTGCCCTACTTCCTCTCAGAGGGGGATAAACTCAGAAGTCCTGACTATACGGCCCCCGGTAGGGCTGATTTCTTAGTAAGCAAATAGCTAGTCATGTTATAGTGAATCTCAGGTCGTGTCTTTCTTTGGTGGATGCATCTGACTCAAGGCTTGGTTGGATTGAATTTCCACAGGGGTGTGTGTGTGTGTGTGTGTGTGTGTGTTTCTTATTTCTGTTACATCCTGTAACTGCATCCTTAGGGCTCTGGTGACGCTAAAGATGCATCCATGGAGACCTCCTGCTGCAGGGAAGCATGGGACTAGTAAATCACTGAGCTGTTTATCTGGAGCTCCCTGAAGACACTTGCATCTTGACTGACTCTGAATCTTTCTTCCTTGTCCCCTTCTGCCTCGGTGTACCTGCCCGTAACAGAGAGGCGATAAAAAACACATAATTGCAAGTTACAAGGTTATATATACACTGGGAGATTGCTTTGACCTATCAACTTCAAACCCATGCAATTTATGAGCCTGGCAGAATTCCCGTGCTGCAGCTGTGTGCCCAGTTGTATGTGCCATCGTATGGATTCCCCTCACCCACCTAGGATTTCCCTAGCAGCTCCCTTGATGGCCACCACCTTCCTCTTTCTCTGATCTCTCTGACCCCTGCCTGGCTGCAAGCTGGGGGATCCTGTATCCAGGCTGCGTGTGTGTGACATTGCATTGTGTTGCATTGACAGGCACTGTGTAATGTACAAAGTACCCAGAGGCAAACAGAAATGCATTGATGAGCAAAAAGACGCGGCTTGGTTTATTTTAGCGTGGGAGGCCAAATAGTACCTGCCCTGCTCTTGAATAGGCAAGAGTGCTGAGTTCACCTTATTAGCAGAGTGGCCAGATCCTGAGGCTCGCACACAGATTAAATTCTCATTGACTTTGAGCGTTTGCCTAGGAAAGCAGTGAGTTAATGGTCAAAACAGGGGAAGAAGTGGCAGCATCCTGCAAGTAAGGAGTGAACAGCACAGGCTCCGGCTTGTAATTTTCCCTGGGGATGCTCAACACCCCCTCAGCCCCAGGTCACGCCCCCACTCCACCCCTTCCCCGAAACCCCCACCCCTGCCCTGCCTCTTCCCACCCCAGCTCCATGTTGGCCCCACCCCTACTCCACCCTTCCCCCAAAACTCCACCCCGTCCCTCCCACTTCTTCCTGCCCCCTTCTCTGAGCACGCCCCATCCGTGCTCCTCTCCTTCCCTCCCAGCACCTCCTGCACATGGTGAAACAGCTGATCGCGGTGGGTGGGAGGCGCTCGGAGGGAGGGGGAGGAGTTGATAGGCAGGGCCACTGGTGGATGGTAGTTGCTGGGGGGTGGGGTGGTTGGAGTTGGTTGCCAGTGCCTGCTGGAGCACCCACGGGGTCGGCGCCTATGGTGAGCCGGCTTAAAGGGAAAGACGGCCTAGTGCAGGGGTAGTCAATTATTTTTTGTCAAGGTCCAAATTTCTTGGTCAGGGTATAGTCAAGGTCCAGGCTCCAGAGAAAATAATAATAATAAAATAACAATATTGATAACAAGTAATTAAAAATATTCCTGGGTCTGTTCAAAAGGGTCTGGTGGTCCAGATTTGGCCCGCAGTCTGCCTACCCCTGGCCTAGCGTTTAGGGTGTTAGCCAAGGATTTGGGTCAAATCTCTGCTCTACAACAGCCTTCCTGGGTGACCTCGAGCAAGCCACCTAGCCTGTCCGTACCTGTTTCCCATCTGTAAATTGGAGGTAATAGATCACCCTCTGGAGTGGTTCTGGGAAGATAAATGCATTATAGATGGCAAGGGGGGAATTTGATAGCAGCCTTCAACTACCTGAAGGAGGGTTCTGAAGAGGATGGAGCTCAGCTGTTGTCAGTGGTGGCAGATGACAGAACAAGGCCCAATGGTCTCAGGTTGCAGTGGGGGAGGTCTACGTTGGATATTAGGAAACACTATTTCACTAGGAGGGTGGTGAAGCACTGGAATGGGTTCCCTAGGGAGGTGGTGGAATCTCCATCCTTAGAGGTTTTTAAGGCCCAGCTTGACAAAGCCTTGGCTGGAATGATTTAGTTGGTGTTGGTCCTGCGTTGAGCAGGAGGTTGGACTAGATGACCTCCTGAGGTCTCTTCCAACCCTGATATTCTATGATTCTATGAGGCCTTCAACGCGTAGGGTAAGAGGAGCTGTATGAGAACCATTGGGAGGTGAGCTTGCATGCCTGGATATAGGGCAGTTGACAGTGATGCAAAGAAGGAAGAGAGGAGACGGTCTTTGGGGAGATATGGAGCTGCAGTGCTTGGCACTCTTGTGTGACGGCTGTGGCCAACCCAGCAGAGACAGAACAGGGCTAACCAGATGAATCTATATAGCCTGAGCTGGCAGCTGTAACAGACTCATGTTCTGTCTGGCATGAAGGGGTGGGAGGCGCTAGAGATAAGCAGACTAAACAATTGCTTAGGGACCTGGGACCCCATCTGCTTTTTTCTGTCTTGTGTGTGGGGCCTCCCCCATGAGAATATTCCTTCTTAGGGCCCCCAGTGAGCTAGCACTGCCTCTGGAAGGGGGCGGGGGACACACATTGACAAGGGGCTTTAAACCTTTGGAACTCTAAAATAATAGACCATTCATAACATGTGCACAAAACAGGAGAATTACAAGGATAACCACACTTCAGGCTGCAGAGCATACAACAATGGCTGTTCTGCAGGGCTCTCAGTGAACCGTATGGTATTGCACGAGAGGATCCGTGCAAGGTGGTATTTTTCACCTTCCCACAATGCTGTGGGCATTAAACCCATCGGTGAGAGCTGGGATGCAGGACTAGATGGGTCAGTGGTTAACTGGGTTTGGTAAATCCAATCCCTGACCTTGCCGTGTGTGACACTGAAGGTACATTGCTTAGCATAGACTGGTGCTGGTGCTGGATTATGGAGGGCTGTGTTGAATTTAACTGCACCCTGGATCTGAGGCTGAGAACAGAGACGTTACTGGACTTCCAGCAGCAAGGACTGCAGGCTGAGGCACTTGGGACACAGGGATTCAGGATCTTGGGTTCTGTTTCTGGCTATGCCAAAAATTCCCCATGTGACCTTCAGCAAGATATTTAGGCACCTACGTCCCTCTCTGTACTTCAATGTCCTCGTTTGTAACCTCCAGCTGTTGACACCTGCCTGCATCACAAGGGGACGGTGGAGCTAAATTCAGAATTGCTTGTAAAGATCATGGAAAGCCTTGGGTGGGACTTGGTAATCTCTTGGTAAACACTTCCTTCTCAATGCCAGCGGCTTGCTCCATTTCCCTGGGAGGGGCTAGAGAGGAGCAGCGTGGTCTTAAATCTCTTGGTAAACACTTCCTTCTCAGCACCAGCCCCTTTCTGTGTCACAAGCCACAATATTATTGTCATCTGTCCACATCACGGTTATTATCAACAGTGCCATCGGCTTCCAGTCAACTCACTTATCGTATTTAAATCTCAATGGATTATATGAGATCTATCAACCTCTGGCATTCATGGTACCCCTCTATCATCATTATCACTGTACATGCCTGCCTGCCTATGTATCTATCTAATTATGGTATTTCGCACTCTGTCTACCTGATCTGATGTACAGTATAGGATGGATGAATGATTTCAGCACAAAGCTGGGAGCCAGAGACTACTGAATTCTAAACTTGACTCGTATGCCTGTTCTGTGCCTCAGTTTCCCCATTTCAGTTATCCCTGATCCTCTCTCACTAGATGGTATTGCCTAGTGGCTAGAACACTGGACTGAGACTCAGGATGCCTAGGGTCTATTCCTGGCTCTGCCACTGGCCATCTCGGTGACCTCAAACAAGTCACTTCCCCTCCCTCAGTTTCCTCATCTGTAAAATGGGTATAATGATACTGACCTCCTTTGCAAAGTGCTTTGAGATCTAGTGATGATAAGGGCTAAGGATTATTATTCTGCAGCAGCATCACTGGTTGCTACGGTTACATCACCTCCTGCCCCTTACTGTCAACTCAGTCATCCAGATAGTCCCGTGTACCTGACGTTTGCTGCAGGCCTGGCTTATGTGTGCTAAACCTCAGCGATGGTCCACGTTGCAGGTTTTGGCTTCCCTGTTTGTGTTTCATTATAGGCAAAGAAGGCCTCTTAATGAAGAGCTCTCAGCTCAGGTGGTTTGGGAACAGATCTAGTAGGCAATAAGGGGCCTCGGTTCTCTCTGATCTAGGATCAGTGCTGAGACACTCTGTGTCTGTGAGCAAGTCAGTCAGCAGCCCTGTGTGTAACTCACATCAGGGACAGGGCAGAGGACCTCCTTGAAAAAGCAGCCTGTGCGCCTGGGATGAAGTTATCTCAGGGGAAATAAGTTATCGCAAGAAACGAGGCAGGCATCTGTTAATCTCAGCGCCAGGGGATTGCAGAGCTAGCTTAGCAGAGGGCTGTGGGTGAGGGGACAGATGCATCCACGTGGGGATATTTAATATTCAGTGAAAGGTGATGCCTCCGGCCATGGCTGGAAAGTAAGGGTGTAATCTGAGCCCTCAGGCTGGCTATTAAAGATCCCATGACACAGTTAGCAAGAATACGGGTGTTCACCCTGTGTCTTGGCCACACTTCTAGTTTGGATAATTTACTTCTGTAAATTCTCCCCAGAAACAGGATTCTGCTCAGCCTCTTGTTTGCTGTTCAACAGCTGCTGTGCCCCGCCCCCTGAAACTTTTGAAACTTTCTTTTGATTTCATTTTGATTTTTGATTTTTGATTATTTTTTTATTTTTTATTTTTATTTTGATCATTTCTTTTGATTTCATTAAAAAAAACAGTTCAAAAGCATGAAAAATGTTTTGAATGGGTCGATACAAAACAGTTTGTTTGACTCCCGCCTCCCGTTTTTTCTTTTTCTTTTTTGCCTTGCCAAAAACTTTCAAAAAAGGTTTGTTTTCTGTCTGACCTGACACAATTCCTTGCCCCCGCCGACTTTTCAAAAGTGCCAGTGAACTGAAAAATCCATTCTTTCCCCGCTCTGCAGTCTACTCCCAAGACACAGGAACCAGCCTGATGGTCAGGTTATGGAGCAATCTTCAAGTGGACCATTGATCTCCTCCTGGTACGGCAGAACTTGCCTGGGCTCAGTGGTCATTGTAGCCGGTGTTCCGAGGTTAACAGCTCTTCAGTTGAGTTTGTTTAACGAGAACTGGGACATACTTTTTCTTTTCTTTTTTTGAGTTATGGCTGTGTTAATCAACTGCCTTTTATTTTATTTTATTTTTTTACAGTAGGTTGTGACCTTTTATGTTGTCACATACGGCAACTCCCAAACCGCTCGTTTAACAGTCTTAAAACTTTCCATGCTCTCAGTGTTCAAAGGTGAGGAAAGGGAAGGTTTCCAGAAAGGTGCTCCCTTTATAACAGTTACAGACTGCTGAGAACACAGGGCCTGGTTCTCAGCTGATCAAAGGCCATTTTTTGCCTCTCTGGCTGTGTAAAGTGGTTTCACAGTGAGTTTAAACTGGCCCCTGAGAATTCGCTTTTGTGGAGGACTTTGCCAACTTAGGGGGTGGGTAGGGAACCTGGCCAGAGGACACTCTGCTGTGACAGTTATCTCTTTTTCAGAGCCCATAGGGAGCCACCATGAGAAGTTAGGGTAGCCCAAAGGCTGTTCTAATATATACTGAGACTGGGCCCTGCACAGTCTCAAATACAAAGTGCCTAATGCCCTCTTGCCATGCCCAAGTTCAGGTAAAGATAATTGGGTGGGCAGTGTTCGCCAGGGCCCCCATCCTCAGAGTCCCAGTGAACTGTCTCCCAGCAGCCAGTTTGTCCCACGTTCTGTTGAAATGACTCTCTCCTTCTGCTGAACGACAGATGCCAGGCAGGCCAGTCATGTCCCACAGCTCCTGGTGCCAGCACATTGGCACCTGATTTCTCTTCCTCAGGGTGCGTTACAATGGAGAGGGGAGTCAAGCTCAGGAAGGCGACCGGTGGCTTTGCATTAAGCCCTGCCTGCCCACACTCTAGCATCTGCAGTTGTTGCAGGGGGTATGCGATTGTTCCGATCCTGTCATGCCAGGGCAGGGCTTCTGGTTGCAGCTCCCAGGAGATCTGTGCCTTGAGTTCTCCTCGACAGAGCGGCACTTATCATTCTTGGAGTGTGGACAGCAAAACGCTTGTGCCTCCCAGCTAGGAGCTCCTGGTGAAAGGTCTTTTCTTCTCTTGACCTTTCCTTTGGTCTTGAATTGTGTCTCAGGCCAGGCATGGCACTGAGGCAGGATCTGAGCTCAGGCAGGATCAGGATGCAGCGGATAACTCAGAGTGTTATGACTGCAACTGTGGTTGGCTGGGTAGGAAGATCGAGGGCTGAGGAAAACAGGATCTAAGCTGGGATGCCTAGTGGAAGTATCTCCCTGGGCTGGTGGTGCAGAGTGTGTGGCAAATCTTGAGGTTGGGGGGTCATCTAGGCCTGCTATAAACTTGAATCCACCCCTGGTTTCAGACAACCCCCGTGGCTCCTGGGGAAGCGGCAGGGCACAGTTGGGGTGACGGGCAAAGCTGGGAGGTGACATCTGATGAGCCTTTCTCTTTTCAGGTGCCAGCCCAAACTACGGCAGTGGAGGGTACCCCGGGGACACGGAGCTACTCACGACCTTCAACTGGGATGACAAAAACGTGCGCAGAGTGTTCGTCAGAAAGGTACCACCTGGGACAGCCTCCCAAGCTTACATAGGGATCCTGGCTGAAGCTAATGGGCCCCAGGAGGAGTGTGTGCGTGGGGAGGAGAATGAAGTAAGACGCAGCTCCATGATCCCAGCTAGTGCAATGATGCACTAGCCCAGGGCAGGTCTTTGATGGCTCAGGCTGGTGAGACCCAGTGAGCGCCGCGCTGCAGGGCCTTAATGCTCACGTCAATCGGGGCACATTCAGATCTGCATCTGAGCTACCTGGCTCAGGCCAACTGTGGAAGATGAATCCAAAATGACGCAGAAAGAGTTAATTAACTGTGTTGTATCGGATTCTGGTGATACCGCAGGGCCGTCTCCATCACGCGTTTGGAACACATGTTCTTAAGGAGGATTAGGGCAGCAAAATGGTTCCTGGGCCAGATCTCCAGGTGGTGTAAATCAGCATAGCTCCGTTGAAGTTAGTGGACCTGACCCCCGGACTGGCTCTAGTGAAGTCAACAGGGCCAGATTCCCAGCTGGTGTAAATTGGTGTCGCTCCACTGAAAGCAATGGGCCAGATTGCCAGTCGGTGTAAATAACACAGCTCGATTGATGTCAGTGGAGCCACTTACTTCACTGAGGATCTCTCCAAGGGTTTCCATCAGTGGAGGATCCAGCCTCCTTCTACTGGGAGGGAAGCATGGGGGCGGAGTTTGCCCCCAGTCAGGCATGACTGTGATCTGCACTGACAGGATGCTGTGGTTTCTCGTTCCAGGTCTATGCCATTCTTATGCTCCAGCTGTCTGTCACAGTCAGCATTGTGGCTCTCTTCACCTTCTGGTAGGTCTCTGAGTTAGCAACAACCCTCAGCTCTGATGTCTTACTTGTGCACATAGGTATCTTTTCCTTGGGTATCGGTCACTCAGGTCCTTGAGTATCTTTCACTTGGTCATTATCAGTTACTCGGGTACCTGGATAACTTTCCCTTGAGTGCTGTCTGTCACTCAGGTACCTGGGTAGCTTTTTCTCGGATGTTATCCGTCACTCAGGTACCTGGAAATTTTTTCCGTGGGTATTAACTGGCATTGATACCTGTGTATCATTCCATTGAGAGTTATCTGTCACTCTGATAGCTGGATATCTTTCCCATGGGCATTATCAAGTCAGCCCCAGATATGTGGGTATCTTTCCTTTGGGGAGTAGCTGATCTATACTCAAGTAAGCAGTGGCTCCGATAACTTAGTGTTTTGGGTGCACATAGGTCAAATTACATTTAGGATTAATAATAGATCACCATCACTTGAAGAAGTTCAGCGACTTGTCTAAGAAGCTGGCAGCCCTTTCCCTCCAGCAGGCTTGGCTGCATAATTGATATCAGTGGGGTGTCTATAGCTGGCTCCTTTTGAAAAAAGTAGTTCATAGTTAATATGCATATTTGGGGAGATCCCTGGATTCCAAGTCAGGTCTCCTGCGTTCTAATATTGACTTCAGAAGGGAGCGTGCAGCTGCCTGGGAATCAGTCTCCCTGGCTTCTAACTCTAGCTTTGCCACTGACTGTGGGCTCTTGGGCAAATCTCCTCCCCTCTTTATGTCTCAATTTCCTCATCAATAAAATGGAGATCATGACACCGGCCTGTTTGTGATGCTTCTGTAACTAATTTGTATAGGAAAGTGCTTTGATGACAGGTTATTATCATGAATATCACTGCAGATATCATAGAATCATAGAATATTAGGGTTGGAAGAGACCTCAGGAGGTCATCTAGTCCAACCTCCTGCTCAAAGCAGGCCCATTGAGCGAGGCAGCGTACACACACATAGTAAAAGACAGTCCTTGCTCCACATAGCCGACAATCTAAATGGAGACTGCACCAAGAAAGGATTATTAGACCCTGTGTACAGATTAAGTGACTCACACAAGGTCCCAATTCTGAGAACAATTCTGAGAGCTATCCTGGGATATAGACATACCCAATAGGCAGCATAGATGCTTCTAAACTAGTCATGTTGCTAGTGCTTATGTTCACACGTGCATGTATAACCCATTGGTGAGTACAGGTCCCGGTCTGCACTGAACCACAGAGGGTAGGAGCTATTGAAGCTTGGTGCTATAGCAGCTCTTGATTTTAGCTCTGGAGTTCAGGGTTGAGTCTCTGGTGTGTCTGCCAAGATGGTGGCCACCACCCGCCCACCACTCTATACCCACTACGCACTTCCTTGGGATACATTTAGCCAACAGTCTGTGAAGTGATTGCTGTTCCGTGTCCTGTGAATGACCCTCCCTCTCCCTTTTCTTTCTCTGTCTCCTGCAGTGAGCCAGTCAAAGGTTACGTCCAGTCAAACCCAGCCTGGTACTGGGCTTCCTAGTAAGTATCTAATGCCTTTTCCCATTCTTAAATGGTGGAGCAGATTGTGTATGGTTGAATTTATTTGGAGGCACTTTTAGAGCACGCTGCCGCATCGGAACGCCTGCCCCACGTGCAGGAGAGGAAATTCACCTTTGAGACGAGAAACAAACATGAGCCTGTGGAAAACAAGAAGTGCACAACGGAAACATCAATGTAACCTTAGCTAGAGTGTTTGCTACTGTGCTGAGATGAATGCGAACAAAACACTTAACACTATCAAATGTACTGCAGGGCACTTTAAACAAAATATTGTTAAACAAGCAGCCAGTTTCTAAATATCACCTTGTATTGTTGAATTCAGTAGAAGTCAGAGTTGAGAGGATTTTCCAAGCTGCAGGGTGAAATGTTCAAAAGCGCCCAAGTGGCTTAGAAGCCTGACTACCATTGACTTGAGGTCCTAAGTCACTTAAGCACCATAGAAAAGTTTATTCATAATTTATCACTTTTTAAATTGATGAGAAAGACCAGGTGGCAAAATTCCACTGTGCCTGCACAAACAGGAGGTCAGACAGATGATCACAATGATTCCTTCTGGCCTTAGAATCTATGAATCTGTGAAACCACTCCAACTTAAATGCTCATAGCTTGAAAATTACTGAACCAATTTTCTTTATTATTTTCAATAATAATAATATAACAATAACAACAATAATATTTTTATTGTGGTAGCCCCTAAGAACCCACTCATGGACTAGGACCCCATTGTGCTAGGCACTGTAAAAATGCAGAACAAAACAATGGACCCTGCCCCAAAGAATTTACAATCAAATTATAAGGCAAGACACAACAGCTGATTACAGACACACAAAGGAGCACAAGAAAACAATGAAACAATATTGGTCAGCATGCTGAGCAGAGGCCTCAGCAATCCAGCTGCTTAACTGTTTCTTCAAACTTGGCCAGCTTGCTTAGATCTCAGTGAGATCTACAAAATCAGTCAAGTTTGATATATCTGCTTTTATCCAGTATCGTGTTATCTTTGTGAAAAACTGGCATGTAGAATGGGTGCATTATGTTCATGCACTCAAAAGCAGCTGCACGGATGTGATTCGAACTATATAAAAGAAAATTCACCTCTGAGCTGAGACCAAGCATGGAAAAAATCCAAGGGGAATTAGCTTGACAAAGTTATGAGTAATGGTAAAAGAGGGTTAGAATGGAAGCTGAACTCAACCTTGACCACTAAGGATACATCTGCATTGCAGCTGGGGTGTGTGACTTGCAGCTTGTGTAGACATACCCACAACTAGCTTTAATCTAGCTAGTTTAGGCACCAATAACGTTATGTTCACATCATACACACAAAGAAATTAGATCAAAACATAAATACTCTTTTTGGAAGGTTGCAAAATAACATTGCTTTATTTCTTAGAATTCAGAATGATAACACATAAGAACCCAAAACAGAGAGGGAGAAAACAGGCTGCTCTCTGAAGCAGAGAGGCACAACTCACTCCATCTTACTATAATCTGTCTGCAAACTCACTGCTGGTGCTCCCAGATGCTTCACTACAAAGCTTCCTAGCCTGCATGCAAGTCCAAGAGAAGTCACATCCCCCTACTCTTAAATTTATAGCTTGCGATTCCAACCCAGTGCTCATTACATCACAAGTAGCAGCAAAGGCGTGGTGATGTGGGCTTCAGTTTGGGCAGCACAAGGCCCCCCTGGGTACAGGGCCAGCGCAACCCAGTAGGTGACCTAGGTGGTTGCCTAGGGCACTAGCATTTTGAGTCCTTTGGCAGAAACTGCGGTGGCTGGATCTTTGGCCACCCCGGTTGTCATCGGCATTTAGGCGGAGGGAGCTGGGGCAGAGGGGCACAGGGAGGGACACCTGCAGCAAGTAAGGGGGAGGGGCGGCACGCAGGAGAACTCTCCGCCTCAGCTCACCTCTGCTACGCCTCCTCCGCTGAGCACGCTGCCCTGCTCTGCTTCTCTCCCTCCCAGGCTTGCGGTGCCAAACGGCTGATTGGCGCTGCAAGCCTGGGAGGTGGGAAAAGTGGAGCAGCCACAGTGTGCTCTGGGAGGAGGTGGAGCAGAGATGAGCTGGGGCGGGGAGCTGCTGTATGGCTCCCGGGGCCAGGGGGAGCTGCCGTGGCGGGGGGGGGCACCACAGGGCGGAGGAGGGGGAGCTGCTGCGGTGGGGGCATCTGAGGGTGGGAGGGGCAGGCGGAGAGCTGCCACTGGGCTCGGGGTGCAGGGACGCAAGGTGGAAGTTTCGCCTAGGGCACGAAACGTCCTTGCACCCGCCCTGCTTGGGTATGTACTCACTTGTGCGGCCCACATGTCCTCACTGCTATTTTTAGTGAGCCAGTTAGTTCAAGCTAGCGTGGGTATGTCTACATGCGCTGCAAAATCACATCCCTGGCCGCTTACATGTGCTTTGCCTGTTGCAATATTTGGGCCAGACCCTCAGCTGATGTAAATGGAAGTCAAGCTGCACAGATTTATACCAGCTGAGGTCTGTCTGTCTGTCAGCCATTAAAGAATGCAAAAAGAATAAAGGAGGAGTTGAAAAGTATTTATGAGTCCGGATTGGAATGCACCGGATTCGAGCTCAGATCCCACCCATTGGGCATGCTGACCAGTCATCAGGCCTGAACAATCATTGAGAATGTATCTTTTTTAGCTGAGCTCCGAGGTGTTAAAAATATTTGCCCGTGCAGCATTTCCTGTGTCCTCTGCAAAGTTAGTGTCTGCGCTCTGCCAGTTGATTAAGCAGGTGGAGCAAATGGCCATTAACAGGCCACGCTGAACCTGTTTCTTGTTAGTTCACACCCAAAACTCAGAGGTGAGACACTAGCTTAGAGAAAGTTGGAGAAAGACCCAAAATAGCAGCCGGAGGAGGAAGCTGGTGAGGATGCAGTGTTCATGCCCTTAAAGGATAACGCATTCTCCTCAGCATTGGGAGCAAGGTTTGGTAGATCTGAGAAAGCCCCTTTTGAGAAGTGTGGATTCAGATCCTGTTCCAGATCTGAGCTTCTAATTAGGACCCATACTTGTTATTCAGGCAGATCCCCGAGATATCTCTCCAGCTGCCTTTCCATCTCCTGGCCTCCTCGTTTGACCATATTCTTCCCTCGCAGTGCAGGGAACGTATCTGATGCCAGTCAGTGTTTTTTTGCAGCCCCTACTTTGGGGAAGGGATCCTGGATCTGGGATTTCTCTCTTTCCTTCCCATCTACCCACTCTATTTATCTATTCTTTCTTTTCTTCCTTCCTTCCATCCACCCACACACCATGTCTCTCCGCTATCCATTCTATTTATCCTATTGTTTTATTTATTCCCTCTGGGCCTGATTCCCATATACACTAAGACCCCATTACACCACTCTGGCACTGGAAAGGGACCTTACAGTGGTGTGACTGTAATGTCCACCCACTTAAAGTTCCCTTTATACTGCCAGAGAGGCAGAATGAGGCCTTAGAGTAATGAGAATCAGGCCCCCTCTCTCTCTCTCCGCCTGTGGGAAGCCTCCTTCCACTCTTCCATGATTATTCCAGTCCCCAGCACTTTCTGTGGCTTCCTCCTGCAGGAGCAGAGCACAGATCTATCAACGACACGTTTACCAGGGACTGTGAGGTTTGCCACATGAGCAGCCAGTTCTCTGATTACCATCAATGCCTTTGGAACCTGCCTTTTCACCTACCGCCGGGCTGCCTCAGGCACTAGGGGGTTATCGGTTTATCGTTACAGGATAACTGTTGACCCTGTGGAAAAACACAGGGCCGTGTGATGTTCTGGGGAGGGATGGAGGATCCCTTCATTGCTGGGAGCGGGTCAACTCTCTGGAGCTGCTCATGTGTGGAGATGGTCAACTCTCTGGAGATGGTCGACTCTCTGGCAATTTGGCTGCTTGGTTTGTGGACCCGTTTAATAGGTTTTGGGCTGTGTGGGGTATTCTCCCCTCGGATTCCTTTTCCTGTTGAGTTTATTATTATTACTTATGTATGTATGATTGTAAAGGAAGGATAGTCTGGTGGTTGGGGCACTAACCTGGGTTCAAAAGACCTGGCGCTGAGTTCTTGCCCTGCTACACACTTCTCGTGTGACCTTGAGTACGTCGCATAGGCCTAGATCCTCAAAGGTATTTAAGTGCCTAACTCTAGGTGCCCAAATATACCTTTGAGGATCTGGGTCTTCCTCCCTCTGAGTCCCAGTTCCCCTTCTGTAAAATGGGGGTTTCTAGCACTGTCCTGCCTCAGAGGAGTGTTGCACTTGGATATTAGGACAATGGGTGCCATACAAATACCGTAGGGTACAGCTACACTCCAAAAAAAACCCCTGCCGGTGCTGAGTCTCGGAGCCCGAGGCCACTGACTAAGGCTCGCTCTCCGGGACTAAAATAGCAATATAGACATTCGGGCTCAGGCTGGAGCCTGGCCTCTGAGACCCACCCCTCTTGCTGGGTTTCAGAGCCAAGGCTCCAGCCCAAGCAGGAATGGTCCTACTGCTATTTTTAGCCCTGTAGCATGGGTCGAGTCAGCTGACCTGGGCTCTGAGATGTGCTGCCGTGGCGCTCTTTCTGCAGTGCAGATGCACCCAATCTGTCTCCAATCTGGATCTAGATGGTAAAGCCATTTCCCAGGGTGTTCTAAGAGATTTTGGCTGTGTAGCACCCTGGTGCGTCAGCAGCAAAACGCAACAGGAACAGTCAAGCCTGAGAATTGCTCCCTCTCCCACATCAACTGCATTCAGCGCCAGGTTCTTCCTCCGTCATCCATCCTTTGTCTCGTTCTTCTTTCTCACAGTGCTGTGTTCTTTGTGACATACTTGATCCTGGCTTGCTGCTCCGGACCCAGGTACAATACTTCCTTCTGCTTTAAGCAACCCACTGAACTGATGTACTAGTGCTTTCCTATCACCGCTCAAATCCCGTATGTTCTTGACTCATGGCCTGCAGCACACGGTATCCATACCGAAGTTGGATCTCCGAGCAGATGCAGCCCAGATGCTGCATTGTCTGTAGCAAATGGGTTGCAGTCATGTCTCAGTGCTGTGCTATAGCAGAGAAAATGCAGTTACGTCTCCTTGCTCGAGATTCATGGGGCCACGTGCTCCTAGGCAGCAGACATGATGCAGTTGTGTGTTGGTACACGGGGCAGTTGCGTGTTGGTGCACGTCGCGGTTGTGTGCTGACGCATGGAGCAGTTGCAAGTAGCTGCATCAGAGCTGCAACTTGGTAGGAAAAGTCTAAGTTGTATTGTAACTGTAATAGCAGAGGTGCTGCTGTTCTATCTCGGTGATGCCCAGCCGTAGATGCTGTTTATTATTATGTGGTGCAAATGCTGCCGTCTTGTCCCAGAGCTGGAGATTCCTGATTGCTTCGCTATAATATAGCGGATGCATTTGTGTCGCAACCTAGAAGTCCCCTGGGCACAGCGCTATAGTTACCCAGCAGAATTAACATCGTGTTGCCTCACCGGCCTGTGGTGCACAGATAATTAATTATGTAATTCACATTATGCAACACATTATGCAATGACTTTAAATCACTCTGCTCTTTGGATAGTGTTGCTGACTGACTCTTTTCACATCACTTGCAGGAGGTATTTTCCATGGAACCTGATCCTCTTAAGTGTCTTTGTAAGTAACGTACCTGCACGGTGACCGACCTAGCCTTTGGAGTGTCATCAATTTCATAGAGAATAAGAAATCCAGAAGGGACCATTGTGATCATCTCGTTAACACAGGGCATACAGATTGGTCCAGTAATTGCTACCTTAAACGCAGTCCCTGCTGGTGGAACTAGAGCTAGATAAATTGAGATGAAGTGGGACTCTGTAAACAAAAAGAAATTTAGGAGGAGGCGGGGCAGAGGGGTATCCGGGTCCCATACAGCAATGTGGAACTAGGGAAGCATCATTCATAGCCCTACGCATTGGGATGTACCCTATTAAACCCCTCTTGTGGGCTTTACCCTTTGAAGGTTAGCATCCATCATCCAGAAACAGTCTCCATTGGGGCACCTGTTAAAGGGTTTCGCTGCCCTGTCGATAACGCTGGGTGCCACAACTGGAGGAATTGAAAGACGTCTACAGTAAATGGGTGCCTGTCTCTGGACGGAGCCAAGCATCTGTCCGTAGTAAGCGAACGCAGCTCGCGGCGCTGCAGTAACTGAGGGGTGGATGTGGAGCAGAATTGGGCTGGATTCAGGAACACCAGTTTCATCTTGGTTCCCAGCCTGTGAGCAGACTGCCGGATTGCAGCACTGCCCCATCGCAGCCGCCAACTCCTGCCTATGGGTCAGAATAGCTTCTGCTGCCCGTCTGTGACTCCTAAGTGGTCCATGTAGTTAGGGTTGCCAACATGGTAATATTTAAAACTGGACACTCCAACAGGAGTGCCGGAACCTCCCTTGCCACACCTCCTCCTCTTTCTGCCCCACCTCTTCCCCCCAAAGCCCTGCCCTTTCCTCACCTCTTCCGTTGAGACCCCGTCCCTGCCCTGCCTCTTCCCCTGAGGCCCCACCCCGTCCACTCCTCTTCCCCTCTCTCCCAGTCACTTGCTGCTTTTCCCTTCCAACCCACCCCTTCCCGGGTCAGGAGGGTAGCCTACAGAGTCGGGGTTGGGAGTTGCAGCCACCCAATGAAGGCAGAAGGTGACCCTGGCTGAATAGGGACTGGAGCCAGTGATGACCCGGCACCTCTCCCGCTCACAGTAACTGGACTTTGGGTGTCCATTCAATAGATCTGACCAGACACTGTCAGGTCCCCTTTTCAACCGGACTTTCCAGTTGAAAACCAGGCACCCGGCCGCCAGACATGTAGCCTCACCACTGGGATAGGCCTGGAGGAACCTACACCCTTAGTGGCCAAGGGAACTGGAAAGCCTTCTGCCTTCACCCCCCTGCCTCCATGAAGGACAATTATGGGACAGCTCTGAGTAATTATTCGTGGAGTAACTAAGCGCATACCCCAGTACTAATGCTTTCTCTCCCCCCACCTCTAGACTCTCTCCATGTCCTATCTCACTGGAATGCTCTCCAGGTAGGTCAATCAGTTGGACATCAGATTTCTTTTCCTTAGTTCGGCCCCATGTCCCAGCATTTTCCTGCAGCTCCCTTCCTTGGCTTCCCAGGTTAGAATGATCTGAGCGACACCGGCCCTTTGCTCCTTTCTGAGCTGCTAAAATATCCAGGCAAAACCTGACCCTTCCTTTGACACCAGCTGCAACCTCCAGTGGAGGCCGGCGTGAACTCCGGGTGTTTTGCCAACAGCTGGCTGTGGGGAAGCTCAGATCAACTCCAGCCCCAGAGAGAGCCCGCCCACCACCACGCGTCATTGTAGGGGAATGGGCTTTTGGGGAGTCCACTGCCACTCCTGTCGCGGCATTTCCAAGCAGGAGGTGCTGTAGGGAGCGGGGCAGGAAAGCTGCCTGTGGGGTGGCTCCGGGCTCTGCCATTCCCATCCTCTCCCAGCTGCTGTGTAGGGAGCAGAAGCAGTGTCTGGGGGGCAGTACCACCTCTCTTAGTGCAAAGCACTGGAGGAATATTAACAGATCCAGGCTCCTGCCGGCCAAAGAGGGATAGAGGGAAACAAATTGCAGGCTCTAGCCTGGCCTTACCAGCAGTTTTCTTCCATCTATAGCAGAAGGAGGATCCACACATCAGTCATTTCTTAGGCTTTTCCATACCTATCTAGCCAGGAACCCCCACTGTCTAGCCATATGAGAAGTGAAGTGTAATCTCAACCCTATGCTTATTCATCTGACCCTAGCATCAATGCTGTATCTGCCTACCCCTGCTAAGCCCCTGGAGCTCCTAATTGTCTCTCTCCTTCCATCCATTTGTGGGATCTAATTAGAAATGTGGTTTCTGTGTTCCTTTTGCAGCTATTACAACACGACGTCGGTTCTCTTGTGCCTGGGGATCACAGCCTTGGTGTGTCTTTCCGTCACCATCTTCAGCTTCCAGACCAAGGTTGGTGTTGATTTAGTTGGTGTTGGTAGATTTAGTTGGGGGTTGGTCCTGCTATGAGCAGGCGGTTGGACTAGATACCTCCTGAGGTCTCTTCCAACCCTGATCTTCTATGATTCTATGATTCTGAGGTGAGACTATCCCAGCATGTTGGGCAGGGGGGCAGGGGATACATCTCAGGGTGGGGAAGGAGCTCTTGATAGGGAAAGAGGAGCTGACACTCATGCAGCAAATGGTTTGGCCCGGAAGTATGGATCTGGGAGAGCAGCTAAAGGCTGAGGCGGGATGGGGGGTGGTGGGGGAAAGGAGGGAATGTCTGAGAGGGATGGGAGTTGCAGTATGGGTGCCATATTGGTCCTGGCGAGTCTTGGATTTTGGGTGCAGAGGGATGACAATGCTGAGGTGGATAAGGATTGGATATAGGTGGTGAATAAGCTGTATAATAATGATAGGATTTGGAGTTATAAGGTCCAGAGTGTGATGGGTGCTAGGCTACAAGACTTGGGGTGTAGGTGGAGTATGTTGAGTCCTGGACAATAAGGTTAAGAGTACAGGATTTGGGGTAGGATGAGTGCTGGGGCAGAGGGTTTGGGGTATAGGTGTGGTATGAAGGGTGCTGGGTATAGGTGGGGTCTGGTGGGTGCTGGATATGGGGTTTGGGATACAGGTAGGGTCTGATGGGTGTGGGGTATAGGTGGGGTCTGATAGGTGCCAAGTATGTGGTTTGAGATCGAGGCAGGGCCAGATGGGTGCTGGGTAGCGGGTTTGGGGTCTAGGCAGGGTCTGCTGGGTGCTGGGTAGGGGGGTTGAGGAATAGGTGTGATATGAAGGGTGCTGGGTAAAGGTGGGGTTTGCTGGGTGCTGGGCATGGGGTTTGGGATATAGATGGGGTCTGATGGATGTATGGTCTAGGTGGGGTCTGCTGGGTGCTGGCTGGAGGTTTGGGGTATAGGCAAGATCTGATTGGTGCTGGGTATGGGGGTTGGAGTCTAGGTGGGGTCTGATGGGTGCTGGGTATGGGATTTGGGGTATAGATAGGGTATGATGGGTGCCAGGTTTGGGGTCTAGACGGGGTATGCTGGGTGTGGGGTTTGGGATATAAGTGGGGTCTGATGGGTGCTGGGTGTGGGGTTTGGGATATAAGTGGAGTCTGATGGGTGCTGGGTATGGGGTATAGGCATGGTCGAAGGGTGCTGGGTATGGGATTTGGGATATAGGTGGGCTTGTGATTGACAGGGTGATTTGTGTGATGCTGGGTGAGTGGCTGGGCAGGGGGCATGAAGGAGCCAACACCTCATCACTGAGTCCCGTGCACCTTGCCCACTGCCAGCCGGGCTAACCAATAAAGCCAACGGCCCCTTTTTGCCTCCACAGTTTGACTTCACCTCCTGCCAGGGTGTTCTCTTCGTCATGCTCATGGTGCTGCTCTTCAGTGGGATCATCCTGGCCATTCTCCTCCCCTTCCAATATGTAAGTGACCTCTTCTCTCTGTGGATCCTAATTCGCTCCCATGGC
Organism: Gopherus flavomarginatus; assembly: GCF_025201925.1. Lineage (NCBI taxonomy): Eukaryota > Metazoa > Chordata > Testudines > Testudinidae > Gopherus > Gopherus flavomarginatus. The sequence goes on along the minus strand of NC_066632.1, from coordinate 23,362,360 downwards.
GCCTCCTCTGCAGGGAGGATTTTCTTGCTGCACAGGGTCAGATGGGGATGGCCCGTGGTGCAAACCGCGATGCAGCCTGATTCCTAGTTGACAGGGACAACCCCTCTTATTTGGGCATGGGGGTTAAAGGTGGGTAAGGGCCTCCCTCCCACTTTGGCTGCTTCCTTGTCCTTCCAAACACTGGGCTAAGCTGCTCCCTTGGATAATGTGGATGCATATCTCCCACTGGAATCAACAGGTTCTGATCTCAGTTAGGGCTGTGTCAGCCCAATGGTGTCACACTGGATTGACACCAACGTAACCCAGATCAGAGTGACTCCGGGGGTACGTTTGTGAACTGAGCAGCATTGCCTCTGGATGGAGCAAATAGTTCCCTCTAGCTGCCCGAAAGTGGGTGTGTCCCTCTAGCTACCCATCAGTGTGTACCTAGGTGCCGAGTCCGTGTGCGCTCCGGGGTTGGAGCACCCACAGAAAAAAATAGTGGGTGGTCAGCACCCACTGGCAGCCCCATGGGTCAGTGCCTCCTCCTCCTGCCCTGTTCCTCCTGCCCACCCCCGCTGAACGGCTCCTCCCCCTCCCTTCCGGCGTCTTCCTCCCGCCATGATCAGCTGTTCTGTGACATGCAGGAGGCACTGGGGGAGAGGGAGGCACGCGGGCAGGAAGAGGAGGGGGAGTGGGCCAAATGAGGTGGGGAGAGGAGAGGGCTCGCAGGAAGGGGTAGAGTGGGAGCGAGGTCTGGGGTGGAGCGCTCCCAGGATCTTAATAAGTCGGCACCTATGAGTGTGGAAGTCACCTATGAGAAGTGTGGGGCATCTGGGCACAGCGAGGCTAGACAAACAAAGTGACGGCTCAGGGTGATAAATGGAGACTCTCGGTGAGCCAGAACTCACAGCAATTTGCCCCTTTATCAGCATTTTCCAGCCGCTGTAGAGTTTCCACTGAGGATAAATTGCTGAACGAGAGCTCCTGCAAAGGAGAGGGTGGGCGGAAGCGGATGCAAAGGCTTGGAGATTGGGGGAGCCGTCACAATCAATCGTGTTAATAATCGTGCAGCCAGGAAGTGCAAACCGCTGAGCCGCCAAACCTTCCATGGGTCAGAAACAGCAGAGGCAAGTCGCCCGGGGTGTCCTATCAGGGAGCAGCCAAGAGTGAAACAGTTCAGCTTCCCACTCCGAGAAGGGCCGGGGGAAGAATTGCTCAGAGCCACTATCCATTGGTGTGGCCGATTGGTTCAAACCGACTGGGTGTAAGATTGGAAGCTCTGTGGGGCAGGGCCTATTTTATTGTTCTGCAGTTGTCCGTGCCTGTGGGGTCCTGGTCCGTGACTTCAATGCGTGTAACAACAATGAAAATAATTAATAACTCCCTGATGGCCAGTCCTGCAACACCCATTTCTCCTCCCCGCAGGATCTGAGTAACTCCTCCTGAACTTCATGGAGTGACTCTGGATTTATACCAGTGTCGCTGAGTAGCAGTGACTTGAACTGCTTTGGGGGCAGAGATAAGCTCAGGAAATTGCCTGTAGCTTGTTGACTACAAGCCGTGAATTGAAGGAGGTGATAGACAAGCCAGGTGCTCTGGGCAAATGTGGCTAATTGTATCTACCCCCATCCAGGGGGCAGCAGCGTGCCCGAGTGGTGTGCATACTAGACTGAGCCTCAGGAGACCTGGGTTCTACTCCTGCTACTGGTCTGCTGGGTGATCTTGGGCAAGCCACTACCCTCTCTGTGCCTCAGTTTCCCCATCTGTAAAATAGCACTTTGAGATCTATGGTTGAGAAGAGCTAGATTATTATTACACATCTAGTTTTCTAATCTAGTCCCATACACATCTATTTAGTTATTTTTCCTTCCTTTGCACTGAACCAGATTATGTTTTAGGGATTTTGGGGAGTGGCTGCCTGGAATATCTGGAGCTTCAGGTCTCCCCTCAAACCCCTAAAATCTTCTGAACTGAATAAATCTCTGTTCCCTTATGTGTGGATGTCAGATGTCAAAGATGGACATGGGGGACTAACTAGAAATGGCCCCGGTGCAACATTTCAGACCGTCCGATGTTGAGAGGTGGCGAGGTCTACAGCGAAAACTAACCCCGTTGAAGAGCATCAAGGCAGGGATTTTCAAAGTAGCCTAAAAGAGTTAGGTGCCCAATGGGATTTAGGTGCCTAACTCCCTTAGGGTGTGCCTACACTGCCGTTGGAGGTGTGATTGCAGCATCTATAGACATACCTGAGCTGGCTTTAATCTAGCTAGTGCACGAACCAATTGCAGTGAAGCTGTGGTAGCACAGACAGCAGGGTGGGTGAGCTGATTACAGACACATGGTTCCAAACTGCCAGGAACCCCATGCAGCTGTGGCTGCACTGGTCCCTGAGCTAACTGGATTCAAGTTAGTTTGGGCCCATCTGCATATGTTGCAATCACTCTTGCGATTGCGGTACGGACATTTTTGAAAATCCCAGCTCATGTGTTTAGTGTTCCTTTTGGATTAATGCCAGACAACCCTCCACATTCGGCCCAAACCTCTGCCCTTTGTGCCTTGCCCGGGAGTGGCACTGATCCTAGATTGACACTGGCGTAACGGATAATGAGATCTGGTCCAACTGAATTAAAGGATCTGTTCCTTCTTGGGAGATTGCGTTGGCTGAAGATGATGACCTTTGCCCTGGTGGCACTGAAGGGAAAGGTACCAGGGGATCCTGCCTCCCATTCTCCTGCTCTAATGACTGCACCACATTCTCCTCCCCGAGCTGGGAAGTGAAACCAGGAGCCCTGGCTCAAAAATCAAGTGCTGTAACCAGTCCAGCACGCGCTGCCCTTAAAGCTTGGACTAGAACCCAGGAGCGCGTTCCCCGTTAGCTGTTTTAACCACTGCACCGTGCTGCCCTCTCAAAATTGGGTATAGAACCCATCTTTCCTTGCTCCCACTTACATGCTTTAACCACCTTCCCTTCTCAAAGCTGGGAATGAAAGCCAGGAGTCCTGATGGCCAGTAAGCTGGTCTAACCACTGCACCAGGAGTCCAGAGGCCCAATCAATGGCCCTGACCCTTGCCCTGTATTCCCCTCCCAAAGCAGGGAATAGAACTCAGGAATCCTGATGTTTAGGCCCCTGTTCTAATCACTAAAGTGCTGGCTACTGATCAACGTGTTTGAATAAAACCAGCAATATCCGAGGGGCCACATCCATGTGGCCAGCTCTTGGGGGATTATTGTCATACTCACCTACCTCACCACCCTCCTGCCATCACCCCTTTGCCACATTTTCTGTCTCTTTCTGCTCTGGCGGACGCATCTGGCGCTTAACGCTGTTCAGTTCCAACAAAGGTGTTTGTTGTTCCCGACTGATATCTTGCTGTGGGTGGCTAATGACAGTGATTGATAGCAAAGGGAAAGGGGGGGGGGTGCTGTTATTCCAGCCTTTGGCGTCTTGTTTTCCATCCAGGAGCTTTTATTTTGCAATTCTTCATCCCTGAGCACTCAACGGACACTGGGAAATGTTGACAAAGGAGGAGTTGCCCAGAGTCTGGCAGCCTCCATTAATCACTTTGGGGCCGCAGTTGTTTACTTGTATCCAACTGGGCCCTATTGGCTGTTCCAGGGCTCCCCAAGCAGTTGGGCACATTCCTCTAGGCTGGAGATGGCTGCATTCATAGAATCATAGAATCTCAGGGTTGGAAGAGACCTCGGGAGGTCATCTAGTCCAACCTCCTGCTCAAAGCTGGACCAATCCCCAACTAAATCATCCCAGCCAGGGCTTTGTCAAGCTGGGCCTTAAAAACCTCTAAGGAAGGAGATTCCACCATCTTCCTAGGGAATCCAGTCCAGTTCTTCACCACCCTCCTAGTGAAAAAGTTTTTCCTAATATCCAACCTAAACCTCCCCCACTGCAACTTGAGACCATTGCTCCTTGTTCTGTCATCTGCCACCACTGAAAACAGTCTAGATCCATCCTCTTTGGAACCCCCCTTCAGGTAGCTGAAAGCAGCTATCAAATTCCCCCACATTCTTCTCTTCTGCAGACTAAATAACTCCATTTCCCTCAGCCTCTCCTCATAAGTCATGTGCTCCAGCCCCCTAATCATTTTTGATGCCCTCCGCTGGACTCTTTCCAATTTCTTCACATCCTTCCTGTAGTATGGGGCCCAAAACTGGACACACTACTCCAGTTGAGGCCTCGCCAATGTCAAATAGAGGGGAATGATCATCTCCGAGCACAGCTGCTTTAAGCAACTGTCAGTACTGGACTCTGAATGGAACCTGTTCTTTCCTGGAGGCCCAGTGATTTCGCTCATGACTTGAGGACACACAGCTACTAAGGCCAGTGTTTTTGAAAGGGGCGTCTGATGTGGGGTGTCTCGGTGTGAGATGCCATGGGTCTGCCATTCAGAATGGCAGAGCATTCACTGTGCCAGTGGATGTCAATGGCAGCCAGGGGCGTGCAGAAAGGGAGGGCAAGCAGGGGCACCCCCAATAATCGTCAGGGGCACAGAACTCCTCTGGCCTTGGAGGTGGAGGGTAGAGGGGGAGAGTGAGCTCCTGCACGCGCTGTGAGAGACGGGGATGGATGAGGGACGAGCAAGTTCCTACCAGGTCTGTGGGGTGGGAGAGAGATCCTGCCTCTGAAAGCAAGCCCTGTAGAGTTACTAGATGTCCCAATTTTATAGGGACAGTCCCGATTTTTGGGTCTTTTTCTTACATAGGCTCCTATTACCCCCCACCCCGTCCTGATTTTTCACATTTGCTGTCTGGTCACCCAAGCCCTGGGTGACTCACATTGGGCACCCAAAATCCTGATCCATGTGGTCCCTTTTCTAACTGTGAGGCCTAAGTGTGTGTGAGATCATGCCTCTTCTAAAGAGTCATTGGGTTCCTTATGTGGCTGGCTCACGTGGTCTGGTGGGTCATGTGCTGGCTTAGGCAACAGGAGACCTCGGTTCTATGCCCATCTCTGCTACTGCCTTGCTGGGATACTGTGGGCCAGTCTCTGTGCCTATGCTGCTTTTCCTAGATTGTGTCCTCCATGGTGTGAGCCAAGCCCTCCCTTCTTGCTGGTTGGGCTTCTCCCTAAAGCTGACTGGTGTATCTGTCTGTTTCCTGTAGGTGCCGTGGCTCCATGCCATATATGCCGTGCTGGGTGCGATTGTCTTTACTATGGTAAGCGGCACAGAATCCCAAGGAATGAGAATTTGATTGATTTATTTGGCCAAGTTCAATCAGGTAGCAAATCGCCTGTCCCTTGCAAGGCAAGATGAGCATGGGGAAGGAGAGGGAGGGGAGTTGTACTGCAGGAGACCTTTCCCTTCAGGAGACCTTCATGTCCAAAGGTGGATGATGAATAGCAATCCATGGGATCTTCTGTGCTTAGTCCCTAGTGTGCCTGTGTCTTTATCACAACATCAGGGCCGCGTCTGGCACAGCTGATGGCCCTGGTTTAAGGCCAGACACGGTATGGAGTAGCGGAGGGAGTGAGGTTCATCAGCAGAGCTGGGAGAGCCGCTCCAGATGGAGGTGCTTTGGCAGAGTGGTGTGTGTCTCTGGGCGTGAGGTGGTCAAGACCAGGGCAGGGAGGCAGAAAGGGGCAAACCTGCTGGTGACCGAGCAGCCTGGGACAAACTCTGCAACACTCCAGGAAGCAGAGACCTTCAGCGTGGAGAAAGATTCATCTGGATATTGATTGGGAGTGGGAGGTACAGCGGGGACTTCATTACCTAGAAAGGGGATCGAACTTCTAAATGTCCCAGCTGGGGGGCCAGGCTGTGGGAGACCCAGACAGAGACAGGCCACTGTGGGGCCAAGGAAGCAGCCACAAGGGGGTGCTGGAGGTAAGGCCCCCTGCAATCCTGCATCCTGCCCCAAGGTGAGGCCCATGATGAGGGGCACTGGCAGAGCTGTGGGTGCGGGCAGCCCAGGACTAGAGTAGCAGAGAGTGACATAGGGGCAGGATTGACATGTGGAATTTAGGACGGAGATAGCAGGCGGAGGGGGGTGCTCCTTTGCAGCCCAGGGGGTTGGTGCCAGAGCTGTGGGTCCCATGCAGAACTCCTTGCCCTCACTCCCAAGGCCCCTAAACTTTTGGGTCAAAAATACTTGCTGTATTACACCAAAAACAAATGCAGGGCCCATACGTGAGGGAGTTTCCAGGCAGCTTATGCAGCAAGTGTTTCTCCAGAGCGTATTTTAGAGGAGTCACATTTGCCATTTGGAAAGCAGGAAGCACCCACTGAAGGAGCATGCGGGGCCACACCAAATGGGGGGTCAGGAGGACAGCCGCCTTGGGGCGAGGCAGAGCCATCTGGGATTGCTGGGAATAGCAACAGCAGTTGAGCAATTTGTTTAATAGCTCATAAAGTCAGTTATGAAGAACTCGGATGTTTTACGATTGCCCTGTAAAACGTGCCCAGGGTTACATGGAATATAACTGGCTCGTAAACATAGACAATCAGCTCCTCAGCTGCTGAAGCCTATGGACCAGGCCTCTATGGCCAATTATTATTTGTGTCCCAGAAGCCCTTAGGAAAGCCAGACCCCATTGTTCTGGGCATTGCATCTTCACACACGCTGCCCCAAAGAGCACAGTGCAACCAGGGAAGGAGCAGGGATGGGGAGAAGGTTAATAGACAAGACAGACTCAAGGTAGAGGGAATTGGAGACTCAGAGACCAGCTCACAGTCACACAGGTTGACAGCAGAGCCAGCAGTATCATTCAGGTCCCCTGATGCCCCATCTCCTAGACCGGGCCCCCTCTCTGTGCAGTTTGGCAAAGTCACCCAGTCACTGTGCCGGGAGGGGAAGGGTATAATTCTTTATAGCTGTAGCGTGACTGCACCTGGAATGTGGCACTGGGTTCGGGACAGCAAGTTACCAGGCAGATATTTGCTCAAGTGGGAGGAAATGCAGAGAACAACAACAGAAACAATCCTGGAGCTGGGGGAAGGGACTCGCAAGGAAGAATCAGGAGCACTCCTTGGCCAAGCAGCGGCCAAGACGGGGGTGAGACGATGGAAGTCGCTGAAGGTAGTTACCGCCCAGGAATCGCTGGGGGTGGGGTATAACCGGGAGGAATGGGATGAAATTAAGAAAGGAAGTAACTTCAGCATAAGTTGCTTGACCATGAGACCAGTCCGTGTATGGGAGTTATCTCAGTCAACCTGTGGAACTCTTTGCCTGAGGAGGTTGTGAAGGCCAAGTTTATAACAGGGTTTAAAAGAGAACTAGATAAATTCATGAAGGTCAAGTCCTTTAATGGCTATTAGCCAGGATGGGTAAGGAAGGGTGTCCCTAGCCTCTGTTTGTCAGAGGATGGAGATGGATGTCAGGAGAGAGATCACTTGATCATTACCTGTTAGGTTCACTCCCTCTGGGGCACCTGGCATTGGCCACTGTTGGTAGACAGGACATCGGGCTGGATGGACCTTTGGTCTGACCCAGTATGGCCGTTCTTACGTTATCTCCCCAGGGGACATGGCCAAAGCTCAGTGGGTTGGAACCTGCAAACTGGACAAGACAAAGCCCTTGATTGTATGTGATGCGGTGAGGGAGGGCAGTCCTGCTGGGCGCAAAGGCAGAGGCGCTGGCCCGATGGCCCGTGATCTGCCCTGGGGTTATCAGAGAAGTCCGTGGCAGAGGTGGAGCAGAGCCAGGCAAAAGTTTAGCCATAACCTGAAACTCAGGACAGGCTCATAGAAACAGTTGCTTAAGGATTGCAAAGCTCAGGAAGTCACGAGTTTTAGGCGTGAGCCTGCAAGGTCCCTGGTTCTAGGCCCCCCTCACCCTTAAACACAGTGACCCCGAGGCTTTCAGTCACTCCATCCCCCTTCATCTGCATGTCACCTCATCTGCCGCTAGTACCAGACTCTAGCAAGGTGGGTGGGCACCGGGGGTGGCGCTCAGGCAAAGAGCTTTAGCTGCGTAGTGACAGGCTGCAGCATAGCCTGGAAATTAAGATTGGGTTCTCAACTCCCACCCGGAGAGAACCCTCCCTCCTTCTCCTCGGCTGGAATTGGATTGCTCAGCGCTATGGGCAGGGCTAGAATGAAGCCAGTTCGGGTCACTGTTGTGACCTGCTTCCATGAGCCATACTGGGAGCTGCATCCTTAACCAACAGTGCATAATTCTCCCTGCATCTCCAACCACCGTGGGAATAATCCAGTTAAGGTGACCAGACAACAAGTGTGAAAAATTGGGACAGGGGGTGGGGGATAATAGGAGTCTACATAAGAAAAAGACCCAGAAATCGGGACTGTCCCTATAAAATCAGGACATCTGATCACCCTAAATCCAATGCACTGTGGGATAATGGGGTGGTAGCCTGGCCAAATCTCCTTTTGGAGTGTAGCACTATCTATCCACCCCCCTACATAAGTCATCCAGCAGGCCTGGGGGAGAGTAAGGACTGGAACCCAAGTCTCCTAAGATCCCATCCACGACTTTGTCCAATGGGCCACGCTGCCTTGCCAGAATAAAGTTTTGAAGTGTTTTTGCGGAGTGTTAAACAGCAGCTGAGTTCCACCCAAGAACCAGCTGCATTTTAATAGTGGGTATAATTAAGCAATTCTCGTAACTGTTGATTGGGCTGCTTGGGGGCGAAAGGGGCCTGTGCCAAGAGGGATTAGGGGTTTGGAACGGGTTCCATAAGAGGAGAGATTAAAGAGGCTAGGACTTTTCATCTTGGAAAAGAGGAGACTAAGGGGGGGGATATGATAGAGTTATATAAAATCATGAGTGATGTGGAGAAAGTTAAATAAGGAAAAGTTATTTACTTGTTCCCATAATACAAGAACTAGGGGCCACCAAATGAAATTAATGGGCAGCAGGTTTAAAACAAATAAAAGGAAGTTCTTCTTCATGCAGCGCAGTCAACTTGTGGAACTCCTTACCTGAGGAGGCTGTGAAGGCTGGGACTATAACAGGGTTTAAAAGAGAACTGGATAAATTCATGAAGGTTAAGTCCATTAATGGCTATTAGCCAGGATGGGTAAGGAATGGTGTCCCTAGACTCTGTTTGTCAGAGGGTGGTAATGGATGGCAGGATAGAGATCACTTGATCATTGCCTGTTAGGTTCACTCCCTCTGGGACACCTGGCATTGGCCTCTGCCGGTAGACAGGATACTGGGCTAGAGGGATCTTTGGTCTGACCCAGTACGGCCGTTCTTATGTTCTTATGTTCAAGCATGCGATGCATTGCCTGATCCTCTTTGCGGGTCTGTTTTCCTTCTCTCTCTCCCCAGTTCCTGGCATTCGACACACAGCTGCTGATGGGGAACCGCCGGTACTCACTGAGCCCGGAGGAATACATCTTTGGAGCCCTCAATATCTACCTGGACATTGTCTACATCTTCTCCTTCTTCCTCCAGCTCTTCGGCTCCAGCCGGGAGTAGGCGCAGTGAGAAAGCATCTGTCCTCACCCGGCAAAACAGAAAAATGTTAAAAAAACAAAACAAAAAAAAAAGAGGGGGAAAATATAGCCAACCTTTCTGGTCCCTTTCCCAGCTCCATTCCATCTACTGAGCAACCCCCCGGTTCCTTCTGCAGCTTGTACATATGCTGTTAACCCTTTGTGACCCAGAAAGCAAACTGGGGTGGAAATGCTAGACGTCCGCCCACCCCCTGAAATCAAACCAAAGCAGAGTTGGTAGTGCCGGCGGGGCAGCAGGCTGGGCTTTCCCATTTGCAAAGGTCACTAGGGTTCCCCATCTGGCTTCGGCACATTATTGCATGTAGGTCCGTTACCGTGTGTGCTATTGGGATGCAAAGCCCGGCTGTGAAAGGGAAAAAGATGGGGGTTGGGAATTTGTTTGGGTCCTGGCAGGAGAACTAGCAGCTGGACAAAAGAAGGGAGTAGGTTAGGTTCCAGGACTGCCTAGGTATCCACCTTCCCTCTCTCCTGCCTCCATGCACAATCTGAGTCATGTGATTACAGTACAGATGCAGCCCAGAAATGAATGGCACCTCTTGGCAATCTCGCTAGCAGACATCTACCTGGTGTGAGAACAGCAGCTCTCCATCAGGGCAGCCCCCTAAGAGACATCCTCAGCACCCTCCAGGTCTTCCTGTGTCTCCTTTCTACCAGACCACAAAACTGAGAACACTCTTTCCTCCCATAATGCCTCCCAGGCCAGGGTGATCACTGATGTTGGACTCACCTACCCAGCCAGCTGCCTCAGGGGATGAGTAGACTGGAGCTGTCTAAGGTATGGGCCCCAGGCAGGATTGCAAACAGGTGTCAAGGGGTCATGATACCAGCCTGCCCTTTCCATATCACTAAATGTGGAGGGAGGCTAGGTCCCAGCTAGATGGGTCCCAGGATGGAGAAGGTTGAGAAGCGTCAGCCTATGCAAAGCCAGGATCCCAGTGTCCATGAGGAAGATGGTGAGATTGGACAAAGACCCTAGGGGCTCATATGGACTCATTAGTGTCCTACAGTAATGGCCTCGAACTCTAGATGCTCCATCGTGCAGTGCATCCGGGGTCACCACCACCACGAATGCAGTTGTATTGCTTGGTGAGCATGCCCAGCTTGGAAGGGCAGAGAGGTGTCTGCACCACACCCCAGCGGTACTGCCCGGATGCCCCCTATGTGTGCTCCCAGCTGCAGATTGGACAGCGGGTGCTGGAGAGGTCTTCTTTCTAACCACTGGAGAGCATCACATCCACCAGCAGGCTTGGGTGGCATTAATGCTGTTGAACAAGCTTCCCTGACCCCCCCGACTTCTGAGATGCTGAAACTATGGAACTTGTAAACACTGACATCACGTGAGTCACCCAAGAACGGGGTGCCAGCTGCAGGCACCCTAAAGCTGGATCTCCATGCAATTGCCAGGCCTGCTACCTGTTAGCTGGCATGAAGAACCAGGTGTTTCTCGCACTACCCTTTGCTGGTGAGCAGATGTTTCATCACCTCTCCACGGAAGGCACTTAGTACTCAAGAAAAAATAACTGACCTGCGGCCTGCCGCCAAGGAGGCAGTCTGATCAGATTAGCAGGGACAGAACCAAATGAAGGAGGAGCTGTTGCAGTTGGACAAAATACCGACATCTCAATTTTTAAAAGTCCATTCTACCAGCATGAATAACGTGGCAAAGGAGCTGATCTAGGGTTATCCTGCCCCATTGTTGCACCTTCAGGGGAACCCAATGCAGTTTTGAAGAAGGAAACTGGGGACTACACCCAGGAGTACCCAAGAAATACCCACGTAATTTAGTGAGGGCTGCCCAGGTGGCATTCCGAGAAACCACTTGGAATAGAGTGCCAGGTCTTAGTGCCCTTTGCCAGGTTGTAGGACCCTGAGGACAAAAAAGAGCTGTTCTGCTGACTCATCCTGGCAGCCAGATCAGGTGGATCCTATTAGCGCCAACCCAGGATATAAAAGGGATTTTCGAGTGTCTCCCTGAGACAGAGAAAGCACTAGGGTCAGGGACAGAGGCAGTCCTTTAGGGAGAACAGCAAAATTCAGGAGCAAGCTCCGGTGACAAGTTTCTATTTATTGTTATTGAACATAACAGTAGAGGGGGCCCTAGGAAAAAGGGTAAGTTTGGACTCAAGCCTGGGTGTGTGAGGTGAAAAGGAGGAATGCCCATGCTGCTGACACCGAGTGGCACCCTGAGAAATGCCCACTATCCAGATGGATTGCTGAGGAGCACCCAAGAACTGCCCAGGCGGGGCTCTCTCTCACAGAACTACCCTGAACTCATGCTATGAAAGGCCAGGTAGTGGAAGCAGCCCCTTTGCTATTCAACTATTCAAGTCCTCGAGTTCAGCTCCCCTGCCCTCCAAGCAGGGCTGATTTTGGATGCCTCCGAGTGCACCAGTATCTGTTAATATCCCCCATTTGGAAATCAACTGGCTAATTAACTGCAGGGCCCCAGGCTGAGATAAGATAAGAGGCATTTAACTAGTATTTAAAAGGCGATCCTTCCCCCTGATAGGGCCCTTTATCTGAAATCTCCCTGAGAAGACCAGGGCATGTGCGTCAGCGGGTTGCTTCTAGCCATTCCATACCGCTGGAGGGGGAACCTGTGCCAAGCTCTCCATACTGTACATTCCTTCTCCGCTGCTCTCCAGCTTCCCAGGCGCGCACACACCTTCCACACATGCCTCGGCCCCACGCTGAGCAAAGCAAAGGAAAGTTACTGTGCCCAGGGGTTGTGGGAAGTAAATCTCAGGCTCCTTTCCTGCGCTGCTGCTGATCCCCCGTGTTCAGAGATAATCCTGCTCTTCCCGCACCCCCTTTCCCTTCCAGTTCCATATTGCCTGATCGAACTGCATCACTTTTGTACGCATTCAGGACACGGTGCGGGCACTCAGAGGCCAGGGGGATGGACGTCTGTGGAAGGCCCCATGGAGAGGGACTGGGAGATGCTGCAAAGTGCATCCTCTGAACTTCGCAGTGGGAATGGGGGAGAGTTGATGGTGTTGTTCTGGATTTACACCAGTGATGGCAGAAAACAGGCTTTGGCCCCTCTGGGTTGTATGGCGACATGTCTAGTGTAGTCTGCATCTGCAAGTGTAGCCATGCCTTGAGTGCAGGGGGCTGGACCAGATGATGTCTCGAGGTCCTTTCCAGTTCTATGATTCTATGTCAGTTGGAGGTATGGTTGCAGCTCAGGTAGGCATACCTCTGCTGGCTTGAATCGAGCTAGTAGGGTTAAAAACAGCAGTGACGCCACAGCAAGACGGATCCCGTCATGGGCTAGCAGCGTGAATACTGGGTCATTACCGCTGTTTTTAGCTGGACTGGGTAGTTGAAGGCAGGCCTACCTGCCACCATGACAGTATAGACTAATGCTGGGTGAGGATCCTGAGAGATCTGCCAGCAGAAAGTGGCAGTTGTTTACCCAAGTTATACTTCTTGGTCATAATAATTAGCACTTAACGTCTTTAAAGCTTTTTACAAACATATAGGCCAAAATCATCAGCCATGGCCAGTGAGTTATTATTATTATTATTTGTGTTGCAATAGGTCCTGGAGCCCCCCTCACAGATCAGGACCCTATTGCTAATGGAAGGTTAAGATGCTAAGAGTTTGATTCCCTTGCGGTCTGGGGAGATCAAAATAGCAGAAGAGATCAAGTGCTGGCTGCAGAAGCTTTCCAAGCCAGGATCCAGTTCACCGTGGCCCTGCGTCATGAGTCTTCATTTACATCAGTGCAAAGTGGGCACGAAACACAGGTGTAAATGGTGACACGTGGTGCGGGTTTAGCAGAGAAGCAGGCCTGACTGCTACAAGGTGAAAGGAGACAGTTGGGTACATACCAGTCCTGGCACAATTTGCTTCTCAACATATTTGCCCTGCCCGTCTCCTCGAGAATGAGTTCTTACAAAAGACAACCCCAATCCACGGGTTCATTTATTTATGAAATTCCTATGGCTTGCAAACAAAGCAAATAGGCTGTTATATATTGTTGCAAATCCATGATCACATTGGCTCTTCCTAGATGTTGCTGTACTGCACACAGTGGCCATTTAGAACTTCACGGTGACAGCAGGGATAGAACATGGATCTTTCTAGTCCGAAAGCCCAACCCCCTGGGCTAAAGGAGAATCTCCATTAGCTGCTGGCAGTGTAGGACCTATGATACACAGTTGAATTCTGTCTCTATCTTGCAGAGTGCGGTGGTGCACATATGTATTAGCTGGGTCAGTGCAATATCTTGCACAGGATACTGTAACCCTTAAAACAATACAGAGAGGAGGGTGGAGGAAGGGAAATAAGTGCCCTGACCAAGAAAATTATTGAGCACTTGGAAACAGGGGACAGATGCAATTGCAGGGGAGAAATTGTCTGGATATCCCCCTCACCCATTCCCTAGTCGAACCCTCTCTGCAAGGATCTTAGCATAAACTGAAATCCCAGTTTCCCTCATTATCTACCCCCAGAGAGCTACTGCAGAGAGGGGCAAATGCTTCGCTCTGCACCTACGCCAGGGCTGATTTTTAAGGCTTTAGCAGCCTCCTGAGTTGCAGTCTTCCAGCCCGAGAAGGACCCGGATCTGGATACTCATATAAGTCAGGGAAAAGTTCAGCTCCAGGTCCAAACTTTGCACTTGCCTCCTGCCTCTACAATGGGTAGAATCGGAACCCTGAATCCAAATGCCTCCTGGATTTTGGGAGAAATTTGGATCTGGCTCCAGGTTCAAACTTTGCCCCCTCTCCCTAGAAGCGGCTTGATCCAAACACCAGGTATACTTTGGGAGAAGTCCAGATCCTGATCCCCACTTGGCCCTATCTCTTCTGCAGCGTGGAGTGATTCGCCTTTCACTACCAAGGCCTGAGTTGCAGCTTCTGCTCCGGGTCCCCCTGTTTTCCAGTGGAAAACACCTGCATGGCACCTGCTAGTCTCTCTCCAGGGGAAAACAATGGAACCAAAATAGCTTGCTGCCCCTTTGTGTTCCTTGGTGGAATTGCAGGGGCTCCCATCCTTGCATGTCCTGTCTGGTCGCTGCTGCTGCTGCTTAGCCTCCCCTGTGGATTGCAGCCGATCCAGCTCTCCAAGCAAGGCCCCGATCCTGTTCCCCGTTGAAGCCAGCAGCAAAAGTCCTCGGTGCTCGAATACAACAGGGATGAGGAAGGAGTTAGCACTGAGCAAGACGAAGCCTTCGTTGGTTTCAGTGATGCAGGAGAGGGGCCCTCAGGGGGACCCATCAGAGGGCGAGGGCTGGGTTTTCCCTAGGTGGGCTCGGGTGAGGCGGGATTGTGTGTCTCCATCCGCACAGCTCCCCTTGCTATGTCCTTGTGCTCTATCCTCAGAATCCCAGCTCCGTCTGTGACCAGCGTACTCCTCCCTCCTTCCATTCCTTTGATTTCCTTGTAAATAAAATTTTGTATTTTCTCTGGACATTGCTAATAAATTGTTGCAAAACTGGGAGGATCCTTGTTTTTCTTTTTGACGGAGCGTAGGGTGGAGGCAGAATAATTTACAGCAGGCTTTGTAGATTAGATTTTTTTTTTTGAAGGCCAGAAAGATCATAGATTCTAAGGCCATAAGGGACCACAGTAACTCATAGACTTTAAGGTCAGAAGGGACCACCATGATCATCTAGTCCGACCTCCTGCACAATGCAGGCCACAGAATCTCACCCACCCACTCCTGTAACAAACCCCCAACCCATGGCCGAGTCACTGAAGTCCTCAAATCGTGGTTTGAAGACCTCAAGCTGCAGAGAATCCCCCAGCAAGTGACCCATGCCCATCTAGCCTGACCTCCTGTATAAAACAGGGCAGATGATTTTGCCTACTTATTGCGGGATTGTGCTAATTTGTGTTTGACTAAAGCATCTCTTCCCAGAAAGGCATCCAGGCTTGATTCGAAAACTTCAAGAGCTGGAGAATCCAGCACGACTGTTAGTGGCTTCTGCCCAATAATCACCCTCAGAGTTAAAACAAAGCGCCCCTTTACTTCTCATTTGAATTTCTTTGGCTTTAACTTCCAGCCATTGGTTCCTGTCCTGCCTTTCTCTACTAGACTAAAGAGCCCTTTAGCAGCTGATATTTTCTCCCCCTGAAGCATAGGCACCTGTTTCCTCCGGTCCTGGGGGGGGGATTCAACCCCCCCCGCTCAACCCCAGGCCCCACCCCTTTTCCCAAGCCCCCACCCTCCCCGCCCCTTCCTGTCCTGCCCCTGTCCCACCTCTTCTAGCCCAGTTCTGCCCCCTCCCCCCAGCATGCTTCCGTCCCCCACTCCTCCCCCTCACTCTCAGAGCCTCCTGCATGCCGCAAAACAGCTGATCCCGGTAGGCGCCAGGAGGGAGTGGGAGGCGCTGATCAGCAGGGCGGCAGGTGGGCGGGAGGTGCAGGTGGGAAGGGGGGACTGGCTGCCAGTGGGTGCCAAGCACCCACTAATTTTTTTCTGTGGATGCTCCAGTGCTGGAGCACCCATGAAGTTGGCACCTATGTCCTGAAGGTACGTGTACACTAACCAAGTCGCCTCTTCTTTTGGATAATCTAAATTGAGCTCATACATAGGCGCCAACTTTCCCTGCACCGGTGGGTGCTTGTGCCCCTGGCCCTGCCCTGACTCCATCCTTTCCCCGCCCCCATTCCAACCCCTTCCCCAAAGTGCCTGCCCCAATGCCACCCCCTCCCTGCCCCTATTGGACCCCTTCCCCAAATCCCCACCCCGGCACCGCCTCTTCCCCGAGCGTGCCACGTTCCCCCCTCCCCATGCCCTCCCAGCACTGGCTGCGCGAATCAGCTGTTTCACGGCACAAGCGGTGGGAGCCAGTGGGAAAAGCAGGCACGCAGCGTACCCAGGGGAGGAGGAGGAGGCGAGTTGGGACGGGGGGGCAGGGTGGGGATTTTTCTCTGTGGATGCTCCAGCTCCAGAGCACCCATGGAGTCAGTGTCTATGAGCTCATATATACATCTCTACCCCAATATAACGCTGTCCTTGGGAGCCAAAAAATCTTACTGTGTTATAGGCGAAACGGCGTTATATTGAACTTTCTTGGATCTGCCAGAGTGTGCAGCCCCGCCCCGCCGTGGAGCACTGCTTTACTGCATTATATCCAAATTTGTGTTATATCAGGTCACGTTATATTGGGGTAGAGGTGTATATAATTTTATTCGCACAGCTAAATGACTGACCACGTATTATTATTTTATCAACTACAATTGGTTAATAGCATAGTAAAAATATCCTGTTGGATTGGTTAGTAGTTAAATCACACTATGTTTGAATATCATGTGCTGCAAGGAGCTGCAGCAGACTTTAAACAGCCCCTTGTGGCTCACAAGCCTCAGTCAAAGTATCACAGGTATATATATATATATCGCAGTTATTAAATGTGAAACCTTTCATGGGGCAGAAGTCCTAGAAAAGTAACTGATCTGGGTCATTGCCATATATAAGAAGGATAATTAGGAACTCTGTGGTGAAGCCTGTTGTGATCCTCAACAGAGTAAATTGCTGATGACTCAGGCTGCTTTCGACACACCTGGCTTCTTGAGTGGCAGTGTTTAATTAGCCTGGTTTCACCCTGGTTGTGCTAATGCAATATATAACAGCCATTGATTTTCAGTGAGGGAAGGTGTGTGCCTGGGCTCAAAGGAACTGCTGTCTGGGATCAAAGCAGTGGTAGGAGCCTATGTCTGACAGAGACCAGTATCAGCTGCAAGAAATCCTAACATGTGAGTTAAGGGGTACCCTGTCTACTGGATTCCCCCTCAGTTAGAGGTTGGTTTACACCCTGAAGCACGAGGGCTTATATCACTGTGCAGTGTATATGGAGCTATGCTTATCTCATAGAGCTGGAAGGGACCCTGAAAGGTCAGCAAATCCAGCCCACTGCCTTCACTAGCAGGACCAAGTACTGATTTTTGCCCCAGATCCCCAAGTGGTCCCCTCAAGGATTGAACTCACAACCCTGGGTTTAGCAGGCTAATACTCAAACCACTGACCTACCCCTCTCTCCTAGAAATGTGCTACCCCTAGAAGACTTGGTATGGAGCGGACAGCCAAGAGAGCTGGGGTGCAGGCAAGGAGCCCCTGGCTCTGGGCTATATAAACTGGAAAAGGAAGCTGAGCAAGGGAGGAGGGACTAGGAGCTATGCTGGCTGCTATAGGGTGCAACCCCCCGGGTCACTAGCCTGACCTGGGCCCTCATGACTTTGTTCAGAGTAGAAGTTTGGTTGCTCCAACTCAAGTTTCTGTGAGAAAGACCGTGTGATCTGGGTGGAGTGGCTCCTCATCTGATGTGATGCTGAAGGGAAAGTGAGAAAGCCTGCCTGTTCAGTTTGTTACACATAAAGGTATGACTCTGCTGTAATTAGACACCCGTGGCTGGCCCATGCCAGCTGGCTGAGGAGATTTTTCACGGCGGGTTAGATGTTTGGGCTGTAGGACCTTGTGAGGTGGAAGTGTCCCAGAACTTAGGTTTGTGGCCCCAGCCAGAATGTCTACACTGCAAATAAACAGCTCCTTACCACAAGCCCTGTGAGCCTGAGTCAGCTGGCACAGGCCAGCCATGTGTTTTTAATTGCAGTGTAGTCTTACCCTAAGAGAACTAGGAACTTTGCTAGCTGGGGTTGGTTCACAGGCCTTCTTAGACATGTTGGTTTTTTTTTTTTTTTTAATGTTCATTTGGTTTTTGCTCCTCCCTTTCTCAGATTCTGTATATGCTTCCTCATTTTTATTTACTCCTATTCAGTATAACAGCAGATGGTCTCATTTGCCACAGAATTCTCCAAACCATCTCAAATCCCGCTGTGCTTTAGTTCACAATATCTTAGGCTGGTGGTACATGTACCCCTGGGGGTACACAGAGGTCATCCAGGGGTACATCAATGCATCTAGATGTAAGCAGAGTCAGGATAAGCTCTACCCTGACATCTGGTGGAAAGAATGTCAGAGAGTTTATTTGCATAGACACGCCTACCCTATCCCAGATTGCTGAGCGGTGGGACTGCTTGGTGACAAATGACTCACCCTCAGTTGGGTGGTACTTGCTAGACAAGGGTCATGGGTTCCAAAACCCAGTGAAGTAGAGAGGCTGGGGACAGGTATCTGTGCCTGGTGGTGCAGGCTCCTTGTGGAGCCAGAAGCACCAGTTGCACCCCCTCCTCTCTCCACTGTGGAATGTCAGAGTTGATTTTTTTATTCCCTCAAGAATCTAAATACAGGTTGCTGAGCTGAACTCACTTTGGGCTAATGGTGCACTAGCACTGGGGCTCCCCCACTAAGAGCTGAGATCACAAAAAAGCTGAAATGACTGAGCTGAGAGCACTGAGCATTGTGCTAGCTAGTGGGGGAGCCTGAAGATATGCTGTGGAACAGAGCAGCTGGCGGAGTGGAGCAGTTGCGGGGACGGCTGGAGCGGATCACGTGACAGCTGGTGGCAGCAGAGCGGAGTAGCTATGGGACGGGTGGAGCGGCCCACAGAGTGAGCGGAGCTGAGCAGTTTTGCAGAGCAGCTCATGGAGCAGAGCAGCTGGTGGAGCGGAGCAGTTCCTGAGGACGGCTGGAGGAGCAGAGTGGAGCGGCTGGTGAAGCGGAGCAGTTCGTGGAGAAGGCGGAAGCAGAACCCACGGAGAGGCAGGGCAGTTGGCCCTGGACCACGTAAGGTGCCCCTTTCTACCCAGGCTGGGGGGAGGGACCTCTACAGATAGACTCTCGAACTCTGGGGTGGCATTGACCAGAGACTTTTGGGTTGTTGGACTTTGGGGTGATTGGACTTAAAACCCTAAGCGGAAAAAGGACAGTGCCAAACGTACTTGGAGGTGGGTTTTTGTTTATGGTTTGTGTTATAACCCTGTTTGTGGTGTTTCTCCAATGGGATGCCGCATTGATTCCTTCCTTTATTAAAAAAGATTTTGCTACACTCAGACTCCGTGCTTGCGAGAGGGGAAGTATTGCCTCCTAGAGGCGCCCAGGGGGGTGTGGTATGTGAGTGTCCCAGGTCACTGGGTGGGGGCTCGAGCCGGTTATGCATTGTGTTACTGAAACGGAACCCCTGGATACTGAACCCGGCCCTTGTTGCTGCCAACTAGAGGGGCAGAAGGGTTACATAGATATTTGCCTAGTTTTACAACAGGCAACACAAAATGCACTAGTGAAGTCAGTGCAAACTACAATTTCATACATACTTGTTTATACTGCTCTATATACTATACACTGAAATGTAAGAAAATGAATTGGAATATAAATATTGGACTATTTTCTAATTATATGGTAAAAATGAGAAAGTCAGCAATTGTTCAGTACTAGTGCGATATGATACTTTTGTATTTTGATGTCTGATTTTGTAGGCAAGTCGTTTTTAAGTGAGGTGAAGCTTGGGGGTATGCAAGACAAATCAGGGGTACAGGAGTCTGGAAAGGTTGTGAGCCACTGGCTTAGGCCAATGAGTTCCACTGGCGAATTGAAAAGAATTCCTTAAATGCACATAGCACTTTTCATCTCAGAGGATCCAAACCCTCAAATCACTTTTCCCAGCCTCTGAAATGCAGCTGCCTGGGGATGGTGAAAGGTAGCAGCAGCCTAAATAGCACAGCAATGAGAGATAGAAACTGAGAACAATATGGAATCCAGCTGAAACTAAAGGAGAAAAGGCACAGAAGTGTAACATCAACAGCCCCCGGTTGTCGTTGGGGAGGATTGAATCTGGGACCGCTAGAGCTTAGGGCATGAGCCTCTATCACATGAACTAAAAGCCAGACTTCTTAGCTAAGGCAGTAGAGCACACTCATTCATTGCTCTCTTTAAGTGGTCTCAATGCCACTAGATGGGACACAACACCACAACCAGGAGGTGTGAGGGTTACATATGCAGGATGGAATGACCAGCATTGCCATTTGCCTAAGGCAAAATAATACATGCAAATAGCAATAATTCACTGATTAACTGAACCAGTCCTGGGGAGTTGCCCTGTATAGAAAGGCAGATCCTGGGGGATTTGAGAGAAGCTGACTGAGTTGAGTAGGAGAACATTCTATTCGAATAACTTGATGCCACCTGTTAATTCTGGATTTATTGTGGTTCATACAACAGGAGCATCTACATGCCCTAACCAAGTTTGATTCCTCCCTGTTTGTCACTTGCCTCACCCCCGTGTTGAGACTGCATAGGCTAGATGATTTAATAGGGCTTTACCACTCCAATCTGTGATGCTAGTGTGCTTAACATTCCCGTAACAGGTGGATTTCAGCATGCATTATACTTGGGTTAGTTCTGGTGTGGGAAGTTAGGGAGACTCTCTACTCAAGCTCCGAGAAGGTTTTCTTTGCTGCCACATGGCCTGTTCCAGTGCCCCCCTGTAGCCACTGGGGCCCAGATCCTCAAAGCAGGTATTTAGATTCCTAACTGTGGTTGCATTCAGTGAGAATTAGGCACCTAAATGGTCATTGGATCAGGTTTATAGGGACCTGAAACCCTTGTATGGTGTGGCAACACTTTGTGGTTTCCCCTAATCCTCTTCCCTTATGTGATGGGGCATCTGCTTCACACTGGCCCATAAGGGGTTAATAGAGCCCTAGGGAGGCTGTGCAGGAGGCAGCCAGTTAGAGATGGGCTGCGAGGAGCAACTAATCAGGGCCAGGCAGGCCCATATAAGAAGGACTGCAGGCTAGAACAGCTTCAGTTGCTCCCTGGTGCATGAGGAGGGAGAACTGGTGGCCTTGCAGGAGGAAGAAGGCTAGCACCTTGGCCAGAGCAGTGCTGGGAGGATCAGGGGAGTGAGAGCCAAGTCCTGACTGGCTGCTAAGACTGACAGAGAGACGCCTGGAGATAAGAGCAGAGAAGGTGCTAGGGCTGCGGGGAAGTGGCCCTGGGAAGTAAACTGAAAGGTTGGAGGGGACACAGAGCATGGCTGCCATCCACAGGGTCCCTGGGCTGGGATCTGGAGTAGTGTGTGGGCCTGGGTCCCCTCCCCCCTCCAAGGTCTTTGGAGCAACACAGGTCCAGAAGCACAAGTGATGGCGGGCGAGACACCACCAAGAGCCAGCGTATTGACCTGGGGAGCTGACCCATAAGATGAACAGCAGGAGGCGCTAACGTGGTGAGTCCCACTCGCTCACACCCTACACACGCCCGCATTGGAAGCGGGATGTGGAAAAATGAGCCACAGTTTGCAGGAGGCTGCATCGGCTTTCCCTGCTGCTGACCCACAAATCTCAGGAGCTCGAGCTATGTGGTATATAACTTAGCACTGCATGGTATCTGGTTATTACAATGCTCTAAATGGCTGTGGCTGGGGAAATATTATATGTTATAAGAACAGCCGTACTGGGTCAGACCAAAGGGCCATCCAGCCCAGTATCCTGTCTACCGACAGTGGCCGATGCCAGATGCCCCAAAGGAAGTGAACCTAACAGGTAATGATCAAGTGATCTCTCTCCTGACGTCCATCACCACCCTCTGACAAACAGAGGCAAGGGACACCCTTCCTTACCCATCCTGGCTAATAGCCATTAATGGACTTAACCTCCATGAATTTATCCAGTTCTCTGTTAAATCCTGTTACAGTCCTAGCCTTCACAATCTCCTCAGGCAAGGAGTTTCACAAGTTAAATATATAAAGATAATATATCATTATACGTTTGTAGAAATTCTTAGAAAAGTAATTGAACTGCGTCATTGCCATACAAACATCATTCTAGCCATTAACATTTATCTAGGAGGGATAATTAGGAACTCTCTGTGCTGAATCATGTAACAATCCTCCACAGAATAAATGGCTGATGACTCAGGCTGCTTTCAACACTTGGCCTCTTGAGTGGCAGTGTTTAATTAACTGTTTAATTAGCTCAGTTTCATTCTTGTTGTGCAACCATCAGGTATAACAGCAGATAATTCTCAGGGAGGGAGGGTGAGTTGCTGACCTGGCTCGTGGGAACTGCCATCTGGGATCAAAGCAGTGGTAGGATCCTATGTCTGACAGTGGCCAGTAGCAACTGCTTCAGAAGAAGTCGCAAGGAACCCTAACATGTGAGTTAGGGTGTCTACACGGGTGGATTCTTCCTAACCCCTTCAGTTAGATGTTGATTTATGCCCTGAAGCATGAGGGCTTATATCACCATGTGATGGGCTGTACTATCCCTAAAAGATACAGTCTGGAGCTGATCACCCAGACAGCTGGACCACAATCAAGGAGCCCCTTGCTCTGCCCTGAAGGCTGGGCTATATCAACAGGAAAAGGAAGTTGAGCAAGGGAGGAGGGACTAGGACAACAAAGACACTAGGGCTGAGGTCAGGCTAGTGATCTGTGGGGTTGCACCCTACAGCGATCACTAGCCTGACCTCGGCCCTAGTGCCTTTGTTATTCAGAGTAGAAGTTTGGTTGCTCTGACTCAAGGCTCTGCGATAAGAGCTGTATGATCTGGGTTCAGTGGCTCCTCTCCTGACCTGATGACAAAGGGAAAAGGAGAGAGCCTGTCTGTGCACTTTGTTTAATAACAAGGGCTGAATGTACACTGAAAACGTACAGTGACACAGCGACATCAGTAATGCAAAATAGCCACGGCCCTTTAGAGACATAGGTATGCCGGGGCAGACAGCGCTGGTCAATGGAAAGAATTCTAACTACCATCTCTTGGGGAGGTGGATTAATTACAGCGACAGGAGAACCTCTCCCGTAGCTGTAGTGAATGTCTACACTCAAGCACTACGGTGGCACAGCTTTGGTTTTAAGAGAACTAGGCATTGCTCTGGCTGGGGTTGGTTAGGAGGCCTTCTTAAAGGGGATATGTTGGTTTTTTTTTGCTAATTTCGTTTCGGCTTCACCTCTCTCGGATCCTCTACACACATCCACGTTTTTATTTCCTCCTGCATATTACACCTGTTTATGTTCTCATTTTCCATAGAGTTTTGCAAACCTTTTCAAATCCTGCTCTTGTTCTCAGTCATGGATGGGCCATAAGCTGTTGTAGGCAATCACATTATAGCACTGGCTCCATAAACTTATCAAGTTCAGTCTTAAAACAAGTTAGGTTTTTGTCCCTGCTACTCCTCTTGGAAGACTGTTCCAGAACCTCACTCCTGCTTTGTCGCTGAAGTGAGGCCCAGTTAGCAGAGGAAGGACTAGTTGTGTAGTGAACTCAAATTGTCAAAGTGAGATTTAGACCCAGATTTTAATTTCAGAAGTATTTAGGCACCTAACTCTCACTGAAATTGATGGGAGTTATGTACCTTTGAGGATCTGGGTCCACACATCTGGCGTGAGGCCTAGACACCAGAGCAAAGCCCAGTTGCCATTTTGCCAACCCCAAATGCTCAACATTAATGAGTCAGACCCCCAAAACATCACGAGATTGGATTAAAACTAATGAGACTTTTCAAGAATAATAAGTTTGCAGTTCTACCTCTTTGACTCCTGGTTTCTGAGCCTTTAGGCTGCACTCTGTTTCCAAGCTTTTCTCTACAACCAAGAGGACTAGAAAATTAATTTTTTTGTTTGAAATGAAAGCTGAGATTCTATGCAGTCTCTTGAGGTTGGGAGCTGGGGCTTTAAGAAATTCACTAGAAATCACAAGACCTATGATAAAATTGCAAGAGTTGGCAACAGTGACGTTGCCATAAAAAGACCAAAGTAAGGCTTTATGGTCACCTCAGTGAGCCCTAGCTATTGGATTGAGACCAAGTTGCTAGAGTAAAGCCCAACAGGAATACACATGACTCAGAGCTTGTCTACGCTACCGCACAGGGTCAAGCTAAGACATGCAATTTCAGCTACCTGAACAGCATAGCTGAAGTTGCCATACTTAGATCTACTTACCATTGTCTTTTCACTGCGGTAAGTCCACAGCTGACGCTCTTCTGTTGACTCCACTTGTGCTCCTCGTTCTGGTGGAGTACTGGAGTCAATGGAAGAGCACTCAGTGGTCAATTTATCTTGTCTATACTAGTTGCGATAAACTGACCCCTGCTGGATCGATTGCTGCCCGCCGATCAGGCGGGTAGTGTAGACAAGCCCTTAGGTAGGTCTTCTGGTTGCTCAGCTTTTCTGAAATCTGGACTTTTGAATCAGAGGGATACAAAAATATAATCAATAACTTAAAATTAGATCAAGGAGAAATTTTTTGGTGAATAATAAATTCACCAAACAACGAATTTTTCAAGGCATTGAAACACTTAATTATTTCAGGTCAAATTTGGCAGTTTCAGCTGAAAAAAATTTTGGAAATGACAACCATTTTGACAGTTTCAAAATAACTTCTTCAGGCTGGAAAAAACGTTGATCCGAATCAACATTTGAAACGCATTTGACCCACATGAATGTTTTTGCAGTTTTTCATTTAGTTGAGAAAAATCAAAAATTCTGCTTGGCTTTAAAATGAGCCACATTTTCTCCTCAGTGGTTCTGCCACTGAAACAAAAAATCAATTATTTACTCAGCTCTTCCAAAACCTTTAGAAGTTGCCCATATTAACTTTCCTCTAAAATCCCAAATGCAACATCAACTAACACAGTGGTTCTCAAACTTTTTTTTTTCCCGCGAACCACTTGAAAATCGCTGAGGGTCTCAGTGGCCCACTTAATGACTTTTCCAAATGTTTGTACCCTTAGCTAACTATTGTAAAGCGCTTTGGATAAAAGCACAATATAAAAGAACCCTTAATTATTAACTTTTTTGTTCTACAAATAAAAGCACCCAACTCATATTCTGATATCAGTAGTCTTACCTTTCTAATGCGATGAATGTGCCTTCTCTCCCCGCACTGTGGCAGCCCCTGAGCTGGCACTGGGAAGGAACTAGGGGTCTTTCCCTCTCTCCTCTGCCACAGCAGCCCCGAGCTGAGGCTGGGAAGGAGGGCCATTTCTCCCTCACAGCCGCAGCCCTGGAGCTGAGGAAAGTCACCTCTTTCTCTGTCCACCACAGCTCTGCACATCCCAAATTCCTCCCATCCCCTCTTCTCACCCCACTGTCACCTCCCACCTACTCCCTATTCCCCCCTAAGGCCACGACCTCACCATACATGTGCATCTTCTCCAGGGTCCAGGCACCTAATTAGTGGACCAATGCCTGTGTGGGTGGCCCTTCATTCTCTCGTGTGCGCCTGGGCAGCCGCACACCTTAGAGGGAACTATCCGCAGACCACCTGAATGGATCTCTGGTCCACGGACCCCAGTTTCAGAACCTCTGAACTAACATACCCAATGCTGTGATTTGGAGCAAACTTTTCTCCAGCTCTTGTTTGAGTTGATTAGCAGATCCCTACTTCTAGCAATGTAACCTCACTTACTTTGGCACTTCTTTGATGCTTCATAATTTTTAATCTCTGCTGCCAAAACCCTAGATTTATGATCTGCTCACAGTAGTGTTAATGCCATTCTAATTATGGTTGCCATTGGATTGATCTCTTGCCATGTACTTTGCCTGATCGTTTCCTGCTGTGTATTCTGCAGTTCACTCCACTCGACACTCTGCTGCTGCTTGCCCTCATTTCTCTGCTCTCAACTATTTTTTTCATGTGAAGAAATGTTACCTGCATTACAATGACTGCTGCTACCTGTATGGTCGGGGTAATCTATCCTAGATTTTTCACCAGGACTCTGGAATCTATTCCCAATTTTTCCACTGATCCTAGTGCATGATGCTGGAGCAGGACTCCAGGAATACTCTGTACACACCCATACATCACAGACAGGCTCAGTAAAACTCAGAATCATAAATCCCACTTCTGTATTTCAGTGACTTGATTAGAGGAGCTCCCCTACTTGCCTGTCACAACAGTTGTTGCTCTGGTTTATTGTCAAATAGCCTGGCCAAAAGAAATGATAGATTTGTGATTAAGGGACGAGCTGGGGCAATCTGACTTCAATGCCTTGCTCTGTCACAGATTTCCATTGTGAGCTGGGGCAAGTCATGTGATCTTCCTATGGCAGAGTTCTCTGCCTGTGAAATGCGGATAGTTATGCTTCCTTTGTCTGTCTGGTCTACTTAGATTGTAAGTTCTCTGGAGCAGGGACTTGCTCTTACAATGTGTTTGTGGACAAAGCACTCCAATGGGATCTTGATTGGAATTTTTAGGGGCTATATTAATATAAAATAATTAATAGCAATTGTCATTTTCTGTCTCCCCAAGCACCTGAATTCCTTCTTAAAGCGTCTCTTTCCCCCAGGAAGCTTCCAACCCTGTTCTGATGGACCAGAAATTCGACTCCCTGGCCCTGCAAGATATCTCATCACCATGGCTAAAAACCCTGGATGTGTGCCACAGAGATGAGAGGCTCTATTTCTAGATATAAAAAAATCTGCTACTTCTCTCCCACGGCAGAACAATTATTTAGCTTCACTTGGTGTTTGTACAACCTCACTCACACCCTTGGTGCCAGAAAAGTGTTGTCATAAGTAAAATAACCAATAATTAAATGATTTTAATAATTCGTGTCTTGGCCTCCTGGTGAGGAATGCAATAATCTCAAAGTGGGGATCAATAAAATCACTGCATGGCACCGTCATTTATAACTGCATCTCTGACCTGTAACAGTCAGGCCTAAATCTCCAGAACTGGAGCTGCAGAACCTATGTTGGCAAAGCCGCTGGTTCTTTTACAGGAATGCTTCCACTGGGGGGCAAGAGCTGACACTGCTGTCAGTTCCGCTTGTGGTGCAAAGGTGATCATCTCATCAATTAGCCCGCATAGTTCTCTATCCATCATAACAACACCTAGCTCTTAAGTAGCACTGTCCATCCATAGAACTCAATGCTAACAGTTCTCCAGCTGTATGGCTGAGGTCATTCTTGATCAAACCCATTGCTAGTGGTCCTGGTGAATGTAAGGTGTGATTTAACTTCCACAACAGTTACTTCCCATTAGGGTGACCAGACAGCAAGTGTGAAAAATCAGGACGGGGGTGAGGAGCTTGTATAAGAGAGAGACCCAAAAATCAGGACTGTCCCTATAAAATTGGGACATCTAGTCACCCTACTTCCCATAAAGGTGTAGATGTATTTTTAGGGATAGTTTGTCCATATGAGCCATTCGGCTGCATTGCCAAAGGATTTTTTTTTTTTTTTGTAGGCACAACCTTTGGGGCTGTTTCGACTCGAGCAGGTATCCACGCTATTCATCATATTTTGATAGCACCGTTCACCCTAGTAGCTGTTCAAGGCCATTTAGGCCTGCAAAGCTCTGTCCGCAGTGGATCCAGCAATTCTCCTCTCCCTGGTACTGCCTTATCCCTCTAAAACTTGGAGCATAAACACAATAGCTGGTGATGTGGCACGCCATGAAGCTTTCACTGGCACGAGGTTGAAGCCGGTTGACCTGCCTGACACACTTGCATTTTCTCCACTCGTGCCAATTGCAGTCATCCCACGCTCACAGCAATGGAAAAATGCTCTCTCCCACACAGCATTGTGTACACACTGCGCGACTTGAAGATGCTTCCTGTTTAGGAGGCGGAAACCATCCCTAAAATTATGTGGGAGGCGATAGGCCCCAGTGTTTACAGAAAATAAGGTCTACTCTAGTCTCTGATGCAATCTTGCTAATTAATAATTAGTGGGTTAATTATTAATTAGCAAGATTTACCCAGCCTTCTCCTTGCTCTGGAGCAAGATTTAACTCCACCCCAGTGTGTACATTCTCTTTTCTCCTCTGTTTGAAAAAGAATCATAACCATGGAGTTTAGAGAGAGAAAACTCCTAGCAGGCTGTTTCCTTCTGCCACTGCACTGGGTTCTGCACATGTGGGCCCAGTCACAGGATCGGGGCCTAATTGCTTCCTTCCTTTTGATTCCCTAGTGCACTCTGTCTGTTCTTTTTAGGCCTTGCAAGCAGCTGCCCACTGGCAGACTGCAGCAGCTGCACGGACCCCTAATGAAATCACTGGAGCTCTGCGCGGATGCAGTGATTCGGCTGCACGGAGCAGGTTGCAAGATCAGGGCTTTAGTTTTTAAGCTCTTCAAGGCAGGGCCCATTTTTATCTTTGGGTTTGCATAGCAGTGAGCACATTGTCAGTGCCAAACAAATAGGAGCTAAATAGGCATCAATCAAGGGAGCGATACAGCATCTCATGGGAAAGGCAAAATCCTCCAGCATGCAATAGGGCTAGGTTAAAATTTTCAAACTTGAGTGACCAAAGATGGGTATTTAAAATCTATAGGTAGGCAATTAATTCAGTGCGATGATTTTTTTTTAAGGTGTTGAGCACTCCCGTCCACTTATTTAGGTGCCTAAATATGGATGTATGTGCTTTGTTTTGGACCCCAGCTTTGCAAAGCATTGGTTTTAAAGCTTTTCCTGACAACCACTGTATATAATACTTTGCTGATGGACAAGCAGCTGTATTAGCACCTTTATTTTTAACTTTCAGCGCCACCATGCGGGCATGTTTATACACTCTCATTTGTGGGTCATAACCCTGAATGCCAAAGCATAATGATTCATTTAAGGAGCATTTCAAACACTATGTACATTAGTAGCTGCTTCACTTTTTTTTTTTAATCTGAACCTGTACAGCTTTGGGGTGAAAATTTTACTGGGAGTGGGAGAGAGGAAGTGGGCTGGGGTGACATGAGGGGTTTTAAGCTACAATGTTGGCTACCCTATACATTTTACAGTGGTAAGATTTCTTCCTAAATCCAGCTTCCATAGCTCTACTGGCTCTGCTTTTTTCTCATTGCCACCTCTACCCATAGGCACCGACTCCATGGGTGCTCAGGGGCTGGAGGGTGTTCCGCAGCCAAGCTCCCTGCCCCAGCTCACCTCCACCTCCTCCCCTGAGGGCGCCATGTCCCTGCTTCTCCTCCCAGGCTTGCCATCATGAAACAGCTGTTTCCCGGTGTAACAAGCTGTGGGAGGGAGGGGGGAGGAGTGAGAACTGGGCGTGCTCAGGGGAGGAGGCGGCGATGAGGCGGGTCCGGGCTGGGGATTTGGGGAAAGGGTCCAATGAGGCAGGTAGAGGGCGGAGTTGGGGTGGGGACTTTGGGGAAGGGGTTGGAATGGGGTGGGGCAGGGGGCATGAGCACCCACCAGCACCAGGAGAAGGTTGCACCTATGCAGGCTCTATCCACATCCTTGGACCTCATTGGCTACTTAAGCAGTGTGTAGGGTGGTCCTGGTAATAAGGGCCTGGCCTATAGCTGATGGAAGGTGGATTCTAGCCCTGACTTGCTAGGACCGATCACTCCACTACTCCATGCTTGTAGGGGCTGTTCACACATGACGTTACTGATGCCTAGTGTAGGGCACTCTTATTTCTAGAACACTTATTCTGGAGCACGGAGTTCTTCGGGAATAGCCATTGTGCTTTAAATTCATAGTTAGTACCCATTACGCCTCTGGCATTTAGGACAGCGACGAAGTTCCACCACTCCTGTCTGTTTCTGGCACGTCTTTCAGTGGTTCCCCAGCTGTGCCCCAGGTTTTTCGGCTCAGCTTCCACAGCTCTTTGCCATGTTTTCAGGTGGCCTCGTTTTCTCTTGCCTTCAGGTGTCCCTCTTATTGCTATTCGGGTGGTGGAATCCATTTCTATCCAAAGTACATCGGCAATCCATCTCCAAAGCCTCCTGGTAATGATGCCATATCTGCTTGGCTGTACTGTGCAAATAGGTCTCGGTTTGGGCTTGTTCTGGGCCAAAAGATACAAAGGCTTTTTTCCTGAGGCAGGTTGTATGGAATGAAGACAGACTGGACATGTCATACGTTATCATGCCCCAGCATTCTGCACTGTAGTGTTGAAAGTACACACCTCTGATAAATCTTGAGTTTGGTTTTGTCATTGTATTTTGATGATTTCCAGATTGTATTTAAGCTCCTGAAGGTGTTCCTCGCTCTATTGATTCTGTTTATACCCATCTTAATTTAAATTTAAAATTAACTTTCAGGTGTAAACAAACTCTTACTTTCCCTTCCCTGACATTTGTCTGTCTGATCTATTTAGAATATAAACTCTTTGGAGCTGGGACTGTCTCTTATTATGGGTTTGTCTACACAGAAAAATAATCCAGAATAAGAAAGCATGTGAATTTAAAGTAGATTAACTATTCCTTGTTAACTCTGTGTGGACACCATTATTCTGGAATAAGAGTGCCTTGTCTCAAATTAGTTTAATCCCAGTGGATTAAACTAATTTATAGTAAGGCATTTTTATTCTGGGAATAAGAATGGAGTAACCAATTAGCAAAATTAGTCTGGAATAAGACCAGGTGTAAATAAGGTCTGAATGTTTCACACAGTGAAACCCTGCTCTCTAGGGTGACCAGATAACCCAATTTTACAGGGACAGTCCTGATATTTGGAACTTTGTCTTCTACAGGCACCTATTACCCCTGGCCTGATTTTTCACACTTGCTGTCTGGTCACTCTACTGCTCTCCCTTGGGTTTTGTAATCCCACAGGAATAGAAACAATAACAACCCGTGACAGGGCTCCCAGGAAGTCCTATAAAGAAACCAAAACCTGGACATCATAGAGCCTAAATTTATCATTTTAGCAGCACAGCTCCCAGGAATGTGCATTCAGGGGAACTCAATTGCTGCTGCACAGGGCTCTGTGGCGCTTTCCTCCCCCCACCCCCCTTCACATCTCTCCCCTCTCAGCCTCCCCCGCCCCAGCGTCTCAGCTCGCGCACGCGCAGCTCCGCCGCACGGAACCTTTCTGCCCCCGGCCAGAAAAGCGTCGGCGCTTGGTGGCCCGCCGGGCGGCTCAGCCGAAGGACCGGACAAGATGGCGGCCCCCATGAGGGAAGGGGCCGAGGGGTTGCCCGGCGGCTCCGAGCCCGGGGCGGCCCCCTACGGGAACTTCCCCAATTACTCCCGCTTCCACCCGCCCGAGGGCCGCGTCCGCCTCCTGCCGCCGGCGCTGCTGGGCCGGCTCTTCCCCGCGGGGCCCTCCCCGCTGCTGGGGCTGGACGTCGGCTGCAACTCGGGGGTAAGCGGCCGCGCGGGGCTCGGGGAGGGGACACTCGGGTCACGGTAACATGGGAAGGGGGCCGGGATAGCCTGGGGGGCAGTGAACGGGGGTAGCACAGAGGTGGGGGGGCTGTGCCCAGGGGGTTAACATGGGGGGGGTGGAGCTCGGGGAAGCATGGGGGGCAGTGGAGTGGGGGTCCCATGGAGATGGGGGGGCAGTGCCCAGGGGGTTAACATGGGGGGGAGGAGCTGGGGGAAGCATGGGGGGCAGTGGAGTGGGGGTCCCATGGAGATGGGGGGGCAGTGCCCAGGGGGTTAACATGGGGGGGGAAGAGCGGGGGGAAGCATGGGGGCAGTGGACTGGAGGTAGCATGGAGGTGTGGGGGCAGTGCCCAGGGGGTTAACATGGGGGGGGGAAGAGCGGGGGGAAGCATGGGGGGCAGTGGAGTGAGGGTCCCATGGAGATGGGGGGAGGCAGTGCCCAGAGGGTTAACATGGGGGAGGGAAGAGCTGGGGGAAGCATGAGGGGCAGTGAACGGGGGCAGTGCCCAGGGGGTTAACATGGGGGAGGGAAGAGCTGGGAGAAGCATGGGGGGCAGTGGAGTGGGGGTCCCATGGAGATGGGAGGGCAGTGCCCAGAGGGTTAACATGGGGGAGGAAAGAGCTGGGGGAAGCATGGGGGGCAGTGGACTGGGAGTAGCATGGAGATGGGGGGTGGGGGAGTATGGTGGGGCCGTGCCCAGAGGGTTAACATGGGGGAGGGAAGAGCTGGGTGAAATATGGGCAGCATTGGACTGGGGGTAGCATCAGATGGGGGGACAGTGTCCAGGGGGTGTACATAGGGGACGGAAGACCTGCGGGTAACATGGGGAAGGGGCAGTGGATGGGACTAGCATGGCAGAGGGGAAGATCCTGGGGTAGCATTAGGGTTGCCAAGCCTCCCGGATTGGCCAG
Source organism: Gopherus flavomarginatus (assembly GCF_025201925.1). Classification (NCBI taxonomy): domain Eukaryota; kingdom Metazoa; phylum Chordata; order Testudines; family Testudinidae; genus Gopherus; species Gopherus flavomarginatus. The sequence goes on along the minus strand of NC_066632.1, from coordinate 23,330,116 downwards.
GAGTCTTCCAGTGTCGGCCTTGATATCGGTGGCTACTGAAACCAATCCAGGAGATTTTAACAGGACAAAATCCGGTCAGCGGTGCAGCAGGGCTGAGGCAGGCTCCCTACCTGCCTGACTCTGCCTGGCTCCTGGAAGCAGCCGCCAGGTCCGGTTCCTAGGTGCAGGGCATGCCAGGGGTTCTCTGCATGGAGCCCCTCCACCCCCACCCCAAGCACTGACTCTGCAGCTACCATTGGCCGGGAACCACTGGAATCTAGTTTTGCAAATCTAGTTTTCCTTTCTTTTGCCCTAATGCCTGAAAGTTGAAACAAAAATGTTTTGGGATGAAATGAAATGACAGCTCTAGTCCTGATCACTTGTGGTTATTTTAAAATCTCATGGTAATTTTCATAAAGTTGGTGTTTTGGCAGTATTTCAAGGCTCCTACCTACATTCTATTTCTCTAAATTCCCCCTGTATTTTACCTGGAATATTATGTATTTGATGTATGTTTTTGCTGTGAACTGTATGTAGATGTGGTGCATTCTACTCCAGAAGTGGCTGTTTCTTTAGTGTATAGAGAAACGATCCAGTGTGTGAATTGGACAGGACTTTAAAAATGGCTTCTGCAGATTAAGAGGACTTTATTATACTGAGAACTATATTTAAAAAATGCATTTGAGTGAAAGTACTGCTTTGCATTCTGCTTTGGATTCATTTGTGTTGTTATTTGTTATGGTGGTTCTTAATCTCCTTGCATTATCTGAGTGATTCTAGACCTCATTTCAAATGAACTTTCATGAGATCAACTAAACATCCGGTCATTAGGCCACAGTGTCTAAAATGGGAGTTCTCAACTTTTCTTTCTGATACCTCTGACGTGCTATAAAAACTCCATGGCCCACCTGTGCTGCCACAACTGTTTTTCTGCATATAAAAGCCAGAGCGAGCCGTGGTGGGTAGCAAGCAGGGCAATTACATCGGGTCCCATGCCTCAGGGGCCCCTGTAAAGCTAAGTTGCTCAGGTTTTGGCTTCAGTCCCAGGTGGCAGGGCTCAGAGCTCCAGGCTTCAGCACCGTGCCGCATGGCTTTAGCTTTCTGCCCTGGGCCCCAGCAGGTCTAACACCAGCCCTGCATGGTGGACCCCCTGAAACCTGCTTGGGGTCAGGCCTGGACCCCTGGTTGAGAACTGCTGGTCTAAAATACAGAAGCCAAAGAGAAAATGTTTGACCACTAGAGGGCACTGTATCCCTACGTAACCTAATACTCTTTTTACTTGCACAGAGATAAACACAGCTGTGTTTATTCCTTGGTATCATGTCATTTGGGAATTTCACCAGCAGCTTTGATGGTAGGAGACACATTTTCCTATTCAATGGAACAGCCTGAAAAAGGAAATGGAAGGGAAAGCCCTGACAGTACCTCTTACGGCTTTATAAATATTTTCCCATGAGTAATTTGGAGGACGAAGTGCATTATTATCAATATGGCCTTCTAAATCCTCTATTCAGGTTATTAGAGTCCTCTGAGGCTGCGTGATCCTGATTATCACTTTAATGCCTCTAAAAGGGGGATAACACATAGGGAGGTCGTGAGGCTTGGATAATGAACATCTTTGAAAGCCCTTAGAGATCTTCAAAGAGAAAGTGCAGTGACTTTTATTTTGTCCTGGTTCCAGAAAGGATGAATCCATCAATGGGTTGCCCTACTCTGCTGGACATTGAAACCTCAAGAAAAATCTGAGACCTGATCCTTGTATCTCAGTGGGCCCATATATCTTGGTGATACGTTACTGAGCATGCTGAATGAATCCATGCTGTTTTTCCTTCTGCAGGAGCTAAGCGTTGCTCTCTACAGACACCTCCTTGGTCTACAGGAGAACGAGGCCAGCCGTGATCAGCCTGTGGTTGGGAAGATCCTGAACCTCCTGTGCTGCGACATCGACGCAGGACTGATCGAGAGAGCTCAGCGATGCAGTCCCTTTCCTGGCTCCATCTCCTATGCCACCCTGGATGTCATGGATGCTAGTGCCCGGGAGTTGTTCTTGAGCTCCTATCTGAGCAGGTTCAGCCGTTCCACCTTTGACATCTGCTTTTGTATGTCAGTGACCATGTGGATCCACCTGAACCACGGGGATGATGGCCTGGTGGAGTTCTTATCCTACCTTTCGTCTCGGTGCAACTACCTGCTTATTGAACCCCAGCCGTGGAAGTGTTACAGAGCAGCCGCCCGGCGCCTCCGGAAGCTGGGTAGGAATGATTTTGACCACTTCCGCTCTCTGGCCATCAATGGGGACATGGCAGAGAGGATAACCCAGATTTTAACTGAGGATGGTGGCATGGAACTGGTGTGCTGCTTTGGTAGCACAAGCTGGGACAGGAGTCTCTTGCTTTTTAAATCAAACAGATTGACTCAAAAGCAACTGTGAGAAAGGGGAGTCCTGTGCCCAGGGACGGGGGAAGGGGGGAGTCATGGTCTGAGCATAGAACTGGGAGCCAGGAGCTTCTGAATCTGCATCTCAGATCTCACACTGATTCCTCTCACCTCCCTCTGCCTCAGTTTCTCCTTCTGCAGAATGAGGATGATAATTGTGACCTATCTCTTGGAGTGCTCGGGTAAAGTGCGTTTGAAGATCAAGTGCCATATAAGTTCTTTGTACATACACAAGTTATTTCATGGAAAGACGGTGCATTTACCTTTCCCCGGGGATTCTCCGGGGAACAAGAATACACTTCCATTTATCACCTATGAGAATCTGTTTCTTCCCTCAGATAATATTTTTTATAGTTCTGTTTTTATGACTGCGCTTCCTAGCAGTTTGTAAGTGATAGCTGATGGGCAGTTCTAAAGGGGTGTGGATTTGGCTAGCCTTAAGAGCTGCCCAAACAGTATCAAGGCATCTTTGCTGCCATGTGTCTCATAAACAAACTTCAGCAGTCTGCCAAAATGTGTGGACTTTGATCGTCCCATGGAGTGAAGTTTTTGTGGGGCATGTATCCATATAATACAAACAAAAGTGAGAGCTGTTTGACAAATAAACTATTTTTTATTTTTAATTAAACATGCATTTTATTTTTTCTCGTCAACTTTCTACTCAACCATTGAGTCTATCCAGTTACATTTTAGGAATCAAGGGTTCTGCTAATTGAATTTATAGTACAATTGCATAATAAAAGCAATGCCTTTGCCTGTATATCTGTATATTAGTCATAGGAAAATAATACTTCATGAAATCAGGGGGCTTGGTTGTAATACCTTCTTTTAAATTTAATGGGGAAAAAACTATTTTCAGGTAAGGCGACTGTAATCAAATTTAAAAAAGCCTTAAAATGTGGGAAATACACAGTTAAGGAATTGTCAAATTTCTTTATATATAATCTTTTTAGCAATTTCCTTTTTTCTTACATTTTCTTTAACGATACTAATGATTTTCAACATATTTCCGATCTTATATCTACTTACTGTTCTTCTATGTATAATAAAGATAATTAGTAAGATTTGCATGTATTCTGAAAAAACTGATTAAAGGTACCTTGTGGTATAGTTATAATTTGCATACTTCAAAAACTTTAGGTAGGTGTAAGTTTGTAAGATACTCCAGTTACATGTCCCACTGTTTTCTTACAATACATCTCCAGGTTTCACTCCAACTATTCTGTATGTTATTAGTATCATTAAAGGCAATATACAGATATAAACATTGAAAGGGAAAATTGACTTCAGTGACACAATCTTCTCCTAGGAGGAGGAGTTCTCTTACTAACCTTTCATGCAGTTGGGCAGAATGCCAGAGATTACATATCTATATGATACTAGCTTTTCTGCTCCCCCCTTATGGGAGCTTTCTAAGTGACAGTATAATTGTGTGTAGTGCTTGAGGAAACAATAAAGAAACCCCTAATGAGCTTAAATTTTAAACCAACTCCTGTACAGCCAGCCAGAGAGTTCTAAAGGCAAAGGGTGAGTGAAACTAGCTGTTGAAATCTCTGAATAATTATTGGCAAACAAAGGTATATTTCCTTTTGTGATCCCTGCCCATCCAGGTCATCAAAGTCCTCATGGCTAGTGTTCAAAGGTGTCAATCAATTGCTGTCACTCATAATAGTTTAAATTGTTGCTTTCAGACATACAAATTTGTTCAAAGAAGTAAAGTAATAGTAATTGACTGTTATAAAACCTCCTTTCACCCAGCAATCGTTCTGCTGTAAGGGCTCACTAGATCGTCTGGTTTGACCTTCTGTATGTCACAGGCCATGAACGCCCTCTGGCACTTGTACGCTAAACCCAACAATTGAAATGAGATGAAAATATTACAGCCCCCAGGAGACTGGATTAGATCATTATGTGCCACAGGCAGAGAGTAGGAGGGACCGCAGTGCACCAATACTTGAGTCCCCTGCAATGGCAGGGAATTGATTACATAAGATATACCCAGATAATCCTGGGAAGTGACCCACACGCTGCAGAGGAAGGTGAAATCCCCCAAGCTTGCTGCCAATCTGACCTGGGGGAAAATTCCTTCCCATACCAATGTATGGCAATCAGTTAGACACTGTGCAGGTCCAACCAGCCAAGCAGCTGAGAGAGGATGTTTGGTGCCACCTCAGAGCCCTGACTCACCCCGCCCAATATCCCATATCCAGCCATGGCCATCCCTGATGCTTCAGAAGAAGGTGGTTTTAAAAGCTTTCCCAGAATACAGTGTATTAGAGGTGGGGGCAGGAACTATCCCTTCCTGACCCCTGCCAGTGTCTGGCTGAAACTCTGAACCATGAGCTTTAGGAATACAATACCTAAATCAGAAGTAAGCCCTGCGCTCTACCATCACAAGCAACCCCCACGTACAATTACAATTGTAAATTTGTGGCTGCTGTGTAAAAGCTACGGTATTTGCTCAAACAATGAGGAATCCATGTGGCACCTTAGAGATGAACACATTTATTTGGGCAGAAACTTCTGTGGGCTAAAACCCACTTCATCAGATGCAAAGAGTGAAAAAACAGTAAGCAGAATATTTATATTCTAGCACATGAAAAGATGGGAGTTGCCTTACCAAGTGGGAGCGGTGGGGGGGTCAATGCTAACAAGCCAATTCATTTAAGTCGGAAGTTGCCTATTCTCAGCAATTTACGAGAGGGGGGTGAATACTAAGGGAGGGAAAATTACTTTTGTAGTGCTAACCAGGCCCACGCAATCAAGTCAGCTCATTTCCAACAGTTGATGAGACGGTGTGAGTATCAGCAGAGGGAAAATTACCTTTTGTAGTGGCCCATCCTCTCCCAGTCTTTATTCAGGCCTAATTTGATGGTGTCCAGTTTGCAAATTAATTCCAGTTCTGCAGTTTCTCGTTGAAGTAGCAGGAAAATATTTTAATCCAAGTAACTGGTCGGTAGTGGTATGGATTTTCAGTCTCCAAAGACTTAACTTCCTTTACCCCTTGCCCTATGGGGAAGTCAGCTGGGCAGAGTGGTTGGATTGTGAGCCCCAGAAGGCTTGTTTTATTCTAGGTTGCTAGATCTTCCACCTTTCAGCATGGAATAAACAAGTTTCCACATCTCATGATTATGAATCTTGTTGCAACAGATTTTAAAACTTGGACTGTGTTAGCTATTGATGGTGAGAAAATGAATCTGCCATCGATTTCGCTAAAGAGCCAACCCATCCCTCAATCTCTGCGCCGTAGATTTTTCTGTAGCGCCTATCACCTGGGTAATTAAGGGCATATCTCTGTGTGCAATGTGCCAGAGGCATGGCCAGACTGGTCCAGCTGCGCTGTTGCCGTGCGTGTGGTGAAGATGCTCTAGGCCGAGTGACAGAAGCTAAGTCGGCGGGAGGAGCTCTCCTGTGCACACTGGTGCTTACGCTGGCCTCTTTTACTTGGTGTGGGGGGTGGAATGTTCACACCCCTGAATGACATACATTTTGCTGACATGGTAGTGTAGACATGGCCTCAGAGTCTGACCTACTGCCCCTTGCGGTTGATGGAAAAGCTCCCACAGCCTTCAGCGTTTGTGAATCCGGGACTCTCCCCACAAGACCACAAAATCTCTCTCCTGGCGACTAAGCCTACCCTTTTACACCCTACTTATCTATTGCTGTGATCTAAATTGTCCAGTTGGTGGCGCTGATGCACCACAGAATCCCGGCTCTTGGAAATCTGTATCGTTCAGTATTTGCTGCTGCTTTTTTCTCCAAATGTTTCTCTCTCTAAACCTTTCAGATCAGACAGATTCAAGGTTCACATTAAAACGGCAGGAGGGGGGAAGCAGGGCTGCCCAGGGAGGGGCAAGTGGGGCAATTTGCCCCAGGCCCTGCAGGGGCCCCTATTAGAATATAATATTCTATAGTATTGCAACTTTTTTTATGGAAGGGGTCCCCAAAAGTGCTTTGCCTTGGAGTGAATCCTCTGGGTGGCCCTGGGGGGAAGCAGCTTCCTCCTCTGCAGCAGAGCTCATCCGCTCTGCTTCCTGGTTACTGCTGTAACTCCTCCCCTGTCCCTCCAGGGGATTATTTGTATTCTTGTCCCACCAAGAAACTTTTGAAGAGCAATGCGCCAAGATGGCGGCAGGAATTAGCCAAACTGTCTAGCTGGGGACATTTGCCCTCTACCCCTCTGAAGAGACCCCTGGCCCATGCTATTTCCCATCTCCTCTGTGATTCCTCACCCTCCCTACCTGGTTTCATTCCCTTTGTGGATTACACAATACAAACCGTGGGTTTAGGTGGATTCACAGAGCCCACACCAGTGTGAATCGGGAGTAAGTCCTGTTGCATTCAATGGCATTAACTCTGGATTTACATCAGTGGGGCTTAGATCAGAATCTGATCCAGTACAGTTTGAATGTAGGGGCTGCTCAGAAATGTTGGTCTACACACATACATACAAATCTTATTCACAGAAACATGTGCACAGAAGAGCAGGACCAATGCTCATAGCTTGGTCACAGCTGGAGATGGGTGAGATCTTTGGACCAAAACTGCCCCCCCGACCCCCCAGCAGATTTGCAGAAGTATCCATTTTGCCCAATTGTTTCTTTAAAAAACAAACATCAGAGAAAGTCAAAATGTTTGGTTTTGACAGATTCCAAATGAAACATTTTGATTTTGGGGGGATTCAAGGTGAGTTTTCATTTTGAAATTTCCTTTCATTTTATTTGTAAAAATTCAAAACCACTAACACATGCTCAAAATGAAAGTGACACAATCCTGTAGGAACATGTCCATGTAGGGGGAAAAAAAAATTGAGGAAAAAAATTGAAGAAAAGCCTTTCAGAATTTTCTTTTGGGGGGAAATTTTGAAATTCTTTGGTTTTGTTCTGACTTGGCACAACCTAGACCTCCCCAACTGCAACTTGATACCATTGCTCCTTATTCTGTCATCTGCCACCACTGAGAACAGTCTGGATCCATCCTCGTTGGAGCCCCCTTTCAGGTAGTTGAAGGCTGCTATCAAATCCCCCCTCACTCTTCTCTTCTGCAGACTAAACAATCCCAGTTCCCTCAGCCTCTCCTCGTAAGTCATGTGCCCCAACCCCCCAATCATTTTTGTTGTCCCAGCTAGATAGGAAAAGGGGGCTTAGGTGTCCCAGTATGTAAAGGGGGAGGTTGCTAAAGGAAAAGGCTGAGAACTGTGGCACGAGACCATGCTTCTTTCTGTACCCATCTCCTTGTAATTTAGAGCAGTGGGAGGGGGGTAGGTAAGACATGAGTGGCCATGGGACAGCTGGGTTTGTAGTGTTGCAGAGTTGCATCATGCTCACTAGTTTAACAGTAATAGCTGCTAGTCTAAGATCCAGTCATGATGATGAGTCCAACCCCTATGTGTCAAACTGGATCAGACATAGCTACTGTCCTGCCAAATGGGGCAAACTAAATGACTGTTGAGAGGTCAGTGGCAAGCTATGCAAGTGTCTTAGCCCAGCTGGAAAGAGGAATATTGTGACTGAAATAGAAAGAAACCTGGGAATCTTCTGGCCTTGTGTTTAGAGCCAGTTGGAATTTTTTTTTTAATGCAGAAAATTTTGACCCTTTTAGTTGAAAAACTAGAAAGCCACCCATGTTTGGCCGAAAACTGACCAAAAAAATCAATTTGGGGGCAGGAGGGATGAAAACTGACAATTTTGGGATGAAACCTGCTGATTTTCCATCATGCATTTTCATTTTTCAGATTGAACATTGTTAGGAACGGGGACACTTCTCATGAACGTTTTTCTTTCCGTTGGGGAAAAAAAATGTTTTGACAGACAATTTCCAGCCAGCCCTAATTACGACCCTAGTTTAACTCTTGAGCTGCAGTCACTATCCAAGCTCTCTCCTGCGGCCAACCTTCACAACCTTGGAAAGTACCTGGCATCCCCTTGGAGCCTGATTTTTAGAGGTGACAATCTCCTGTTGCGTTGGCGTCAGCTGAGTGCTTGGGGAAGTCAAGCCCCCTACTGGCTGATCCAAGCGTCATCTCAGGAAACTGCCCCTACAACTACCGATGTGATGGATTGGACTGAGATTGGATAGGACAGAAGCTTTCCAAGCCATTATGCGTATGAGAAGAAGGATAGTCCAGAGGTTTGATCCCCAAACACAGTCAATTCCCTGCTCCAACATGGGCTTCCTGAGTGATCTTGGCAAAGTCACTCGGCCTCTCTGTTTGTCAGTTCTCCAGCTGTACAATAGGAATAACCCTTCCCTACCTCACAGCTGGGCTGTGTGGGTGACTACGTTAAAGATTGGGCAACGGGAGCTGTCTGAATACCGAAGACAGATAGATACGATCTGGAGGAGCTGCTTGTTCCCTGTCCATCATTCACTTCCGGTTGGTTTCTCAGCTAGCTCCCATGATCCCTGTGTAGACAGAACTCAGCCAATCTGGATTTCTGATCATCTTGTTCGCTGGCTTTCTCTGAAACAACTGGGTGAGCTCAGCATTGAGCTTGAAAATAAGAGCTGCTCAGTCACAGAAACGTGGTGCTGGAAGGGACTTGGAGAGGCAGGATCAAATAAATCTAGGTCATCTCTGGCCGGGGTTTGTCCAGCCAGTCCTTAAAAACCTCCAGTGATGGGGATTCTGGTCACCTCCAGTGTCATGGGTGTTGGGTAGGTTCCCCCTGAAGAAAGAAGTCCAAAGACCCTGGGTTCTAGGGACTCTGATTACCCTTTAATTAACGACTGGATCAGTAGCAGCACCATTGAAGTGGAATTACCCAGCATAAATGAGAACAGAATGAGGTGCTGGGAGCCCAGGCAGGGAACAAGGGTTGATGCAGGAACCTGGTTGATTAGGAGACAAATTCCTCACCCAGACATGGGGCAGGGGGAGAGGTGTGGACAGCAACCTGGGGAAGAGTGCAAAGGAGTGGCAGGCCGGCTTTGTAGGCTCAAGGGTTGGGAGCCAGGGCTGGTTTGGTTTGGACTAGGGACTTCTGTCTGCTGGAGAGTTAGAGCTGAACTTGTCGAAGAGCAGAGGTGGGAGGGAAAGTGATTTTAGTACGGAAATCAGAGCAGGCAAGTTGTCGATCACCCAGTAACAGCTACTCCCCCCTCTCTTGCTCCCAGCTTTCTCAATGAATAAAGCATTGGCAATGCATAGGTCAATTAATACTGCCCCCCGCCCCCCTACCGCCCGAGCTGGCTAGAGATGTAATATTCAAGTTTGGGAAACAAGAATCAACAATGAACGCTCCTCCTCCCCCGCCCCACCCCGCAAGCAGCTTCCTGTAGCTGAAAGCTTGGTAGCTTGTTGCTACAAGCTCCTCATGGCAGAGGCTGCAGTTCTCCTGTGTTCGGCTTCATGGGCGTGATTTCCCTCATCGCTCTGGGAACGAGTTCTTCTAATTGCCAGTGAACAGCAGAGGAAGTGTGGGAGCTGCTGACCCACATATCTCCTCCTGGCAGGGAGGGATGTAGAGCATGGGGACCCCTAGAGCAGTAACCCCACTCACCAAATCACCCAGATGTGCACTCAGAAATATATACATATATGGACCTCCCCCACCCCTGCCACTGAGCCAGTTGGGATTTTTCCAACAAAACTTTTTTTTCTGCTGGAAAATGATGATTGGTCAACTCTGAAAGGTCTCACCGGAGCATATCGGTGTTGACAAAGTTTTCATGGTGACGGTTTCTCTGGTCATGAATGGAGTTTTTGGTCAAAATCGGAGCGCGAGAGATCTCAGAACAGTCAATGGTTTGGTAACTTTCATGTGGGAAAGCCAGGTTCTCATCCCCCTGCTTTGGCTGACAGAGAGCAGGGATTTGAACCTGGGTCTTCAGCACGCCGAGCAAGTGCCTCGGCCATTATAGGGTGGGTTGTTCTTGGCTCTGTGTTTTGGTGAGAACTTTGGGGAGGTCTCCGTTTCCTCCTCATTAGGGGAAAAACTGGTTCCTACCCAGCTCAGACTCCCCCTCCCCGCTGCCTGTTTTGGTGCCACCCCCTTGCAAGATTCTGAGATGATTAAAAGTTACTAGCTGAGTGAATGGGGCTTGCGCTCCCCTTTCCAACGCTGGAGGAGGCCTCTGCGGGTCAGTGGCCAAGGCGCTTTGCTAAGATTTAAGTATCATGAGTTCTGTTGCTACCTCTGCTGCGTGACTTTGGACAAGCCGTTCCTTCTTGCAGCGCTGCCGTTTCCTCCCTCTTTATCTCAGCATGATGAGGAAGTGGATTTGCAGTTGCAAAGTGCTTGGAAATCTTGGGTTGGAAAGTGTTACCTACAGACCCGATCCGCAATCCCTGGAAAGACTTCCACCAACTTCATTGGGATTGAGATCAGGCCTAGAAGTTAAGGACTGTTAGTGGCTGCCTTGATCTCTGCATGGCACTGGGGTAAACATCTGAGTCCTTAGGTCCTTCACAGGGAAACTGGATTCTTTGGGGCTGGAGGGGAGGTCTGACTTTACAAGCAACCATTTTTGCAGCATTAGGGCACTCAAAGCTCACGTGCCAGAGTGTTAGCTCATCACCCCGGAGCCGGTGTGTCAGGGTGGGATTCTTACTTGAGCTGATCAGCGGATGCTGGTTCCTTCCCCACCTCGTGAGGTCTCGGAGCTCCAGGGTCCTGAGCCTGATTGTCTACACTGCAATTTTACAGCCCCGCAGCTCGAGCTGAGTCAGCTGACCCAAACTAGCTGAGGTCACGCCATGGGTCTTTGATCTTCGTGTAGACATGCCTACATCCTCTACTGAAACGAACTTTTTGATTCATAAAACAGAAATGTAGACCTGGAAGGGACCTTGAGAGGCTGACCTCGTTCAGCCCTCCATGTTGGACTAGGTGAAGGTGTAGCGGTGGATGAGTGCCAGTGCTATCCAACCAGGCTGCGGACAGAGAGACAGTCTCTCTCTCCTTCTCTCTCGACCCTTCCCCATGAGAACATCATCAAAACATTTCTGCGCAATGTTTCGGCTTCAATGAATCGGTATATTTCAGTGAGATGAAATGTCACTGGGAATGTCCCAGCCAGCTCTAATTCTCACCCCTTCATGTACAGCAGGACACAATTTGGCTAGGTTCAGTGTCTGTGTGCGTGTCCTTGGAGCAGCTAAGATTGTCCCCTAGGAGAGGCAGGACTTGCTGGGCCTGTGACCAGACCTGGCAGGAGAAATTCTGTGGCCTAGTTCCTAAAAGGGGGATCATAGTTTTATGGCTGTACTTGTAAGTTACATGGCATCCACACAAGTGGGTTTTGGTGTACTTGGCTGTCGGAACATTGGCCATTCTTGGCCTCCTGCATGGGGGGGGGGGTGTCAGCCCAAAATCACTGAGGTCTGCAAAATGCGACGAAGCTGCTGAAACCCAGAGATCAGAATCCAGGTGCTTGAATGAACATGTTCATCACGCTGCAACAGGCCTGCCTTCTCCAAAAAGAACACGCTGCGGGATGACACATCAAAGGAGAGGGGCAGATCTGTTGTCTTCGCTGCTGAGATCAAAAGAAAGAAGCAGGGCGTCTCCTCTCCTGGCTAGAGGATGAGATTTCTCAGCCCCTGTTCTCTGTGTCCCTTTAATCTCAGCTACATCCCAGAAGGGCACTGTTTCAGGCATGTGGGTGAGGTCATTATGCTTTGCCCCTTGAGTTGCCCATTATTTCTTTTTTGCAAGGGAGGATATCTCGGATGGGATGCTCTGTTTGGGAAGAATTTTCCCTTGGTGCCTAGAGAGTGGCATCCATTGCAGAATTACATGGGGGAGGGGGTGTGGAGGAATGCAAAGCTCAGAAAAAATGTACAGGGCCATGCACTTCATAATGAACCAACAGAGAAAGGAACCTGGCATGAGCATAGAAGGTGCCAGGGTAATTATGCATTGGCCACAGTGGACAGAAATGAAGGCCCATGCTCTGGTACTGGCTTTGAACTGCAGAGCTCCTTGCTGTCTTGCTGATGCATTTCTCCCTGCTTCCTCTTTGCTGTGAAGATGATCCAGAATGTGAGTTTGAGTTTGTGTCCCATGATTTATGGTGCACAACCAGGTCTTTAAAAAGCCAGAGCACAGAGACACACAATTTAGCAGGAGCATTTTCAAAAAGCTGCAGTGACTTTTCAGGAATATGTGCAGTGAATATTACAAAAGTTCTTGAAATTCCTGGGGCTGATACCTAGAACTACAATTGCATTCTGTGTTATCCTGAACTTCTTAGTGTGGGTACCTAGAACCAGTACTGCATTCTCTGTGATCCTGAACTTCTCAGAGTGGGTACCTAGAACCAACACTGCATTCTCTGTGATCCTGAAAGTCCCAGAATGCATACCTAGAACCAGCACTGCATTCTCTGTGATCCTGAACTTCTCAGAGTGGGTACCTAGAACCAACACTGCATTCTCTGTGATCCTGAAAGTCCCAGAATGCATACCTAGAACCAGCACTGCATCATCTAGGCCCTCTCTGGGGCACATCACAGATTTCTCTTTGTACTCAGGTTTCAACAGAACGCTTCGTCTGCTAGTTCCCAACCGTTCCACCTAAAATACACATTCCAGTTCTGCTGTAGCATTTCCAGTGTACACCTGGCCTGAGCTACATACAGGTTGGGACAGATCGTTAGGCAGAAGGGGTAACACATGGCATAGGCGGGCACATGAAACAAAGTGGGAAATTGAGGATTAGCTTGTTATGCATAATGGGTTTGAAGTGGGCAATTAAGGGTAGCCGGCAGTGAGGTGTGTTACAAATTGTTGTAATGAGCCATGAGACCAGAGTCCCTGTTTAGTCCAGGGTTTTGAGTGTCTAGCAGAGTTATGAATTGAAGTTCCCCAGCCGAGCGTTTGAAGGCATTGGGCAGTTTTCCTTTGAGGACAAGGACTGAGAGGTCAGGTATGCAGCAATCGCTTTGTGAAAAGTGTTAGCTCACAGGCGAGATAGAGTTTTTGGGGCCTTTTATCATTTTTTTGTGTGAGTTTGCTTGCGAGTGTTGGGATTGTCTGGTGTCACGGAGTCCCTGGGCGATGCTCTGGAACTGCTCCCCACCAAGACAGGCAGGACTTTGGGGAGCCTCCTCTCCCTTGGAGCAGACTGGCTCCAGGGCAAGAAGCTCACATGGCTTCACCTCCTGGGTCTCTCTTTGGAGCATTCAGCATATGCCCCTCCGTGCACTTCCCCCAGCGAGTCCACTCAGGCAGGGTCCTGGGGAAGCCACAGGGTCCTGCACCCCCACTTTGCAGTCAGACATGACTCTCAGCCAGCCAGTAAAACAGAGGTTTATTTGATGACAGGAACACGGTCTAAAACCGAGTACAGAGAACCGGACCCCTCAGCTGGGTCCATTTTGGGGGGCAGTGAGCCAGACACCCACGTCTGCACTTCACTCCTCATCCTCAGCCAGCTCCAGACTGAAAACCCCTCCAGCCCTTCCAGTCCCTCCTCTTCTGCTCAGTTCCTTTCCCGGGCCAGGAGGTCACCTGATCTCTTCGTCTCCAACACCTTCAGTTGGTACCTTTGCAGAGAAGGGGCCCAGGCCATCAGCTGCAAGGAGACAGTGTCAGGCATTTATGTACACTGGCCCTTTCCTCTGCAGCAACCATACACCCTTATTCCACCACCTAGATATTTAAGAACTGCCTAGGGGACACTGAGGCACCAACACAGTATTCAGAGAAAAGATTAAGAACATTCCCAGTTCATCACATCTGCTTCCACCCACACAGCAGTTGTGGGGCATTTGATCCACAGGCTGAGGTTCACCATGTGTTGTGACAGGCACACGTGGGACTCATGAATGGTGAAAGGTGTGTTGTGATCACCGTCGCAGCGGAGCTACGCCTGCAGGTTCGGCAGCTGTCGTCCTGGCAGGGTCTGGTGCCGCTATGAGTTGGTGGGTCCTGATCTGTGGGGAGCTTGGTTCCATAGTGTTGTTCTGGGCCTTGCAGTTGGTTTCCTTCACCTGAATGACACAATGGAACTGGACTCCTTAGCTGCCCTCCGGGTTGTAGACTAAGGAGCTAAGAGGGATAGAAAGGCAAGCAAGGTCCTGTCAGGCCATTCCCCTGGCAAAATTCCCAAATGATTAGCTAGTAACCCAAACCCGGTGGGCTTCGCCTGGAGGGATAGGTGTAAAAGGGAGACCTAACCCTGCTGCGCCGTGTTCTCTCTGGTTCTGCATTTCTGACTGGCGTGTCACCGGCAGAACGTGTCCGTTCCCTGCCAAGGCTGCAGGCCCTGGCTGGTAGCAGCTCTCTGGTTTGCGTGAGTTATTTTTTCCAACAACAGAGACCAGCTTCAGCCGGTTTGTGCGAAGTATTGACTTCAGGCGTCCGGGGGAGTGGGTGGCTCAGGGTATGTGTGTGTGTTGGGCTGGGGGGAAAGGGTCTTTTAAAGGCTTGCAAACAAAGTTACTAAGGAAAATATTTGCAAAGGTTTTTTGTTGTCTTTGTAGGGTTAAAATGAGCAAAGCACTGCACAAGAGAGGGGAATGAACCTTGGCTAAAAGGTGTAGCTCCAAACCATGTCTGTAAGGTCCCAGGTAAATGTGTTTGCATGTGGCATACACCCTGTGTGGTGTGTGTGTGCATACATGTATTTGAGTGTGTGCGTGGATCATGCAGGGTGTTTGTGTGAGAGCATGCCTCCCTGCGTGTGAGGTGTGCAGCTCAGGGGTGGCTCCAGGACCCAGCACGCCAAGCGCTTGCTTGGGGCGGCATACTGCGGGGGGCACTCTGCCGGTCGCCGGGAGGGTGGCAGGCAGGCAGCCTTTGGCGGCTTTGGTGGAGTCACAGGACCAGCAGACCCTTTGCAGGCATGCCTGCGGGAGGTCCACCAAAGCTGCGGGACCAGCGGACCCTCCACAGACACACCTGCGGGAGGTCCACTGGAGCCGCGGGACCGGCGACCAGCAGAGCGCCCTATGCTGCCGTGCTTGGGGCAGTGAAATGTCTAGAGCCGCCCCTGGTGCAGCCACATGGGAAAAATCAGCTACCATGAGTGCTTGCAAAACCCTGTCAAGAAAAGAGTCCAACACTTTCCACCTACATGGCAGCTGCATTTGAGGCTCTCAAAGCACATTTTACAGCTGGGAAAATTAAGACACAGGTGAACTGTCACCAGCTTACGTATGATACCATTTGGATGCATGACAAATGCGTTGGAGGCAGTGAGAGTGTCAGGCCTGAGATCAGTTACAATATATTGGGTCCTTTACCAGCGGGCATTAAGGGGCTCTTACGGAAATCAGAGGTGGAGCCGGGGCTAAAACCCACGCCCCTTGCTCCCATCACTAGGCTTCTGTTCAGTCACGGGGTTCAGACAAATGTTCCTGTGTGTTCCCACTGGCTATGACCACTTTGCTCCTTCACTAGCTATGGGATTCTAGTGCGCCCAAAGCAGGGCGCTCGTTTGCATGCTGTTACCCAGAAGACATTGCTAGCTCCCGGAGGACAACCGCTGTCGAAACAAAATCAACCTGGCCTCCTGCTACATAATGGAGGGCGATGTTAGTGGGGGACTTGCAGCTTTCTGAGGGGATGTGGTGGGTTCTCCGTCAACTGAAGTCTTTAAACCAGCATTGGATTGTCTTCCTAGAAAATGTGCTCAAGATCACGCACAAGATGTGGGCTGGAGGCAGCCTCACCGGAAGAAAGTCTGTGGCCTCTGTAAAGCCAAAAGATCAGACTAGATAATCATAATCATTCCTTCTGGCCTTCAAATCTATAGATGAAATCATGGCCATGGAATCTGGCCATTGACTTCACTGCAGTAGGATTCCACCTCTTAGATCTGTTTGATAACTGAGGGGTGAACATTCTCCTCCAGGGAAATCCTAACCTATCCACTCGGGGTGAAATTTGGAAGGATTGGGCCTGATCCTGTCTCAGACTTCAAGGACAGCAAGGCCCGGAATCTCTAAACACACCCAGGTTCGTGTTTTATTCTCATGTAGATGAGGTGGCTTCCAACTTTTGTTGATCGACAACGTTCTCCTCGTGTTTCCCCGAACCTCTCATTCCTAGGTCGGCCGTTTGAGTCTAGCCCAAGTAAGCTGAGAACCCAAAGCCATTCCCGTCTGACAGCTGTTGGGTGAAGTGAGGTTGGCAGGTCTCAGCCTTGTTCCTAGTGTCCCGTTCACGCAGTGTGGCTCTGGCCTCCCTGGACCACACAGGGGTTTATGAATCTGCTGTAGCTCTTGCGCTAACAGAGCTGGGCCTCCTTGTTCAGTCTGTGTCTAGATAACAAGGCTCCAGGTTTGACAGCTGCTGCCAACCCACCCAGGAGGTGCTAAGAGGCCCTCCTTGCTGATGGTCTGTATAGGCAAACCAAAGACTGTGAATGAATCCCCATAACGTTACACCCTGTCAGGTCTGGCACATTAGCAGGGGGAGATGCACATCTAGGACAAATCCTGCTATCAGGGAAATGCTAGCCGCCGATCAAGCTGATTTGCTGATGAGATGCTTTGAAGCCTGGAAGATTCGCCATAGGTGCCTACATCAGGGAAAGTTGGTTGGAGCTGCCCGCTCTTGCTGCAGTCACCCCATTCCCAGGGCTGGTGGACGCTGCCAACTCCCAGATCAGCAAACGCAAAGGGAAATGCAGGGCGGGGCTTGGGGCCCGCCCCTGTGCTGGGAACAATGCTGACAAAGAGCAGAAAGAAAGGGGAAAAAAACAACAACCCAGAAACAAACCCTTTGGGCCAGTGTGGAGCAGCCTCTGAGGAGCATGAATTCTCCCTTCCCAAGGAGGTGGAAAGGGAAGCGAGAGGCCTTGGGCTGTCAGTGTTTCTCTCAGTTCTCCTGCCCAAAGGCCCCTGCCTGTACAGAACATGATGGATCATGGGGCTGTAGGGAGCACAGCAATGTTTGCACGGAGGGTGTGGGAAGCAGAGATTGTGCACTGGTACCCAATTCGGCTTCTCCCCAGAACATGCAATGACAGGGGCTAGCAGAAATCAGACCCGAGCTAAGCCTGCTGTTACCCTGTGCATTGCCTTGGCAAGCTCTGGGTGCATTGTTAATAAGGAGCAGCTCAGTCAAGAGCCCTCAACTCACATCTGCTTCCATGGGAGTTGCAGGCAACCTTGCAGAACTCGGCCTGTGGCATAATAATCTTGTGGATCTGGATTATAGATGCAACATTCACATCTGGATTCGGGTCTGGATTCCAAATCCCTCCCTCCCCTGCCTGCAAAGTTCTAGGGGAGGTGGAAGGGGTTAGGGCAGCTGATTATAGGGATATGGGCTGATTTTGAAATCTGGATCCGGAACTGAGGCCTGATACTGTTCTTGCACCGGATTAAACTGTTTTGACTCCATTGGCCACTGTTCTGATTGCACTTGCAGCGGTGTAAATCAGGAGTAATGCCAATTAAATCAGCAGGCCAAATCCTCAGCTGGGGGAAATCAGGGCGAGTTTGTGTGATTTGCACCAGCTGAGGTTCTAGGCTGTTGGAGGTCTGCTGGTGTAAGGGAGATCGGAATCAGGACCAGTGACATCGCTGGAGAGACTCCTGACACTGTGTCCAAACTGCTTCCTGTCACAGAAGTGAAAATGGTTTTGCTCTGTGCGCTCTAGCAGCTAAACTGTTTTTAACAGCACCCAAGGGGTGCAGAAGAGACTGTCTGCCAACCGCGGGTCCTCTCCTAGTGTAGATTGGCCCTGGAGCCTGAGATGAATTCACTGTGCTTGCTTAATTAGCAGCTTTCCCTCTCGCTGCTCCTCCTACTTTGCAGCGGCCAGAACCAGCCTTGAAGACTCCCCTTTCTGTCCTCGCAGGCCGTAACTGATGCCCTGCTCTCAGTATCGGGGTGTCCAGGGATCTTCTTGAATGCCAACGTGGTGGAATGGTTCTCTCCATGGGTCAGACCATCAGCCGCTGTAAATCGGTGAAGCTCCATTGATGTCCATGCAATGTTACACCCAGCTGAGAGTCCGGTCTTAGACTCAAGGAGGAAGATCTCGTGCCCATCCAACGTGCACACACCCACACACAAACTTACATGCACCAACTCATGCATATATACACAGACCTTTCCCTTCTGGACTCAGAACCAAGAAAACTGGGGCAACAGACCCAAGTTCATGCATAGAGAGACACCTTGCCTTGCACACTTAGCCCTGTGGGAACTAGGGATATACACACAAATGTGCTCACACCCCAAATTCACGCACAATGTCCCTGGCAATCCAACATGCATACGATTTTTTGCAATCCCAGGTATCTTCCTCAACAGCCTATAATCTCCTGCTCCCTGTACTTGTGACTTCACACTTCTTAAGAACTCTAGCCATGTTTTAATAACTGGTGTCTAGCTGCTGGAGTCACCCACTCCCAGAGGCTATCAAGAAAGAAAAATACTTAGGAGAGCACTCAGAGATGACCATGGAGGGAGGTGACCTGTAAATGATCCAGCCTGCTGTGTCACAACATTCCCACCTCATTCCTCGCATGACAAGGATAGTTTGCAAAAAACCCACAGGCTTTTTGGTGCTCTGCAGAGAAAGCAGCACAAAGGAGACACGTGTCAGCTCACGAGCCAGGGGCCCAATTTTGTTCCCACCGAATCCGGGGCGGGAGGGGGTTTCCTGGTTGCAACGTCTATGGAGGTCCAGATTCTGATTTCACTAGGGTGAACCAGGAGTAACTCCACTTCTGTCAATGGCATTGCACGAGTGTAAGCAGGAGAACTGGAGTCACTCCTGATTTACACTGCTGTACCTGAGAGCAGAAGCAGAGTCATCAATGGAGTCAGGACCCAGATCCCACAAGGTCTCTGCTCTGCTTTCAGCAGCCTATTTCCGCTATCACTTTCAATTCCATGAGGTAGGACTGTGCTATTGTGTCCATTGTATGGATGGTGAACTGCAGTCGCTCAGCATCTTGCAGGATTGGGGCCCGTCTCTGCAGGGTATCTGGAGACACTTCCTGCCCGTGTTCTACATAGCTGCGTTGTGTAACCTGCAGAACATGTTCCACGTACCTATGTGGGCGATTCCCCCCGGGGCGCACTGAACTGGATGCTCAGGCTAGAACGTGCTCGTTAGATGCTGGTGCGATTAACGAGGGCTGGGAATTGCTTCTGGAGCATGGACACATGGGGTCTGTAGTTTCATCTCCCTCCCTCCCGATGCACCAGGACGCGGTGCCTCCCTCACCTTGCTACACTGAAAGCAAAGCACTGGGCACCAGACGCTAGGAAGCAATTCCTGGGGGGGGGGCCAAGAAGGGATCTAGAAAGGTTTGTCTGGGTCCAACACAGGCCAGAGTCGCTGGTGATGTAAACAGCATTGCCAGACCTGAACGTTCCCCAACCAGGAGTCAAGGCTTCCGCAGTCATGAGACTGGCTTAAAGTCATGGGATTCAATATAGAGAAGTGGGGGTTTTTGAGGCTTCACGGCTCATGTTTTTAAGCTGTTCCCTGCAACCGCGCGTGCTAAAAATTGAGGCCCCAGCTTTCATGGGTTCTGACCCCCCTGCACGGTGGAGACGTCACCGTGGAGGGGCAGAGAGCTGGGGTGGGAGCAGTCCGGAGTCACTACTCCACCAGCCATCAGTGCAGGAGGTGAGACAAGGCGCATCTGCACTAGGGGAGGCCAGGAGCACGTGTAGCAGGAGAGACCACGCTCCCTTGCCCTGGGAAGCAATCCGTCTCATTAGCACAAGCCTGCCATCCTTGCATTTGAAGACATCAGTCTCTCTTTGCACTGGGAGAGTCCAGACGCCACTGCAGCAGGGAGGCTGGATACCCTTGGACTCAAGGGGGCCGGTCTCCCTTTGCATTGGGTCGGCCTGACTCCCTTGCACGGGGGAAATCCAGCTTCCCTATTGACTGGTTCTGCAGCGGGTGCAGCCCTGCTCTGGCTATTCCAGCTCCAGCCCCTCTGCGGTGGGTGACTCACCCTGGGATTCCTCAGCTCTGAGGTGATTCCTCTCCCCCTCTGTGCTGTGTTTAATATTGTTCAAAGCCCTGAATCAGAGGGTGTGGCCAGAAATCTCCCAAACAGGCAGGCCTCGGCAGGAAAGAAGCAAGAGCCTTTCTCACTGCGAGATGAATACCTGGCCTGGTGCCACGAGGGCTCTGCCAACCCCACAGCACCCAGACCCCTGAGCGCTTGGGGTTTGCTCCTAAGTCACTGTTTTGGAAGGAAGGTTGATTTTACCCCTCTCTTGACAACAGCCACCCATTTTCCCCCTTGCGTGGTCCTGGTTCCCATGACTGGGTCCTGCAACGGCAGCTGAAGTTCCCCGTGACTCATTTTGCCTAAGCTTCAATCTCAGATACTTTCTCCACCCTGCCCTACCCGTGAGCGCCACCCCAGTTCGCCATGCCCCATTCGCCTCTCTGCTCGGATGGCAGCTTCAGCCCGGGTGACTGGAGGCTGTTGCTGGGGACCCCACTGATGGCATCACCTCTAGGCCCTTGGCTTGCTGTGACCTGTTGAGATAGGGGTTTGGACCATGTGCTGACTCGATCCTGGGTTTATTCCTGAGTTGCTCTACACCTGCACCTGGAAGAGACAAGTGAAATGGGCAAGGATGCAACACACAAGGGGTCCCTGCTCACTCCTGGTCCCATGTGCAGGCTTGGGCAGTGGGGAGGGTACTAGCTAGGTGCTTAGAAGACCCGGGTTCTGTTCTCTGCCTCTGATCAATTGAGTGGCCTCGGGAAAGTCGCTTCCCCTTGGCGCTGCCTCCTGCCCTTTGTCTGGCTCCTCGGTTGCCCCTGGTGGAAAGTGAAACTGGCTTCCTGAAGTGCAAGGATTCCTCCAGTGCCAGGGTGTCCAGCCTCCCTTGGCCTGAGGAGAGCTGCCTCTTGCTTTGAGTTTGCACAATGGGGCCGTGATCTCAGCGTCACACCATCCCATGGGCGAAGCAATTACAAAAGGCCAGCGCTCGGGTGACTGGGCACTGCTCTCCTTTTGCCTCTCGCCTCCAGACAAATGAAACCCTCACCACCCACACGAGCAGCTCCACACCCATCTGCCCCCTCCCGCCTCCTCCCAGGGCTCTGGTCAGTGGGAGGGTTCTCCAGGCTACCCATGGGCAGCGGGCACCACCCAGGCCTGGCCCTCTCTGCCCACCAGCCCTGCTCCCATGCAGAAGCTTCGTTCAGGCCTAGCTGATGAGCCTGGGTTGGGCTTGGCTTGGCTGGGTATTGAGGCGGTGGCTGCTAATGCTGGTGTGTGTGTGTGTGTGTGTGAGAGACAGTGCGTGCCTTGGCATGCCTTCAGTCAAAGGTGTGGGCACCTGCGGAGGCCCACACCCTTTTAGCCTGGTGTGTGTGTGTGTGTGTGGTGTGGGCTGACACAACCTCTCTTTGGCAGGCAGGACGCTGTGTCTTGGCAGCACAACAAGGGCTGTGGCGCTTCTCAGAATTTCCCGGGCTCGCCCGATCCGTGCCCTGGCATGCAGAGTCACAGCGGGCTTGGCGCGTGCATTCCTGCGGCAGCTGCAAGGACGGTGCTGGGCCCAGCTTTGTGGCTGGGGACGGCGGGCAAAGGGTGCCGCGCGGTGCCCTGGGAGAGCCGTTCCAGCAGTCGCCAGGGCGTGGAGGAGCCAGGACCCCCTGCTCTTTGCTCGGACCTGCCTTCAGTGGGGCAGCATGGCAGGGGCAGGGGGGAACAGTCCTTTAGCGCATGAACTGCAGTCTGGCTGAGGCCTTGGTATAGGCCACAGGCCTGGGCCCAAAGTATCCCCACCCCTGACTAAGTGGCTTTCCAGCTGATCCATGCAGGACTGCAGGGTCTTCTTCCTCCCTTCCCATTTGCCCCCACTGTATAGCCCCACAGCCCCTCGCTGAACTTGGCCATCAAGGCGGCCCGGATAGCCTCGGTGTGGGAAGGAAGGGTGACTCGCTGGGCACTCCCGGCACCGTGCTTTCCCCCAGAGCCATGGTGTCCTGCCTGCTCATTCCCCTGAGGGGAGTCCTCTGCCCTTTGCAGGCCCCAGCCGGAAAGCTGAGCCACCCTTCCTTAGCTGGGGCGTGTGTGTGTGGGTCTCAGCAGGGAAGGGGGCTGTGCAGAGGGTCGGATGTGGGTGCGGACGCAGAGCGGAGTCAAGAGGTGGTTGCTGAAGGGGTGTCTAGGCCAGGGGGCAGCTGAGAGGCGAGAACTGAGCTAGAATAGCAGGGCCTGCGGGTCGGGGTAGGGGCAGCAGCTGAGCTCTGCGTGTGTGTGTGTCTGGGTCTGCTGGGGCAGCAGGGACTGGAGCAGGTTGTGATTGAGGTGAAGCTGCAGAGATGAAATTGGGGTGCCCAAGACTGGAACTGGGTGTGGGGGGCAGGGTAGCAGGCCAGGCCTGAGGGGTATTGGCAGAACGATGTGTGGGGAGCATGGGACTGGGAGGAATACACTGGGCAGCTTCAGGGCAGGAGTGAGGGGCCCTGGCAGAGCTGTGTGTGAGGAGCCCAAGGCTGGTGTATGGGGCGGGGGAGAGGGACTGCAGGTCTGGACTGAGATGCAGTGGCAGAGCTGTGTGAGGGCAGGAACGCTGGCTGATCGCCTGCCTTTCTCCAGCCTTTGCTACCATTCTGTGCTCAACAGCAGCGGCTCTGCAGGTGCATTGCGAGGTTGAGTCCTCGCAACGTGTTTTGAGGGGCAGGTTACCGTTCAAGAGGAGGGGAAAGGAATTCTGGCCTATCAGGCCAGACAATGGTGTAAAATACTGCCTGCCTCGTTTATGGCCAGACCAACGTCCTTGCTGGGAGCCGCGCACAACCGCAGAGCTTCCATTGCCCCGAAGCGGGATGGACAGGGTCAGGCCCACTGGTTACTTGGCAATTGTGACAATTCAGCGCATCTCGGACATCCTTCTTAGTAGACCATGACCAGGGCTGCACTCCGGGTGTCCTGAAGCGCGTCTGTGTGCACGGAGCAGGGTTTTGGGGTCGTCTGTTCTGCTCCCAATGGCAGGACGGAGTTAGGAGGCCTGACTGAATGGCAGCAGCAGTGTTTATGGCTTGCAGACCCTGCCAGCTCAGCTGGGCCTGAGCGAAGGACCTTGCCCCGGGTGTCGCAACCACCTGGCAGGAGTGATGTATGATTGCCGAGGGCACGGAGCAGGTGTCCCAGGCTGCAGGGTGAGCCACAGACCGATGTGAGGGCTATTCACCCCTGTGCAGAGCCCCTCAAAACCCATTGTGGCAGCACTCAGGACTTCAATGGTGCCCAGGCCTCGTGCTGCAAAGCGGGGATTTAGACAGGGCTGAGCCTCCCCAACTTTTGGCTCATGTCCCAAACAGAGGTGAGCTCCAGAAGTTCAGCTGTGACCCCCTCCACCCCCCTACCCTCCCCTAGCCCTGCATCCCTAGGTTCAAATTCCAACACCTGGCTAGGCAGGGTGGGGAAAATGTCCCTGGCAGATGATCCAGGTCTCAGGGCTGAGGTGACTGCATTCCTCTGCTGATAGGCAGGTGAGAGAGACAGATCGCCTTATACGGGCAAAAAAAAGTCACTCGACAGGCTCCACCTCCTCAGCAGAGGGGGAACATGTCTGGAACCGTGCTGCTGGGCTTCGCCCTCCTCCCCCTTCCCCAGGGTCCCCAGCGAGGTGCCCTGGATTTACAGCATTTTTACAGTGAGATCACATACACTCTCTCTCTCTCTAACTGAAGGGGCGGGGGGAATCCTCCACTACATAGAGAGCTGAAGGCTAGCCCTCCCTCACCTGTTCCCTGCAGCTCCCTGCACTGGGAATGGCATTGAAGGCTAATCTAGAACCCTGCCCCCCTTTTCTAACCCTGGCCCGGGTGCCAGGAGTTCCCTAGCCGCTGAGTTGCTCAGGATTAACCCTTTCGGCTTCCCGAGGCTGCTGCTCTGACACTGACAGCAGGCCGTTTCCAATCGCTTTGCAATGTACCCCTTGTTCTGTGGGGCTGCACCCCCACTTTGGTTTGCCTCTTGTCCTGGGACCTGTAATGCAAGACTAGATTGGAATAGATTGCATTGGCTTTAGGCCAGGAATGGAGTCAAGCGGACTAGCGGTTAGAGTGGGTGAGAACAGAGTGAGCTGGGTTGGAATGAATGTGTCTGGAAGGAGTGAAATTGGATTAGGTTGGCGAGGTTAGGGTTAGGAACGTGGAACGTGCGTCGAGCAGAATTTCATGCCGGGAACCTGCTCCAGCCTGGCCCCAATCTAGCCCACATAGTGATGTGGGAAGGGCAGGGGCAACCCCCCCCCCCACCATGTTAAGAACTCCTGGGTTAGAGGACTGGATCAGCCTGGAATAAATGACCCTGCAATGTACGGATTTGAGTGGCCTTGGTGAGACCGGATTGGATAGGCTTGGAATGGATGGAGCTGCGCGGGTTTCAGTGACCCCGGGCTGGATTGCATGGGATCAAATTGGATTGGAATGGTTTGCGTTGGACAGGACTCTTGTCTGATAGCCAGCCCCCATGGCCATTAGTGCTGGGAATTTGCTCTGTCTCTGCACAGACTGGGCGGATCGGTTTGTTATATTGGTGGAGGGGAAAAAGAGCTGTTAGAGAAACCAGAAAGCAGCTCCCCCAGCACACTCGCCAGGCAGCAGGTAGAGGCAGTCTAAAGGCAGGGCTTTTCAAGGGATCTAGGAGAGTTAGATGCCTGGTTGTGAAGGGATTTGGGCACCGAAAGCTGTTTGGGGTTTACAGCTCCCAGCATCAAGTCATTCATTCCCTGGGGGCCACTCTTAGTGCTGGGGCAGGGCCAAACCTATGGTTTTTAATAGAGACAAATGGCTGATATTCGATGTGCTCACTTGTCTAGAATCCAGAGAGGGTCTCCGGTCATGTGTAAACTAACCCCTGGGCTCTGAGTACAAACACCAACTTGTGCTTTCAGCGCTCGGATGACTCACAAGTGCCTCTGCCAAACACCCAGGAGCGGGAAACAATACATTCATTCATTTGATCCAGAGGAATGTGTCTTGGTGTCATTGGTCCTGCTGGGAATCAATTTCCCTGCTGATAGCAGAGGCGGAGGGTGGATATCTGGGTTTGAGGAATGGGCAGGGGAAGGGAAGGATTCTGTGTGTGTGTGTGTGTGTGTGTGTAAATATCATAGAATCATAGGACTGCACTCGGCAGGACTAAGTATTATCTAGACCATCCCTGACAGATGTTTGTCTAACCTGCTCTTAAAAATCTCCAGTGATGGAGATTCCACAACCTCCCTGGGCAACTGATCAACCAATCTAGGGCTGCAAGAGTTACGAGAATATAATTGTCTTCCACGTGGGCTTGAGCTCTGGGGGTGCAGTGTGGTCTTGTGGTTAGGACACTGGCCTTGGGCTCTCTGGGATCTGTTCCTGGGTCTGCCACTAACCAGGGCCGGCTCCAGGGCTTTTGCTGCCCCAAGCAGCAAAAGGGGAAAAAAAAAAGCCATGATTGCAATCTGCATCTCTACTGCCACCGCTTCAGTCTTCGGCGGCAATTCGGCGTCTGGTCCTTCGCTCTGAAAGGGAGTAAGGGACCTGCCGCCGAATTGCCTCCAAAGACCCGGACATGCCACCCCTCACCATTGGCCGCCCAAAGCAGCTGCTTGCTGGGCTGGTGCCTGGAGCCGGCCCTGCCACAAATGATCTTGGGTAATTGGTTGTTCCTTGGTCAGGGCCGGCTCCAGCGTTTTTGCTGCCCCAAGCGGCAGGGAAAAAAAAAAAAGCCGCGATCGGCGGCACTTTGGCAGCAGCTCTACCAAGAGGGACTGAGAGACCCATCACTGAAGAGCCAGAAGTGCTGCTCCTTTCCATTGGCTTGCTGCACTGGTGCCTGGTGCCAGCCCTGTCCTTGGCTTTCCCCCTCCTCCCCTATAAAATGAGGGCTAATGATACTGACTTGTGTTTGTAAAGTGCTCTGTGGTCGGCAGGTGAAAAGTACTAGACTGTAAGCTGGACAGCACCTAGCACCGATGGCTTGTTCCTAGCAGCCCCCACTGCATACATGTTATTTTGTCCCTCAAAAGGTTGCTGTGTCCCTGGTACAAAGGGCAGAAGGTGTGTGCGCGGTAAACCCAAAAAGGGACTCCTTGTAATGGAGAGATCTGGCTAAAGCCCACTATTACCACAGTGTCCGAGCATCTCTCAACACCCTGGGAGGTAGGCCAGCATCATTATCCCCCTTTGATACATGGGGAAACCGAGGCACAGAGAGGATAAGTGACTTGCCCAAGAGCCCAGAGGAAGTCATTGGTAGATCAGGGACCTGAACCCAGCTCTCCTAAGTCCCAGAAAATGGCCCTCACCACTGGCCCACCGTTGTTTCTCCTCCTGTGTGCAGTGTGTGTGTGTCCACTTTGCAATTATCCATCAAAGCCCCAAGTTAGTTCTAATCCTACTTGATACGTGTGGGCACTAACAGCCTTATTCTGGAGGCAGGGGCTGTGGGGTGAGGTCACTTCTTGTGCTCTGTTCCCATGCCCCACCTATGTTTTTGAAAGCCCTGGACCCGGAGATAGCTCTGAGGTTGGGAGAGGGTCATGAGTCCAACCTCTCCACATTTAGCAGCTTCGTTTGGGTGCATATGAAAGGATCTTGCCACGGGCTCAGGGAGGCTGGTTTCCCTTCCCACCAAAGTTCAGGGTTGACGGAGGGCCTGGAACATGGGCTGAAGTGCCACAGTCTGCATCCAGTTCTCCAAATCCTCTTAGGTGCCCTTGCACTGACCACACCTGGCCACTAGGGGGAGCCTGGTGCTCACACTTAGAAGCACCTCTGCACCCAGAGATAGCATCGCCCAGGAATGCAGCTCTAGCTTAGACGTGGTCCCATGCACTGATTCTCCTACACTTGTAAACATGGGCCGAGCCCTGACATTTCCACTTGGATCTGCCCCGGCACATCCTCTAGATTCCTTTCCAGATGGTGCTATTCAGAGATGAATATTTCCCCAATGATCCTCTCCCACAGGAGTGGAGTTTTCTTTGTCTCTCGGTTCAGCCACAACACCCTGCCCAGTGTGTCTTCCAGAAGCCGGGCAGTGTCCCTGGCCTTGGGGCGTCCCGTCCCTATCCCATGCACTGGGCAGATGCTACAAGTCCTGTCTTTGCCTCCAGCCAAGGACTTCAGGGAGAGAAACCTTTCCCAGCTGAGACTGAAGTGGCTTCTATAATGTCAGTAAGGAAAGTTTGCAGTGTCGTGACAGCCGGGTTGGTCCCAGGATATTAAAGAGACAAGGTGGGTGCGAAAGACAAGCTTTCAAATTTACACAGAGCAATTCTTCCGGCCCACAGTTCATCATTTTCACCAACCGAAGCTGGTCCCATACCAGACATTACCTCCCCCAGGTTACCTCTTTGGTAGACAGAAGGCAATTTACAGATGCCAGCAGGCCAAACAAACACCTTTCCTAGGAGTTAGGATCACAGGCCGTGTGCTCCTGGAGAGCCAAGCAGGGGCAGGGCCGACCCTTCAGTCTGTTCTCTAGAGCTGTGTCAATAGCCCAAGCTGACACAGTGCTTGATTGGACAGTCAAAAAGATACGGGCTGCATCCTCAAAAGGCATTTAGGCACCGAACTCCCATTGAAATGAATTGAAATCTGGTCCCCATCACGGAGCACTTAAGAGCTAAATTTAGGGCCAGATCTTCAGCTGCGGTAAGAGGAACTATGCTGATTTACCCCAGCTGAGGCTGTCTGGCCCTTAGAGTCGACATGAGAAGCAGGGATAATGACATGGAGGGGGAAGGGCGAGAATCACAGCAGTAAAGTCAGAGCGACTCCCTCCAAGCTTGGGCATGTCATAATGGGGCTGTCAGCTGCTATTCCTTCTGTATGAGGAGGCCAAACATTAATTAAACTGCTTTCCCTCCCCCAAGGTCTGTTTTAGTCTTCCTGTTGCAGATTGGGGAAACTGAGGCACAGAGTGGTGCCGAGACCTGCCTACGGTCACCCACTGAATCACTGGAAGATGTGGGAACCCAGGAGTCCTAATTTCCAGTCCTCTTCCAGACCTAAGAATAGAACCCACGAGTCCTGACTTCCCCGTTGCAACCACTAGACTTCACTCCCTTCCCAGACTTAGGAATAAAACACAGAAATCCTGAGGCCCAGTCCACTGTTTCAACCACTAGGCCCTGTTCCCCTCCCCCAGCTGAGACTAGAACTCAGGTGACTTGTCTCCCAACCCCCTACTCTCACCGCCAGACCTCATTCTCCTCTCCACTGTCCAATCTCCCAGGAGGCTGAGATACAAAGGAGTGTAGATGCTCTTTAGCAAGGGAGGCCAGCCTTAGGAGCAGACTCTGTCTTACAACACAGAGCCGTGGCAGCTCACAGAGACAGGGATGCTCACAACCCTCCCATGATTTCACGTCTCAAACTGCCCCCATTTCGCCCCGAGTCAAATGTGCAAATCCACCCCCGCACCCCACCCCATCCTTGCCCTCCAAACAATTAGCTATTTATTTCAGTTTTGGAAATATGACCCTTTTCATTCCCTCTCTCTCTGTCTCTCTGCAGCACCTCAGCCCCACCCTGTCATCCAGAGAGGTCGGTGCTATTCAGAGCAAGGTCATTAATCCTCCAGCTTTCATGCACCCTTCATTTCAGAAAGCTTCACACAAGGGCTGCTTCACTGGCAGGGCTGGAGGCTAAGGGCTTTGCCAGATCCCATCTCTAGGGGGAGCCCTGCACCCAGGTACAATCTCCCTCATGTCTGTTTCACAATTTGCAAAGCAGGCGGGACTCCACCCAAGTCAGTGTTGTGGCAGCTGGGGAACTGACAGCTGGATCCCCTGGCAAACCCCTCGGGTCTAAAATGTGGGGAGCTGCTTCTCCGAGCCAGCATTGTTTTCTTCGCCTCCTCCTCCATTCCTGGTCCTGGCAGGGGTGGAGCTCAGAGGATGGTAGTGGGTTCACCCGGAATTATGCAGCTTCTTACACGGCCTCCATCTCCACAGCAAGACGAGCCCCTTGCAATTGTTGACGGGCCTGATTCTGAAATCACTTTATTCCAGTGTACATCAGGAAATGTTTCAGTCATCTGCTAGGGAGGCAGTGTGACCTGATCTGCAACTCAGGAGAGCTGGGCTCCCTTCCTGGCTCTGCTGACAGGTGACCTTGGGCAAGTCATGTCACCTTTCCGTGCCTTAGTTTCCCCACGCTGTGAAAGGGGGATAAGGATACCAATCTGCTTTGTGAAGTGCTTTGAGAACAACAGAGGGAAGGTGCTGTATAAGAGTTGTTAATGTGGTTACCTTGGGAAGAGAATCAGGTCCAGTGAATACCTGGGAGATCAGGAATATGACTTGGTTCCAGGTGCTACCCCATCCATCTGGTGTCCCTTGTCTTATACTTTGCTTATAAGCTCTTTGGTTCAGGGGCCACCTTTTTGTTCTGTTTGTACAGCGTCTTGCACAATGGGATCCTAGCCGTGACTTGGACTCGCAGATGCTACCACCACGATACAAGTGAAGACTTAATTGTTCTCACCCTCATTTGACAGATTGGAAATGAAGGGACGGAGCGATTCAAGAGCTAGATTAGCATGTTTAAGGAGTCCTTTTGGCACCTTAGAGACTAACAAATTTATTTGGGCATAAGCTTTTGTGGGCTATACCCCACTTCATCAGATGCATGGAGGGGAAAATACAGTAGGCAGGTATAAATATACAGTACATTAAAAGATGGGAGTTACCTTACCAAGTGTGGGGGGGTCACTGCTAACGAGGCCAATTCAGTCAAGGTGGATATAGTCCATTCCCAACAGTCAACAAGAAGGTGTGAGTATCAACAGAGGGGAAATTACTTTTTGTAGTGAGCCGGCCACTCCCAGTCTTTATTCAGGCCTAATTTGATAGTATCTAGTTTGCAAATTAATTCTGGTTCTGCAGTTTCTCGCTGAAGTCTGTTTTTGAAGTTTTTTTGTTGAAGAATGGCCACTTTTAAGTCTGTTATTGAGTGTCCAGGGAGACTGAAGTGCCCTCCTACTGGTTTTCGAATGTTACAATTCCTGATGTCTGATTTGTGTCCATCTTTTGTGTAGAAATCAGACATCAAGAATTGTAGCACCAGGACTCCTCGTTGTTTTTGCTGATACAGACTAACACGGCTACCCCTCTGAAACCTGTTATCATGATTATTATCCATTTGACACCCAGTGTGCTGAAACCTCCAAGTGCCACACTGAGACCTAACCGAGGGGGCCGGGGGGTGGTGGTGGAGGTGGAATAGTATTTTTCTTAAAGCCCCAGATGCCAGAATGAGTTTATTATCTGAGAACAGCTGCTTTCAGTTAAAAACAGAAGGAAATTTCGAATCCTCTTGATTGCAGAGGAAAGCAAAGAGAAGTAACTGACCCCCCTCAATGCTCCAGAAGTAAGAGGCAAATAATAACAAAAAGCCCTCAATGCATTTAAAAAAAAATCTCCTGATTTTTACACCCATCTCATGGTTTATCGGGGAGAAGGTGGAGACGAGAAGCATGATTTTTGTGTGCTTGGGTTGGTAATATTGCAGCTGGGCCCAATTGTAGGTGCTGAGCACTTGAATCCAGCCACAGGTGGCTTGTCCAAGGTCACAGGGGAAGCTTCTAATGAAGCAAGGAATGGAACAGGGGACACTCATGTCTCTTAGCCACGAGATCATCTTCACACTTTCTGTGCTGTGTAACCGATGCCCCATAGCTGGTTTCTCTTTGGGACAGTTTCTCAGATGGTCCCTGAACCAAAGAGCTCTTTGGGACTCAGTCATACCTATGAATGGGCCTGACCTGTTGCCCCAGATCCACACTTGCCTGGACTTTGACAATGTTTAGGCAAGAACTTTGCAGCCTGAGCTCATCCCTAGACACTGTGCAAGGTCCTCCTCACTTGAACAATCCTTTCCTTGAGAGCCTTCTCTCTCCACTGCCAGCCTCCTGACAATGTTCAACTCATGGGATATTTCCATGTTCCATGGAGAAGTTTCCTGCACAGCATTCCCATGATGTGAGCACTTCTACCATAATCCCAGGGATTTGCTCGGCTTCAGAGCTGCTTCTCTTTGGCTGGGAGAGTCTGACTGAAGTGGGTGCGTGGGGAGTAGATGGGTAGGGAAGATTGGCCTGAGCTGCTAAGTTCTTTGGTGTTTGTCAAGTGCCCATCACCATAGTCTCTAGGCTCTGGTACTGACTTATCCACCTGATGCCCTTTTATTGCCCATGGATCTCAGCCAGATGCCTGTTTCCCATGGGGAGACATTCAGATTCGATACCACACTCCCAGAACTTGGGGACAAACAGCCAGAACCAGATGTCAGCTAGTTTGCTGAGTTTAGTCATATCAGGAGAGTAATAGAATCATAGAATATCAGGGTTGGAAGAGACCTCAGGAGGTCATCTAGTCCAACCCCCTACTAAAACAGGACCAACACCAACTGAATTGTCCCAGCCAGGGCTTTGTCAAGCTGGGCCTTAAAAACCTCTAAGGATGGAGATTCCACCACCTCCCTAGGTAACCCACTCCAGTGCTTCACCATCCTCCTAGTGAAATAGTGTTTCCAAATATCCAACCTAGACCTCCCCCACTGCAACTTGAGACCATTACTCTTTGTTCTGTCATCTGCTACCAGAACCCCACTTCAGGTAACTGAAGGCTGCTATCAAATCCCACCTCACTCTTCTCTTCTACAGACTAAACAATCCCAGTTTCCTCAGCCTCTCCTCCTAAGTCATGTGCCCCAACCCCCTAATCATTTTCATTGCCCTCCGCTGGACTCTCTACAATTTGTCCACATCCCTTCTGTAGTGGGGGAACCAAAACTGGACACAGTCCTCCAGGTGTGGCCTCACCAGTGCCGAATAGAGGGGAATAATCACTTCCCTCGATCTGCTGGCAATGGTCCCACTAATACAGCCCAATATGCTGTTGGCCTTCTTGGCAATGAGGGCCCACTGCTGACTCATATCCAGCTTCTCGTCCACTGTAATTCCCAGGTCCTTTTCTGCAGAGCTGCTGCTTAGCCAGTCAGTCCCCAGCCTGTAGCAATGCAGGGGATTCTTCCTTCCTAAGTGGAGGACTCTGCATTTGTCCTTGTTGAATCTCATCAGAGTTTGAGCTTAAGGAACTCACGCTGGTTATGTCTACACTACGGGGACTATAACGGCATATCTACAGCACCGTGGCTATGCTGGCATAACTCCTGTAGCAGAGATGCAGCAGTGATGGAAGGTTTTTTTCCACTGCTATAGAAATTCCGGTGCTCTGAGTGATGGCAGCTAGGGCAAAGGGAGACTCATGATAAATTGCTAGAGTTGGCCACACTGAGAAGTAGATTCACAAAGAAACGTACGCATGGTGACGGTTGCTGGGCATCACCATGTCTAACTTGTAAGTCCCTAGGAAATCATTGGGAGAGATTAAAAAGACTGGGACTGTTCATCTTAGAAAAGAGATGCTTGGGGGGAGGGGACATGATAGAGGTCTATAAATCATGAATGGTATGGAGAAAGTGAGTAAGGAAGCGTTATTTACTCCTTCTCATAACACAAGAACCAGGGGTGACCCCATGAAATCAATAGGCAGCAGGTTTAAAACAAACAAAAGGAAGTACTTCGCACAACACACAACCCGTGGAACTCATTGCTGTGGGATGTTGTGAAGGCCAAAAGTATAGCTGGCTTAACAAAAAAAATAAAATAAAAAAAGAACTAGATAAAGTCATGGAGGATAGGTCCATCAATGGCTATTGACCAAGATGGTCAGGGATGCAACCCTGTGCCGTGGGTCGGTCATTCCAGTGTAGATGTACCCTGGATCTCCTACTTCCCAGGTGAATGCACAAGGCTAGGTCTCATGTTTGCTTTCTCTCCCTTTCTCTGGCCCAATGAATCAATTCATTCTATTCTATTAAAATAGAGCAGGTGGGGAACTTCGACAAAACATTGGTTTTATTGGAAAGCGCCGATTCATTGAAACCAAGTTTTTGTTGCCTATCAGCGATTTCTCCTCCCAATGGAAGCAACCTGGAAAGGCTGTGAATAATGGCTAACCGTACAGGCCAGTCAGGCAACGAACAAGTGTTCATGGGCCTGATTCCAGCCTTGCTGGAATGAATGAGGGGGGTCTTTCTATTGCTTTCAAAGGGCTTTAGACCAGGTTTTACATCTTTCATTATAGTTTTCATCCCATCTCATGTACCGGCGAGTGATCCAGCCAAGAAGAGGGAAGTCTTTGCACTGCTGTTCCTGGGGACAGTCAGAGTAGAGATGTGCGGGGCAGGTACTTTGCAAGGCTGGTGGCCTCGCCTTTCCAGGAAGGAATGTGATCATTCCAGTAAAAACTCCGTGCCGGTATTGTGCAAGGGAGCATTGCCTTGACAAGTGCTCCCTGTGTTGGGAGACATTCTGAAATCGAGTAAACAGGATGTCAGCGGATATATAAAAAACCCTACCTATGAAGGCAACTGCCAGGTGAGTCAGTGCTGGTGAGAGACCCTCCTTACCCCTCTGAGTCCTCTTGGACCACCTCCCTCATTAAAATCAACGTATCATTTTCTGTTTGGGATGATGATATGTTGTAGACGTTTGGGTGGCTAAATTTAGGCACTTAATTCTACAGCAAGGCGCCTAAATCAATGGGGCCTGGTTTTCAGAGGTGCTCTCCGCTTTCATTTAGATTCCTTAAATATGGATTTTGGTGCCTAGCTTTAGGCACCCACGTCTGAAAATGTTGCCTTGAGCTTCTCCAGAGCCTGAAAAAGACTTTGCAAGATATTAATAAAAAAGCCAAAGGGCTATACCGGGAGCTCTCCGCCTATCTGTGAAATGCAGTTGCCTCTGGGGTGGAACACAGCAGCTATTTAACAGCAAACAGCAACACGGCATTACAGGTTAGAGCATGAGATAAAGAAGGAGATTGTATCCCAGGATGCAGAATTTGCTTCCCCAAGTTAGGACAGAGTGAGCACAGTAGGGCCAATACCCCAAGGGCTTGGCTATATGTCGAGTTGTACTGGTCTAACTTATGGTACTAAACCAGTTAAACAAGTGCAAAATGCTGTGTGGACAGTTATTCTGGTTGGAGCACAGATTCATTTGGTTGAGCTCAAATCGATAAAGAATAGGCTTAAGCTAAGTCTTTATTAAGCCACTCCTAAATGGAAATAAGGGTGTCCGCACAGGGGCTGGCACTGCTTCATTAAACTGGTCCAAGTTTGTGTGTAGAGAAGTCTCTGCTCTTACAAAAAGTTCCATGGCATCGAATGAGAGCTAAGTAGTGTCCCGTGGGAGTTCAGGTTGCTACACCTTACATCCATTTCCAGTGAACACCCATGTTTGGTATACCTTTCCCCTATGTTTTTTTGATCTCTCTCTGTGTGTGTATTTCTTCTGGATGCAATATTCTGCTTCCTTGCCAAGGTTGTTCCCAAACTTGCTCTTGACAAAGGAGGGAGATTTTATTATTTGAGGGGAGATGCTGGTGCAATTTTCAGGGAGGAGGAGTGGGTTGGAGAAGAGACGTTCCACTGTTGTTTCCGAAGAGGTAGTGTAACGACAACAGACCCTAGTTAGCGGTGGGCGGGATTGAACCTGGGACCTCTGGAGCTTACTGCATGAGCCTTTACCACAGGAGCTAAAACCCAACTGCCTGTTAGATAAGCCTGTAGAACAGACTCATTTTATTTCTCTCTCTAAGTGGTCTCGGTGCCACTAGGTAGGACAGAACACCACACCCAGAAGACATGTGGGTTACAGTAGTACAGGCCCACCAGGGATGAAAGCCACACGCCATTTCTTCACATGTCTCAGGGAAACACAAACTTCAGGGATGTGTGAAATCCAGAGCTGGCCGAAATAGGGATTTTCTGTCCCATGGGAAATTCTGCGATTTCAAAATTTGGTTTCACCACAACTTGGTGGGGGAAAAGGTCAGATTTTTTTTTCACAAAAAGGAATTCATTTTGATCTTATTGAAATGTTTCCTTTTGATTATTATGTTAAATTGTAATCTGTGGTACAGAGCAACAAGTCAACATGTTTCAACCTTGTCCAAACAGAACGTTTTGAGAATTGCCTGTGAAAATTTAGAGTAAAGCAATACCTTCCCATGAAATGTTTCCATTTTACTGAGTCAGTGTTTTCTGATGGCACATTTTCCACCAGGTCTAGTCAGATTCCCTGGGTCTCTCCAGGAGACACATTTTGTACCAGCGAATGCCAGAGCAATGATAAGATTCCTTCCCTTCTAAACTGGCCCCTAGATCGGCATGCTGGAGGTGGATGGATTGGGAATACCCATGCTACCGTTGTTGGGTATCCCATCAAATACATTGACCATGAAGTCCTGAATCTTCAAGGGTTAAGCATCACTGTATGACATGATCAGAGGCTCAGGGCTGAACCAGAAGAATAACATTTGTTATTATTTGCATTACAGCAGTGTCTAGCTCGATAAAGCCCCTATAGTGCTAGGAGCTGTACATACCCATAGTAAGAGACAATCCTTGCCTCAAAGAGCTTACAATCTAAAGAGCTGAGACAAAGGGTGGGAGGGGAAAAGGTGGAGAAACTTGTGCTAGCCAGGGGCAAAATCTGGAATTAAATCCACCTCTCCTGAGTTCCAGCTCATTGGTCTAGCCGCTGGACCCTGCTGCCACTAAGAGCTAAGGCTGCATTCTCTTCTCCCCTTCCAAGGAGAGGGCGGTCTCCTCTGAGCTTCCGTTTTACCCCAAGCAAAGGGGTGTCCATCTAGGGCAGAGATAAAGGGCTATTGGTGTAGGTCAAGGTGGTGGAGGCTCTTCATTGAATGAGCAGACAGGCTCAGGTGGGAGTGAAATCCAACTGATTTCCGACAGAGCTGGCTCGATCTTAGCTCCGCATCTGGCCCCCTTTACTATAGTAGCTGACCGTCTCCACGGTATTTGCCTTCACCACATCCCTGGCAAGGGTAGGGAAGTGGGATGATCCCCATTTTACAGAGGGGGACCCAAAGCCCAGAGCGATAGAGACTCTAAGCAGCTTGCCCCAGGTCACACACGAGAAGCCAACAGCAGAGCAGAGATCTGCTAATTTGCCGCCTAGCCCTCAGGCCAGCTTTCCTCTCCAGCCACTAATGTGAGTCGATAGCCAAGGAACTGTTTCTAGAGGGCGTTGGAATCAGCTTCTGAGAGCAGGATTGTGCCTTAGCTGTCAGGATGCTGTAAGGAAATAATGGACACCCCCCCCCACACCCTCCTTTCCCCTCTTCCGTGCCTCTCAATACTTTATGAAAGAGACGAAGCGGGTCAGAAAGAGAGAAACTTGGGAGTTTCTGCCGAGCTCTGTTTCAGCTCTGAATATGCCTGAAAGCTTGTCTCTCCCCTTCCACCAACAAAAACTGGTCCATTACAAGATCTGACCTCTCTCCCCTGGTCTTGCTAATAACCTAAGACCCACACAGCTACACCCACGCGGAATAATACTTTAATAACACAGCCATAGCACAGCGCAGACGACACGCTGGTTACATGGGTGCCATAGCAGGTGGCAACCCTACAGAAACATGTGGAAATATTGCAACACGCTTAACGGAAACATACAAAAAGGGCCTTGCAATTGACTCATTGCCACCAAAGCAAGCCCCGTTGGCTTTGTG
Organism: Gopherus flavomarginatus; assembly: GCF_025201925.1. Taxonomy (NCBI): domain Eukaryota; kingdom Metazoa; phylum Chordata; order Testudines; family Testudinidae; genus Gopherus; species Gopherus flavomarginatus. The sequence goes on along the minus strand of NC_066632.1, from coordinate 23,293,191 downwards.
TAGACGTTGACCCTTGGTACAAAGCAATACTGCAATGCAGGGAATACTTGCATCTGTGCAAGAGGAAAACAAATATATACACACGGCCAGATCCTCAGCCGGCATACAGTTGGCATGCCTCCACTGACTTCAATGGGACCATGTTGATTTACACCATTGGGGATCTAGCAAATTAAGTTAAAAGCAACATCATAAGTTATGAAATATATATATATAATGTTGATTATTCTCTTTAAATGACAACCAATAAATATCCCAGAACAAAGAACAACTAACCTCCCTCCCCGCACTGAGGCTTGTCTTTTACAGTCCCGTTGGGTTTTGTGTAGCCTCCAGGAGCTCTGAGGATGACAGTCTCCCTTGTGCACTGGGTCTACTTCACCAACATGGCTCACCCAGCAGAGTCAGGAATAGAACCAAGGTTTCCTGAGTCCAATGCTCTAGAAACCAGGCTCCCCCATGCTACCTTCCACTATGTTGTTACTATCCTTCAGTTTACCATTGTTGGATCCTAAGTAATAACACTTTCTCCTTTCAGTTTGAAGATCTCAAAGCACATCAATTAATTAAGCCTTACAAACCCCACCTCAGAGAGGTAGGATCAGGACGAGTTTGCTGGGGCTGGTGTGAGAATTGGGCACGTTCAAAGAAAGTTCTGCCAGGATAGGGGTCCAGCGTCTAACCAGTGATGGAGTTGGGAAGGCGTCAAGGAAACTTTGGGAAGAACTGGTTTGAGGTTGATTCCCATTCTTGGCCCCGCAGACATTGGCAAGAATTGGGCTTCAGGAGGAGGCATTCTGGTCTTGTTCAGGAAGAGTTGCCAATGCATCTGGCATCTATTCTGCAGGGATCGACTCCACAAGGCGGTGTTCTTCATCAGACAGCAAGCGATGCTTCGGACGTGCCCCACTGAGCCATTCGCCTGCATCCCGACTTTCTGAGCCGCTGCTCTGGCTCCTGGTGAGGATGGCCTCTGCCACCGCTCCATTTTGGGTCACTCTGTCGGTAGAATTGCCCCTCGCTCGAGAAGCCAGCTGGGAAGACCCCAAGAAGCTGGAGATGGATGAAACTGCTGGGAAAGGAGAAGAGAGTAATGGCTCGGTATTTATTTTTCCTACAGCTGCCACTTGCATCAAGCTATAGTAATAGATGCTTACAATGCCTAGGGCTGGAGTGGATGCTGCTGATGACAGGGCATGTCGGGGACTCCATGCTGGGAAGATAAAGACAGATGTTAAAAGGCTATGGAACTCAGATGGGTTTCAGACTCTTGTGCAAAATGCTGCCCTCCAAGCAATGTGATACCCAGGCCCAGTGACCCGAATGACCTCAGGGAGGTTAGATAGGTGGAAATGGATACAGGACCTGATCCTATGTACTGTCCCCACTTGAATGGGGTTACATGGGTGGAGATGAAGACAGAATTTGACTCTCTACACAAGAGAGTATTGCATACCCCCTTCCAGATCAACCAGCTCCCTGCGTACCCCTTCCAGATCAACCAGCTCCCCTCAACCCCACTTCCAGATCTGCCAGCTGCCCGCATATCCCCTTCCAGAGCTACCAGCTGCCTGCGTACCCCCTTCCAGATCAACTAGCTCCCCTCAACCTCCCTTCCAGATCTACCAGCTGATCTGCGTACCTCCTTCCAGATCAATCAGCTGCCTATGTACCCCTTAACACTACCCGTCTTTAGCCATCTGTCCATATTTCACTATTATGTACAGATATAGTTATAGTGCAATGTTCACATCTGAAAAAACCCCACTGACTAAATTCTGAGCTCAGTTAGACTGGACAGTTGCTGGCCAACTGAACCCACGCTGTACGGTGATTGGAGGTGGGGGCTTTGTATGTTTGTGTCTCTGTGTTCTCACTGGTACATCTTGAAGTGAATTAACTACCGTATTTTATATAACAAGGTCCCACAGAGATTTAAAGCTTTAGCTGAGTAGCCTATTATGAACATGCAAAAAATTAAATGAGTAAATAATTCAATTCATCATTGCACAATTTGTCCTGTGTGGGCCCCCCTCGAGATGTCTCAGTTTGGGACCCCCTGCTCCCTGCTCCAATGGGTTTGCACAGGTGTAGCTGACTGCACAGCTTGGTCCCTCTGTGTTACCCTGCCACCTTCTGTGTTATGTCTGGAGACTCCTCCAAGCTACAGAGTTCAGGTCCAGATGTGAACATGCCCACATCTGGGGCAGGAAGTTTCAGGCCCAGAGGTTTGGTTCGGCCAGCAGCAGAGACAAGGATGAGGCTCATGATCTGCTTCTCCATTGACTTGAAAGGACATTGGATCCAGCTTTTAAAGAGCCAGACTCATGCACTGGGTGCCTGGTTTTCTCCTAGGAGGCTGAAGCATGTCATTTCCCCTGCACACGTCCGTCGGACCCACCTGCTCTCCTCGCCTTCCACCAGCTTCCTGTAGGTGAGGATCTCCACGTCCAAGGCCAGCTTGATGTTCATCTGCTCGTGATACTCCTTCACCAAGCCAGCCATGTCCGCCTTGCCTTTCTGCAGGGCTTCCTCTAGCTCGGCCAGCTTGGCTTCAGCATCCCGGAGGGCAAGCTGGCCGTTTCCCCCGGCCTCTTTGATGTCCTCTTCCAAACGCAGGCACTGGGGCAGCAAAGGGGAAGGGAAGCAACGTTAGGTGGGAGCGGGGTGCTAAGCCAGATGGGCAGCTTCCCCCCCCGCCCCCATGACTAGGGGTCCAGGCGCACACCCCTGATTTCCTGCACAGCCTTTCTGAGCCTCAGTTGATCTCTGGGTGCTTTTCTGCCTGGAGCATAAATGAAGAGGTCTGGGGGTTGCTGCTGCTGCTGCAGTGGATCTATGGGGAGTGTGTGTGGGAGCCTGAAATGCTCGAGTTGCTACTTTTGGGAGACTTCCCACATTTTAGAAACAGCAGGAAGGGGCAGCAGCTATTTTCTCCAAGTGCTTTTTGCCTCCATAAACCTCCCTCCACTCATACTAAATCTTCCTCCCTCCCCCCATAGCCATTCTCCCCCGACCTTCCCTCATATCACACCTGCCCCCACCTCCACCCCAACTTTCCCCATATCCTTCTCCCCAGCCCCACTCTCCCCCTATAACTGTCCCCCAAGCCAACCCCCATGGCACCCCTCCCCCTACTCTCCTTCTATAATCCCCACTCCATAACATCCCCCACCCCCTCTTTCCATAGCCCTATCCCACCCCCATCCATGACATTCCCAACCCCTCCCTCCATAGCCCTCTCCCTCCCCCACCCCATTACATCCCCATTCCCCTCCCTCCATAGCCCTATCTCACCCCCACCCCATGACATCCCCACCCCCCTTCCTCATCCCCCACCCACTCCCCCAATGCCCTCTCCTACCCCAACCCCATGACATCCCCACCCCCTCCCCCAAGCCCTCTCCCACCCCCACCCCATGACATCCCCATCCTCTCCCCCAAAGCCCTCTCCCACCTCCACCCTCACTTTCCCCTCCACAACAAATTACTGTCAAATCACAGACATCTCTCTCTGCCTTAGTTTCCCCTCCCACCCTTAGGCTATTTAGATCATGGGCTCTTTGGAGCAGGGACTGTCTGTCACTGTGTGTCTGTGCAGTGCCCAGCACGATGAGACCCTGATTTCGCTTGAGGCCTGTAAGCACCAGGGTAACACAGAGAATAACGAGAGACTTCCCCAGCGGACTCATCCCAAGAGGGGGAGTGACAGGTGTGCGCGGGCACCTTGCTCAGATCTGGGGGCGGCTGCCGTTTGTCTTGTGTTTCCAATGCCTGAGGCTTCCTCTCTCCCAGGGCCCAGGCCTCACCTGGCTCTTCAGGGACACGATGCAGGTCCTCAGCTTCTGAATGTGTATGGTCAGCTCCGCGATCTCCCGCCGGCCGCTGAAGAGCTGGTCCCTATATGTGGCGGAGTGGGTGGTTCCTTCGTTTAGCTGCAGGGAAGAGTTGAGACAGCGTCACCCCCTCCTCACCTTGCAGCCATGCCTAGGATTCTGCAGGGAGCTGGTCCCTCACGGGTGCCGGGGACAGACACTGTCTAACTCTCTCACTTCCCCTTGTCCCTCTTCTTTCTCCACCACCTCTCTGTCTATCTACTGCTCACTAGTCCCCATGGTTTCTAGGCAGGTTCTCTCCTGCTCCCCCACACCAATGGCTTTGCGTCATGTCTCCCACAAGGGAGAGCCGTGTACCTTGCTCCAGGTAAAGGCTTCTGCCTCCTCCCAGCTCCTGAAAGCGAGGGCTTCATATTGCGCCCTCACTTCCTCCACGATGCGGCTCAGGTCAAGGTTGCATCTGTTATCGATCTCCATGACGACGGAGATGTCCTTGATTTCGGCCAGCAGCTCCTGAAGCTCCTGGATGGCAGGGAGGAGAGGAGAACTGAGCGGACACGTATGAAGCAAGGTTATAGTCAGCTGTGCCGGGCCAGCCCAGTCCCTCCCATATGCAGCTGGGAGGTGGGAAGTTTTCATAAGTCAAGGCACAGGTTTGCAAACCTCACCATGGAGTGGTTTGGCTCTAGTGTCCTGCTTAATTCAACCAACCGTCCCCGAGGTTTGGGCTGGGGCTCAGAGGATTGGCTCTGGGTTTGGCCATTGCTGGGATTTCTAATTCTCCCAGATCCTGGGCAAAATGATGAACTCATGTTGCATGAGAGCACTAGTGGGTGATGGTTGATTTAGCAAAAGTTTGTTGTCATGTCAATACTCGGACGCCGTGCTCATCTGCAGTGGGCATGTGGGGTAAGGGCCATGGGAGTGTGAATTAATGGGAGAGTTGTGGAACTCATTGACAGGGGATGCTGTGAAGGCCACAAGTATATAAAAACATTAGATAAGCTCATAGAGGATAGATCCATCTATGGCTATTAGCCAGGATGGTCAGTGATGCAACCCCATGCTCTCACAGCCTCTGATGGCCAGAAGATGGGACTGGATGATAGGGGATGGATCACTCGATAATTGCCCTGTTCTGTTAATTCCCTCCGAAACGTCTGGTACTGGCCACTGTCGGAAGACCGGTGTAGCGGGACGGTCAACCCGTTTCAGCCCTGAAAGGGCTAAAACCCAGACGGCTGGGAGCCAAAAAGAAGAGGAGGGGAGGCAGCCAATCAGGGCCAGGCTGGGCCCTATAAAAGAGTTGCAGAGCCAGAAGGCAGTCGATCTCTGTCTAGCTTTGGAGTGAGAAGGACCTAGCTGCGTGAGAGCACAAGGGTATCTGAAGCAGAGCAGTGCTGGGGAAGGGCATAAGGCACTGGGGTGCTCCAGCCTGGAAACTGCCCTGACTGAGGCCTTGTTAAAGGCCTAAGGAGGTACTTGGACCCCAGAGGTGCAGCCCAGGTATAGACAGAGGCAGCTGGTCCAAACCCCTTGCCAGTGATGAGTGGCCGTTACAGACTGCAGTTTGCCCCAGAAAAAGGGGGCTAGATGATGACTGACAGTAGCCATTGAGGCAAGGTGGGCATAGGAGGTGGACGTTCCCCTGGGAGGAGGACCCAGAGTGTGGGGGCGGTGCTGTGGGGCATCACCCCAAGATAAGAAGGCACCAGGGTCTGGGAGGGACACAGGGACTATGGCAGGCGTGACAGTAGGAAGCACTGTGCCGATGAGTCTGCGATCTGCCACAACAAGATATTGGGCTAGATGGACCATTGGTTTGACCCAGCGTGGCCATTCTTGTGTTCTTAGCTAGCTAGTTTGTGCCAGATACCTGCTGACTTACTGTGGCTGCCCACGGACTTCAGGGCTGACTTTGGACAGCACAACATGCCCCCCTGGGACTCCACACCAATGCTATAGATAGAACATGGGTCCACATGCTGCAGCAAAGGCCCCTGAGCACTTAGGAAGAATCATCATTAGCTCCTGACAATATACGGCCTATGACACACGCCTGCCATCCAGTACAGGGCAGTGTGGCACCTGCACAGATTGCAGAGCTAAGGTGGCTATGTGTCCTTGGTTACATATGCCCTCCATGAGGAAACGATCAGTGGCATGGGCTTGCTACCATCTCATGATTACAGGGTCTAGCAGCCGGACACAGGACTAGGAAGCTTTTCTCTGCGAATACAGCCGAACTAATGGGAGCTCTCCTTTGTCCACCACTCAGGATTAAGCCATCCCCCACCATCGCCACCCAAAGGGTAAATGGGAACTATACGTCCTGTGCCTTCTCCTGCACATGAGAAGGTGTGAATCCATCCAACACTTGGCAGTAGTGGTATGCACATATCAGCCTGCATACACATGTTGCAACTCCTGACTCTAGGGTGTTTCTCCTTGATGGCTCGGAAGAAGTGACAACAGATGCAGACATGGTTCAACAAATCAAAAAAAGACACCCTAATCTATGCTAGGAAGCCACACTCCTGTGCCGTTGGTACTCAGACAAGACCAAACCTGAAGGGATCATAAGCTAGTGGAATGCCCGATAATCCTCTTTCATTCTGCATCTCACTATGGGTCTCATTTTCCTGTTGTGATGGTGTAACGTCTGATTTCAATGGGGTTATTCCTCGTTTACCTCTTTCCACTAAGTCTCTGAATTTTCAGCCTTTTGTCTCCGTCAACGTTCTTTTATTCCATGCTTTTGTAGACCTCCTACCGAAGGCTTTGCTAGAAGGTAGGGCATTTATGGCTTTGTTTGCATTAATTCTCCCTGACTGGGGGAACAATGATTCGGACTGGATGGATGATTCATCTGTTACCAGTGACAAATCTCTCTGCTACTCTGAAACCAGGATTTTAAGTGTATTTTTTCCCCATTGAAGCTTGATCCCCAGGTAAATTTATAGGGGTTGTTAGACAAAAGGTTAACGTGGGAGAATTCATACGCTGGAGCAGTTTCCATGCACAAAGGGCCTGATTCTGTTCACATTCACACCAGTATAAATCAGGAGTAACTGAGCGGTGTTACTTGTGACTGCCGCCGTTATACGGGTGAGCAGAATCAGGTAAGTGGAGTTAGAAGGCTGCGAAACACATGTGAGAGCAGAATTGTGCCCAAGAACTTTTCTGCTAGTGCGGCTGTCATTACAGAATAAGGGAGGAAACCAATTCAAACTAGGGGCTAGGCTGCATATCAGTTACCTCAGGGAGGAGTAGGGGTGGTTCAAAAAGGGGGATTATTTCATGTTCAAATGTTTTTTGGTGGATTTTCCTATTTTACAAATCAATTTCAAAGGAAAGTTTTTCATTGAGAAGAGAACCAAGTTTTTCTCTCCCAGTGGAGTGCGCGCCTGGAGGATGAAATAGAACGGAGGAATCTTGACTCCCAAGCCCCACTTTCTCTAGGTTATATTCCCACAGGTGGGGACAGAACCCAGAAGTCCTGATTCCCCCTTGCTCTAACCACTAATCCAGACTTACCATATCAGCAGGACCAACAAAAAAACTCTGTAAGTTATGATGGAAGTCCCAGAACACATTACTGTATAATGCTGTTAAAGGGACCTTTCACTATCAATTTTGAATTTTACCAGGGAAAAACTATACACAACAGATAACATGGCTAGGGTGTGTCTATACCACACACTAAGCCAAGTTCTTCTGTAGGGTTGAGCCCAAGTCCTCCTGTCCACATGCAAATCAATCTGACTTGAGTTAGCAAGCACTCATGACCCAGGTCCTATGACCCTGCTAGGGGGATAGATCAGAACCCAAGCCCTGTCATTCTGCAGTGTGGCCACAACTCTAGCAGAAGACTCAAGGCAGAAGGTCTATGCAGAGTAGTGCGGATGCGTTAACATGACTGTGAGAGCTGGAGCTAGCAATTGTAAACCCAGGTTTCCGACTCAGTGTGGCTGCTGAAGCGTGGGCTTGGAAACACAAACGCGGTCCTCCAGACCCAAGTTTACAATGCGGTGTTGACATACCCTTAGAGACCTTCCCCCATAGCTCTTGCCATAGAAGAAAGATTTGTTCCCTCGACCCCTGTAGCTTTGGAAAAAAGGAGGCAAAGCGAGGGATCCAGGAAACAAGATCCTTGATGTCAAATAGCTCCATAAGGGTTGCTAGAAAAGTGGAGTAACCTGAAAACAGGCTCAGTCAGTGGAACCACCGGGGCAGGTATAATTTCTTTGCACAAAGGGTGGATGAAAGAACATAGCAGGCTGCCAAAGTCAACAGTGTGAATCCCAACAGAAATTAATTCAAGAAGCAGCTGGGAACGTAGCGAGGGGCACGTACAGCCAGCCAGTAGGTGCTGCGGTGGACAGGGACGGCTTCCTCCCGTCTCCAGTACATCCTTTTCCAGCAGCACAGCCAAGACTGGGAGACAGCCTGGTAGCTTATAAAGTCAATCAGGAGGCGGTACGGGCTAGTGGCTAGGACACAGGCCTAACCCTCCGGAAACCTGGGGTTTAGGTCCAGTGCATGGCTGGGTGATGTGTGCCACAGTTCCCCCACCTAGAAAACAGGGAGAATGATACTGGCCTGCTTTGGAAAGCACTTGGCGCTTTACTGTTGAAAAGCAGAGTCTTTTTCACTTGCATGTTACAATGGTACATCAGCACCACGCAACTGAGAATCAGCTGCATTCTCTGGGTCAATTCATTGAGGTGGAGGCTGTGCTATTAAGGTACCGACTTTCTTCTTTCTGGGTGGGTGCTCCAACCCCGCTCTTCCCTGAGGCCTCACCTCCACTCCATCTTTTCCCCCCAAGGCCCCAACCTTGCCCCACCTCTTCCCACCCTGACCCACCCCCTCCACTAGCATGCCCCGCCCTTTCTCCTTCTCTTCCTGCCCTGCCCCACCCCGAGCACACCCCACCCTTGCTCCGCCTCTTCCTGGCCCCGCTCTGCACCCTGCCCCCCAATGCCTCCCACCCGCTGCTGAGCAGCTGATGGCAGGTGGCTGGTGGGTGCCAGGCACCGACTTTTTTTTTTCGGTGGGTGCTCCAGCCCCGGAGCACCCACGGAGTCGGCTCCTAAGCAACGCTCCTGGTGCGAGTTTGAAGATGACTGTCGCTCAGCATGCTTCCGAAATGGAATGGCTGAGCCCATTCCTTGGAGAGCGGCCTGTTCCAGGTGCTTTGGGGGAAGGTTGAACAAGGTTAGAAGACACCGGTTGTGTTATAAAGTACCATAGAGGAGCTGCGGATAAGGGTGCTGGTTGAGGATTCCCTCCAGATCCCAGCTGGAGACAAGTATATGCCTTGCAGCACTGGGCTTGTAATTTCATCCTAGCTAGCTTAACTGCAGATGCTATTTTTTTGATGCTAAGATGCCTTAAAACCCTTTCTTTGACTCTCGCTAAGCTATTTCTTTTAACAAAATTCTGTTACGAAAATGACACAGGCTACATCTACACTATGATAAAAGGCCAGGACCCGGGCAGTGTGAGTGCCACTGAAAATCAGCTCGCGTGTCGCCTTCGGCACGTGTGCCATAGGTTGCCTACCCCCTGATCTACACTGCAATTGGTAGCCCCCGGGGCCCGAGTCAGCTGTCCCAGGTTCTAAGACTTGATGCCATGAGTTTTTTTTATTGCAGACGTACGTTCAGGGATAGTTTGTGCTATTCAGTGGGCCAGATTTTGATCTCTTTGAGAGTGGCGTAAATCTGGAATGACTCCAAGGAAATCAGTGGGCCAAATTCTGCTCCTACTCCCCAATGGAAATGAGGAACAATGCCTCAGCGCAGCAAAGCGCTTAAGCGTCTGCTTAACCTTAAGCATGCTCTGCAGTGCAACAAAGCACTCAGCAAATGCATATGGCTGATCACACATGCTTCTGGGACTTTGCCGAATCGGGGCCCAACTGGGTCACCATTGGTCGAGTTAGACTGATGTACCATCGGTGAGAGAAGAAATCAGACCTAATAGAGTTACTTTGGGTTTACACTGGCCTAACTGAGATCAGAACCTGGCCCTGTGATGGTGTAGAAGGTTCGACTTCTCTGGCACGCCCTTGGGAAGGGGGTAAAGTACAGAAAAGTCAAGAGACTTCCGCAGCCCACCAAAGGTAGACTCCAGGGTCTTTGGAAAACCAGGGGAACAAGAAACCAGAACTGACCCCTCTCCTTTCTGAGAGGGCCTGGATGGCCAAGGTGCTCAAGTGGTCTTCACATTCAGAAAGCTCTTAGTCCAGGTGCCGGTGAGCTCTGAGATGGAGCCCTGCTGCTTCAGTGTACCACTCCCCTGCCACTCCAGGCTTGACACATTTCACAGCTGCGTGGGGTAGGCAGTGATTATGGCCACTGGACCCTTCCTGATTGAAGATGGTAAAGCAATGGCACTTATAGTCTTTAGTGTAGCCCTGGCCATTAAGGTCCCCAAGCGTTTTGGAGGCTGTGCATTCTGGTGACCATAAAAAAGGCAGGACACCCTATAAAACACTCTGCGTTGCTCAACGCAGAGCCAGTGATAACCGCTGATCTCCCATCTCTAGAGGGAACCTGGACAGTGACACCTGGTTAATTTTGGAATGAGAAGAAACTCTGGCGCTGAGCTTCCAATCTCTCTCTTGAATGTTTTGGGGCAGAGAGAAGAGTCAATAAATATGGTAGGTCAGTTCCATTCTGGGATGGACCGGGTGTGTCTGTACATATGTTTACACTGCAAAAACCAGATGTATTCTTATAACTTGGGTTAGCCATGGAAACTCGGCTTTTAGCTCCTGGATCCCCTACAGGCTTTAACTGTCTTCATTGCTATTTTAGCGAACCCAGGTTAGGGACACACCTTTCTCTGCAGTGAAGACCTGCTCAGGGGACATGGGAGATGAATGCAGTATAAATGCCTAGACAGACAGTTGGGCAGGTGAGTTTTCCTATCATTTTCAGCAGATCTAGCTGAAATATTTCAAATTTAGAAATGTTCTGTCGAATTTTTGAAATGAAAAAGAATATTCAACAAGAACATTGATACTTCTTGACATCCCCTTGTTTTTTGAGGAACTATAGGGCAAGATGAAGTTGTTGGACATTTCACTAGCTTTTGAAATCTCTTTCTTTTTATTTCAAAAATTTTGGGGGAAAAAAATCCCAGAAAAAAAATTAAAACATTTGCACAATTTCCCCCCCTTCCTTCTCCAACTCTGGCTAGTTCTAATTTTCAGATCTGGGACAGGGTGCTTTGACCTATCTTCCTTTCATTCCCAGACAGATGTGTCTGAGAAAGCGTTGCAGGTCAGAATGGAGAGAATACAACGTTTCCTAGCAGGTGCATTGTCTTGGGAGCTTTAATCCGCTAACTGTGTGCTACACAGCTGCACTCAGAATGGAATTGCCTGGTAAGTGACTGGGTTTCCCTAGCATATAGAGCTGGGTGAATCCCTGATATTTTTTGGTTCTTTGACCATTTCAAAACATCATCAACAACCCCCATAATTTCAGCCAGACCAAGAATGAATATTTTCAAAAACGTTGGCAAATTAAAAATTCCAGCCAAAAAAATCATTGGAGATCCAATGAAATGTTTTGTTTCCATCCCCTTTGTTTCCAGTTCGACCTTTTTTTACACATTTTTGGACATTGAAAACAGAAACTGAAAGGACATTTTGAAAGAAGAAGTCATTTCAAACTGAAAAATCCCAAGTTCACAAACACAGCAGTGAAATCTGTCATATTTTTTCACAATTCTTTTTCTTTGCTTTTGCCCCCAAAACAAACAATTGGGTGCAGCGGACACAAATTCACCCTACGTTTAGGTGCTGCCGAAAATGCATTTTTCACCAGAAAGAAAGTGGTGGGCTGAAAAATTTCTCCCAGCTCCCCCAGCCTCGTTACACACACTTAGGCATCTGGTCTTATCTTTGCTTCTTACCTGCTCGTATACGGCTTTCTTTAACTCCATCAACTCTTGAAGCCCGTGCAGTTTTACCTCTAGCTCAGTTCTATGCATGGAACCAGCATCTAAATCCTGTGGGATAGAGAAGACATATCAGCGCTAGTAACAAACGATCTGTACATTGGGCTCTGACTTGTGCCTTGGGATGAGAGATCTTCTCCATTGTGCACTGATTACCCAGTCCTGAGAGAAAGCAGTGTCCTTTGGAGATACTATCCATCCATTCTGCAGGACACTATCCATCCATTCTGTGTCTAGTTTTGGGCCCCACACTACAAGAAGGTTGTGGAAAAATTGGAAAGAGTCCAGCGGAGGGCAACAAAAATGATTAGAGGGCTGGAGCACATACATGACTTATAAGGAGAGGTAAGTGGGATTGTTTAGTCTGCAGAAGAGAAGAATGAGGGGGGATTTGACAGCTGCTTTCAACTATCTGAAAGGGGGCTCCAAACAGGATGGATCTAGACTGTTCTCAGTGGTACCAGATGACAGAACAAGGAGCAATGGTCTCAAGTTGCAGTGCAGGAGGTCTAGGTTGGATATTAGGAAAAACTTTTTCACTAGGAGTGTGGTGAAGCACTGGAATGGGTTCCCTATAGAGGTGGTGGAATCTCCTTCCTTAGAGATTTTTAAGGTCAGGCTTGATAGAGCCCAGGCTGGGATGATTTAGTTGGGGGTTGGTCCTACTTTGAGCAGGGAGTTGGACTAGATGACCTTCTGAGGTCCCTTCCAACCCTGATATTCTATGAGTCTATGATTCTACGGTGGATGTTGCTGCCGGGACCCTGCTTTTCTGCTCCCATTGAGGGTGGGTGATCTGAGAAAAAGATCTCTAGATAGAATCTTTTTGTTAGTGCTTGAGTGCAGGGAAGGAGGTAGGGCATAGAACATGAGAATGACCATATTAGGTCAGACCAAATGTCCATCTAGCCCAGTATCCTGTCTTCTGACAGTGGCCAATGCCAGGTGCTGCAGAGGGAATTAACAAAACAGGGAATCATCAAGTGATCCATCCCCTGTCGCCCATTCCCAGCTTCTGGCAAACAGAGGCTAAGGATACCATCCCTGCCCATCCTGGCTAATAGCCATTCCATAAAAGGAAACAAGCAGAACTGGCCCATAAACAGTCACCTTTTAATCATAAGGAAAAGCAGAAATTGTTGAAAACACTGATGCAATAAACAGAAGCAGCACAAACTGCCCTTACCAGGCCATGAGCAGGCTTGTGAACAACTTGTAATTAACAAGAACAGTCATTTATGGTGAGCATTTTCCTCAGCTCATAACACCCTACCTTTCCTTGCCAAAGATTCCAAACCCATATACACAACAATTGATTCCCACTCACTCATCACAAGTGAAGCTATCTCTGGGGTAGAACATGGTGGCTGTTTAACAGGGCCTGGCTGCGTTACACATCTGCCACTGGTTTGCAACCTTTCCATACTGTGACCTCATGTAGAGAAATATTTCAGGATGCCCCTGTTGGGAAGGTGGTTACGACCCATCCTTGCGACCCTACTGGATCATGACCCCAGGCTGAGACCTTGTGGTATATGCAACTCGAAACAGCACAGGAATCTTGCCTATTAGAATTTGGCTAAGACATGGCAGCTAATACTCCATGTGTTTGCGTCAAATGCTATGCAGTCTTTAGCCACCACAGGTGCTCAGGTCCTCACTTGTGCATGGTTCATTTCAAAATACATCACCTCCACCAGTCTGTGGTCCTCACGGCCCAGGTTGTCATCTACTGAGCCCCTGCCTTTAGCACTGTAGGGAAATGGCTACACAGCAAAAGAGCCCAGGTGAACTGGCTTGGGCTTGTGAGGCTTGGGCTGTGGGGCTAAAAATGGCCTTGTAGATTTTCAGGCTCGGGCTGGAGCCTGGGCCCTGACTCATTCCCCCCTTTCCGGGTTTCAGAGCCGAGGTTTGAATGCCTATTTTAGCTCTGCAGGCAGCTGATCTGGGCTCCGCAACTCACGGCCGCTGATCTCTTTGTGCTGGGTAGGGTGACCAGATGTCCTGATATTTGGGACTTTTTTTATATGGGCTCCTATTATCCCCCATCCTCCGTCCTGATTTTTCACACTTGCTATCTGTTCACCAGATTGGCGAGTAGTGATCAATCTGTTGGGGAGCGATTTATCCCGTCTAGCGTAGATGCGATTAAATCAATCCCCGATAGCTCTGCCGTCAACTCCGGAACTCCACTATGGCTAGAGGCGGAAGCGGAGTCGATGGGAGAGAGGCAGCGGTCAACTTGCCGCCATCCTCACGGCCAGGTAAATCGACCTAAGATACACCGACTTCAGCTCCGTGCTATTTGCATAGCTGAAGTTGCGTATCTTAGGTCGATGCCCCCCTGTAGTGTAGAGCTAGCCAAGGTTTCCTATAGGGGCAGGTCTTTCATGCAGATACGGAGCCAACCCAACCCTCTTACTGGTGCTTACCTGGCCTCCATGAATGTAGTATCTGAGCACCTCACCATGCTGATACTATTCCTGTTTCACAGAGATTTGAGGCCCAGGTCCTCAAAGAAATCTGGGCATCTAACTTCCTTTGATATCAGTGGATGTTAAGCACCTAAATATCGTTGAGGCCCTGCGCCAGAAAAACGATGTGACTTGCTCAAGGCCACGCAGCGAGTCTGTGGCAGAGCAGAGACTCAAATCCAGGTCTCCTGAGCCTAGGCTAGGGCCCTAACCGCTAGACACTCCTTCCACTACAGGTGCCTCTTTGCTGTAGATGCGCACACAGCCTCATGAAGATGAATGGCCACTTACCTTTTTCAGCTCCATGAAGGTGAATTCCATGGCACTCCGTTTATGTATTTCATCCTCGTATCTACGGAGAGAGAAGCAGTTTAGTGTGAAACCTGGCAGGGCTTAGCTACATTCTGTATTGGAGATCTTGCAAGTTGCTTTATTTATTACAGTAGCACCTAATGCCTTTTGTACCAATACATCAATAAGAATCACAGTGATCCCCAGACAGCTTATAATTGAAACAGACAAACTGTGGGAGGGGAAGTGGCTGGTCCAGCTGGCAACAGAACCTAGGTCTTCTGAACCCTAGGCCAATGGTCTCCTCATTGGTCCACCCTGCATCCAGGGGACCAAATTCCCCATTTGCCTCTCTCAAAAGGGAACAACCCAACCCAGAGCAGCAATGGCAGCCTTCCTTCAACTTCCATCAGAGTGGGAAAGATAAAGGGTCATTTAAAGGAAATGAGGGACACTCTTTTGAGATGTTATTGACATGAACAGTGACTGCAGAGATCACTGGTGCAACCAAGGTTATGATTCACTGGTTATGATTATGCCTGAATCGTGTTGTATTTAAAGTTATAAGTATTGGCTCTATACTGTCTGTATTTCAAACTTGTGCTGTGCTTCTGGGTGACACCCCGGACAATGTGGCATCAGCACTGCCTAGCCTGCTTGATGGCCCATTAAGGACCATCAGCTATACAACTGACCCATTGAGAGAAGGCAGCTACACCTTGTGACTCAGCAAGGCAGGGACATGCCTATGGACCGAACTCTAAGGTTTTTTTCATGCCATGTGCGTGTTTGGAACAAAAGCAGCACAAGCCACATGGCAAAAGGACTATAAAAGGCAGCTGCATCATCTCCATCTTGTTTTCAATCCTGCTTCTTACCTCTGGAGGGACTTTGCTGCAAACTGAAGCTCTTCAGAAGTTAATATGCGGCTCCCTGTATAGGCACCGACTCTGGGGCTGGAGCGACAGGCGCCAACTTTTCAATGTGCTGGGGGTGGGGGGGCTCACTGCTCAACCCCTGGCTCTGCCTCATGCCATGTCCCCACTATACCCCTTCCCACCCCCTCCCCTGAGCCTGTCATGCTCTCGATCCTCCCTCCTCCCCCCCAGAGCCTCCTGCAGGCTGCAAAACAGCTGATTAGGAGGTGCGGGGAGGAGGGGGAGGGGCTGATTGGCGGGAGGAGCTGGAGGGAAGCTGATGCGAGGGCTGCTGACGTATTACTGTGGCTCTTTGCAATGTACATTGGTAAATTCTGGCTCCTCCTCAGGCTCAGGTTGGCCACCCCTGGTCTAGGGGAAGGGCATAAGGGAGGAGAACAGGGAAAAGGAAAAAAAAAACCAACAACAATGACCGGTGATGCCATTGTTTCTACCTCGCCCTGGTATTTAACTGTTTCATAAGCCCTGACTGGGAGGCGAATGGGAAAAGTGGTTGGTTCTTCTGGTTTTTCTGCTCTTTAACTGAAATGTCTGATTCCGTGCCAGAGCACGTGTTGTTAATTAGAGCCTGCTTCTCTCCCGCTCCATCCGCAGCCCAACCCCTGCTGAAAATGCTTCACGCATTGCAGGGCACTGACATCATGTCACCTGCTGCGCAAACAACAATCCTGACGGGATGGCAGTCAGGCTTGTCCGCAACCCACGCTCACCCCCGCCCCCATGGCTTATCCAGCTTTCAGCTGGAGAAGGGTGGCAGAGAGGAGCCTTCGGGCGTGGAGGGCCTGGGAGCGGGGAGGTGACTCGTGCAGGGGTAGAGCGACCCTTTCCGAGCACAAACAGATCACAGCTCGCTTTCTCCTTCAGGATGATCCTGAGGACGTGCGTGGTAGCGTGTAGCTTTAAGGGTAATTGGTCTGGCTATTGAATAGCAGTGCAGCAGGGTGCATGGTAGCAAAAACACACTGTACAAGGTCCTCCTGTCTGCGTTAGTGGACTTGGAGTTAGCTAGGGGCTGCTTGACTAATTTCAAATCAAGCATTTTCCAGTCAGCAAATGGTCTGTGGGGAAAAATTGGTTTTGATGGAGTTTTCTGTTCGAAAAAGCAAAACAAAACATTTCGGTTTTTGATCGACTTGATATTGATCTCTGAGTCCGCCTCAGCACCATGGTGCCAGATGGGAGCTGCAGTTATGAATCCTTCATGCCACTATTCTCCATTATGGGACCTGATACCTGGCCAGACTACAATTCCCACGATGCACCTCTCTCTCCTTATGTCTCTGTCATGAAATGTTACAATATTTCTAAATTGAAATATTTTTGGACATTTTTGGTCCATGAAAAGTTTCAACATTTTCATGGACAATGCAGGACTGATGAAAAATGTCAAAACACCAGAATTTCCCAGGGGACAGAAATTCTGTTTTTTGAACAGCTCCAGCATCAGGAAACCTAAGTTCTAATCCCTGATCTGCTGCTGTCTAGTGGTATCTCCCTGTGTCTCAGTTTCTCCATCTGTAAAATGGGGATCAGGATATTTACCCATCTTTGTAAAGGTGCCCTGAGATCTCTGGATGGTAAAAGGTAAATATTATTATAGCAGCCTGGGAAAATATGAGGTAAAGAATGACATTTTCTAAATGCTTGAGAAAAAAGCCTTCTGTGCAAAATTAAGTGCAGGTTGAAGAGTAAAGGAAAAGTCCAGCCTTTGAGGCCAGATCCTCAGCTGGTGTGAATCACCCAGGAGCTACATTTATTTTCATCAGCTGAGGAACATGCCTGGAATAAAAGCTGGGAACTGGCTTCACTATGATTTGTTGAGTCAAATAGTTAAGCACAAGTATTTGCACGATTATCGTGCATTTACTCATAGACTTTAAGGTCAGAAGGGACCATTATGATCATCTAGTCTGACCTCCTGCACAGTGCAGGCCACAGAATCTTACCCATCCACTTCTATAACAAACCCCTAATCTAGGTCTGAGTTACTGAAGTCTTCAAATTGTGGTTTGAAGACCTGAAGCTGCAGGGAAAGACCTAATTTGAGAAACTTTTTGGACACCATGAAACGTTTCAGCTTTTTACAAATGCCCCCAAATACCATGAATTTTTACTTCAGTGGCTTGTTTGGTCTGAAAATTTGCTTTGAAAAGCACATTCACTGTTAATTATTCACAAGTTCCATGAACCATCCCAATGGGAGAACAGATCGAATTAAGCGAGGTGAACAGAGAGTCTGTTGTGTGAAAATGGTTTGTTCACAGTGTTGGCTGAAAAGGTACAAATAACCAACATGTTCAAAACCCATAAGGGTTGGGGCTGATTTGTCAATCAACAAAGGGGCTGAATTCAGAGGGGCATGACTCTAACAGAAGCTAAGGCTCCTTTGCACCACTCTGACTGTGTGGGCTTAAATTCCATGTAAATTAGATTAAGTAATTGCAACCAATTAATACTAATTTTTTACATCTGTGCTCATCTATAGCACTTATCAGTAAATCTCAACATTTTTTACAAACAGTATTGTTATCCCCATTGTACAGATGGGGAAACTGAGGCACGAGGCGGTGAAGTGATTTGGCCAGTGGCAGAGCCGAGAATAGACCCTAGATCTGCTGAGTCCCAGTCCAATATTGTAACCACTAAGCAACACTACCTCAACAGCCAAAGTGATGTAAAGGGGGTAAGAATCAGACTCATAATGAATATTATACCTGATTCTGCTTCAGTTTACACCAGTGTAAATCAGAAGTAACTCAGCTGTAGTTCATGCAGTTACACTGGTGTAAAATTATTGTAAGTGAAAGAAGAATCAGGTTCCTTAAAAGTTGTAAAACCATAATAACTGGGACAATACAACAGTTAACCCAGGAGTAAAGTTCCACTTTCTAAAGTACGCAGATTGGGAGAACATGACAGAAGGGGGCACATTTCATAGGGGCTCAGAGAGCACTCCCTTGAAATGAGTGAGGCATTCATTTCTGTGCCAAAATACAATCATTGACTTGTGCAAACAGGGCACTTGTGCACGTAAAAATCCCACATCTGTTCATACAACTGTGATTTTGTGCATGCAAATCGATTAGACAAGCCCTTAGAATCTCTCTCTCTCTCTCTCTCTCTCTCTCTCTCTTTCCCTCTATGGATTTCTATTTGTCTACTAGTCTAAGTTCATTAAGCTGGAAAAAAGTGTGAGCCTTATTTTCAGAACCTGCTGTTCTTGTTGAAAGCTCATCATCTGTCCAAAATCAGACCCTTGAGGTTTCTGAGTATGGATAATAGGAGAAGAAATCCATCTTATTCTCTTATTATCCACAGTCCATAGTGTTGAACTGGTACCTAACAATAGGCTGCAAATTAATCCCTGTATTTCCAAAGACCCTCAACAAACTAGGACGAACGGCACCTGCTTCGGATGTTATCCATGGACTTCAACACCTCAGTCAACTCGGACTCCAGCTGTTCTCTCACGTGGCCAATAGTCCTCATCTCTTGCTTCAGTTTGCTCATGTACTGGTCGTAGAGGAGTTTGATGTCTGACTCGGAACAGGAATTGTCCTGATCTCTCAGGAAGCTCCACCTGATCGTGAGAATCTTGTTCTGCTGCTCCAGGCATTGGACCTGCAGAACGGAATCCAGAGTCATTAGTAAGGTTGATGGCAGAAGGGCTGATGTGAACCCCTTCAGTCAACACACTAGACGTTGAGATTGGGACCTCCAGAGATACATGCACAAACCTTTACAGCTTGAGGGACACAACTGGGCTCTCAAACAAGGAGCTGTAAAAGAATCCCACCCCATGCAGATCAGGCACAGAAGGGCATTACATGGACATACGGAGGCTTTCGCTTTATGTACTCGGTGGTTTCCCGGTAGACCATCCCTCAAGTCAAATCAGCCTGACAGATCATCACTCGAGTCAGCTGATCAGCACATCCTATTGGACATGTCATCAAAAACTGACAACTTAAAGATCAAAATGTAAAGCTTCAACTCAAAGTTTATTTCTGTCTTCACATACGGATGTGAGAAGCTGGAGATCTACCAAGGGGACAGACAATCATCTCAATACCGTCAAGAACAAAAGCCGTAGAAAAATACTAGGTATTAAATGGAATGACTTTATAATGAATGCTGAGATTTGTCAGAGAGTTCGATGACCCCTGAGTGCCTAAGCTTCATACAAAAGAAGCGGGAAATATCGAGGACATGCATAAAGAATGAAGCCAGAGCTTTTACCACGCCACTGGGCGGCTGAAGGAATGCACAAAAAGAGCCAAACAATAGAACACCTCCATCGAACGTTAAAGAGGGAAAACTTATGGGACTGAACAACATCGAGGACATGCAAAGAGAAGCCCAGGATAGAGGGGAACAGGTGTGGATGGCTGCTGAGAGCACCATCTAGAGAACGTGGCAAATCAGGGTTCAAATAGCAAAATCAACTCCCGGAAATGGGTAGGAGTGGAGAGAAGAGGCTGGTAGAAGAATCCCAAGGCAAGGTCTCATGGATAGAATAATACTAATCTCTATCGGAATCTTTCCCACACCATCATATGTCACCCGGGGCATAAACAATACAAGCCACTATTTCCTCTGTGAATCTGAAGTCTGGATAACATTCTTGTGAGCCAACAGAGATAAACTCTTCATCAGCCCATACATTGAATCTATCCATCCATCCATTTATAGGTGCCATCCCTGTTTGGCTGCCTGATCTTTCTGTTCTCTGTCCAGCTTTGCAATCTTTCTTTACAAGTAACAACTTGCCTTTTCATCTGCTAGGGTATCCATCTGCCCCCCTCATTTCAGCTGCAGTCTATCTGGCAGCATCTCTGTTACGTATGCCGGTGGTGCTTTGATTTCTGTATGGACTATGTCCATCAGGCTTCATGCAGCTGTGTATTGGTTTGATCAGGGAACATGGTCCAGCGAGTAGCACACCACACTGGGCTGCAGAAGACCTGAACTCTGCCAGTGACTCCCCCGTCTGTGCCTCAGTTTCCCCTCTATTTAAAGTACTTATTTGGCCACCAGTACTGTAGTATCTGAGCACTCAACAATCTTTGATGCATTTTTCCTCACGACACCCCTGTGAGGTAGGGTGCTGCTATTATACCCATTTTATAGTCAGGGGAATGAGGCACAGTAACAAGTGTCTTGGCCAAGGTCACAGAGGAAATCTGAGGTAAAGCAGGGAAATGAACCTGGATATCCTGAGCATCAGGCTCATGTCCTTCCCCCCAGCCTCTGCCCCTTAAGACTGTAAGCTCTTTAGGGACAGAACTGTCTCTTACTATGTGTCCGTGCAGCATCCGGTGCAACACGTGCCTCCATCTTGCTGCTATACCACAAATTATAACACTATGATCAGACACCTCCTCAGCCCAGTTGGCCTAGCACAGGGATAGACAACCTATGGCACAAGGCACGCGAGCTGATTTTCAGTGGCACACACACTGCCGGGTCCTGGCCACCGGTCTGGGGGGGCTCTGCATTTTAATTTAATTTTAAATGAAGCTTCTTAACCATTTTAAAAATCTTATTTACTTTACATACAACAACAGTTTAGTTATATATTATAGACTTCTAGAAAGAGACCTTCTAAAAAAGTTAAAATGTATTGTTGGCGCGCGACACCTTAAATTAGAGTGAATAAATGAAGACTCGGCATACCACTTCTGAAAGGTTGTCAACCCCTGACCTAGCATGATATTTGCTTCCCTGCAGGTACCAGTAATAATGATTGGTCCTAAAACATAAATACGGGCCTGATACGCTGTTGCATCCTTGCAGTGTATGCCAGTGTCACTCCACTGAAATCGGAAGGATTAGATGATTAGCCCCTTGGGGAAGGGACTGTCTTTTTGATCTCTGTTTGTACAACTAGAGCTGTATTGGGCCATGACTATAGTTACTCGAGGCTACAGCCATACAACAGGGCTGCCCAGAGGATTCCGGGGGGCCTGGGTCCCCTGCCACCGAATTGCCACCGAAGACCTGGCACTTCGGCGGTGGGTTCCGGAGCAGAAGGACCCACTGCTGCCGAATTGCCGCTGAGGACCCCGAGAGGAAGAAGCTCTGGGGGTCTGGGCCCTGCGAGAGTTTTCTGGGGCCCCCAGAGTGAGTGAAGAACCCCGCTCTAGGGGCTCCGAAAAACTCTTGTGGGTCCCCCTGCAGGGCCTGGGGCCTTGGGGCAAATTGCCCCACTTGCCACCCCACCCCCCGGGTGGCCCTGCCATACAATCAATAAATAATAGGCTGACACCGGGGCAAAACTGAAGTAATGTTGTGCGAATCAGGTTCTGACGTTTGCACAGCAAAGGGCCGTGCACAGCTATGGAGCTACATACAGTCACCGCAAGAATGACAGCCCCTGTGTCCTGTCAGTGGGCGTGCATCTCGGTGTGTGTGTGAGTGCACGTTTTTTGGTCGTCCAGCTGCCATCCTAACTTGGCACACTTCCATACTCGTGGTGATGGCCATACGGCTCAGCAATGATGCGGTGCTTTTCAGCCTCAAAGTGCTTCCATTAACCATTTATTTGCCAGCTTTCCTCTCTCCGCTCCGCGCACAAAACGAATTGCTTTAATTGTACTTAATTCGGCGGGTGAGAGCTGCCAATTGCCACCAATGCTGTGAAGTGCCTGTGAAGTCAGCTGAGGGGAGGGCTCACCCATGAGACACCGTGGGTCCTCTCTGAAGGATAGTAACAGCATCATCTGTGCAAAGCTCCTGCCAGCTGAGGACTGACCTAACTTCCTTTGCCCAGGGATAGAAAAATGTGCTGGCCACTGGGACAAGATCTTCTAACAGAAGGTGTTTTATTGGCTTAGTTTGTCCCTGGTTCAGATGTCAGCAGACGCAGAACGCCCCTCCTGATCTGCCTTCTTCTTTACATTACAGCGGTGCCTCGAGGCTCCAGCTGAGATCAGGGCCCCGTTGTGCGAAGCAGTGTTCACACAAGGAGAACCATCCTGCTTTCTCCCATGCTGCCCCCCTGCCATGCTTTGGAGGAACTCCCATGTGAACATCTGCAAAGTCACCTCATTACCCACCTTCCAAACCCCGCTTAAAACTCTCCTTTGCCATGCAGCCTAGAAAGAAGGCCGGACAATGGTTAGGCTGTTGCTTTGCTAAGGTCACTGTCTCTGAGACTGACCAATATTAGCTGTTTCCTAGTGCCCCTCCCTGGCCCTGTCTGCATCCATCTGTTGTCTCTTGTCATATGCTTAGATAGTAAGCAGCTTAGGTCAGGAACTGTCTTTTTGGTCTGTGTTTTCAGGGCGCCTAGAGCGATGGGAGCCGCTCCTAACCAATAAGGTACAGCACCTAGCGTAACAGGAGTCACTACCTAGCACAATGGGGTCCTGCTCCATAACTGAGGCCCACAGGTGCTACCATAATACAAATAATAAATAAAATAAGAAGCAACATCTACCCTGATGAGCTTACATCAAAACAGAGAAGAGGTGGGAGTGGAAGCAGGTGTACAGATGGGAAGTGACTTGCCCAAGAGTACGCAGCAGGCAGAGACAGAAATAGAATCCGGCCCAGTTTGCTACCCATTATACCTCACTGCCTCTCTCTGCTGGGCTCCGCACAGGGGGTTCTGAGAAATGTCTATCCAATCTGAAGTCTACAGAGGCACCACTGGAAACAGCTGGCGCAAACACTGAGCCAAGTCCACCCCGTGCCTGCGTGAAAGATCCTCCAGGACACACTAGGAAAGGCCCTGTTTCGGATTTACAGGGCAGCAGGGCACGGAGAGCCAACCTGAAAAGTGCCACCGAACAAGAGCTCTGTGGCAGAGGTTAGTGAGGAGGAGTCATGGATAGTGAGGTGGCCGGTGGGCTGGGGAAGTGGCTACCGGGTCCCTGCACAATACAGAGACTCCAAACACCGGCGTGAAAGGGGCATAGCTGGTGGTTGCTGCTACTCTTGCTCATAGGCTGCAGGGATGGCTGAGACCTTGCAGCCTGGGTGTTCTGGTCCCTAAGTCTGGATTGAGGAGAGAGTATGCCACTCCCCTCCTTCCAAAGTTACTGAGGCTATTCACAGGGGGACCTAAGATTTGATCTATGGGGCTTAGATGATCATCACTGTGCATAGAGTGGGAGAACCTGTCATACACCTTATTCCTGGAGGTCTCTTGTTTCTGGTTTGCTAAGTATGAACAGGATGAGATGCTGGGGTTTCCTGGGATAGCAAGGACTGGTCTCGACGATCCAGGAGGTCCCTTCCAGTCCAATATCCTGTGTTCCTGTTTTCGTTAGGCTGCAGAAAGAGGTCAGAACCGAGAACCCACTAGGCAGCCATTATCTGCCTCCTGTCCAAACACATGTGAGCCACATCCAGAGGAAACCCAGAGTCAGTAGCAGCTTGCCCAGGACTCATCATCCTCAGCTGCATGACAGATCCCAAAGATGCGTAGCCTCCTGACTGGGAACGGTCAACCCCCTACCTCCCAGCTATGGCCATAGCGACTACCCTGGGGTTTTATGGCCCAGGTGGTATTTGTCTGAGGTCATGTGAATTCCTGATAAAAAGAAACACTCCCCGTCCGGTGGCACATTCGCAACTGTATGTTACCTTTCTCTGCCAATGGATTGACGTTCACACCTGTGTAGAAGGCCAGTGGGAGATGGCTGCCATCTTGGCTGACACACCAGAGATCTCCAGAGCTAGAAGCCCTTGAGCTAAAGAGCTGATGCACCCTAGCTAGGGTTATACCAGGCTCTCATGTGGGTCAGACACAGAGGAGGCCCTGTAATCACCAGTGGGATTTGTATGCACCACTTAAGACCATTTTTGAGGGTTTAAGTGGTGCCTGGGTCTTGAAGTGACCTCTCTGCCCAGGGGTGAATTTCACATGCACCAGATTTCATTCTCAGGGCTGCCACCTGAAAAAGTGCAATGCACAGATCGTCACATTTGCACGCTCCAGCAGGCAGCTGTGCCTGCCTGGATGCTCAACTGTACACGGAAACGCGGGCTGTGCTGACGTAGTTTAGGCAGATGCTCTGAAAACAGACGCCCACGGTACTAGTTCATACCCATATTAGCACTGGGTTTTTTTTTTAAAAACAACAGTAGCTTGGAATTAGCTGCCTACATGATATACTTCAGTGAAGCAACCCTTTCGGGAGATTACCATCTGTTTACAGAATATAAGAGCTTTGCAGGAACCTGCCTCAAGTAGGCAAATTGTTTTGCTTTGAGAAAATCTTCTATCTTCCCCTGGATCTTAGCAGATGAAAGACTCTCTGCAGGAGAACTTGCTTAGCAGATCCAGTGACCCTTCCTTTTCCCCCCATCACCCACCACATTATTGGCTGGTTAGTTTTCTCTAGTTTTTGGCATTAGAAAACAAGATGAGCAGAAACGATAAGCTATTATTGCAGCTGCTGTGCTGGTTCTTTGCCCAGCTACAGGTATGAAACTCCTCCTGCTCCATCCTTTGTCCTCACAGCCCCTGTCTTTGCTGCTTACCCCACAGCTACTTCCATCAGTGGCTGAGTTTCCCTTTTTCCAGTGATCAGCCAGGGAGATTACTAGCCGATGGGGCTG
The DNA here is from genome assembly GCF_025201925.1 of Gopherus flavomarginatus. Lineage (NCBI taxonomy): Eukaryota > Metazoa > Chordata > Testudines > Testudinidae > Gopherus > Gopherus flavomarginatus. The sequence continues at coordinate 23,268,105 of NC_066632.1, read as the reverse complement.
GACAGGGTCTTTGAAGCAATGGACCGGGTACTTGCCATAGTTAGCTAATAATCATGCAAACTTTTGGTACAATAGACAGCACGGGAGGAAAGAACTATCCCCGCAACTGGGAAATTAGCCAACATTTAGAGCCAAATCTCTCTTGCCACAGGTACCTCACAGCCCATCCCCTCCTGGCCTCTGTGGTCATTTGAACCTGGTGCTCCTCTTACCTTCCCGATTAAGGATGCAAATTGGTTGTTGAGAATTTTCATCTCTTCTTTCTCCTGCTTCTTCCTCTCCTGGAACATGGGGTCCACGTCTAGGCTCAGTGGCGTCAACAGCTTCTCGTTGATGAAGACGGATGGGCAAGGGGAAGACGTGTATCCACCAAGACTCGAGGTGCTGAAGCTTCTGCTGGCTGGACCACCAGGGCTGCTGCAGCCGTCGTATTCAGAGGATGTCACCACCGAGCTCCCCCTGTTCTGATTCCATGACGCCTGCCAAGATGAGAGAGAGCTGCTGCTGAGGCTGCTGAATTCATTTGAGCGGCTGGTCATCCTGGCTCAGCTGGTGGTGGGGAGGTAGGGGAAGGTGTATGAACTAAGCTGCCTGCTGCTGCTGCCGGGAAAGAGAAGTGGCACCTTGGAGAAAATGGTCTGTTTAATTCCTGCCTCCACTGAGCTAGGGTTAGCTAATGCATTACAAACACCTGCTCTGCTATGTTCATAAAATGAGAAGGGCGTGACTGTTGAGGTAATCCAGATCAACCTGTTGGCTTTTTTTGTTTTGTTTGTTTATGTTCCCGCCTTTCATATGGAGCTTGTTTGATTGGTGAACGAGCACACATGCCCTGACACTCACAGGGGAAATTAAACTCGCACCCATGTGCCCCGAGCAGCCGGCTTCCTCATCCTTAAATGGTGAAGAAACGAACCAGTGGCGCAAGGATCTGCCTCCCTCATACAAAGTGGATAGGTATGTTATTAAGGTATTGGGCAATGATTCATGAGATAGTGGTTTAATTCCTGACTCTACCCCAGGCTTTCCAAGGAGACCAGCAATTTTGGATAGCCAGCGGGAGGTACTGACAAAGGTTTGGTTTTCAGAAGGCAGGTTCTTAGCACTTTCTAAAACTGATGTCTTCAGTCAGGCACTGATGTCTTCAGTCTTAGCACTTTCTTTTAAGATGTCTTCACTCAGGCAGCTAAAATTTAAGGCATTCAAAATCACTAGTCATCAGAGACAATCGTAGCCCCTCTGTGACCTTGGGTATAAATAAAATTTTCAGAATCACCTCAGGATACATCTGCACACTATGCCCTCGCTATCACTCAGGTTTGAGCCCAAGCCCCGTTACCATCCACACACACATCACTGTGACTCGGATCAGCAAACACTCAGGATCTAGGTCCTAGGACCCTGCGAGGTGGATACGTCAGAGCCCAAGTACTGCTGTGACGTGGGTCCAAGCCCTGTCATTTTGTAGCGTGGCGGCAGCTCAAGCCGCAGACAAATAGAACATCTGCGTAGCACATGGTGGACACAGTAGCCCAGCTGTGAGACCCGGGTCCAGGTTAACAACGCAGTGCGGACATGCAAGCATGAACTCGGAAATACTGAGTCCACAAACCTGGGTCCCACAGATGTGGGCTTATGATGCAGTGAAGACGTACCCTATGTGACTTAGGAATCTCAGTCCCCTTTTCAAAAGTGGTGTGCGCCCTTATTGCCAAATTATTAAAGGTATTAGGCACCTGAATATGCAGAGAGGTGCCTCGTGGGATTTTTGAAAGCACCTAAGACACAATGGGAGTTAGTCACCTAGGTGCTTTTGAAAACCTCGCTAGGCATATCCCTCCATCATTAGGTGCCCAAAAATCTTTTAAAATCTGCCCCCCAGAGCCTAAATCACTTTGTCTTTCAATGAAATGTAGGCTCCTAAGTAACTTTTAGTCATTTTTGAACATTTTACCATCTATGGTTCTTAGTTTCTCATCTGAAAAATGGGGATAAAATGATACAGCCTTTCTCTCACCCTTTGCCTATTTAGATGATAAACTTCTCAGGGAAGAGATTATCCTTTGCTTTGAGGTTGTTAGAGTTGGTTAAAACTCACAATGTCCACTCTGCGGGAAATGTTGACGTTTTGAAATTTGTTTTCATTCCAAATCGGGACAAAACCAAAAACATTCCAAATTTCCGACTCAACCATTTTTTGGTTAAGCCGAATGTTTCATTCCAATTTTTAAAAAATGTATATCATAATTTATAATGCAATACCAAATAAAATAACTTTTGAAAGGAAAAATCAAAAGGTTCCATTCCTAGACGTTGGACTTTTTTTTTAAACAAACTTTGATCGAAATCGCCACAGTTCTGTGGCCAATTTCAATTTTCAGTTTCGCTTTGGATGAAATGGCATTTTCAAAGGGGGACAAATGTTCCTTTGAACAATTTTCAACCATCGTGAGCGTTTTTATAGCGCCTCGCACAATGGGCCAACAATTTCACATGGGGGCTTTTAGCTGATACCAGAATATAAATAAGTATAAAATAACACTGAGGTTCAAAGCAAAATCCAGACATAGGAAATGGAGAAACTGATGGCTCTTGAAAGACGAGGCAAGATTATCCAGCCTGCATTGTAGGCGGCTCATTTGTGGTTTGACTATAGGGAGAGCGTCAATATCACTGGTGGGAATTAACTACTGGAACATTTTGCCAAGATGTCGTGTTGGATTCTCCGTAACTGCCAATTTTTAAATCAAGACTGGAGGGTTTTTTTTGTTTTTGTTTGTTTTACAAGATTTGCTCTAGTTCAGGGGTGGCCAGCCTATGGCTCCAGAGCCACATGCAGCTCTTCAGAAGTTAATATGCGGCTCGTTGCATAGGCACCGACTCCAGGGCTGGAGCTACAGGTGCCAACTTTCCAACGTGCTGGGGGGTGCTCACTGCTCAATCCCTGGCTCTGCCACAGCCCTGCCCCCACTGCACCTCTCCCGTGAGCCTGCCATGCCCTCGCTCCTCCCTCCTCCCCCCGAGAGCCTCTTGCATGCCGCAAAACAGCTGATCGGGAGGTGCGGGGAGGGAGCGGGAGGCGCTGATTGGTGGGGGTGCCGAGCAGGGAGGGAAGTGATGTGGGGGCTGCTGACGATTCCTGTGGCTCTTTGCCAATGCACACTGGTAAATTCTGGTTCCTCCTCGGGCTCAGGTTGGCCCCCCCTGCTGTAGTTCAAAAGGAATTATTTTAGGGACGTTCGCGGCACTGTGTTATGCAGGAGGTCAGCCTAGGTGACCCCAGTGAAGATGGAGGCCTTGGACCCTGCCCAGCCTGGGTGAACGAACTTGCATTAGATTGCTCGAGTGCGTAAGTTAAAAACAGCGCATGTGGACACTGCTGCTGGGGCTCTCGAGCCGAAGGGGGCAGGCAGGCTTCAGACCCCGTGCTCCACCTCGAGCTGCAGTGCCCGTGCTATTTTTAGCCTGCTAGTTTGAGCCCTGCTAACGTGGCTGTGTCTGCTCAGGCCAGAAGGCTCACTCCCAGCTGCTGCGTAGACGCATTCGCAGAGCTCTCTGGTTGCGCCGGGCAGAGAGAGGTATAACCCTTTAAGGAGTGCAGAATTCTCTGCTGCTCCGTTTCCTTCTGCAGCACCTGTGGGCTCTATCCATTCTCCCACCCCCTCCCAGCTTCACCTGGGGCAAGCACGGGGTGCGGGTGGGGGGAGATGCAATTTGGTAACGGCCTCTTCTCTCTAGCCTGTGCAGGGAGTGCTGTTCTGAGCAGCCTCTATGTAGGATCTGCAAGGTACAGGCTCCTTACTCCCTTCGCTCCGCTCTACACAGCTGTGTAAGACGGGGCCTGGTCTGGCCCTTTAAGAGAAGGCACTGCTGTAAGGAAGCTCACATTGCAGGTATCCTCTCCGGCGCTGCTGTTTGCAAGGCTGCTACGGGGAGCATCCAGCCACGGCACTGCTATGTCTGTCCTGGCATTGACATGGCACTGCCGTTTGGAAGCCCACAGCCACTCCGCACCTACCAATCTAACAGCAGGAATTGGCATCTCTGTGTGACCTTACTGCAGGGATGGAGGGCGGGTACCCTGAGTGGCACCTGCTGCGTGTTTGTGCCTCTTCCCCATCCTGTGGGAGAGGCAGCAGTTCCGTCTCAGGGTGTTCCTTCCCTTCCTGTTGGAAGTATTTGGAGCTGCTGAAAATACCCGCCTTGCCCAGGTATTTGGAGCAATTGAAAATGGGCTGGTCTCTGAAGTCTGCAATTGGCAATTCTCGTCTATAACACTTGGGGATTTCTGGGCTGCAGGGCAGGGGGAAAGCTGACAAATAAAAACCCAGCTGTGTCACTGCACGACATGACAATCCATCTAGTTCAGATGAACCCAGCATTCCTAGAAACCTTGCCCCAACCTGCCGTGATTCACCTCCGCCACCCCAAAACTGACCTCATCCAGTTATCAACCCAGGTTTATCTTGCCTAGTGGGATTATTTCTTAGTTCATTCAACGCTGTTTATTGGGCTATAGGCAGGTGCCGTGCGTGTCCCAAATAAACAAGCCAGCCCTGGCCCACGGAGGCAAGAGAGGAATGGGAGACCCAGAGAGGGGAGTAGCCATGAACATAAGAATGGTCATACAGGGTCAGACCAAAGGTCCATCCAGCCCAGTGTCCTGTCTACTAACAGTGGCCAATGCCAGGTGCCCCAGATGGAATGAACAGAACAGGTAATCATCAAGTGATCCATTCCCTGGCACCCATTCCTAGCTTCTGGCAAACAGAGGCTAGAGACATCATCCCTGCCCATCCTGGCTAATAGCCATTGATGGACCTGTCCTCCATGAATTTATCTAGTTCTCTTTTTAACCCTGTTATAGTCTTGGCTTTATAATGGCCTGGGCCAACAGGGTTCATTTAAGCCAGTTCAGGTGCGTGAGGCGTAGATGAAGTGGGAATGCAGGAGGTTAATCGACGCAGGCACACGGGAATGGCCAGATATCACGGATCTACCTGGGGGAGGGCAAACGCGACGAGGATGGGTAGTGGATACAGCACTGGGATGACACCCAGGTCCATGCCATGCAGTAGCATGTCTGTGACACAGGCAAGGGCCAGGTGGCGCAGAGGAAGGTTTAGAACCCTACAGTAGGCAGATGTGGGACAACCACCCCCGCTCTCCCTCCCGCCCCAGAAGTTTCATGTAAAGCTCTAATTGTTTCTGTGGGTTAAGCCTTGACTCGGGCTGTGTAAGTGCTTAGCTCTCCCTCCCGGAGATGGCAGAAGCCACCATAATAAGGACAGAGGTCCAAGCAAAAACGGGGGTCTTTGGAGGCCAATTCTCTCCCTCAGGACACGTCTACACAGGGCTGGCCCGTGTCAGCTGACTCTGGCTCGTGGGGCTTGGGCTATGGGGCTGTTTAATTGCTGTGTAGGCCTTTGGGCTCGGCCTGGAGCCTGGGCTCTGGGACTCCATGAGGAGGTGGCTGGGGGAAGGCCCCAGAAGCAGGCACCAGCCTGAGCCCAAATGTCTACACAGCAATTTTTAGCCCCACGGCCTGAGCCAGAGTCAGCTGACTTAGGCCAGCCGCTGCCATGTTGTCAAGGGTCTTTTATTCCAGCGTAAAAGTACTCTAAGCTAAAAGACTCATATTCATTAATAGAAGCCATGCTGCTCCTGTGAGGGGAGCCCAGGGCCAGGCTGCCTGGGGGAAGCCTGGTTGGGCTACTTCTTTCATCCCCACCTTTCCAAGTATGTCAGACAATCAATCCTATCTCATCTCTCCCTCATCGCCCCATAAGACAGGAGGAACTCCCCCGGCCTCATTCCTGATTTTCAGCCACGTAAATACCAGGGGAGCCAGTTCCTTTCCCTTTCCTCTAATTGGGTCTCTGTCCATTCCTGCTCTTTCGATGCTTTTACACTGTTACTTAGCTGGCGTCTCTGGGCACCTCACAATCTTTAAGCCTCACAAGTGCTATTACCCTCCTTTTACAGGTGAGGAACTGAGGCAGAAAGAGACTAAGGCCCAGATCCTCAGGGATAGTTAGGCTGCTAGCTCCCAGTGAAATTAATTGGATGCTAGAAGGCTAAATACCTCCCAGGATCAAGGCCTAAGTGACTAGCCCAAGGTCACATTGAAAATCTGTGGCAGAGCAGGGAATAGATGCTGGGTTTCCCAGCTCCCAGGCTCATTAATCTTTCCTCTGCTGGGCTGTCTAAGTTCTCGCTCTCCTTTCCCTTCTGTCATTCTGTTCAGCTTATCTCTCTAGTACAGCGTTTCTCAAACCGGGGTCCACTGGTCAACTCCCCCTCCCTCCCAGTGCTTCCTGCATGCTGGGGAACAGCTGTTCAGCGGTGTGCAGGAGGTGCTGGGAGGGAGAGTGAGGGACGGGGATGGGGCGTGCTTGGGAGAGGGGGTGGAAAGAGGTGGGGGAAAGACGGGGCAGGATTGGAGCATGGATGGGAAGAGGTGGGGCCTTGGGGAAGGGGTGATGTGGGTGCGGTGCCTGGGGCTGAGCGGGGGGTGGAGTTTGGGGGTCACAATGGGGGTCCTCGGCAGGACCGGCTCCAGGGGTTTTGCCGCCCCAGGCAGCCAAAAAAAAAGAAACAAAAAACCGCGATCGCAATCTGCAGCAATTCAGCTGGAGGTCCTTAGTTCCGAGCGAGAGTGAAGGACCCTCCGCCGAATTGCCACCGGATACCTGGACCTGCCACCCCTCTCCAGAGCGGCTGCCCCAAGCACCTGCTTGCTAAGCTGGTGCCTGGAGCCAGCCCTGGTCCTCGGGTTGCTAAAGTTTGAGAACCGCTGCGTCTAGTCCAAGGATTCTCAACCTGGAAGCTCACCAATGAGTTGCATGTTGCTTTCCATATTGTTAAATGGGAGGGGGTCTGACCTCAGAAGCTGGGGCTGGGGAGCATCAGAATAGGCATTTCTCTGTATGAAAAAAAGGGGCCCAGTCCGGGAAAGTTGGGAACCACTGCTCCAATTTTTTTCCCTGGCTCCTTCCCCATCCTAGGTCTCCTCCATCACTATTCTCCTCTGATGTTTATTCTTCTTTTCCCTCTTTTTTCCCATTTATTCCTGGTCCTTCCCCCTTTTTTCCTCACTTAATTCTTCCTTTCTCTCATCCCTTTGTTATCTGCTGCTCCAAATCCATCCCCACCCCACCACTCCTCCTACCACCCCACTGCCCCCTTCCTTCCTTCCCCCTCTCACCTAGATTTCTGGCAGTGGCCGTGAGCTGCCAAAGCTAACAGCGACGTTAAAAAAATAAAAACAAAGACATCACCCAAAGAGAATTTTACAAAGAGGCTTAAAAGGCAGGATGGGACAGGCCGGCATGATACTTCCCATTTCACACTCAAGGATGATTTCAACCCATTCATTGCCCACGTAAGCTCCTGGGAATTTCAGGCATTAAAAAATAAGCAACAATAACACCAATTAAGTGGTGACAGAATCATTTGTCTCTTCCTCTTCTCCTGCCCTCCTTCCTTGGCAGACACCAGGTCTCTTTCCCTTCTGTCCTGGAGGGGAAGACCGAGAGAAACTCCCACGCTCCCCAGCATTTCTGGAACGACCAGCTGGCTCTGGTTGCAAATTTTCCTACTAAACCATTTTTCATCTGAAAATGCCAGTTAATTGAAACCAAAACTTCTCATGGGAACATACCAGCTTCAGCCTACGTTAGCCAGGAGCCGTTTATTGGGTTCAGGATGGAATTTGTGCTCAAATCCAGAAAGCCCCACACCCCAGCGGTTAGGTCACTCCCCTGCAATCAGCACTCTAACAGACTGAAGCGCCTGGTCTGAATTAGGGAGAGCAAGGTGTAGAACTGGTCACCAATCTACAAGGTGAGCACCCTGGCTACCAGCCCATTGACTATCAGGGCTGTGGGGCGCTCTCTTATTTTTTCATGAAGAGCTTTGAGCGGTGTGAGTTACATCCCAATGCAAAACAGGATGGAAAAAACAACAACAAAAAACCATTCCCCACCCAGCTCTACTCCCTACATTGTTGCTCTGGTCTACACTAAAATAATTTCAAAGGAGTCGTTTGACTTTCAATGGGATTTGAGTGCCTAACTACCTTGGTCTCTTTCAAAAATTCCATGTAAAGGCTCAGAATGTGATGGAACACTTTGCATTCATACGCACACACAGATGCTCCAATAGTCGGCTAGGTAGCATAGCAGTAAACTGGTTCAAAGTTAAACTGGCTCGGTCCAAACTTGTTTAGTACCAGTGTGGATGCTGATAAGCGAAAACAGATCAACTTGTCATATTCGCGGCTGCACTGGTGGTCTTGCAAAAATCTCCCAAAATGCAGTGCTTCTGAGAGCCGCGCTGAGAATTGTGGGAAGGGTATCTATTTAGTGGTGCTTTCAACCTGGGCTATCTGGTATGTTCATGTTCTTATCTAACTTCTGTTTGCATGCCATGAACACAGCAATAACAAAAACCACGTAGCCAAATTAGAACATAACATAAGAACATAGGAATGGCCATACTGGGTCAGACCAAAGGTCCATTTAGCCCAATATCCTGTCTTCCAACAATGGCCAATGTCAGGTGCCCCAGAGGGAATGAACAGAACAGGGAATCGTCAAGTGATCCATCCCCTGGCACCCATTCCCAGCTTCTGGTAAACAGAGGCTAGGGACACCATCCCTGCCCATCCTGACTAATAGCCATTGATGGATCTATCCTCCATGAATGTATCCAGTTCTTTTCTGAACCCTGTTACAATATTGGCCTTCACAATATCCTCCAGCAAAGAGTTCCATAGGTTGACTGTGCATTTTATGAACAAATACTTCCTTCTTTTTGTTTTAAATCTGCTGCCTATCGTGATCTTTCAGTTACCTTTATGCACAGGAAGGCCATGTGGTTCTGTAGTTAACATGCTACCATGGGACCCCCAAAATCTTGGTTTTGTTTTCAGCCCTGTGGGTTGTATACAGCTCCTCAGTTCCCTAGCTGTACATTTTGGATAATACTTCTCTCCCTGGTAGGGGTGTTGTGAGGCTAAAAATATTAAAGATAGTTAAGCGGTTTGAGCTCTCCTGATGCAAAGTGCTATATAAGAGCTAGGTATTACTCTTATTCCCTGTTCAGTGCCTCAGTTTCCCCATTGGACATAAGTGATACATACTTGCCTTTGCAAAGTGCTCCAACATTTGCTGCTAAATATAATCCAATCCACAGTAAGGCAATTCAGTGCATTTACAGTACACCGCATTACACCGCTGTAAATGAGATTAGGATCTGTCTTGCTTTATTGCATCATCTTCTTTAACGATGCCCTGTGGTTTTATATCATGTCTCATTAACTCATTGTTTATGGCATCCGTCATGGCATATTCTGTTACAGTGGGAGCTGCAAACATTTCAAAGCTTGTGGTTTATGAGGCAACGTGAGTATTTATAAGATTGTGTACCTGCTTGCAAGAGATGGATCGTGAGGTTAGAATACACTGCAACCTTTGTTTGAAAAAAACCAAAACAACCACCTCCTCATTTGCTGGTAAGGCACAGTTTTGTTCCAGGCTGGTACCAGGACACAATTGTGGTGATATGCTGAGCCCGAGCGGGGCTAAGAAGGGAGCCTTATGAGTCATCAGAGAAAGGTGAAGGAGTCATGAGGAGGGAGGAAGACACCAGACAGAATGGCTAGCTAGAACCATTACCTGAAAATGATGAAAAATAAAGGTTTGTTGAGTGTGAAATTTCTTACCGGAAAAGTTTTCCAATTAAAATTTTCAGTGGGATGCTTTGAAACTGAATGTTCAGTTTAGTTTTGCTTCAAATTGAAATTGTTTCCCCCCCTTTTTTGCCACAGAAGGTAACCAAACGAATGACACCCCATTTTGTTTCGTTTCCATCCCCGCACCTTTTCCTTTTTCCATGCATGAGGAAAAATGAAATTCTGTCACTCTCCACTCGGTAACGTTTTCCAAATTGATGAAGTTTACAAAAGGTACGGAGTGGGAAAAGAGGAAAAGTGCATGAGGAAAAAGGACCCCAGAAATTATTCATTTCCTGGCACTCAGTGGCGAAAAGGAAGAGAAAAACGTGTGTGTGTGGGGGGGGGAATAAAAACTGAAATTTTTGAACATTACTAAAGTCACAAATGAGAAAATACAAAATTTTCAAATATCTGAAATTTCAAACATTTAAAAATTTGATTTTTAAGAAGCTATTTTATAAGGCAAAGGGTCTGATTTCCTGCCACTTACGCTGAGGTATTTTCATTGGACCTGATTCTCTGCCACGGTGTTCCATTGTTAGCAGCTGCTCATAATCAGGGTGACCAGCTGTCCTGTTTTTAAAGGGACAATCCCTTTTGGGGGACTTTTTCTTATATAGGCACGTATTACCCCCCACCCCCTGTACCGTTTTTTTCACAGTTGCTATCTGGTCACCCTACTCATAATGAGTGCAAAGCAGGGCTTATATGCTACCCATTGCTTCCCAAAGCTCCCCCTCAGGGGTGTATGGCTGTGCCCTGTGAACCACCTTGTAAATGATGCATCCCGGCCAGCTGCCTAGCAGGTTGGGTTATGCAATTCGTGCACTACCTGTTGGTCAGTGTTTAATGGGTACTTGTCAGTGGTTGGGCAACTAACTCCTAGCATCGCCCGTTTTGGAACAGTGCCACCCGCTGTCCTAGCTTGGCTGTATGGGAAACTGGTAGCAAATCGCATGCCCTGTAGTGCATTGCACAACAAGTTACCCCATGCAGGATCTTTTGTTCTGAGTCAGTGCACTGCCTCTTGAGCGAGAGCGCGGAATTATCTTCTTGCTTGCCTAGTCTGTGTGTGTGAGAGAGAGAGAAAGAGAGAAAATTCCAAAAAAAAAGCTCTCAGGAGAGTATTTAATCCACTTTGAGTGTGATACATAATCGGATACATCCTCGTTTTAATTCCCGGGATCAAATTCCATGCTGATGTTTCACACCCTAGGCAGCGCCGGTGAATCTGGTTCTTCCAGTGTGGTTTAGATGGTGTTAACACCTCCATGCAGACACACGTCTCGTGCCATCGCTTACCCCTGTGGAAAGCACAAGCACTTTCCCAGGTCTGAATGACTAACACCAGGTGCAGTGGACAATTGGGCCCGCAGCCTTAAGGCCCTGATTGTGATCTTACACTGTTTTCACTCTCACGTGACTCCCATAGACATGGTTGGAGTAACTGAATTCCTCATTACACTAGTGTAAGAGAAAGATTGTCATTATTAACCCTGTCAGAGATCAAATCCACCCTATGCTGCTACCAGCATCAGCAATCACATTTGGTGCAGGCTGGCAATGGAGCAGCGTGAGGGAATTTTGCCTCTTTTCTTCCTGTTTTGAAATAATCTCCTTTCTTAGATAATATCCTAGAATCATAGAAACGCAGGGCTGGAAGGGCCCTCGAGAGGTCATCTAGTCCAGTCCCCTGCACTGAGGCAGGACCAAGTCTACCTCAATCACCCCTGACAGGGGTTTGCCCAGCCTGTTCTTAAAAACCTCCAAAGACTGGGATTCTATAACCTCCCTTGGAAACCGATTCTAGCACTTAACTACTGGTTTAGTTAGGAAGTTTTCCCTAATATCTAACTTACATTTCCCTCGCTGCAGATTAAGCCTATTACTTCTTTATTGTAGTTGTAGCTCCACCTCCACTCTGAGGCCCCGCCCCCAGTCCGCCCCTCCCCCAAGGCCTCACCTTTGCTCTGCCTCTTCCCACCCCAGCTCCACTTCCTCCATCAAGCACCTCCAGCCCACCATCAAACAGCTGATGGGCAGTTGGCTGATAGGTGTTGAGCACTCACTATTTTTTTCCCTCCATGGGTGCTTCTGCCCTGGGGCACCCATGGAATCGGCGCCTATGGATCAATTGATCACTGTCCTCTGTTTAACAACCCTTGAAATATTTGAAGGCTGTTATCAGGTCCATCTCAGAGTTCTCTTCTCAAGACTAAACTTGCCCAGTTTCTTAAACTTTCCTCACAGGTCAGGTTTTCTAAACCTTTCATCCTTTTTGCGGCGTCGTTCCTAAAGAGCAGTGCCCAGAATTGGACTCAGGACTCTAGCCGAGGCATCCTCAGTGCTGAATTACCAGGGCAAGCACAACAAATTGTCTCTCCCTTCCCCTTGCTACTTGCCCATGAACATCCCTTCAGACTTTTAAGCAACAACTTTGCTTTGACAGTTTTGAGCTGCAAAAGATCTCAGCGCTCACAGTTGGGCCGAGATTTTCAGGAGAGCTCAGCTCCCATTTAGGCAGCAGAATTATTAGGGTTATTTTTCCTATTGCTGTAGGGCTTCCTAAGGGGCCAAATCCTGGACCAGGATGCTGATGTGCTAGGCACTGTACAAACACAACCAAACACTGGTGTAAATGATGGATTCTCTGTAACTTGAAGTCTTTAAATCATGATTTGAGGACTTGAGTAACTCAGCCAGAGGTGAGGGGGCTATTCCAGGAGTGAGTGGGTGAGGTTCTGGGGCCTGCAATGCCCAGGAAGTCAGACTAGATCAGGGTCTCAAAGACGCGGCCCGTGGCGTTATTTGCTTTAAACATGCTGGGTCAATTTGTGTAAACTGGTACAGTGTCACTGAGTTCAGTGGAGCTACGTCTGTTTACACCAGATGAAGAGAAGGCAGATTGGCTCTGGTTACCTATCGTGTCAGCTTCATTTTTATCCTGGTGTAGCTCCATTCATTTCAACTGGGCCTGGAGTAACACTAGAGTAACACAGTGTATCATGCCATTAAAGTACCATAGAAATGCAGTTAGCCTCAGCTTGTGTAAAGCAATGTTGCTTTCTTGACTTCAGTGGCCAATTTAGACCAGCTTTGGATCTGGCACATTATGCAATTTGATTAATTAATTAAAACATATATGCATTGGGCCAGACTCTCAGCCAGTATAAATCAACATGGATCCACTGAAGTCAGTGGGTGAGATCCCCAACTGGTATAATTTGCCATAAAGATCTTTAATTATTGATGTCAGTGGATCTATTTTCAGAAAGACTAGTAATTTTGGGGTGCCTCGACTGTACAGCTCTCAACTCGAGACTCCTGATTTTCAGTAAGCTCCGAACCAAATGTGCCCAGCTTTCAAGACCGTATCACAAGTCTTGAGCTTTCGAGCATTTTTCTTAAAGCCTCAGCTGCTGGAATCATGATAGCGTGTGAAAAATCTCACCTTTCGTTTGAAAAATAAAACCTCGTGATTTTTAAGCCCATCTCATGTTTTCTGGGGACTGGTCTCATGATTTTTGAATGCTTGGGGTTGGCAACGCCAGTGGCCCCTATCCTCCAAAATAGGAAGGCAGCTCGTGTTGGGCATCCAAAAACAGAGGAACCTCAAATCGCTAGGGAAACATATGGCAAAGTTTTCCAGGAGACTGTCTGCACTGAAATGAACTCAAAATGGTTGCCTGTCTCTGCACTGGTCATAGAGATTTAAAGGTGTAGGACACATGGTGGCCAGTCAGCAAATGTAAAAAATCGGGACGGAGGTGGTGGTAATCGGAGCCTATATAAGAAAAAGACCCCAAAATAAGGACTGTCCTTATAAAATTGTGACATCTGGTCACCCTAAGGACACAGAAGAAACTATATACTGCGTTACACCCAAGGAAGTCACGGCACAAAGAGGAAGGAAAACCCAGGAAAGATTGGCCACAGCTTGAAAATAAATACATCAGTTACAAACAGAGATGTTTAACCATCTGGCGACATGCAGCACCTTGCTGTATCCCAAGGTGGACTCCCTAATGAGTCACTTCAGCGAGCACCATTCATCTGCGCCATTTACTGGACAAACAAACAGAGTTACCAAGGCAACAGCCACAACACAAGGTATAAACTCTGCCTGTGCGATACTAGGGCTAGAGCTTCCATGGGGAGTCAATGGAGTTGTGTTGAATCACACCAGATGAGGATCTGGCCCAGAGACTATATTCACGGGTAGCAATTTAGGGTGAAAGTTTCAAAGGCACAAGGAGCATTTAGGTGCCTAACTCCCACTGGCGTTGAGTCTGTGAGAATCTCCTTGTTTATTTGGAGGCTTAGCTGTGGCATTGTTCAGTGTAATATCCAGGATCCCCGGAAACATTAATGAACGAAACTTCCTCAGTGTCCCAGTTTCATGATGCCCATTCTACAGAAGGGGAACACTGAGGCACGAAGGTGCTTGCCTGAGGTCACACAGTATCGAAATCTGCTGGCTCGTCATGTGCCCTAATTAGATGATTCTCCTGCCTCACTCGTGCGCCACTGTATACATGCAATCATACTACACTGTTTATATAAACATTTTATGCTCTACGCGCCCTGGCATCCACCCACCTGTGCAGGTGTATTCTACAGGACGTATCTGGACTTGCACAGTTGCACATTACTTCAGATCCAGGCTGGAGGCCTTTCTGGAAGAGATGCTTGAGCCAAACACAAGTTACTGGGCTTAACACAGGGGTGAAATTTAGTGACTTGTGATTCGCAAGAGGTCGAACTAAATCAGTGGTCACCAATCGGTCGATCACGATTGACTGTTCGATCATAGGGGGTCTCTGGCTGATCGCGATCTCCAGTGGTGCAGTGAGGCTGCTACTAAGGCAGGCTGCCTGCCTGCCATAGCCCCAAGCCGCTCCCGGAAGTGGCCCTGGGGCGGGGGTCAGGGATTTTCCTCCATGCACTGCTCCTGCCTGCAAGCACCGCCCCTGTAGCTCCCATTGGCCGGGAATGGGGCATTGTGGACAATGGGAGTTGCAGAGGTGATGCTTGCAGAGAGGGGCAGTGCGCAGAGCCACATAGCCCCTGCTTCCCCCAGAGGCTGCAGGGGCGCGTTGGCCCCGTCCGGGAGTGGCATGGGGCCAGGGTAGACAGGGAGCCTGCCTTAGTGGCAGCCACGCTGCAAGACTGACTGTGAGCCGCCAGAGGTAAGTGCTGCCTGGTGGGAGGCCGCACCCCAACCCCCCACCGCACCCCAACCCCCCACCTGCACCCCTTGCACTCCAAGCACGAGCCCTGAGCCCCCTCCCAAACCAGCACCCTGTAACCCGTCCTGCACCCCAACCCCTGCCCCACCCCTGACCCACCCTCCCAGAGCCAGCACCCTGTATCTCCTCCTCTAACCCAACACTCTGCCCCAGCCCGGAGCCCCCTCCTGCACCCAAACGCCCTTCCAGAGCTTGCATCCCTCACCTCCTCTTGCACCCCAACCCCCCGCCCCAGCCCTGACCCCTGTCCTGGATCCAGCACCCCATACCCCCACCTGCACCCCAAACCTCCCCCCTGCACTCCAAGCACCAGCCCTGAGCCCCTCTCCCAGAGCCAGCACCCTGTACCCCCTCCTGTACCCCAACACTCTGCCCCAGCCCTGACCCCCATCCCAGAGCCATCACCTGATACCCCCTCCTGCACCCCAAATGCCCTCCTGCACCCCAGCCCCCTACCCCAGCCCTGAGCCCCCCCTCCCAGAGCCAGCACCCTGTATCCCCTCCTGTACCCCAACACTCTGCCCCAGCCCGGAGCCCCCTCCTGCACCCAACACCCTTCCAGAGCTTGCACCCCTCACCCCCTCCTGCACCCCAGCCCCCTGCCCCAGGCTCAGCCCAGAGCTCCCTCCCACACTGCGAACTCCTCGGCCCCAAACCAGAGCCTGCATCCCTTCCTAAACCTCAATGCCCTACCCCAGCCCGGTGAAAGTGAGTGAGGGTTGGGGAGAGCAAGCGATGGAGAAGGGGGGAGTTGGAGTGAGTGGGGCGGGACTTTGGGGAAGTGGGGGGCTCGGGGAAGGGGCACAGTAGATCCTGGGTTGCCCTGAAATTCAAAAGGTGATCTTGGGCATAAAAAGGTTGGAGACCACTGGACTAAATGATCCAGTGGTCACTTCTGGCTTTCAAATCTATGTCCAGCATGCTGTGGGCATACACCTCTCAGAGAGTCTGCACCCACTTGCTTGGATCCGTCCCCATCACTGCATGCCCCTGTTCAAACTGTAGTGCAACCTATTGCAGATATGGAAAATCCTCGACTGTTCCCCAGAACCCATCTGTAGCATCCTCCTAGGGTGAGAAGGCCATCGGCCCCTGAAGGTATGTCTACACTTCAGTGCAAGCCCTGGATTAGTAGAACTCAGGTTAGCAGGCCCTGAGTTTGTTACCCTAGGATTTGAGCATCTACATTCATATGTAAACCCGAAGGTAGGAATTCATAGAATCATAGAATATCAGGGTTAGAAGGGACCTCAGAAGGTCATCTAGTCCAACCTCCTGCTCAAAGCAGGACCAACCCCAACTAAATCATCCCAGCCAGGGCTTTGTCAAGCCAGGCCTTAAAAACCTCTAAGGAATTGTTGCACTCTGAGTCCCAACCTAGGGCTGCAGCATCTACACTGCATTACGTGGGGCTAAATCCAACCACCCCAATCCCAGCCTTCCTGTCACACTCCCAAAACGTGGCCACTCTAGCCTTTTGTTCATGATGCAGCTTGACTCAGGCTCAGACTCTGGACCCCAGATCCGAGCCCTGGATTAGCATGATTTGTGTGTAGATGGTAGGGGAGATTAGGCTTGAGTTCAAATCCTGGGTTTGCACTGCAGTGCAGACATACCCTGAGTCATTTGCTGTTGGGTTGTTTATTGTACACAGGGGTTGTGGGTACTGCTGGGAGGGGAGTTGCTTGTGTTAGCCATGTCATTATTAGCACCTATTCTCAGACGCCTTTGGAAAGGGTGTGATTAATTATGTGTTTTGTCTTTCGTTAAGGAACCCAGAAGCCTTTAGGGCCTGGGTGTTGGTATATTAAAACTCTTCCTGTATTATCACTGCCCCCCTTCTCGTCCCACACACACCGCCTGATTTTCCATTGTAGGGTGGTATCGTTGGCACCTGTGATCAGGTGGCACATCACCTTTTCCTTTACACAGCTGTAAATAGCATCACCAAGTGCAGAGCGGTGGATAATCAGACCCATGCGGCCAAATCCTTGCTTAAGAAAGGAATTCACCTAACCTGAATTAAAGCCATTTTAATTCAGAGTAAGACTGTCCACAAAGGAGTTTAATGTGCTCTACATATTCCACTTTAAATTCACACCATTAGTTAATTTGGATTAACTTTCCTGAACTTCCCCATGTAGACAAGCCCTAAGAGTCTGCTGGAGACAGGTGTCATTTTGTGCACAGCTCTGCTGCAGCCTGTTGCAGAGGCAAACACACTGCGCTCTCTCCCACAGACTATACTTTAATCTCTTCTCTATTGTTTTTCTTGCTCTAGAATAGACGCCATCTGTATTGAAAGTGTAAGGTTTGCTCAAAACATAAGAATCCTGGCCATATGGCTGGGATCTAAAAGATGGCAAATGAGAAAGAACAAACAACGTTTCCAGGAGAGAGCATGGTGTGTGTGTGTCTCGTGTATCAGTCTGCATCAGAACTGAATGCAGCTGCAAACCCAGAGGCAATCTGCCAACCAAACACAAGAGAAGAAAGCTGCCTTTAAAGTGTTCTTTGAATGAATGGAGCCAGAAGAACTCAATGGTGTGCTCTCTTGGTGTTTGTAGTAGCTGAAGTCATGGTGCAATGAGGTTGTTACATGTGCACACGCTGCAGAGTCTGGATTTGCTCAAACTGTAGCAAGCCAATTTTTTTTTCAAATCTCTGGTGGTCCCTGGTTCAACCCCCTGTGTGTTCTGATCTGATCCAACTCCCACTGAATTCAGAGGGACTCAGTCCTTTGCCTGGATCAGGCCGTAAATGGCAAGGTGGTTATGCAATGCTGTTCTCTCCTTTAAATTATGCTGTCTTGATGTATACAACTGCGAAGCTGTTAGATGCAAGAGGCAGAGGAGGGAGAGGTGCCTATTTAAAGGTTAATGAAGAGAGGATAGAACTGACCCAAACAAGTTTCTCAGTTGTTGAGGGGAGAATTTGTTGATCAAAACAGCCTCCAGCCTCCACCCCAGGCAGGCTTAACCTGCACAACCAGCGCTTCTGCAGGAGATTCTCAGTCATGCGAATGTTGGCAGGGGTCAAGCTACTGCAGAACTTGCTGCTTTACAATCAGATCTGCAGTGCAGATCTTCTCTTTGCTTCTGGCTCCCTCATCAGACACAGTTACGACTGCTCCTCCTCAGCTCCGTATTCACCAACACAGCCTATTAACGGGTGCACTGGGGAACCTCCATAGGTGGGCAAACCCTGACCCACGCCTGTGTTTAATCACTTGCTGGGTGCAGATCAGATGCACCAATTGGGGAAGGGATCATCATCCTACCTGGGCCATTCTGGGTATGTCTACACTGCAAGGGGCTGCAGGTAAATGTTGATTTCACCGCAACACACCGAAACTGATCAAAAGACATTTCCACTGGTAATCATTAAAACTCACAGACAGGCAAAATAAGAGAATTCTGCTTGAGAACATATTAAAGTATGATTGAAGGCTATTTACTTTGTATATTTTGACACGGGACCTCAGCACTCGGCGTTTCAATAGCGATAAAGCTTTCGCTTTTCGAATCTCAGTGTCGACGGTTATGAAATAATTATCGACTGACCCCTCCTACTGTCCGAGCAGCCCATCATTTCCCCAAATGGTGAAAATTTAAATCCATTAAAAAAATGCTTAAACCCCAAAATCATGTGCAACTGTGAAAAATGCTTAAAAATAAGAATCGATATTATCCACTGAAATGATGAAAAAATAGAAATTTATTTCAGCCAAGCCTAAATGTAAATTATTGAGCTCGATGGAGGGGTAGCTGGCTAAACTTCTATGGCCTATGCTATACAAGAGGCCAGTCTAGATGACCTAACGGTCCCGTCTGGCTGTCAAATGGGCTTACATTGCAGCAAGGGCGGTTTAGGTTGGACATTAGGAAAAACTTCCTAACTGTCAGAGTGGTGAAGCACTGGAATAAATTGCCTAGGGAGGTGGTGGAACCTCTATCACTGTGGATTTTTAAGAGCAGGTTAGACAAACACCTGTCAGGGATAGTCTAGATAGGGACTGAGTGGCTAGACAGCAGTTCTGCAGAGAAGGACCGAGGGGTTACAGTGGATGAGAAGCTGGATAGGAGTCAACAATGTGCCCTTGTTGCCAAGAAGACTAATGGCATTTTGGGTTGTATAAGTAGGGGCATTGCCAGCAGATTGAAGGACATGATCATTCCCCTCTATTTGACATCGGTGAGGCCGCATCTGGAGCACTGTGTCCAGTTTTGGGCCCCACACTACAAGAAGGATGTGGAAAAATTGGAAAGAATCCAGCGGAGGGCAACAAAAATGATTAGGGGGCTGGAGCACATGACTTATGAGGAGAGGCTGAGGGAATGGGGATTGTTTAGTCTGCAGAAGAGAAGAATGAGGGGGAATTTGATAGCTGCTTTCAATTATCTGAAAAGTGGTTCCAAAGAGGGTGGATCTAGACTGTTCTCCATGGGGGCAGATGACAGAACAAGGAGTAAGGGTCTCAAGTTGCAGTGAGAGAGCTTTACGTTGGATATTAGGAGACAGTATTTCACTAGGAGGGTGGTGAAGCACTGGAATGGGTTCCCTAGGGAGGTGGTGGAATCTCCTTCCTTAGAGGTTTTTTAAGGTCAAGCTTGACAAAGCCCTGGCTGGGGTGATTTAGTTGGGGATTGGTCCTGCTTTGAGCAGGGGGTTGGGCTAGATACCTCCTGAGGTCCCTTCCAACCCTGATATTCTATGATTCTATGAATACTTAGTCCTGCCATGAGTGCAGGGGACAGGACTAGATGACCTGTCGAGGTCCCTTCCAGTTCTATGATTCCTTGAAAATCTATGAATCTGTGGTATATAAGCCTCTTGTTTTCATTATGAGAAACATCCTTAGCTCCACGTCCGTTTCCTGCCAACACGGCCTCTCTTTCCTACCCACCACGCTTGACATTAACAGCTCAGGTTCACACGGGGCTAGACGCACTGTTGCTTAATGCAGAGGGCTGTATTTAGACACCAGTGTGTAACGACCAGCTCTTGCTTGGAAAGGACCTGCAGAAATGAGGCCTTGTGCATGCCCATGTGTTTATATAAGGACTTCGTATTGACTTTGTATTTTCTCTGTTATGACTCATTCCATTTTCTTCCTCTGTGTGCACACAGAAAAGGGACTGTTCCCAGGTGTGCATCGGATGGGGGGTGTGACTCCATGAAGTGAAAATTACACTTGGAAGCAAGCAACCTGAACCGGGGCTGTTCAAATAACCGATTTTTTTGATTCAGTGGCTGAACCATAAAATCAGGAAAAATAGTTTTGGGTAGACCCAAAACAAACATTTTAAAAAATTTTCAGCAAACTGAAAAAGTTGTTCTTTGTTTCGGGTCAAGGAAGGGGTTTACACACACACACGTGCGCGCGCACACACACACACCCCCTTTTCAAATGTTTTAAAAACAAAATTTCAATCAAAGTCAAAACAAAAATTCAGTTTGACTCAAAAAGTCAACACTTTTTGTTTTGAAAAAAGGTGAAATGACACTTTTTGACTTGTGGCCCCAGGTCTAGCCAGAACTCCAATGCTTTTGCTTCCCGAAGGAAAGATGTTTAACAGGTTCATACTGTGTCTTGTTGCAATCACTAAGGGTCATTCACATGGATTTGTAAGCATTCCTTAGACCAGCCAGGTGCAAAACTATGCAGAGTTACCTTGGCGTCCACAACAACAAAAAGAAACTTTGCTTCCAATCTGTTGGGACTGCCAGAGAACCGTGCGGAGCAAACCCTGCCCTCACTTTCCCTGGTGTAAATCCGGAGTTAACTCGGTTGACATCAGTGAAGTTACTTAGGTGTAAATGAGAGTAGAAACTGGTTTTTAACGGACCTGATTCTTCTCGCTTGCTGATATAAATCAGGACTAAGTCTAGTGCAATAAATATAGTTATCCTGGGTTAGAACTGGTAAAAGTAACATCTCAATCAGGGCAGGCCATTGGCTTCATGAGAGCAAGTCTGGATTTATACCAATTTAACTGAGATCAAGGGTTACCTTTCAATGGGTCTGATTCCCTCCCGCCTTGCACCTTACGTTGTCCTTTTCTCTCTGTGCAAACTGAACGTGAAACACACCCAGATATGCTTGGCTGCATTTTCTCCCCATTTTGCACTGGTATAAATGACAATACAATGGAGCCAACGCTCAAGCTCAATCAGCTAAAAACCAAGGGCCAGGTGTTAATTTGGTTCTACATTTGGCAAAAAGGTTGTGCCAGGGCTGGGCTTTGCTAGCACACGTTACTGAATCCAACCTAAGCACTGGTGCAAGGAAAGGAAGCAGCAGACCCAGTGTGTGTGTCTGTCAGTCACTAAAGCTCATGGCAATTTCTCCTACATGGTTAACAAGAGGATTCTGCTTGGAACAGCTGCGATCCCGTGGGCAAATATTTTGAAAGTGATTTAGCCAGAACATTGTACCATCATTCCCTGCCCCGACCCCATTCTGCCCTGCAGAAGAGCACACGGGATTAAATATCCACGCATGATTTTCAAATACCAGGGTACGGCTTAAAGAGCCTAGCAGGGACATACCCCTTCTCGTTGCAGACATTCAGAAGTGAGAAAAGCTTTCAAAAATATTTGTCCTTTGTGCCTCCTTCAGTGCGGGAGTCAGATGGATTACCCCAGGCGCTGACCCTGCTCGTTTTGACTCCGGAGCGATACAGCGGCACATTTCCTTGCCCAGAGTGTAAAACATGCACCTTCGGTCTCAACTGGCTTTTATTTTAGATCAAGAAGGGAAACAAGGCAGAAGAAACGGAAAGATGCCAGGCCACAACACTGCATCTCTCCTCTGTACCATAGGTTGCAGCTACTCTCAAAGGAGCACTGTCTGAGTGCCTTTCCTTATTCCTCCTGCGCTGTGAGGCTGAATTGGGATCCGCCCTATACAGCAGAACCTCAGAGTTATGAACGGACCAGTCCACCGCTGGGAACCAGATGCACGCAGTCAGGCAGCAGCAGAGAAAAACAAACAAAAACAAGAGCAAACACAGGGCAGTGCCGTGTTGAATGTAAGCTAGTAAAAACCAAGGGAACGCGGCGTTTTTTTTCTGCAGAGTAAAGTCTCAACGCTGCATTCAGCCAATGTTCAGTTGTAAACTTTTGAAAGAACAACCCAAAAGTTTTACTCAGAGTTCTGAAGATTTCAGAGTTCTGAACAACCTCCATTATCAAGGTGTTCATGACTTTGAGGTTTTGTTTAGGGGGTGGGTGGGTAAGGCAGTTGCTGTAGGTTTTATATCAGTTTGTCTGGGTCTGATTCGCCAAAGGCTCCCTTTTGCCCCCAGTCTGGCTGTGTAATGGGGAGCCACCCTGGCAACGTCACCTGCCTTTGTTCCTTTTTAAGGCTCCTGTACAGAGCCAGAACAATGAAAAGGGGCTTAGTGTAAATGAAAATCAGGCCCCCCTGTGTTTGAAATTACTGCTAAGAGATGGCTGCCTTTTATTTCTGCTTGTGTGAACCTAGAGGAAATATATAAATGAATCCCAGTGTCTGGAGGCTATAAAAGTTCTCTCTAGGAGGCAAGGAAACAAAGAAAGGTTTGGGAGTAAAAGAACCCACTGCTAACATCTGTGAGAGAAGTGATACTATTTCATGAGAGCATTCCCCCAATGCTCCGCCTTCAGCAGGTTGAATGAGCCAGGCCAGCTGCCAGACACACCCAGCCCACCGTAAAATGATCCTTTCTCTGCCCTCTAACCAAGCCCCGCTCTCCTAACGGATAAAAGGAGAGGAAAGCTCAGAGGGACGCATTTGCTCTCTCCTGATCTACACTGTAGCCTGCCTGAGCTTTCTTGGGAAGAGAAGGACACAACCCAGCCCAGTAACCATGTCGAGGTCTGTACGTTTCAGCTCTTCCTCTGCAGCCCCCACAGGGGGCTTTAGACAGGCCCGAATCAGCACTGTCTCCTCGACCCGTGGCTTGGGCGGGGGTGCCGGCTTGGGAAGGGCAGGTGGCTTTGGCAGCTCCAGTCTTTATAACCTAGGCTCTGCCAACAAGAGGATTTCGCTGGGTGGTGGAGGCAGCTCCTACAGCGTCCACTCTGGATATGGCTTTGGCTCTGGGTACGGTGCAGGAGTCGGTGGTGGGTTTGCACCTGCCGGCATCCAAGAGGTGACCATCAACCCGAGCCTCCTGGTGCCCCTCAACGTGCAGATTGACCCCACCCTCCAGACGGTCCGTAAAGAGGAGAAGGAGCAGATCAAGACCCTCAACAACAAGTTCGCCTCCTTCATCGACAAGGTAAGATAGAAGAACAGGTGGCAACTCATGAGATGATCCAAACCCCAGTGAAACCAGCAGGGGACTTTCCCTGGACTTCAGTGGAATTTGGATCAGGCACCACAGTTCTAAAGATGGACAGTAAATTATCCTTTTATTAATTTCTTACTCATGTTGACTTCCACAACAATTTTTGCTTCAGTTAAGGCCTCGGCGCTTGCTCCCTATTTATTAAGCTGGTGCCATTCAGGGAACCTAGGCTACGCTGCAAAGATCCCAGGGATTTCCGAAGCCCCAGAAGGTCAGATCTGGGTGCTAATCCACCACCACCAAACTCAAGGCGGTGCTTGGATCTGGGGCTTTGAGCTGACCTGTTCTCAAGGCTTGCGGTAAATCGCTGTGGCTCTGTTGAAGTTGATTGACACCCATTTAGCTCTGCTGTTTGGGCAACTGACCCATTTGCAAAATTTGGATCGGAAGCCAGGCTGGGTTTTTTTTAAATCCCCTCAAAGAGTGACGGGTGTTAAGCTCTACAATCCAGTTGCCCTCGAAGTCATTAGGCAGATTTCCAGGGGAAGCAAAATCTGCCCTTTTCTAACAATAAAAAGCTGCATTTGCATAGTGAACCAGTTGCAGGAAAACTGGGGTGTTATCTCGTTTCAGAATCTCAAAACCTCTCCCTGCATAGTTCCAATCCCTTTCCCCTCCCGCACACCTCACACACCATGTAAGTCCTTGAAGCCATAGGCTGTTCTCCCAGCTTTGTGCCATTATAACTGGCTCAGTAACGAGGTCTGGTTCCCCCCCACCCCGGCTTGCAGGTCCGCTTCCTGGAGCAGCAAAACAAAGTGCTGGAGACCAAATGGAGCCTTCTGCAGGACCAGAAGACCACCCGCAGCAACATCGCTCCCATGTTCGAGGCCTACATCAACAACCTGCGAAAGCAGCTAGACGGGTGGCTGAATGACAAAGGCCGCCTGGAGGGCGAGCTGAAGAACATGCAGGATCTTGTGGAGGATTTCAGGAACAAGTAATGTATCATCTAGTTGGCTAACGGTATGCGTAGCCCTGGAGAGCTGTCTGGCATCCTTGCAAAGGTGGCTCAGGCTCTTCAATGGGGGGATTCTTTCTGAGGGAGGGGACTATGACCCATTGCAGAAAATAGCTTACATGCTGGCACAGTAATTGCTTTCTGTTGCTTGTGTATTCCCCACCTCTGTGTAGTGTTCTGTTCCATCTAGTGGCACTGGGGTAGAGAGAGAGAGAGAAACAGATAGAGAGAGAGTGTGTGCGTATGCGTGTGCGCACGCGTACACACATGCTACAGCCTTAGCTAAGGGCCAAATGGCTTTTGGCTCATGCACCGAGGTCCCAGGTTCGATCCCGCCCACCAACGACCAGGGTCTGTCGGTGTTACATTTGTACACACGTGCTTCCAACAACAGAGTTTTGTGGAATCTATCTAATCTTCGAATGGACATGATTTGCATGTGCCAAGGCAGTTTTGATGGCTCATTCAGAAGAGATTTCCAGCCCTGTAGCCAGTGGCTGACCTTTGGCTGAGTTACAGTTGCAGTATTGGAAGAGGGACTGGAATCTCTCTCCAGAAGGAAAGACAGATTGATTGTAGCCAGGGAGAATGCTTTGTTTGCAAACAGACTTTGTACTAAAGCTGGTCAGGAAACAGAATTTCCACTCGCGGGAGGAAATGCCAACATTTCAGAATGTGTTTTTGTTCCAAATTGTAACACAACAAGTGGAATTTTTAATTTTTTTTGTGTGGAGTGGCACTAGTTCTTCCTGGAAACATCACAATGTTCTGTTTTGGTAATGTCACAACATCATTATATAAAAGGCTAAATTACATATATTACAGCCATTAAAGATAATAATACCTAGCTCTTATAAAGCACTTTTCATCGGTAGATCTGAATATACTTTACAAAGGAGGTCAGTATCATTACTCCCCTTTTACAGATGGGGAAACTGAGGCATAGGGCAGTGAAATTACTTGCTTATGGTCACTCTGCAGTCCAGTGGCAGAGACAGGTCTCCCAAGGCTGTGTCTGCACTGCCACTTTCAGTGCTAAAACTTTTGTTGTTCAGGGGTGTGAAACCCCCACCCCTGAGCAACAAAAGTTTTAGTGCTGAAAAGTGCCAGTATAAACAATATAGATAAAGCTACTACCACTCGTTCTGGGTGGGTTTTTTTAATCGCTGGGAGAGCTGTCCCCCCGGCAATAAAACGTGTACACTACCCACATCACAGCGCTGCTGCGGCTGCGCTGTAATTGTGGGTAGTGTAGACATATCCCAAATCCCAGTTCAGAGCACTATCCAGGACGCAACACTACCTCTAGTGTAGGTCCCTCTGATTCATAACATTACATACCTGTCGTTGACATAATCCCAGGGAAACAATGGGGGGAAAATGACGCGATCTAACAAGGGGGGTCTCAATCTTAACCAAATCCCTTGGGAAAGTCCAACTCAAACCGCTCCTCGTTCCTTTCACCACAGGCCACGCCCATCTGAGGAGGGGATGTTAAAAAAAAAGAAAAGAAAAGTTGGCAAACTGGAGCCAACAGGAACTGTAAATAGTGCAGCTAAACCCCAGGGAGTGTCAGGAGAAAAGTCAATAACTAGTAATCCCTGCACAGGTGCAGCTGAGAGGCATGTAGATGAAACAAAACAAAGACTGTAGGGGGATGCATTATCTCCTGGCTATGGGATGTTCCCCATGGCTGGATTTTTTAATGTCTCATCTATGGAGCAACAAAGACATCTGTGGCACCTTACAGACTAACAGACGTATTGGAGCATGAGCTTTCGTGGGTGAAGACCCACTTTGTCAGACGCATGCTTGTGCTCCAATACGTCTGTTAGTCTATAAGGTGCCATGAGATTGTCGCTTTTTACAGATCCAGACTAACGCAGCTACCCCGCTGATACTCGTCAACTGTGGAGCAGTGCTTTCCATCTGTGCAAAGAGGGTTTAAAGAGCTTCTCTTTCCTCAGCTGACATAAATGTAGCTTCAAATCCCTGCCCACAGGGTCGGCGCAACCCATTAGGCGACCTACACGGTCGCCTAGGGCGCTGACATTTAGGGGGGCAGCGACTGTGGCAGCTGGATGTTCGGCCGCTGCGGTCGTCGGCGGTATTTTGGGGGCGGGACCTTCCACCGCCTCTGTCGGGGGCACCATTTTGGGGGTGGGACCTTCCGTCGCCTAGGGCACCAAAAAGACTGCCGGCGCTCCTGCCTGCCCAAGTGCAGAGGCAGTGGAGAATCAAGCCCAGGGCCTTCAGTGCTCTGGCAGCACGAAGGGGCCTTACATTGAGTGTGTCTGTAATTAACACACACTGCAAGGCCCCTTTACAAAGGCAGAGCAGTGTAAAAAAGAGTCAAAGTGTAAATAAGAATCAGGCCCTAAGAATTTTGAAGCATGACCCTAATCAAGGTGGTTGTGATTCTTCTCTCAGGCCTTGGCTACACTCACACTTTACAGCGCTGCAACTGGGGTGTGAAAAAACACCCCCCTGAGCGCTGCAAGATACAGCGCTGTAAAGCATCAGTGTAATCAGGGCAGCAGCGCTGGGAGCGCGGCTCCCAGCGCTGCAAGCTACACCCGTAGAGGATGTGGTTTACATGCAGCGCTGGGAGAGCTCTCTCCCAGCGCTGCCGCTCTGACTATACTCACACTTCAAAGCGCTGCCGCGGCAGCGCTCCCGCAGCGCTGCCGGGGCAGCGCTTTGAAATTCCAAATGTAGCCATACCCTCACTCACACCAGGTTTACACCAGTAACATCAGTGGAGTTGCTCCTGATTTACACCACTATACGTCCAATCAGGCTCCAGTCATACTGGATTCGGTACCAGGATTGATACCGATAATGAGCATGCCTACTCTGCAGTGTAAACCCAGGTCTTAGAATTATAGAATAGAATGGAAGGGACCTCAGGAGGTCATCTAGTCCAACCCCCTGCTCAAAGCAGGACCAATTCCCAACTAAATCATCCCAGCCAGGGCTTTGTCAAGCCGGGCCTTAAAAACATCTAAGGATGGAGATTCCACCACCTCCCTAGGTAACCCATTCCAATGCTTCACCATCCTCCTAGTGAAAACCTTTTCCTAATATCTAACCTAGCCATCCTCCACTGCAACGAGAGACCACTGCTCCTTGTTCTGTCATCTGGTACCACTGAGAACAGTGGGACCCGGGCTTGTGGACGTGGTGTTTCCACGCCTGTGCTTGACCAGCCACACTACATTGTAAACCTGGGCTTACAATTGCTGGACCCGGGTCACCCAGCTGTGCTAAGGCATTCATAGCGTCCGACGCAGTCCTTCTGACTCGGGTCTGGGTCTTGAGCTGCATCCACACTGCAAAATGACAGGGCTTGGACCCATCCGCTGAGCCTCTGACCCACTGGCCAAGCAGGGTTCTGGGACTGGGATGCTTGCTGACCCAAGTCAGAATGATTTGTATGTGGACGAAAGGGGCTTAGGCTCAAACCTATGTGACCCGAAGACATACCCTTATTAGGGGTGAGGCAGGTAACTCCTTTGACATCTGTTCACTTATTTCATCCCCCTTCTCACCATACTACAGGTTCCGTCTGCACAGCATGCCAGTGAAAACGTCAAGTTATGCAATACACTCAAGAATGCTGGATTCACAGCTCATATCAATTGGTGCAGCTCCATTGATTTCAATGGAGTCGCATTGAGTTTTACGAGCTGTAGATGCAATGCAGCGTTCTGCTGCAGGCAACAGAAAGCAGAACTCCAGCTTCCAGGGTGCCTGTTAAACTCAAGGGTCCTCAAAGCACGTTGGAAAGCAACAGGTTACGTAGCAGCAGAGTCAGCAAACAGAGCTGCTATTATGATCCCAACAATAGTATCTCACAGACAGCTCCTTGGCTCTGCTCAGCTAGAATAAAAACCACGGAGTTGCTCTGCTGGGGATTTCAGGGGCTGTTGTGCTGGGTTTCAGGTATCCCAGGTTGCACTTTCCACTCTGCTGTGGATTCACTTGTGCAGGTGACTCACATGCAGACCTGCATTTCAGAGGTGCAGCTTGGCTCCAGTAGGGCCTGTTAATTTCAGCTGGAATTATGAATTTTCAGCATTCTTAAAAATCAGGCTTGCTATGCAGGGGATCCAACCCATTGTGTCTAAAGATAGGTCTTTTTGCTCTGGAATTGTACAGTGCCTCGTATAATGGGGTCCTGGGCCGTCACCAGGCCATCCCTACTGTAGTACAGTCAGCTAGTCAGAAAAATGGATAACCAGAAATGGATGTAGCCCAAATTAGAAAGCACTGGAAAATTTGAGCCATAGCCTCTCTTTGACTCAGTTTCCCCATTTGTGAAAGGGGACTAATTACACTTGCTGACCTTCTATTGGGGTATTGAGGCTTAATCAATGCCGGCAAAATGCTTTGAAATCCTGGTATAAAGATGTGCCTAACAAGGAGGAAAAAATACTGCCAGGAATTTGCTGTAATGGTTGACACTCCTTTTGCACCAATATTTGCTTTTGGCGACTCTCCTAGGGAGGCACTTGTGACTATTTGCACCAGAACAGTGATTTCAAGAGCTACTGCTCATCCAAAGGCGCAACCGAAACAACAGCATGTGACTTGTGTGTCCGATCAAAGACAAATAACACAGCATGAATTTCAAGTATTAGTCACTTGCAATGAGCTGTTTGGGCAGACCAAGGGTCAGACCCTCAGCTGGTGTAAATAGGAGTAGTACCATCACTGGTTTACACCAGCTGAGGAGCTAAGGCTAAGGATTATTTGCTTAAATTTGGAGGGTGTGAGTGTAGGGCAGGGGCGGGCAAACTTTTTGGCCTGAGGGCTGCCTCAGGTTTCATAAATTGTATGGCTGGTTAGGGGAGGGGGGTCGTGGCCCAGGCCCCGCCTCCTATCTGCCCCCCACCGGGACTCCTGCCCCATCCAACCTCCCCTGTTCTCTGATGGCCTCTCTGGGACCCTTGCCCCATCCACCTCCCCCACTCCGTGTTCCCTGACCGCCCCCGGACTCCCGTCACCCCATTCAACCCCCACTCTCATTCCTGACTGCCCCCTTAACCCCTGCCCCTGCCTGCCCCCCGCCACTCCATCCAATCCACTCTCCTTCCTGACTGCCCCCTTTGGGACCTCAGCCCCCATTCAGCCCCCTGTTTCCCCCGCCCCGACCACCCTGATCCCTATCCATACCCCCACCCTGTGACCACCACCCAGAACTCCCCTGCCCTCTATCCAACCCCCCTGCTCCTTTACTGTGCTGCCTGGAGCACTGGTGGCTGGCAGTGTTACAGCCGTGCCACTCGGCTGGAGCTGGGCCATGCCACCACCACCACGCAGCACAGAGCACCGGGTCAGGCCAGGCTCTGCAGCTGTGTTGCCCCAGGAGATCACAGCCCAGAGCATTACACCAGCAGTGGAGCGAGTGAGCTGAGGCTGCGGGGGTGGGGGAACAGGAGGGGAGGGGCCGGGGGTAGCCTCCCAGGGCAGGAGCTCGGGGGCCTGGCAGGACGGTCCCACGGGCTGGATGTGGCCCACGGCTGCAGTTTGTCCACCTCTGGTGCAGGGGCTACTCATGGGCTGGTGGGGTCTGGCTGCTGGGGGGAGCCCTAAGAAGGGAAGAGGAAGGTCAGATGAGGGAGGGGACAAATCTATGCACCCCACCCACACACACACTTTAAAAGGCACTCCGCAGAACCTGCAGCAAACAATTTCAAATGACTAACACATGGTGGGAAATCATACATTGATTGGAGCTGATACTCAAATGGAGCAAGAGGCTAAATGGATCAGCTAAGTTATTCACCCTGAATTTTTGGCTGGGCGCTAACTAAAGGTGTGTGGCAAACTGTTTTCCCTTTCCATGAGAGTTTGAGATTTGACTTTTTTCCCCATCCCACATCAGAACAAAAAGTCAAAATCCCCGACACGTATGTATAATGATCATCTGGAAAAAAAATCAGATTGGGCCCAACTGAAATGTTGTGTTTCAATTTCAATGTTTTAACATTTTTAAGGCTATTTTTAAGGTATGTAAAACGAAGTAAAATTTCAGAACAAAAACATCATTTGGAAGTGAACACTGAAGCTTTGTTTCTAAAACGTTAAACGGGTCTGTTTCTACAATTTCAAAATTAAAAAAGAAAAACCATTTCTCAAATCGGGAGATTTATCCAAACCAACACTTTCAGTTTCTGCAAATGGGCATTTTACAACAAGAAGGCTTTTTGTCTAAAAATTCCTGACCAGCTTTAGCTCTAACCAGCGTCACTTCTTTTCCTCCCAACAGGTACGAAGATGAAATCAACAAGCGCACGGCAGCAGAGAATGAGTTTGTCATTCTGAAAAAGGTGAGTGGCATGATCCTTGAATGAAATTGCAGAAGCTGATTTTCACCGGGGTGAAGCAGTTTCTAGCACAGACTAGCCCTGGCTGTAGGCAACACCAGAATTCTTATCTGGGAACCTGAATAAACATCCTGATTTTCAGAGACAATGAGCACCCCTGACTCCCACTGAAGCCAAACTTGGTCTCACTGTATCTCTGATTATTCTTCAGGATGTCGATGCCTCCTACATGAACAAGGTGGAACTGGAAGCCAAGGTAGATGCCTTCACCGATGAGATCAACTTCCTGAGGGCTCTCCACGAAGCAGTAAGTGACTTTCCCCTCTATCATAAATTAGGGTGACCAGACAGCAAGTATGAAAAATCGGGACAAGGAATGAGGGGGCAATAGGAGCCTATATAGGAAGAAGACCCCAAAATTGTGACTGTCCCTATAAAATTGGGACATCTGGTCACCCTAATCATAAATAGACAGACTGATGCTGTGTAATTCCATCAGTGACTGCTTTTTCCAAGGAGATGCTTGGTGATTAGTCCTATGGTATATAAATATTATGGATGGATAGATCCTGATTTTTCTGTCACTTAAGTACATAAAAGGCTGTTACAAGGAGGAGTGAGAAAAATTGTTCTTCATAACCTCTGATGATAGGACAAAAACCAAAGGGCTTAAATTGCAGCAAGGGCAATTTAGGTTGGACATTAGGAAAAACTTTCTGTTAGAGTGGTTAAGCACTGGAGTAAATTGCCTAGGGAGGTTGTGGAATCGCCATCATTGGGGATTTTTAAGAGCAGGTTGGACAAACACCTGTCAGGGATGGTCTAGATAATACTTAGTCCTGTCCTGAGTGCAGGGGACTGGACTAGATGACCGCTTGAGGTCCCTTCCAGTTCTATGATTCTAAGTGAGAATCAGGAATAGCTTCAATAGAGTTATACTGTTGTAAGGAGGAGAATCAGGTCCTATGCATATGGGCAGTTTACTGCAGAAGATGCAAGTGGCACAACCTAAAAAAAATTAATATTGATTTTCTTGTGGCAAAAGAGTTAACTGAGTACTGGTCATGATGCCCAAAGACTCCACCTTGGGCCTCCCTCCAGTTCCCACTGGAAAGCCTCCAGTACCCTTTCCGTCAGGGTCTGAGGCCCCACCGTAGTCTGCTGCCCTTCTGTGGTCGTTCCTATGTTCACCTGGGCCCTGTCTGTCCCAATTGTTCTCTCTCTTGTAACCCCTTTTTTCCTGCCTCGCTGGGACCCATACCTTCCCCTTTGCTACCATGCCCTATCTTAAGTGGGCAATGCCTTTTCATATGGCCAACCTCATGGCACCGGAAGCAAACCCTTTTCTTTGCCTTTTCTTTGCCTTCCTTTTGGCCTTCTATCACCCAGCCCCCTCCCCTGGGCTAGCCTTCACTTCACAGCTCATATATGGGCATCTCCTCCAGAGGTACCCCCGCTGACCACAGGCAAAACATGCCCCTCCTTTTCCTGTTCTCCCCACAAGACACATTCTTTGGTGCTCTCTTCTCTCCTCCACCCTACTAGGGGCACTCCCTTTTCTGGTGTCCTCCTCGCTCACAGGCTTAACACTCCTGTGCCCAGGCCTCTGGCCTCCTGGCCCCATACCTTCCTTCCTATCTCACTCCCTGCGGCCTCTACTAATTTCTTCCTGCAGGCGCTTATAACCGCACCAAATAATTCTGCACATACCAATGTGTCTCCCACTGTCTCTGCTGCTTCTCCAGCAGGGCCTGGAACCATCCCTGCTGTTTGTCACACCCCCCCTACACCCCCCACTTTTGCAGGGGCAGGGATTCTGGGGGATTCTGGAGTCCAGCCTGGGAGGGCCTAAATGCCCTCTGCAAACAAAGCTTCCGTACACTGCAGCTCCATTGCTGTTTGCCTCAGGTGTCTCTACACTAGTCTGTCCTGCTCGCCTTGCATCAGGGTAACCACCTTGTACAGTCTTTCACCGTCCACCACAGTCTCTCAACCTCCCCTTGTATCAGAAGCAACCATGTGCCTGCGTTCGCCACCAAATAGCCACGGTCTGCACCACTCCCCTCTGGTCTGGCGCCTCCTCCTGGTCACTCTGGGGATTAGCCCTTGAGATTGACTCCCCCTTCTGTGGTTTCTATGCCATTGCTCCACTTCTCGCTCTGGTCTGCAGCCACACTCTCACTGCAGGAACCGCAGCATCCTCTTCTTTCTGGCTGGATCACTCAGCATTTCCCCCCTTCCAGTCTTTCCTCTCCAGCAGTTGCAGGCAGTCTTCCCATTCACTCCCTCACTGGCTGGCAGGGGAACCCAGGCCTGCCCTCAACTCCAGGTTCCAATACAGGGACCCTCAGCTCCGCAGTTCTGGGCTTTCCTCTCTCAGTCCTCACTGCTTCTTCCCTAGACTCTTTCCTACCACACCTAGTTCCCCTTCCCCTCTGGGTGTACCAGATCTAAACCTTCTCCCATTTCCCAGGGAGCAACTGCTGCCTGCCTTTCCCAGCAGCCCCCAACTGTTGTCAGTTACCTGGCTTTATACAGGCCCCGCCTGTTCCTGCACAGTTGAACCTGCTTCCAATTAGTTACCAGCTCCTGGCTCTTCATCCAGATGCAGCCTCTGGAGTTAATTGGCCTGCCTGGCCACCTGAAACCCTTTCAATCCTGTGTGAGGTGATCACCCCATTGCAGGAGCTGTGCCTGCCTTTGCTAGAGAGAGCCCTCTCTAATGTATCCCTCCCTGCCCTCTTACTTTAAACTTGACTTGCTCAGGTGGCAGCCGGTAGAGATAGTCACTTTACAGGGTGGGCTAATTTGAGAGGAGGGATAGCTCAGTGGTTTAGCACTAGCCTGCTAAACCCAGAGTTGTAAACTCAAGCCTTGAGGGGGCCACTTAGGAATCTGGGGGGAAAAAATCTGTTCAGCAATGGGTCCTCCTTTGAACAAGGGCTTGGACTAGATGATCTCCAGAAGTCCCATCCCACCCTGATATTCTATGGTAGACTCTAGCCCTAACTTTGTGGTAAAGTTGGGCCTGATCCAAACTTTGAATAGATTGGGATCTGACCCTTCACATCACAGCTGGGATCCTTTCTCTACAGAGACCCCCTTAAACTTTGGGAGAGTTTGGATACAGGTGTCAGCTCCATCTCTGCTTTTTTTCTTTTTTTTACTTTGCAGTATCTGTTTTGGCAGCTACTGTGTTGTGACACTTAGTTGGATTTCTTCCTGGTTAATGATTTATTTGACAACTTTCCTCTTATCTCCCTTCCTTTTCTTCTCTTTTCTGGTCTTAACTGGTTTCTAAAAGTAATGCCTTAGAACAGGAGGGAGAGATCAGGCAGCTCAGCTAGGGTTGTCAGGGAACCCAGGGACCCTGGTGGCTCCAGTCAGCACCGCTGACCATTCCATTAAAAGTCCGGTCGATGCCACAGGCAGGCTCCCTACCCGGCTCCATGCAATTCCTGGGAAGCTGCCGGTATCTCCCTCTGGCTCCTAGGCAGAGGGACAGCCACGGATGCTCTGTGCGCTGCCCCTGCCCCCAGCACGAGCTCCGCTGCTTCTATTGGACAGGAATCATGGACAATGAGAGCTGAGGGGGGCGGTGCCTGCAGGTGCAGGCAGTGCGGAGAGCCATATGGTTGGGCCTCCGCTTAGGAGCCGGAGAGAGATGCTGGCAGCTTCCCAGGAGCCGCTTGAGGTAAGCTCCACTCAGAGCCCGCACCCCCTCCTGCACCCCAGCCCTCTACCCCAGCCCAGAGCCCCCTATTGCACCTCAAACCCCAGCCCCAGCCCAGAGCCTGCACCCCCAGCTGGAACTCTTACCCTTGAGCACACACCCTAACCCTCGTCCCAGCCCAGATCTCTCTCCTGAACCCCTCATTTATGGCCCCACCCCAGAGCCTGCATCCCCAGCCTAGATCCCATATCCCATCCCATCCCCCAACCCCCTGCCTCATCTTAGAGCCCTCTCCTGCACCCCAAACCCCTCATCTCCAGCTCCACCCCAGAGCCTATACCCGTAGCCCTCACCACCACTCCTTCCTGCACCCTAACCCCCTACCCTAGCCCGATGAAAAAGAGTGAGTGGGGGTGGGAGGAGAGCACACAAGGGAGGGAGGGAGATGGCATGAGCAGGGGGCGTGGCCTGGGGAAAGGGGCAAGGTAGGGGGCGGGGCAAGGGTATTCCATTTTCTGCAAATAGAAAGTTGGCAACCCCTAAACTCAGCTGAGCTAGAAAATTAGCCAATTGAGATTATAATTTTTTTAATGTAATTTGCAGGAACTTCGTGAGCTGCAGGCACAGGTCTCTGACACCTCTGTGGTCCTCACCATGGACAACAACCGAAACCTGGACATGGACAGCATCATCGCTGAGGTCAAAGCGCAGTACGAGGAAATGGCCAAGAAGAGCCGAATGGAAGCTGAGTCCTGGTACCAAACCAAGGTGAGCGATGATGGAAATAGGGGAACTAGGAGTTTCTGCTATTTAATATGCGTCTGGAGAGGCTAGTCTGTGAGGGGCCATTGAGAGCCATCGTGATGACTGAACTTTATGGAGCTATTGTTGTGTGTTGTAGTTCGAGACACTGCAGGCCACCGTGGGGAAACACGGGGATGAACTGCGCAACACCAAGACCGAGATCACGGAGATTAACCGCATGATCCATAGACTGCAGGCTGAAATTGACAACGTGAAAAGCCAGGTGAGGAGTTGGGCCTGGTTTTCCTGCTGCTTCTTCCAGAGAGTGTCATGAGTTTAATAGAAATAAGGTTCCTAAATACGGTACGAGGCCTTAAGGTCAGTGTCTATTAAAAGCACTTGGGGAAAGCTGCAGTTATAATGTCAGAAGATGAAGCTCTTGCTAGGGAAGGCAACAGCAATCTCCAGAAATTGGTGTCCCTTGTTATAGTGGTCCCAGTACTGCCACCATGACTTCCACTAGCCAGTGCTTCACTCTGGGAGTACTTCCATTGCAGTCATGGTCGAGTGCATAGAGCACTATTGTAGGAGTCCGGAGATGTGGTTTCTGTTCCTGGCTCTGTGTCATGATGGCTCAGCCACAGCAAGGCACTGCAGTGCATCATGGAGGATGGAGTCTGACTGGAGAGCCAGGCCCATAAAAAAGAATGAAGCCACGAGAAACATGGGACTACAACTCCCATGAAGCACTGCAGCAGCTGCGGTTGGCATCCAGGTTAATAGGGAGACCATGGGGGACGCTGGAAGACACTTAATAGAGAGACACCGGACCAACTTCTGTTGATGAAAGAAACTACACAGAGCTCTTCTTCAAGTCTAGGGAAAGGACTTCAAGCATCGCAGTTAAATTCAAGGTGGAACACGTTTAGCATAGGTAGTTAGTACATGCTCTAAGGGACCATTCAAGGTGGATCCCGCGACGGGAGAGGATCCCAGAGCCCAGGCTCCAATCCAAATGGGACACCATGTGGGGCTAGCCTGAGACCTTTCCCCCTCTCCCAATGCATGGTGTTGGCCCAAGCTGCTGGGCCAAGCCACCCCTGCCCCCGCACAGGGCTGTCCTGAGCCTCTTGCCCGAGCCCCCCCACGCAGGGCTGGCATTGCTGTTCTCCTGAGGTCTGCCTGCCCCCCACATGAGGCTGGGGCTGGCACAGCTGTTTGCTTAAGCCCTGTCTGCCCCCAGCCTGAGCCCTGCCTCCCCCTCTGCACAGGGCTGGCATCCCCGCTCGCCCCCCGCGTGGTACTCCACACCCCACTCTTTTGAGAAATGCTCACCTTTGCCAGCCAAAATGGGATGTATGGTCACTCTACCCCAAAGCCTACAATGCAGTTTTACAGCCCCACAGCCTGAGACCCACGAGCCCAAGTGAGCTGTCACAGGCCAGCCTGGGTGTTTAATTTCAATGAAATAGGAAGAAATCCTGCATGGGTTGCAGAGAGGGACATGACACTCCAATTCTTTGCTATCTCTGACTTCTGTGATCCATCCACCTAACTTCTCCACTCCCTTTCTGTATCAGGGAAGAGCCAGGTGTGCACAGGATCCGCTCATTCAGCCGGGCTGGGGTTTTTCTTCACTTCATCCTGCCACTTTAATCAGTTCATCAAAAGGATGCTGAAAAGGCCTGCAAAGCTGATTGTTCATTGCCTGCAAGGCATGGATATTTGCAGTGAATAACCAGAGTGCACACAAAGCAGGGAGAGAAGCTATTGTGAATCACTCAGCGGGTGTTTATTTGGTTTCAGGGCAGGGTGGCTGGAATACGCATTCACAAGCAAATAGTGTGATCCAGTAAAGCTGCTTTTGAATAATGAATAGGAGCTTAAGAGCAAGTCTTTCCAACCTAACATTTGTACTATTCTACAGATGTATGTAATGTTGATCCTATATTAAAGGGGGCACTAGAAATACAATCCATCCGTAGATAGGCAGGTTGCACTGGGAGTTTTTTGTTGTCCTCTGGAATGCCAGGTATTGCTCATTGCCCAACTACCATAAACGGACCCAAGGTCTGATCTAGAATGGCAGCTCCAGATGGAATGACTTCTAAGAACTCATGGTGCATTTGGAATGCCTAGATTAGATACACAGATAAATAGCTAGCTAGGCTATCTCTCTCTGCGTATATCTGTCTCTGATACAAAGATGTCATGGACAGATAGATGGATGGTTAGATAAATAGATAGGTCTATCTATTTGTGTGTCTGTCCATCCAGTACAAAGATGGATGGCTGAATACCATAGATGGCATAGATGGATGGATGGATACCATAGATGTCATGGATGGATGGATGGATGGATGGATACCATATATGTCATGCATGGATGAATACCATAGATGGCATAGAGGGATGGATGGATACCATGGATGTCATGGATGGATGGATACCATATATGTCATGCAAGGGTGGATACCATAGATGGCATAGAGGGATGGATGGATACCATGGATGTCATGGATGGATGGATACCATATATGTCATGCAAGGGTGGATACCATAGATGGCATAGAGGGATGGATGGATACCAAGGATGTCATGGATGGATTGATACCATATATGTCATGCAAGGGTGGATACCATAGATGGCATAGAGGGATGGATGGATACTTTAGATGGCATAGATAGATAATAGAACAGAAATACCACACCAAGGGGCTGAAACACACACCGAAGTCCCTTGTTGTGCACTTGTAGCGCGCCAAGCTGGAGGCAGCCATTGCTGAGGCTGAGGAACGTGGCGAGAGGGCCATCAAAGACGCCATGGCTAAACAGGAGGAGCTGGAGGCTGCCCTGAATAAAGCCAAGCAGGACATGGCGCGTCAGCTGCGGGAGTACCAGGAGCTGATGAACGTCAAGCTGGCCCTGGATATCGAGATCGCCACCTACAGGAAGCTGCTGGAGGGAGAAGAGAGCAGGTGGGTGCAATATGCAGGCCTAAAATCATTGGAATAGTTCATCAGAACTGGGCCAATTTACCCCGGAGGGTCTGACCCATGGTGTGTACAGCATGCAAAATCGTTTCTAGAAAGAAGGACCCATTTCTCCATTGTCCTCCACTTTGAACTATTATTTACACATGTGCAAAGATGATGCATGATGCTCCCACATCAGAATGGTGGCATTTCACTCCTGCTTTGCACGTGAGGGTGAATGGTGACAAGAACCAGGCAGTGAGGAGTCAGATCCAATGTTGTTCAGAGTTTCCCATGAGACATCATTTGCTGTATCTAGGGCTCAGTTCTAGTCAACGAGAGTTTTACCCCTATCTTAAATGGAACAGGATTCAGGGCTTTAAAACTGCTCCACAAAGGTAAAAGACTTACAGGCCTGATCCTGAGAGATGTGGGTTCAATGACCGTCATCGTCAGTGGGAGAGGCAAGTTCTCAGCTCCTCTCTGGACTGGGGCATTACTGCAAAGGTACATCTGTTGAATGGGAATATTCATGGAGGTGGGAGAAAAGTTAACCCCAGAGGCAGGGAAAAGCGAATGCACCACATTAGTCCCATGTGAGCCGAGAACATATTTCAGTGTCCTGCTGCATTTCCATTGACGTCCAAAGCAAAAATCTCATTTACAGCTGTTTTTTTTCCTTGTGAAAAATTTCAATGAATATTTTTTTTTAGTTTTGACAGCATTTTTCTTCAAAACATTTCATTTTTTAAAATGAAACATAGAATCATAGAATAATAGAATATCAGGATTGGAAGGGACCTCGGGAGGTCATCTAGTCCAACCTCCTGCTCAAAGCATGTTCTGTTTTATCTTGCTGGCAAAAAAAAAATCATTGTAAACAGATTATTGGTCGTGGGGAAATTTTTCATTTTTTTAACTAAAATTCAAAAATTGTTTTGACCAGTGTCATTTTCCAAGGAAATATTCATTTTGTCAAAAAATAAAACCCCAACGAAACAGTTTTCTATTAAAAATAACACACATTGATGGAAAATTTTCCACCAGATCTACTCCCATCAGCTCCTGTCGGAGTAGAATGTGCCACTAATGTGCCATTAACAACACATGTCCTGAAGGGCTAGAGCATGTTTGTTGTTAGCAATGGAGAAAGTACCTGATGAAACAGCTGTCTCATATTCATTATTTATAATTGCAATCATGATACATTCCCATTGTGCTGATCTTCAAAACTAAACGCCTCTGGGTACCATCTCTGATGAGAAGTCTAACCAATATTCTTCTTTCTTGCCTTTGTTTTCCTCTATCAACAGGTTGGCTGGGGACCACGCTGGGAATGTCAGCGTCTGTGAGTTGGCTTTACAATTAATTCCTTCCCTAGAGAGGTTTGAGAAAATGCTATTCAAAGTTCACAGGCCATTTATTTTATCGTATTGTGTCTCTAGAGAAAATGAATGAGGATGACCTCAATAGTATCCTATAGACCAGGGATGGGGAACCTTTTTTCTATCAGGGGTCACTGACGCACAGAAAGAATCAGTCGCAGGCTACACACAGCCCTGCCTGGAGGTGGGGAGGCTTGGGGCTTCCCCTAGGTCCAGGGTGGGGCCAGAAATTAGGGGTTCAGAGTGCAGGAAGGGGCTCCATTCTGGGGCAGGGGGTTGGGGTGCAGGAGGTGGTGAGGGCTCCGGCTGGGGATGCAGACTCTGGTGTGGGACTGGGGATGAAGGGTTTGGGATGCAGGAGGGGGCTCCAGGCTGGGGCCAAGTGGCCTTGAGACTGGGAGTGGGCTCAGGGCTGGGGCAGGGGTTTGGGGTGCAAGAGGAGGGTTGGGGTGTGGGCTCTGGGAGGAAGTTTGGGTGTAGGAGCTGGCTCAGGGCTGGGGCAAAGGGTTGGGGTGTGTGTGGGGTCTGGAAGGGAGTTCGGGTGTGGGAGGGGTTTCTGACCTGGGGCAGGGGTGCAGGTAGGGGTGTGGGGTCTGGGAGGAAGTCTGGGTGCAGGGAGGGGTTTCCGACCTGGGGCAGGGGGTTGGGGTACAGGTGCGGGTGTGGGGTCTGGGAGGGAGCTCGGGTGTGGGAGAGGTTTCCAACCTGGGGCAGGGGGGTGGGGTGCAGGTGGGGGTTGGGGTGTGGGGTCTGGGAGGGAGTTAAGGTACAGGAGGGGGTTCCAACCTGGGATGGGGGTTTGGGGTGTGGGCTCTGGCAGGTGGCACTTACCTCAGGTGGCTCCCAGTCAGCAGCACATGGGGCTAAGGCAGGCTCCCTGCCTGCCCTGGCTCTGCACTGCTCCCAGAAGCAGCTGCCATGTCCGGCCCCTAGGCAGAGGGGCCAGGAGGCTCTGCGCTGTGCATGCTGCCCGAGCCCGCAGGCGCTGCTCCTGCAGTTCCCATTGGCTGCGGTTCCCACCCAGTGGGAGCTGCGCAGCCGGCGCAGCGGGTGGGGTCAGCGCACGGAGCGTCCCTGATTGCCCTTGCTCCTAGGGGCTGCAGGGACATGCTGGTCGCTGCGCGGAGCCGACCGGACTTCTGACGAGCTGGCACTCACAGCTCCAGCCCCGCGGGCTGGGCAGCGCTGAGGCTCGGGGCTTCCGGCCCACAGTGCAGAGACTTGCCACGGGTGGTGCGAAATGAAGCAACGGGCTGGATGCGGCCTGCGAGCCATAGGAGCCTCACCCCACTATGGACCTTTCACGCACCCTCCAAACATACAGCGCCTGATTCTCACTGACGCCGCTATGAGCTAGGGGTGTGATTCCCAGCTTCAGTAGCTGTACTCAGGCCAGCTCTCATCCGAGTTAGTGCTCCAGAATTAGTAACACAGCCATGGGCAGGGCCGCCCAGAGGGGGGAGAAAGTGGGGCAATTTTCCCCAGCCCCCGGGCCCCGCAGGGGCCCCGCAGGCCCTGGCCCGGTGGTGGTCTGGGTCTTTGGCAGCGGGGGGCCCTTCAGTGCTGCCGAAGATGCGGAACGACTGAAGGCCCCCCCGCCTCCGAAATGCCCTGTGAGCCCTGGCCCGGCGGCAGTCCTGGTCTTCGACAGCATTTCGGCAGTGGGGGGCCCTTCAGTGCTGCTGAAGACACGGAGCAACTGAAGGGCCCTCCGCCACTGAAATGCCGCTGAAGACCCGGACCGCCGCCGGGTGAGTACAAGCGCCGCAGCTCCCCCGATTTGCCCCAGGCCCCCTGAATCCTCTGGGCGGCCCTGGCCATGGGAGCACAGGCAACAGCAGCAGTTGCACTGGTGAACTGCCGCATGTGGAAACCTTCCTGACCCCACCACCTGAGCTGCCGCGGCTCCACTCCTGTGTGTAGCGTGCCAGCTCAGATGAGAACTAGCAGGAGCAGGGCCGGTGCAACCATTTAGGCGACCTAGGCGGTCGCCTAGGGCACTGGGATTTGAGGGGTGCCATTTTCTTCTGCAGCGACTACAGCGGCCGGATCTTTGTCTGCCCCAGTTGCCGCTGGTGGAGGGAGCTGGGGCAGGGGAGCGCGGGGAGGGCCGCCTGCAGCAAGTAAGGGTGGGGGACGGCATGCAGGGAACTTCCCGCCCCAGCTCACCCCTGCCTCGCCTCCTCCCTGAGCACGCCGTGATTGCTTCAACTTCTCCCACCTCCCAGGCTTATGGAGCCTAAGTTCATTGGCACCACAAGCCTGGGAGGAGGGAGAAGTGAAGCAGCCATGGTGCGCTCGGGGAGGAAGCAGGGCAGGGGTGAGCTGCCACAAGGGGGGCACCTCAGGGCAGAGGGGGGAAGCTGCCGTGGGGGGCTGGGGGCGCCTCAGGGCGGGGGCGCCGGGGCGCTCAAGGTGGAAGTTTTGCCTAGGGCACGAAACATCCTTGCACCGGCCCTGAGCAGGAGTGTGATGCCAGGAGCTGGGAATCACGGCCCCGTAGGTGCCGATTCCCTGGGTGCTCCAGGCTTTTCGTTTAATTTCTTTTATTTGATAATGTGCCATTTAATTATTTTTTTCAAAAGCCCAAACGGAAAAGAAACATTTTGATCAATCCGAAACAGTTGTTTTTAAAAAATTATTTCAACAAAAATTTCAAATGTGTTTGTTTTCATTCTAGTCTGGAATGGAATTTTTTTTGGACGCATGGAATTTCCTGTGGAAAGGAAAAATCCAGTTGCCACACAGCTCTAATTAGCCCCCAAAATGCACCATTTGCCATGCGCTGGCCACCCTTGGGCCCTGATCCTGCCATGAGATACACTAGTGCAGACTCCTGCTTCCCTGTGGGAGTCCCATTGCGAATGGGAATCTGCATGAACACAGGGACGGGCAGAAGTGCCTCTTCATGCAGGACCGGGGCCTTGTGGCCAGGTCATGCTCCTGTTCCCATGGCACGCTCTGGGCCTGATTCTCCATTGTTCTGCACCCTGCGTTGTGATTCACACCAGTGCCAAATGAGTGCAAAGCACACACAAAAATGGCTCCTTTGTACACTTGGCAGTCTCTTTGAACTGGTGTGAAGCACAACACAGGGTGCAGGGCAATGGAGAATCAGGCCCTCTTTGCACCAGCTGGGCACAACTGCAATTGCATTGTGATTTCCTGACCGGAGTGGATCTGCAAACCCGGGCATTTACGATGGTTTTGTTTTTGCTCCATAGCTGTGGTCAATTCTAGCGCTGGAGGCGGATACAGCAGCGCGGGTGGGTATGGCTTTGGAGGAGGAATCGGCCTGGGAAGTGGAATGGGCAGCGGGGGACTCTCCTTCTCCTCTGGCGGGAGCCCTGGTGGTGTGAAAGCGTACTCTCTGAGAACAACCTCCTCCAGCAGAAGAAGTGACAGGAACTAAGCTCCGAAAACCAAGCCCCTCACTGCCAGAATTTGAGTAGAAAATAAATAAATGGCATAGAAAGAAAAAGGTTTTATTGTCTTCTGACAGCCAAACTGGTTGCAAAATGCTGCAGTGATGAACGAAATGCCAGTAAGATACATCATAGTGCATGACCCCACCGCAGATAGCCCAGGGCTTGACTCTGCCCCATTAAGCTTTGCCACCAAGAGCAGGATCTAGGGTGAAATTCACCCCTGTGCAGAGGACAGGATAATGCCTACACGTGACTTAAGTCCTGCTATAGCCCTCGGGCTGGTTCTCTGCATGAAGGTGAATTTCACCCACCCAAAGGCAAAACCATTTGAACATCAAGTTTTTCTAAATTTCTGCTGGGATTTTTCAAATGAGCCCAAGCGAATAAGGTGCTAAACTCCCACCGAATAGGATTTGGGCACCTAAACCCCCGAGGCTGTTTTGAAAACCCCAGCTCTTAGTTAAGAATCCATAAATGGTCCTATTTTTGTTAAAAAAAGAAATTGGCTAAAATTTCAAGGATTCTGTTTCTTTCTTTCTTTCTACAGAAAAAAAATGCAGACAGATTTAAATTTGGCTCTTTAGAATACAGAAATTCACGCACACACAGTGGAGTTTGAAGGGCATAAAATTGCCCAAAATTAAATGTCCCAAAAATTACTTTAAATTTTGCAATACATTCCCCGGCCTTGGGCCTCTCTTCAGGCCACTCTTTTTTCAATCTGGTACGCTGGATCAAAAATAAATAGCTTCCATTTCTTTCCACCATTCTAAGAGAAAACATGGTGCCATGGCCCATAAGTACAAACTGCAGTGACAATCTTTGTTTAAAAGCATGCAAATGGTGGGAATTAATTAGTTTCACCACAAAATATAAGCAATACAGTTACTACATTCTCTTCTCACTTACACCGGTGCAAATC
Source organism: Gopherus flavomarginatus (assembly GCF_025201925.1). Taxonomy (NCBI): domain Eukaryota; kingdom Metazoa; phylum Chordata; order Testudines; family Testudinidae; genus Gopherus; species Gopherus flavomarginatus. The sequence goes on along the minus strand of NC_066632.1, from coordinate 23,224,361 downwards.
AGGAGTAACTCTATTAAAACCACTGGAATTGTATAGACAATAAACATGAGGCAAGTGAGAGGAGAACCAAGCCCAAAGAGCTTGTCTATGGTAGAAATATTTAGGGACGCTTTAATCTTGTATTGTCATTTATATGTGTGCAAAGTGCTGTCAAATCAGACCAGTGGCGTTTGAAACTCTGCAATTCCTTTGCTTAAGTGTAAATGATGATGCTTAATGGGATCTTACTCTGCACGCCTTTATTATCACATGCAGCAGACAATGGACCAGACACTCTTCTGGTGTAAATCAGCATAGCACTGGCCTCAATGGAGTTATACACATTTATACCAGCTGAAATTCTGGCCTGAGGAAGGCCTCAAATTCCTCTCACATGCAAAGTGCTGGTCTGTTGACTTCAGCAGGGGGACGCTCGATTTCCCTAGGTCTAACTGAATTCATTTTCATCCAAGCACCCACTTCATCAGCTGGTGTAAATGGATGTCGCTTGATTCACTTCAGAGGAGCTGCCACTAAAAGTCTAGCTGCTGTCGCTCTCCGATGCAGATTTTTCCCACGCTCTTCCTTGTTTGTTCCTGATGCTGCTCTGTAGTTTGTACAACGAATGCCTTGTCTTCCAGGTTCTTTTGTGGTTTTGCTACAACATGTGTGATGTCCTTTGGCCCAGAGGGCTTTGTAGCTGTAGCGTAAGAAAGAATGAATAAAATATTGGCTGGGAATTGCAATGGAGAACAGAGACCTGTGCTTGACTCTCCCTGGTAGCTGGTTGCCATAAAAGAAGCCAGAGTGTGGCTAGAAATTGCTTAGATATCTTTAGGTTACTGTGAGTGCTATACTTATTCTATCTTTGGGTTCAGATGCTTAAGACAGTAATAGGACTGGTATTGATCTCAACAACACCTCCACCAAAGCGTTAGAAAGTATTAAAGAACCGACCCCGGCGAGCGAGAATTGTTTCCTTGGTTCTGAGGTCTCTGCCAGGGCTACAGAAGAGCATGCTCTATCCCTGTTTAAGGGGGGGATATGATAGACTATAAAACCATGAATGGTGTGGGAAAAGTGAATACAGAGGTGTTATTTGCCCTTTCCCACAATACAAAAACTCAGTCACCCAGGGAAATTAATAGGCAGAAGGTTTAACGCAAACAAATACTTTTTCATGCAACACACAATTAACCTGTGGAACATGTTACCAGGAGATGGCCAAAAGTGTAACTGGGTTCAACAAAGAGCTAAAGAAGTTAATGGAGGATAGGTCCATCAATGGCTTTTAGCCAAGATGGTCAGGGATGTAATTCCATGCTTGGGGCAATCCTAAACCTCCAACTGCCAGCAGCTGGGAGGGGAAGAAGAAAGAGGTGGATCTATCCACATCTGTTCTGTACACTCCCCCTGAAGCGCTGGTACTGGTCACTGTTGCAGGCAGGATACTAGGTTAGGTGTGTCCTTATTTCATTACAATAACTGGTTATGCCTGTCAAAGGTTTAAATGGCTCATGGAAATAGCTAATTACCCCCATTCACATTTTTTTGTTGTGACTGTATTAGAGACAGAAGCTCCCAAACATCCCTGAACACAAGAATGTTGTGTTGCATTATCAACCGTACCTTCTCTGCAATGGAGCTGCAGTTGAAGTTTCCTGAGTTTGTGGTGTGGGCACGTGCATCATGCCTTTAATAAAGTTAACCCATTGTTTTCATTTGCAATCACCGATGGTTTTTTTTTCTTGCCTGTGGAATTCTGCTCGCTGAACGTGGGGGCAGGAAAGCCTGGGAGCTTGTAAAAATGTCATGTCTTATTATCTATTTGTGCTCCCTTTATAATGCCCTTGTCCCTAGTCACTGATTAGGGGAGGCAGTGTGGTGTAGCGGATAGAGCACTGGACTGGGACTCAGAAGACATAGGTGCTATTATTGGCTGGAAAGTCTCTTCATCTGTAAAATATGGATCTTGATATGCAACTCTTTTGCAAAGCACTCTGAGATCTAGGGATAAAAGTGGCTATATAAGAACTAGGTACTGTTATTCTCAAACTAAACTATAGCCCTGAGAGTGATCTAAAGGATGCTAATGATATTTTTTAAAAAAGCTTGAAATCTAAATGAAACATTTTGATTCCAGCTGACTGAAACCTACCCCACACAGGTTTTTTCACGACTTTTTGATTCACCAAATGTTTCGGAAAAAATTGTTATTCGGTCAATCCAAAATGCTTCTTCCCTCGCCCCAGGTTTTTCAGAATTGCCACTGAATTGAAAAAATCTGTTATTCCCCCAGCTCTAGTAGAGAGTGGCCTTCTTGTGTGCAAGTTAACTTCTCAGGATGGGCTTGATCCAGAGAGATGATGAGTTTTCGTTTTAGCTTGCCTGGCTGAAAGTTGGAGGGGTTCAGTTGCTGAAAACACACCAATCAACCCACCAGAAACCAAAACAAAAATTGAGTATTGGGTGTTTTTCGTTTTTTTGACAAAATCCTGAAAGAAGTTTTGTAGAAAACTTCAGGCAAAAATGGAGAAAAAAATTGCTTTTCTCGAAACTTTTTGCAAGAGATTGGAAAAAAAAGTTTGTTGTTCACAACTTCCTGTGTCTGGGTGCCCTGTGCATTCCTGCTTCCTCCAATGGCAAGCAAGATGCTGGAAAGGGGCCAAAAAGGAGGTGGGACCAGGCCCATCCCACACAGCTGGACAACCATGAAGAGGAATCTACTTATCCTTAAAGAATGTTCACTCCCCATGAGGGGAGGCAGCTCCAGGAGAGACATTGCCTGCCTGAAAAACACTCCACTACCCAATGTTTCTTCTGGGGCAGTGTGACCCTAGGCAGGGGTATGGCATAAGAGATCCAATGTTGCCCAGAAAATGAGAACCTGCTCCTTTTGCAGTCAGTGGGAGCAGGGCAAGGCTGATACATTACTGACACTGGCAAGGACCTATTCTCAGGTGGCTGATTATGGTTCAGAGAGAGATGTAGGATGAACGTCACCCCGTGCACACAGGCCTAGCTATAGACCTCCCAGAGTCCTGTTTCTGCAGCTGCCACGTGGGAATAATCTAGAGACTCGTCTACCAGTCAGCATGGCCCCAAGACTGTGTGTGGCCTTACTGTTCTGTAGCCTCATAATTGCTGGATACGGTGGGGTGTATTTAATCTGCTTGGCATAGCAATGTTATCACTATGCTGTGATAGTGGCACTCGGCCTGCTTTGGCACTCGGCCTGCTTTGTTTGTACCCCTACCAACAAAGCATGAAAAGTGCACAGTTAAATGAGGCTGAGAATTCATAGGAAAGATTCCTCCCAGACGGGTTTTACAGTAAGGCTTGATTGTGCGAAATCAGCCTCCTGGTTGTGGTCGACCACAGCATGCTGGCCAAATGGCAGGTATCATTTAACAATAGAAGAGTTAAGAATAGATGAACCATTGCCTCGGGGTGGCTGCTATCTGAATTAAAGAAGTGCCGTTATTGCAGAAAACATCCATTCTGTTCCTGGTTGGAAAAAAAATGGTATCACAGGCAAAACAACGGGCAATTTGCAAAACATTTCTGGTGTGGCTGAGACTGCATTTTTCACTGGAAAAAAAGTTTTGGTTGAAAAATTTCCCTGAGCTCTACTTAAGAATATAAGAACGGCCAGACTGCGTCAGACCAAAGTCCCATCTAGCCCAGTATCCTGTCTTCCGACAGTGAACAATGCTAGGTGTCCCAGAGGAAATGAACAGAACAGGTGATCATCATCCTGTCGCTCATTCCCAGCTTCTGGCAAACAGAGGCTAGGGACATCATCCCTACCCATCCTGGCTAATAACCATTGATGGACCGATCCTCCACAATCTTATCTAGTTCTTTTTTCAACTCTGTTATAGTCTTGGCCTTCATAACATCCTCTGGCAAAGAGTTCCACAGGTTGACTGCGCATCGTGTGAATACTTCCTTTTGTTACTTATCGTCAGGTGCAAGCTTATTATTTGTATTATGCAGTGCTGCCAACCCAACATGACCAAGGTGTCTGGCTCCCCCAAAACCATTTGAATAGCTTAAAAATCATGAGTTTAAAAACAATAATAGAAGTGGGGCTCTTTTTGCTTGCCTGCCAGGTTGTTTGCAATTGTAGGGTGCACTCTGGTCACATTGTCAAGCTATCCAAGCAACCACATGGGCTAGAAATTTGATTTTTGTTTTGTTTTTGTTTAAGAAAAGCTGAGATTCTCATATACAGACACACACACACACCCTGACTAGCCACTTTGTTGCCAGGTATAACATAGACCAGAACAGCAGCTGGGAACTTGAGTGTGGTTATGTGAGGAATAGGCCTCATTCAGGGCACCTGTTGTGCAAATATGAATGGCACTGGAATTACAAGCATCCAGGTGGGCTGCTGCAGGCAGCCAACACGGAGACCAGGCCTCTTGCCTTACCTTCTTGCTGCTCCCTTTGCTGGCTTGAAGGATCAACAGAGTTACAGGGAACGAGGTGAGGAGAAGGTGACTCTTCCTTCCCTAGATTTCCACAGGCTTCTCAGAATCCACCCCATATGCCCAGCAGCCCCAGCCCCTCCTGGGACTGCCCAGACTCCTGCTCATACAACCTCGTGAAGGGGCCTTGAACATTCCCGAGGGGACACGGCCAACCGCCTACCCAGGGAAATCAGCATGCCCTCAGATACCCTCCCTTCCTAGGGGACACAACACCCTCTCAACCAGGGCACAAAACACCCCCTCAGGTACCCTCCTGCCCCCGGGGACACAACCTGCTCTCCTCAGGGGACACAACACCCCCTTAGACATCTCATACCCCTGGCACACCCTATACCCGCCCCAAGGACATAATACCCTGTCAGACACAGACAACACCCTCCCAGAGGACTCCACCCCCTCAACCTTCCCCCAGAAGCCTCCCAACCAACACCCAGGAGACCCAATACCCCGTTGAACACAGCCAGCTACTATTCTCTAAAGGAATCAATACCCTCTCTAGTGTACCTCACTATCCCTGGGGGACTCAGAGCTCCCCATAGGCACAGCCCACACGCTGCCCTACCCCAGGACACCCAATTTTCCTCAGGCACACCCAACCCTCCTCAGTCCCCCACCCCACATGTTCAGTCATGTCCAACACCGCCAAGGGCAACAAATGTCCCTGGAGAAGCATCTCAAAGCTTGGTAGCTACGTTTAGGCTCCAACACCTCAGATAATGTACGTATCAGCTGGAAATAATGTAAAACTATTTAATTTGATTAGCTTTTACTAAGGAACCTGCCAATCCTGTCTTCAGTCCTGCTACCCTACATTCCCTATGTTCATTTCAGCATGCCCTGTAGCCATTCATTATAACCACTAGAGGTCAGACATGAAACAGACCACCACCAGGCTCTTGAATGAACTCACACAGGGAAATGTTGAAAGACAGGAACACCCTGTCACTTATGGGCAAACACTTTCACAAACTGATCGCTCCATAGCCAACCTTTCAGTCCTTGTCCTCAAAGGAAACCTGCACAACATCCTCAAAAGATGAACTTGGGAGCTTAAATTCATAATTTTGCTAGACCCAAAAAATCACGATCTTAATACAGATGTTGGATTTATGGCTTATTACAACTATCTATCTATCTATCTATCCCCAGACACCCCATCTAGCCAGTTAGCTAGCTAGCTAGGGATCTCTCTATTTATCAGGCACTTATCCGGGTGCTATTAATGTGCTTCTCAGCACCTGATGGGTTTCCCATCTTTTCTTACCGCTATTAGATTACCCTTACATTTTCCAAAGGCCAATGAGTTCTATGAGTGACTAACTCATTAGAACTGAATTTTTTTTCAAGTGTCTCGATAAGGAGACGTGCCTAGTTGCCTAATTTAGACTTCAAAACTGGAAATCACGACTGCAAGCGTTGATCTGCTATGTCAGTTTATTGGAAAAACAGAATAAAACCAAGGAAAATGGAACAAAACAGGCCTGATGGCAGGAAATTACGAACAAGATACAATCTGCACATCAGTGGTTTGTCCTTTGCAAACAGTCATGTAGTGGTGAACTGGTGCAGTTAGCTAATAATACAGAATACACTGTAGGAGCTGAAAAATGATAGATCCTTATATTCAAAGTTGGTTCATACTCATTTGAGGAAAGGCACTGAACAGTGAGACTCTGAGAACTTCCCAGTATCACTGAGACCTTCTTTGGAGCCACATATCTTCACAAATGATTTGATCCCTTACTACATACAGCATCCTAACAATATACCCCAATCAAATGGGCTTACAATGACAGATAAGCTAGACCTCAGTAACCCAGGAGGAGAAGGAAAATGTCAGGAGAGCAGTTTTGTAAAACTAAAGCTCAGGCAGCTGCCTCAGAACAGAAATTAAAAATGCTTCATGCAGCAAGCAATGGAGCATGAGCTGTAATCTTTAAAATCCCCTAACGACGTTAGTGCTGGTAGCAGGTATTGCTGCCACTAGGCAGTGAAGTGAGGACTTTCTAGAGCTCTCTTTTAATATTTTGTTCTGTAGGAGCTGGTAGTTGACACACATTTGACCTTGGAGCTCCTTCCGCTGCGAGTGCTGTATCCACCGGTAGGAACACACGGTGCACATACATCTCCCAAATTTGCGACGATGCTTCTTCCAATCCTAGCGTCGCACATGCCTCCACTGCTAAGAACACCTCCTGTTTTGAGTAGTGTTCTGCTGCTGGACGAATAGCTGCCTCCAAAGCAGGGGTCGCCGTCACACACAACCCCCCCTTGGGATCTGCACACAGCTGCAAATAAAAAAGCAAGAGGTTGTAGCTCAGTTTATGACTTTTCCTGCAAAAGATGAATCCCATAGGATTTCTAAGAAGGAAAATACTCCTGGTACTTACAAATATTGACGGGGCAAACACCTTCTCCACACAACCTATTAGAAGAGGAAAATGAAGAAAGGTTTAAAATGTAAGAAACAGGGGTTGCCAGAAGCTGGGAATTGGGCAACGGGGGATGGATCACGTGATGATTCCCTGTTCTGTTCATTCCCTCTGAAGCACCTAGCACTGGCCACTGTCAGAAGACAGGATACTGGGCTAGATAGACCTTTTGTCTGACTCAGTATGGCCGTTCTTATGTTTTAGCTACCTGCTTATTATCATTACTTATGTCATTAATTAGCTGCAAGCCTTGAGATCAGTTGATGTCTGCAGCAGACTCGGACTGTGGTTTGGAAATATTTGATTTGACTGTCCAATACACACAAACATTGTTAATTTTTTTCCTGATAGGCCCCAACCCTGCCCATGGGCAGCACTTACTCATGCCAGTAGACCTATTGGGTAAATTTATCAAAAGTGCATAAATGCATTAGGATCCGAAGTGCTATTAAGGTGACCAGAGAGCAAGTGTGAAAAATCAGGGCAGGGGATCGGGGTAATAGGCGCCTGTAGAAGAAAAACCCACAAATATCAGGAATGTGCCTATAAAAGTGAGACATCTGGTCACCTTATGTGCTATTGACTTCAAAAGGGATCTAACGTTGTAAGTAGAGCTGTGCAAATAACTGATTTCCTGAGTTAATGACCGAACTGAGGAAACAAAAATAGTGAAAAGTCATTTCAGATGGGAAAAAAAATCAAACCCTTTCGTTTCAAAGGTGTCAAAATGAAACTTTTTACTTTTGGTCTCTTGGAGTTTTTTAAATGTAATAATTCGGTGAATTCATAAAATGCTTCAATGGATTTGAATCTGCATTTTTTTCATTGGAAAAAAGTTTCAGCTGAATTCCCCCCACTGTTCGCAATGATATGACTTGCAAGTACATGGACTATAACTTGAAGAAAGGGTTGCAGTATTGGACCCTTTGTTTTTGACAAGCATTTTAAATGAATTGTTATTCTTCCCTGATCAGTGATTTGCAGGATTGTGCTATGAACCCACCTGCTCTCCTCTCCTTCCAGCAGCTTCCTGTAGGTGGCGATCTCGATATCCAGGGCCAGCTTGACATTCATCAGCTCCTGGTACTCCCGCAGTTGGCAGGCCAGGTCCTGCTTGGCTTTCGTTAGCGCAGCCTCCAGGTCGGCCAGTTTACACTTGGCATCTTTGAGAGCCCTCTCTCCCCGTTCCTCAGCTTCTGCTATGGCTCCTTCCATTTTGCATCGCTGCAGAGGCGGGAGATAAATGCATTTCGTGTGACTCATTTGAAGAGACTCTTTTTGATGGCCTCTCATTTGTTACAAATTGAAGGCTCAAATTTTGGATTCGGGCTGCAAAACTGATCAGGCTGAGGGATGCTTTAATAAAGCAATATCCATGTCTACGCTTTTGAACTAGACTGTGAACTTCTTCTGGCAAGTCTGCATGAATCTGGCTGCCCTTCCGGTAGACTATGAGGAGCGGAGACACCTTCTCAGAAATGTCTTCTGACTTCCTCTTAATAGCGTTCACCGTTATTACAGTACAGCCTAAGCACTGGACAGACACATCACAAAGAAGACAGCCTGGGCCCCGGAGAGCTCACTTTCCAGGTGTCAGACAGGGATGCCTCAAGCAGACAAAACAGACAAAGGCAGCAGAGGATGAAACTAGTTTAGAAGAGATGTGGAAGGCTTGGCTCATGGCTGGTCTAGCAATGCTTGACAAGCAAGACTGGTAGGCACTATGGCAGAGGAAACATGATGCCGCTTGACTTCTACTCTCTCAGAAACCACGCTCACAGGGTAAAAGTCCTGTTCTAGACAGGATTTTACACTGTCCTCCTCACCAGGTGATCCTAGGAGCCCCTCAACGCCGAGTGGCAGAGGGCCACTATACTGTAACCAGGGCCGGCTCTGGTTTTTTTTGCCGCCCCAAGCAAAAAAAAAAAAAGTGGGGCGGCCGGAGCCAGGGTGCAAGGGGACTCCCTGTGCTGCAGATGTGCCCCGGCTAGCAGTGGGGGAGGAGAGAGAGAGAGAAGGGGAGTGGCCAGGGCTTCAGCGGGGCGCTCGCCACGCGGTTCCGACTGCTGCCTCGCCTGCCAGGAGGGCTCCGCGCCACTCTGGTTGGCGGGGAGGGAAGGACGCAGGCTGCCCTGCCGAGCTTGCTACAGACCTGGCACCGGCTGGGACAGACGGAGCGCGCAGCCCGCTCCCAGCAGGGTGCTCCCCTTCTCCACACTGCTGCCCCCTACAGGGCGGCCGGATCGGCAACAAAACAAAACAAAACAAAAAAGCGGCCGTGCCGCCCTAGGACTGGGTGGAATGCTGCCCCGTAGAATCTGCCACCCCAAGCATGACCTTTCTCGGCTGGTGCCTGGAGCTGGCCCTGATTGTAACTCTCATCAGGCCTGACACACTTAACACACTGTTGTCAGAATATTTAGCTCAACAGTGCCTTGTAAGGTATCATAAAAACTGGAGTAATACTGCTCCTTGGAGTAAATTCACAACCACTTGGCAGCTGAGGGATGGAGGATTTCTCTCTCGTCAGCCTTTCCCTTGAGATACCTAGCACACAGCCTGGGGCACTGAGTCTCTAGATTTAGATCTTACAGGCTAGCTACCATGACATGGGCTCTGGTGGCAGACCCACTATTCTAGTTATATTGTTTTGCTTTATAAATGGCTTACCAGAGATAGGGCCATTGGTTGAGAGTTTCAAAGCTGACTAGAAGATTTAGGAGCACAACTTCCATTAATTTGAATGGGCTTTGAAAAACCCAGCCATTGATTCTGCTAGGGTCATTTATGTATTTATTTTTTCATTCATTTAAAGTTGGTTATGCGTCCAAAACGGTTAACTGGAGGTGGCCTCTTTTTGCTTAACTTTAGACTTCTGCTGAATGTGTCAGCTTCACAATACAGGTCTCTACCAGCTGAGTTAAGGAGTAACCCTGTTAGCTGGTAGCAGTAGTAAACTATTATCCTTTCATGGCTTAATCACTAGTCTAGTCACCAGCAGTTCTTCAGAACTGTCAAGTGGTGCAACCTAATTTGTAATTAAGATTTTTTTTTTTAACTGTTGGGCTGTTATAATGGGGCCGGTTTTGGTTACAGTGGGGAGGGATCGTTCAGTGGTTTGAGCATTAGCTTGCAAACCCCAGGATTGTGAGTTCAATCCTTGAGGGGGCCATTTAGGGAACTGGGGTAAAAATCTGTCTGGGGATTGGTCCTACTTTGAGCAAGGGGTTGGACTAGATGATCTCTTGAGGCCCCTTCCAGCCCTAATATTCTATTCAATTGAAATTGCAGCACAGGATTCTTTACATAACATTTGTGAGTTGTTATTGACACATTATACACACTAAGCCAGTGCATCACACTCACCTGTGCTTTAACATTTTCAAGTTCTCCATGCAGTCTCTGAATCACCCGGTTCAGCTCCATAATCTCATTCCTTGTGCTGTGCAGGTTGTCGCAGTGTTTGCTAGCGGTTACCTTCAGCTCCTCGTACTTAGGTGAGAGAGAAGATGCAATTATAATAAACAGGCCCGTTACAAAGCACCAAAAGCTGCAGTGTAACTATGATGAGCTACTCATGGGTCTCTGGCAGCGTTTGAATGCTATTTCTTGAGCACTAAAGCACAGACTTCTACTACTTGAGCTGAAAGAGGAGCTCCTTTAGAGGTTGGCTGTAGTAGACTATTGTCCTCTATGTGGGTAAAAGCTGAAGGTGCAACACAGATTGCGAAAACATGTTTCATAGCATTCTTGTCTGGCTAAGACTGGCCTATGGAGCAGGCACTGGGCTGGGCCTCAGGAAAACAGGCTTCCATTTTTGGCTCGCCACTGCTTTGCTGGATGACCTTGGGCAAGTCCCTTCCTTCTGTGTGTCTTTATTTTCCCATCTGTCAAATGGGGTAATGCTACTGACCCTCCTTTGTAAAACACTTTGAGATATATCAAAGAAAATGATAGGCATTAGAAGAAATTGGTATTATTATGATTACTGTTTATTATTAATTAAGTATTATTTTATTACTAAGAGAAGGAACCCAAGTTTTAAAAAGTGCCTTAAATCTGAATGAGAAGTTATAATATTTCCATAAAACCAGATCCTCTGCAGATATAAACTGGGCAGGTTTACACTACAGCCGGAATCGATGCTTTGAGATCGATCCACAGGCAGTCGATTTAGCGAGTCTAGTGAAGACTCACCAAATTGACAACAGATCGCTCTCCAGTCCAACCCTGTACTCTACTCCCGACGAGAAGAGTAAGGTAAGTTGACTGGAGAAACTCCTGCGGTGTAGACCCCTCAGTAACTCGACCTAAGGTACATCGACTCCAACTACGTTATTCACATAGCTGGAGTTGCGTAGCATAGGTTGACCTAAGGCGGTAGTGTAGACATAGCCTGTCCGGCATTTCATGCATCTCTTGAATTACGAAAAGCCAGTTTCCTGTCTGTATGCACTCGCATTCATGTGACTCGAACTATTTCTTTGATGAGATCAGTGTCAGAGCCATCCATAATCCCTTTCTCTCTGTGGTGACCCACCTTGCACTGGTACCAGGACTCTGCCTCAGTTCGGCTCCTGTTGGCGATGTCCTCGTACTGAGCTTTGACATCAGCAATGATGTCATCCATGTTCAGGCCTCGGCTGTTGTCCATTTGCACAATAACGGAGGTGTCCAAAATGGATGCTTGGAGGTAAGCAATTTCCTGCAGGAGACATTAAATTCATTAGTTGTTTGTGTGGTAAGATGTTGCTAGATGTTTGGCTGTGTGTGTGTGTGTTCCCTCTCTGTGCCGCCCCAGCCCTGCACAGACAGCTGGCACAGCAGACCTCGAGCGAACCGCACAATGACAACAGGATCCGTTAAGGAACGAAGGCATACAACCAGGTCTATTGTCGACGAAGCATGGTATTAGCATCCCGGAGACTTTACTGGACCACTAATACATGTATGCCGATAACAATGGACATGCTCAGTGAACGGCAGGATTTTCTGTTCCTCCCTGGGCCAGACAAAGATACTCCCTCTGAGATACATCTTTATATCCCGATACAAACAAGTTAGGGACTACTCCCTCACATAATTAGATACTGCCCCCTGAGGTGGCTAGTTATCACTCATCTCCTTGTACATGTTGGTTCTATCAAAATTATGTACTGTCATCCTGACCTTATCTTTTGGGAGAGGTCAGTGTGTTCCTGTTATCCTCAGGGAATGTTTTCGTACCATCCTTGATATTGGGGTGATCTGGTACCACACTGATATCGGGATGTGTTTGCATGAGTGCTCGGTGATCAGCCCTACTTAGGAATGTGTATTTCTGCAATATCAGCCCTGTTCTTGCCAGATTCTGTGCACTTGCACGCTGGCAGAGCCAGACCTTTGCTCACAGCCTGCCAGTTGCTAACTTTGCTTTATATCAGCAAAGCTTGCCCATTGCTTCAGCTCACGCCTCGTACCAGACCAGGGCTTATATTTTAGGCTCTCTTTCGACTATAGTTTGCTTCTAAGGTACTTTCCTGGCTTTGTTCCTCTGTTCACAGATAACAAGATACTTTCTACATATTTTGCAATTTCAGGTTTAATCCAAAATGGAGGAGAGGGATTTTTTTATTTGAATGCACCTGGTTTTCAGTTAAATGTGTCCATTAACCTCTTTTTCCAGGAAGGCTGGCTGAGGCCATGGCTACATTGTGGGCGCTACAGCACTGAAGCTATGTCCCAATAATGTAAGCCCAACAGAAGGTGTCTGTCTGTCACTGTAGGAACTCCTCCGCCCGGTGCGATGGGAGCTACGTTGGTGGAAGTTTTCTTCCATTGACCTTTGCATCTACACCAGGCTGTGGTCGCAGGGGTGTGGATTTTCACATCCCTGAATGCTGTAGCTATGTCAACCAAAAGTGTAGACCAGGCCTGAGGTAGATGCCTTCTTCTTTCACTTGTGTAAACAAGGAAGGACGCCTCTGAAATCAGTGGAGCTAAGCTGGTGTCAGTGTAGAGCAAGGCAAAGAAGAAACTGGCCCTAAGGGCTTAGCAGTGGAAAGAGGCTTTAAAACGAGTGCAAATGCTGTCCAGGGCCAGCTTTAGGCCGATTCCCCAGAATCGGGCCCCACGCCTAAGAGGGCCCCTTAGGCGCCTTTTTAATTTTTAATTTTTTTTACTCACCCAGTGGGGATCCGGGTCTTTGGTGGCACTTTGGCGGCAGAGAGCGTCCTTCACTCGCTCCAGGTCTTCGGCGGCATTTCGGCAGCGGGAGGTCTGTGGAAGACCCAGAGCGAGGGAAGGACCCCCCGCCTCCGAAGTGCCACCGAAGACCTGGACTGCTGCTGGGTATTCAAATCGGGCCCTCAGTTCCTAAAGCTGGCCCTGATGCCACCCCACTGTAAATGACTGTCGGTCTCCTTTACACTACCAGAGCAGTGTAAGAAAGCCCAGAGTGTAAATGAAAATCAGGTCCTAAGGCCCTGATCTTCAAAGGTAGCCAGGCACCTAAATCCCACTGATTTCAAAGAGAGTTAGGCACTGAAATACCTTTGAGGATCTGGGCCTGTGGGTCTTACCAAAGATCACGCCTTCAGATATAGATTCAGCTGACTGACAGGGCCAGATCCTCAGCTGAGGTAAATGGTCACATTCAAATGTGCCCATTCACACCAACAGGACCCTTCGTCCTTTTCCTTCCTCTACCAGATCACCTGCCACCAGGCGTTATTATTCCCTTCAGGTGGGGTTTTCAAAGGGATTTCCAAATTTCAATTCCCTGCCATTGCAGGGGTGTCAGGCACTCATGCATCTTGGTCCCTCCTGTCCCCTGCTTGTGATCGACAGTAGTTTAGTCTTCTCGGGGCTGTAATACTTTAACCTTATCCAGGTTATTGGGCCCTGTGTTGGGGAAGCCGGGTAGAGTTTAAAGTGACCAGACAGCAAGTGTGAAAAATTGGGATGGGAGTGCTGGGAGGGGTAATAGCAGCCTATATAAGAAAAAGACCCCAAAATTGGGACTGTCCCTATAAAATCAGGGCATCTGCTCACCCTAGTAGAGTTGAGTGGCCTGTGTTGCGCAGGAGGCCTGACTAGATGACCTGGTGGTCCCTTCTGGCTGTAAACGCTCTGATCCTTAGACTAAGGGAGTCTGGCACCAAACTTCCCATTAATTTCTCCAGCAGGAGTTGCGGGGGTTAACTCCCATAAAGCCCTTTGGAAAATACCAGCATTCATTGTTTTCTTCTCCTCATAAAAACCTGATTAGGGTAAGAAATGTCATTACCTCGTCATACACGCGTCTCAGGAAGGTGATCTCGTCTATGAGGGATTCCACTTTGACTTCTAGTTCTGCCTTGTTCATGTAAGCACAGTCCACATCCTGCAGAGAATCGGAAATACGGTGAGAGAATTTCCAATTGATTATAAGACATTTCTGTTAATTCTAGAACAAAATCGGGTTAATAACTCCATCACCTGGATTGTCACTTCTAAGCAGTTTAATGTTTCCATACGATTTCATTCTTTCCAGCTTTATATTTTTAAATGCAAAATAATCAATATACAGGAGAAGATAAACAGGTCATCTCTATAGACCAGCCTAATGGTCTGTTGTATCGACAGCTAGAATGACCAAACCAGGATAAAGCTAGGTTTTAAAAGGCTCAAAGAGCATCTAACTCCCACCGGAGTTTTCAGAATTGCCAATGAATCAATAATCTCGTTATTCATACTGCTCTAGTGCTGAGCACTTTTGAAAATCTGGCCCTAAATGTCTCTGATAAGGAAACATGCATCCTCAAAAGCTCTAATGGGCAAAGACCATAGGATAATATTTTCAAAACACTTGAGTGATTTAGAAGCACATGCATCATTTTCATAAGTAACTCAGGCAACTAGGAATCTAAATCCTATGACTTTCAGTGAGACTAAGGGCTAGATTTTCAAATGTATTTAGATACCTGGAGATGCAGACAGATACCTAGCAGGATTTTCAAAAGAATCTAAGTGAGTTTGATGAGAGCAACACCCATGGGAGTTAAGTGCCTAAGTATCTTTAAAAATATTAGTCTCCAGTGTCACATATGCATTTTTGAATTTTTTCACCTCTAACCATCATTTCACAAAGTATTATTTCAGGGAGTTAAAAATGGCAAAATAAAGTGATTTTTTTTTGTTACATTTTTCAGGAACAAATGTTTGGAATTTCAAAAAATTTCAACCTGCTCCAATTTTTGTAAGTATGAATTTAGCATTGTTTTTCCTTCAGATGAGTTAAAAATCACTATATGCCATCAGTGTTCTATTAAAACCTGGGCAGCAGGTGTTTGATAAGGTTGTAGCTTATCTGCGCATTGCTCACCTTCTTAAGTACTACAAACTCATTCTCAGCACAGGTTCGAAGATTGCATTCCTCTTCATACCTAAGGGGGAAAGAGGATTATTTTTTGTTTAGCTAAGAAAAAAAAATATCTTGCTGGATTGTAGAATTCCAGAACAACTGCAGATGACTCTGTGCACTCAGTCACAGTTGATGTACCGTGTGTTGTACGTCCCTTATGGTGTATGTATGCAGAATTTGATATTTTTTGTCATTTCAACAAATGATGTTGATATTTATTTTAAAATTTATATTGATTTAAATATTCACAATTGTGAAAAATTATAGGCTTTAAGCATTTTTTTATTGTTAAAATTTCACAGTTGCAGGAAATTATAGGGGACTCAGAGAATGGGGGATCAGACAGAAATTATTTAATGACAGTAGCTGTTAAGGTTCAAAAACCAAAAAGATTTAGCATCACTAAAAACAAATTGTCACCACTGCATGTCAAAATGTACAAAGTAAATATAATTAAATCAACCTCTAACGAGGTCTGAAGCAGCATTTCTCTTACTTTGCCGACATGGGAATATTTTTTCATCTGTTTGTGTGTGTGTGTGGTGAAATTGACATTTACTGACATTTACTGATAAAAATCTAATCCTTCCAAGCCTAGTTGTATGTACTCACATTTGCAGTATCTGCCAAGATCTCTACTTAACTGAAATGTTGTAAAGTTCTCTGCAAGCAGATTGTTTAATGAATAGTGTAAACTCATAATTGGTGTAATGTGTAGCTCTCCCTAAGTGATAATGTCCTAGTATATTATTATTTATTACTTGTATCCCAGTAGAACCTAGGAAGCCCATGGAGAAATATTACATTGTGCCAGGTGCTGTAGTAGGGTTGCCAGCCCTCCAATTGAAGATTATGTCATGTGATGAAACTTCCAGGAATACATCCAACCAAAATTGGCAACCCTGTGCTGTAGCTATAATATACTTGTTGAATAAATAACACATTTACAAATTTACTGCCTAGAGGTAGCACCGAAGGCCAAGATTTTCAGTAGTGACGAGGGATAGATAACAAAACAGAGAATATCAAAATGCCACTATATAAATCCATGGTATTCCCACACCTTGAATATTGTGTGCGGTTCTGGTCATCTCGCCTCAAAAAAGATATATTAAAATTGGAAAAAGTATGGAGAATGGCAACAAAAATGATTCGGGGTATGGAAGAGCTTCCATGTGAGGAGAGACTAAACAGACTAGGACTTTTCAGCTTACTAAGTGGGGATTTGATAGAGGTGTATAAAATCATGAATGGTGTGGAAAAAGTGAATAAGTAAGAGGTATTTGCTCCTTCCCATAACACAAGAACCTACGGTCACCCAGTGAAATTAATAGGCAAACAAAAATAAACAATAAGAAGTACTTCCTCACACAGTCAACTTGTGGAACTTGTTGCCAGGGGATGCTGTGAAGGCCAAAAGTATAACAGAGTTCAAAAAAGAATTAGCTAAGTTGACAGAGGATAGGTCCATCAACGACTAGTAACCAAGATGGTCAGGGACACAACGCCATGCTCTGAGTGTCCCTAAACCTTTGAATGCCAGAAGCTGGGACTGAAGGACAGCAAATGGATCACTCAATAATTACACTGGTCTGTTATTTTCCTCTGAAGCATCTGGTACCAGCCACTGTTGGAAGACAGGATACTGGGCTAGATGGACCATTGGTCTGACCCAGTATGGCCGTTCTTATGTTCTTATGATTTCTGAGCACTCAGGAGCTTTGAAAAGCTGGGCAGTTACTTAGTTAGTCAAGATATATCTGAAACTGCCTACCTACAGGCAGAAGCTTCTCCACCCTCTCGAATAGTGGTGAGTCAACAATGCATGCAGCTATGTACATGTTTGGAGACATTTAGTTTAACAATCTATTATTAAACTGCATCTTTTCACACTTACTTTCTCTTGTAATCCTCCAAAATGTCCTTCATGTTGTTCAGTTCTGTCTCCAGATTAGCTCGGTCACATCCCAGGTTCTCCAGCTTCTTCTTCAAGTTACCGATATAAGCTTCAAACATGGGCTCCATGTTATTCTGGTAGGGTTTTTGCTCCCGCAAAAAGCTCCATTTGGTCTCCAACACCTTGTTCTGCTGCTCCAGGAATCGGACCTGAATTCCAAGAGGAAGAAAGTTCACTTTTGAAGCTTTCAAAACATATCAATGCGTTAGACTGGTAACAAAAAGGCGCCAACAGTTCAAACAAGGAATTAATTCAAGGAACTTTCAGGGCTTGGATTGTACAGAGGTCAGGCTAGAAGATCACTGTGGTCCCTTCTGGCTTTATAATCGATGAAATCGTTCATATTACTGCCAGAATGGGTTCCCCGGCATCAGCAACATGCGAAACAAAAGACGTGAGTCATGTACATGTTTTCAGAAGAACGGAGATAACAGAAATGTAAAATTCGGAGGTCATCTCTTCATAATGAGGTTATTCAGAAGCATACTGTTAAACATGAGAAATGGATGGAGCAGTTACAGAGAAAGCAAAGCGTACCTCTGGTTTATACTATTTGTGGATGAAACAGCGCAGATCCTAGACTGTCTCTGACACCAGTGTAAATCAGAAGTAACACCACTGAAATCAACACTTAAACTGGTGTAGGAGAAAAATAAGGGGCTTTCTGACTATAACATTAGAAACTTGGAGCCCGATTCTCAGTTACAGTAAAACCACTTTATCCCACTCTGATAGTGTATTTATTTCCCCCATTAAGGCCCTTTTGCACTGCTGGAGTGACATAAAATGGCTACAATGTGAATGAGAATCAGACGCTTACTGTAATTTTAGGGTGAGATTTGGGAGCTCCAAATCCCTTAGACATTTTGGACAGCTAAAAACTGTAGAAAATCTCAGGTTTCATCTCCGAAATGTCTGCGCGAGTTGTGTCTGACATTCCTATGGCAAACTGCCAGCGAAGAGTGTGATCTCCCATCTCACCTTGTCAATGAAAGAAGCGAATTTGTTGTTGAGGCACTTGATCTGCTCCTTCTCCTGATATTTCACCGACTGAACATTGGGGTCGATCTCCAGGTTGAGAGGTTGGAGCAGGAGCGGGTTGACTTGGACGGGTGTGATAGTGGGTGGACAAGGCCCACGGATCCCACCCACTCTGTAGCCAAAGCCAGCACCTCCATAGTCATATGCAAGACCAGCATTCCCATACCCATATCTTGCAGAACGACAGCTACCAACAGCCATTCTGGGTTTGCTGGAGGCTACGCCACTGAGACTTCTGCTACCAAAGTATCCTAGTCCTCTATAGCCCACGCCACCACCTCCCCGAGATGAGACCGTACTGAAGCTGTATTGCTTTATGCTTCTTGGTATGACAGCTGAGCAAGAACTGAAACTCTGGACACCACCACCTCCAGAGCTAATGCGATAGGATCGGCAAGACATTATGGCTGATTAGAGGAGGAATGAAGGCAGATGGCAAAGCTAAGAAATGCTTGAGCAGGGCAGCAGAGTGAAAAGCAGCCAAGCTTGGATCCCTCTGAAATCAGAACCGATGCTTTCACCTTTTTATCTCTTAGGAGAACGGGCCTTGGCTGGATAATGATGAGGTTTATGAGCTTGGGGTGTTAGCCCCACTGCACATTTTGGTGAGCAACAACTCGAACTATACTTAAACACACCTATCATAAGTTATAGGAGACGGTCTAGTTTCATTGCAGGGAATCCCAGCTCTATAAAAACTGTGCTTGCAAAACTCCCTTTTTTATAGTAGGGATTAAAGAGAAGCAAAAGCCATCTTTTGATGGGCTTAGCATACTGCCAATTAAAAAGGGAGTAATTGTCTTGTGGGAAAAAATGCATCTTGTTTATTAAGTTGCCCGCACAGGCCTGGGAACAGTCTGGTGATTTGGTCATACAGTCCGATTCTGATCTCAATTAGACCAGAGTAAATCTGATGTAACTCCACCACTGGGCCCGATTGTCCTCTCCTTTGCAATGATTTTATACCCCTGTTATTCCCTTGGAATCTTTGGAGCTGCTCACCATTTACATGAGTATAAGAGAGAGCAAATTCAGGCCCAGAGGAAGTACACCAGGCTGGGGTGAGTGGGGGGAGAATTGGGTCCATAATTTGCTTTCTCATGGATTTCTTTAAACAAACCTTTGTAAAATTAGAGTTTGAATCATCCTTGTGCATGGGATGGCTTGTCTGCACTGGGATCTGAATTTAGGAGCGTGAGGGAACACCTCACCTGTCACCTGTCACCTGTCAGCATGAGCCTGCCCATCGTGGCCTGATGCTCCACTGGCTCATGAGGAGTAGGGACAGAAATTTGGTCCCACCTCCCGTCTCTCCTTGTCCACCCCTTATGGGGGTGGTAGCAGGGAACAGCCCCTGTACTCAGGTTCAGCAGCTGTGCCTGGCAGCTGTGCGAGGGGTGGTCTGGAAGCCTCCTTGTTCCACACGGAGTACCCGTTCAGCGACAAAGCACAGGCTGACACAGAGTACAGATCTCCGGATTTGAGCCTTAAAGAGGAAAACGTTATATGGATGTTAGCTCTCAACACTAGCTAGAGGATCAGAGCCAGAGTCATGTTTTCCCAAAGTTGGGAGGTTTTCAGACTTTATCTGTTCAGTGGTGAAGTTTGGAAACTAGATTGAACCTCTCCAAAGTGATAGAATATTCCAGATCCTGTGCTCTGGAGACAATGTTGAAATGCCCCATTTTGACATTTACAAAGGGAAATGTTTTGATATTTTAGTTTTTAAATGACTTTCTCGTTTTGAAATTCAAAACTTTTTGCCCTCGATATTATGATATAAAATTAAAATGTGGAAACCTTTTGATCGATCCAGGGTGTTTTTTTCCCATAATTTTGCTTTAGTGGTGAATTTGGAAATGTTCGGGTTTCATTCCTAATTGGAGCAAAGACAAATTATGAAATCTCAAAATTCTCCCTGAAATGGAATTTCCATCCTCTGCTCAGCTCTAATTATTTTCAGATCAGTCCATGTAGGACATAGGAACAAGAGGTCAGGCGTCTTTTGTCTCACTTATACAGTGTTTAAAATGGGTCCCCAATCTTTTCAGCCCCCCTGCTTTTTCTGCAGTCAGGGGCTGTGGGGAGATGGGCTGTGGCTTCTGCATCTGTTTACAGGTGCAGATTTCTCTCGCTTCCTCCCTAGTTCTTTCTTACGTGTTATTTCCCACCATTGCTCCTGCTTTCTTCAATTTTTCTTGTGTTCTCTCATTTCCTCTCTGTCACAAATGAGTGAACCTAAATAGGGATCATCTACACAGACATTTCTATCAAGGCAGGGATCGTGCTGTCACACCATAGTCCCCAGACCGCACTGTAACCTCATTGGGCTTTGCTGTGTTAACCACACAACCCACGTTTTGCATTTGTGTACAAGCAGCAAGTCCTGCTACTGTACTCGCTTACACTAATGTCAATCAGGAGTAACTCCAATGAAGTCATAGCCCATTTACACGTGTGTAAACCAAGAGTGACTCCATGAAAGTCAAAGGAGTGACACTGCTACCTGACACCAGTTTGACTCAGGAATAACTCTATTGAAGTCAATGGTGTTAGACTGGTGTAAAACTGGTGTGAGATCGGAATCAAGTCCTCTATCTTTGCAGCTGGGATTTTAGGGACTCCTGCAGGAGCCCTCGCTCTTCTGCTAGAAGGCAATCTTTTGAAGGCGTCCTTCTGAGTAGTTAACTCTTATGCAGATCAGAACATTCATGAAGCTGAACCCAGCCAGGGAGTGAACATGAGCATCACTAAAAGTGCTTGACATGAATTTAATGGCAGAGTTTTAAAAAAAAGGAAAGAAAAAAGCAAACAGCTGCAGTGGCCTTGAATTGAGAACTATAAAAGGCAGGATAAGCAGAGAGGGAAAATTCCCACTAAATATTTAAATGCTACCTTAGACTTAACTCTGTCTCTCAGACTGCAATAGCTAGGGGGAGAATATGGAAAGTCATGAATAATTCCATCTATGAGGAGGACCAGTCTTATAAAACTTGTTATAAAGTTAGGCTTTTGAGTAAATAGCATAATAGAGCATAAAGCCACATTGCAGACAGATAGGTTGATTGCAATTTATTGAAGCAGTTTCATGAAATCAGAATACTTCAACACAAGCATAAAGTAATAGGAACAGTGGTAATGGGGATCATGATACATAAAAGCTCAGAACCTTCCTCCTCCTTCTGCCCCGCCCCCTCGCCCCGGTGAAAAACACAGGCAATGAGATACAGGCATTGTTTACATGGGATACAGCTTGTAAGGGTCACCAAAGCATAACGTTCACCCTTTAGTGTCTGTGTATTTGTTACTGTGCATATATAAACCATAGATCTTGTGTCATCTCTACTTCACGTTCATGCTCTCCTGGCTGACAGAGAGGAGCTTGATTCAATTGTGAGGTTTGCACAGGATCTAGAAAACCGTGGCTGGCTTGGTGCTAATGCCCCATTGGATATAGGCGTGGGTTACGAGGACTGAGTAGCGAATCCACTGACTATTAAGCAAGCGATGGTCTAGTATAGAAGATGAATCAGTGAAAACGAAGACTATGTTATATGATGCAGGGAGTGTGAGAGAGATACCTGAGAGAGAAAGGGGATACGGAGGAGCAAGATGAACTCAGAAATATTAAGATTGCCTCTGATTGGATGTAACACCCTTGTTCCCCAAACCCACTGGTGAGAGATATTGCACTTCCGAAATGCTAGGGGGAGAGAGAGGCCTCTGTTGGTTGACTAATATGGAGCACAAAGATGGAAATATGACTTACTAGGCAAGCCTGATGTTTATTTAGAGAAAAAACATTTACACGTAGCCAGGCATAGGGCCAGTTTCAGTTCTCAGTTACACTGCTGTAAATCTAGATTTGGTGTTACTCCAGATTTACACTGGTTCAAGAAAGAGCAGGAATAGGATCAAAATATGTTAATTTCAATGAGCCAAGTTCTGCTGCCCTGGAACTCATTAACCAGCAGGGCTGATTATTCATTCAGAATTTGCATGAAGCCATTAAGGCTGGGGTTTGATGCGCTACGCTTGTGAGTTAAGCGGAATGGAGAAAGGGTTCGTCCTCCCTAAGCCAATAATGCCTCACCTAACGGGAATGTGACTTATGCAGCTCTTAAATAGTATTTAATGGGAACTTTTCCTCCCCTGCAAGCCTGTGCCTTGGAGATGGTTTGGGCTGTGCTGCCATGAGGAAGCAGTGTCATATTTCTTCTCTTCAGGCTGGGGTGAATTGGGGGCTTGGCTGGCACTTTAGCTGCGGATGCTCTTTTTGGTGGAGGTGGTTTTCGAAACGATCTTCATGCTGGAGCTGCTTCCCCCTCCAGCGCTGAATCCTCCCACCAGACCTCTCCCGCTGCTGGCGCTGAAGCTGCTGCCTCCAATGCCGTAGCCGAGTCCGGCCGCATTACCCAGCCCGACCCCCAGGCCCAGCCCACCCCCAGTGCCGTAGCTACTTCCACCGGCTGAGGTGACCACAGCTGTGAAGCAAAGGAAAGCAGAGGTTTAGATGGCACAGAGCAGCAGCCCGCAAGTCACAGAAGAAAAGGCAAAAATGTTTGTTTCAAACATCTGAAGCTGGGGGGTTACCACCAGTTCCCTTGGAGATCCTCCTGCTGTCTAGTATATTTCACCACTATGCAGTTGCCTAATACTCTCACAGAGTCTCTGTTCTCCCCCTGCTGGGGGCGGGTTACTAAATCCCGTTGAAATCAGGCCTTCTAATTTTGCCTTCCCTTAAAGTTTCCCCTTTGCTCATTTAATTTAACCCTTCTTTCCTGGTCTACAAATACCTGTCTCTCTGAGATGGACCCATCTGCTTCCCCTGTTTTTTTTGCCTTACCAGTTGTTGGGCCAAACGATGTCGTACGGCCCCAATTCTTCCCATTTATACTGATTTTATGACGTTGCTAACCTTGATGGCGTTACTCCCGCTGTCACTGAGAGCAGAATAGGACCCATTTAGGTCTTTCAGTCTTTACCCTCCAGACCTTGGGTCTAATTCTGGATTCTTGTTGGTTTGTTGATGTCTTTCTAGTCACAATGTCTCAGGGCAAGACCCTTGCATTCCATTCCACTGATAGCAGCCCTTTCTCACATGAGTATTCTCACTGCCTTCTGTAAGCCCAAGGGTGGAAACCACTATTGTTCACACTGTGACAGAGAGACTCTGTGCCACTTTTGTGGGATTTAGGAGGTTCACATGCCTTGCACTTGACCCTTTGCACAAGAGTGATTTGCACCCCAAATACATGATGAGATGTTCTCAGGTTCAAGATCTGACCTAAGAGAAATATTCAGGGTGCTGATCTCTCAACAGTGCCATACAGAGCTGCAAAACCCTGAATGCATTACATATCTGCTACTTTGCATGGTACCAAGTATCAGAGGGGTAGCTGTGTTAGTCTGTATCCACAAAAACAATGAATTCACAAAAACAATTGTTGTTTTTGTGGATACAGACTAACACAGTTACCCCTCTGATATCCGCTACCATTGCAGCCTCATGTAGAATCATAAAAATGTAGGGTGAGAAGGGACCTTGAGAGGTGATCAAGTCCAACCCCCTGTGTTGAGGCAGGACCAAAGAATCATAGAGTATCAGGGTTGGAAGGAACCTCAGGAGGTCATCTAGTCCAACCCCCTGCTTAAAGCAGAACTAATCCACAGACAGATTCTTGCCCCAGATCCGTAAATGGCCCCTCTCAAGGGTTGAACTCACAACCCTGGGTTTAGCAAGCCAATGCTCAAACCACCAAGCTATCGCTCTCCCTGGGGTGAGGAAATTGTAGACCATCCCTGTCAGGGGTTTGTCCAATTTGTTCTTCAGAACATCCAATGACGGGGATTCCACATCCTTCCTTGGAAACCTATTCCAGAGCTTAACCACCCTTATAATCAGAAAGTTTTTCCTAATGTCTAACCTCAATCTCTCTTGCTGCAAATTAAGCCCGTTACATCTTGTCCTACTTTCAGCGGCCATGGAGAACAATTGATCGCCATCCCTTTGTATTTCAGTTGCTCTGCACTATCAGCAAACCCTAGCTCTCCCTAGGAATAACGACTCCTTGAGTTGTCATCTCATTGAGTGTCTAGCATTTGGGAGCCAGAATACTTACAGATGTTCACTGCACCAACACCTTCTCCAGCTAGCCTGTTGGGGGGAAAGAAAGGTGTTATTATGATTATTATAAACAATTTGCCCCCTAGGATTGTGGTACTGAGTCATTTAGAAGGCGAAGACAGTTAGCACTACAGTAAGACCTGTCTTCCTTGGTGAAGTTCAGACACAAATGATACCCATTAGCTTGTGGGAGGATCAATACAGTCTATGTTTGAATTTGAAACACAGCTTTAGGACCAGAACCTCAGCTGATGTACACTAATGTTTACATCAGTGGAAGATCTGTCCCTAAGTGGTGAAATTCATCACTGGGCAGAAGGCCAGTGCAAAAGACCTATGTAACACCTAAGGATATGTCTACACAGCAAAGAAAAACTTGTGGTCAGTCCATGCCCACTGACTTGGGTTCACGGCACTCGGGCTGCAGGGCTATTTCATTGCCTCCCAGTCCTAGAGCCCAGGCTCCAGCCTGAACCCAGATGTCTACATGGCAACAAAACAGCCTCACAGCCCAAGCCCCATGAAGCTGAGTCAACTGGCATGGGCCAGTCACGGGTGTCTAGTTGCTGTGTAGACATACCCTGAGTGGCTTAAGTGGTGCACATGCAATATTTTTGGCCATCTGATCTGGATTCATATTCATCCTCTTAGCATCAAATTGTGTCCCATATTCACAGGCCTTAATTAACTCCTCTTCCTGTTGCAGACTGGAGGGCTGCCTTTTAGAGCTGGTTGTTGAGAAATGGTTTCTTTTTCCCCGCAAAAAAACTCAACAAAAACGAACCCTTTTCCCATTTTATCAAAAAATGGCTTTGAAACTCTTCAGGGTTTTGCTAACTTCATCCCCAGACCAATCTTCCTTCCCTTCCCCCCACCCCGCTGCAGAATTGTTTTGGAGTTTTCAGTGGGAATGTGAAAATATTTCCTTTTCAGCAATTGAAATTTTTGGATGTTGAGTTTTTTTTTAAACTGTTTTAAAAAATTTTTTATGTATTTATTTATTTTTGCAAAAATTGAAATGGAGAAGCCATTTTCTCTCCAAAAATGTTTTAAGGCATTTTTTTCATCCAGCTCTAATGTATATACCACCTACCTGCTCTCCTCTCCTTCCAGCAGCTTCCTGTAGGTGGCGATCTCGATATCCAGGGCCAGCTTGACATTCATCAGCTCCTGGTACTCCCGCAGCTGACGAGCCATGTCTGCCTTGGCCTTCTGCAGGGCTTCCTCCAGCTCAGCTAGTTTTGCCTGGGCATCTTTAAGGGCTAGTTCGCCACGCTGCTCAGCATCGGCAATGGCTGTCTGCAGACTGGCACACTGTGAAGGCAGGAAATGTGCTCGGTGAATGAACCCCATTGGGAGCACATGTGAATTTGCAATCTACCAGCCTGATCAGGGACCGCAAGGATGCTTGCAAGCTTGTGGCCTGTATCATCAAACTGAGTGCATGTATCTCTCGACTCAGTATGAAACTCAGGGTTATAGAGATTGGCCCAGATCTCCATTTGATGCCTTTAAGCCATCTCTGCACTCCCTAGATCTCTAGGCTTGACACCCCCTCCAATGCCTGCCCCCTAGAACAACCTCTGGATTGTGTAACTTATTCTGTTTTGTAACACACCCCTCAGGGCCATCATCATAATAATCCCTACCTCTTATATTGACTTGCCCAAGGTCACCCACAAGGCAGTAGCAGAGTCAGGATTTGAAACCATCTCTCCTGAGTCCCAGGCCAGTGCCCATTGTTGCTGGAGTACACCATGTGCCAGCCATTGCCTCTCACATCCCTGGTAGCATGGAGCTGCTGCTAAGGCAGTCCTGAATTCCTAGGAGGGATTCCAGTCCTGAAATTCTGAGATCCCTCCTTCCCCTCCACCCATGTCCCAGAATGTAATCATCACGTGGACGTGCCTGCTTCTTCACATTGTCAATTTCAGAGTGGAGCCTCTGAATCATGCGGTTCATCTCGGAGATCTCGATCTTGGTGTTCCGCAGGTCGTCCCCATGTCTGCCAGCGGTCAGCTGCAGCTCCTCATACTGTGATAGATGGGGTGGATAGAGGTGGCAGAGTCAGACATGGAGAGGAGGGTGAAATCGGCATCATAGGGTATCACAGTGAGCCACTGGAAACTATTGAAGGGAACCGATTTCTTCCACCTCTTCCTTTGTGTGTAGCTACATTGACGCTTGGAGCTAGGGGTGTGATTCCTAGCTTGCAGAGACATACTTGCACTAGCTCCTATTGAGCTGGTGTGCTAAAAATAGGAGTGTAGTTGGGGTCACATGGGCAATGGCAATGGCAATTGTGGCTCGGGTTAGCTGCCCTGAGTATGCACCCACAGGTTCCAGGTGGGTTAGTCTGTCTACATGAGCTGGGAATCACAACCCAGGTGCAAATGTAGATATATCCTAAAATTCAGCTCTCGCTTAGAAACTGTAACGTATTTCACCATTCCCCTGCCCCAGTAAAAAATTCAAGGTCCATGTGGTAAGGAGGTAAAATGGGTTTCTAAGGGTGTATCTACACTGGGGGTGTAGTTCCCAGCTCAGGTAGACATACCTACTCTAGCTCTGATCAAGTTAGCATATTAAAAATATCAGTATAAGAGTGATGGTGTGAAAGGCAGGATGGGATAGCCTCCATGTGTACAATGCCATGTGAAACCCTGGGCATGTTCTTGAGGCATCTTTTTCCATCCTGCAAACATTTTTGACCTTAAAAACAACCACTACAAAATTGTCCTGAATTGGGGCAAAAAGTCAAAATTTCAAAAATTTTCACCCCTAAATCCCGCCACCATTGTGTTTTGGGTCAATTCAATGTTTCATTTCCATTTTGACCTCCTTTTAAATTATAACGTAAATTTGAAACAAGAAGTCATTTCAAAATCAAAACGTGTTCTGGAAATATTGAAACTTTTCCCTCCGATTCTCTTTTTAAAAGGTTGTCTGGATCGATAACAATTCTGCAGAAATTTTCACTTTGGTTGAAACTACACTTTTCCACAGAAAACTGGTTTGACGAACATCTCTCCACCAAACCTAGGGATGAATATCATAGTCCAAAGTCTCAGAACTCCAGTGCCACTCACCTTGGTTTGGTACCAAGACTCCGCCTCAGCTCGGCTCCTGTTAGCAATATCCTCGTACTGCGCTTTGACCTCTGCGATGATGCCGTCCAGGTCCAGATTTCGGCTGTTGTCCATTGAAAGGACAACAGAAGTGTCAGAAATTTGCGACTGCAAATGAGATAATTCCTGGAAATTAAAGAAAAATGTCATTTGGGGTCTGGATCTCTCCTCCTCTCCTGTTTCGAGTCTTCTTCAGAGAAACGATGCGTGGTAAAACACCAATATATAAGGGAACCATGGCCCTATAAACTCCCCACAGGGCTATAGGGGGAGGGATAGCTCAGTGGTTTGAGCACTGGCCTACTAAACCCAGGGTTGTAAGCTCAATCCTTGAGGGGGCCACTTAGGAAGGTGGGGCAAAAATTGGTCCTGGTAGTGAAGGCAGGGGGCTGGCCTCAATAACCTTTCAAGGTTACTTCCAGTTTTAGGAGATTGGTATATCTCCAATTATTTAAATTTAAATTTCTGAGTGGTTTGATTCTCTCTGATGTGAAGTTGGTGTGTGTGTGTGTGTGTGTGTGAAAAACAGCATTATGTTTGCCCCAGGAGACTTGGGAAAATTAGAAGGTCTTTACTGCTTCATAGAGAGCTCTCAGGAAGTTGATCTCGTCAGTCAGGGCATCCACTTTAGCCTCCAGCTCCACCTTGTTCATGTAGGCAGTGTCCACATCCTGAAAACATAAGAACAGAGATGGGCTAGCCAAACCCTGCACAGCTGCGCTCCCCGATGGGGGCCAGCAGGGCTTTAACACAAGCTGCCAGAGAACAACCCAGCTGTACGGGCTATCTGATCTCTGTGGCTTTTAGATGAAAAAGCTTTTGGTGGACAATATGTTGAGTGGCTCTAAACAGTCTCTTTCCTCACAGCCCCAGCTCCCATAAAAGAGCTTTCCTGTAGGTATTGAATGGAATTTCCAAAGCCACCCGAGGGAGTTAGACACCCAAATCCCATTGGCGCTGGGCACTGAACTCCCTTACGCACCTTTGGCTATTGCCCCCTGGATTGTTCAGGACCTAAGGGACTTACATGGCCGCCGTTACCAAGATTACAGACCACCTGGCAGTCTTTTAATGTAGTTATCCTCACAGCGTCCCTATGAGATGGGGAAGCGCTATCCTCATTTCACAGCTGGAAGATTGAGGCACAGAACCGCTAAGGCCTGAAGGCACAAAAGGAGTTAGCCATTGCAATGCGCAGATGGCTGTGCCCCGGCTGACTCTTTGAAGGTGCGTCCACACTGCATCCTGCTTTTGGCGGCACTTAGAGTACGTACACTCCACATCCTCTCTCCCCCTGCACTCCCCCAGCACAGGTATAAATTGCAGGGTAGATGGTGAGGTACTGCTTAGGTGAGTGTGCACAGGTATGTCCCCTACACAGGTTCTCTAGCTGCCCAAGCAGTGCCTCCCGGGGCACATGAGCTGATTTTCAATGGCATTCACACTTCCCAGGTCCTGGCCACCGATCCGGGGGGCTCTGCCTTTTAATCTAATTTTAAACGAAGCTTCTTAAACATTTTATAAACCTTATTTACTTTACATACAACAATAGTTTAGTTCTATATTATAGACCTATGGAAAGAGACCTTCTAAAAACGTTAAAATGTATTCCTGGCACGTGAAACCTTATATTAGAGTGAATAAATGAAGACTCTGCACACCACTTCTGAGAGGTTGCCGACCCCTGGTGTCGACGTAGCCTAAGAAGGCGTGAGAGAGAGAGAAAGAGAGAGTGAGCCCATGCACAAGCAGGAGGATGACTCTAGCCTGGTGGGTAGAGGACTCATCTGGAAGGTGGGCACCCCAGGAGCTAGTTCCCCTGCTCCCAGGAGCAAGTAAGGGAGCCCTAGGTCAGAATATCCTGTAACTCAGTGGTTAGGGCACTCACCTGAGAGGCAGCAGTTCCCTCTTCAAATCACTTCTTCCCCGTTAGATGAGGCAGGTCCTGAATTGGGGCTCTCCCACCTCCCTTAACCAGTGGGCTAAAAGCTAGGAGGGAGGTCGCCCTGCCCAGCAGTTTTGTGTGAACTAGAGGAGGCCTACCTCATCAGGCCCTGTACGTGACTTAGGGCTGCCAAACACCTCTTGTCCCCTGGTCTGTGCTGTGAATCGCTCTAGGTCTTAGGCCAGTGGGAGTGAGCTGTGCGCTCGCTCAACAGCAGAAACATCGGTTCGGTTTCACCACAAACTTTTTGGTGCCGAGTGAGTTTCGGCACCTGCGGGGCTCGGCGAGAGTCATCTCCAAACTGGTCCTTAGGTACCTAACTCCTTCTGCACATTCAGGCCTAGGTGACTTCCCCAAGAAGCAGAGCAGGGAATTGAAGCTGGGTCTCCCAGATCCTAGGCTAATCTCTAGCCATTGCTGGACAGGGCCTGTGTGTGATGGGGAGCACATGGCTGGCTGGATGGGAGGTAGTAAATGGTCTAAATGTGCATGGAGAGATGGAAGTAGTGTCAATCTGAGAAGTGGCAGAACAGCCAGGGTAGGGGTTAACAGCTGGGGCTGATTCAGTGTCCCCTGGGAGCTAGTCCCCTGGGCTTTGGGTCAGGACCTAGGAAAGGAAGTTCTAGTGCTGCTGGCTGATCCAGAGGCACATCATTATGCAGGCTGGATGGCAGAAGGAGAGGCAGACCAGTCCGCCAGCTTTGCCTAAAAGGACGGTTCCAGCGAGGATGGCGGGGGGGAGCGCTGCACACTTTGATCTCTTGGGGTTGAAAGGGTAAAACAAATACAAATGATTGATAGAATCATAGAATATTAGGTTTGGAAGAGACCTCAGGGGGTCATCTAGTCCCACCCCCTGCTCAGAGCAGGACCAATACCAAGTAAATCATCCCAGCCAGGGCTTTGTCAAGCCGGGCCTTAAAAACCTCTCAGAAAGGAGATTCCACCGCCTCCCTAGGGAACCCATTCCAGTGCTTCACCATCCTCCTAGTGAAAAAGTGTTTTCTAATATCCAACCTAAACCTCCCCCACTGCAATTTGAGACCATTGGGCCTTGTTCTGTCATCTGCCACCACTGAGAACAGCCAAGCTCCATCCTCTTTGGAACCCCCCTTCAGGTAGTTGAAGGCTGCTATCAAAGATTCCCTTTTAAAAATAAGTCCCCTGTTCCTTTTTTATCGAGATCACTTACCTTCTTGAGCACCACAAACTCATTCTCTGCAGCCGTGCGCTTGTTGACCTCATCTTCGTACCTGGGCGGGAAGAAGGTGAGACAGGAGCCTTGTTACAGCTGGTGTAAGTATAACCATTTCGTATCCACTGCCTGTCCTCTGCGAGCCGTTGCCACATGTTTTCCCTTGCATATCCTGGGCTGTTTGTTACTAATGGCCAAGATATTTACAGTGGCCGTCCATGAAATTGACAGAGCCTGTTCTGATAGACCATTTACCAGCTGGGAACAGGCCTCCTTGGACATCAGAAGGAGCAGCAGGATGTGTATCTTCTCCCTGTATTGTGGCAGGCGTATATGACCAGCTAGTTGCAAATACGGTACCCTGAGGCCAGACAATGGAAGGATGTCATCAGAGAACCTGCAAGCCCTTCAATTAAAGGCATGTTTTATCCTCCTCTAATTTTTCATCCTGCATGAAAGAAGTCTTGTAAACCCTGTAACTTTTCTCAGGCTGGAAGGGGTGGGAGGAGCCCTGGTTGAGCTCATCCAAGCCACACCTGCGTTAGTCAACAGGGGCCAAATTCTGCACTGATGCCTGTTGTCCTGTTGACTTCAGTGGAGCCGCTGAATGCGGGGGGTCTGAGGGCAGACTCTGGCCCAGTGCATGTCTTTGGTACATGAAGAATCCAGAATCTGAATCCAGGATTTGACTCTCCTGTTTGGTAGGACATAGCAGTACCACTGAGCACTTGCAGGAGTATAAAGGCTAACACTAAACATGGATGGCTGCCCAGCCCGTCATAAATTAATTCACTGGGGGGAGATTAAGAGCTACAATTTAAAGAGAGATTTCATGCAGCTAATAAAACAAGTCAGGCAGGCCTGACTCTTCATGGAAGGAAAGATTTCAGATGCCCCCGTCTCGGGAATACAACACCCATTAGGTGGCGTTATGACTGAACAAAATTGCAGCCTGCATAGGTTTCTATGTATCTTAGCTGCTACACAAGGAAAATTCATTCAGCAAGTGCCTATTTTTTGTAAAAGCCAAAGTGAGTATGTATTTCTTGTTGTGGGACAAATTTGGTAAAAACAGTCAGCTGAACAATGCCCCCCAAAACCCACTAAAATAAAAATCGACAAGGTTAGCAATCATCTCCCATGCTGCTTTCAACTCCCCACCGCCATGTACACCCATGTAACAAGTCACAGCCTTTTCTCGTTAGCCAGAGATTCTGGGGGATAATTTCAGGATAGGAGCTCCAAATTCATCCCTATTCAGCAGAGCACGTGCTTTCCTCAGAGATGACCTGTGCCTGCTGATAGTGGGGGAATGAGAGCAGCCGGCTTTACCTGTATTACTGAGCATGCTCAGTCCGTGTGCGTATGCTCAGTACTTCCTAAATTGGGGCCAGTGTGAAACCTTGGGGCTTGTGAGGTCCATGCCTGGAAACAGATCCCAAAATTCATAGTTTTTGAGGCCTGAAGGGATCATTGTGATGGTTAAGTTCAACTTTCTGAGTCACACAAACCATAGAACTTCACACAGTAATTTCTGCATTGACCCCAGCAGACTTCATAATGACAAAGCCCTCAAGCCCCAATTCAGAAAAGGATCACTGTTATATGTCTGGAGAGATACCTATCTCATAGAGCTAGAAGCAACCCCAGAAGGTCATTAAGTCCAGCTCCCTGCCTGCACAAACAAACCAAGTACTAATTTTGCCCCAGATCCCTAAATTGCCCCTGCAAGGATTGAACTCACAACTCTGAGTTTAGGAGACCAATGCTCAAACCACTGAGCTATGCCTCCCCCCAAATTGAGGAAGAGAGCTTAACTTCAACCATGTGCTTAAGAGCTTGTCTGCACTGGGTCCCTAAACTGGAATTTTGGGGACTTCTGAAAGTCAGGGAAGAAATCTTGCCCCATTGAAATCAGTCAGAGTTTTGCCATTGACCTGCTGTCGGTACAACAGTCTGGGTGCATGAATACATTTTTCTTCAAATGGCACAATTTTCTAAGCTGTGTTATTTTAGTTCCTTTGGGTTTGTCTTCATGTACAGCGCTACACCGGTGCAGCTGTTACTGTAACGGGCTTCTCCCGTTGGCATGGTTAATCCACCTCTGCGAGAGGTGGTAGTTGTGTTGACGGAGGAAGCTCTCCCGTCGACATAGCGCTGACTAAGCTGGGGATTAGGTTGGTATAACTACATCGCTCAGGGATGGATTTTCACACCTCTGAGTGACGTAATGATGCCAATATAAGTTTGTAGTGCAGATGTGGCCTTTGTTTTTCCGTATGACACCAATGGGTGTGGCATAAGAATTTGAGTACAATAGCAGAACATGGCGTAGCAGAATAGAATTCCTTCCAGTTTTGCTTACCTGATCCTGAAATCTTCTACGGTGTCCTGCATGTTCTTCAGCTCTCCATCCAGCCGAAGTCTTTCACTTCCAAGAGATTCTAGCTGCCTCCTCAAGTTATTGATGTAAGCCTCAAACATGGGTTCAATATTACTTTTCAAGGTTTTTTGCTCCTGCAACAGGCACCATTTGGTCTCCAGCACCTTATTCTGCTGCTCCAGGAACCGGACCTGAATCCCATCAGACAAAATACTGAAGCATTTGAAGTAGCCTCATCAGCTTACCAAAAAAAAAAGAAGATAAAACCTCAGCCACGCTTCTTAGGAACTAGACTTGAAGGTCTTCTGGTCTGGGACTTTGTCTTACGTGCATTATGGCTTTCAATGGGCATGTACATCTAATACACAGCCACAAAACGTGGGCTAATAGTCAATTGTTTCTATCTGTCTAGATAAATGTGTGTATATTGTCATGCCAGTAGAGAGGCAAGGTGGATGAGGAAGAGGAGCTCTGTGTAAGCTCAAAAGCTTGTCTCTCTCATCAACAGAAGTTGGGCCAATAAAAGATATTGCCTCACCCATCTTGTCTCTCTAATATCCTGGGACTAACACAGCTACAACAACACTGTAGCATCAGTAAAGATTTTACATTTTAAGCTCTTGGGACTGCATCCTTATCTTCCTTCACACCTTATTCACATTTTTGGGTGCTTAATAAATAATAAACAGATGCTATTTTAGGTGGGACTTAAAAGAGAGGCACTACAATTTGTTTTAAACTTCACGTTCAATCAATAGTCTTATGCAAATTGTTAAACAATGTATTTTTTTTTACAAGAAAACAGGCTCAGAGAGATGGGCAGCCATGCAAATGTATAATGGAAATGGATCAGCCCTGGCACAAAATCTACTTGCCTGCTTTCTCCAAGATGGTAATGCTATTTTAACTTGTCTGTTTTAAAGAACAAAATTATTTTCCTCAGCTAAGTGTGTGAGTAGAAAATTTCAAGAATCTTGCACTTCCTATGCAAATGCTACAGAACTCTGAGAGATGGGATGATGAAGGATCGAAATCCATATTTCATGGCTGGCCAGAACCTTGTAGCAGGTGGAACTAATGCCCTGGATCTGACCAGGGTGCAGAGTGAAAATCCAGATAAGAACTGACTGAAGATTTTGTCACTCCTAACGGAGAACAATATGAATCACAGAACATTTAATATATCTTGACTAGCCAATGGCGTGCATGCCAGGATAGGCTTCACAGATAAAGCTGTTCATGCCTTACCTTGTCGATGAAGGAAGCAAATTTATTGTTGAGGGTCTTGATCTGCTCCTTCTCCTCCTTCCTCACCTTCTGGATGGTGGGGTCAATCTCCAGATTGAGGGGCGCCAGGAGGTTCTGGTTGACAGTGACTTCATGGATGCCACCAGCGCCGGGTGCAAATCCACCACCGAACCCATATCCAGCTCCGCCAATCCTATACCCAGCCCCACCGTAACCTAACCCATAACCATATCCAGATCTAACAGCGCGATAGCCTCCGCTAACAGAAATTCTTTTGCTTCCACCTAGCCCGTGGAAGCTCCTGCTGCCAAAACCACCGCCACTGACCCTTCCCAGACCTCCGCCACCTCCCCGGGAAACAGAGATGGAGCTGAAGCTGGTTCGGCTACCTGGGATAACGGCGGAGGAGGCACTAAAATTCCTAGTGGCTCCACCTGACTTAATGCTGATAGTTTTCTGAGCCATGGCTTCTGATGGTAAGGTGTGAGGAGCGGTTGGGATGAGATGCAAAGGAGGAGAGAGATCCTTCTGCACTTGGGTCTGGAGTGTTCCCCCTTTTTATCTGTTTGAAGAGCTGGGCTTGGTCACAGAAGGTCTCAGATCATTTGGCTGAATTAATCGGTTTGGTATGCCTGGCAGTGGCCCATCTTTCCCAACCCGCTAATCACTGGGCTGACCTGGAACATAATATCCTGGCAACCTATAAACTCATAAAGCTAACCAGAATTTTCCAACCTGTATTTTTCAGAGCAACGATTATTTCAAAAAAAAAATAAATTCCAAGGGCTCCCTCGGGGTTTGCTTTTAACTCTGCGCAAACAGCCTTTCATTTTCCAAGCTGAGGGGAATTAAGTAGGAACATTATAGCTGCTGAGACAGCACCATTGGTATTTTTTGCTTTGGAACAGACCTGCTTGGCCACCCTTTTGCTTCCAGGGATGACTGTCCTTGTCCAGTCCTTAGGTACAACTGCCACCATGATCAAAATGTGTTGTGCCTGAGTAGGGTCAGATGAAGAGTGTTCTTAAGTTTGAAAGAGGAGTTGTTAATAATGCTCAGATTCTGACCCTGTTTACGCCCGGGAGTAAATCTGAAGCAATTCTAATGAATTCAAGAGCTTGTAGCTTTGGAGATTTTTAAGGGCCAAAGGGACAACTGTGATAGTGGATCACAAGCTAAACATGAATCAACCGTGTAACACCATTGCAAAAAATGCAAACCTCCTTCTGGGTTGTATTAGCAGGAGTGTTGTAAGCAAGACACGAAAAGTAATTCTCCTGCTTTATTCTGCGCTGATAAGGCCTCAACTGGAATATTGTGTCCAGTTCTGGGTGCCATATTTCAGTAAAAGAGATAGACAAATTGGAGAAAGTCCAGAGAACAGCAACAAAAATGATCTGTGAGGGAAGATTGAAAAAATTGGGTTTGTTTAGTCTGGAGAAGAGAAGACTGAGAGGGGACATGATCACAGTTTTCAAGTACATAAAAGGTTGTTACAAAGAGGAAGGAGAAAAATTGTTCTTCTTAACCTCTGAGGATAGAACAAGAAGCAGTGGGCTTAAATTACAGCAAGGGCGGTTTAGGTTAGACATTAGGAAAAACTTCCTAACTGTCAAGGTGGTTAAGCACTGGAATAAATTGCCTAGGGAGGTTGTGGAATCTCCATCATTGGGGATTTTTAAGATCAGGTTGGACAAATGCTTCCCAGGGATGGTCTAGATAATACTTAGTCCTGTCTTGAGTGCAAGGGACTGGACTAGATGACCTCTCGAGGTCCCTTCCAG
This sequence comes from Gopherus flavomarginatus, assembly GCF_025201925.1. Classification (NCBI taxonomy): domain Eukaryota; kingdom Metazoa; phylum Chordata; order Testudines; family Testudinidae; genus Gopherus; species Gopherus flavomarginatus. The sequence goes on along the minus strand of NC_066632.1, from coordinate 23,188,260 downwards.
TTCTACGATTCTATGCTAATCTAGGCTGACATCCTGCATAACTCAGGCCATAGAACTTCACTCAACAATTTTGTTCATAAGATCTCTTGGTATGATATTGCACAACCGCTCCCCAACTACTGTCAGAGCACAGATGTCACAGCCTTGTACAATGAAGACAAATATGCCAGCAAATATCCAAGTGCATTAAGGTGAAAGGGCATCTTAAGCCTTTAAAGAAGCAAGAACCCTAACTTCCCACACACACTTCAATTCTCCTTAGTAGGAACATCTACTCCTCTTAATTATGGTGCACTTAATTGGAATGTGTATATTTCAGAGAAATCTCCCAAGGAACCAATTTAGCTTGTTTAGGTCTCCGTAAAGCTAATGACATGGATATGCCAGGAGGGAATTGTCATAATTCTGCTTAACGGTAAGCCATTCGGATAGTGTTAATAATAATTGGTCGTACTTATGTGGCATTTTGCATCAATATATTTAAAAGGGGGATGTTAAGAGGCACTGATATTATGCTTATTTGTCAGAGGGATCAGATGAAGGATAGAGAGTTTGCAACTTGTTCAAGATTTCGCAGCCAGAGCTGGGGAACAAATCTAGAACACCTAACTCCAAGCAGCATGTGTAAGTCACTGAGCCCCGCTGCCAGCCAATAACTGGTATTTAACTAAGTTTTAAATCAGTGAGAAATTCTGAGTTCCTGGGTTTTCATTAAGGGCCGAATCTTGGAGTTTGGGCCTTGACTTTAAGGCGCAACTGAATTTGGCCCTCCATTGCCAAACAGAGAAGAAATACAACTCAGAAACAAGGAATATTATTTCAGTTCTTGTCCTTTAATTCAGGCCAGCATGTTATTTCCTTTTAATGTGGGAGATTAAATATACCTCTTTTAATGGTGTCTTCTCTTAGGCCTGGTCTACACTAGCCGAAGTCGATGTACTTAGATCTACTGGCAGGTAGTATAGACATACCCTTTGTTCCCAATTCTGCAAAACAGTTAAAAACATGCTTAGTTTTAAGCATATGCTTAAGCCCTATTGAGGGACTTAAGTGCATATTTAAGTGTTTGAATGAATCAGGACTTTAACCAGGACAGTCCCCATAACCAGTATAATCTGCTAGGGTGTCCCTGATGTAAGATCAATTTTTAATAGGGGCTTGATGTGCAAATTTCTGGGTGAAATTCTTTGGCCTGCATTATGCCTAGGTGACCAGAATGCTCCCTTTGAGTTTTAAAATCTTGGATTCTATGAATATCTCACAGAGTCTCCATCAGGGGACTCTCGTCTTCCTTTGCAAGAGGCTGAACTTGGTGTTTTAATAGGTCTTTTCCATTTCTAATTACTATAAGGTTAGTGAATTACATTTTTACTAACTCCTCCAGCTATTGTATCTATATGATAGGGTGAACCATAAAATCTGTTTGCACGAGGCAACTAGATTTATATCCCGGTGTTACTCATAGATTCATAGATTCATAGATTCTAGGGTCAGAAGGGACCAATGTGATCATCTAGTCCGACTCCCTGCACAAAGCAGGCCACAGAACCCTACCCATCCACTTCTATAACAAACCCCTAACCTATGCCTGAGTTACTGAAGTCTTCAAATTGTGGTCTGAAGACCTCAAGCTGCAGAGAATCCACCAGCAAGTGACCCATGCCCCACGCTGCAGGGGAAGGCAAAAAACCTCCAGGGCCTCTGCCAATCTGCCCTGGAGGAAAATTCCTTCCCGATCCCAAATATGGCGATCAGCTAAACCCTGAGCATATGGGCAAGACTCACCAGCCAGCACTCAGTAAAGAATTCTCTGCAGTAACTCAGATCCCATCCCATCCAACATCCCATCACCAACCACTGGGCATACTTATCTGGCGATAATCAAAGATCAATTGCCAAAATTAGGCTCTCCCATCATACCATCCCTTCCATAAACTTATCAAGCTTAATCTTAAAGCCAGATATGTCTTTTGCCCCCACTACTCCCCTTGGAAGGCTGTTCCAGAACTTCACTCCTCTAATGGTTAGAAACCTTCGTCTAATTTCAAGTCTAAACTTCCTAGTGTCCAGTTTATACCCATTCGTTCTTGTGTCTACATTGGTACTAAGCTTAAATAATTCCTCTCTCTCCCTAATATTAATCCCTCTGATATATTTATAAAGAGCAAGCATATCCCCCCTCAGCCTTCTTTTGGCTAGACTAAACAAGCCAAGCTCTTTGAGTCTCCTTTCATATGACAGGTTTTCCATTCCTCGGATCATCCTAGTAGCCCGTCTCTGAACCTGTTCCAGTTTGAATTCATCCTTCTTAAACATGGGAGACCAGAACTGCACACAGTATTCCAGGTGGGGTCTCACCAGCGCCTTATATAACGGTACTAACACCTCCTTATCTTTGCTGGAAATAACTCACCTAATGCATCCTAAAACCACATTAGCTTTTTTAACGGCCATATCACATTGGCGGCTCATAGTCATCCTGTGATCTACCAATACCCCAAGGTCCTTCTCCTCCTCTGTTGCTTCCAACTGATGCGTCCCCAATCTATATCTAAAGTTCTTATTATTAATCCCTAAGTGCATGACCTTGCACTTTTGACTATTAAATTTCATCCTATTACTATTACTATTACTGCAGTTTACAAGGTCATCCAGATCTTCCTGTATGATATCCCGGTCCTTCTCCGTGTTAGCAATACCCCCCAGCTTCGTGTCATCCGTGAACTTTATTTGCACATTCCCGCTTTTTGTGCCAAGGTCGGTAATAAAAAGGTTAAATAAGATTGGTCCCAGAACCGATCCTTGAGGAACTCCACTAGTAACCTCCTTCCAGCCTGACAGTTCACCCTTCAGTATGACCCATTGTAGTCTCCTCTTTAACCAGTTCCTTATCCACCTTTCAATTCTCATATTGATCCCCATCTTTTCCAATTTGACTAATAATTCCGCATGTGGAACCATGTCATACTCATTGCAGAAAATATGTAAAGATGATACTATTTTGCAAACTGAAGCAATGAAGGGTGGTGTACTGCTGCGATGTTGACAGACTCTGCAAAGCCACAGTGTAAAACTCCAAACAGATATTTTCTCCAGCTGATTGAAAATGTCAACCTCTTCTATTCCAACCATCTAAGGGATTTTGGTGACTGGTTCCCACTAGTTTAAATGGGAACTGAACCCCCCAAAATCCTCTTGTAAAATCTCCACCAGAATCTTTATGTCAATGACGTAAGTTTACATGGCTCATTGACATTAATCCTGAATGTTGGTTATCGACATTCGATGCGTTGGAATGAAAATTCCGTTGCCTAAATGAGCTGCCTTCCTGTGGGAATGTGATTAGTCAACAGAGCTGTTTGTGTTACTTGATTTGCCAAAAGGATTCCTATTTCTCTATTTGCAAAGTGTTCACAAATGCAACGATTGAAAAAATCGGTAAGAGCCTGAGCTGAGTTATTTCTACATTTGGCTAAGTCATCTCCATATACAGATAACATTTTCTGGCCAAAATGTTCTTTAAACTCTGAGATATAAATTTAGCTCCAGCAGCATACTAGCTTGTCTTTGCAATGTGGTCTGGTAGATAGCACCCTGGACAGGGACTCAGGGGTCCTCTGTTCTATTTCTGGCCCACTGTGTGACTTTTGGCAACTATCTTTGTCTTCCTGTGCCTCAGTTTCCCCATCTGAAAAACAAGGATAGTGATCCTTACCATCTTTTATGTGCTTTGAGGCCGACTGATGAAAGAGCACTGCATAAGGACTAGGTGTTGTTATTATCTTACTGAGATAATTATTTTTGACCCACGGTCCCTTTTCCCACTCTTTAAAAATTATTAATAAAATCAGAGTTAATTATTCCAAGGGAGTCAAGCTTTTGGAATTTGGCAATTAACAGTACATAGGCCTCCTTTCTCTTTACTGCGTATGCCAGTCAGTTTTCTCACTGAGTAGGTTTCTCATTTCATTTTGTGCCCTCCCCAAATTATAAAGTAAGTTTCCCCCTGCCAGTTCCTCCCATTCATCCCTAGCCACTCTTCCAACATGTGTTGGCTGACACGTATTTCTGTCTCAGGGCGGGATCATGTCTCTCCCTGTGGAAAAACCCATGGGAGAGGGAAACGCCTGTTGGAGACTCTTCTTCTTACTCTTCCCCTCAAACAAAGGGGAGCGATTCAGGCTCACAGAGAGTAGAATTAGGGTTGGTAAAAAAAATTTCAAAATGGCTCAGCATCAGGGAAAGATTGCAGTGCCTCATGGGAGAGATAGTCTGGCCAGCAAGCAGGGCCCATATAGGAGAAAGGGGGCATGAGTGGTTTAGAACCACAACTCCCATGAGGCACCACGGTGGCTCGAGTGGACATAGAGCTTAATGTTGATCTGACTGGAAACTAAATGTTTTGATTGAAAAATGTTGAACGGAAATGGTTTTGAATTGAGATGCTTTCAGAACTTTTTAGTTCCATGAAACAGTCCTACATTTGGACTATTGGGGCATGAAAACAAATGTGGAAACTCCAGAATTTCCCGCAGGATGGTAATTCCCTTTGTCTGACCATTCTCGTTGACAGAGGAAGAGCACAAGACCTATTATGAAGGGAATTTAAATCGCACGTGGGCCTTTTGCTGGGCCTTTGCATATGGGTGAATGTCAATCAGATACAGCAGGGGGCACATGCCTCTCTGATTCTTCACCCAAAATTGCAAAACACTAGAGAATAAACGTTTTTGAATCTGATTCACTAAAAAAAAAAAATACCCAAAATGTGAAACTGGGCTGGAGCATGGACATGCTAAGTTGAAATTCAACAGGAAAATAGTTGGTTATTTTCATTCCCCTGCAATTAGTTTCCAATTATGCTGTGGTACGCCAAGTTGCCTCTATCACAGGGCGTTTTCTCAGACTGCATGACATTGTGCGCACCGAGGGTAAGATCTTTGAAAGAGCTCAGGGCTAAAATTTCAAGGACTCAGCACCAACAAACGAGGTCAGATTTGCAAAAGAGCTGAGCACCCAGATGGTCTATTATGACACTGATGGAGAGATTTTAAAAGCTCTTTTGAAAATCTCGCCTTAAGTTTTTTCAGACCTGTGAGAACCAGCTGCGGGTAGGGGAGGGAAGTGCGAAGCTGCATCGGCAGAAGGTGAAATGAAGACAAAGATTAAATATCTTTACCCCCCCTGACACTTTGCCCTTCCTTGGCAAATCAAGCCTTTCAGCTTCAAACTAGTTAATACCCAGTGAGAGGAATCCTGAACAAACTGAAGTCAGTAGCAAAATTCCCTTGACTTCAATGAGGTCAAGATTTTACCCATCTGGACGGATTTGGAGATCACTCAATGTAGCGCCAGCGCGGAAAGAGATTTGTATCTTAGCTAAACCAAGCAAAGCCCTCCAGGGCTGGGAACTCACTTTCACACCAAAGGAACTCAAAATTCTTTTTCCTGTCAAATTCTTAGTATTCCTCCACAACCAATGGTTTGAAGGAAATCACCCTCTGGTACATTCACGCTGCTCCACTGGGGGGGTGTCTCCTTTGCTAACCTGCTTCTGGTGGCTTCAAAACTATAGTGAGTGCCCAGAGGGCTCCCAAAGTAATTAAAAGGAGACTGCTCTGCTGCTGCACGCTACAATTGGCATCAATGGAATTTCACAGTGTACACAAATGTGTGTCCATTTCCCTTACACCAGGGTTGGCCAATCTGTGGCTCTTCAGACGTTAATATGTGGCTCCTTGTATAGGCACCGACTCCGGGGCTGGAGCTACAGGTACCAACTTTCCAATGTGCCAGGGGGTGCTCACTGCTCACCCCTGGCTCTGCCACTGGCCCTCCCCCACTCTACCCCTTTCCGCGGCGTCCCCTGAACCTGCCGTGCCCTCACTCCTCTCCTTCCCCCCCCAGAGCCTTCTGCATGTCACTAACCAGCTGATTGGGAAGTGCGGGGAGGGAGCAGGAAGCGCTGATCGGTGGAGCTGCCGGTGGGTGGGAGGCACTGGGAGTTGGGGAAGCTGATAGGGGGCTGCTGACATATTCCTGTGGCTCTTTGGCAATGTACACTGGTAAATTCTGGCTCCTTCTGAGGCTCAGGTTGGCCACCTCTGCCTTAAATATTAATAAAAGGTCTGGACAACAGAATAAATTACATATGCATTTTATTAGACAAACACTGGAAAGTGACTAGAAGCTTCCAACAACATGAGCTCCTGAGCCCAAAGAACAAACAATAGTGCGACATGTTTTATATACAACATAAGGCCGGATAACTTTCAATTCAAAGTCCGCTGGAAATAAAACAGTGGAAATTATGTGCAGTGTGAGATACAGATGTGGCAAATGCAGAACAAGGTGGGAACACCCGTTTGCACACAGAACTCAATACAATTTGGGTGAGCTAAAGCACAGCGTGTTGTAAATTTCTAGACAAGGAACCATTTGTTCAACTGAATAATGAAATAACCTGGGTGACATAAATAGGTGCCCAAGCTATGGAGAGAGAGAGCCATGTACATTGTGTCCTGTAATGGACTCAGATTTTGAAATATACATTAGAAATGAACAAGAAATAATGATCAGATGCCTGGTTCTACCATTATTCAGACAGTGCTTAACATAATGGCTCTCATGCCATTCTAAAACTTACACAACTGAGTTTTGGCATAAAAAATATCCAAATCCATGAACTACTCCTTAGTATGCAAGAAATGAAAATACCTGGGAAAGGGACGGCAGTTTTATTAGTTGCACTAGGTCTTGTTGAGGCTATTTTATCACCAGAGGTGATTCAGAAAATGGGGAAATCTTTTTATCTGGAAAAATTCAATATTTCACTGGAAGAAAGAGAGCCCCTAAATTGAATGTTTTTGAAGGAAACCCAAATTTTCCACATTTTGGGGGGAGATTTTGGCATGTTTGGCTGAAAACTTTTGGGTGAAAATTAACAGAAATGTTTGGGTTCGTCAAAAACATTCTTCTTTTCAGCTTTCCGTTTTCCAATGAAAAATTCAAAGTTTGTGAGGAAAACACACACATTCCACTGTCTGGAGAAATATGTACTTTCTCTTCTTGTTGGACAGAGGTTATAGTTTCTATGTGAGAGATAATAGATAGCAAGATTGAAAAAAGAACCGATTCAAGGCAATGTTTGGAAAATTCAGATATAGGCCAACATTTTTTAAGTTGGGTTTCTAAAGAGAAGATTAGAAAATGTTGCTTTTATTCAATATGGTGGTCCCATTCATAGGTCAGTAATGTGTCAGCATCAGGAAACCATGGAGATATTTCAATCAGGGTGCGAGGACTTTGAATTCTGAGTTTTAGCTCCTGTAGCTTCTTTTGGTGGAAGAGGTCGTTGAGATGAATTTCACGCTAGAGCCACTTCCGCCTCCGAGGCTCAATCCGCCGATGCCTCTTCCGCTTCCAGAGCTGAAGCTGCTTCCTCCAACACTGAGCCCGCCTCCCAGGCCAAGACTGCTTTCACCTCCAATGCAGACACTGCTTCCACCTCCCACGCCAAGGCCGCTTCCACCTCCAATGCCGAGACCGCTTCTGCTTCCATAGCCACCTCCAACATTTGAGCTGACCACAGCTGCAAAAAGAAAGCACCATGTGTTTAGATCTCACTGGATGGTGGCCACTGAGTAGCAAATGGAGACTAAAGCAAGGCAGTTTGTACAATATATGAATTCCAGTGACTTACAAATATTCACTGCACCTACACCATCTCCACACAGCCTGTTAGGGAAGAGAAGAGAGGAAAGTAAGAATTCAAGTGATGTCCATTGACATTGCTGGTTGAAAAAAGTAGAAAAATGTCCATGACATTTTTCATCAAGTAGTTGAATTTTTGTGCAGAAAACAGGCACTTTCCAGGAAAATTTTCAGTTAGCCGCCACCCACCCCTCCATTTTCCAACTACAAAAATAGTTTTGACAGAAGCCTTTTGACCAGCCTTAGGGGTTTGGGTTTTTTTTTTTTTGACATTTCAAAAAAGCGAAACCTCTCTACACGCTGGCTGACAAACAGAAAAAATAATTTCATAAAAAAAAATTTTAAATTGCTAATTTATTTTACCCAAATTTCAAAACTTTTTGACCAAGTTTTTCATTAACATTTCAGTTGATTCTAGCATAAAGAGAAGTTGCTTCGGGGGGAAGTTTTCAGAAAAGCTGAGCACCTGCAGTTTCCATTGACCTCATTAAAATCCGGACATGAATATGCTGCATTTCACCCACCTGCTCTCCTCTCCTTCTAGCAACTTCCTGTAGGTGGCGATTTCGATATCCAGTGCCAGCTTGACATTCATCAGCTCCTGGTACTCCCGCAGCTGACGCGCCAAATCTCCCTTGGCCTTCTGCAGGGCATCCTCCAGCTCAGCCAGTTTGCCCTGGGCATCCTTGAGGGCCAGTTCACCGCGCTCCTCAGCCTCAGCAACGGCTGCTTGCAGGTTGGCGCACTATGGCAGAGAAGAACATCGATCTAAACTTCCACAGGAAACATCAAACCATTCTGCCTTCCCAGTACACAATTGCCTGGGTGCAGATCAAGCTGGAATAATCTATGAGCATCTCATCTCTTCCCATCAACTTTTCTACATTTTGGAATAGATCATCAACTGGTGTAAATCTTCCTAGCTCCATTAACTTTAGCAGAACGTGGCTGATTGACAGCACTGAAAATTTGGCTTTCCGTGTTTCAATCTAACATGTGTGCAATCATTTCCAGGGGCTGCAATGGGGGAAACATTAGGGATAGTATCATGCAGCTTAACCCTTTGAAGTCCAGATTGCCAGCTGGCCTAAAGTGCATTGACTTCATTGACACTGAGTTTCTGGCCCTGTATTATTTATTCATTTTATTTATAAGCATTAAAATCTGGTCAAATCCTAGTGGTATTTTTACTTTGAGACCAAAGGGGACAAATTCAGTTCTGGTGCAGCAGAAATCAACTGGGTTCCATTTGCATCCTTCTTGGCCTAAGACTTGGAACTGCGATAATGAAGCACCTGCCCACAAAATACCCTCCCGTGTTTTCCGCAGCGCCCTACCTGTCTTTTCACATTGTCAATTTCATTCCGCAGTCTCTGGACGATTCGGTTCAGCTCTGAGATCTCATGCTTGGTGTTGCGGAGGTCATCCCCGTGTCTGCCAGCGGTAACCTGCAGTTCTTCGTACTGCCGGACACAAAGGGACACACAAATCACGTTAAAGTCCATCCTCTTTGGGGCAAGTGTTGCATGGTATTACGTGCGTGCAGTGACTAGCACAATTGGTCACCACCTAATCCCTGATTGGTACCTCTGAATGCTCAGTGACACAAATCAGAAAGCACAATAATAGTGATATACAAGAGGACATGCAGTGAGTTGGAACTCAGCCCTCTGTTGGTGTATGGGGACTCACCTTAGTTTGGTACCAAGATTCAGCCTCAGCTCGGCTCCTGTTAGCGATCTCCTCGTACTGCGCTTTGACTTCAGCAATGATGCCGTCCAGGTCCAGGTCTCGGTTGTTGTCCATAGACAGAACAACGGAGGTGTTGGAGATTTGTATCTGCATCTGAGCCAGTTCCTGCAATTTATGCCAATATTCGGGTGAACTGTGAATCAAAGAGACTTCTCCTCATTGGTAGACAACTGAACGTTTCACCGTGTACAATATACAGATGCTATAGCCTAAGGTAAGGGGCTGCCACTCAAACAACTATCAGGAACAGTAAAGACAGCCCATGTCATTGCAAAAAAAGCTTCAGAATTTTGATTGTCACTGGGAAACTTAATTTGAAACCCTCTGAAAGAGACCTCGTGCTGCTAGCACTTACCTCTTCGTACACGGCTCTCAAGAAATTGATCTCATCAGTCAGGGAATCCACCTTGGCAACCAGCTCCACCTTGTTCATGTAGGCACCGTCCACATCCTGAAAGACAGTAATGGACCGAAATGAGCAAAGCACTTCCATTACCAGGCCAGCAACGTGATTAGCTCCAAACTCATTTTCTAGAGGAGAATAAATGTAAAGGATTTTCTAACGGCTGTTAATAGTGTTGTGGCTGAAGGGCTGATCTGAGAGGTCTGGTGGTTAAAACATTGGACTGATGCTCTGAAGAGCTAGGCTCAGTTCCCAGGTGTGCTACTGATTCCCTTTGTAATGTTGGACAAGGCCCTTAGATCTGCCTGTGCTGCACTTCCATTGGGCTAATAATCCTCCCTTTCTCCCACCTTTTGTCTGTCTTCTCTATTGCAAGCTCTTTGGGGCAAGGCCTGCCTCTCTCTGTGTGTCTGTACAGCACCTTGCACAATGATGCCTGGATCTCTAGGTGTTGCTGAAAGACAAACAATAATAACGCTTGCATTGCACAAAGGACACTCACCTTCTTGAGTGTTACAAACTCATTCTCGGCAGTTGTGCGCTTGTTGATTTCATCTTCGTACCTAATGGAATGGGGCAGAGGGAATGTTTGAGTAGGCAAGTAACTGACCAAGATCATTGCAGCCTGTTAGAATAAACTTCCCCGAGAGCATTTTGTGTGCGTGCTAATCTCAGCTGTCACCAGGATCTGAATTTTAGTTTTCAGGATAACTCAGGCAATGATCCATGTGTCAACACTAAACCAGTTAAAACATGCAAACTGATGTCTATAGAAAAGTGCTCCAGATCAGTGGCTCTCAACCTTTCCAGGCTACTGTACCCCTTTTAGGAGTCTGATTTGTCTTGCGTACCCCCAAGTTGCACCTCACTTAAAAATCACTTGCTTACAAAACCAGATATTAAAAGACAAAAGTGTCCCAGCACTGAAAAATTGATGACTTCTTCATTTTCCCCATATAATTATAAGATAAATCAATTGGAGTACAAATATTGTATTTACATTTCAGTGTATAGTATATAGAGCAATATAAACAAGTCATTTTCTGTATGAAATTTTAGTCTGTACTGACTTCACGAGTGTTTTTTATGTAGCCTGGGGTAAAACTAGGCACAGATCTAGATGAATACCCCCTGGAGTACATGTACCCCTGGTTGAGAAATATCGCTCTAGATAAAACCTTCTGTTCTTTTTCTCTCTTCCTGTCAGTCAGTCATTCTCACTGCTTCTTCCCTTACAGTTTAAGGATGCAGTCTCCCATAGTCTAATGCCCGTGAGTTATCTTACTCAGATCAATAAATTCATTCATAACTCTTTGTAGATTCTGCACCTAACGTGTCATCTACAAAATACTGTTATACTTGGACTTCTTGTCCCTTCACTCTATAGAGAGATTTTTAACTTTTCCAATTAACCATGGGAAAGTGATATAATCCATATATTATAAGATAAAACAACGGAGAGTCTTTGTGGCACCTTAGAGACTAACAAATTTATTTGAGCATAAGCTTTTGTGGGCTAAAACCCACTTCATCAGATGCGTGGTGTGAAAAAGCTTATGCCCAAATACATTTGTTAGTCTCTAAGGTGCCACAAGGACTCCCCGTTGTTTTTCTGATATAGACTAACACAGCTACCCCTCTGAAAACCTCTCAGGCCACTCAGTAACAGACCTGAAGGTGGCAATTTTGCAACAGAAAGATTTCAAAAACAGACTCCAACGAGAAACTGCTGAGCTTGAATTGATTTGCAAACTAGATACCATTAAATCTGGTTTGAATAGGAAATGGGAATGGCTGAGTCATTACACTACTTGAATCTATTTCCTCATGATAACTATCCTTACACCTCTTGTAATTGACCATCTTGATTATCACCACAGAAGTTTTTTTCCTGCTGATAACAGGTCATCTTAATTAATTAGCCTCTTAGAGCTGGTATGGCATCTTCTCTGTATATATATATATATATATATATATATATATATATATATATATATATATATATATATATTATTCTTATAAATTCCATTCTATGCATCCGATGAAGTGGGCTGTAGCCCACGAAAGCTTATGCTCAAATAAATGTGTTAGTCTCCAAGATGCCACCAGTACTCCTGTTCTTTTTACGGATACAGACTAACACGGCTGCTACTCTGAAACCTCTGAAAACTGTCACATTATAAGAGGTCTCTCTCTAGTGACCTTGCAATTGGTGATTTGTTAGTCTTGTCCCTTCCTTATCAGACTGATATTACAGTGCGGATGTACTATTTTTTTTTTATTTAAACACTCCGGATTCTATGGTGATGGGGAGCAGCTAGAAAGATGGACTTACCTGTTCTTGAAATCCTCCACCACGTTTTGCATGTTGTTCAGCTCCCCTTCAAGTCTTCCTCTCTCATTCATCAGATTGTTCAGCTGCCTCCTGAGATTACCGATGTAATTTTCAAAGAGGGGCTCAATGTTGTTTTTCACGGTTTTTTGTCCCTGTTCCTGCAGCAGGCTCCATTTGGTTTCCAGCACCCTATTTTGCTGCTCGAGGAATCGGACCTGAAAAGCACAAGGATCCAGAAGATGCTAAAATGGTTCCATAAAAGTATTAAAATAATAGGGGTCATCCAGGTTAACTCCCATGCATGTTTAGGGTCCAATCCTGCAAGGCACTGAGCACTTCCTGAGAAATGCTGAGTGCCCTCCGCTCTCACTGAGATCCTACGAACTAGTGAGCAAGACTGGCAGTCGCAAGGAAGATAGTCAGGGCCAGATCTTCAGCTGGTGTAAATGGGTGTAGCAAATTTGACTTCAAGGACCTTGCCCATATGTCAATCTAATTAGAAGCCGATTCCCCTGTTCCTTATACCATATTCCTCCCCACTAAACAATCAGGACAAGATAGCGATGAAGTCTTATATCCTCGCCATTTACACCTGTGCAAAGTGGGTTTTAAAATGATGCCTGGATAGATTGGTTGTATTTTGCACGTGTTTTGCATAGGTGCAAATGATGACACAGGGGACAAGGCAGGAGAAAAATAATCCCTTAAGTGGAAAATAAATCTAAAATATTTATTACTGGGCTGAGTACAAAAAAGTCCACAAGACAGTTTAACATTTGCTTTGACCACTAATGCATGCAGATTGGTCAACAAGAACATCAAGGTTTTTGTTATGCTCCTGTTTCTGCTTGTTCTGGCAAATCTGATGCAATCAACAAAGAGGTGACCAGGATGCTGTCAAGTAGATAAGTCCTCAAAATACCTGGACTTTAAAAGAACCACCTAACTCTAATTGCATTGTTTCAATGTTACCTTTCCAACTTAACAAGAAAATTCAAGTCTGGAGGTGTGGTTCCCTGATAACTTAAATGGGCAGGGCTCCACTGACTGGCCATTTGACGGCTCTTTGATTAATAACACAAGATAATAGTCAGTAACTGCCTTTTCAGGCCAGATGCTGATGTCAACTGCAGTGGACTGATAGACCTGCCTCAAATGAGTGGGGTTATGCCAGATTCGCCCCCCGGCTCTGTTTGTGGATGAGCAGACAATGCTGATAAGGAAATGCAATTGCTTTTTCTCCCCATTGAACAATCAGGACAAGATATTGATGAAATCTTATATCTCACCTTGTCAATGAAGGAGGCGAATTGGTTGTTGAGGGTCTTGATTTGCTCCTTCTCCTCTTTACGCACCCTCTGGATGGTGGGGTCGATTTCCAAGTTGAGAGGTGTTAGAAGGCTCTGGTTGACGGTTACTTCTTGGATCCCTCCAGGTGGACAAACAGGGAACCCAAGGCCAACTCTTCCCCCACCAAACCCAGCGCCAGCTAACCCATAGCCGCCGCCTGCTCCACTACCGAAACCGAATCCGTAGCCAGCGCCAACTGGACCTGGAGCACCACACAGGAAGCCACCATTGCTTCCAGCCATGGAGATTCTTTTAGATCCGCCTAGGTTGTAGAGGCTTCTGCTGCCAAAGCAACTGCCACCGCCAACAACCCTTCCAGCACCAGCACCGTAACCTCCGGCCCGGGATACAGAACATGAGCTGTAGCTGGTGCGGCAGCTGTTTGGGATGATGGCAGAAGAGGCACTGAAGCCCTGTTTTCCTCTCTGGACCCTTACAGTGGATTGGCGAGACATTGTAGCTGGTCTGGGTAAAATGGAAGTAGTGGAAGGAAGGAAGGAGTGAGCTTTCTGGAGAAGAGAACAGAACAAAGAGAAGGGTGAACCTCTGTTCTTTAAGGGCTGAGGCTACCTCTTTTATTTGCTTGAGGAACTGGGATTGGCTTCGTGATGTGAATTATCTTCCTGATTAATTGGGCTTGGTATGCCCTGCAGCATTCTGAACAGTGAGGTCACTCCACCTACACACCCCTGTCTAATGAAATAGTTGCATTTTGGAGCAACACTCCTGTCATTTGGAAATAGCTGTCGCCTTTTGGCCTCTGCATAGGCAACAAGAAAGGCGGTGTCAAAGAGTTCACAGTGTGTGCTAGTCATTTGGGGCCCAGAGAACAAACTGCTGACATGTCTCGCTATTACACTGCTTGTTCAGCCCTTATGCTTTGCCATTTCCAAGCCTAGTCCCAGCACGCCCATCTCGATCTTAAAAGCAAGGTGTTTTCGCCTGTATTATTCAAGGCGCAAAGCTAGCATTTTATAAGATACATTTATAAGATTTAAATTTATTTATAAGATAAATATGTTCCATATGCAAAATGGGTTTCCTCCACTCACTGCAGCAGAGAGAGAGAATAAAACATTCTGTTCTAGATGTTTTTAAACCCTTTCGTTTTACATGAGACTCACCGTGGAACTAGATTTTCAAAAGAGCTCAGTTCCAGAGAGGGGCTAAATCAGAGGTGGGCAAACTACAGCCTGCGGGCCACTTCCAGCCCTCCAGCTGGTTTCATCTGGCCCTCAAGTTCCAGCTGGGGAGTGGGGTCTGGGGCGTACCCTGCTCCCACGCTCCAACCGGGGAGCGGGGTCAGAGGTTGCACCACGTGCACGTGCTGAGGCTCCGTGAAGCAGCAGCATGTCCTCCCTCTGGCTCCTACATTTAGAGGCAGCCAGGGGGCTCTGCACGCTGCCCCTGCCCCAAGCGCCACCCCCGCAGCTCCCATTGGTTGGGAGCTGCGGCAAACGGGAGCTGCAGGGGTGACACCTGCGGATAGGGCCGCGCACAGAGCTGGAGAAGGGACATGCCCTTGCTTCCAGGTGCTGCTTGAGGTAAGCAACGCCCAGTGCCTGCACCTCTGACCCCTCCTGTGCCCCAACCCCCTGCCCCAGCCCTGACCCCTCTCCTGCACCCAACCCCCCAGCCCCAGCACCCTGAACTCCTCATTTCTGGCCCCACCCCAGCCAGCACCCCCAGCCAGAGCCCTCACTCCCTCCTGCACCCCAACCCCAGTTTCATGAGCATTCATGGCCCGCCATACAATTCCATACCCAGATGTGGCCCTCGGGCCAAAAGGTTTGCCCACCCCCCTGGCCAAAATAAAAGTCAGATTTCTAATGCTGAGCTCTTTTGAAAATGTATCCATATATAAAAACCCATAAAACAGAGGGATCTGGTGGAAGGGTAGCCATGGCAGGTAGCGCTGGTGGAGAATTTGTCACCGAAAGGGTGTGTGACCAAAATTTGCTGACTCGTCAAAGCTATGATAATGGCTTTTTAAAAAAAGTTTCAAATTCTGGAAATGGCCCTTTTGTTTTTTGGTGGGCTGAGAGTTTTCTTTCAAAATTTCATTTAAATTCTCCTAAAGAAAAGGAGAACAAAATGTCAAAAATCAAAACAAAAAGGTTCAGAATTTTCAAATGAAATGTTTCAACGGACCTGAACGGACTTATTTTTTTTCACTTTCTGGATTCACAGAAATCGTTGGGACTTTGACTTTTTCGTTTTGATTTGGAAAGAGAAAATGTTTCAAAATCTAGAAAAATCATACGGGATTGAAAAACCTGCCGGAGTGGTAGGTGAATAACATGGGTGCAATGTTCGGAGTGCTAAATCAAGCAACTGAAAACAAATCAGGGAATTCCAGAAGGTAATGTCACTCCAGCAATGGTAACACAGCAGTACAGTATATTTTATAATATGTGCTCAAAACAAAGACTGATACATTAAGAGGCTCTACGTCTCAATCTTTTCCATAGGGTCACATCACAAGAACTTCCTCCCATATAGCAAAGCTCGAACCAGGCGTTCTCTCCCTTTTAGGAGTACGAGAATAGTAGGATGGTCACAACCTAGGGAGGTGGTGGAATCTCCTTCTGTAGAGATTTTTAAGGCCCAGTTTGACAAAGCCCTGGCTGAGATGATTTAGTTGGGGTCGATCCTGCATTGAGAAAGGGATTGGACTAGATACCTCCTGAGGTCTCTTCCAACTCTGATATTATATGATTCTATGATTCTAACCCTTGACACAAATGTTTGTCATCTCCCTGGGAGTCATGACATCCCCCACTGTCCCAGGTTGAGAGATGCTGCATCATGTTATTTCTCTGATGTGCAAAAAAAAAAAAAAAAAAAGGAATAGAAAATACTACACATGCCAGAACCCCAGTTGATGTAAACTGGTGTTGCACCACTGGCATCAACGGGCTGCACCCCACAATTGGTGTAAATCAGTGTGGCACCACTAAAATCATTGGGCCACAGCGTCAGAGGGGGTAAATTGTCAGAGCTTCTCCGAAGTCAATGAACCTACGGTGATTTGCCCTAGCTGCCCATCTGGGCACGTATGTAGAGAACGGTTGAGATAATGTTGCTGAAACAGCCTTGAATGCCCTGAGTTCTGAGTGACAAGGCAGGTGAGTTAATATATTACCACACCCACCTTGCCTCTCTGATATCCTGGGACCCACACGGCTACAACTACACTGCGTTTTGAGTGTCTGATCTTGCAGCTTGGTTACTCCATTCGCGATATTTTGTATGTGTTTAGGCTGAGATTTTCCACAGCTGCCATTAAAATCAATGGAAACTGGGTGCACACGTCCCCTAGCTTGCTTTGAAATAGCTCAGTCTTCATTTCTTTAGAGGGAACAAAGAAAGAGATTGGAAATGATACATCAGCAACCCCTCCATCAGCTCTCTTTCGGCTCCCAGCACCTCCTGCACACCGGTAGCCCCGCCAATCAGCGCCTCCTGCTCCCTTCCCACTCCTCCCAATCAGCTGTTTCCTGGTGTGCAGGAGGCTCTGGGGGAAAGGGGAGAAGAGAGGGCAGAGTAGGCCCAGGGGAGGGGGTGGGAAGGGGTGTAGTTGCCACACCTGTAAAATTAAGGAAATCATCCGTTGAGTATGTTTAATAGGCCATTTTCAAATAGCCATATCCCTGTTAAATTAAAATCGTTACCCTGCTGCCCAATCAATCAAAGACACTAGTCCTTCATTAGGACAAACGCCTTTCCTAATTTTGCCATTTAAACTGCAGCCCATTTTGCTGTAACCTTGCCTCAATAGAATATTTTTAATCTCGAAAAACAAAGGAAGACTTTTAATTCACATTTTCTGGGATGTAGGTGGGGAGACACCGTGCAGCAGAAAGGGGGAAAGGGGCTCATTTTGGAAGGAGGTGAATGCTTTGTGAAGACAAGGGGGTCAGAAACAGAGCCGGCTCTAGCCATTTTGCTGCCCCAAGCACAGTGGCATGCTGCGGGGGGCACTCTGCCTCTCGCCTGGTCCTGCGGCTCTGGTGGACCTCCCGCAGGCGTGCCTGCGGACACTCCACCGGAGTCGCGGGACCAGCAGACCCTCCACAGGCACACTTGCGGTAGGTCCACCGGAGCCGCCTGCCGCCCTCCCGGCGACAGGCAGAGCGCCCCGAGCGGCATGCCGCCCCAAGCACGCGCTTGGCACGCTGGGGCCTGGAGCCAGCCCTGGTTAGAACTGAAACTGGTTTGCAATACTATTTATACCGGCTTCTAGAATGCAACCTGCTGATTTTTTGTACTTGTATGTAGTCAATTGTTACCAATTCTCTTTGGCTCTTTTGATCCGGATTTTCCCTGCACATGACAAGGAGGTTTAGCAATGGCAAACATCTTTCTCGGCTTTTTGCTGCAGGCTTCTCTTCCTGCAAGTCCCCTTCTTTGCTTTTGGATTCACAGTGGATTCAGCTGGCAAACTGGAAAATAGGTAATCTGGGTTTTGTCCAGTTTCAAACTGACATTCATGCGGGGGGATGTTTTTAGACAGTATGTGCATTCCAGGTAATTCAAAAAGTATATGATTCATGCCCAATCTGTTTACACAGGCAGAGTGATCTCACAAACACATACTCCTGGGAAACCTCCAGTCCTATTGTTAACATGTCTAAGAATCAGCAGACTGTAACAATGAGATGGTGAAACGATTAGGGATGAGTCCTGAATGGCAGTGAACACCCTGATCTCCCACTAACTTGCAATGGGGACACATCTGTAGTCCCAGAAAGATTTTGTGTTCTGTACTGATGGGTGTTCATCTTTGTTTCTTTAAAACCTATTGGGTGAAATATTATTTTTAAAATAATATGAAACGCTAAATGTCAAAAAAAATTATGAGAGACAAGGCGGGTGAGGTAATATCTTTTATTGGACCAGTTTCTGTTGGTGGAAGAGAGAAAGTTTTGAGCTATACAGAGCTCTTCTTCAGGTCTGGGAAAGGTAATCAGAGTGTCACAGCTAAATACAAGGTGGAACAGATTGTTGTAATGAGACATAAAACCAATGTCTCTATTGAGTCCATGATTTTTGGTGTTTACCAGAATTGTGAACATAAGAATGATCATACTGGGGCAAACCAAATGTCCATCTAGCTCAGTTTCCTGTCTTCCAACAGTGGCCAATGCCAGGTGCCCCGGAGGGAATGAACAGAACAGGGAATCATCAAGTGATCTATCCCCTGCCACCCAATTCACAGCCTCTGGCAAACAGAGGTTAGGGACATCATCCCTGCCCATCCTGGCTAATAGCCACTGATGGACCTATCCTCCATGAACTTATCTAGTTCTTTTTTGAACCCTGAATTTCAGCTCCAGGCCTGTCTTCTGAAGGTGCTGGATGGGTTTCCTTTGAGGACGAAGACTGAGAGGT
This sequence comes from Gopherus flavomarginatus, assembly GCF_025201925.1. Lineage (NCBI taxonomy): Eukaryota > Metazoa > Chordata > Testudines > Testudinidae > Gopherus > Gopherus flavomarginatus. Next base: position 23,169,313 of record NC_066632.1, on the reverse strand, counting down.
CAGATATGGAGTGATCGCTTTGTGAAAAGTCATCAACCACCGGTGACAGGGTGTTTTTGTCTTTTATCATTTTTCTGTGCCAGTTCATTCGAGAGTGTAGCGATTGTCTCATTCAACCCACATTGTTGTTGGGGCGTTTGATGCACTGGATGACGTACGTTTTTTGCAGCTATTATACTGTAAGTGTGGACTTTTGAGTTAAGCTAGGGTCAGATTCTGCAACCTCCACTCATGTGAGCACCCCACCCGGGGCCTGATTCTCTTCCCAATTACACACCCTGTGCTTCCAGGCATGTCAACAAGAGCACCTTTCAGAGGCAGATGCCTGCTTTGACATTGGATGAATCTGGTTTTAAGATAGGCCTCCCCTCTCTTTCCCCTGGCCTGTTCCAGCCTCTTTGTACCAGTCAGTTGCAGTTAGTGGAGTTACAGCCATGTAAAACCGGTGTGAGAGGAGAAGGCGGCTCGTTGGGTTCCAGGCAGTGGCGGCTCCCAGCACCAGCGCACCAAGCCCGTGCCTGGGGTGGCAAGCCGCGGGGGGCACCCTGCCAGTCCCTGCGAGGGCTGCAGTCAGACAGCCTTGGCGGCTTGCCTGCGGCAGGTCCGCCGGCCCCGCGGATTTGGCAGCAATTCGGCGGCAGGTACGCTGAAGCTGCGAGACCGGTGGACCTGCCGCAGGCAAGCTGCCGAATCCGCATTATCAGCGGACCTCCCGCAGATATGCTGCCAAAGGCTGCCAGGCTGCCGTGCTTGGGGTGGCAGAAAAGCTAGAGCCACCCCTGGTTCCAGGACGATTGCAGGACATGACCCTAGAGATATTATTCCCTTAGCCCAGATCCTGAAAACAGTCATAGGTCAAAGCACACAACAGACCCTTTTGTACACTGCAGCAGGGTCCACGTGCCCAGTTAGTGCACCATAAATTGACACCCCAACTCACTGTGCACTGAGTCTCCATGTAGACAAGCCCTCATATTGGTTAGTTATCTCATAGACTCGCCTTTGCACTAATATCTCACACAAGTATGTTAGACTAGCAATGCAGGTGGTTCAATCCGGCATTTCAGCTCTTCAGGCCCAGTCCTGCAAACTTTTACTCATCTGAATAGACTTATTCATAGTCCCAGAAACCACGAGTAAAGGATAGTCCCATAAGTAAGAGAATGCAGGATCAAGCCCAAAGGATATTTGATTTGCAGACAATATTCTGGGCCTGATTTTCATCTGCCTTGCACTTTGGGTCATCTGCTGCACCTGTGCAGATGTAACCCACTGGTGAGCCTGTTGCAGATCCCCCTCTTCGCTTGATCCGCACAGGATACGAGTCTATCATCACAGCAGCTTGTGGGCTTTAGCTCGAGTTGTAGCAGCTCATCCTTTTAGCTCTGTAGGGCTGCAGTGCATCAGCAAAGACAGCAGCCATTCGCTTGTATTCCCTTTGCACAACCGCGAATGACCACACAAACCGCAGAGCAGTGGAGAATTAAGACCTCAGGTTTAAACGGTTTCCTCCCCTGCTGGGTGAAAAATAGGGAGCCAGAAGTAGTTTATGACTGCATCCAGTCCCCCTGTACCTATGCATATGGCAATCACCTACTGAAATCCCATAGACTTCTTTGAAAATCCCAGCCCTTGACACCAAGCTGCATTGCAAAACTCACTGGTTACCCCTTTTACTTTTGCAACATGTCTTTCTAGCCAAAGAACATACTAGCTGGGGTGGAGACCATTGCAGAAAGAAAACTCTTCTAACCAACTTAAAAGGAAATAAATGAAACTTTCTATTCAGCATTTACCAAAGGGTGGGGACTGTCATTCATCAGAAAGGAATTCCAAGGAGAAGCCACAGATAAAAGGCAGAAGTAAAGTGCAAGGAGCTGCAGCTACAGGTTTGGGGTGACTGATCATGACAATACAGCCCCCACCCTAGACTGTTGTCGAAACACTGTGTTTCTTAGTAGCTGGCTGGAGGAATTTATTAGGCACACCGTGTGAACGAATGCACCTTTCAGAGGCAGATGTCTGTTCTGTCATTGAGCTCATCTGGCCTGAAGGTGAGGGCCTCCTCACCTTCCCCAGGACCGCTCCAACCTCTGTGGCTACCTCCACACTTGCAGGTAGGGGTGTGATTCCCCACTTGCGTACACATTCTTATGGTCGTGTGCCGAAGACAGTAATGTAGGTGCAGTAACAAGGAGCAGCTGCATGGGCTAGCTGCCCTGAGTGCAAACCCACCTGGACCTCTTGGGTATGTAATCAGGGCATCTAGCAAACTTTTTTAACATGCAAACTCAATCAGAGTTAGAGCAAATATGTCTGTGGGAGCTGGGAATCTCACCCCTAACTCCAAGTGTAGACATAACCTTAGTCCCAATCCATCCTTGCAGCGGGAGCAGAGACTGGCCTGATCCCACCAGCTGAGAATTCCTCTTACATGGTACATTGAAGCAGCACCGGCTATGCTGTTTTCTCCACTACTTCTGCCTCTCAGCCCCAGCGGGGGGGTGAAACCAGAGCTCAACGCCGATCCCGCAGTCGTGGCACGGTGCGCGGCGGGGCCGTGCAGGGTTGTTGTGCGCTTGCACGAGCATGAGCTTGTACAGCTGCGAGCGTGAGATCAGTGGGCCTCAGCACGAGTGTCAGAGCTGGGGGTGGTCCTCCTCTGCATGGAGTGGGAAGTCTGAAGCCCCTTCGTGCCAGCTCTCATAGTCGCGAATGCATGGGGGTAAGAAAAAGAGTGGGGCATGGCTATACCAGAGGAGATAGTCTTGTGTATGTGTCAAAGAGCCACAGGATCTGTGCCGAGCCCCAGCTTTTCAACTGTCTCTTGGAGGGTTTCTTTATCCCAGGCCCTAGCAGAGTGTCAGAGGCACAAGGGTGGGCTTCTGTGAAACAAGACAACAATGTCATACTTCCAGCCTGCTGCCTAAAACACCCGAGTATAACAGGCCTCATTCATACCAACTGGTGAAACCCTGGAGCAACAACACTGAGGTTAATGGGGCCAGATTCTGCTCTCATTTACACTGGCACCAATCCAGAGTTACTCCACTGCCTATTATGGAATTACTTCAGATTTACTCTAGTGAAATGAACGCTGAATAAGACGAACACTTGTTTAAAACCAGGCTACGTGGGAGGAGCGGTTTGGCCCAAATTGTGAGAGCAGAGAAGCATTGGCATTCTTGACGTTCCATGAATGACTCATTCAGTAATATCCAAGCTGAGTAGTTTCTTTCTTAATAAAGATTGGGCTACCCCCAGTGTCTACCTTAGAATGCTGGAGGGTGGAAGAAAAGATGTAGGTAGATGCCCACCCACGGTCAAGGGTGCATACCTTCGCTGCTCGGCCAGGATTGTCCAAAGCTCATTAAAGGAGTTAGAGGCACAATTCACAATGAATTACAATAGGACTTAGGGGTAAAAGTTTTCTAAAGTACCTAAAGGATTTAGGAGCCAAGTCTTGGTAACGTTAAATTTGACTTGGATTCCTAAATCATTTAAATCCCTGGATTGGAATTGATCCAAAATAAATTTCTTAGAAAGATTTGGGGTCCCTCAGACAATCTCTCCAGCAGGTCTTCTCAGAGATGAGACTAGCATGAAGTCTGTTCTATCCAAAGTGCAATGCTGTAATATCAATTTCTGGCTTTGCATTCACAATAGGCATCCACAGTGTTTGCCACGCCTACAAAAGAGTAACAGATCAGTAGGGGGTTAGTTTCATGTACATTTCCTTGGCTAGAATATACTGACAATTCTTTGGCTTCTCTAGGCCTCTCAGGATTGGAAATGATCAGATTTAAGTTAAAAAAATGTGAAATGCATACATTAAAAAATGTGAAGATTCATAGACTCTAGGACTGGAAGGGACCTCGAGAGGTCATCGAGTCCAGTGTCCTGCCCTCATGGCAGGACCAAATACTGTCTAGACCAACCCTGATAGACATTTATCTAACTGACTCTTAAATCTGCAGAGATGGAGATTCCACAATCTCCCTAGGGGGTTTATTCCAATGTTTAACCACCTTGACAGTTAGGAACTTTTTCCTAATGTCCAACCTAAATCTCCCTTGCTGCAGTTTAAGCCCATTGCTTCTTGTTCTATCCTTAGAGGCTAAGGTGAACAAGTTTTCTCCCTCCTCCTTATGACACTCTTTTAGATACCTGAAAACTGCTATCATATCCCCTCTCAGTCTTCTCTTATCCAAACTAAACAAATCCAATTCTTTCAGCCTTCCTTTATAGTCGTGTTCTCAAGATCTTTAATCATTCTTGTTGCTCTTCTCTGGATCCTCTCCAATTTCTCCACATCTTTCTTGAAATACGGTGTCCAGAACTGGACGCAACACTCCAGATGAGGCCTAACCAGCGCAGAGTAGAGCGGAAGAATTACTTCTCGTGTCTTGCTCACAACACACCAGTTAATGGAGCCCACGTTTGCTTTTTTTGCAACAGCATCACACTGTTGACTACTATTAGGGGCTATTAGTAAGCAACTAGCCATGGCAGCTATTTGTGTTACAAATATGTCACCCTGGTTTCTGCTTGTTGAAAAGCCTCTTGAATATGCAGTGGTTTGAGCATTAACCTGCTAAACCCAGGGTTATGAGTTCAATCCTTGAGGGGACCACTTAGGGATCTGGGGCAAAAGTCTATCTGGGGATTGGTCCTGCTTTGAGCAGGGGGTTGGACCTGATGACCTCCTGAGGTCCCTTCCAACCCTGATATTCTATGATAATATGCCAGATATTTGGACAGTTTGTCCAATAGCAAGTTAAGGAGGACCTTTCCTGGTTTCCAAACTGTGCTCTTTGTTTCCAAACTGTGCAGTCAGCTTACTTAGAAGGAGAATGTAAATGGCACTTAGAAATGGAACTACCCCTGCCCATGCAGCTGTGGACAGGTGGAAGACCTACCCCATTATCTGTCAGATCATACTTTGTATAACCAATGGCTTTTGGTGGTTTTGTCCCAGATGCTATGACATTCTGACGTGCAATCCAGACCAGAGAGGGGCTCTGTCTCCCTTGCCCTGCAACCTGGGGTGCCTTCCACACAACCAAACAGCAGGTCACACTCTGAATGTCTGCTTATTGCAGTCACCCAGCACACTCTGGTTTCCACCCATCTTGGTTACCACTGCAGGGTGACCCCCAACACACTCCCAGTCCCGAACGTTCCCCCAAAACGGAGTTCTGCACTGCCCAGCCTTTTCCTGGACAGTTCAGATATTTGAGATCTGCTGCCCCTTTGAGGAGATCAACATCCAACAGTTTGCTACTTTAAATGGAGTTACCCACACAATCCAGTTTAAACACGACACTGCATTAGTCTGATTAAAGAATAAAACATGTGTATTTCATGGCCACGAGGTTTTACGGGAGCACAAATATAAGACATTAAAGTCAGAAATGGTTACAAGAGAAATAAAGATAAAACGCTTCCTAAAGCTTAAGAAAATAGATTTGGCTCAAGGTGAAATACCTTACCACATTTCCAGTGACATTGCTGCCCAATTTTTCAGGCCAAGATCTGCTCCCAAAGCCCAAAGGCTGTTTCTTTTGTCTTCTTAGGTGAAAGAGAGAGAGATGGATAGGGAGAGAGTTCTTATGTTCTTATAACAGGGTTAAAAAAAGTTAGATAAGTTCATGGAGGATCAGTCCATCAATGGCTATTAGCCAGGATGGACAGGGATGGTGTCCGTAGCCTCTGTTTACCAGAAGCTGGGAATGGCGACAGGGGATGGATCACTGATGATTACCTGCTCTATTCATTCCCTCTGAAGGACCTGGCATTGGCCACTGTCAGAAGGCAGGATACTGGGCTAAATGGACCTTTGATCTGACCTAGTATGGCCTTATGCTTCCACACTAAATCACTAATCTGTTGCTCGGGAGGCTTCTAGTATAATATATGCTGGAGTCAAAATCACCATAAATTACTCCTGAAACAAGTCACATAGGAGAGGAAGCAAAGGAAGGGCTGATTTTTTATTTTTTTTTTTAGTCGTGACCATAAATGCATTTACTGTCTCCTTTTTTACACGGGAATCTGTAGTTCACAAAAACTTGAGATTTCCAAAAGTGTTCCCCTCCCGAATCAGGATGAAAAATCAAAACCATGAAAAAATGACATGACTCAAAAATCTGAAAAAATAATTGTTTTGGTTCAGGTTAGTCGAAGCACTGCATTTTGATAATTTTGATATGCTTTGTTTAGATTTTCACCAGTTAAAGAAGTGTGCATTCTAGTGAAACCAAAATTCGGTTTTACTCAGAAAACTAGAACTTGCTATCATATAGCCCATCCCCTTGCTCTTGTAGAAAACCTTGTCATGAATCCCATTCATTAATGTATCATAGTCTATCTATCTTTAATTCTAGCTTTAATTATTTGAATCCAATGCTTTTCTGTGAAAAGGTTCAGTTCCACCAGAGCTACATATTTTTTACAAAATATGTTTTGTCGAAAAATCCCTGACCACTTTGGCTGGTAACTTTGGGCTCCCCTATTCCCTTCACTAATAGTCAACTAGTCTTACATGGCTTCTCATTGGCTGATGCAAGCACCTTTTGTGGATGGGCAATATTTTGGACCAACTACCTAGCATCAAGGACTATTCGAGTCCTTTCCCCTTTTTTGCCGCAGAGAAGAAATTTGTTGTCTTAGTCTGCTCCAGGGACAGTCACCCTGCTCTTGTCTCAAAGGCTAAGATGAAAAAATTAGAACTGGTTGAAAATTTTTCCTTTAAATATTTTTTGGATAGAAAATGTCTTTTCGATGTAATGGAAGTTTCCACCAAACCAAGCTCATGAGAACGTAAGAATGGCCATATTGGATCAGATCAATGGTCCATCTAGCCCAGTATCTTGTCTTCTGGCAGTGGCCAATGCCTGGTGCCCCAGAGGGAATGAACAGAGCAGGTTATCATCAAGTGATCCATCCTGTCGCCCATTCCCAGCTTCTGGCAAACAGAGGTGAGGGACACCATCCCTGTCCATCCTGGCTAATAGCCATTGATGGAGCTATCCTCCATGAACTTACTGAGTTCCTTTTTGAAGTTCAATTTTCCTAGAAAAATTTCCAGTTTTCATCAAAAGCTGAACAATTTGCGGGTTGGGGGTTTTCAAAGAAAATGACAAAACATTTCTAATAAGCTTTGCTTCGTTTAAGCTTTTTCTTTTCAGATTTGGATGGGAAATTATTATTTTATTTCCTCTCGAAAAACGCTGATGAAAAATGTCATTTCCCAACCAGTGTCTTTAACAAGTATCTTAAATGAAGCAAAGTGTATTAGACACGCAAGAGAAGATCAAAGCAAAGATGATTGGTATAAGTCAGGTCTCCGTCAGAGACCACACCAAGCCTCTCCCAGGAATTTCATAGTGACAGCAGAGATGGGTCAAGGGCTAAACTATTTACAGTTGCCATATGAGTGTGTGTGTCAGTCTTTCCTTCTGTTTCTTTGCATCACAGCAGCTCAGAGATCAAGCCTGTCAGTGAGACTCCACCCTTGCTCCAGGACAGATCATGCCTCCAAAATCCAGACAAGAATCAGTTCATCCAAGCGTGGATCTCATCCCTCCTTCAGGGAAAGGGAGGTCAGACCATTTCACAGTACAACCTCTCTCTGACTCATGCCTTGAGGAGGGCTTCTCCGTTGGGTCAGGGTTGCATGGATTGGAAGGGAGATGGAAGAGTGAGTGGACTGGGTTTGGGCAGTGAGACACGCATTTCCCTCTCCTACTTTCCCTGTAGAAATTATGGAGGGAAGGAACTACAGCCTGGGGTGCTCTCTTTTACTGGGGAAGAGCCCTTTAAAAACAGTAGGGAGCAGGGCAAGGACAATCATGGCAGTACCTTGAGGCCACTCACACTCTTAGATTGCTTTGAAGTGTAGGTGTGACTTGCTCACTCCAGGATGTCTTCTCCTGAGGCAACAGACTTCGCTGGCGCTTCGCGTCCTGTGGGGTGACTCCACCTCTGTCTCTTTGCCCCGCTCAACAACCCCCATTTTTATTCGTGGCCGCCCTACTGGAGATCTGCAGTCTCCGTGCCTCCTACACAGAGTGTAGCATTTCAGAGGCTCCTTTGAACCACCTTCATTGATCTGCTCTAGGAATTATTTACGGAGATTTCTCTGGCCTGGGTTATGCCGGAGGTCAGGCTGGATGATCACAGTGGTCCCTTCTGGCCTTGGAGTCTCTGCATCTAGAAACCACCATAGAGATTAGCTGAGTGCACCTGTTATCCTAGTCTGTGTACAATGTATTAGACTCTATGGACTTGATTCCCAGCAGCTGGGGACTTTCTCTAGTCATTTACATGGGGTAGTGAAAACTGTATTGAAACAGTGAGAAAACTGTATCTCTTTAAATCCTCCAGGGTTTTTCTGGTCTTGTTTGCAGGCTAGGGGGCTCTACAGGGAAGCATGCGATCTAGGTTTCACCGCAGTTATCACACTCACTTCACATTGCCGTAAGTCACTGCATAAGGGGGCAGAACAGTGAAGGTCAGACCCTAAGCATCTAGAACTCAACCCTAGGGGGTTCTTAGCTGAGTTTGATCTGCATGTCTTGGGTCCACTTTTAAAAGGGGCTATATTTCCTTAAGACATCAAATGTGTCAATTACAGCTGAGCCCATGGACTGGGTACAGGCCATCACGGATCCAGTGGGCATCAAGGGGTGATTCGTGTGGGAGCATTTGTTAATGCTCTTCTAGAATATCTCTGTAGAGTTTAGGGAACTGTAAATTCATCTCCAGAACCACGTTCTGTGGCTATTAGGGGCCATCAAAACCCAATGTGTTTACTATCTAGTTCACTTATCTATCTTAAGCCAGCTCTGCAAGGGACTGAAGGGTCTAGAGGCAGCAATCTAAATACATCATGGAGTACTGTAGCCTTTTTTCTATGAGCAGGACAATTTAGCATAGGGAGGTGGAATCTCCTTGTGAATGGGGCAGGGGTTTGGGAGGATGGTGGGAGAGTGAAGGTAAGTATTGAGGTTCAGTAGGCAGGAGGGAGGCAGCCAGCTCCAGACGGATCCTGGGGGTTCCTACCTCCTTCTGGACCCATCCCAACGCCTTTGGGCTCCATGGCACCTGCTCAAGACTCTCTGGGTCCCACTGTCACCTCCTCCTCCCTCCGAGCATGTGTGTGTTTACATGGGGAAGGAACCTCCATAGTATTTCCACTAAGGGGCGTTAGCACCCTTTGGCCTCCCCCCCACCTCAGTTTTGCTATCCCTGCTATTTAGCGGTGGGTTGGAGAAGCAAGAAGCTACATGGGAATTGTTATATGTGTAAGCTGAGATTTCCAAAGAAACCTAAAGGCTATTAAGCATCCAACTTCCATTGGAGGCCCCTTTAGAAATTCCCCACCTTAACTGATCAAGGGTGCTGACAGGACTAAGAGATCAGATTCCAGCTTAAGGCAGAGCGTATGCTCTGGCAACACTTATTTAATCAATAGTCTAACATCTCTTCGTTCCTCCTGGATGGAGGGTAATTCTCTTCTTCTGCTTAATAAAACAAAGCCCTGGAAACCATGCTGCTGGAAAGCACTGTGACATTGTAGTGTAAGCTATAGCTAATGGATTTGGAATTTCCCCTTGGCTCTGTTCCACAGCCAACTTTTCGGCTATGGTATCTGATCACAGACAACAGGGTTGAATTACCCTCCATAGATCATTTATACAGTTATGTTCATGAAATATGGACAATGTTTCCTTCCTAACAAACATTTCTAATTCTGTTACTTCTCTGGTTGTCACTACGAGTCAGATTGCAGAGCTGTTGTACTGACCCAGCCTGGTACTCAGCCTGGGTGGGTCTCATTAGCTCCATTAGAAGGAAGCGTGTTTCTGGGGCAGACGAGAGCTAGAGGGAAAAGCAGAGCAAAATCTTGAACAGCCACCACTAGAGGGAGCTTGGGGACAAAGAGACATTTGTAAAGCCATGTTTTAGCCTTTTAAACTGAGATATCTGGTCACCGAAGTGATCTGGATAAGAATCAGGCATCCAGTTTCTCTAAGTCCTATTGAAAATCTCAGCCTTTATTAAAAATAAAGTTAAACTCCAGAAAGGTAAAGGGTGGGTCGTATCCATTCTGAAGGACCAGCCACAGTATCCATTGCTTGTGTCTGCTATGGTAGGGCCAGTTTGGGGATGTCACCTGTTCCGACTGTATCCACAAATTCTTATTCTGAAGCCACTGAGTTTCACTGATGTAGTTCAGGTTAGGTCAGCATTTCCACTGTTAACTAAGGATGTTTTTTGTGGGGAGGGTGTTATAATGGTTTAGACCAGGGGTAGGCAACCTAAGATACACGTGCTGAAGGCGGAACGTGAGCTGATTTTCAGTGGCACTCACACTGCCTGGGTCCTGGCCATCAGTCTGAGGGGCTCTGTATTTTAATTTAATTTTAAATGAAGCTTCTTAAACATTTTAAAAACCTTATTTACTTTATGTACAACAATAGTTATATATTATAGACTTACAGAAAGAGACCGTCTAAAAACGTTAAAATGTATTACTGGCATGTGGAACCTTAAATCAGAGTGACTAAATGAAGACTAGGCCCATCACTTCTGAAAGGTTGCCGAATCCTGGTTTAGACCCTGCCAATAAACATTGAGGCACGAACCCTTGTGAAACATTTGGAGGGTGCTACCCGCCCCACTCCTCTTTGTCCACTTCTTCAAATGAGTGTAGCTTCAGGGGAAAAGGAGGATTTTTTTTTTTTGGTTAATATTCTGGCCTGAAATTCAGCAGGCCTGAGTTAATAGAATCATAGAATATTAGTGTTGAAAGAGACTTCAGGAGGTATCTAGTCCAACCCCCTGCTCAAAGCAGGACCAATCTCTAACTAAATCATCCCATCCAAGGCTTTGTCAAGCTGGGCCTTACAAATTTCCAAGGATGGAGATTCCACCACCTCCCTAGGTAACCCATTCCAGCGCCTCACCACCCTCCTAGTGAAATAGTGTTTCCTAATATCCAACCTAGACGTCCCCCACTGCAACTTGACCATTGCTTCTTGTTCTATCACCTGCCACCCCTGAGAACAGCTGAGCTCCATCCTCTTTGGAACCCCCTTCAGGTAGTTGAAGGCTGCTATCAAATCTCCCCTCACTCTTCTCTTCTGCAGCCTAAATAACCCCAGTTCCCTCAGCCTCTCCTCGTAAGTCATGTGCCCCAGCCCCCTAACCATTTTTGTTGCCCTCCACTGGACTCTCTCCAATTTGTTCCATACTTGGTTCTCCCACCAGTTTGGCAAGACACTTTGGGCAGCTCACGTAATCTCTCTGTGCCTCAGGCCCTCATCTGTAAAATGAGTGTAATAATTCTTCCTTTCTCCGACCTTTCATCTCTGGACACGGTGGCTACATTTAAGGAGCTTAATTCCCAGCTTGGGTAGATGTCGCATGCTCGTGCACTAAAAATGTCTGCATAGACACATCAGCACGGGCAACGGCTGGGGTTAGCCACCCAAGCATAGATCGAGGATCTCAGCCGGGATTGTGCTTCTGCAGCTATCCTGCACGGTTGTCCCTGGTGCTGTGGCCATGTTGCTATTTGTAGGGCACTAGCTTGTCCAAAGTTCCAGCTAAGTGGGGAATTACACCTCCCAGCTGCAATGTAGACATATTCTGTAAGCTTTCCAAGGCAGGGACTGTCTCTTGCTAGGTGTTTATAGAGCACCTAGTGCTGGGGTGGCCAATCGGAGCCTGAGAAGGAGCCAGAATTTACCAGTGGACTTTGCCAAAGAGCCACAGTAATACATCAGCAGCCCCCCATCAGCTCCATCACCCTGCTCCCAGTGCCTCCCACCCACCGGCAACCCCACCAATCAGCACGTCCCCGTCCCTCCCCGCACCTACCAATCAGCTGGTTCGTGGCGTACAGGAGGCTCTGGGAGGAAGCGGGGAGGAGTGAGGGCATGGCAGGCTCAGGGGAGGGGTCGGGAAGAGGTTTGGTGGGGGCAGGGCCTGTGGCAGAGCCAGGGGTTGAGTAGTGAGCACCCCCCCTCCCCCGGCACATTGGAAAGTTGGCACCTGTTGCTCCAGCCTTGGAGTCGGTGCCTATACAAGGAGCCGCATATTAACTTCTGAAGAGCCGCATGTGGCTCTGGAACCCCAGGTTGGCCACCCCTGGCCTAGTGCAATGGAGAGCTGCTCTCTATTGAGGTCCGCTTGGTGCTACGATAATACACCTCATAATATTTTGGGGAGGAAAAAACAGCAAAATGACAGTTTAAAAATGACAGATGCTGTTTATTGGACATACAGTACCAGACGCCCGAAAGTCAAGGGGCTGTAGCCATGAGGACAAAGAATTAGAAATCAGTGCTGGAGTTTATACATCAAAAAAAGCAATCACCTTTTCCACCGGATCGCTCACAAAAAAGACGGCGCCGAAGATATTTTTTTAGTTGCCAGGAGGACACCCGCAGCTTAGAACACATGTTGGGGCACAGATCTTACCCTGATTATAGTGTCGTGTAAATATTTCTTTAGGTAGAACAGATGGATTTGTAATTTCGTGAGGCTGACGCTATGTTATTCTTTTTTACTGTGAATTAAATGAACATGCCCAAACAGGAAAGAGATTCCAGGTAACATATATCTAGGCACGTTCCCACAGCATGTAAATGGAAATCCCCTTTTCCAGCAGCTGTAAGTGATGGATTTAACTGGCTGTGGTGATCAGATGGGTCCCAATTCAGCAAAGTGCTTCAGCTTATCTTTAAGTTCACAATTCCAATGGGAACGAACGTTAAAGCACGTGCCGAATCAGGAATACGATCTGGCCTCTATGCTGGTCAGAACCCCACATGTGAAACAGATTGCAAGCAATGCTTTGGCCTACAACATTCCTGATTTCCATGGTAAGATCCTGGCTGTACCCAATCCACGGGGAAAAGGTGAAAGGACTTGAGTGTGGGGGTTAGCTCAGCTATTTACACAATGGATTTCTACGGGCTGCACTTGCTTTCAGTAGGTAGGAAACGTGTTTTCATTCATGCGGGGATCGCTGGGGGCCTCGTCTTTATCTGATGGATTTTTTGCTGGTCGTGGTCTTGGATACGATTTTCACGCTGGAGCTGCTCCTCCCTCCGGAGCTCAGACTTCCGCTCAGACCTCTTCCACTGCCAGAGCTGAAACCACCACCACCTCCAACGCTTATCCCGCTTCCGTAGCTATATCCAGCACTGCTGCCGCCGCCAAGGCCGAATCCGCTCCCGCCTCCAAGGCCGAGACTGTAGCCGCCGCCACCTCCTCCGCCACCTCCCAGGGAAAGCCCACCTCCATATCCTCCTCCCAGGCTGCCTCCACTGTATCCAGTCGAGGAACTGACCACCGCTGCAAAACGACAAGCACAACAAGTGAGATCTCTGTGGTTTCCAGAGGGAAAAAAACCCACACATCAGCTTCATTTGGAAAAGCCAGTGATAGGTCAGAGGTCGAGTCACTTACAGATGCTCACGGGTCCAACTCCCTCTCCTGCCAGCCTGTTAGGAAAGAGAGAGACAGGAAGGAAAGGATGTAAGTGACGCCCTCAGTTCATAGACAACTCATGACCAATACAGATAGATTTGCAGACATTAAGGTCAGAAGGGACCATTGTGCTTATCTATTCTGATAACCCATGCCTGAGAACCTCCTCTAGGGATTTCTACATCCATAACTCATGGCTGAGCCAGCACATATCTTTTAGAAAGGCCCCCAGTCTTGACTTAAAGACCTACAGTGGTGGAGAATCTACCCTGACCCTAGGTAAGGGGCATCTTATTTTGAGTCTGAATTGATTTAGGATCATAGGCTGGAATTTTCAAAAGGGTCTTACCTACTCCCTTTGAAAATTCAAGCTCCATTGCTTGTTGAGCCGACCGGTATTTTTCAGGATTGGAAATTTCAGGGAAAACTTTTTTAAGGCCATGGAAAAATGGGAAGGGGAGATTGGAAGTTTTCTGAATGTTGGTGCATTTTCTCGCTCCCATTTTCCAGCCAGCTATGAAGCCAGTTGACATTTGCTGAAAGCCCAGATGAAATGTTTAGGTAAAAAATGTAGAATGCTGATGAAAACAATGGAAAAGGAGGGAATAGTCTCCAGCCTGCCTCACACATATCATTTTGTTAGCTAGATTTTCAGCCTTATGAATGCTTCCAGCATTAGGATTCATAGAATCATAGAATCATAGACTATTAGGTTTGGAAAGGACCTCAGGAAGTCATCTAGGCCAACCCCCTGCTCAAAGCAGGACCAGTCCCCAACTAAATCATCCCAGCCAGGGCTTTGTCAAGCCTGACCTTAAGCACCTCTAAGGATGGAGATTCCACCACCTCCCTAGGTAACCCATTCCACTGCTTCACCACCCTCCTCGTGAAAAAGTTTTTCCTAATATCCAACCTAAACCTCCTCCACTGCAACTGATTCCCATCTTTAAACTCTGAACCTCAGTCAAACATCACACATCAGTCTCCATCTAATCTAGCTCATGGTCATGGGATTGCATTTGCAGCTCCTTATCCCATCTCTGCTTCAATTACAGTAGCATTTTACCTTCTTTTTTATCTTCTCCTCATTACTGGGACATATTTCCGGTGTCACTCGCAATGTGCTAGGAACTGTGCAAACGTGAAGGAAGGCACCTTACTTGCTCACACTACAATGTAGCCTTTGTTCCGGACGTCATTGCGTGTATGTCTACACTGCAATTGGGAGGTGTCATTGCTGCACGTGTAGATAGACATACCCAAGACAGCTTTGATCAACCCAGCTTATTAAAAATAGCAGTGAAGCCACAGCAGTACAAACTAACAGCTTGAGTCCAAGCCTGGGTGTGTACTCAAACGTGGAACCCAGTCACTGCCCAGGTGTTGCGGCTTATTTTTAGGAAGTGAGCTCAGTCAGAGCTCAGGCAGGTTCTGCAGTCGCACCTCGGCATTGCTGGGTAGACATACCCTGAATTATACCGCTTAGGTTCCAATCTCGCATCTTGCTATCAGGGGAGCAATGGGGCTTCTCGCTTGCCTCAGGGATGCAGTATCATTGCTTCATGCACCCACCTGCTCTCCTCTCCTTCCAGCAGCTTCCTGTAGGTGGCGATCTCAATATCCAGGGCCAGCTTGACGTTCATCAGCTCCTGGTACTCCCGCAGCTGGCGGGCCAAGTCTGCCTTGGCCTTCTGCAAGGCATCCTCCAGCTCAGTCAGTTTCGCTCGGGCATCCTTGAGGGCCATTTCGCCGCGCTCCTCGGCCTCGGCGATGGCCGCTTGCAGGCTGGCGCACTGCAAACCAGGAACGTTGAAGTGTGATTAGTATTTAATGGGGTAACCAAATGCGAGAGTGACCGCTCACTCTGAGTATGCAAACCCATGTAAACCTGGAGTAATTAGCATGAGTCTCCTTTGTGCAAATCAGGAGTCACTCCATTGAAGTTAATCGATACGATTCTCTTTTGCATGCAAAAGTAAGTCAGGCCTCACTGCACTGAAGTCAATTGATATGATTCTCTTTCTCCTGCACAGATGCAACTCAGGAGTCAGGCTATTGAAGCCAATGGGTATGATTCTCATGGTAATGGAGATATCATGGTAATGGAGGCCTTGCAAGTATGAGTGCTCGGTGTGCAATGCACAGTGTCCCGTGCACGCTTCCGTCAGGCTGGCATCACCATTTCTTACAAAGCGAGAAGACCCTCAACCACCTCCCTGCTCCAAACCCATCAGCTGAACCGTTATTCAGCGCACGAGCCCCAGCCTGTGCCTCACACCCAACCACTAGCCTGCCCCAGGTAAAGAGAGGCTCCACCCTACCTGCTTCTTCACGCTGTCAATTTCATTCCTCAGCCTGTGGATCATCCGGTTGGTCTCGGAAATTTCAACCTTTGTGTTACGCAAGTCATCACCGTGCCGCCCGACGGAGATCTGCAGCTCCTCAAACTAAATATTCAGACATGAGGGTTGGGGGAGAGGAGAACATGACCCATTACTTACTGCAGCGTTGAGGAATTAGATAGCATCCATTTAAATAGTTTGGAAGCCCTATGTCTTGTACTGCAGAAGCCACCGGACACTAGCAGGACAAAGGTTTATGTATGCAGCCAGGCCTTGTGTGTCTGTCTAGCATTAGTAATCTCAGTACTTGGAATCCAAATGTCTTTTCACTTATTCTTAATGTTGTGTATAGAGCAAAGACACACTTGTAATTACTACAATAAAGAAAGCATGCACAGCCTCGCACCCCACGATGCTGGCTCTGCCACTGACTCTTTGGGCAATGAGTGTCAAGTCACTTAAACGGTCTCTGCCTCAGTTTCCTCATATTTAAAATGATACTTATCCGCCACTGTTAAGTGTTTTGCAAACTAATGATGAAAATCTCTGCAGAGTAGTTTACTATTGTTATTACTGGGTGCAATGAGCCAAATTCATTCCTGGTGTAACTTAAAAACGGCCATAGTGGGTCAGACCAAAGGTCCATCTAGCCCAGTGTCCTGTCTTCCAACAGTGGCCAATGGCAGGTACTTGAGAGGGAATTAGCAGAACAGGCAATCATCAAGTGATCCATCCCCTGTCATCTACTCCCAGCTTCTGGCAAATTTGATCAGTCTAAAAAATGTGATCCTGTACCCGTCTAAGTCAAGGATAAAGCTCCCATTGGCTTCTGTGGTGCAGTGTGAGGAACTGAATGCAAGCAGTAGATAAGAGGAATTAAAAAAGCCAAGAACATTATTGGCCTTCAGTCCTCACCTTGGTCTGGTACCAAGACTCCGCCTCAGCTCTGCTCCTGTTGGCAATCTCCTCATACTGCGCTTTGACCTCCCGGATGATACTGTCCAGGTCCAGGCTTCGGTTGTTGTCCATAGACAGGACGACGGAGGTGTCGGAGACCTGCTGCTGCATCTGGCTCAGTTCCTACAAGAGACACGAAGCCTGGATCATTTGCATTGTATGTAGAGCTGACACCTGTGAGGCAACTGGTGTCCTGAGATCCTTGTCCATCCTGCTGACCACTTGTGTCTCTCTGTTTCCTTGGGCTTCCATGTCTGTCTGTCAGTAACTGCCTTTCCCCTCTTGTCTTATACTTAGATTGCAAGCTCTTTGGGGCAGAGACTTTTTTGTTCTGCATTTGTACAGCACCTAGCGCAGTGGGGTCATGGTCCTTGACTGTGGCTCCTAGGTACTACCATAATACAGCTAATAAGTAATAATAGACCTGGTCATAAACCTGTCTTTTTTCCTCCAAGAAAAATGCTGAGCAACAATTTTTCCTTTAAAATGTTTTGATTATTTTTGGTGTGGAAAATGTCAACATGTAATAAAGCCAAGGGTTTGGTTTTTTTCATTTTGATTTAATTCGAATAAAAACATTCCTTTTGGGGACTTTTCAAAAACCCTACCAGACAAGCAAAATGAAACCAACAAAAATGTTTGGGAATTTTACCATTGAAAATTTTTGTCAAAAAAGACATTTTCCCGCAGGAAAAAAAATCTCAATTTTGGTGAAAACTCAAATTTTTTGGCAGGGGTTGAAAAATTCTCACCAGCTCCAAATGTATGGGATAGACTGTCCCTTCTCTTATTTGATTTTTCTCCATGACTCTCCGTGATCTGTCTGCTGCTGAGCCATCAGCCACTGGGATCAATAGAGAAGCCAGTCCTGTCGTTTGACTAGTAGCAATTTGTGTGGCTGGTTCAGAATTCAACCCCTGCTGCTGATGGATGATGAGGAGTTTGTTACAGTGGTGCATACTAGTGCTTGTTTATCAGAGGAAGTATGGTACAATGGTTAAAGCACTATCCTAGGACACCTGGGTTTAATTCTCTTCTCTGTGCAACGTTGGGCAAATGCTTTAGTGTCTCTGTGCCTGAGTTTTCCATCTGTCAAATGAGGATAATGGTACTTCCCTACTTTATAGGGGTGTTGGGATGATAAATACACCGACAATTATGAGGTGCTCAGGTACCATCTTAAAGGAGACCATACAAATACCATAGACTGACACATCCCCAGTCATCAGTGCCTGGTGCAGTAGGGTGGGGAACTCTCTGCTTACTGCTTCAAACAGAGCTCTCAGGAAATTAATTTCATCCATCAGCGCGTCTGCTTTGGCCTGCAACTCGACCTTGTTCATGTAGGAGCCGTCCACATCCTAAAGGAAAGAAAAGAAAAGTCATGGACACCCTGATGAGCCACAGAGTCAGCCAAAGGGCTGAACACAGCAAAAAAAACAAACCACCCGTCCACTGTCATCAGCCTTTGCAGAGTGTTATTGCCTAAGCGGTCGCTGCATCGCGATGTAGAAGGTCGTTTAAAATGTGTCATTCAAGGGCAAGGCCGGACCCTTCTTCTGTGGCCATGGGTGGGCCTAGGTGAGCAGAACTGAGGTAGTGCCCCTTGGGGCGGGAGGGGCCGTGTCATTCCAATCGGTGCAGGGATGATTGGGATGGGGCAGGGGGCAGGGGGCAGAGGGATGGGAGGGCGAGCAAGGAGAGTTACTGGGACAGAGCAGCCAGCTTTCCGGCTGGGAAGGGGCATCCTGGTAGTTCTGACTGCAGTTCCTACAAAAGTTCCTAGGCAGCGGGTGCCAAGTGCCTTGTGGCAGCCCTGGATTTGGGGGTGGCAAAGGTTTAGGGTGCAAGAGGGTAAGGATGGGGCTACTAGATTTACCACTAGGCATAGCCACTGGCCATTGTTTTCCATGTAACAAGCATGCAACCAGCAGGAAAGAGGTCTTCTTCCTCTCGGGCCTGACTCGGGGGGTTTCATTTACAAGGTGAATGATGCCAGACCGATTTACTGTCAGTTTGAGCTGTAATTCTCCCAATTGCGCAGGGGCTGGGGGGGTGGAGAGGGGGTTCCACAGCTCCCACTGGTCTTGGTTGGACTCTGCAGTACCTCACACCTCTTGGACTCAGGCCCGTGAGTGACCCTGGTCTACTCACCTTCTTGAGCACCACAAAGTCATTCTCTGCAGCTGTGCGCCGGTTAATTTCATCTTCATATCTGTTGGGAGAGAGGAGAGAGTGGGCTAGATCAGGACCCATCCTCTTGTGTCACTAGCGGAGAAGGCACGGACCCTGCCTTGAGTGCAGGGGACTGGACTAGAAGCTCTCTCAAGGTCCCTTCCAGTCCTACATTTCTGTGATGCAAGTCACTCCTATTCCAAATGATAGGGGTCGTGAGGGGGGAAGGATTTTAAATCCAGAGCAGTTAGGAACCCAACTCCCACTGAAAATCAATGGGAGTTGGGTGCCTAGATCCAACTTGTGCTTATGAAAATCTCTCCAAGCTTAGCTAGTGGTACCAGGTCTTGTGGTAGCAGAATCCACATCGTGAAGTGACTAACTGTAGCATTTCGCCTACAACTGCCTCAGAGGGAAATGGTCCAGTGTGTTGCATGCAAGCATCTGAGGTCAGAATCCTCAGTTCAAATCCTTGCTTGCCTACAAACTTCCTGTAGGACTTTGATGGAGTCAGACATTTTAAAGTGACCAAAGCGCCTAAATCCCTTGGGAGCTCTGGAAAATGTTTCCCTCCATGCCTCTATTCCCCATCTTTAACAAGGGGTACTAGCATCGCCCCCCTTCGAGGGGGTGTTAAGATAAATATGCTCGCAACTGCAAGCTGCTCAGATGCTGCGCAACCTGGGGCCATATAAATACCATTGATTTTCTTTAGCTGTGGCTTGCTGAAAGAAGGGTTCTACATTTGAAAAATAATACAGAGTCCAGAACTGACACACTTGCTTAAAATCTAGCCCCAGATGTAAGGGTAGCTATTGATTGGTTACTCACCCGAAACCTGCACAGAATCACCCACATGGTTAAGTTTCTGCATTCTTAGTAGTCCCAGCTGAAACCAATGGGGCTACCCACCAGGCATCAAGTTAAGCATATGGACAAAATCTTTGCAGGATCGGGGCCTATTATCAAGTGTCACTAATTGCTTTAGATGCAACTGCCATGGAAATGCCTGTAAATACATCATAAATCAGCCTGTCTAACTAACTGTACCATTTATTCCAAGATCTTTTAGCTGGAGTTTTGCAAAAGCACTTCATTATGCTACAAATATGCTTCTGTGAAACTTCATGGCTTAGGGCTAAATCAAAGAGGCAGAGTGGGTCTTGGCAAGATGGAAGAAAGGAAGCGTTATCTTGACCGTGCTGCGGAAAATGTGATCTGGATGTCTCCAGAAGGCTTTTGTCAACTCTGTGCCTGATTTTGGCATAGGAATTCAGATGAAAGAGGCAATGAAGAGGGATTTGAAATGAGACATGGTCTGTTTCCCATGCAGTATTTCCATCCTCCAGAAACCATAGTATAATGAGTAAAACAGACTACGTATTATTTTGAACCATTAAAAAAGCCAATGAAATATACAAGTACAAGAAACACAAATGAATATTAGAAGCCAATTCATGCCATGCCATCATGCCAATATTTTGTGCGAATTCCTAAAAACACATCTATCTATCTATCTATCCATCCCCATCTACCCCATCCATCTATCTGAACTTTTCTGATCCTCAGGTCTAATTTTCTCAGAACTGCACTTTGCCAGTCTTGCTACTTAATGCTTTATAGGCTGCAAGGATTAAGAGTGGCTTGTAAATATGAGGGATGGAGAGAAGGCATTTTAGATATGGGTAAAATGTTAAAAAGGGTCTAAGTCCCATGGAAAGCCACTAGGATTTAGGCACTTAAGTAACTGTCACTTCTGAAAATCAAAAGTCAATGGGTCTTAGTTCTAAGCGCTAGGTCACTTTTTGAAAATGGGACTTAAGCTCCTACGTCACTTTGGTGCCTTTGAAATTTTTTCACATGCACTATACTTGTGAATGTGAATTTTAAAATCCTCTGCTGTTTTATTTTTATCAAATCAGTGGGTCAAATTCTGATCTCAGTTATGCTAGAGTAACTCCACTGACTTCAATAATAGAGTTAGAGCCAGATGCTCCGAGATCAGAATCTGCTCAGTGCATGCATCTGCTTTGAGAGTAGCAAATGCCACGTGATGCCAGTGTACGGCATTTTGATGCTCAATACAGAATGAAATGCCTGGCTTGGTTTTTCATGCATGCCAATAGCCTAGATTTTAATGCAGACTTTCTTACTTATTCTTAAAATCCTCCACCATGTCTTGCATGTTCCTCAGTTCTGTATCCAGCCTTCCTCTCTCCCCCAAGAGGTTGTCTAGCTGCCTCCTGAGGTTGTTAATGTAGGCCTCAAAAAGAGGATCCAGGTTCCGTTTGACAGTCGTCTGACCCTGTTCCTGCAGTAGAGTCCATTTGGTCTCCAATACTTTATTCTGTTGCTCCAAGAATCGGACCTGGGGAAAAAACAGAACCCAGAGGCAGGTGCTTAAATCTATTCAAACAACCCACAAAATCACTGACAAGAAAAAGGTTGATCGTTCAGTTCAGGGTGGAGAGAGAGAGATGGGGGTAGGGAGAATGTGAAAGATACTTTTCATATAGGAATTTTGGGACCAGGTGCCAGATTTTCAATTGCATTTAGGTAACTAAAGATGCAGTCAGGATTTTCAAAAGAACTTAAGCAGGTTAGGCACCTACCTACTTGGGTACTTTTGTAAAAAGCATTAGGTACCTACCTTTAGGTGCCTAAATATCTTTTAAAGTCTGGTTCCAGATTCACGACTACTTAAAATCAGTGTAACCCCATTGAGTCCAATGGTGCTCCACCGAATTACAGTAGCTGAGAAGGATTAAACAAAACTATTTATTGTGTCCCCCCTCCACCACCCTCCCAGCAGGTCTCTGTGACAAGGAGATTTAAGAAAAATTCCTGGTTTTTAATCAGCGATTTCTCCTAATACTAATAATCCGCTGCCTATGGCTAAACCATGGTGAATACAGAAATTGCCCAGACAACATATGCTCATGGAAAAGGATAGCATTCAATTTTTTTTCTTGAAGACACTGAACTATCCAGAGAAGTTACTTTGCATCCTGTGGGTTCAGGATAGGTTCTCACCTTGTCAATGAAGGAGGCAAATTTGTTGTTGAGGGTCTTGATCTGTTCTCTCTCCTGCAATTTCACTTTCTGGACCTCCGGGTCAATATCCAGGTGGAGCGGTGCCAAGAGGCTTTGGTTGACGGTCACTTCGTGGATGCCACCAGGTGGACAAACGGGAAACCCAGGGCCACCCCTTACACTGAACCCAGGGCCACCCAACACATAGCCACCGCCAGCACCACCTAACCCATACCCTCCACCTCCACCGAGACCCAGACCGCTGCCTGCTCCACCACCGTAACCAAAGCCTACTCCTCCACCAAAACCGTATCCTCCACCACCACCAAATCCACTCCGGAGACCTCCGCCGATGGCACTGTAGGAAATTCTTTTATTTCCACCTAGGCTATATAGGCTTCTGCTGCCAAAACCTCCACCGCCACCAGCTGCAAAGCCACCAGCTCTTCCTCCTCCAACTCGAGAAACAGAGACCGAACTGAAGCTGCTTCTGCCACCACCACCAAAACCGCCACCTAAACCAGCAGAACCTGAGCTGAAGGTCTTGCTTCCACCCCCACTTGTTGATTTTCTCATGGAGATTCGACTCATGGTGGCTCGTTCAATTGAAAACTAAGAGTGGAGAGCAAAGTGTGGGAATAGAAGCTGTGCTGCAGGAGAAGAGCAGAGAGCGAAGGAGATGGAACCCCTCTGGTGTGAGAGAGGGGAGCTGCTTCTTTTATCTGCTTGGAGCACTTGGCAGGGACGCAGAGACAATCCGCTGCATTCATGGGCTTGACGTACCTTGCAGCAACTTGTCTTGTCAAACACACCTAGGTAGCAGCCTGGCTTTGAAAAATGCATTGTTTGTGGGCTAGAAAGTAACGGAGTGCACTTACTTGTCCTTGCACAGGAGGGTGGTTGTTTTTTTAACTAAACGAGATTGTAGGCCTGATTCTGAAACACTGACTCATGAGTTTTGGCAAGAAGAGGCTACTCGTGTGTGTCAGGACTAGTCGCTGGATCATCCACTATCACAGAGCTAGCATCTGTAAAAGACAAACCAGCTGCTCTATTAACGTGAATAATGCAATTGACTTTAACCGGTAAAGTTACTTCCATGCTCAAGTCTTTGCAGGGCTGGGGGGATGGTTCTTACGTTGCAAAGGGGCTGCAAGTTCTTATTGCAGAGGACATGATGCACAATCTGCTTAGAAATCTGCATACCTAAAGACATCAATAATGCCAGTTTCAGCTATTACAGCATTGCTGTGCAAGTATATGTGAGTGTGTGAGAGAAAGAGATTTTCAAAGGCTCCTTGGGAATTTAGATGACCAACTCTTGATCATTTTAGTGGGAGTTGGGTGTGCAAATCCTTCAGGCAACTTGGAAAATCTTAGCCTTAAGTTTTTTGAGCTTTAATTTGGCTATGGCAAACAGAGCTGCAAATGGCTGTTGAAATGGCTTCAAAAATGAAGCCAACTAATCCTTGCACCAAAGAACAAATCAATGACGCCCCACATTTCAAGAGAGACCCCGTTGCAGAACTGTGTAATGAGGCTGCAGATCATGTTCATTCAAAAAAATATCTATACTACATTAGGGAGCATTATCAAAGTCTTTTCCTGTCCCCTAAGGAAAAGCATTATAGATTTGAACTGGAATGAAATCAATAGGGGTCTATAGAAATTACTCAAATTCTATAGGGTCAGAAAGACTCTTCAGCCTTGAAGTTACTGGAGCTACACCAGCTGAGGATATGGTCTATGGAATTTGGTACATAATGAGATGTCTACAGTCTGTTTGAATTATATGGAATTATACAGGAGGGATGAAATTATCTATTAAATTCTATAGGAATGTTTTTTTTTTAAACCTATAGAAAGGGTAATATTTCCTATTCAATCCTACTGGACTTCTCAGGCAAGACCAATTCTAAAAGTAAGGGAGTGAGGCTGTGTTTTTATTGTGCTTGTTTTTCACCTGCTGATCTGCAAAATTATGATGTTCAGCAGGGGGTTTCCAGTCATCAGTGCCCAGTAGTGATATTTGCTGGTGGAATTCACAGCATTCTGGTTTTAGGTCCATTGCTGCACATCCTCACTAAGGTAAATGAGCTGTTTGCGCTTACCGCACTGGCCAAGATTTCCAAAAGTTGCTGTTTGATTTTGGTCACTTTGTCTTTTGGGTGCACGACTTGAGTCAGTTTAAGGGGGCTCCAATTCTCAGCGAGCAGTTTCTGAAAGTCAGTCCCCTGGAAGGTATCGCAAATTGTGCAAGCCCCCGAGAATCACTAGAAACTTTTGAAAATCTTGGCCAGTGGGCTTACTCATAAACCAGATTCTGCCAACCATGTCCATCTGGAATGGTACCTTCGCTATGCAGTTAGTTCCATTGACCTCAATGGGTTTTCTAGCAAAGGAAGATACTGCTCTGTATAAGGAAAGCGGGCAGCTCAGACCTTGTCTTGAGCTGGATTTTTGCAGAGTTGGATGCATGAGCAGCCAGCAGAGATAATGAATCCAAAATTAGAAGCTTAGGGGCATCATCATCATCATATCATAGCTTGTTTTCTGTGATAACTTTCCAAAACTAGTTTCCTTTGCCTGAGAACTTGAAAGACTCTGAATTAAAACGGATTTTTTATTGCAGTCAGAAAACCTGATGCTTGCACAATGTGTGTTCCCCCAGCATTCCTGTTGCTGCTTATTGCCAGTTACGTGAGTCATTAGCACCTGAAGCTCATTCAGGTAAGAAATCAGGAAAATAATCATTTAATTAAACCTCCAGTGGCAGGGATAAGGCTGAGTTGTAGCAAGGGGGTGCTCTAATCACGGGATTGTAGAATTTAGAAAGCACTTGGTTGCTTGCATATCTGGAGGTTACATTTAAAAATGTAACATTATCTGCGACAAAGATAATGACATCAGCTCCCATGTGATCTGTCCAGACATTGCCATAGCAACATGGATTCCATTCCAACATGCATTGTCCATTCCAACATGAGTTGGCTTTACGGACGATAGCAAGACTTCAATCCTCCTCTCATTGCTACCAGGGCTGCCCAGAGGATTCAGGGGGCCTGGGGTCTTTGGTGGCGGGGGCCCCCGCTTTGGCGGTAATTTGGCGGTGGAGGGTCCTTCCGCTCGGGGACCCATCGCCGAAGTGCCCCGAAGACCCACGGCGGGGGCCCCCCGCCACTGAATTACCTCCAAAGCTGGACCCGCTGCCGAAGTGCTAGGTCTTCGGCTGTAATTTGGTGGCGGGGGGTCATCAAAGACCCGGAGTGGAAGAAGCTCCAGGGGCCCGGGGCCCGCATGAGTTTTCCAGGGCCCCCAGAGCGAGTGAAGGACCCCGCTCCAGGGGCCCCGAAAAACTCTCATGGGGACCCTGCGGGGTCTGGGGCCTGGGGCAAATTGCCCCACTTGCCCCCCCCGGGTGGCCCTGATTGGTACCAAAGTAAGCTGGGAGTCTACTGACGTCAGTGGTCCTATACAGATGTAAAAGCTGTACACAGAAGCGGAGAATCAGGTCCAAAGTGTCTTAGATTAGTAGGTACCTTCCCATAACAGCAAGGGATACGTTTTCAGCAAGTGTAAATTGGCGTGTATCTATTGACTTCAATGGAGCAACATCCATTTTTACACCAGGTGGGAATTTGGCCCCATTTACTCCAATGGAGCAATGCCAAGTTATGCCAGTGGGACCACAGTGTGAAAAGTTTGAATTAAAAAGTATAAAATGTTCATTTTTATTTTAATGAATGAATGACTCTACACTCTAAGTATGCATGTTGCCCCCAAATAATGTTCATTCGCTGGGTCGTTACAAGGAGTATCAAAATGTAAAGCAACTGGTGGCATGAGACTAGGGTGACCAGACAGCAAATGTGAAAAATCAGGACTGGGGAAAGAGTAATAGGTACCTATATAAGACAAAGCCCCAACTATTGGGACTGTCCCTATAAAATCAGGACATCTGGTCACCCTACGTGAGACACTTATGCATGGAAAGGTCACACAGTGCATACTGAGTCTTCATTCAGGCAATACTGTCATGAATCTAGGGCCAAAGTTTGCTCATTTTACTTGCTTGAGTAAGCCTGTTGAGGTAAATTGAGTCACCAGCATGATTTGGATTTGGCCCAGCAGTGGAACAGTTGCATGAGCAAAGCACGCAATGTAGACCTCTTCTTTCCGACATAAATTAGCCGGTCATTTTGAAGAGGGTCAACCTTTATTCACCTTTTGTCATCTGCACTATCACAAGCGAGGATGACTGCATAAATCAGGCTAGCAGGCCACGGTCCTAAAAGATCACAAACGTCGGTTTGCCTCATAATAATGCTAATAATACCTGGCTTTTCTATAGCGAGGCTTGGCAAACTCTGACTTCTATTTTTTTAAATAAATTTGACCGATATCAATGTTTACTTTTTGGCATTTTTAAACAGTTTAAATTATCAGTTGCACAAAATTATGGAGTTTAAGCATATTTTTATTTGTTTACATTTCTGGAATTGCAGGGAGTTGTGTGGAGGTCAGAGAGTGTGGCGGGGGACAACCATTTTTTAATGACATTGAGCTTCAAAAAGTGAAAGTTTTATCATGGTTAAATGTGCAAAGTAAAGAACCTTAAATCAAACTCTAAGAAGTTCTGAAATAGCATTTTTCTTCCTTTGCCGATCTGTGAATTCTGATGATTATCAATCAAAATATTGTTTTGTTGGTTGGCGTATGTACAGTGAAGTCGACTTTAAAAACCCTTATCCTTCCAAGCGTATAGATCACAAAGCACTTTACAAAGGAGGGCAGTATCATTATCCTCTTTTTACATTTAGGGAAACCGAGGCACGGGGCAGGAAGTGAGGTCATCCAGAAGGCCAGCTGGTTGCTTCTACTTCTATCTATGTCTGTGGTGTCGTTTTTGCAGCAGACATGAAGTGTGGTGCATCCTACCAAGAAGCATTAGGTCTAGTTCCCTTTTGACACCTGTATAATTCCTTTGACTTCAATTAAGTCACTTACACCTTTTTAAGTGAGAGAAGAATCAGTCCTAATATTTTTTAAGCTCATGGCTGGGGAAAAAATAAAAAGGACTTGAAAATCTCTTGTCTTGGTTTTATGCCTTTTGTATATTTGCTTTATTCATCGTTTGATGGCATTCGGGTATTAATGATAAAATAATGAAATGTGTTCCAATAGCACATCCATGGCTCAGCACTCCAGTGTGCTAGGCTCTGTACAAATATAGAACAAAAAGATGCTTCCGGTCCAAAAATACTGACAGTCTAAGGAAGGTTTTCTTAGGCGGGCCTTTTAAAATGCAAGAGGGATGGATTGTTATAGCTCACTCTGCATGACACCAATCCCTGATTTCAATGGGAGCTTGAAGTCAGACCTCTGAAAATCAGGCTGTTTTTATTTAGGTCCCTAAACCTGGCTTTACAGGACTGACTTTAGGACCCCTGGTATAAAAATTTACCCCTGCATTTATATTTCAGTCTGCTAGAAAATTGAATTCCCTTGGCATTCGTGTAGCACTTTAAACTCTCAAAAGCACTTTGCAAATGTCAAATCCCGGGGGAAGCTCCTCAACTGGTCATGACAATTGCCACTGGCTGGTGGATCTACTCCCAAATCTGCAAGGGGCCGTGTGTTCTCAGCTCCCATTAGCTTTAGAGGGAGATAAAAATGCTCTGCCCCTCCCAGGGTGGGGCATGTTAACTACTGCAATGAAATCCTTGCAACACCTCTGCAAAGGACAAGATTGTTATCTTCATTGTACACGTGAGGGAAACTGAGGTACATCAAAGTTGTGCCCTACCCTGTCCTAGATGACCCAGAAGTGGTAGCTGAGACTGGAATCCTGGCATTCCTTTCTCCCAGCAACTTTCCCCTTCCTGTTTCTCTGATGCTGCACCCCTTCTATATGCAGATATATCGCACTTTGTCTATGCTGAGCTTTCAGACTTCTGGGCTGAGCAAAATGACTGGGTTTTTTTCTCTGTAACATTATAACATCCAAATGGAGTTTTCCAAATCAGATTTCTAGTTCAGTAAACTTTCCTCTCAGCCTGAGATCTTACTCTCATGTTCAGAAGAAAGCTCTCCTAGAAAGGCAGTGAATTCCAGCGTCTCCCAGCCCTGCGGCGTTGTTTGTGCTGCTGGGATACAGGTTTCTTTCGCTGTTGTTATATGTCAAGATGATTTATTCCCAAAGAAGCCTAGTTTGCAAAGAGGCTGTGCATAGAGTTAATTAGTCATCTTCTGCTTCTGGACATTTATGTGTTCTAGCAACATTACGTATTCACTGGAAAACTGGACAGATTCTGTCATCAATTAAATCTGGAGCAGTTGCACTGACTTCAGATGAGTTAATCTGGATTTGCACTGGTGTGAATCAGGGATGAATTTGGCCCGATGTCTCTCTGTAAGGCATTTCTCAATTGACAGGGAGACATTGGACAAGATTGTTAAGAGGTATTGTGGTCTAATAACTAGGGGCATTGAACTGGGATTCCAAAGAGATGAGTTTCATTCTTCACTCCGCCACTCACCTGCTGTGTGACCCTGGGCATTCGTGTTCCGTCTTTGTGCCTATGTTTACTTTCTTTCTTGTTATTATGTGTTTGTAGAGTGTGATCTGTTACAGTGGACCTCAGCTGGGACCTCTGCATCATATTGTAAGAACAACAACTACTAATGAAATCATAATGGGGTTACATTTTACATACATGGGTGTAACTAACATAAGCATCTGGCACCAGTGATTTTGGTAATAACCAGATTTAAGTTAGACTGAAACTGAGTCGATCTTTAACCCACATCATCTTCAAGCTACGCCTGTTGTAAAACTAGGCAAACATCTAGATGAGTTGATGAACTCCCTGGAGGACCTCTGCATACCTCCAGGGATACGTGTACCCCTAGCTGAGAATCACTGCCCTAGAATATTCCACCCTCCGTGTCTACCGCTGCATCTAGGTGTTTTTTGCTTTGTTCCAGCAAAAGAACCCCGCAGCCGCACAACCTGAATTCAGGTTATTTCCCCCAAAGCCACCAAAAAACTCAGTGAATGTATCTTTCTGATCTTGCACCTTAAGAAATGCAGAAATAGAAACATAGATCCATAGTTTCTAAGGCCAGAGGAGACCACTGTGATCAGGCCATAATAGACCTTCCTCGAAATCTTTCAACAAAATTATTTCTGCTAGTTAGTAGAGCTGCTCAAAACGTTGTTTTGATGGAATGTGCATTTTCAGTGAAATAAAAATGCTTCCAGAAAATACTCGCTTTCCTTGACAATTTTTAATCAGAAACCCAAAATCCAAGTTTTTTCAGTTTTCAGCCAAATATTTTTCCATTTTCAGCCAAAATGTTTTGGCTTTCTGTTACCGAAAACTGAAAACATTTGGGTAAAAACAATAACAAAAAAAGTTAGCTCAGTCTTTGGTTTTTCAATTTTCATGTTTTTGACAACAAACATTTGCCATGGGAAAAAAAAATCCCATTTTCCTTGTTATTAATATATCCCTGTACTGGGAAAGACAGTGCAGAAATATTTTATACTATAAATTCACCTCTTGGGTAAATATAGGCAGTAACACGGCGTAAATGACAATCCAGTTTTATTGACACATACCAAAAAGTCAAAAGGGAGTATAATTGGTGTAGAAATCTGTAGCCTTTTTCAGTGGTGCACTCAGAAAAAACAACATGAAGGAATTTCAAGGCAAACTGGATAGTACGCATGAAGGTGGCTTGTTCAGATGAATTTTTGCAAAAACACACAGTTCTGGAGATTTTTGTGGTACCATTGCTACTAATATACTCACAAGAAGTGCAATATAAAATAAAATTATCTAGTACTGCTGGGCCAGATTCAAATGTCAATTGCAAACACGGAGTAACTCTATTGAGACCAAGGGACATATTTCCTGATTTACATCAGTGTAATTTACATCAGAGTCTAAACCTCTCAGACAAAGATATTTTTTCCATCTGCTGTATATGTTTCTTGAATTTTCCACATAAGTGTTTTAAGAATTGTACTATAATTTTCTTAATTTATTCTTAATGTCCAATTAATCAGACTTAAAATTGCCCTGTTGGAAAAGTTAACTGTTCTTGAAGGTATTTTTTTTAACACAAATCCACTTTCTCTCTTTCTCTTTGTATTTCTCTTTCAACATCGTAGAAGCTCTAATGCAGTGAGCTCAGGTGGAATTTTCAAACGCACTTATGGGAGTTAGGAATTCGGGCCAGATTTTTAAAGGTTTTTAGGCATCTAGCGAGATTTTCAAAAGTGCCTAAGTCCATAGGCAGTTAGGCACTTCGATGTTTTTGAAAATCCCACCAGGAAACTATTAGCATCTTTAGGTGCCTAAATCCCTTAAATCTGGTGCTTGGGTCCTATTTTGAAAAGTGACTTTGGAATTTAGGTGTATATATATGCCATTGGCTTTCAATGAGACTTTGGCTTCTAGGCCTAGATCCCCAAAGATATTATTTGGGCATCTAATTCCCACTGATTTCCCATGGGAGTTAGTCACCTAAATACCTTTGAGGATCTAGAACCCAAATGCTTGTCACTTTTAAAAATAGCACTAAGGTGCCTAAGTCACTTAGGCACTTTTGAAAATTTGAGTTAGGGGCTTTTGAAAATCCCATTCCTTGTCTTGTGTATATACAGGTTAAATCTGTCAAAAGTACCTAAATCACTTAGAAGCCTAATTCTCATGGAAAGCCAAGAGGACGTAAGCTCCTAAATCACTCTGACACTTTTGAAAATGTTAACCATGGTGCCTAGCACAAGGCTGGACTGAGTCTAGCAGGAGCCTTTTGGCAGTGTAAATATTAAATCATAATAACTGCTCTTTCGGAAACCAATCCCCTGCCCTGGTTAATTTTGTTTTAAACTCAGTAAATCAAA
The DNA here is from genome assembly GCF_025201925.1 of Gopherus flavomarginatus. Classification (NCBI taxonomy): domain Eukaryota; kingdom Metazoa; phylum Chordata; order Testudines; family Testudinidae; genus Gopherus; species Gopherus flavomarginatus. Next base: position 23,138,386 of record NC_066632.1, on the reverse strand, counting down.
ACCAGAGCTCTTAAATAAACAGATCTGATCATTTGTACTTCTAGCCTTTGATAACACCTGACCACAAGACTACATGTAAACTGCGTGGCAGATCTCATGTTTGCCTTTGGTTTAGTTTTGAAAATGTAACACCACGGGGTAAACTTCCCTTTCAATAAAAGAACACGAGGATTAGTATTTGAGAAGCCCTTTGTAAATCTAATCAGCGTGGCTGTAGCGAAAATTTGCAAACACAGTTATCTAAAGTCAGTTTCACAACTTTAATTCCCTTCCTTAATCAATAGTCAGCTTTTGAATATATGGCCTTATTTTCAGAAGTGCCGAGCGTCCACAGCTTCATTGACTCCAACAATCGCAGCTGCTTAGCATCTGTGACTCTTAGGCCACTTATTTTAGGAGCCTACATATAGATTTTGGGGGAGATCTTCTAAAGCACTAAAGAGATTTAGGAGCACGAGTCCTAAGGACTTTCAATGGGACACTTGTTCCATTTGGCTGTTTTGAAAATTTCTCCCTTAGGTTCTTAGGCTTGGGTGCCAGATTTGAAAATGTTGACAACCTCTCAGGTCACACGGAATGCAACACAGAATGTTCACTTAAGCAGAGTCTTAACTTTTAAACACGGGTTTAAGTCCCTTTTAGAAGATGCTTAAGCACACGCTTAACTTTGAGCCCATGCTTAACAGCTTTCCTGAATTAAGACCCACATGCTTAAGAACTACCATGCCAGGAGCCAAAGAAACAGGCACATTGATGTCATTCACACTAGAATTATAAAAGGGGTGGCTGAAGGAATTCAAGATACTACAGGGGTTTTCTTGGCAAAGTGATGAATTGTTGTCACAGGGGCTAGTATCAAGAGGCAGCAATACATGGGTGGGTGGGGGGGGGTGGTATATCTATTACTTGAGTTGTGGGGAATTCCTCAAGCTTAACTTTTAATGGTCTTTTTGCTGGAAGAGGTTTTGGAGACAATTTTCACATCCGCATTGGTTCCCACCCCAGTGCCTTTCCCGCTTCCGGCGCTGAAATTTCCTCCTCCGGCACTCAGCCCGCTGCCACCTCCATAACCAAAGCCACTGCCCCCTCCGAAGCTGCCTCCGCTTCCAAAGCCGAACCCTCCGCCTCCGAGACCGAGACCGCTTCCACCTCCATAGCCGAATCCTCCTCCGATTCCTGCTGAGTTAAAGCCGCCAAATCCTCCTCCTAAACCAGCTCCGCCACCAATTCCAGCGCTAGAGCTGACCACCGCTGCAAGAAAACCACAGCCTGGTCAGATGCCTGGTTGAATCAGGTGTTCGGTTCCAGTGAAACATGGACTCTTAACTGGCCTTACTGGTAGGGTTGCCGACCCTCTAGCATTGTCCTGGAGTCTCCAGGAATTAAAGATGAATCTTTAATTAAAGGTTACCTCATGTGATGAAAACTCCAGGAATTCGTCCAACCAAAGTTGGCAACCCTACTTGCTGGGCCCACAATTGGGTATTGAACCTGGGCCCTCTGGCACTAAAAGCGTGGGCCTCTGCCACCACTGGAGATAAAAGACTAAGCCACAGAGCCTCAAAGATAGTTATGCACCCAAGCCCCATTGAAATCAATAGACTGTAGGTGTCTAAATGAACTGGGGATAGACTCTGTAACTAGCAAGAGGAGCAGACTCTTTAATAGCTTATGTGGACCAGCCATAGAGGGAGGAAATACCCACACTCGCCTAGCATGGATTACATAAGCCGAGACGCTGCTCCCGACAGGAGAGAGATACTCACAGTAGCTGATGGGAATGACGCCCTCTCCGCACAGCCTGTGGGGGAAGGCAGACAAAAGGAAGGTAAAAGTCAAATGCAGGCATCTGACTTTTAAGATTGACATGTCATATTATTCATAGAATATCAGCATTGGAAGGGACCTCAGAAGGTCATCTAGTCCAGCCCCCTGCTCAAAGCAGGACCAAACAGATTTTTGCCCCAGATGGCCCCCTCAAGGATTGAGCTCACAACCCTGGATTTAGCAGGCCAATGCTTGAATCATTGAGTTGTCCCTCCCCCTGTAAAGATGGGTGGAAGTTTATCACAGCTGCTTTTTCCGGCACATTTGAGACCTTGCAGTGCTAAGATCTTCAAAGAGTCATTGACTAAAAGGCCAGAAGGGAGCATCATATTCATCCAGTCCATCGAGACCATCTATTTTCATGTTTTCCTAGGAGGCTAGTCTGTTTCTGCCCGTGGATCCTAAATACCTTTAAAAATCTGGCCCTACGTGAACTGCTCAACATCACAGGAGAAGGGTGCAGTAAAAGCAGGGAACCAGACCAGATTCTCCTAATTTGCAGGCTAGACTAACCACTGTACCATCCGTCCTTCTTGAATAGGGAACCCAGCCCCTAACAAAGCCATGGTAATTTTGCAAAAGGTTAGCCACTCAGCGTGCTGGGCTGAGAGTCAGGAGATGCTGCTCCCTGTGGTCTCTCCTCCATATGTTTGTCGTGTCCGCCTCTTGTCTCCTGTCCTGGGCAAGGACTTTGTAAGCTCTTTGGGGGAGGGACTGTCGAATACCTAGCCCAATGGGCTCTTGATTGCAAGTTGGAGCCTCTAGATGCGACTTCAATACAAATAATAAAGTGATTTGGGCTCTATTCTATCTCTACCATTGGCTTGCTAGGTAACCTTGGGAAAGGAAGTATCTAGCTATCCCCATACATACACATGTATCTATCCATCCCATCCTCCGTATACACTCCTCGATCTATCTACGTTATCCTGAATTGCTATATCAATCTGCATATAGAACTTTCTCTCTCTCTCTCTCTTTGTGCATACATTACTATCTCTCTATCTAGGAATTTATATTAGACTCACCACTGTGTGTACCTCAATTTACTCTCAGTGCCTCAGTTTTCCTGTCTGTAGAATAGGGACAAAGATACTCCCCTGCCCCCATTGAAAAGTGCTTTGAGAGCTGTAGATGAAGAATGCTGGATCTCAATGAGTCAGAAACATTATGATCACGCTCATTATCTTTCTCCCACCTGCTCTCCTCTCCTTCCAGCAGCTTCCTGTAGGTGGCGATCTCGATATCCAGCGCCAGCTTGACGTTCATCAGCTCCTGGTACTCCCGCAGCTGGCGGGCCATGTCCTGCTTGGCCTTCTGGAGAGCATCCTCCAGATCAGCCACCTTCATCCTGGCATCTTTGAGAGCCAGCTCGCCACGCTCCTCGGAGTCCGCGATCGCTGTCTGCAGACTGGCGCACTGCAGGGGAAGGGAGGTGGCTTCCTTTTAATTACCAGCCATTTCCCTCTGTGTTTTCCCTCTCTCCTTTAACAGCGCAGAATTCACAGGCAGAGAGCTGGCTCCTATCTGTCCTTGCTGCTATTAGCACCCGGGGGGTGACTGGCCTCTACATTTCTGTAGTGATTTAGTCTTTGTAGTTTTTTTCTGCATCATCACCACCACTAATCTGGCCTGTGCTACTGAGGCACAATATCCAGTTAGAGGGTGGTGACTGATTTATATTTACTGCTGCTAAGTCTTGTGCTGGAGCTTTTTGAGCTATGGCCATCTCTGCAGCATACAATCTATTGTGAAGGCTGAGTCTCTGGCTTAGTAAGAATGATTTAGTGCCATGGAGAGAAGGCTGATATGTATATGCGTGAGCACGTGTGCACACCACTTTGCCCTCTGCTGGGTGGAATGAAACTACTTACATGTGATATGTCCCCCTCTACTGACTGCAGCCCGTGTGGCTATACATCCTCACAGTGTGGGGCAGGGGGCAGGAAACTGGGTGACAGGAGTCGGCAGTTCTCTCTTCCCCCATCTCTAGTGAGATCTGTTCCTACCTGGTTCCTTGCATTCTCAATCTCGGCCCGTAACCTCTGGATCAGCCGGTTGAGCTCTGAGATTTCTCCCTTTGTGTTCCGCAGGTCATCGCCATGTTTCCCAGCAGTGGCTCGCAGCTCCTCAAACTAATATTCAGAAACAAGAGCAAAAAATGTATATATATACAATCTAATGCCCAGCCATGCACTTTAGCTAAGCAGCCACTCATTGGGGCAGCAATAACTGCATAGCTCTGTGCACTGTTTTAAAAGAATTGAACACCCAGAGAGGAATCTGGGTTCCTCCCTTTATAGATCCACTCACCTTGTTCTGATACCATGACTCAGCCTCGGCTCGGCTCCTGTTAGCAATGTCCTCGTACTGAGCTTTGACTTCGTTCACGATGCTGCTAAGGTCCAGGTCTCGGTTGTTGTCCATTGACAGGATGACGGAGGTGTCGGCCACATGGGCATTCAGCTGGGCCAGTTCCTGCAGAAGTACATGGATATCTGAGTCACCTCTAGTGCGGAAATGTCCCGATTGCCACCATCTGCCTTTAAAAATGCTGGACCTGATTCTCCTTCCACGTACACAGGTGAAAATCAGGAGAAAGCCCATTTGTGTTTTTATTAATATTGCAGTTGCATGTAAAGGGTTCAGCCAAGGGCAGGGCCCCATTGAGTCAGGCACCGTATCAACACAGAATGAGATAGACCTGGCCCCGCAGACCTTATTATATAAGAAATGATGTGACTCTAAGATCACACAGCAGCTAAGTCACAAAGCTCGGAACAGAACCCAGGTCTACTGACTGCCAGTCCAATGCCCTATCCAATGGACAAAACCGCCTTCTGTGGTGGTCTTCATTCCCTCCCACGTTAAGCCTGCTCATGAACATACGCCATGTTTAATTTCCTAGCGAAGACGCCCCGAGAAGAAGCAATACCGCTTCATAGAGGGTTCTGAGGAAGTTGATCTCATCCATCAACGCATCCACCTTGGCCTCCAGGTCTATCTTGTTCATATAGGCGGCATCCACGTCCTGAGAAACAGCAAGCACAGTCACAGCTGCAGCCTAGCGGGCTTGGCTGGCACAGAAAAGAAGCCAAGGGTTGCCTAGGGGTGAAGATCAAGAGGCCTTTCCGGCTCTATGTGGGCTGGGGAAGTTGACACTTCATTGCACTGCTGACTTTTAAAGGACAAAGCTCAGCTAGTGGGTGCAGAGAGCTTATGGGGAAGGACTCTGAAGCATTCTGGGCCAAAAATAGGGAAAGCGTAAAGCCCTGGGTGCATTTTTACTCAGCTGAGCTCACATGGAGGTAATATTTTGGGGTCTTTTCACAATCCCTCCCCTCTCCTTCAGAAATGCTGGCATTCTGCCAGGTCCAGGCCAGCTCTAGTGTAGTGTCAGGGGGGTGGGAGTGGGGGGCAAGATGCTACCTCCAGCCCCCTTGGAAGACCTAATGGGACAACTGTACCATGTAGGGCCAAGGAGGCATTTCAATGGGATATAGACACCAAGCTCTCAGGCGCTTTTGAAAATCTCAGCCTTCGATAACGCAAACACTATGAAAATTGTAATCGATCTCGGCACGGCTCACCTTCTTGAGCACCACAAACTCATTCTCCGCAGCTGTGCGCCTGTTGATTTCATCTTCGTACCTGTAGGGACGGAGGGGAGGCAGCGCTAGACCTTGCTCATGGAATAGGAGAGACAGGAAGGCAAGAATTTCTTGCCTGAGCTCCCATTTGCAAATGCCTGATTCTAAGATTAACCTGGCTACCTTTCTCGTAGAATGAAATTTAGTGTAATGCTTTTTACAAATTGCACTTCCTTTGGTCATGCTGATTCTTTGAATTTTTGGTTTCAAAACAGGAATGTGGATGTTTAGAAAAAAGGAAATCTTTCTAGACACTATCTTCATAAGCTGCAGTCCAGGCTAGCGATTGGCTTTCGCTTCAAATTTTAGCTTCGCAACATGATCCATATTTTCAACCTCTCTAAAATTTTGGCAGGGGGAAGAGGGAGGCTTTTAAGGTCCAGTCTGCTACAGAACTCAGATTCACATCTGGATGCAGCTCCATCTCTGTGCGTGTTCGTGGCCCACTGGCGTTGACCCTGGTGGTCTCACCTCCTCTCTCTTTCCCCATCAACTCTGTAAAACTGTGCTCTATAAGCTTGCAGGATGTTTTAATTTCCCCTGCAACAGTAGTGATGCTGCTGGAATGTCATGTGTAAGGACTGAATAACAGATCTTAAAGCATGAGCCTCTGCTGATTAAACTAATGGAACGAAAGCATTTGTTTGGAGCAGTAGAAAACTCAAACATTCTATGTACGCCAGCCACTAGACTCACATGGTGTTCCATACACCTCCTCAGCAAACATGCTTCTTCTCCTGGGTTTTTGTCCCTAACAAACTCCATTTGCAGGCTTAAGATTTCGGCCATGTGTGTTGGTCATGCCTGCTATAAGCATGAAAAAAATGTAGCACAACTTGAACTGGTTGGAGAATGGAATTTCCCCTCTGTGGGAAATTCAGATATTTCAAAATTTGTTGTCACTCTGAATCAGAACAGAAAGTTGGAATTTTGACATTTTTCTCAGTGTGGAAATTCTGAAAAATTTTAATGTGAAACATTGAACGGTTGTCTTTCGGTAATATCAGATTGTTTTGTGCAGATAATGTTGACATATGATATTTTTATCTTAAATATGTGTCTGTAAAATGTGAACAATAATATATAGTTCAAATCATTCTACCATAAAAGTTAATACAAAATGAAACAAAACAGTAAAGTCCAAATGAAACATTTCAAGGTTATCAGCATGAAACAAGATTTAAAACAATTCATTTTAACGTTTTTCCATTGAAAGTTTCGTCAAAATCAACATGTTCCCATGAAACTTTTTGACTGCTTTTTCCAACAGAAAACCGTTCCATCCAATCTTTATCAACTAGCCCTCACTGCAACGAAGCTACCGTACAACCAAGGACCTGATACCTACCTTCCAAAGTGGAACGAATGTAGAGTATAAAATTCAGCACAGATCGGCTCAATGTCCTTCCGTTAAACATTCACTTACTTGTTCTTAAAATCCTCTACAAGGTCCTGCGTGTTCTTCAGTTCTCCCTCCATCCTCCCTCTTTCATTTAATAGGTTGTTCAGCTGCTTCCTCAGGTTGTTGATATAAGACTCAAAGAGGGGGTCGAGGTTATACTTGTTGGAATTGGATTTTTGACCCTGCTCCTGCAACAGGGTCCACTTGGTTTCAAGCACCTTGTTCTGCTGCTCCAGGAAGCGGACCTGAATCCCAACAGGCAAAAGATATTCAATGGAAGAGATTCGCAAACAGGTTGACACCTGAGATTCAGTAACTTGGCAGTTCAGGGGACAAGACAAGAGAGGACGTATTAAATTAACTCCTACATGTTCTCAAAAACAACGGGCCAAATCCTCAGGGTCTCTCACATTAATGTAGTCTTTAGCCAAGCAAATCTTGCATTGACTAGCTCAATTCCTAAGGCAGGCTGATATATTAGCTAGGACAATATAGACTGGGACTCAAGAGATCTGGATTTTATTCCTATCGCTGACCATCTGTGTGACTTCTGTGCCTCAGTTTCCTCATCTTTGTAGGTGGCTTAATGATATTTAACTTCCTCTGTCGCTAAGTATTGGCTTACTCCAGTTTTTCTTCCTTTAGGCTCAGTCTTGACTCAGGTGTAGTCCATTTAATGACCTTTTCCTGAGTAAGCCCAAGTAAGGACCTCAATACAGAAACATGGCGTTGTACTTAAATAGTGACTGAGAGAAAACTGACTCAGCTTGTGGTCAAGCATTAGCAGAAAAGTGAGCGTTAGAGGAAATGCCCCAATTAGAGATAAATAACATTTGTCACTGACATTTCAAATTGTGTCCCCAAAACGGATTACAAATATTAATGAAATAGTAGTGAATTTTGCAATCTATATTTCATGTGTTCCCTCTTTCTGTGTGTGTTCAGGGCCACCCAGGGGGGAGGACAAGTGGGGCAATTTGCCCCAGGCCCTAGGCTCCGCAGGGGCCCCCATGAGAATATAATATTCTAGAGTATTGCAACTTTTTTTTATGGAAAGGGCCCCGAAATTGCTTTGCCTCAGGCCCCTTGAATCCTCTAGGCAGCCCTGTGTGCATTTGAGAGTCAAGCAAATCAAGTCCCTGTCTGTTCAGTTTCCAGTGTTAACCACTGAGAAATCTGGATTCTCGTAGCTATTTAGAAGCACATTCATTTACTGGGAGATTTGAATCAATCAGTGCAAAGAGGAAACATTTGCCGGGTGAGAGACTTATTAACTCATGGGTTTTTGTACATGTCCAAATATGAAAACATGCCTTTTCCGTTCCTTTCCACCTATCTGCCTTTTCCCACAGCATTCCCATCACGGAGTTTCTGATAAACTCTCACCTTGTCAATGAAAGAAGCAAATTTGTTGTTGAGACTCTTAATCTGCTCCTTCTCCTCTTTTCGCACCTGTTGGATGTTTGGGTCAATCTCCAGGTTCAGTGGCGCCAGAAGACTTTGGTTGATGGTCACTTCTTGGATGGTACCCATGCCAGGTGAATTGCCACCACCAAATCCTGCTGGACCTCTACCACCACCAAAGCCTCCCCCACCACCAAAACCAAGCCCATTGCCACAGAAGCCAAATCCACTCCCAGGGGCTCCACCACCAATATTGAGCCCACCACCGCCAGCTCCCCCGCCAAAGCTAGATCCTCCACCATGACCTCCGCCGCCAAGACCAAAGCCACCACCAGCTCCACCCCCAAATCCACTCCGGAGGTTGCTCCCACCACTGATGGAAATTGTCTTAGTGCCCCCTAGGTTATAGAGGCTCCTGCTGCCAAAACTGCCTCCTCCGCCAAGCCTTCCGAAACCTCTGCCGCCTCTTGACACGGTGAACGAACTGAAGCTGGCTCTGTGGCTACTTGGAACCACAGCAGACACTGTGCTGAAGCCCTTGCTCCCACCTCCACTTCGGATGCTGCCGGATTGCCAGCTCATCGTGGCGGGAGATATTAGCGCTGCTGCGGGAAAGGAGCGGAGTTGGCAAGCGGTGCCTTCTGGTGAATACCCCTCCGGAGACGTGCCCCTTTTATCCTTTCAGGGATCTGGGCTGGGTTGCCTGGAAGTGAAGTGATCAGTTGAGTGCCTTAATGGTTTTGACATTCTTGGCAGGCAGGTGTCGAAATGAACTTGTTAAACGCTCACTGAACTCAAACGCTCCCCTGGAACTAATGGGAGTCTGCATCGCTGATCGGCTTCGACCCAGGACCAGGGTTATCTAACGCCTCATTTTCCAGCAGTGAGTGCTCAAACACGGAGCTTTGCTTTCAGAGGCGAATCGTTTTTATTTTCCTGCTGCAAAACAAGGGTGTTTCAATATGAATGTGCCCCGAACTACAAGCCATGTTTTGAGAACCAATTTCAGAACCAATTGGCACTCTTATCTGAGTCAGCGATGGTTGTTCATTGGTTTCACACACCTCCAGGTGGCAATTGTCCAAAGCTTTTCAGTTACTATGCTCTATGCTGTAACATTGCAAGGTGCTAAAAACCCCACTCTCAAGTGACAGCCCTTACCACAAATAATGCAGGTGGAAATTGCAGGACCAGATGAAGCTGGTCTTCTACTGGCTTTCACTGACGCAGACAGTAAGCTGAAGCCCCAAGGTAAATGAATGCACTCAGGAACAGAGGTGGATGGAATACATCAATTTCCAGAATTATCCATCTGGTATCTTACCAAAAACTTGTCTGAATTAATTAGAATGAAAGTCAGTGGTGTTTATATCCTATTAGTGCCTTTTAAAAATCTCCTGCTTACTAATGCTGGACAAAAATTTCACAAGGATTCTTGGCCTGTAGGCATAGAACAGCTGTTTGGCAGCTGCACTGGCCTGCTGATCATTGACAAGGACAGCTCTATTTAGGGGCCATGATTTGTGCAATCCTCAAATGGATTGCTCCTATGGTAGTGTGGTTTAGTGGCTAGAGCAGGATTGGCACTCAGGAGACCTGGAGTCTCTTCCTGGATTGGCCACTGGGTGCCCATGGCAAGTGACTTTGTCACTCCGTGCCTCAGTTTCCCCATCTGTAAACATAGATGTGACTAAGGATCATGCTCTCCTTTGTAAACCGCTTTGAGACCTATGGATGAAAAACATGATAGAAAAGCCAGGTATTGTTATTATTACATCCATACTCTCACAATAAGCTGTTTGAGGAAGGGACTGTCTTTTTCTTCTGGGGTCGTACAGCACCTTGCACATAAGAACATAAGAACAGCCGTACTGGGTCAGACCAAAGGTCCATCTATCTACCGACAGTGGCCAATGCCAGGTGCCCCAGAGGGAGTGACACTAACAGGCAATGATCAACTGATCTCTCTCCTGCCATCCATCTCCATCCTCTGATGAACAGAGGCTAGGGACACCATTCTTTACCCTTCCTGGCTAATAGCCATTTATGGACTAAGCCACCATGAATTTATCCAGTTCTCTTTTAAACATTGTTATAGTCCCAGCCTTCACAACCTCCTCAGGCAAGGAGTTCCACAAGTTGACTGTGCACTGTGTGAAGAAGAACTTCTTTCTGTTTGTTTTAAACCTGCTACCTATTAATTTCATTTGGTGACCCCTAGTTCTTGTATTATGGGAATAAGTAAATAACTTTTCCTTATCCACTTTCTTTACATCACTCATGATTTTATATACCTCTATCATATCCCCACTTAGTCTCCTCTTTTTCAAGCTGAAGAGTCCTAGCCTCTTTACTCTTTCCTCGTATGGGACCCTCTCCAAACCCCTAATCATTTTAGTTGCCCTTTTCTGAACCTTTTCTAGTGCCAGTATATCTTTTTTGAGGTGAGGAGACCACATCTGTACACAGTATTCGAGATGTGGGCGTACCATGGATTTATATAAGGGCAATAATATATTCTCAGTCTTATTCTCTATCCCCTTTTTAATGATTCCTAACATCTTGTTTGCTTTTTTGACCGCCTCTGCACACTGCGTGGACATCTTCAGAGAACTATTCATGATGACACCAAGATCTTTTTCCTGACTCGTTGTAGCTAAATTAGCCCCCATCATATTGTATGTATAGTTGGGGTTATTTTTTCCAATGGGGCCCTGATCCATGACTGGGGCACCTGGACACTACAGCAGTAAAATTAATAATAATAGTAATGATACATTCAGGAGAAGCATTTGGTCCAGAACCTGAAATCCTTACTCTTTCGGTACGGAGGGCTTACTTTAGGGTTGCCAACCCTCCAGGATTGGCCTAGAGTCTCCAGGAATTAAAGATTAATATTTAATTGAAGATTATGTCATGTGATGAAATCTCCAGGAACACATGCAACCAAAAATGGCCACCCTAGCTTACTTCGATAAACTCCCAAGGGGATCCCAGTTAAGCTCTCTAAGTTCAGAATTCCTGAAGACAAGATACCACAAAGGTCCATGAAAAGGTCAGAAAGAAATGAACATTTTTAATTTGATTCAACATTTTTCAATGGAAAATTTCACGTCAGTAGGAACAAAACAAAACAAAAACACTATCCTGTCCCCCCCACCACACACACACATTTTTTCCCCACAATAAAGAAAGCAAATATCTGAGAGGGTTTATTTCCTCGACTGAAAATAAATGAAACCAAAAAATTTCCAAATGGCAATTTTTTGTGAAAATGTCCAGTTGCTCTAAAATGCCTTTTCTCTGAAAAAAGAATTGTGTTGGAATTTTTTCCCACCAGCTTCATGTGGAATTACATTAATTATATATTCATTTTAAGAAATGATAAAATAAAATAAAATAATAATAATAGGTTGCACATCAGCCTAAATTTTTCAGGTTTGGGGGTTTCATTTTTGTGACAAAAATTGAAACTTTCCACTGCAAATCTCCACGGAAACAAAGACGTTTAGCTTTAGCTGAAATTTTCCATGAGGAAAAATATTCCGACCAGTTCTACATCTAGTTATTGGGCATTTTTCTTACATGAGCCCCTGATACAACAGAATGTCCAAAGCCTGCAATGCATTTGTATGCAACAGTCACCACGAGCTAAATTCTGCACGGCTCTGCTCTTCTCGTGGCCTTGGAGGTTTGAGATTGTTTCTTTATTTCATCTCTGAACGAGTCACATGGTCCTGCAATTGCTTCACAAACAGAACTGCCCAATGAAGAGAATGGCTGTCATGTTTGGATATGTTTCATCAGGACCAATGAGAAGCAAGAATCTCCTATGTCTTCTCTGGGGGAGCTCTATGCATGTAGCAATTGCACAACCACGTGATTTGTTCAAAGATCTGGAGGCAGGAGAAAAGCAGAGAACTAAACAGACTGATTGCCAGAACCAGAGCCAATCAGGAGGAAAGGGGGTAGGAGGACCATTTGACCTGGGCCTCAAGCTCAAAAGGGGCCTCAGATGTAGACGTTGCTGAGAGGGCTGGCCAGAACTGCCCCCTTCCCTTTGTACTCTGTGGGTATGTCTACACTGCACCTGGGACTGAACCTCCCAGCCCGAGTCCACAGCCTTGTTCTAGCAGGCCTTGAGCTAGCAGTACACACTAAAAACACTGTGCAGATAGTGCTCTGAGGTCGCGACTCTGAGGGAGGTAGACCTGAGAACCTGAGATTCAGCCCATGACCTCAGTAGAGTTACACCCAGGATCCAGGTGGCCCTGTGCGTTTGAGGAACTGGGCTTGATTACATGGGAAACCAGAGATGAACGGAGTGCTTTGATGGGCTTGGTTTGCCTGGGAGCAATATGAGAAAGTCTTTATACTCTGCTAAATAAGACAAACACTACACACCTATTTAATAGAGCTCCTCAGCGTTTCACTCCACTGATACTCAGATGTCTTTCTGACCGGCTTGTATGCAGCAAATAGAAATTAATCACATCGTTCCAGTGTTTGCCAAAAAAACGTTTCACCCAGTTTGTTTTTCACAGGGAGAGAACCAGCTGCAGTACTTTAAAGCAAAGATGTAACCTGCGGATCTGGCAACGATATAAAGTATTTTACACACAGAGAAACAGAGTGGGGATGGACTAGGTGACCTCTTGAGGTCCCATCCAACTCTACTTTTCTATGATCCTACATGAACCAAATTTTACTCAAGCAAAAATGAGCCAACACTGAATCAAAAGTGGGTTGCGCATGTCGACATTGTGAATTTGCTGTTTTGAGTCAAACACACTTTAACAAACTTGTTTGTAAGAAGATCCGCCCCCAACTCGATAGTATTTTAAAGCTCTGTTTGAGCAGGCTGATCCGCAAGGCCTTGATCGTGCAAGCACTTCCGCGTGTGTTTAGTGTGAAGCACGTGACTGTTCCACTGACACTGGAAGTTAAGCCTCGGCATAAGTGTTTGCAGGACTGGGGCCTAATGCACATTGACCTGGTTTCTCTGGCAGAAAAAGCACTTAACTACATGCTTACGTCCTACTCAAATCAATGGGAGATGCATGCTTAACGCTGAGCATAGAAAGAACTTAAATGCTTTGCTGAATGAAGATGGACTGCTGCTTTGAAGAGACATCAAGTAAAATGAACAAATTCTTGCCAGTGCAGTCAAATTAGGACAGTAAAAGTTTGACCACAGAAATCTAGCTTCTAGCTGCAGGGCCAGATTCCCAGCTAATGTAAAAGTCCATGGAAGGAATTTTGGGCCCGATTTATACCATTTGAGGTCTTGCCCAAAGTTGGAACACATTGACTAGTCCAAGTAATATACGAAATACAACCACCAAGAGCTAGAGGAGCATCAGATTGTCTTCGTGCTGTCTTAATCCCGGTGAAGGAGAATTGCCCTAAAGCTGATGAACAACTTCAGCTCCGATGTGAATTATGAAAAAAATCTAATGAGATTAAGGGTGTGGCCTAGCCCAACAAGAGCAAGGACACTTTCCGTTCAGGTTCCCACACTATCCCTCATTCGGTCTATTGTGCATGAGGTATGCAAGTAATGCAAGGGGTGGGAAAAAGGCATGATTCTCTTCCTTGACTCTCCCTCATCCAGTTCATCTGTGTGTAGAGAAGGCAGCTATGGAAGGGTTCTACAGGGAACTGCCTGTCCAGGGCCAAATTTGCTGTCAGTCACACCCCTGTCAATCTGGATCTGCTCTGTTGGATTCAATGGAGTGACAATAGTATAAATCCAAAGTGCTGAAGAGCAGAATTTGGCCCTCAGTGTGCACTGGGTGTATGCAGTGCACTGGGTGGGTGCACTGGGTGTATTTGGCCCTCAGTGTGCACTGGGTGTATGCAGTATGTAAGCTGGTGTAAATCAACCTGGTGCTGTTGCAAATAATCCAGCCCATGCTCTCTGCAGTTGCCCCATGGAAGTTCCATCCACTGGGCTAATGTTACGAGCTCCAGATAATTCAATAATGGCTTCAAAAGGGTCCCATCTGTGTTCCACATCCAGGTATGAGATTGATGGGCCAGACACCCACATTTTCAAAAACTGCCTTTAATTTTGAGTGCTAAAACTTAATATACCCTGGGCCTGATTTTTCAGACAAATTCACCATTCACAACCCCAGCTGGAGTCAGTGGGACACAGAGGCCCCCAAATTCCACTGGAGAGATGAAGTGACTTGACCAAGATCATCCAGAAAATCTGTGACAGATCAAGAAATTGAACCCAAACCTCTCATAGAATATGAGGGTTGGTAGGGACCTCAGCAGGTCATCTAGTCCAACCCCCTGCTCAATCCCCAGAGAGATTTTTACCCCAGTTCCATAAATGGCCCCCTCAAGGATTGAACTCACAACCCTGGGTTTAGGTCAATGCTCAAACCACTCAGACCCCTAGTCTAGTGTCTGTGAAATCTAATCTCCTTTGACCTGCCACAATGGTCCCTTCTGACCTTGGACTCGATGAATTATGTCCTCCCTCCCCCATGATGCAATACATAATAGACAAGGAGTCTAACGTTACAGCACCTCTTCACCTGCAAATGTATTCAGTGAAATGTACCCAAAAATTGGTAGGAAGGAACTATTTCACAGTTCACAAAGGCTTCCCCCAGAAAGTTTATGCTCCATGTAAGCCCTCAAAATAGGGCTTAAGTGGTGCATGGACCTTGCACAGGCCCTCTGTATAGTCCAAATTTCACCTTAGAAGGAGAATTCGACCACAAGTGGAAAGTTCTCTGCATGTAATTGAAGGGATGGACAGCATTCCAATCAATTAATGTAAACACAGGGATAATTTCAGGTTATAGTCAGTCTGGCTATTAGCATATGGCTGTTTTCCCAGACTTCATCAGATCCTCCGGAGCTATTCTGATTCACATGGAGGAGTGTCTCATTTCCATGTCGTGGCAATTACATTTTGGGCCACGAGGCTAAGTCCACAGCAAAGTTTTTTACGTGATTTGGAAGGAGGCCCAGGAGAAAGAAACAGGAAGTTTAGGGAAATACCCTCTATATCTCATGTTTCCAAGCCACTAAACAGCATAACTAATCACAGGAAAATTCACATTGGCACTTAACTGGGGCATAGAACTGCTTAAGTCCTTTTGCAGGACATATATGGAATTCCCATAGGGTGGAGGCCTTGTGCTGATAACTCTGAACATAGATGAATTTCACCTGAAATCAGTTCATTTGACCTGCGTTTCTTTACAGGAGTATGAAGACATGATAACGAATGCATATGTCCCAATTTTCAACTGGACTATAGCAGACAGATTTATTTATTCAGATTGTTTTTTCAATTTTTTTTAACAGAATCCCATTGTTTTTCTTTTGATTCAATTGTCACATTGACCCTGAAGTTCTGCACAGGACTTTTTCTGCAGAGAGAGATTGTGCCAACATTCCCCCCTGTAATTTACAGGATGAGTGAGCTGGATCTTACTTAGGTGCTTTGTAGATGCTGGAAAATATGTTCTGTGCCACCATTAAGCACCTGAAGGTGGCGCAGAGATTTGTTTATGTGGGAAAACTCATCCGTGGCTTTAGTTCCATTGACTTTAATGCGAACTGAAGTGGTTGATTCCATAAAATAGGATTTCCCAAAGCACTGATCCGGGCTAGGCAGCTGGTGAGGTCATGGAAGATAGGTAGACCTTTACAATGTATTATGATGTTGCAACTGGTTGGGAAATTACCTTCCCCTAAGAATATTTTGAAGAACAGGCTTTTTTGGCTGGATTCTCATTGAAAACCTCAAAACTAAACACTTGTGATGAAAACAAACTTTTTCATGAACAACTTCTGGTTCATCAAAAAGTGGCAGCGGGCTGAGGAAGACAATATTCCCAAAGTCAAATTTTCAAAAATAATGAGTCAGGCCCAGAGCGAGTGCAAGGATGTTTTGCGCCCTAGGTGAAATTTCCACTTTGCATGCCCCCCGAGCCCTGTGGCAGCTCTCCACCCCCACCCCGCAGCAGCCCCCCCCCCCGCCACAGCAGCTCCCCCTGGCCTGGGGAGCCGTGCAGCAGCTCCCCGCCCCAGCTCACCTCTGCTCTGCCGCCTCCACGACCACGCCATCGCCGGTCCACTTCTCCCACCTCCCAGGCTTGCGGTGCCAATCAGCTGTTTGGTGCTGCAAGCCTGGGAGGGAGAGAATCAGAGCAGGGCAGTGTGCTCAGGGAAGGAGGCGGAGCAGAGGTGAGCTGGGGCTAGGAGTTCCCCTGCATGCTGCCCCTCCCCCTTACTTGGTGCAGGCGGCCCTCCCTGCACCCCCTTGCCCCAGCTCCCTCCGCCTAAATAATGACGATGACCGGGGCTGCCGAAGATCCGGCTGCTGCAGTCGCCACCGAAGGGTCCAAAATGCCACCCCCTCAATGCTAGTGCGCTAGGCGACCGCTTAGGTCGCCTAATGGGTTGCACTGGCCCTGGTCAGGCCCTAAAAACCATAGTTTTTTAAAAATAATAAATTTAGGCTTCTCTGCTAGTTTCTAAACCTTTAAGGTGCACCCATTTCACATTACCAGGCTATTCTCTGCAACCAAAAGGGCTAGAAATGTAGTGGTTTTAAAAAAAAATAAAAGCTGGGATTCACAATCATATGACTCCAGGAAGTGGGGCTCTAAGAAACATACCAAATATCGTGAGACTTGAGTTCGAACCACAAGAGTTGGCAATGCTGAAAATAGTTTGACAGCAAACTTTGGAGCAGCTCGTCTCTTTCATTTCCCTAAGGGTGAGACTCAGCTTTCAAAAGGTTGGGGAAGGTACTGGTGTATGCTACACTTATATTGCATACTTGCTGACTGCCAAATTTGTGCAAGTTGTATTATTTCTAATTTGCATTCACTTTACACCTGGACATGCACTTTATACCTGGCTTTTTCAAACTGTGGGTCCAGGCCTCACTGGTGGGGGCTGCTTGGTCTCTGAGCCAGGCCTGAATTTTACTCTTTATTCTCTGTTAGGTTCCCCCAGTCAGTTTGTTCCAGCTAAACAACTACTGCCTCCCTCACACATCCAGCAGGAATTCTGCTGCAGTGACTTTCCTGGCCACTAGGGGCAGCTGTAGGTCTTCCCTTTAGAGCAGGACTAGCTGTAACATCTTCTCCTCCGCTCTCAATGCTCCCTCTGCTGGTGCCCAACCAGCCTGGAGCTGCCAGTGGAAAGCGAGTAGGAGGGGGAAGGGGCAGCAGCCAACCACTCAAAGGCCTGGCTGCCAAGCAGGGGAAGAGGTAGATTGGTGGGAATAGGCGCCCCAAGGAGAAACTGGCTGCGGGGGAAGGAGTTGCCTTTGGAGACTCTTTCCCACCTTTCGTTCTGATCCTCCCATCCTGTCCCCGTCCTCCTCTAGCCCCTGTTACAACCACCTCTCTCCTCACAGTGCCTCAGTCTCCTCATATTGGCCTTCTCCTGCATTCCCTATCTCATTGCCATCCACCTCGGCACACTATCCTCTCAGCCTCCCCTCCCCATCCCACGTCCCTGTTCCCTCTCGGAGTCCCATACAACCTTTGTCCCCACGTGCTGTACCATTGACCTTTTTTCACTCCTTCTCTTTCCCCAAGGGATATTTTGCAGGCTGCTCTCTAGTTTCAGAGTTTTTTAGTCTTTCTCCAGCTGGATGAGTCATGTACACACAGAAATGAGCTCAGCTAACACACTGCGATGCGCACGGTAAAGGCTGTTATAGCTGTGGGTACATCATTACTTCATGAATAGTCTAACTCTGTGAATATCATCTCCAGCACATGGGAAGTGGGACCTGACTTCATTTGCTTTGATACAAGTGGAGCTTCTTTCTGCCCTGCTGAATCTGGCCCTGTAGCTTTAGCACTGTGTGTAGGAGCCATAAGGTCTGAAGTCAAGAGCTGGGTGAACTAAGGGTGCTTTAGCACTGTGCACTCCAGACAAATTTCATGGGGGAGAGAGACCCTGATTGTTGTAATGCCTGGGTGCTTTCCAAGAATAACAGAATACCAGGTATATTAATGTATCTTTTCCCCCTCACAATGATAATGTGGCAATCACATGGATTTTTCTGCTCTCTAATTTGCTTCAGGACATTCCCAAAGATTTCTGAGCCCAAACTCATCCATTTGCATCTGATTCATCATTCATTCTTGGTTAGACTTGGCATCTCCAGGTTCCCTTATCATTTTGTTCATCGGTGTTGCAAGAATAATTATTATGCAAGCACATATTTGCTTTTTTTGGAATGGGTTGTACTCTGAGCTTGAGTCCACAGTTGGAGAAATAGGGTTTGTCTGCACGGCATGGCAAAGCAGACCAAAGGGGTGAGATATATAGAGCACTCTAATGCGTTGCACTCTACCTAATGTGCCAGGGAACAACACTGAAGTCACCAAAGGAACATTCATCTTTGAGAATCTCATCAGCTTGTTTCAACTCTGAAAGCTCTTATTCCTTGCCTGCTTCTCACCCACAGGGCACACTGCTATCCTTTCTAAAGGATATGATGCCCCTGGACCCCTTCATCTAATCCACCATGACTATCCAGGCAAGATCCTGGTGTTGTGGAAAATTAACCACACCATTGATTTTGGATCAGACAGCCTGAGGCTCCTTTATTTTATACGAGCAAGGGAGTCAGTATGGCCCCATGCAAGGTGGAAAGCTGCTGTGCCCTCCTTAAATTTTAGCTAGCTTATAAAGATTAAAACCACAGACAAATTACACATACGTCTATATTAATTACCTTATTTGGAATACATTGCAAAATTAACATAGGATAAAAGCAAAAACAAGTGTCTCGCCCACTAGGGCCCCCCCCCCCCGTTACTCACTGTCTGTTCTTTTGTGGTCAGTGACCTTTCTAACACATAAGCCTGGCCATTGAAAATTATGCTACTTGGGGTCTTTATCACTCTGCCCTCTGGTGCCCTTTATATACACAAAGCCATTGTTCCATTTTGGAAACTTTCCACTGTGACTCCTTTTACCCCTTGACACACAGAAGCAACTTTCCATCACTCTTTCATCACTCTGTCCCCCTTCTCTCTGCCCCTTATACACAGAGACAAGCTGAACCAAAGTTCAACACAGCCTAGAAACAAGCTTATCCAAAGTTTAGGCCTAAAAGTTGTAATCCTACCATATTTTCCCTCACACTGGAAAGGCTTCTGTGACACAGTAGGGAGTTGGGTGGATTGCCCCAGGAATGTCGTTTAGTTTTACTGGGACTGTCTGCATGGGGAATGGGAGAGCAGGAGATGACTTTAGGTGAGGGACGGTACCTGAGCCTGTAACCTGAGCCAGGAAGGGGGGTGGGGAGAGTCGACACCTTTGCCCCGGAAACTGGACAAAGGGAGAGGAGGAGAGAAGGAGGGGGAGAGAGCCGGCTGGAGGGGGTTTTGGTTTCAGTTTTAGACTGGCTGGGAAGAGACAGGGAACCCCAAGTCTGGGGTCTAAGATCCTTGCCCCCTGGCTGAGGAGTCCTGGTTGTACCTACAAGCCCTGCTTGGGACTGTGTTCCTGTCGTCTAAAAAACCTTCTGTTTTACTGGCTGGCTGAGAGTCACGGTGAATCGCAGAAAGTGTGGGGTACAGGGCCCTGACTCCCCCACACTCCGCGACAGCTTCACAATTAACTGTAGAAACAAAACCCCATTCAAATGTCTGAACTGCCTATTCTCCTTGCAGATAGTCTTCAGCTGTTGGTGTGAATCACAGGAGCACAAGTAGCAAGCATACAAAGGCCAAGTGGCCTCCTGAACAGGATTCAGAGACCTTTGTTCTAACACTGACCTACCGCATGACCTTGAGCAAGTCGCTGTGGCATTTTTTCCTCACTGTTATTTTTTTCCTGCCTTGTCTGTTTAGGTCGGAAGCTTCTCTAGGCAGGGACCATCTCTGTGCCTAGCATAACAGGGGCCCTGCTGTTGTTTGGAGCACCTCAGGGTTACTGTGAATCTAAGTTCTTTTAATTGGAAACCAGCTCAGGTCAACCTGAACAATAGCACTGTGGCAACATTCAGACTAGAATAAGACATCCCAATCACATAGTTCCTCCACTCACCAAGCCAAAGGACCTCGGCTGGACCTCAAGATCTGTACTCGTCAGGGATACGACTACAACATGGGCTGTCATGCCTAATGGTCGGAGCCCTGGGGATGGTCAGGCCTGGAGGTTAGAGAGGAGCTGAGCTGGAGTCCAGAATCAAGGTGATGAGACACCCAGGGGAGCAGAGTCAAGGTGTACGGGCCAGGGATCAATGTCAGAGCCAAGGGGTGAGTTGGAGATGTGGTCAGGCCAAAGCCAAGGCCAAGGCCATCAAGGATGTAGGAAGGCAAGGCTTGTAAAGGGGACAACAGCAGGCACAGGGAACAGCTGTGGACATGAAACAGGTTGAGCTGCTGGCCAGCTATGGCAGTGGTTGGGTCAAGTAGTAAACTAGCTCCACCCTTCCACCAGTCAGGAAATGCAATCACTCACGAAGCCCCTGCCAACATTGGCTGTGTCCAGTTTGTTGCTAGAAGACTGACCCTGCGGCCACTGGCTCCCTGGCAGGACTATACACACCAAATCAATCCCATTCAAGCCAAGGGATGAAAGATCTGCCCTACCTGTTTCTTTGCGTGTCCCATTCTCGCACGGCAGCCTCTGGATCGGCCGGGCTCAGCTCTGCAATCTCCTGTGGGTTGGTTCTCGGGTCATTGCACGGCTGACCCCTCTTGTTCTGCAACTCCTGCCTCTAAAATCCAGAAGCAAGAAGATTGCTGTAAGGGAATATCCATTGCCTCGAAGATGGGTGGAAAGGAACCCTGTTGTCTGCTGATGCGCTGGGCATGGATGACTGATGGGCTAACCTGATTAACAGGTTCTGATCGGAAAGGACTGAGAAGTTGTCCCCACTACGGTTCCTAGAGCAGCTCCAGTTGTGCTGCGGTGCAAAGAATCCTGGGATACCCCCTCCCAAGGCAATCACAGCACCACCCCTGAGCACCAGATGTGCCAGTGTGGATTCGGGGGAGCGGCATTTGGTGCATGTAGGACCCTGCAGGGTGGACTGCTGGGGTGGGCTTGCTTGGCTTCTGTTCTCAAGCCTGTGAGCCAGGATGTGAGTGCACCCAGCAGTGTAGACACAGTGGGTATGTCTACACTGTAATAAAACACCCATGGCTGGCCCATGTCAGCCTTGCAGGGTGCAGTCTGCAAGGCTGTAAAAGTGTAGTGCAGACATCCAGGCGTAGGCTGGAGCTTGGGGTCTGGGTCCCTCGCCCTGCTTTCCCCAGCGATTCACAAACCAGGGGAAGATAAGTGGAGGAACGCCTACCTCATATGTTCGGCTTGATCTGGTAGGCATGCTCAGAGGTCCACACTAAAGGGATGATGGTGGATGAGGTCTCCTTCAGTCCAGTGGCCAGAGTACCCACCTAGGAGGTGGGAGAACTGTGGTTCAAGGTCCCCCCTCTCAGAGGTGTTGCATAGGAGACATGTGTCCCCCTCCTGCTAGATTTGCTTCTTGGCTTGTACTGAGCACGCTCAGTAACACTGCTGAAGCTGGTTCTCTTCACTTCTGCCCCCACAATATCGGCAGGCGTGGGTCATCTCTGCTTGTTGAAGAGAAGGCATTGGAACAGGGCTCTTCCCCAGGCTATATGGAGTTGTTCTCACTCATTTTCTGGCCTCGTTAATGATTAAATTAAAGCAGAACAGCTTCAACAGGTGAGATTGAGAAGCACCCAGTTCAGAATATCCCAAAGCCTAACCTCTCTGACAGGCTCTAGATCCCTCCACAAATCCTTTCTCCTCATCAGGCAGAAGGCAGACTTGAATCAGGCTCTCCCACATCCCAGCTGAGTATCCTAACCACTGGGCTAATGGGAAGTCCCCCCCCCACCCAAACTCCCCCTCCGTTTTGTGTGGAATTGAGCAGGTGCCTAACTATCTTGCAAAAAATGGCTTAGATGCCTGATTCCAGGCTCCCTGCAGCCTGGACATAAGCACCTATCTCTGACAGAGGGGCAGGGCTTAGGACATACCCCTCTGGTCGGCATCACTTGTTGGTTAGCCTAGGCAACTCCCAACCTAGTATGCTGTCTTTTGTGGCTCCCGTTCCTAGGTGCCTAGCTCATTTATTGCATAGGGAGCTGGGCACCTCTCTCAAGCTTTGTGGATCATGTGGTTCCAGTGATTTACTAGGCACTGAAAAGTTAGGCGTTGCAACATATAAGTTCCCTTGTGGATCTGGGCCGTAGGATCTCAAGGGAGATTTTCTAAGAGACTTCTAACTCCCATTAGCTTTTAATGGGTGCCTCTGAAAATCTTCTCCAAAGTCTCACTGAAAGTCAGACTCCTTACCATACAAGTGCTCTTGAAAATTTTATCCCCTAGTTACAAAATGACCACATCACAGGGTCTGCTCAGGTTTCCACCCTCTCGTGCCTGTGCCGGCTGGTTAAAAAAAGAACCCTCACGCCTTCTTCGGTGCTTCATCCATGTGTCTTTATTTACAGGGCACCAGTGTAGTCCCTTGTCTTCCCCCAAAAGCTATCCCCAGTCAGACCCTTCCCAAGGCCTCCTGGCCCATGAGACTCCTTTCCTTCAGCAAGGAGACAGAGATGCAACCTTCCTATCCCCTCCCAGGCTAACCTCCTGACTGAGCTTTCCCCACAGCTTTTATAGCCACGCCTGTCCTCAGCCCAGCTGTTAATGCAGTGAGCCAGTCCTCGTTAGGACCTGCAGCTGGGCTCGCTGCTAATTGCCTGGGTCCCCGCACCTGGCCTCTCTACCAGAAAGCAGGGCTTAGCCAGCATTTTAGCAGAGCTTTCAAAGGAGTTTTACTCCAGCCTTGCCCAGTCCCATTTGGGATTTTCTGTTTGGCCCTGAGCATCTATTAGCTCACAGACTTTAGACTTTAAGGTCAGAAGGGACCATTATGATCATCTAGTCTGACCTCCTGCACAACGCAGGCCACAGAATTTCACCCACTCGCTCCTGTAACAAACCCCTAACCTAGGTCTGAGTTATTGAAGTCCTCAAATCGTGGTTTAAAGACCTCAAGGTGCAGAGAATCCTCCAGCAAGTGCCCCGTGCTGCAGAGGAAGGCGAAAAACCTCCAGGGCCTCTTTGAAACCTCAGAGGGAGAGAAAAAACAACCCTTCAGAAACAAAGCTTGAATTATGCGTTCAGTTTATTGGAGATACAGTAGAGCGTTTAGAGTGCTCAATTATAAGCCGAGGACAGTCAGCGGTGTTCCAATTGTATATACAGAAAAAGCACAAGACCTTTCCAGCCAATATACACACAGGAATAACAACGCAGACGTTTAACTGCAGATGAATCAAACAGATGCTTATCTCTGGTGTAATTACATTGAGTTTTAGCAAAGGTCACTGAGTGGATGCAGCAAATGGAATGGCAGTGATTATGCAAACTGATCAAAACCAGCTAACCCTCACCAAAAAAAAAGCAACACGAAACTGCTTCCTGATGTCCTAAGAGAAGCTAAGTGATATCTGCAGTCTGATCTCGAATGGTTAATGCTTCCCCGTCTGAAATGCTTCACCATAGGATGAGGAAAATTCTGGGTCCTAATGCTTTGTGATCCCCAGTGTAGCTAATGCAAGAAAACCCAGAGGGAGAAGGGCAAAATTATCAGGCAAAGGAGCCTGATTTAATAGCCAAGATAATGCCTATAGACAGCCACAGACTCACTGAACGAAAAAGATAGTATAATCCTCTAGGACTAGCACCGCGTAAAGCTTCTCGAAAAGGGGCATTTAGAAGAATGTGGTTTCTAAACATACGAATTGCATTGGACACAGGTTTTTCTTTAACATGTGGTTATTGTCATTGACAGATTTTGTGATTCATGTGGCTGTCAGAAGGCAGGAAATATTTTTCATTCCAGTGAAGGAGACTTTTGCGTTTGAACTTCTATCGGATGATCCTTCTGCTTGAAGAGCTGACTGATACCATGCGCGTACCCGAGCTGTATGCTCCTCCACTTCCACTGCTGCCTACACCTCCGCTGCTATAAACTCCACCTCCAGAGCTTCCTACCCCTCCACTGCTATAAACTCCACCCCCAGAGCTTCCTACCCCTCCAGAGCTATAATGTTCCACTGAAGAATGAACCCCACTTGCACTGCCAGAGCTCCCTACTGCATCTCCAGAGGAGGCTACATCTCCAGAGCTGCAAACTCCACCCGCAGAACTGACTCCGCCCGAGGAATGGTATCCCACATCACCTCCGCCTCCTGCACTCCCAGAGCTGCTCACTCCACCCATGTGAGCGCCAGCACCCCCTGAACTTGAAAATCCAGAGCTGAGCACACGTCTGTAGCTGTATCCCCCACTTCCAGAGCTGAATCCTCCCAAGCCATACCCAATTCCTCCACTACCTAGTCCTCCAGAACTAAATCCCCTTCCTGAAGAGCTGACGGCACTCCTTGTGCCATAGCCACCTCCCATCCTGGAGATGCCTTCTGCACTTCTGGAGCTGAATCCATCACTGGAGGCAAACATTCCAATTCCGTGGCTGAATCCTCCCTTTAGAGGTCCACAAACACTTCCAAAGCCGGCTCTGCAATCCCCGATGGTATGGCCACCGCTGACCACAGCTGGGAGAAAAAGAGATGTTCAGTCACTTAAACAGCAGCTTTGAAGCTCTTAAAGAAATCTGACATGACTTCTACAAAAACAAGGTGAATCCTCAGTTTACTTACCGACATTCGTGGGGTTCCCTGTGCATATCCTGTTAAGGAAAGAAAAACAATACAGGTAAATGACCTCATATGCATTTAGAAACCTGTAGCCAATGAGACTTCAGGTAAATTTTCAAACATGCCTGGATAATTAGGGATCTTAAATCCTATTTTCAAAAGTGACCTAGATTGGGATTTTCCAAGGACTTCCAGGTATTTAGGCACAAAAATCCCATTGAAATTCAGTGGGAATTGGGTGCCTCAAGTCTTTAAAGCTCCTTTGAAAATTCCAGCCTTAGGAGCCTACGGGTCATTGAAAGTCAACAGGACTTAGACTCTTAAGTGCCTACCTCACTTTTGAAAACAGGTCTTAAGCTCCTTAATCACTTAGATGCTGTTGAAAATTTTACCCCGACTATCTTTAAAGAACTCATCTCCTTCTCTTAGACACACTCTTCCTCCATAAATCAGATAGTGGCCTGAATCCGGATGTTGCAATATTATTCATTTTCTTTCTTACTGATTATATTAAATTTCTTCCCATCAAACGCTACTGGGGCTACTTGAAATGTTATCGTGCTACAAAACATATGATGTACTTACCTGGTTTCTTCTCCTTCCAGCAGTGTTCTGTATGTAGCTATCTCAATATCCAAGGCCAGCTTGACGTTGAGTAGCTCGTGGTAGTCCCGCAGCATGCAGGCCAGTTTGTCCTTGGCCTTCTGCAAGGCGTTCTGCAAATCAATATGCTTCTCTCTGGCGTCTTTGAGGGCGCAGTCGCCTCGATGCTCAGCGTCAGCAATGGCCGTCTGCAGACAGGCAATCTGTGAAGGGGTGAGGGGGGGAAACCAAAGGGTCATTGTGCCGCTCTTCACCAGAGTTAAGACCATACTGCAAACCTCTTTTCTAAATGCCCATTTGAATATCAAAATAGATCCATTTCAGATGTGCTTCCACCACCTGTCTTTTTTTGTCTGCAGCCTACTCTTGTGAGATCAAGCTTTACTAGCAATGAACATCAATGTTAAGCTTGCAAACTTGAGCATTCATGCAACGCCGGCTTTCAGGTCACATTCTGTGAGCATCAGCACCAGAAACCTGAAGATGCTAAGCACGCTGCCTGAAACAATGGTGTTCCGATTCCCAGTTAGGCCCCTCTGGTCACCTCTGAGATACCAGTAATAAACAACATCAAGCATCTTATATGACCTATCACAAGTAAATGGTAAGGAAGGAAGGAAGTAACGCTCAGGTTTGAAATAGCTGACAGAGCAGGTGAGTATATACCAGTCATATTGCTATTGGATTTTAGAACACAGTCCATTGGTTAGATCCTCTGCTTGTGTCAACAGGTTTAATTCCATTCAAGTCAATGGAGTTATGCTGAACTCTGCCAGCTGATTCCTGGCCCCATATAGACTTGCCAGCACGGAAATTCACTCCTGTGCAGAGGGTCAACCATCAGGGATTAGTCTGAATTGGCACTTAACTGGCCTGTAGATCTTGTGCTGTTCCTCTGAACAGCTGTGAATTATATACCGAGGCAAGAGCAATCAGTCCAGGAGAAAGCAAACAAATGTATCCTACCTCTTTCTTCACTTTATCAGTCTCGCCCTGCAGTTTGTGGATCAGCCGTTTCAGCTCCGCTATTTCACCCTGGATATTCTTCAGGTCATCGCAGAATCTGCCTCTGTTGGTGCTCAGCTCCTCAAGCTAGTATTCGGAAACAAGGTAATTGCTATAAATTAATCATCATCCATTCCAAGAAAGGCGGCAGTTGTTTTGAGTCTCATAGAAACCTCTACTCATGGGAAAATACACAGCTGTGATATGAGTGTAAACAAGGGAAGGCATCATCTGGAATTCATAGATGGGCCCAAACGTAAGTAACTTTGTACACTGTTTGAGACCAGGACTGTCTTTTTGTTATGTGTTCCTATAGTGGAGTCTTGATCCATAACTGGGACTTAATAAATAATAAATAATAAAAATAATATTTAATGATATATCAAGGTTGGGAAAGAGCATCCCAGTTATCGATCACTGCTTTGTACTAAAATGATAGATGCAGTACTTAGTGGTACCCGCTGACAGAACAAGGAGTAATGGTCTCAAGTTGCACTGGGGGAAGTTTAGGTTGGATATTAGGAAACACTATTTCAGTAGGAGGGTGGTGAAACACTGGAATGGGTTACCTAGGGAGGTGGTGGAATCTCCTTCTTTAGAGATTTTTAAGGTCAGGCTTGAAAAAGCCCTGGCTGGGATGATTTAGTTGGGGATTGGTCCTGCTTTGAGCAGGGGGTTGGACTAGATGACCTCCTGAGGTCCCTTCCAACCCTGATATTCTATGATTCTATGATTATTTTTCATAAATATCCCACTTCTAGCTATTAAGCAGATTGTAGAGGTGGATGGTCAATGAGAATCACGTCTTCACAAGACGTGTCACTGCAACTGAGCAGAGCGAAGATGTTTTTTCAGCATGTATCATATGTTGAGAAGAAAGAAATTGTCCCATGCTCATGATTTTGTGGAAGTGGTAGAGTGACAAAATGACGGCTTTATCTCCATACACTATAGCTTTGTGATTACTCACTCTAGTTTGGTAGAAAGTCTCAGCTTCTCCTTTGCTCTTTTGAGCGATTTCCTCATAACAGCATTTAACACTCTGGATAATGCCACTGAGGTCCAGGTCTCGGCTGTTGTCCATTTCCAAAACAATGGCGGTATCGCAGAGTTGGCCATCTAGCTGAGCTCGCTCCTGAAAGTTGTATAAAGTCTTAGTCAGGTCTTAACATTACAGCCCCTTCACATACAGATCCCCTCATCCACACTCCCATGTGTTCTGTCAAGAAGCATACCCCTAATTTATTTGGCCAAACTCTGAATAAAGCCGCAAAGAATAGAGTTTTCCCTTAACCCAGACATAAGGCTTTAGTTACCCTGTAGCTGTTCTGTTTCCAGCTACTGCAGGGTGTGAGGACTGGTGGATGGAACCTATTTGCCACATTGTGACTTTCTGATGAAGGATGGAGAAATCCCAATGTAGAGATTTACAAAACAATATCGCTACTATAAAGTACCATTTATTTTGCCATTCTTTACACTGTGAGCTTTGTAAGGCAGAGGCACTGGGCCTGAAATGCTACTACTGCTCACCTTGTATCATCATTTAGTTTAAGTCAATAGAAACTGGGTTTAAATTGTACCCTTATGATTCAAACTCACTATGCATAAGGGTAAACAAAGACACAACATCCAATGCTGGGGCTGGTTGAATATTTTCAGACAAAACTTTTTCTGATGGAAAATTGGGTTTCTGGCTAAACAAACTTTTTTTTTAGCAGAAAGTAGCTGTTTCCCATATATATATATCAATTGGAACACTGAAAATCTGAATGTTTTCAGAAGATTTTTCTCCAAAAATTTTTCAGTTTGACTGGTTTTGGCTGAAAGTTGTCTGGTTCTCACTGTTTCAATGAAAAGTCCAAATTTTTCACGAAAAAATAAACCCGATTTCCCAACCAGGTGTAGGCAAGATGTCTGTTCCTTTGTCTCCATGCATGTCTGAAAGCACGTGGCTTTTTTAATATAATAATTCTTATTTATAAAGAAATATCTTCTATATAGAGTGATTGATAATCTTTTCTAGAAGGGGCCACAGGGCTAGAAATTTTATAAAGAAAATTATTTTGCCTGCATTAGGCTTCATCGTAACAACCCTTACTGCGGTTTCAGAAAAGTCATCGATTAATATTGCATTGGGACCAATCTCCAAGTGGCTAGAATGGGCAGAATATCTACCTCAATAAAGACGCATTTCAGGAAATCAAAGTGCTGTCTCAGCTGCAACAGCTTGGCCTCCAGCTCCTCTTTGGTCATGAAGACACAGTCCACATCCTGAAAAGCAGCCCCAGGCAATCAGAAATGGTATTGATCCAAACACTGAGAAACATAACAACAATAGCAAACTCCCGTAGTCGTCTTCTGGTCAGGCTTTTGGAGCAGGACGTCTCAGACGTGAGGCTTCCTCAGGACCCTCTGACGTCTTATAGGGGAAAAACTAAATACCTTCCAAATCCATGGAAAGATGATGGTATTTCTTTTGTCACAAACAATATTGTCCTGGTCGCACAAAGATCATTTTATACCAATGTGGCCATATAAACGGGCCTTATATCGAGTGTGAATATAATTCATTGCCACATTATGGTCCTTTTACACTGTCAGAGTGATGCAAGGGTCTTTGGTGTAGATAAGAACCAGGCCCTACAGGCTCTTTTCTTCCCTGTGTTCTTCCCACCAGGGAGTTGTTATGGCAGCTGATTAGGTGATACCCAAGCCCCTGCATCATTTAGGGCAGCCCATTGACTGCTCAGGCATCTACCACTGTCAGAGAATCTTCCTTGTTGAGTTCTACTCTACCACCCCCATTCTTCTTTCCCCTGTCGTGCCAGAATGTGGGGAGGGACAAGCTGACACAGCTGCCAGCTCTGAATTTATGGCAGCAAAGAACTTCCCTCCTCAAGGGAAATCTCTATTGGCCCTTTAAGGCCAGAGTCCAGCTCTGTCACATGGCTCATAGAAATGTAGGGCTGGAAAGGTCCCCAAAAGGTTATCTAATAGTTCATCCCTCCACACTAAAGTATGCCTACACGTGATTTATTAAAACCCAATGCCAATTAGCGATTGTCCAAAATGAACGCTGAAAATATGATTTTTCATCTGCTGATTCCAAAGTGGAAGCAAGCAAGAAAAACGGATAGTTTTCCCTTGATGCTTAAAATATGCTTCCTTTTCTACCCCAGCGCCAATTGTCCTCCATCAAGCGGAGCTGTGAGGAGAACATCAGGGCAAAGTTTGCCCATTTATTTCCTCAAGTATAGTGATTTCAAAAACCTTTCAATTCAGTATGTTATTAAACCTCGTTGCAGAGCAGTGACTCGGCTGATTTAAACTGGCATAATTCCATTGAAATACAACCACTTCCACTGGTTGAGGATTTGGTCTAGGACCGAGTTTAAAGTAAAATGCCCAAAACAGCTAATTTTGTCTTGTTTCATGCTTTTGTAGCCTGACTTACCTTCTTGAGCACCACAAACTCATTCTCTGCATGCGTGCGTTTGTTGATTTCCCCTTCATATCTATGAGAAGAAAGGAGAGCCAATGTTTGACTCTGTCGTCTAAGCCATTAGCAAAGACAGGAAGAGTGATACGAACAAAGCTGTTCCCTATTAATTTTGTACCCTGCTCATTTTTTTATATTATTGTTTCTGACAAAAATAGTGATCCTGCCTCAACGTATTCCTACAGTTTCCCAACAGTCTACACTGGAGGAGGAGGGGATCAATCTAAGTTACGCCACTTCAGCTACGTTGAAGTCGATGTACTTAGATTGACTTATTGTGGTGTCTTCACCGCAGCAAGTCCACTCCTGCCACTCTCCCATTGATTCTGCCTGCGCTTCTCGTGGCGCTGGAGCACAGGAGTCGAAGGGAGAGTGCTTGGGGATCGATTTATCGCATTTAGACTAGACATGATAAATCCATCCCAGCTGGATCGATCGCTGCCCGCCAATTCGACAAGTAGTGTATACATACTCTTACTTCACTAATTTCGGTGGAGTTACACTGATGTCAAACCAGAGTAACACAAAGGTGAATCAGGCTCAGCATTTACAAATGGAAAGCTGTATAAATCTGTGAGGTGGCCTCCCACATTGTTGTGGGTTTGAACATCTCTGTGTCTTTTTACTTCCTTGTAAGTTTACACAGGGACGCTCATTTAAACTTTAGTTTGAGTGCTTATGCTGGATTTCCCAAGGCCTCAACCCCTTAATCACAGGCAGGCCCTCTGCACAGGTTTGATTTGCACCCATAGCAACCAAGAAGCAAAGACTAAAAGAACCATCACAAAACCAGTTAAAGAGCCTGGTGTTCCTTACTGGTGGAACAATGAGCAGCTAGAGCCAAGACACCTAGATGGTAAGATCTTGGGGCAATAATCATCTTTTTAAGAACATAAAAACATAAGAATGGCCATACTGGGTCAGATCAAAGGTCCATCTAGCCCAGTATCCTGTCTTCTGACAGTGGCCAATGCCAGGTGCTTCAGTGGGAATGAACAGAACGGGTAATCATCACGTGATCCCTCCCCTGTCGCCCTTTCTCAGCTTCTGTGTTTGAACAGAATAGGGTATCGGTCTGTGACTGGGGCTTCTAGGCAGCTCCAGCATAATAATAACAATACCTGCAACCCAGATACCTGCTGGGAGGTAGGATGAATGAGGTGACAATAAGGAGGAAGGCATAGGAAGGAAATGACACAGGCT
The DNA here is from genome assembly GCF_025201925.1 of Gopherus flavomarginatus. Lineage (NCBI taxonomy): Eukaryota > Metazoa > Chordata > Testudines > Testudinidae > Gopherus > Gopherus flavomarginatus. The sequence continues at coordinate 23,107,084 of NC_066632.1, read as the reverse complement.
GTAGTTTTTGTGGGGTTGACAGCACCCGTGAAAGTTCAAGTCAAGAATGGCTTTAAGAATCTGAAGATGAGGTGGACATAGATGAGTCCGTAGCTCTGATATAGGAGAATAGTTCATGGATGCAGAAACATGACAGGAAAGGAGGGCTTGGGATTTAGATTTTCTTGATCGAAACATGGGCGAGTAGCTTTCTCTGTTCCTTTCCAGCACGCGCTATGGTTCTTTAGCCCTAGTATACAGCTTTTATGCACATCACCGTCTCACTTACTTGCTTTTGTACTCATGGACCAAGTCCTGGACAGCCTTTTCTTCATCGTCCAGTCTCGCTCTGTCATGTAACAAACATTCCAGCTGTTTCTTCAGTTGGCAGATGTAATTCTCGAAAATAGGTACAATGTCTCTCCTTGCTGGTACAGTGTGCTGCTGCAAGAGTTCCCATTTGGTTGCCAGCACCTTGTTCTGCTGCTCAAGGCAGCGGACCTGAAAGCCAAATATGCAATATTGTTTTAACTCTTCTAAAGCCTCCGAAAGACATTTAATCCTGTAAACTGAGGGCAGAGCTGCACTTAAAACACTGCATTGGCACAGCTGCGCCACTATAGCGCTTAAGTGAAGACACTGTCACGCTGACAGAAGACCGTCTCCTCTTGGTGTAGATAATCCACCTCCACAAGAGGCAGTAGCTGTGTCAACAGGAGAAGCTCTTTCACCAACATAAAAAGGGTTTTTTTCACACCCCTGAGCAACATACCTATACCAGTATAGGCGTGTAGTATAGACCTGGCCTGAGAGAAGGAGTGATGTTTATTCACGCTGCTTAGAAGATTATGAGTAATGCCTCTTTAAATAAAGCCCTGCAGAGAAAAGTGGTCCTGGTAAAGCAAGCAACAACTCAGCCTTTTTCATAGATTCATGGATTTGAAAGTCAAAGTGTATCATTAGAACATCCAATCTGACCTCCTGTAAAACACAGGCCATGGCATTTCACCCACTTATCCCTATATTGAGCTCAATCCTTGTGTCTGATTACGGTGTATCTTCCAAAAAGGCATCCAGTCTTGATTTAAAGATATCAAGAGTTGGAGAATCCACCACTTCTTGTGATAGTTTGCTCCAATGGCCAATCACCCTCACTGTTAAAAATTGGTGCCTGATTTCTAATGTGAGTTTGTCTGGTGGCGGCTTCCGGCCATCGGTTCTAGTTCTGCCTTTCTCTGCTAGATTATTTTCTCGCTGTGAAGATTCTTATAAACCATGGTTCAGTCATCTCTTGATTTTCAATGATAGGAATAAAGAAGCTCCTCTTACACTTTACTGAGTCATTCAAAAAGTGTTCCCAAAAACACCCCAGGGGAGAGAAGATTTGACATTGCTGATGTTTATCATGGAAAAGAAAAGAAGCTGAAAAACACAACAACCTAGGTCCTCTTCACTATATGTCACAAAGAAGCAAAAAGGCAGAAATCCTTTTTTTTTGTTGTTGCTATTGTTCCTTTTCAGGTTACTTTAATGCAGCTCATTTTATTCTTAACAATAATAATGAATATGAAATTTGCTATGCATCCCACTTCAAAATAACTACATTAAATCAACTTTACAGGGGTGAGATTCATGGAAGTTGAAAGAGACCTACTTTGTTTTAGTTAAAGCCCTGTGTATTTCCACATATTATAGCACAAATACTATTTAAGAGTATAAAATTCCTTCTGTGTCCGTGAGGGCTATTGGTACATACCTAGTTACAAACCATTAAAACACTGTGCTTTGATAGAAATTGTCGCTGGTCCTATTCTATCTTAGGATTTTATACTGCTACCCATAACCAGCATGTCTGAGTGGCATTCGATATATCAATTTTTTACTATTGATTCTTTCCCAGCAGAGAACCATTGAGAGATGTTGTGGCTTCCTGGATACTCCTCTGTCTAGGAAGGAAAGGAATATCAACTAAATTAACCTATCATACTAATATCAATTTTTCGTATACCTCATAGGTTATCAGATGCCAAGCTAAATGTTTCAAAGATGAACACCTCTGACCTCTGGGGAAGCTTGGATCTCCAAGATAAAGCTCTGTCTTATCTCTGTTTTTTAGTATCAAGAAAAAGAAAGGCACTTTATACTCTCACCTTGTCAATGAAGCAGGCGAACTGGTCATTGAGACATTTTATCTGCTCCTTCTCATGTGCTCGTATTTTATGTTCTTCTGGGTCAACCCCCACAGAAAGAGGCTTCAGCAGTTCCGGATGGATGCACACCCCTTGGATACTGTCACTTCTACCTGCATGTCCGACGCCGTAACGTACACCGCTTCCGAAATGGTAGGGGGAGTAACCTCCGAAGCCAGAGGAACCTCTATAGCCTCCACTGCCGTAGCCTACACAGCTACCATAACCTGCACCACTGCCAACACCGAAATGGCTGCCAAAGCCCGCACCACTACCACAGCCTGCGCCGTAACCGTACCCCCCGCCACCATATGCACCACAGTGTCCAAGACCATAACCTCCACCATAGGAAATTCTGTGACTTCTACCCAGCTCAAAGAGACTTGTGCTGCCAAAGCCACTGCTTTCACTTCTTCCGGCAGGCCAGGACATGGAGCCTGAGCTGGTTCTACCTCCATTGAGGCCACAAACGGCAGAAGCCGAAGAGAAGCACCTTCTTCCACCAAGGGAACCAGATGAGAAACACATTCGATTCATGGTGGCTTTCTTGGAGTGAGAATGGAGCAGTATCAGCAAAGCAGTCAAGTGGAAGAGAAGAGCAGAGAGTGAAGGAAAGAGCTTTCCTTTGAATAGAGTTAAGGGACTTCACCTTATATATGTTTCAGGAGCTGCATGGGATGCATAAAATTAATTCATAGATTGTGGGTTTGATTTGCCTGGCAGCAAGAAATGTCTTACAAAGAAGCTAAACAGAACAAACATTCTATTACACATGAAATAAATGTGAAATTAAAATATATGCTTTGCTTGCAAGCTTCACTTGCAGGACTTATATTTTAATTAATTACTCTGCTTCCTTAAAGTCTAATTATAGTTTAGCCAAACAAGTCAAGGGACTCCTTATTTACAGCTGAGTTTCACCACTCTTAATGCTATAAGAGAACAGGCTGCAGAATGTTGTTCTTGTTATTATTTATTCTTATAGTTGCTAGGAGTCCCATTCATGGACCAAGATCCCATTGTGCGAGGTGCTCGACAAATGCAGTGCCTACCATGACAGATGCTCCTGAAGAAGTGAGGTTTTCTACTCATAAAAGCTTATGCCCAAATAAATTCGTTAGTCTTTAAGGTGCCACCAGACTCCTTGTTGTTTTTGTGGATACAGACTAACACGGCTACCCCCCCACCCCGATACTTGATACCATGACAGGGTTCTGGTCTACATTACTGGTCCATTTTTCAGGATCTCTCAAACAGCTGGATCCTGCCAGTAGGCACAGTATATTAAAATACAAGTACAGCCAGATTGGGTCAGCCCAAAGGTCCATCTAGCCCAGTATCCTGTCTTCCGACAGTGGCCGATGCCAGGTGCCCCAGAAGGAATGAATAGAACAGGGAATCATTAAGTGATCCATCCCCCATTGCCCATTCCCAGCTTCTGGCAAAAAGTACAATGATCAACTCATGGGAGAAGAGTAGTATTGGGTATTGAATTGACTGTTATAAGCACACATGCTCTTACACCTCTATGGATGCAACACAGGACACATGAAAACATTTTGGGCATACCCAGCAAAGCATGTATAGTCAAACTACATGTCTGGGTGGCAGTTGTCAGGGAGAAATTGTGCCTTTTCAGTCCCAATATCTGTATGTAATTTGGCTGACACCATCCTAGAATTCAAGCAAGAGATTTCTGGAGATGCTTGATAAACAAAAGGGAATGAAAAGTTTTAAATCTGTTGAAAAATTGCATCTGAAACTAATTTTTTTCCTTGCTTTGTGTGCCACACCCCTTTGACATTAAATTATTGTAATTTCTTTAATGAGAGGGTTTGTGTCATTCAATTAAAATCCTTAAAGGGACTTTGAATTTTCTGAACATTTCAATGGGCGTGTGTATAGGCAACGAAGACGTGTTATTAAGGAAAAACCCTGCTCAGTAGGTTTGTACATCCTATCTAGGTAATGTGATTATTTTTCCAGTCCTGTAGATCTTGTTAAACAAATTTAATCAGCTGGATGAAATTAACTTCAAAAGTATTGAATGTAATTATAATCAAGGGAATTCCTAAGGAGCCGAAGCTCATGTCAGTAACTTGAAAGGGAAAAATTCACAAACAAACACCTTTGTTTTTTTGACTAGAGTTTTGGCACAATTGTTGCACAGGACTTTTGGGTGTTGACTTTGAAAACAGATTGAGTGCAATCGGTAGAAATATTACCACCCGGGCTTCGAATCGAAACATCATCTGGCCTTTAGCTCTAACAAGCTCTGTATCATGCCATCAAACCAGACCTAAAGTGATAAAAAGGTTCCCAATTCCCTACCTTCAGTGAGCTGAGGTCTCTTCTCCCATAACTCATACCTAGGCTTGGCAGCATCCATTGTTTTTAATAATTTCAACAGATAATATTGATGTTTATTTCTAAGCTTTCTTAGATGTTTATCCATTTAAATTTTCACAGTTGCATAAACTTATGTATTTTAGCGGCAAAGAGTTCTGTGGCACTTTATAGACTAACAAACGTATTGGAGCATGAGCTTTCGCGGGTAAATACCCACTTCGGCGGATGCATGTCATTTTATGTATTTTAAGCATTTTTTCTAGTTTTATCAATGTACATGTTCAGAGTTGTGGGACATGAAGATGACGGTCAGACAATTATTTAATGACCCTATTCACTGAGATTCAAAATGTTAAAGCTTTATAACCATTAACGCAAACTGTCCACATCATACGTCAAACTATACCAAGTAAACATCCTTATATCAAACTCCAATACGCTCTCAAATAGCATTTTCCTTACTTCACCTATCTCTATATTTTCATTATCATTGATGGAAATATTTTTGTCAGTCTGTGTGCGCGCGCAGGGAAATCGATGTTTATTTACATTTACCAATAAAAATTGAATCATTCCAAGCCTACTTATATCTTTCTCCATGTGTAACACTTGCAGCATTTTCCACTCTGAGCTGCAAGTTCCCAGTGTATGGTTCAACACTTGATTCCTTCCTCATTTGCTCACAAGTGACTCTGATTTTCCACTGCTCTGCTGGTACATTAGAGGAGCTGTCTGAAGGCAGCGCTTCAGGTTTTTAACTGCTTTCTCATAAAAGTCGGCTTGAAGTCATGTGATCAAAGCCCTGAGCACTGTGCGAAATTTTTACTCCTTTGAAGTTTTTGCAAGGTCATTTTTTTGAAGGACGCATTTTAATAGTGTTTTATGTCTATTTATTTATCCTCATATGCTCAGAACTGGTAAAATTCTGAAGCCACCCTTTTCTTTAATGTCCTTTCTGATTTTGCCTTCTGTATCCTTGCTGACTAGCATCTCTGAAGAACCACAGTACATGTATGATTTTTTTCCTCTTCATTGGTGAGATGTGAATCCCAGGCTGTAAGACTGGTCTTGATTCAGCAGAGCTTTTAAATATTTCCTTAACTCCATCCTTATTCAGCAAAACGTGAGTACATGCTAAACTGAAAGCATGTGCTTGAGTTCCATAGGAGTTAAGCATGAGCTGCTATATAGGGATGGACTCTAGACCTTGCTTAAAGTTAGGAAAATGTTTTAAGTGCTCTGCTGAATTGGAGCCTAAACACTATTCCCACTGAGGGCTAGTTTACACTATAAGCTCTACATCGACTGTAGCATGTCTGGTGAAAATGCTCCATGCTGACAAGGGAGCACTCTCCCGTCAGCACTATAACTAAACCTCCATGAGTATTTCAGGCCATGTCCACACAGGCACTTAAGTCGGTGTAATTTACATCTCTCAGGGGAGTGGATTATTCACACCCCTGAGTGATATAGGTTATACCAAAGTAAGTGGTAGTTTAGACAAGGCCTGAGACACTGGAGTGTTCCTATGGTCATTTAGCTTCAAATATTGAATCCAGATATTAAGATCCTTTTCAGTTGTGACCGTCTCCCCCAAAATATTACATCAGGGATACCCAGCCATTTCTTGATTAACATTATTGCTAGGTAACAATTCTGGTGCGACACTCCCTGCTTTGAGACTTGGCAGATTCAGTGGTTCCTTTGGAAAGGGAACAGAAAGTTTCCATTAAGTTGTCTCACAAAGCCTCTGTGAAATCCAACCATTGGTTCTCCCCACACCTGCTTTGATGACAGGCTTCAAAGATTGCTTTGCACTAAGCATCTCTGCCTCAAATCCATCTCATCTCCCTGTCACAGCCCTGTCAGCTTGTCAATCTTCTCATTACAGAGTTCTATCAAACAAACCCCTCTGAAAACAAAACCTTGCAATTATCCCCCGGTGAGGAGAGAAGCAGAGAGAGAACGAACTACGTGTGACAGATGTTAGTCATGTTGACTAATGCACTACTGGAACAATGCATAAGAATTTACATAGAATTAAAGCTATCCCCTATATGACTCTTAGGTCTTTTCAGGACACACTGACTATGGTAGATGCAGGAAGAGCCGACAACAAATCTTATAATAATAATTGGAAATATACCTATCTCCTAGAACTCAAAGGGACCTTGAAAGGCCATTGAGTGCAGCCCCCTGCCTTCACTAGCAGGACCAAGTACTGATTTTGCCCCAGATCTCTAAGTGGCCCCCTCAAGGATTGAACTCACAACTCTAGATTTAGCAGGCCAATGCTCAAACCACTGAGTTATCCCTCCCCTAGACAAATAGGTTATTCAATGAAAAATGCAGTTTTGCTTGACCTGAAACTATTCAGAAATTTGACACGAATAGTTTCATCTAGTCTAAAACAGAGAGGGAGGAGGAGACGGTGGTGGTGTTGCAGCTTCTACTACCCTGCCCCCTTCCTTGTTACCCTTACCCCCCTAGTTAATACCCTTTAGTGGCATGTGAGAAACCCAGGTCCAAGTCCTCACTCTGAAACAGAGCTTCTCAATTCACCAAAAATTTCAGATTCATTTCAAACGGAACATATCATTTTTTCATTTCTTCAGAGCTGCCACCAAACTGCCAGATGAGTTATTCACCCAACTCTCTATGGAGGTGCCAATCTCTTTGATACAAGACAAAGTCTATTTAGAATTGGGATACTTCATAATCTCCAGATAGTCAACAATACGGTGTCATTTTCTCAAAAGCACTACAGAGAAGCATCCATCTTTAGTCCTCATTTACCTTTATATTTTGCCCAAGGTCAATTCAGTTCATATTAGTGAGCAGGGGCATCACTTGCTATGGGACATGGGGGGGGCAGTCCTCCCCTCTTACTTTACAAAGGTCTATAAGCTTCATTGCATCTTCCACTTCAGATTATAACGTAATGGCATAGAATGTTCTATATGCTGACACCACTTTGCCCCTCTTATCCTGAATTTTTTCTGAAATGGTCCCGGGTTAAATAACTCATTCTTCAGTTCTCTTTGTCAGCGTGCTTTTTGTGCACAGGAATTTGAAAGGTCTTTTGGCTCATTTGGTCAGGTCAGGGCCTACATCCACTGTCTGCTTCATTTAGTATTTACTCAGTGACCATGAGGCATTGAACATATCCTGTTGGGGGGAAACAAAGAAACAAATTATCCCATAAACCAACTATGTTACTAAGGATCTGCATTAGATAAGACCTAACTTCTTTAGAAATTCATCTAACTACGAGACATATTCTACAGCTGGGACTTTCAAAGGTGTCTAAGTGAATTAGGCACCCAACTTCCATTTGAAATTCAGTGGGAGTTGAGCATGAAAATCCCTTAGGTGCCTTTGAAAATCCAAGCATACATAATCTTGGAGCAATACAACGTCCTGTATTGGAATATGGCAATATTACTTGTTCTATATCTGCTGATGATTAAATAATTGAATTCTCATTGAATACAAAGTGGGATCATTGAAATGTTGAGTACTATACACAGTACCTACAGGTATGATGCACCTGCCTCTTTTCTTCTCCTTCCCGCCATGTCTTGTATGTAACAATCTCTATATCCAGGACCAACCTGACATTCAGCAGCTCGTGGCAATCCCGTAGCATGCATGCCAGCCCATCCTTGGACTTCTGTAGGGTGTTTTGCAATCTAACATATTTATCTCAGGCATCTTTAAGGGCACAATCTCCATTCTGCTCAGCATCACAAATGGCTGTTTGCAAACAGGCAACCTGTCAGTGACAAGGGGAATGTTACCGTTTCAATTCCAGATTGAGGAGGATTGAGACAGAGTTGGGGCATAATGTCCCTGAAGTGCAGTTGTTTTTCTACTAGGTACTCCAAGTGTATATTATAAGTCAACTAGTGGTTAAGGAGATTGCTTGCAGATTTCACACGATTTGCCAGGTGCATTGCACAGTTTATCACTATACGCAGAAATATAAAATTGAAGTTGCATAAAGCAGCGTTTCTCAAACAGGGGTTGCTGCTTCTGTAGTGAAAGCCCCTGTTGGGCCGGGCTGGTGTGTTTACCTGTCCCATCCACAGGTCTGGCCGATCGTGACTCCCACTGGCTGCGGATTACTGCTCCAGGCCAATGAGAGCTGCTGGAAGCGGCAGCCAGAAAGTCCCTCGGCCTACACCGTTTCCAGCAGCTCCCATTGGCCCAGAGCAGTGATCTGCAGCAAGTGGGAGCCACAATTGGCCAGACCTGCTGACGGGGCAGGTAAACACATCGGCCCAGCCTGAGAGGGGCTTTCCCTACAGAAGCGGCGACCCCTGTTTGAGAAACACTGGCATAAAGTTTCAATCAAGTGATAGTGTTAGAGCTCCTTCTCCAGATCTCCTCATTCATATTCCTGGGAAAACACATTGCTAATTTTATTGCTTTGCCTGTGAGAAATATAGAGTCCTCTCCCCTTTAATCCAGATGTAGGGTCCACGCACCCTGAAAAGTGGCCCATGCCCTGTGGATGGGACCTACTATTCCCACCGCTGTTGGTTTGTCACCATGTGGATTCCTGCTCAATGTTGAAGATTTCCAGTATAACTTCATGTGGGATTGACAGTTCCATATGTACTAGTGGATTAATAAAAATAGAAATTCCAGCTATGAAATCCATTCTGTCAAATGCAATCTGGATTGTTCCCAAAATGAAGGCGATTTCAGGAAAAGCAGATGCTGAATTTGCATCTGGATAGAATGGGAGGAGTCCTTACCTTTTCAAACACACATCTCAGCAATTCCAGATCCTGTCTCAACAAATCCATCTTCACTTCCAGCTCTAGTGTGGTAATACATGTGCATGAAAAGAGGTCATGGGTATTCTAAACCAGTGATTTTCAACCTTTTTTTTAATTCAGGGACCCCTACAAATATTTGAATGGAACTATGGAGCCCTTTGGAAATCTTAGACTTAATCTGCGGACCAAGGTCCATGGACCAGAGGTTGAAAACCACTGTTCTAAAATGATTCCCATTCAAACACGGGAAAAAATGGAAGCTGCGGCAAAACTAGCAGTCGTTTGAACCAGACTTTTGAAACATGATATCTCCAATTAAGAAGCATCCTGGAGAGGTTGCAGTTTCTTCCAGAATGAAATCAAACAGCTCCAAAGCTAATGGGGAGGAAGAGGTGTGCTGAGAACGTGAGGTGGGAAACTTGGTCACAAGCCTGCCTAATTTTAGTTTTAATCAGGTTTTGCCTTTATTTATACAATTTCAGACAGAATTATTGTCCCTTATAGTAGCTGAATGCATATTTATGCCAGACAATAACAGAATAGGTACAGGGCCCAAGTTACCTCATACCAGAGCTCCAGGATGCTCACTACCTCCTCTGGTCCCTGGGTTTGGTCCTTCAGTCTATGCCTTCACTTTCTGGTATGGTGTTTCTCCAATCTGGGCCTTGTCCACCAGGGTCTTCTTATGTAGTTCCTCATTACATATTTCTTAGCCTCTCTCTGATCAGCTCCGTTAGGCACGTTGGGCTCATTTCTTATGCAATATGCATGCAGAAGTGTTGATGTGCACAATTTCTGCTGTTCAGACAATTTCTGTGTCAGTCTGTTTCAGGTCATCCTGCCCCTGGGTTTTCCCAGTCGAAAGGGCTTCTTGTCTTTAAAGGCTTGTGTATTTTTTTATCTCCAAACTTCCAGCACAAGATGTTACCTCTGTCCTGTCAGCAATAACATCTTTTGAAGCAAATCTACATGAGAGAAGAACTGGCAAAACCACAAGCAGGCCATCAAGGCCTTAGCCTTATTAACACTCATACACTATTAGTAATTATACATGACTAAAGTATAACTAACAAAGCTCTTAAACAGACTATTTAGCAATTCATCGTCTGTATATTTCAATTTTATAAGTCAGCATATGTATGTTATCCAACCGTACCTCTTAGTCTATTTGGGAGAACAGTTGGAGAACATTCTAGAACTCTTTTAATACCAACATTTCTTTATCTTCTGCAAACATGGGTTTTTCAGGGGACTCAGAAGTCCAAAGCCTTATGTGTGGATACTTCGTTAGCAATCATAGAATATTAGGGTTGGAAGGGACCTCAGGAGGTCATCTAGTCCAACCTCCTGCTCAAAGCAGGACCAATCCCCAGACAGATTTTTACCCCAGTTCCCTAAATGGCCCCCTCAAGGATTGAGCTCACAACCCTGGGTTTAGCAGGCTGTCACGGAGTCCCCGGGCAATGCTCTGGAACTGCTCCCTACAAAGCCAGGCCATCCTTTGGGGAGCAGACTGTCTTCAGGGCAAGAAGCTCCCATGGCTTCACCTTCCTAGGTCTGACCTTGAAGCATTCAGCATCCTCTGCCCCTCCGTATGCTTCACACAGAGAATGCGCCCCAGCGGGGTCCTAGGAAAGCCAGAGGGTCCTGCACCACCACTTCGCAGTCAGATGTGACTCTCAGCCAGCCAGTAAAACAGAAGTTTATTAGATGACAGAAACACAGTCAGAAACAGAGCTTGTAGGTACAGAGAACAGGACCCCTCAGCTGGGTCCATTCTGGGGCCCAGCGAGCCAGACAACCTCGTCTGCACGCACTTCCCATCCCCAGCCAGCCTCAAACTGAAACCCCCTCCAACCCCTCCTTTCTGGCCTTTGTCTCTTTCCTGGGCCAGGACGTCACCTGATCTCTTTGTTCACCTTTAGCTATCTCCTTGCAGGGGGGAAGGGCCCCGGCCATTTGTTGCCAGGAGACAGAGTGTCGATGATTTATGCATACCGGCCTTTATCCCACCACCTAGAGACTTAAGAAATGCATAGGGGAAACTGAGGCAGCCACATAGTATTCAGAGGAAACATTAAGAACAGCTCCACTTTGTCACACAGGCCAATGCTCAAACCACTGAGCTATCCCACCCCTGTTACAATTGGGAGGTGCTTGTGTTTTAGGGCCTTGATATTTAGTAGGTGTTAATGGTACCCCAACAGGTACGATCTATCTAGCCATCTATTACCAGTGCTAAAAAAAAATCACATTAAAGGGAGCTAGGGTCTGTCTTAGGTACTTAGTGACTTAGATACTTAGTGGCTGAGTCTTAGCCCAATCTAGTCCTGTTCACCAAGCCATCATCCTCTTCTCACTCAAATCTCTCCTGAAACCTACTGCTCCTGGAATGCCCACATTAAATGTATTTATTTACAAATTCATATCTTTAGCCACCTGAATGTGTCACCTTCTCCAGCACCACAAACTCATTCTCTGTAGCCACGGGCCTGTTGAGTTCCTCCTTGTCTCTGGTGGGAAAGAGAAGAGATGAGTAATCTTGTCAGACTCAACAACCACTGCGGGAAAGATGGACAATACATTTCCCTTCCAACCTGCAATTCAGGCTTGATTCCTCTACTCCATTTCCCCATTGGTGCGATTCCACTGAAGTTAAAATGGCACCAAATGGTAGAAATGCAGTAAATCAGTTGTTCTCAAACTTCTGTACTGGGGACCCTATTCACACAGTAAGCCTCTGAGTGTGACCCCCCCTTTATGAATTAAAAACACTTTTTTATATATTTAACATCATTATAAATGCTGGAGGCAAAGCAGGATTTGGGGTGGAAGCTGACAGCTTGCGATCATTCCCCGTCTAATAACCCCATGACCCCCTGAGGGATTCCGACGCCCAGTTTGAGAACTCCTGCAGTAAAGAATCAATCCAGAGATCTTTAATATTACATTTTGCCATATTTTATTTGAGGAAAAAGAACGAGGACTACTTGTGGCACCTTAGAGACTAGCAAATCCACTTAGGAAAAGTGGCCCATGTGGACAGAGGGTTGATAACATCGTTAGGAATTTTGCAGGAGAATTGAAGTTGATGGAGAGACACATCTGGCTCCAAGCTTGAGTGAAGAGAAAAGAAGGCTGATGCTGCTAAACCAACAAGGAGAGTGGAAGAAGTGGCTTAGCTCACATAACCTCTCATGTAATTCCAACCTGCAAAAGAAGCCTGAGATCAATGCATAGAGCACACAAAGAATTAGGGGTGTGCTAATGTGCTCCAGGGGTAACAAACACAGGGAGTTTTCAAATAAGACCGAAGAATTGAGCTGCTAGTGACTATGACCAACTGAGCAAAAATGAAGCTGCTTAATTGAAAGGTCAGTATAATTAGTGCTATACTGCAGGTCAATCATATTAACAGTGCCAGCCAGAGACAGCTCAGCAATGGCTGTGGAATTCCTTGGACACAAGAAATGTGGATAAAAGAGGAAGGACTGTAGCCACAGGCAGACAGAGAAGAAAATAACTGATGGATAATCTCTTACTTCCACTGCAAGCTTCTTTGTGGCATGCTCTTTTACTTACCAGTCGTTCTCTGTTGCTTAAACAAATGGTCAAACGGCTTCCTCAGCCTGCAGAGGTAATTCTCACAGCACGGCTCGAGATTTTTCCAGACTAACGTGCTCGTGCAAGATGTTCCACTTGGTCATCAGCAACTTTTTCTACAGCTCCAGCAGTCGGACGTGTACACCGAAATCCAGGAGTAATTATAATGGCAGACTTCATCACCTACCTGTCCTGTACCTTTCTTGAGCACCTCAACCCTTTTTCCCATGCTACTCTCCTATGCGTGGGCAAAAGCTCCCTGCCCAAATTGTAAAGCTGACCCCCGGTCCTCCTTTAAATTGGTCTTGAAAACCTGACTTTGCCTTCATGCCTACAAACAGCTATTGGCTGGCATTGGTTAAGCAGAAGGGAGCTGGGGCTGGTGTTTTTCTGCTAAAACCAGTTCTTGTCATGCCTCAGCCTCCTGTCTGACACCTGGAGCGGATTTTTAAGGGTAATCATGTACCTAACTCCAATTGAAAGGCTCTGGTGGTTTTGAAGATCTGCCTAAATACCTCTAAAAATCTACCCCTTGGATGATACGGTCTTTGGGGGAATTACTGACTTCTTTTTATTCCCCTGTACAGCACCGAGCACAGTGGGGTTGTTTTTATTTCTTGGGGATTTCTAGGTATTACGATAATAATATTAATAAATAATAAAGTGGTGTATCCATGAAAGAACTGAAAACAACAAAACAAAAAGACAGCTAAGCTGACCTCTTTAATTCAGGAATTGGGTGAGGGGTGGATACTTGTTATTCCAGAGGACAAATAGATAACTTGTTTGCAAGGTGATTGTAGCCATTTTGGTCCCAGGATCTGAGAGGGATAAGGTAGATGAGGTAATATTGTTTATTGGACCAACTAGCTGGTGAAAGAGACCACTGGCACCAACTTTTCTCTGTGCCAGTGGGTGCTTGCGCCCCTGGCCCCACCCCTGCCCCGACCCACCCCTGCCCCAAAGTCTCCACCCTAACTCCACCCCCCCTGCCCCATTGGACCCCTCCCTGGCCCTGCCTCCTCCCCCAAGTATGCCTCATTCCCCTTCCTCCACCCCACCCAGGCTTGCTGTGCAAAACAGCTGTTTTGTGGCACAAGCGCTGGGAGGGATGGGGAGAAGCAGGACACGGCGGCACGCTCAAGGGAGGAGGCGGAGGTGAGCTGGGGTAGGGGGGCAAGGCAGGGAGCTGCCGGTGGGTGCAGAGCACAGAGTCAGTACCTATGAAAGAGACAAGGTTTCTAGCTCCAGAGAGCTCTTCTTCGGGTCTGAGAAAGGTACTCAGAGTGTTACTGCTAAATACAAGGTGGAACACACTGTTAAGCGTAAGAAGTGAACGTATGTTGCAAGAAATCATTCAAAACCAAGTGGGCAGTTAACTCTTCTGTGGTCATAGGCAACAACTTCAAAAGAGGAGCCTGAGCACTTAAATTCATAACGCTGCTAGACACGGACTCAATAGAGACCTTGCCCTTACATCTCACTGCAACAATCTATAACCCACTAACTCTCCTTTGTCCCATGACTGCAGAGGTGCTAACTGCTCACTTCATTCTGAATGGTGTCTTGCAACATGTGTTTAATTCCTGATGCGTAACAATCTGTTCCACCTTATATCTGATGGACACTCTGATTACCTTTCCCAGACCCGAAGAAGAGCTCTGTGGAGCTTGAAAAAGCGTCTCGCTCTCTTTCACTAAGGGAAGCTGGGCCAATAAAAGATATTCCTCACAAACCTTGCTCCTCTCAAATAAATAGCTTGTCAGTCTGAAATACAAAGGAAGCCAAACAATGGAAATGACATGCTGATAGTTACACTACCCCCAACATAACGATAAACATGTAACAAAGTTAACTATACTTTGTTAAACCACAAAACAGTGCCGGTCAGGTTCTTATACTATGACCGGACCGATTCCTGACATTAAAATTGGTGTAAAGAGCAGTACAAAGGGGCCTTAATGTAAATGAGACTCAGGACCTTCGTTTATACTGGAAAGAAGAATCAGGGCCAGGTTTTGTATTTCTTTAAGAAAACATAATTGTGCTTCTACAATTATTTTAACCCCTGTGACAAAGTTCCTCCTCTACCTTGGTGGGTCCTGGGCTTATTGGCAGATTTGCTCACCTCAGTGATCTTCCCCACAGTCTGGATCAACTCCTCCTGTGTCCGACCAGGAGTTGGGAGGTTTTGGGGGAACCCGGGCCCGCCCTCTACTCCAGGTTCCAGCCCAGGGCCCTGTGGATTGCAGCTGTCCATAGTGCCTCTTGTAACAGCTGCATGACAGCTACAACTCCCTGGGCTACTTCCCCATGGCCTCCTCCAAATACCTTCTTTATCCTCACCACAGGACCTTCCTCCTGGTGTCTGATTACACTTGTACTCCTCAGTCCTCCAGCAGCACAGCCTCTCACTCTTAGCTCCTTGTGCCTCTTGCTCCCAGCTCCTCACATGTACTTCCTCTCCTCTGGTTCCCCCTCGCCTGACCAGAGTAAGCTCCTTTTTAAACCCAGGTGCCCTGATTAGCCTGCCTTGATTGGCTGCAGGTGTTCTAATCAGCCTGGCTGCCTTAATTGGTTCTAGCAGGTTCCTGATTACTCTAGTGCAGGCCCTGCTCTGGTCACTCAGGGAACAGAAAACTACTCATCCAGTGACCAGTATATTTGCCCTCTACCAGACTCCTGTACCCCACTGGCCTGGGTCTGTCACACCCCTTTTAGACAAACAATACATTGCAATTGTTTTCCGTTCAGTTAAAATAAATATTCTCAATTATAGCTTTTCAAAAAACATATTTCCATCCCAGAGGAAATTCCAAGATTTCAAAACGTGATTTCATCCCAATTTGAGACAAAAATTCAAAATCTCGGAATTTTTCATGAACGAAATATTTCATTTAGACCTTATGGAAATGTTTTACCCCTATCAAAAGAAACATGTCGTTTCAATTTCATAGATTGCATTATATAGGATATGATAGTGAAAACAATAAGGACAAACCCATTTGATTTGACTATCAAAATGAAACATTTTGCTAATTTCCTGCTGAAATTTTCAATTAAATAGCTACAGTCCCATGAAACATTTCATTGTGTCAAATCAGCATCTTCCAACAGAAAACTTCTACTGGAAAAATTTTAACCAGCAGCATTCACAATACTAGTAAATTTGCAATGCAGTCCTTGGTGTTTTAAAGATGTTTTAAGGATGACTGCAAGGGAGTGCAACCCATACGCACTATTGTTATTTATTTCCAAAGTGTTAAGTCAGGGGTAGGCAACCTATGGCCTGCGTGCCAAAGGCGGCACTCGAGCTGATTTTCAGTGGCACTCACACGGCCCGGGGCCTGGCCACCAGTCCAGGGGGCTCTGCATTTTAATTTAATTTTAAATGAAGCTTCTTAAACATTTTAAAAACCTAATTTACTTTACATACAACAGTAATTTAGTTATATATTATAGACTTCTAGAAAGAGACCTTCTAAAAACATTAAAATGTATTACTGGTGCAAGAAACCTTAAATCAGAGTGAATAAATGAAGACTCAGCACACCACTTCTGAAAGGTTGCCAACCCTGGGTTAAGTTCTGCAGTGGCACGGTCTATGGGTGTTCTCCAGCTCCACTGAAATTAATGGGAGCCTTTCCATTGATTTCTCGGAGGTCTGTTGGGTGCTTGAGGTCTATCTCAAAGAAGGGTTGGAAAACATATTAATTGCCAGCTGATGCTTTGTCACAAAACAGGATCTCAATTTTGCTCACTTTTCATTAGAAAGAGCATGGATCTGAAACCATGGATCGAACCACACATGAACTTGGGGAAATTCAGACCTGGATCCATATCTAGCACAGGCCATATAGAATATAGATAAAGTTTTGCTCTCACCTTGGGCAAACTGGTTGCTGAGGTTCTTCATTTGTTCTCGCTCCTCTGCTAGTACTTAATGGTCCTCTGGTCAGCTCCCACACACAGATGGGATGCAAGAGGCTCTCCTTAGTCTCACCCGTCAGATATCATTACTTCTGCAATCAGTAATGCTTCCAAGAGGAACCTTATGATATACTAAGAGCTCCAAATTTGTCATAAGCTTGAAACATTCTGTAATCCCCAAGGTTACCAAGACCATCAAAAGTACCATGTCTTCTAAAGCCAGAAAGACAAGCCCTGCCACGAACCGCCATAGTTTGTGGTGAATTACCATAGCCACAGTGCCCATAATGTCCAACACTAAAGCCTCCAGATGCCCTAATCATAGGAAATTCTCCCCGTTCCACCTGTATTATAGAGACTTCTTCTGCCATAGCCACCGGGTCCACCTTGTCTCCCTAAAGAGTGATGTTCAGAGCTGCATAGGTTCTACATCTTCCTAGACCATAAATAGCAGAATCAGAAGTGAAGACTCTTCATCCAGTGATAGATTTTAATGGATGTATCTCCGGTCATTGTGGCTTATTCAAAATAGGAAAAGAGTAGTTTGAGAAAGTACCCCCTTGATGTAGCACCTTGAATCAAACCCTAATATGTGCTTGAGAAGTTGGGCTTGATTGGATCAGAGAAATAATTCAGATTTTTCAAGTGCTGGGTTTGCCTGTTAGCAAATTAATGCCTTTCAACACGAAAAACACAATTGTAAATATTATACATTTCAGAAATAATAAGGAAATAAAAAATGCTGAGTTTGCAAGAAGATACTTTGCTTTTAATGTATTCTGCTAGTTGATTATAGTTTAAAATATTTATCCCAGAGTGTGTTCATGAATGGAGTACTATGTTTTTTTACCATCTCTTCAGTTGTATACTGCAAGAGCAGTAAGAGTTGTATTCTGAAGAATTACATTTTAAACATGTAGTTTGAGAAATGGCCCTTCTTTGTGATACTAATATACTGGCCTCATTTCTGGCACTTTGCACAGAAGACTGGACAATATGATAAAGGAAAATGCCCATTCCAGAAGCAAGCAGGGCAATCATTGGAGGCGATTCGTCCATCCCATGACATGAGCTCCCCATACCTTCACATCTCACATACAGCACAGTGTACATCACACACTAATTCTGAATAATCCTCCAGGCTGCTTAGCAAAGCAGATGGAGTTTGAGTGTGGGTTTGATGGTACCAAACTGTGCATATCTGAGCCCATGGATAGATGGGGTATGAAGCCCCAACAAAAATTAGCCCTTGCAACTGACTCAATAGGAGCTGAATCCAATGCCCACTGAAGTCAATAGATTCTGCTCATTGACATGAGTGGATTTTGGCTTAGACTTAGGCTCTAGGTGTGTGGCATATGCATGGTACTTTATTATTATTTATTGTATTATCCTAGCACCTTTTCTGAAAAAAGTGACTAAATTAAACGTTTTATTGCTACATTCTGGTTTTTCCAGTTTAAACAACTTTTCATTTCAAAGCGAATTATAAGTAAAAAAATGAATTAATACATTAAAAATGGTTGAGATCAAAACAAGGCCTTTTGAAATGATCAAAACAAACTGGATTTGACTGACCTCAACCAATACATTTATTTTTAGGATTGTCAGTTCTCAACCTTTTTTGAGATTTTGACTTTTCATCTGCATTGGGGCCAGGAAGTGGTTTTGACATCTCAAAAATTTTTACTGGCCCAAAAAAAAAAAAAAGAAAAAAAACCTGGCTTCTGTCTCATCCCGTTGTAATGTGTGTGTTCCATTCAGCTAATGAGATGTTTTCCTATGTCTTAGATCTTCTGATACAAGGTTAATTAATGGTTTGAAATACACTTCATAAAGTTTCTTTGCATTTGTTATCACATCTTTAAGAGCTAATTCACTCATCAGTAATAATAGTTTTTTTTTTGCTTGGTTTGCTGTAATCATTGCCAAATTCCTTTGGGTGTTGACTTTGAAACCAGATTGAGGCCAGTAGTTAAAAATGGTCCCACCCTTGTTTTGAAACAGAAGCATCTTCTGTCTTTTTCCCATAACAAACAATGTTTCATCCCATCATATAAGGGCTCGTCTACATGGCACCGCGGTGCACACTAAAGGGGTGTGAATTCTAAAGCGCACCAATGTGTTGCACACTAACTGGCCAGTGTACACCCTGCTGGCATGCACTAAAAGTTCTCTAGTGCACAATATTAACTTAGTGTTGTAAGAGGGAACTTTTATTGTCAGCCACTAGGGTCTACATAGGCCAGTTAGTGCGCCAAGCGCAGTGTGCTTTAGAATTCGCACCCCTTTAGTGAACATTACCATACCACGTACAGAAGCCCTAAGAGGAGGACAGTTTAGGATACCATTATCCCATTTTAATTTGGCAGGCATCTCTGCTTCATTGCCTTATGTCAGTGGTTTTCAACCTGTGGTCTGTGGGCCCCTATGGGTCTGCAGACTTTGTCTAAGGGGTCCACAAAAGGTTTGCAATTACCATAGAGCAGTGACTTTCAACCTGGGGTCCACAGACTCTATCTACAATTTCTGGAAGGGTCAGCACCTCCATCTGAAATTTTTTTAGGATTCCGCAAATGAAAAAAATGTTGAAAACACCTGGCTTACGTAATAATGCCTTCTTCACTTCATGATACTCCTAACTCCTATCCAAACTGGAATGTGCCAATCCTGAGTTTCGGCTTCTGGTTGCAATCATGTTAATATGTAGGAATATTTACAATTCTACATGCTGTCAGCTGTCCAAGAAATTTCTGGAATTTCAGCTTCTTGACTTGGGAAGACAAGTTAGGTGACTTCATTGCTTTTTATTGAACCAATTTCTTTTGGTGATAAAGACAAGGCCAGAAGTTGGTCCAATTAAAGATATTACCTCACCCGTCTTGTCTCTCTAATGTACTGGGACTGATACAGCTACAGCAACACTCCATACTTCATGGCTTGAACTGTCCGTGGAAATCATCTGACTCAACCCTTGAGATCTGCTTAAAGCTCTACTGGGGATCTGCTTTGATGTTAGTTTAAGTTATAAAAAAAAGGCTTCAGTGGGATTTATGTGGCGTATATTCTTAGTGCTGGCCTTCTGAACAAACTGCCCAGAAACCAATAATGACATTCTGAAATTTCTTTGGAGAATAATTCTTGGGCTGCACATTATTTGAATTAGAACATGAGACTATGTGTGTGTATAGGGAGAACGGGGTTATAATGTACATGCCCAATTTATGTGAATGTAAATGTAATTAGTTTCATAGGTCCGTTTCCTAAGTTAGTGACACAGATTGGTATAACTCGTGTACATAAGTGAATTAACCTAGCTACATAATTTCCGCCATGCATTTCAAATGACCTATTCTATGGTAATATGAAACATGCTACGCTGTCCACAATTTTGACCACACGATTTCAAAATTCCTAGATGCTCCCATTATCAACTGTTTTTCCTTTACCGTTATCCTTCCCTGACTTCCATTCTTCAAGAGTAGGGCTGGGTCTGACACTCCCATCAGCAACCTGCTGGCCGCTGCTGTGGCATCAGCACAGACTTCTTACAGAACCCCTGGTGATGGATGAAGAAGGAACCTCACAAAACTTTCCCAGAAGCTGGGATGTGTGTCACAGGGTGACTGACCCTTTAAGAGAAATGGGCCCAGCTCCTCTGTGACAAAATAGCTGCTTCCTGATGAGCGGCACCGAACATTACAAAAAGGAAAGAGGAAACTGCAGGGAAAGAGGAGGCCTCTTCAGGGCCTCTCTGGGAGTAGGAGGAGGTTGTCCACGCCAGAGGGACTCAAGCAGGAGCTCATGATGGGCTGAGGGAGGAGACTGCAGGAAGACTTTGAGCTTCTCCAGGAGCCCCTGGGTCTGCAGATGAAACATGAAAGGAAGCGACTTGATTTAATTGGGAGCTGGGAGAAGAACCTGAGGGATGGAGTAAGACAAGCAACTTCTTTATTCCATACAAAAAACATAGGGCCTTCCATCTCTGACAGTCTCTGGCTGCAGTCCTAGCTTCTTTCCGAGGCATTTTGAAGGCTCCGAGTTCTGCTTCTGAGGTTCATTTCCCTGTCGTCCTTGATCTACTTTGTTGCCTCTTGCCCTGGTGATTCTATTCTAATGCCTGTTTTGTTGTGTTGCTCCGGTCTTTCCTCCCATGTGTGTCCTAGCCATCTCCAGTTTCATTTAGTAATTTCCTGTCCTATCCGTTTCATTTTGTCCTCTTCAGTTGTGATTTTTTTCCGGCTATTTGATGTTGAGGATTTGCCCGAGGCCGCTGTTTAAGACTTAGCTGGAGTTTAAATAGGACTTGATTAAACTCCAAGTTTCAGCACCATGAAGTTAGAAAGACTTTACAAAGGTGTTAAATATTCAAAGTTTAGTATGGAGAGCAGGTCAAGGTTCCTATTTCTCCAGACCAGCTTTAGGGTTATAAAGGCCTGTCTGGCTTTGCTATTCTGGCTTTAATGTCTTCATCTGTTCCACGTGTTTTGCTTACGATGCCGCCGAGGTATGTGAAATGTCGGACCTCTTCTATATCAGTTCCAGAAAGTGTTATTGGTGTTTTTTCATGTGTGTGAATTTTCATGGTTTTAGTTTTCTCCGTGTTGATTTTCAACATAGGTCTGGAGCTCATTTGTTTTGACTCGCATGTCTCTGTGGGCCTGGGACAGCAGGTTGGTGTCATCTGAAAAGCTAAGGTCCTCTAACTTCTGTGTGAGAGCTCATTGTATACCCCTTGTCTGGTCTGTGGTCTTTTTCTTTGCCCAATCCACTACCAGTAGAAAGATCATGGATGACATAAAACATCCTTGTCTGATGCTTATAGTAATCTTGAATGGGTTAGTCAGTTTGCTGTTACATATTACGTGGCAGGTCATATTTTCATAGGAGCACTGAATGATGTTCGCATATTTCTGTGGGATTCCATGGTGGTATAGCCTCTATCCACTGTGTCAATGGCTTTTTGGAAATCTATGAAATTCATGTACAGCAGTGACTGCCATTCAATAGATAGATCTGTGATGATATGTAAGGTTATTATTAGATCCTTGTATGATTTCTGCTGTCTGATCCATGACCATTCTTTATTCTACCTAGGATAATGTAAGAACTTTCCTTGAGTTCGACAGCAGTTGAATACCCCTTCAGTTTTTGCCTTGACTGAGGTCTCCTTTCTTTGTTAGCTTCACTATATGACCATTTTCCCTCTCATCTGGTATTTTTCATCTTCCCATATCGTTTGTAAGAGGCTTATCACTGTATGTCTTTACTAGACTGTTGTCAGGAAGCAAAACAAACACCAACAAGATGAGGACAATTAAGACATCAGTGTGACAGGTTGGACCCCCCTTTTGGGGTGCCACCGGATGTGCTGGGGTGCCACTGAGCCTGCCTGTCCTACCAGACTGGGTTCCCCTCACTCAGTGCTGCCATGACAGGGTTCTCAAGCCCTCTTCCCACACACACACAGATAGGGACACACCCAGCTGTAGAATCATACAGAGTCTGGGATCAGCTCTCTGTGGGAGGACTCAGCTAGGGGATTTCCCAGCACTCCCATACACACACCCTCTGGAGTGTAACCCCAAAATTATATTGTCTTGCACTGTATAGAGATCTACATAGTGTAAGCTCATGAAAATCACCTCCTCCCTCAATGTGGAGGAAGATATGCACCGTTCTTTCCCCCCCGAGTAATGAATTGCACAAACTGGGTTTTAGAAACTACTTGAGTTTATTAATTACAAAGGATGAATTTTAAGTGATTATAAGGGATAGCAGACAGAACAAAGCAGATTACTGAGCAAAGTAAACAAACACCCAACCTACGCTTAGTTCACTGAAGACACTGATTACAAATAGTAATTTCTCACGCTAAATGTTGTTTTAGGCAGGTTGCAAAGTTTCTGCAGCTTAGAGTTCAGGTGCTTCTCTTGACAGGCTTGACCCCTGTCTCAGCCTGGGTCCCAGTCCTTTCTCTCCAGATCAGTCTTAGGTGTTTACAGCCGTCATCCTGGGTGGGAATTCAGTGAAGAACCAGTGACCTGGATTAACTCACTCTCCAGCTTTAAATAGAATTTACATATGGTGGAAATCTTTTGTTTCCCTGTTTGATTCCCCACCCTTCTTCAGTGGAAAAGTGCCAGCAGTGTCCAAGGTGGTATTTCATACCGGGTGACATCACCACATGACTTTGCGGTGTTAAAACAAACCATGAGACAAGGCTTATTTGTAACATCCACTGGAAGAAACTCCAGGAAGATGGGAGATCAGCATCTTCAAAGATCCATTGTCTTGCTTAATGGGCCATCCAGGCTGATTGCATACTGTCTGGTGGGCATTATTCAAGTATGCACACAGCTGTAATTGTTACATAGTCCACATTCCTAAATTCAGATACAGAAATGAAATATGCATACAAATGGATCATTACGTAACCTTTCCAATGATACCGCACATGATCCATCTTGCATAAAACATATCTTAGTTATGTCATATCATGACAATATGTTTATGAAGAATATGGGATGCAGCATCCGAATCAGAACAATTTAATATATAGAGGCAGTGCTTTAGTCAACTACTGAATGGCAAGCCAGTGGCTAACTGCCCCCAGACACAAAGGAAGAAGACACAAAGCGGGTCCTAGCAGATCAACTATAGCACAAGCCCTGAGTGAAAGGAGAACTTCGAGGTGGTAAAGGCCTATTCAAGGTTGCTTTGTTTTGCCATTGGGCAATACAGTGGCTGCCTGAGGGAAAGCATCCAGCAGGACTTGAGATATGGTGTCTGTCCTTCCATGTCTGGGAGGTGGGACAGACTAACGAGGGGGAAAACTGAGGCCCTGCACACTTACAGTGTCATGACTGGCCCAGAGGGATGCGTGGCAATAGCAAACCGCATTTCAGTTGCCTTTGGAGACTAATATGGGCTAATTTATCTCTGTATCTAAGATACTTACATGGCCCTGACTACTATAGTATCTCAGCACCTCAATCTTTGATGTGTTTATGCTCACAAAACATCTGTGAGATAGGGAAGTGCCGTTGTTCCCTTTTTACAGATGGGGAGTCGAGGGACAGAGACACTAAAGGGGGGATTTATTTCGGTGCTTAACTGAGTTGCCCAAGATTACACAAGAAGTCAGTGGAAGAGTAGGGAATTTATCCTGGGTCTCCTGACTGCTCAAGTGCATTCTAACCACTCAACATATATTTAAGTATATACATTAGTGACTTTGTATTTAGGTCAGATTCATTTATTCACTTAAGGCAAGGATTATTTCCTGTGTAAAGGATAGCTCTGTGGTTAGGGAAGTAGCATAGGACTTCAGAGATCAATGCTCAAACTCCTACTCTGCCACTGACTTCCTGCATGAGCTTTGTGCCTCAGTTTCCCCATCTATACAATGGAGATAATAGCACTCATCTACTACATGAGGGTTGTAAGCGATAGCTCAGTGGCTTAAGCATTGGCCTGCTAAACCCAGGGTTGTGAGTTTAGTTCTTGAGGAGGCCACCCAGGGATCTGGGGCAAAATCAGTACTTGGTCCTACTAGTGAAGGCAGGGGGCTGGATTTGATGATCTTTCAGGGTCTCTTCCAGTTCTATGAGATAGGCATATCTCTCTATATGTATTTATTAAAGATCAGGGTGTGCTTTGAGCTCCACTAGTAAAAAAAAAGCACTGTATTAGAGTTTGATAGTATTAAACATGTACCACAGCGCACACTTAACTGGTGCAACCCTGAATAGATGCTAACATCGAGGCTGCAATTCAGGGCAAGCCTACACAAGCAACTAAAGTTACATCGACGTACAGCCACCGCAGTAATTAAATCCGTTTTGCATGTCTACACTAGCTCCTGTCAGCAGCGTGCATCCACACCAGGTGCACCTGCACCAATTTAACTGTCAGCACAGGCACCGCTGTGTGTGGCTGACAGCCAGAGCCTTGCCAAGTGTTACCTGGAGCCCCACCGCCTGACTCCGGCTGTCAGCCCTGGGCATCCAGGCTCCAGCTGTCAGCTGCCAAAGTCTAACAGCCAGAATATTCTGCTGTATGCAATGCAGTGTCTACCCTGACACTCTGTTGATGTCACGACGTCACACCTCTCATAGAGGTGGAGTTAAATCAGTCTAGTGAGTGACTTACATTGGCGGGAGTAACATTGTAGTGTAGACACTTACAGAGTTAGGTCGACATAAGGTGCCTTATGTGGACCTAACTCCACAATGTAGACCAGGCCTAAGGTTTTACATCCTCATCTGTTGGAGGCAGAAGGAAGTTCTTCGGGATGATACAGAATCTTGTCATGGTATGGGCAACATATAGTAGGAGTCCTGATGTATGGGGTCCTATAATTTATCTCCTAGCTTTTTATGATTTGAGTTGGGGACATATGAATATAGGACTGGAAGAAACCTTCCAGGCCATCAAGTCTAAGCACCTGCTGCCATAGGCAATCCTGACATGTCATGTCATACCATCCCATGGGTGGGGCGGAGGGTGTTTCCTCACACTTTCCCAACTTTATTCCCTTTTAAACCAAGTTTTGGTTTATACTATCTACAGTTATAATCTGGTAAACAACAGCATGAATTCATAGGGAGCTTCAGCCCATTTGGCCAAGACAATGACAACGTTGACAATTTGCTTTTCTTCAAGTTCTTTGGTACAGGTGTACCAAGTAACTATGTGCTTTTTAATACATAGCCTTTGGATGGTGCATGGATGGGGGTTTCCAAAAGTGATTCGACTTTTAAGTGGGTTTAAATTAAAGAGAAGAGAGTCCATTAAGGTCAATATCAACATTCCATTCTTCTGGAAGTGATCTCTTTGTTAACCAGTGTTGCGCACGCTCATGAAGTGTTATTACTGTATTCATGTGTTCTCGGATATGGACTGTTTATACAATATGAATGACCAGGAGGTACTGAGAGTCCATTCTTGGATCAGAACTTCATTTTTCATGTGCTTTCCTTGAACACGCTCTTACTGTGGAACCTTTCCAGAAAATTCATAGGAGCAAAATCAAACCTCATCCATATTTAAGATTCAAACCATATGCCAAATGAATTTCAGAGGGTGGTAAATCTGCTTCATATTGTGCCCTTCCAAATTTCCTTTCTTCCTTTTCCTTCCATTTCTGTCTTTTTACCCTTAATCACTGAGTTCTTGATAGACCAAATCTGAAGTCACATCATGTCTTTGTGGTTTAATTTGCAATTTGCTGGGTTTTGGGGGGTGGTTTTTGTTTTGAGGTTGTTTTTAACCCATTGAGACATGCAATTAATTTTCTCCTAATCTGTGGATTTCTCCCTTTGACCTGGGTTGAAATTCTGAAATGCCATTCACTAGATATTCCGAAATCATGGTGATATAGCCGAAATAAGCATATGCTGATTTATTGTCACACAAACTCTATTAGCAATAAGTATTTAACTTGGTAAAGTGTGTCTCAGGCACTGCGATACCTTGGAGGTGGGAGCAATATAAAAATCTAAATACAGTAGAATAGCTTAGATTCTGTTTGAGTTTAAGACTTCCTTCACACAGCAGGTTATCTAAAGCAGATTGAAACCTCAGCCTGTTCCTTCATTATGAATTCTGCTGAGAAGATCTCCCACATTAAATGCGCATTCATTGATATACAATATGGGAATGAGATATTACTGGTCTACCTTGTAATTTCATGAAATGTTGCTGATTAAAAACTAAGTGACAAAACATGGATTGTCGGTGTAGTTTATTGAAGGCACAGTGGGAAATGGAGAACTTTCGACAATCAGCAAAGGCTAAGGTAGTACCACTACAGCTTTATACAAATACAACCAGGCATTGTACTTAGAGATACTATGTACTAAGAGCTCCCAGCTACTTCATTTGGAGGTGCTGAATAGACCTTGGGGGAGAAAAATGGTTGAAGAGAAAATTGGAAGAAAAATGCATTTTTTTAGGACATGAAAGCTATACATGAATTTAGGTTGAATTTGGCAAATAGTCTCAGCTGAAAAAAACAACAACTTCAAGTTAAAATTTCCAAAAGAGTGAAAAAATCAAAACTAACCGATTGGAAAGTGTCTTTTCAGTTCCACATTCTGTTTAGAAAATGTCAGTTCAATTCAACGTTTTGTCTAGAAAACATCATTTTGATTTGACGTTCAAAACATTTAGTTTCGACCTGAATGAAATGCTTTCAAGTTTTCATTTTGGTGAGAAAAAAACAAAACAGCAAATTGAGTCTCAGTTCAAAATGAAACAATTTTTTTCTGATTATTCATTTCAGCCACCACACTGGAAAATCAATTATTCAACCCCGTTCTAGTCCAGAAGGCTTTTGAAAATCAAGCCCAGGAAAAGCACACTTCAGTGCACAATCAAATAAGCATGACACGTATTTAGCGGCAAGCAAACTAAATTAAACACCCCTTGTTTAACTGCAAACAAAAATGTGCTTTCGACATTGAGATTTCTTTGATTAAAATTTGACATTTCCTTTTTGGAAAACACATCATTAACAGCTCTAGAATCTAAGTTCCTCATTTCACAGAGAGAGGAAAATTCTCTTCTCAGTACCATCTGGGAACGTCAAATCACTGTTCTCCTTTCTGAATCACTTTGGAAGGTGCTGTAGGAAGAATATGTTTCCATGTACAAATTGCTTGATTCATAAAGCTGCCAGTTGCCAGAAAACCCGGCGAGAGGGCAATGCAATTGATTGGCCCATAGGAGGGCGATTTTGCAGCATAGAAAATGCCTAAAGGCAGCAACTCACTGAAATACAAAGACACTATGAGCTTAAGGAAGTAATACTGCTGTGAACACCTGTTAGCAAGGCTTCTAAGGAATGGACATTCAGAATGAGGAGACAACTGAAAATAGAACCTCCCTGACACATCTCTCTTATCCTAATGAATGCTTATAGTCGGTCAGGGATTTTGCAATTTGTGTTGCTGGCCGCTGGCTGAGAATTCATTTCATATCATTTTGGAAAGGGTGACTTTGTGCTTAAGCTTTGCATTGTGGTATTCCTGGCTGTGCTGCCTACAAATCCAGAGTTACATCACCCTACGGAGCTACGCCGGTTTCTCTCACCATTTCACAACTTCCCGGAACTCCAGTGTGGCATGGCCCAGCTCCAGAGTTATGTACAACTCCAGTGCTGGGTCCTCCAGCTGGAGAGCTACCTAAATATTGAATGATAAACCCTCCGGTTTCAACAGTGCAAACTCCATTTCCAGGATATCCACTACTGGTGATATACCCTCCTCCATCTGGGCAGCAGGCTACACCTCCAGAGACTTGTCCTGGGACGCCAGAGCCGGTTACGACTTTAGAACTGTAACCTCCATCTCTGGAGATGACTCCTCCAGGTGGACACCATTGGACACCTCCTGGGAGGTGGTGGCTACACACAGAGCTTACCACACCTCTGGATATGCAACTGCCACTTCCAGAGCTGAACCCTCCAGGTGGACAGCAGTCTGCACCTGTAGGCATGTTTTGGCTACCTGCAACACTGACTACACTTCTGGGGCAGACTCCTAAACTTTTGGAGCTGAAATCCCCACCTAAGGAGCCACATCTTCCATGCCCAGAGCTGTAGCCTCTACTTAAAGAGCCGTAACCACATCCGCTTCCAACTCCAACAGCGGTACCACTGTCTCCAGCTATGTTAGAGGCGTTGGTGACCACAGCTGCAAGAAAAACACAGGTGCAGTAAGGTGAGCAGAAAACTTGCACTCTCACAGAAAAAAACACCCCAACCTTGGAATATCCCAATTGTAAATCCTCGGCTTACTTACATACACTCACAGGGGTCCCCAAACATATCCTGTTGGGGAAAGAAAAGGAAGATGAGTACTTCATCCCCTCAATTAGCTCTGCTTCTAGGAACTTAATGTTCATTTTATTGTCACTTCGGCCTACCAACCAACCCACTCCATCCCTATGTGTCTCTCTCATCCCCTGCATTGCGTCATGTTCATGGCAGAGGCTCTCTCGTAAATACTTGTGCAATGGAGCCCTGGTAGCTGTTTGGATTTCCTAGGTAATCCTCATCTTCACCATTGGAAAGTCACTTAGAGATCGTTCCATTGTCGAGCTTTATGGTATTTTGCACCCACCTGCTTTCTTCTCCTTCCAGCAGTTTCTTGTATGTAGTGATCTCGATATCCAGGGCCAGCTTGACATTCAGGAGCGCCTGGTAATCACGCAGCATGCATGCCAGCTCATCCTTGGCCTTCTGGAGAGCGTTCTGCAGTTCCATGTGTTTACCTCGAGCATCTTTAAGAGCACAATCACCGCGCTGCTCAGCATCACAAATGGCTGTTTGCAGACAGGCAATCTGCCAAGGGAGAAAACGGAAGACATTACTGTTGTGTTGCTGTTTCTCTATCAGAGTTCCGAGTCATCAGCCTCTGGATTCGCTTCCCAAGTTTCAGTTCCAAATTCAGAAGAATGGATACATGGCTGAGGAAAGCCTAACATCTTGGAAGCTGAATACCTCATTTCATGGTTTTCTTTCAAGGTACTCCAAGTCTCCATAATAAGGTCTACCTGTTACAGGACAGATGACGTTGCTTAGTAGTATGGCACAATTTTGGCATCTCCCTCAAAGGCGTGAAGTATTGGCCACTATCAAAGGGTAGGTGCTGGGTTTGGTGGTGTATCCACTATTCTATGGTATTCCCATAGGTCTCTGTAATGGGGGCACTCACCTCTTGAGTGCCTTTTAGTGGCTGAGTGTGGTACCACAGACCTTTTCTCACTCCTGGTGTCCCCTTCAGGCTACCAGCCAACCTTGGTGGGACTTCAGCAGCTTGGCCCTCTGGCCAAGTCACCAAGTCCAAATGACCCCGTTCCGGGGTGGGTATTACATGATTTATTTGTCCTTAGTAGGGCCTTCAGTCCTGGCTCTGGGCCCCTTTAAATACAGCCCTTTGTTTGAGCTCCCAACTCAGTCCTGTCTCCTTTGTGGAGTTGATACCACTTTATCTGTGGCCAGTAGGGGAACCTGGGCCTGCCCACTACTCTGCGGTCCTACCCAGGGACTTTATACACAGCAGCCATGTACTGCTTACCGCAGTCCTTCACTTTCACTGCGCCTCTTTCTACCAGTACTTTTATCTCTAGCCCTAGCTCAGTGCCAATGCTCTCAGGTTCTTCTCCCTCTGCAATCCCAACTACATAAGTTCAGCCAGAGATAACCTCTGACTAATTGCCTAGTTCCCTTGGCCAGGGAGCAGCCCCTTTCTTCACTCATCTGGTCCCAGCCTGGAACTGACCTGCTCAGTCCCTGAAGCAACTTTTATCTGAGCCTGCTGGGCTCTGATTGGCTGAACATCTTTATTTTTTCAAGAGAACAACAGGGCCTGCCTTGCAGTTCTTCTCACTGCAGCTAGCAGGTGCTAAATTGTGGCAGAGGATGGAACTGAAATGTAAAACCAAAGACAAGGGAGAAAACGCCATCTTTGAAGAGACCGGACATGAGAAAGAAAAGGCTTGCTTGTGATACTACTACTGCTCTCACTAATGCTCACCCTTAGAGTTATCCTCCTAAATTTTGCAAGGGTGGTGAGAAGAATTAACCTGGTTGAATAAGAAGGGAGAGAACCTGATTCTCACTTACACTCAGGCCCCAGCTCTGGCAGTGTAAAGGAGCCATCAAAACAAAGTAAACGCAATTTATACCCACTATAGGTCCACTGGCAGAGTGGTGAAAGAGGCCTGAATGTGATTGAAAGTAAAGCCGCAAATCACTTCCCCTTTTATTCCATGTAATTTCCCTTTTCCTGTCACCACTACTTTCCTTGACAAGCGAGAGGTGATGACGATTCTCAAAATCCTTGAATTTGGCTAGACAGAAAGTCTACTCAATAAGCTGAAGAAGTGAAATTACATCTTAAGGGATGGATGCTTCAGTGTGGACCCTGTTTGCAGAGTTGTGGTAGCCATCTTCTATTAAGGTTGCCAATTTTGATTGGACATATTCCTAGGTTTCATCACATGGCATCGTCTTTAATTAAAGATTAATCTTTCATTCCTGGATTCTCCAGTACAATTCTGGAGGGCTGGCAATCCTATCTTCTATAATACTTCAAATTGTAGTGTTGGTTTTTTTTAAACACTTGGCCTCATTCATTCCAACCTAGCAACCATCTCAAATCAGTCTCGGTTCATGCCACAGACACAACGGTATCATTCAGAACCAGAGCATAATTCCCAGCCATACTGTATTCCAATATATCATCCATACTAATACACCAAATCTGGCACATTCATCGGAAAATCAAAACATCTAAATCATTCCTACCTGTTTCTTTACATGGTCAGTCTCACACTGCAGCTTCTGGATCAGACGGGTTAGCTCTGCAATCTCATGCTTGTTTCTCTCTAGATCCTCACAGAATCTGCCCCTTTTGTCCTGAAGCTCCTCGAACTGGTATTCAGAAACAAATTGATTGTTAATTGAACTTGCTTCATACAATACCCTGTATCGTATCTGTCTCATTTGTGACTCACCCTGGTTTGGTACAAAACATCAACTTCTTCTTTGCTTCTCTGAGCAATCTCTTTATACCAGCCTTCAACGTTCTTGATTATGCAGTCCGTGTCCAGCTCTCTGCTGTTGTCCATTTTCACAACAACTGCGGTGTCGCAGAACCGGCCATCCATCTGAGCTCTCTCCTGCAATTGCATAAAATCTTAGGTATCATTTAAAGCTCCCTCCCTTATCCATACTTCCAAGATGTTCACTCAAAGACAAAGAGTCTCTCTTCACTGGGCTAGTTCCGATCCTGCAACTAAAGACCAATGTAAAGGGCTTTGCCTATGAGAAGTACAGAAGTCTTTTCTCTTAGGAGTAGGGGCAGGCCAACCAGGTAGATAGGACGTGTCCAATTTCTGCTGGATTTGGGGAGGAAAAGACAGGTCTCATTGTTCCCAGGCATTGTCACCAGATAGATCCAAGGTGAAGATTCATACATTATGGCGTAATGTTATATAGGCTTCATAATTCCACGTTTAGGGGTGGATTAGTAAATGTTGCCTAGAGGCAATCATCCAGGTGGAGTTTCTAGCTATGGAGTCCTCGCTGCCTCTAGTAATCTGGACCCTATGCAACATGATGGTGATTTCAAGGAGAAACATGGTACTGAATTTCCATGGCAGGAGGCATGAGAAGAATCCTTACCTCATCAAAAACACATCTCAGAAATTCCAGCTTCTGCTTCGACAAGGTCGTGTTCACCTCTAGCTCTTCCTTATGCAGCAAGGTAGAGTCCGCCTCCTGAGGAAAAAAGGCCACAGGTATTCCAAAACACTGGAGAAACAGTATCAGAGGCAAAGCCTGTTGTCTGTTTCCATCAGGCTAATGGAACAGAATGTCTCGATTTGCCAGGCTTCCTCAAGGGGCTCCTGGGCCTTCCAGAGGAAAATCAACCCACCTTAAAGTCAATGGGGAGGAAAAGTCCTCTTCGTTCGGACTTGGTGGAAAACCCAGTATTGACTAATTAAAGTTTAAATATGAACTCTAAATATTCAGTGTTTTTGTCTCGTTTTCTGAGATCAACCTAGAATGGATCTAGCAAGGAAGAAAAATCAAGATGCTCCTCTTTTGATGATTAAAATATCAGTCATTAGTAGGCCTTTACTATTCCATTGCTGTCCAGCTACAACCATTTTTGATCTGTCCACCAGGCCCCACTTACAAATGACATGAACAGTAACTTAAGTGTGTTATCTTTGTTTGTGATTTACAACGATGCTAGCTTTAATGCCGTTCAGCTTCCTCTCCCATTCCCATCTATATCCTTTTTCCACACTCTCCAGTATGTGTGTAAAGATGTGCCTTTTCCTCATGCTACCATCATCAGGTATCTTCTAACCACTTCCTACTGCTGCGGCATCCATGCAAAATGGTTATAGCTATATTTACAGATCCACACTTCCTCTTTTAGCCACCTGAATTTCTCACCTTCTTGAGCACCACAAACTCGGTCTCTGCCGCTGTGCGCCTGCTGATTTCCTCTTCGTATCTGTGGGAAAAGAGAAGAGACAGCGGTGGGTCAGTGCTTGTTTTGCCAACTGCCATAACACACATGGGAAACATTTTTCTCTTTCAGCTTGAAATCAACATTGGGTCTGTTTCACTAATTGCAAATGCCATTTCAATTGATATCGTTGTTGTTGGGTATTTGGCGGCATGCATGTGTTCTCTCTGCATGCTGCACTGGCTCTGGCCAGATAGCACATACAGCAGGCTTCGATTGAACTGCTCAATAAGACCACAGGACGTGGTTTAGCAGCAAAGGTGCCTGGCCAGGTTTATTTTCAACAAAGTACAGTAATGGCACCTGGTAGACTCTGCGAAGGTACTAAGACATGTAGGCTTGTAACAATGGACGCAGCTCAGTCACTGGTGGAACTTTCCACCGCTCCATAGGCTTGCCAAAGACACTCCCTTTGAGATACCTTTTTATACACAAATACAAACAAATTACAAATCAGAGTGCCACCCGTTGACGTATTTGGGTGCCACTCAGTGCCTTGTACATGTTGGTTTGATTAAAACATTTTTATTAATTATGCTGTTATCCTGACCTTATGTTCAAGATGGGTCAGTGTGGTCTTGTTATCTCTGGGAAATGTGCTAGTATTGAGGTGTTCTGGTACCACCCTTTTGGAGTATGTGTTTTTGCAATATCAGCCCTGTGCTTGCCAAATTCTGTGAGGATGGCCTGCCTCTTGCTCACAACCTGACTTTGCTTCATATTGGCAAAGTTTTGACCACTACTTTAGTTCAGGCCTCAGGCCTCATACCAGGCCTCTAATACAAGGGCTTATGTCTCAGGCTCTCTTCCTACTACAATAGTTATTCCAGCTAAAGACTGGAATAATTCAGTGCTGAATCAGGCCACAATTTTTTTCACATCCCACAGCAGCTAAAGGAGATAGCACAAAATAGAGCAAAGTGAGAAGAAAGCAAATGATGGATAATCTCTTACTTGCATTTGAATTCATCCACAAGCTTCCTTGACACAGACTCTTCACAGGTCAGTTGTTCCTTGTCACTTAACAAGCCCTCAAGCTGCTTCCTCAGGCTGCAAATATAATTCTCATAGCATTGCTCGAGATTTTTCTGTGGGGCTGGAGGAACACACTGCTGCAAGAGGTTCCATTTGGTCTCCAGCACCTTGTTCTGCTGCTCCAGGTGTCGAACCTGTAAACCAAAATTCAGCAATTTTTTAAATCTCCGAAAGCTACCACCAAAGAACTGAAAGAAAGAAAGAAATCAGGACCCTAAGTTAAACTGTCCTTTTTGATTCAGGAACTGTTATTGGTAATCCAGAGGCAGGAACAGAGTATTTGGCAACTAGAGGAGCAAAGGAAGCACATCTTTGGGAAATGATACTTAATAGTAACTCCCCACTCCTCTGAGTAATCATAAATTTATATCAAAGTTGAATACATTTTAAGCTAACAAGTACTGTATCCTATTCACCTTCTTATTACATGTATCCCCATGGTATTGAAATCATGGATTCATAGAATATTAGGGTTGGAAGAGACCTCAGGAGATCATCTAGTCCAATCCCCTGCTCAAAGCAGGACCAGCACCAACTAAATCAATGCCCAGGAATGATATTAATATAACGTTGTGTGTCAAATATAAACATCAAAAGGACAAGAAAATAAATTTAAGTCTAAAGCTCTATCTGTGTCTCCTCGTCCAGGTACTTCGAAGGAGAGTAATGCTGAATGTAAGAGGATCACAAACTCGTCTGGTGTCGTTGAGTGGTGATTGCCCAGGTATTGCCCAGCAAATTTCAAATCAAGGAGGGTGAGGGTCTTTTCATAACCATACCATTCCATTGACTTCACTACAGTAATTCTTGTGAATGGAATCAAGGCCAGATGTTGCATTCCTTTCAATGAATTAAATAATGACTCGAAAAAAAAATCCGCTATGTTTCCCATCCTTAGATGAACACAATAGTGCCATTGTTTCTGTTTCACTTAGTACAAAACATTCTCAATGGCCGTAGAACTTTAACGCAGACCTCATTGGAGAATGTGGAAACAACGGACGTGAAGGGCAACTGCAGACAACCATCATCCAGGCACGTTTGGTTTTTCATATTGTTTATTTAATAGCTTCGTAGATGTTAAGGCAAGAGGAACCACTTTAGTCATCTAGTCTGACCTGACATAACACAGGCCATAGAATTTTACCCAACAGTTCCTGCATCATAGAATATTAAGGTTGGAAGAGACCTCAGGAGGTCATCTAGTCCAATCCCCTTCTCAAAGCAGGACCAATAACAACTAACTCATCCCAGCCAGGGCTTTGTCAAGCTGGGCCTTAAAAACCTTTAAAGATGGAGATTCCACCATCTCCCTAGGTAACCCATTCCAGTGCTTCACCAGCCTCCTAGTGAAATAGTGTTTCCTAATATCCAACCCAGACCTCCTCCATTGCAACTTGAGACCATTGCTTCTTGTTCTGTCATCTGCTGCCACTGAGAACAGCCCAGCTCCATCCTCTTCGGAACCCCCTTTCATAACTTCTGGTTGAGACAAAGTAGATCCTTTAGAAAGTCATCTGCCCTTGATTTAAAGCCTTCAAGTGACAGAGACTTTCCAAAGACTAAAGTACCGCAGCAGCTCTGTCTCGGGGCATGATCCAACTCCAGTTAAGTGAATTTGGGTGTCTTTCCACTGATTTCAGTAGGAATTTGACTGGGTGCCAATCCAAGGACAATCTGATGCTCTTATTCCAAAGGTCACAGTCTGAACATGGGGAAATTTTTATCTGGAAGCAGATCCGGATTAGAAATCTGCACCATGGGCCATTCTCTTTGTTTTATTTAAAGAAATATAGAAAACATCGACGCTCTCACCTTGTCAATGAAACAGGCAAATTGGTTGTTCAGGGTCTTCATCTGCTCCCTCTCGTGTTCTCGTGCCTCATGTTCTTGTGGGTCAACTCCCACGCAGAGCGGCTTCAGGAGGGACTCATCGACGCTGACCCCTCGGATACCATCGCTCCTGCAATCGGCATAACCTCCAAAAGTTCCATAGCCTCTGGGTCCGCAAAGACCTACCCTGCCGCTAAAACCTCCAGAGCTGCCATAACCTACACTGCCCCAAGCTGTGCCACCATAGCCATAACCTCCGTGGCATCCAGCATCGGCAATTCTTGTGCTTCCACCCGGGTGGCAGACACTCCTGCTGCTGTAGCCACCAACTTTACATCTTTCGACCGGCGGGCCTACAGAGGCCACACATGTTCTGTGTCCACTTAGGCCACAAGCATCAGAAGCTGAACTGAAGCCCTTTCGTCCAACGGTGGAGCTTGCAAAAAACGTCTGTCTGTTCATGGCGGCGTATTTGAATACAGGAATAAGTATCAGGAGCTGCGGTGCGTGACAGCAGCAAAAAGTGAAGGAGAAGGGACTCCTCTGATGTGACACCTTGACACTACCCCTTATATATGATAGTGAAGCTGGGCTTGGTTGGATCAGAAAATTAATTTCAAGTTTTCAAGGGTTTGGTTTGCCTAGCAGCAGTAAATGCTTTGCAACATGCAATGCTTCATAGTAAACATTAACCGCTTATGAAATAATGCATTTAAAATGCTTTGTTTGCAAGCTTTGCTCAGAAGATATTCTTGTTTAAAGTATTCTCAATTTATACTAATTATAGCTTAGCGGATGTATTCATGAGAGTCTTCATAGTTTGTTTGCAATTGTGGTTTTTATTCTTCTGTCCCTTGGGTTTTATAATGTGACAGTACATTCTGCAGATTTGCATTTTATGGATATAGTTTCAAGAGCTGTCCTTTTTTCCTCCCACCAGTGTGTTGGGCTCATGTTTGGTGAAATTCTTCAGTCAAACCGTAAACTTGCCAGAAAAATGCATTTTCGGGGTGACCAAAGCTATTTGCAAAATCGCATTAAATTCAGCAAAGAGCTTTGCCTGGGGAACAAATTTGAAAAAAAGTCAAAATGATTCATTTTGATATTTTCTAAATAAATCATTTTGATTTTTCATTTCAAAACATTAGCTAGATTTGGTTTTAAAAGTCATTGTAAAGAGTAAAAAAAACATCCAATGTAATGAAACTGAATCAAAAAACCAAACAAAATTTAGCTTCAGTTCGAACAAAATATTTCATTCTACCTGAAACAATTTTTTGTTTATTTGCTTTGGGAGAGGGGAACACACACACACACACACACACACACACACACACACACACACACACACACACACACACACACACACACACACACACACACACACACAAACAGTTTCAAAACTAAACAATGTTTTAATAGATTTTTTTGGTTTGGCCACTGAACCAAAAAATGTATAGAATTCAGTAGAACCTACTAAGCTTATCCAACATATCCTCAGTTGGGTCCACTTAATATGCCTGCACCTTTGGCACCCATTATATAAGAGTTTTTATACCCACTCAAATAAAATCATAATTTCTTTATGTTTGGTTGGGAATATGTACAAGTAATGAAAATAGACCACAGCAGAATCTCAGTAAAACCATGATGTTCATTGCATTTCTACACCTCATCCAGCTAATGAAGAGAGCGTTCCTATCTCTGAGCTCTTGTGATGAAGTTAAAGAATGAGGAAATATTCTTCGAAAAGGATTGGCTGGGACTGCACAGCCCACACAACCTAAACAGGTGAACAAGTCACCAATACCCTACAAGAAGAAAATTGAGACAATTTCATTTTCTGCTTGGTTTTTGGGAACTCATTGCAGAAGACTTTCGGGTGTTGTCACTGAAACTGGACTGGGAGCAGGACGTGGACAAGGTGCCTCCCTTGTCTTTGAAGAAGCGTCATCTGGCTTGCAATTTTAACAAGCTCTGTGTCGCCTTGTCATCTCAGTGGTGAACAGCAAAGTTCCCTTTGGGCCATCATTCTCTCAGTTTATCTTGGCAAGGACCTGTGCTGCTTTATCACAAGAAATCGTCCCTTTCTCCTGTGGCACTATGATCACTGCGCATCCAGAGACAGAAAGCGGCAAGCACTTCGGACTCCTCTCTCGTGTTAATACAGGGCTGTCCTTACCCATTTGCAAAGTACGCAGCTGCGTAGGGCACCACGGAATTTAGGGCATCACATTTCCTGGTACCCTGCGCAGCGGCATACTGCTCCAGCCCCTTCTCCAGCTCTTCACCAGGGCCTCTGCCCCCACTCTGCCCCGTCCCAGCCCTGCCCCCATTCCCCTGAGAACTGTTGCAGGGGACAGGCCTGCACTCACTGCATGGTAAGTGGAGTGACCCGGACCCAGCCTGCTCCGCTCCCTTGGCTCCCAGCTGCACTGCTGTCAAGTGCTGGGGAGCAGTTCCCCCCGCCCCCCAAGGCTGGGAGCCAGGGGAGCAGAGCGGAGCGGGCTGGGGCCAGGGGGAGGTTTCTCCCTTTCCCCCCAGCCCTCTCCCCACAGAGGCCTAAGGCCAGCCACCCCCTGCCCAGAGGCCTGGGGCCTCCCACAGTCCCCGGGGGGGCTGCGTAGGGCACCAAAATGTCTAGGGACGGCACTGTGTTAATATGTCCCCGTACAGCTTGTTTATTAAGATTTTTGGTCAGATATAAATGCCCAGCACCAAAACACACCCATGCAAACATTGACGAATCAAGGGAACGTAGGCAATACAACCAAGGAGCAGTTGATGTAACAGTAATATTTCTTTCACTCTCTGACACGTCATTTAATCACCAGCTAAATGATCAACGCAACTTAAACCACCTCTGCACTTTCTCCGCTGCCTCGGGCCTCTCTCAGTGCCTGCTCGGACTGATGGGCTTTCAAGCATAGGCAGAAGGTCAAACAAATGTAGCTATTTCAGACCACAGTGGGCATTCCAAAAGAAAAGAGCTGTTTCATGGAACCCCTTTCCAGCTGCTTTCACCCCTTTATAACAAAGGGAGACAAGCTCAAGGGGGACTCGGCTTATCCTGGAGGACTGTGTCCAGTTTTGGGCCCCACACTACAAGAGGGATGTCGAAAAATTGGAGAGAGTCCAGCGGAGGGCAACAAAATGATTAGGGGGCTGGAGCACATGACTTATGAGGAGAAGCTGAGGGAGCTGGGATTGTTCAGTCTGCAGAAGAGAAGAATGAGGGGGATTTGATAGCTGCTTTCAACTACCTGAAAGGGGGTTCCAAAGAGGATGGATCTAGACTGTTCTCAGTGGTGGCAGATGACAGAACAAGGAATAATGGTCTCAAGTTGCAGTGGGGGAGGTTTAGGCTGGATATTAGGAAAAACTATTTCACTAGGAGGGCGATGAAGCACTGGAATGGGTTACCTAGGGAGGTGGTGGAATCTCCATCCTTAGAGGTTTTTAAGATCAGGCTTGACAAAGCCCTGGCTGGGATGATTTAGTTGGGAATTGGTCCTGCTTTGAGCAGGGGGTTGGACTAGATGACCTCCTGAGGTCCCTTCCAACCCTGATATTCTATGATTCTATGATCCCAGCTGTGACATTATGGCATGTGGAGAGTGGTGGTCTTTCAAATAGGCAGGTTTCAAGCTTGCTCAGAATGCTAAACCTTTGTGGAGACATTTTCCAGGAGATGCCGGGGATCTTGCACCCACATAACACACAAAGACAATGTGAAACCATTGAGCATCCCTTAAAATATTCACTCCTTTGGTGCTGAATCCTTCAGTGTGGGCTTAAGTGGGTCTTAAACAATGCATAGGTCTTCTGAAGGGAGTTGTCCAGTAACAAGAGAACTTCTCAAAGCTCTTCGTTGCTCATTATTTCTCAAAGGATTCATTGCCTCAGCTTATAACTGGGGACTGGATTCAATGATCCGATGTCTTCTAGTCCTACATTCGCTCTTAGTTTTCACACTGCTTGAATCTCAACTTCTGAGCACAAAATTTGTGATACCCAATGTAAAGCATGCACGCACACACACACATACACACACACGCACACACACACTGCAATTAGACAAGCAAAGTAGCTGATGTG
This sequence comes from Gopherus flavomarginatus, assembly GCF_025201925.1. NCBI lineage: Eukaryota > Metazoa > Chordata > Testudines > Testudinidae > Gopherus > Gopherus flavomarginatus. Next base: position 23,067,226 of record NC_066632.1, on the reverse strand, counting down.
TACACAATGTACCTGTGCATAGTAATTAATGTGTAAATGTGATGCTGTAGCAAAGCAGAAACATACTTTGATCTTCCTCAAGAGGCCGTCCTTCCCTCGCCAGAACTACAGTGGTAATAAATGTGTGGCTTAATGGGACTCCCGAATACTGGATTAAGCGAGATAACCTATGGCTGTAAAAATGCACATAAATCAAAGCCTGAATAAAACAAACACTAGTGACCACATCTAGGTCTTGGTTACACCCATCTGAATCTGGAGTAATAGTTCTAAACATGATCTGCAAAGAGAGAGAGAGAGAGAATGCGGGTGCCCCAATAGAACTGATTCTCTAGGCAAAGAGCATTCTTTAATTTCTGCAGCGTGATAGGAGGAATGCTAAATTGTAATCTCAATATTGATTCACTATGAATAGATCACAGCCTGATTTACTGTTTACCCCCCTCTATTTGCAGTTTAGGACTATCTGAGTTCTAAAATATGGTTAATACTGCCAGAACAGTATCCATTCTTAGTCTGTCCCTGTACCTGTGCACTATAGTTCACTGCTCACCTGATCACTATCTCCAGGTTTTCCTGATCTCGTTTATACAAGTTTTACAACACACCAACTCCATTGGCATCAGTGGCATAACTATCAAAACATGCTGGTCAAGGGTGGTGCGTGAACCACAGGCTGGGGGAGGCTAGCACCCAGCCCCGGCCCTTTCGCCCAAGGCCTGCCCTTTCCATGTACCCATCCCCTGCTGGAGGCCAGACCCGGCTCACCGCAGCCACCAGCCCTTGCCCCAGACTAGCTTCCTCAGCTCTGGAGCGCCAGGAGGGTGGGCAGTGTGGCCCCAGCCTGAGCCGGAGACACAGCACAGGGGGTGTTAAGGCTGATTCCCCACTCTGGCACTTCAAGTGCAGAAGGTGGGGGCCCGCAAGGATTAAAAAATTAATACTGGGCACTCCAGGCTTGTATTAAACTCCCAAGGTTACAGCTTCACTCTGACCTTGAATGGGTAGATGCTGCCACCACCTAAATGCAAAACACCTGGGAACCCAGGAAGGCACACTTCCTGTGGGGTGCCATCAAGCCCTTTCTCTCTCTCTCTCTCTATCTCTCTCTCACACACACACACACACACACACACGGGAAGGGCTGAGAAAGAAAAACAAAGAAATCAGTTGTTACCACCAGCTAATTAAAAAACATGTGCACAAACCTCTTAAGACACAAAAATCCAGTCCTCTTCTTAAAAAAGGTAAATTTTATTAAAAACAAAAAGAAAGAAAATACATCTGAAATCTCAAACTACTGCTAGATTTTTAAAAGAGCAATTCAAAAAATTAAGCACCCAAAATAGTTTTCTGGGGGGTTCAGCTTCAAGGTTACAAGCAACAAAAGCATCTGGGGTTAGCACCGAGGAGTCCACAAGCCAGTAAGAAATAAACCTAATTGTGTCTTTCTAAACATTCCTGATCTACTTACATATCTGGGTTGTTAAATAAATAGTTCTAGACAAGATCTGATGATTTTCATATCTGGCCTTCAGCTTCTCACAGCATAACTGCTGCCTTATTCCCCTTTTTCCCAGAGAACAACAACAGCACACAAAGGGAAAGCTTTCTTCACCGTTTTAAAAAGTTCTAGCCTTTCCATTGGCCTTTTTTGGTCAGTTGCCCACTCCCTTCCTTTACCTGTGAACTTTTTTAATGCTTTACAGGTAAAGCAAGCAGAGAAGAGCCACCAAGAGGGACTTTATAGCTAACTGGGTGTCTCACTGTCCATAAAAGGGAGCTCTCCACCCTCTTCGTTTATCTAAGGGGGAATGGAGCTGCGCACATTGGAAGGGGGGAGCCTTGGGGCAGAGTGTGGGCAGAGCCACACCTAGCTATTTGAGGAGGCACAGCCTCCCCCAGCCTATGGTACCCACCGCCCGTGACGCTGGCGTACACAAGCTCAGACTCAGAGCCTCATTGTTTAATGGTGGCTGTTGGGAAGGCATTAAAGCTGGTTGGGAAAATGAAATCACATACCAAAAAGGTCAAAATGACATTACAACTTTAGATTATGGTGCAGAGTATGTTCAAATGGCAAAGTCCACGTTCTCCCTTTTGCTGGGATTGCAGGACATAACTGGACACCTAAACTTACTTTTCATGTTATCCTGATGATTTATTGGTGTGACCTCTGGCTGAATTCTAAGCTATTGACCTTCACTGGGACTAATCGAATCTTTCAAGTTAAGTACACGCTTAACTGTCCTGTTGAATCACAGCCTAGAAATGGAAGAAACTACAAACTCTTCCTCAATTCCCTGCTATTCCACTGTTGTGTAGCAGTACATCCCCCTGCCATTGGTACCTGAGCTAGCGAGCACAAAGATAGCTTGGGAATGTCTAAGTGAGACTGAGTCCGATTGCAGACTAGATAGACACAGAATAGTTAAAGCAATCTTAGAGTAAAGTGGCCTTAAAATGCATGTGAATATAGCTTATACCCATTTGCATGGCCAGAGTAATATAAAGAGTACTTAAGAACATAAGAACAGCCACACTGGGTCAGACCAAAGGTCTATCCAGTTCAGTATCCTGACAGTGGTCAATAGCAGGTGCCCCAGAGGGAGTGAACCTAACAGGTAATGATCAGGGATCCCTCTCCTGCCATCCATCTCCACCCTCGGACAAACAGAGGCTAGGGACACCCGTCCTTACCCATCCTGGCTAATAGCCATTAATCGACCTAGCCTCCATTAATTTATCCAGTTCTTAGTGTAACTGAGGGTTTAGGCTCTCAGTGTAAGATGAATTTCTAGGAAGCAGTGCATTAGATATTCAAATCAGCCCTGCATTTCTCAAATACTGTCTTGAAAAACACTTCCTATTGTGACCGTTTAAGGCAATAAAATCTATTCAGTTGCCAAACTTCAGGGCTGTATTCTGCTCCTCTTACTCACACTGGTCAAGGGATGCAAAAGTAGCTCGTGACTTGGGGTGTCTCAGCTTTGGGTACCCAACCTGAGATATCTTAAAGGGACTTGATTTTCAGAGGGTAGGTTCTTGGCACTTTCGGAAAGTCAGGCATTTTCAAAAGTTCGCAGTTGGGTCCCCCATAATGGAGGCGACTCAAAGTCACCCAAACATCTTTTAAAACATTGGCCATTGTGTAGTACTTTGCTACATGAGTCTTCTCATTGAGATCAATGGGGCTCCTCACCGAGGTAAGCTGCTATACAACCTGAGGACGTGTAGAAGAATTAGGCCCCTAAAGAGCAGAACAGATGACAACTGATTCTACCCTAGCCTCTGTTTGCCAGATGCTGGGACTGGGTGACAGGATGGATCACTTGATGATTACCTGTTCTGTTCATTCCCTCTTGGGCATCTGGCATTGGCCACTGTGGGAAGACAGGATGCTGGGCTAGGTGGACCTTTGGTCTGTCCCAGTATGGCCATTATGTTCATATGTTCTTATGTACTGTAAATATAGTACAGAAGAGAGTCAGTAATGACCTGCTTCCTATTCCATACTTTAAGGAGATCTTCCTTCTGAGTCAAGTATACTTTCTTCTTGCTTGAAAAATTTTCTTCATCTACTTAAACCATCTCCTAAGTTCTATACGATTTGATTTATTTCTCTGCTGCTCATATTAGTTCTTATCAGCTTAATCTCAAGCCACTTCAGCTCTCTGTGGTGCTGCCAATTTGTTTTTATCCATTCAAGCACACAATAAAATTACTCCCACACCCTGGAGCTCTCCCTTTGACCTGACTTGAGATTCTGACCCATCATGCACAGGATTTCCAAGTGACACAACTAATCGTATTTCCAATTTATTTTCAGAATAACCCTAGTTGCAGTCAACTTTTAACTCATACAACAGTGGGCCTCAGGCACTCTGCTACCATCCTGATGGATGTAGCATACAAACCTAAAAAGAGACTAGACTCTTTGTAAGTCTTAAAACTTCCATTAAATACAATGAGCAAGATCCTTGGCTGGAATGAATCAGTGTACCTCAGCTGACTTCATTAGAGCAACACCAATTTGCACCAGAGCTGAGGAGCTGACTCATGTCATGTTCTCTGAACAAGATCGAAATCTTGGCCTGTTCTTTCATTACCTCTAATGAGCAGATTGATCTGAACACTATGTAGACAACCCACGCATGGTTATGTAATCTGGGAATGAGAGATTCTTGTGCTCACATGAAATGCTACAAACTCAGTGACAACACATTCATTCTTCATGCATTCTACAGAAGGTACAGAAGAAAGTTTAGAGCAAGGATCGGCAACCTTTGGCATGCAGAATTCAGGAAGTCCTCCCAAATCACTTAGGGTTTGTCTACACAGCAATGCAGTCCAGGCTAAGGGGATGCGAGTACCTGTTTCTTCACATTTTCGAAGTCACTCTGCAATTTCTGGATCAGCCATCGTCTCAGCTCTGCAATCTCATGCCGGTTGCATTTTAGATCATTATAGTATTTACCTTTGGCCTCCTGAAGCTCCTGGAACTGATAACAAGAAAAAAAGACAATCTTTAGAAGTTAATATCAAGTAGGATATTCAAAAGTCCCTAAGTGATTTAGGAGCCAAAGTCTCATTTTCAAAGGGCCATATTTTTTGTAGTTAATTAAGTGCCTAAACATGTAGATAGGCACCTAGTGGGATTTTCAAGAGCACCTAGGCACCAGTATCGATGGAAAACCCAAAATAAGAAGCTTAAAATGGATCTTATTTTCAAAGTATGGGTGCACAGAACTGTCTGAAAATCAGGGACCTCTAAGCTGTCTCCAACTCTGCACTCAAAGTGCGAGACATCCAAAATCACTAGTCTCTTCTGAATACCTTAGCCAAGTCTGATTTTCTGAGTCCTTAAGCAGGCTCAACTGGTATGGACTTTAACTGGGGCTGAGAGTGTCCAACGCTTCTAAATCCCGTTCCCAAATTGCACTATTTTAACCTAGTGTAGCACCATTGGCTTTGATGGAGTTATATTGCCATGGAACCAGTGTAACGGAGGACAGAATAAAGCCCAAATTGTTTTCACCCTATACTGTACATCAGAGAAAAGGCAGCGTACTCTGTACTCCTGTTTTTGTGAAAGTATTAGAGTACAAGAATTATAGATACGTCTCCATACACAATAGCTGTGTGATTACTCACTCTAGCGTGGTGCAAAGCCTCGACTTCTGCTTTGCAACTTCGAGCAATCTCCTCATACCAGCATCCAACACTCTTGATGATGCCACTGATGTCCAGATCTCGGCGGTTGTCCATTTTCACAACTAGGGTGATCTCGCAGTGCTTTCCTTCCATCTGAGCAATTTCCTACATGCAATATAAAGTCTCACTCAGCTGCCAGTACTTTCCTCTCCAGAGTCCTTCTTTCATACTCCAGGATATGTTGTCTCTCTAGAAACATGTTGCTAAGTGCTTTGATCAAACTGTGAGCTTGGAAGTAAAGCCCATATCAAAGGTGCTTTGCCTTGGGCCATATGGGGCTTGAAGGTTCTTGAAAAACACACATTTCTCTTCCTTGGAAAAACAAAGGCACATGGTCTACATCTAGCTACTGCAGAATAATGAGAGAAGATCAAATTGGGGCCTGCTCTTCCTCTCTTGACTCAGAGATGTCTATTGAATCAACAATTCAAAATAAATGAAACATTTAGTTTTTAGTTTTGGAAATAGCAACATTTTGGTTTTCCATTTCGATCTGGGTATTTTTGGGGGGGAGTACTCCCCTTTTTCTCACACACCCCCAAAAAAGAACTTAAAAAAACAAGTCAGACAAACTTTGTGCATTGGTGGAGAGGAGTTTTTTGTTTTGAAAATGTTTTTCTCCCTAACTTGCAAAGAATTTTGGCGCCGAAATGCCGCCAAAGATCCAGACTACTGCTGGGCCACGGCTCATTGGGCCCCTGTGGGGCCCAGGGCAAATTGCCCCATTTGCACTCCCCCCCTCCGCCGGCTCTGTTTTGCACATATCCCACATAGACAACACTTATTATTTGGGAGCACCAGAAAGGCTTGGACTCAATGGGTTGGCATGTGGAGCCTTGGATAAAACCACTACCAAGCTGCATGGTGTTGCCACAACCCGCAATCATTAATATGACTGATTGTCAGGAGGAAGGGCTGCAGCTAGGCCTGGGATCAGCTAGCTAATCACAGCTGGAGCCCCTAATCGTCCAGATCACCTAGGCGGCATTGCCAGAACTGCTCTTATACCCCATACTAGGACTTGAGCAGTGGTTGTTCAATGCTTATGTAGCCCACGCACCTCCTGGGTGTGGTGCTCCATCCCCTCTAGTAACACCGAGATCACTCAGAGATTGAAGAGTCTGCTACAGCCTTCGCTAACAGCCATTTGGCTTGTGGCTCATGCATTGAGCTCCAGAGATCCCAGGTTCAATGCCGACAACGTGGGATCTGTTGGTGTTACACTTACACCTGAAGCTCTACGTCTGTCTTGCTTCCAGTCCTGTTCCTGCCCTCCTCAGTGGCTGACTCCTGGTTCTTGACTAGCTCAGACCGCTGCCCCTGCCCCAGTACGTAACACTAATTCTACTTTGCATTGCTATCTTTATGCCCTTTGCATGCTCATAGCTAAGGTGACCAGATAGCAAGTATGAAAAATTGGGACGGGGCTGGGGGGTAATAGGAGCCTATATAAGAAAAAGACCCCCAAAATCAGGACTGTCCCTGTAAAATCGGGACATCTGGTCACCCTACTCATAGCATTTTGCAAGCAGCATCTGATTAAAACTCACTCTACTCCTCCAGGGAAGTAAATAAGGTTTATTACATTTACTGATGGGGATGGGAAGGCATGAAAAGTTTAATGCATTTGCCCATGGCTTTGTGAGCTGGGAATAGAATGCAGGCTCTTCCTGGCTCCTTCTCGGGCTCTTTTCTGCTCTTAAGTGTGGTCTGAATTTAGCTATGCAAAATAGGAACAAGATGAGCTTTTGCCAAACCTGGCTGTGCGTGAGCTCAGACTTACGGTTGCCTAGGAGTTGTGCACTCTCTGATACATGTTGTTCCACGGATAGCCAAACTGTGACATGGTGATTTTTAAAGCACACCTGCCATCTGCTCTTTTTGCAGCTTGTGCATGAACATGTCACATGGCACATTTGGGCTCCATGACTGGGAGTTTCAAAAGGATTTAAGAGACTTGAGTGCTCAGCTCATAATGACTTTCAGTGGGAACTGGGCTTCGAACTCCCTTATGGAAATTCCGGCCCCTGCCTCTGGGGCTTTTGCCTCTACTTCTGATAACACCCCTGCAAAAGTGTACATGTAACATACATACGTGTGATTGTGTTGTACAGGTCTTGCTCTGTGCCTAATTCACCAAGGATGAAAAGCCTGTGACAGGCCCAGCCAGCAAGCATGGGTGCTTTTACTTTAACTGCAGCCAGTCATGCTTTCAGCTCTGGAGGTCCCGAGTTCAATCCCCAGCATTCTGGCCAACATAGCAAGACACAAATTGCTTTCGGTTTTCTTCTAACAGACTTAGCAGCACATTTTTACAAATGTGGCCACACTGAAGCAACTTTGACTTACGCAGCACAGACCCTGATCCATAGCCTCACAGTCTGAAGTCCTCATCCCGGAAACCCTTGCATCATGTGTCCCAGAGCATGAATAGTAGTGGCAGTGCTAGGCATGGGTGTAAGTAATGTTAAGGGTGGATGGTCTTCACACTAAGGGCTGGTCTACACTGGGAGGGGGTTGATGTAAGATACGTATCTTATTTTGACTTACCTCCTGTCCTCACGGTGCAGGATTGATGGCTGCGGCTCCCTGCGTCGGCTCCGCTCCCGCCGCTCGCCCTAATGGAGTTCCGGAGTCGATGGCAGTGCTTTCAGGGATTGACATACCATGTCTAGACGAGACGCAATATATCGATCCCCAATAAATCGATCACTACCTGCCGATCCGGCGGGTAGTCTGGACGCACCCTACAGCTACATCTGCAGCGTACTTGGAGGTGTGACCACAGCGCAAGCTTGGCAGACAGGCTGCAGGCTCTGACTGTGCACTCGCATTGCTAGCCTGGGCCATTGCCAGGCCATATTGCAATCACACAGCCGGCTGCAGTGCAGACATACCCTAAGAGGGACTAGGATAAATTGCAAACCCTCCACCCTGACTCACTAGGACACAGAGTAAGTGTGTGGTGTGGACGGAGAATGAACATGTCTGAAGAGTTTAGGCACCGTGCTAATGAGGTGCTTAGTTACGTTTTCTCCTCTTTGGGCTCATCCCTGCCACTATGCGAGAGTAACCTGGGGGCTGTGCAGCCTCCATCTCATTAATGCAGGTCACTCTCCATCAAGTGCATCTATTTTTTTTTAAATCTTGCCCAGTGCAGCGATACAAAGACTGTGACTTTAATGTGTCTCCTGCGGCACACGATATTAAACCAGGGATTTAATTATTAACCAATCAGGATGCTTTTATTATGTTATTAACCAATTAAATTATCAACTTCCACTAAGTTATATATATATATATATCCTCACAGCAAATAAGCTATCTCAACATTTTCCCTGTCATACTGTTTAAACATGAATTCACACGATTGTGGTTCTTTCGGGTAATGTTCATCGCTAATTTGGCTCCTGAACCACGGAGGTCTGAGTATCACTGGCTTAGTGCAAAAATCAGGCCTCAGGTCTGCATACGATCAAACATGGCTAATCCCTATATTCTTTTCAGACACTATTAAAACACAAGGTCTTGGACAACCAGTGACTAGGACACTGGACTAAAAATCAGGACTTCTGTGGTGAAATCCCAGCTTTGTGGAAAATGGGGGGAGTTTTGCAACTGACTTCAATGAGGCACAATTTCACCCTGGGATTCTATTTCCCAGCTGTGTCACTGGCGTTATGTGAGACCACATCAATGCTCTGTACCTCAGTTTCCCCATCTGTAAAATTGAGACAATAATGCATCCCTTCCTTTGTAAATCCCATTGAGAGCTGTAGAAGAAAAATGTTAACACTAAGGATGAAATATGATTGTTAAATTTGGACTGTATTAACTATTTTATTATATATTCAGTCCAAATTATGCTGAAAAAAAGACAATAATAAAGGAGACGAAACACAAGAGTGTATTGTCTGACTATGGGTCAGATTTTCAAAGGCACAAAGAGCAACTAAGCACCTAATTCCCACTGCAAGCTAATTACTTCTGGTGGCCCCCTTAGACAGCCCAAAATTTTTTTTTTTTTATAATTTCTGAAATTTGAAAAAGTCAAGGAAAATGTCAGTGAAATTTCTGCCTTTAGAACTTTGGCATTTAAAATGTTCAGAAAAGGGAGAGATTTTTCCTCATTTTTTTTAATTTTTTTTTGCTCTAGCGAAAAAGATAATATCAATCACAGCGCTGTAAAGCAATAATCTCTCTTGTCTGCTATCCGGTCTCCAATAGCGATTAGTGCCAAACATTTCAGAAGCCATGTAACCCCCTAAACACCCCTCAATAAGCCAATTCTCTCCAACGGGAACACTGCTTTCCCCAAAACAACAAAAGACTAATTTACAGTGTGAAGAAGGAAGATTGAGGATTAGCATAACTGCAGGTTCCTGACGGTGCCACCCATCACACTCACACATGGAAAAGCAGGAGTGAATGAATTCCTGGCTGTTTTAAAGCCCTGCTTGGACTCAGCCATAACTAATGCAGTTCCAAACCTGAACAACTGGATTTTATTCTGGGATGGGGACAATCCACCTGGAGCCAGTCTGGGTCTACGTGTTTTCTCTCTCATATATCTTAACAACATGGGTGTGAACAGGAGGAACAAACATCTTTTCTCTCTCCAGTGATGCAACAGACACAGAGGTTGGTATTTTTGACATATCGTGTTACTATGAAAACATATTCTGCGGGAATCTCTCTAAAAACTTGCATGGGAAGAATCCATGGCTCTGTGCCCAAAAAGTAGAAAACAACCATACTGCAATGCAAAGTTGCTTGAACATGTTGTGCACTGGGATGAGAAAAAGAGTTGTATTCTGATCTCAGTTGAGTCTTTGTCAATCCAGAGTTACTTCAGAGATTTCTGTAGGCTTCGGCCTTGCCAATTCTTGTGGTTTCTATTGTGAGTCTCAAGAGAGCTGATGTTTTTCCTAAAGCCCCAGCTCCTGGAGTCATGTGAACATATGAGACTCTCCGCTCACTCTCTATTGTTTTTGTCCATTTCTAGCCTTTGTAATTGTAACCTTGGAAACCTTGAAAACATGACTCACACACATCCTAAATGCTCAGAATCCAGAAGGTAAATAAAGGCTTATTCCCCACCTCAAATGAGCTGAGTGTTCCTTAGCCTCAGCTAACAATCGATGCCAGTTCCTCAACGACACTAGGACATCCTTGTCCTGAAGCCAGCAGATCCAGATCCTTGTGCAAAGCAGCTGCAGGTATGGAGCAATCCCAGCAAGTCCTAACTCACATCCACCCTGGCAGCCAGATCAGGGGGCATGGCTGGGGAAAATTACACTCAGTTACAGTGGTAGAGGAGGCCATGAAAGAGAGGTGTGGCCAGCCAATCTTGATTTGCACTAGCTGCCCAAATGATTCCTCGGAGCCACAAGCTGACGATACAACCCTCAGGCAGCTCTTACTTGTACTGCGGTAGGTGTGGGTGCCCAGCTTGGCACAGATAAGGCCATAGATTAGGGGAGCATGAAAGTGGTTTAAGGATGATCCCTTCTGGCTTTAAATGCTATGGCATCTTGGCATGACTTCTCCCTCCCAAGAGCTGTCCAGATTCTTTTCTTGTGTTGTTTAATATGGGGGACAGTTTTTCTAGTGTTAAAATACACCAGATTGTCTCAATCTATTTGGTTTCAGTTGATGGAGCATTTTGTTTACTGTCTGAGCAAACTCTCCTTTTTTAAAATTATTTATTGTTTTGGCTGCAAAGATAATCTCTGCTGAATTCTTCCCCGTCAGGAGTTTTGGAAAGAGGCCCAGGAGAAAGGGAGAGGGAGCACAAAGGAATCATTTTCATCTGTGCTCGTTTGGAAGGCAAAGAGCTCTCAAGCATCTCCAGATCTTGGGAGCACACATGCCCAGAGAGACGTAACCATCAGAGTTCCGTTTTTGCCACGACTGCACAAGTTCCCCTTTTTTCCACCAGGTGGTGCTGGCTGATGCACATCTGAATCTTTTAGTAGGGATGGGAATCCTCTTGGTCTGTGTCGTCATCAATTTGCTAGCAACAAAACCAGTCATCTCCAGCTAGTGGTGCACTTGCGTGGTGCCTCCAGCACTCGTGAGGATGGGTGCTCCTGGGCTGACACCCCGCGTCAGCGTGTCTTACTCAACTCTAAGTAACCCAGTGAACCAGCCACAATCCATTCAGCAAGAGCCAGCTCAAAGCACTAGATGGCGAAGTTTATTTAGAGGCAGCAGCAACATAGGAACAAAACAAATGAATCATTGAAGCTAACAAAGCAAATCCTTGAGCAAAAACTACAGTGGAGCGCTTGGCTCCTCGGCCCTGGCTAGATCTGGTCGCCCCATCTCAAAAAAGAGATATTGGAATTGGAAAAGGTTGAGAAAAGGGAAACACAATAATTAGAGATATGGAACTGTTGCCATATGAGGAGAGATTAATAAGACTGGGACTTTTCAGCTTGGAAAAGAGACGACTAAGGGGGATACGATTGAGGTCTATAAAATCAGGACTGGTGTGGAGAAAGTAAATAAGAAAGCGTTATTTACTCCTTCTCTTAACACAGGAACTAGGAATCACCAAATGAAATTAATAGGCAGCAGGTTTAAAACAAACAAACAAAAGGAAGTATTTTTTCACACAATGGACAGTCAACCTATGGAACTCCTTGCCAGAGGATGTTGTGAAGGCCAAGACTATAACAGGGTTCAAAAAAGAGCTAGATAAATTCATGGAGGATAGCCCTTCAATGGCTATTAGCCAGGATGGGCAGGGATGGTGTCCCTAGCCTCTTTTTGCCAGAAGTTGGGAATGGGTGCCAAGGGATGGATCACTTGATGATTACCTGATCTATTCATTCCCTGTTGGGCACCTGGCATTGGCCACTATTGGAAGACAGGACACTATTGGAAGACAGGACTAAATGAACCTTTAGTCTGACACAGTATGGTCGTTCTTATCTTTGCAGTCTCCAGTATCTTCTCCGGGCTAAACTAACCATGGCAGAGTCTCCGATGGTGTGGAACAGAGTAGCTCCTTAGAAGTCAATGGAGCGATGCCGACTTACTAGCTGGTGGGCCAGATCTCCCCAGCCTAGCAGCAGGGGGGGTCAATGGAGAGCAATAGCTCGTCCATATTGCCTTGAGACATTGACCGAGATTTTCCATGCTGAATAAGAGATTTCAGGCGGAGTTGCATGGCTGCATCCCCCTGTCAGCTTTGAAATCCCTAGCCACTGTGATTCTCCTGGCCTTTGCAAGTGTAATGCAGTCCACCCAGTGCACCTCCTTCCCTGCTTGTCTTTCACTGCAGGGTTCTGCCACTGAAGGAGACAGTTTGGTCCCCTATTGTTTTGAAAAAGTTGTGCCTTGTTAATATGAGGGCTGCTACGTTTGCCAACATGCCAAGAATTAAACCAGACACCTCTGGAGGTAAAGACAAGTAGCTACAGCTTTCTAGACAGGGCTGTAAGAGACTCATCTCCTCTGTAGATCAAGCACAGGTGAGGCCCTGAAACCCACAGTCACCCGTGGATCACATTAACATAGCGTAGCTTTAATTATTATTTATATGACATGAACACCTAGAGACCGTAATTTTATAGAGAGCTGTATTGTGCTAGTCATTACATGTATATATAGTAAGAGACAATCCCCGCTCCAGAGCGTTTACAATCCCAACACCCAAAGGAAGCATCATTATCTCCATTTAACAGATGGGGAACTGGCTCCCAGAGAGATTAAGTGACTTGCTCAAGGCTGTACAGGAAGTCTGTGGCAGAGCAAGGAGTGCCTGAAAGCATGGACGGAGGTGGGGGATGTTGGCGAGGGGGACACAATTTAAAGGTTTGGCTGCCCACCGAACAGCTTGAGTCATTAGTCTCCTCCCTGGCAGGCTCCACCCCTTATCCTCAGTCTCCCCACCCAGCTGTTGCTCCTGCCTCTCCCCACTGGGCACAGCTCGCAGCTCGTCCGGCCTCGGAGGTCACCTGACAGGCTCAGTTCCACCAGATACCATGCAGGGAGGGGGCCCAGCGGCACCATGTGACCAAGTGCAGATCTGGCTCAGTCAATGGGAAACTCACGCGCAGGAGTGGGGCAGCCCCGGCCCCGACCCTGCCCCAAAGCCCTAGAGGCTGGGTGGTTTTCCGCCACGGCTTCCATTAGCCCCCCTTCTTTCCCCCAGATTCCTGTGTGAGACCAAACACACACCGGGGCAGGTGACCCCACGGCAGGCCCAGCCCTGCACGCTCTGGGGAGAGGCAGAATTTGCCCCCTGCACACGGCCTCATTGGCAGTGGCCCTCCCCAAATATGGAAGTCAAACTACACCTATGCCTAAAAGCCTCCTTCTGCTACAGCAAGAGCGGGCAAACTTTTAGGCCCGAGGGCCAAATAGGGGTCGTGAAATGGTATGGAGGGCTGGGTAGGGAAGGCTGTGCCTCCCCAAACAGCCTGGCCCCTGCTCCCTCTTCACCCCTTCCCATTTCCCACCCTCTGACTGTCCCCCTCAGAACCCCCGACCCATCCAACCCCCCCTGCTCCTTGGCCCCTGATCGCCCCTTCCCGTGACACCCTGCCTCCCCGGGACCCCACCCCCAATGCAACCCCCCCCTGCTTCTTGTCCCCTGACTGCCCCCTCTAAGGATCCCCCACCCCGCCCAGTACCCCAACCCCAGTCCAACCCCCCCAGACTCCTTGTCCTCTGATCACACCCTCGCAGGATCCCCTACCCCCAGGACCCAAACCCCAATCCAACCCCCCCAGACTCCTTGTCCCCTGACCACACCCTCCCAGGATCCCCTACCCCCAGGACCCAAACCCAATCCAACCCCCCCAGACTCCTTGTCCCCTGACCGCCCCCTCCTGGGATTCCCCACCCCCCCAGGACCCCAACACTAATCCAACCCCCCCTGCTCCTTGTCCCCTTACCGCCCCCTCCCAGAACCTCACCCCCTATCCAACCTCCCCTGCTCCCTATCCCCTGCCCTCTTATCATGTTGCTCAAAGCAGCAGGACAGGCTTACTGGAAAGCCTGGGAGGTGGGCCAAGCCGCTCTGCCCACCCAGTGGCGTAGCTGCGGGAGAACATCGGGGGAGAGGCCGGTGGCTAGCCTCCCTGGCCGGGGGCTCAGAGACTGGGCAAGACAGTCCCGTGGGCTGGATGTGGCCTGCAGGCCGTAGTTTGCCCACCTCTGTGCTACAGGCTAATACTCTAACCAAAAGAGCATCCTTCTTTCCTGCAAAAGCAGGAGAGTTTAGCTTCAGCACGGCTCTTAGAGGTTGATGTGCAGTATTGGAGTAGACGGCCATGCAGGGAGAATATCATTCCTTTTGTACCTATTCCATAATAAAGCTGTTTTCTCTGACCCAGAAGCACCGAGGGAACTGAGTGGCTGTGAACCCCGCCTGCCTGCAGTGGGCCTATGATGGCTTCACGCTCGGCAAGCAGCAGACACCAACGTCGTATCAACCATCTCCACAGAGGAAGCCAGGGACAGGACACTTTTTCTTCAGATCCAGCCATGGCACAGGCTTCAAACAGCTGAGCCTGGCATTTAGGCTCTCTGTGGGAAGGGCCACTAGATGGCGCCGTGACTCACTCCACCACTTCTACACACGTTATTAGATGCAGTGTTGCAGGAATGGTACCACTCAGAGCAACAGCCCACTGTGCTAGGTGCTGTACAAATACAGAGCAAGACGACAAACAGGGGGCATAAACAGTAGGAGTAGAGAGGTTGTTTTACCTCTGTTTGGCACTGGTTGCGATCACTGCAAAATTACTGGGTCCAGTTCTGGGTTCTCACAGTTCAAGGAGGATGGTGATAAATTGGAGGAGGTTTGGAGAATGATTAAACAATTGGAACACATGCCTTACCATGATAGACTAGAGGAAGTCAAATTTATTTAGCTTAACGAGGGCCTGGTCTACTCTGGGGGGGGGAATCGATCTAAGTTATGCAACTCCAGCCGAGTGAATAACGTAGCTGAAGCCGACGTACTTGGATCTACTTGCTGCGGTGTCTTCACTGCAGTAAGTCAATGGCTAACGCACTCCAGTAGACTCCGCCTGTGCCTCTCACCGTGGTGGAGTACTGGAGTCGACGGGAGAGCACTGGGAGGCCGATTTATTGCATCTAGACTGGATATGATAAATTGACCCTTGCTGGAACGATCGCTGCCCATCAATCCAGCGGGTAATGTACAGAAGGTGAAGGTGTGACTTGATCACAGTTTATCAGTGGGCTTGGCAGAATTTGATTTTTATCATTGTGACGGATAATATCCACGCTACCTCCAGTGAAGGTATCTTCACTGCAGTAGGTCGACTGCTGACGCTCCCCCTACGCTTCTCACTCCAATGGAGTACCAGAGTCACAGAGGATGCTCGGCGGTTGATTCATCGTGTCTTCACTAGATGCAATAAATCAACCCTCACTGGATTGATCGCTCCAGAAGTAAGTGTAGACATGCCCTAATTCTAAGTTACCGCAGTGCAACGAAAGACTAACCCAACCAGCAATTTAAGGCAGCAGCCTAGTTGAAAAACTCAGCAGCATGACGTTAATGACACAATGCAGTTTATTAGTGATGCACAGAGTGAAAAGCCGCAGGTCCTTTAACAACGAGCGAAGAATAAGGCAACGCTGTTACATTTTATGAACATCACACAGGAGTGGGCCCGCAGAAAAGAAGTAGTAGAGATGTGTTGGCTCGTGGCCTCTATTAATGTTCATGATGCTAAATGGGTGGGATTCATGCCCTCTGCACAAAGCCAGTACAATGAACTATATTTCTTATCCTGACCAAGCCCTGAACCACCTGTGAGCTGATGCAGTGAAATTCAGGAGACAGTGGCAGAGTGGAAAAACCCAGGGTTACTTCATGAATGTGGAAATAACGGTGGACATCCACAGCAACCAGAACGCTGAAAATGTAGGGCCTGATTCTGATTTCACTTACACTGGCATAACTCAGGAGTTCGTCTACTGAAGCCAATGGGCCTGATTCTCTACTATCCTGCACCCTGTGCAGTTATTTACAGGGAATCTCACACACATATTGCACCATGGCAGGGCAACGGAAAATTGGACGTGATGGATTTACATCAGTGCAGGACAAACATAAGGGAGAGGAGAATCAGACCCCCAGTCACTACACTGGAGTAAAATTGGTGCAGTTGACAACAGAGCCAAGTCCTGAATGAGGCAAAGCTATAGGGAAAGTATATCAACACTGCTATAGTTATCTCAGTTTCCCAGTGAACAATGGGTCAGATGCCAACTCTATTCTCTCAGTTACTCCCATTCAGACCTATTGACTTCAGTGCAACTGAGGGCAAAATTTTGTCCCAGGATGAGGGGGATTTTTCCCCATGAATGTTGAAAGGTGGGGTGGGAGTTCCCATCACCAAGCAGCAAAAACCTGGGTTAATTCAGAGGTTCCTGAGTTGAGTTTTTACATTTTATCTAATTAACTTTTTGCTTGATGAAGAGGATGTCGAGACATATTTTATACTAGAGCTGCTTCCTCCTCCAGAGGTGACCGCCCCTCCGTAGCCAAAACTGCTTCCTCCTAAACCAATCCCGCTTCCACCAACACTGATGCCACTTTTGCCACCAATTCCAAAACCACTCCCGCTGCCAATTCCAAGGCCGAGACCACCTCCACCACCACCAAGACTGAGGCCACTTCCACGACCTCCACCAAGGACACATCCGCTTCCAACTCCGCCACCGCTGCCAGCTGCGCTGGTGGTGCTGCTGACCACAGCTGCAAGAAAAACATCCCTCTGGTTATTCAGGGAGCAGCTTGTGATTCCCAAAGAGAGACAAATTCTGGTGTTACATCTAGTTAAAATTTTTCTGCCACTGTTTTTTGATGGAAATTTGGAGTTTTGACCAAATAATTTTTTTCCTTGGAAAATTGCCATTTTTCTTTGAAAAACCATATGCCTGAAAACCAAAATATTTAAATTCAGAATTGCTGCTGCAATGCCTCATAGGAGTTGTAATTTGGACATGTGCCTCATGTCCCCATTCCCCTCTATGGACCAAGCTCCAAAGCTGGGCTACAGCTTCCATGATGCACCATGGCCAAGGACTTCCTCACGCACAGCCTCTGTTCACCAAGAGAGGAGTCCATGGTGCATCATGGGAAATGTAGTCCAACCAGGGAACCGAGCCTATACAGGAAAATGGATGTTTGAGGCACCCAAACTACAACTCCCCTGGGCATTATGGTGGCATTTCTGAATTGAATTTCTTCAGGTTTTGGCTGAAATATTTAGTTTTTTGCTATTCTGGCCAAAATATCACAAATACACACACTCCTTTATTTTCAGACCAGCTCTAATTCTGACAAATGAAGGTGAATCCTTGAGATACTTACAGATGCTCACAGGATCAGCATATTCTCCAGACATCCTGTCAGGGAAAGAAAAGTAATTCGTATAAATCACTCCATAAATCACTATAATACAATTACTAAACTTTGAAATGTAGTGGGCTTAAATGCTTCCCAAAAGGACAAGGGGTCTGATTCTCATTCACACTAATTATGACAACATTTGCAAAAGATCTCAGGGGCAGATTTTCAAGGGCTATGCACCTAAAATTTTTGTAAGACCCCGGCCTTTCATGATCATTGGAACTAGAGTCAGAGGGCCAATGTTCTCTGCTACGACTCTCATTGGGAAGATACCAGGGAATGTGGGGAGTTAATCTGGAAGCAACTCAGCCTCACAGACAGAAACTTTGCTGATTTATTCTGGCTGAGGAGCCGGCCCCATAATTACCATACACTATTTGTGTATTGCACCTACCTGCACTCTTCTCCCTCCAACAGTTTCCTATAGGTGGCGATCTCAATATCCAGGGCCAGCTTGACGTTCATCAGCTCCTGGTAATCACGCAGCAAACGAGCCAGTTCATCCTTGGTGGTCTGAAGGGCATTCTGAAGATCAGCGAGCTTACCCCGGGCGTCTTTGAGGGCCAGCTCCCCACGTTGCTCAGCATCGGCAATGGCCATTTGCAGCCCAGCAATCTGGAAGGGACATATCATGAGATTCTAGTATTGGGAATTGTGACAAGGCTCATTTATGTCTGTGGAATGAGTCTGGAGGTGATATTTATGCTGACTCACCTACCCTTTGTTTGGCTTTGGAGTTGTTTCATATATAAGCTTGCTTAGGTGATGTTTTATAGGTTGCTATGTGGGTGATGTTTTGATCATAGGATGTGCCAAAATTGCACCACCATGGATGTAAAATATC
Source organism: Gopherus flavomarginatus (assembly GCF_025201925.1). Taxonomy (NCBI): domain Eukaryota; kingdom Metazoa; phylum Chordata; order Testudines; family Testudinidae; genus Gopherus; species Gopherus flavomarginatus. The sequence continues at coordinate 23,048,759 of NC_066632.1, read as the reverse complement.
TGCTGCCAAGAGGCAGTCAGAGAAAAACAGGAGAAAGTCCATGATATCAAGCAAAGAATGTAGTAACCTGTATAATCAGAGTGTAGTCACGTGTGCATGATCAGTGGTAACGAACCAACTGGAAAAGAGCAATAATCAGATGAAAACAGCGTGGGCAGCAAACGTCCTGCAAACCGAAGCTTGTGCAGGTGTATTGTAGGTGTTGCATAAAACCCATAATACTGTGCTTGATGGTGATTGAAAGAGAACTGACGGATATGTTATTTGGATGTGTCTAAAATGTGGTGGACTGTAAGGGGTAGTCGGAGGTACACAGAAGAAATCCAGCATGACCCACCTACGCCACAAGAGGAGGCAACTTTTTTCTGGATATCTGTCTTTCGTTGCTTTAGTAATAATTGAAATCACAAGGCATGCTTTTGGGTCAAAGAAAGGTTTGAATTAATAAACCCAAGAGTATGTCTACACTTAAAATGCTAAAGCGGCATAGCTGTTCCGCTTCAGTGTAGACGCAACCTGTGCTGACGGAAGGGGTTCTCCTTTCACTGTAGTTAATCCACCTCTCGGAGAGGTGGTAGCTTGGTTGATGAAAGAATTCTTCCATCAATCCAGTGCTGTCTACACCAGTGGTTAGGTCAGAATAGCTACATCTCTCAAGAGGCTGGATTTTTCACACCCCGGAGAGATGCAGTTATACTGATGTAAAATTCTAGTGTAGACCAGGCCTGAGAGTCCAGCTGCCATTGTCACCCAAAGGGCAAACTATGTAGTTAGTGGATTTCTAGCCTCTTGGATTTCTTTCTCTCTTCAAAGTATAGAAGGAAGGACATGGGCACCCAACTCTTTAACCATTTTTGTTCCTGATTGCTCAGCCTTCTATGAAATATCTCCAAAGTCCTGACAGAGAAACACCTGCAAACAGAAGGCTAACTACTGGGAGTGGTTCCATTGAAATTCTTTGGGCAGGTCTACACTACGGGGTTAAGTCAACCTAAGTTATGCAAACTCCAGCTAGATGAATAATGTAGCTGGAGTCAACATAGCTTAGGTCAACTTATTGCAGTGTCTACATCGTGCTGGGTCAACGGAAGAAACTCTCCCTTCAATTTACCATACACTTACCATACACATAGCTCAGTGGTTTGAGCATTGGCCTGCTAAATCCAAGGTTGTGAATTCAATCCTTGAGGGGGCATTTAGGGCTCTGGGGCAAAAATCAATACTTGGTCCTGCTAGTGAAGGCAGGGGGCTGGACTCAATAACCTGTCAAGGTCCCTTCCAGCTCCAGGAGATAGGTATATCTCCAATTATTATTTACTTTTTTTATTTCTGGTGGAGAACCGGAGTCGATGGGAGAGCAATCTGTGGTCAATTTAGTGGGTCTTCACTAGACCCACTAAATCGACCCCTAGTGGATTGATTGCCACAGCACCAATCTACAGTAAGTGTAGACATACCCTTAGGATAGAAAACACTATAGATAAAATTCTCAAAAGCACCTGATTTAGGAATCTAAATTCCATTTTCAAAAGGGATGTAGGCCCAGATCCAAAAAGGTACATACACTCCTAACTTCCATTGATTTCAATAAGGGTTAGGCACCTGGGCTCATTTGAAAATGCCTCTAAGTGCCTAAGTCACTTTTGAAAGCGTGACTTAAAGTTCTAACTTACTCAGACACTTTGGAAATTTTTGCCTTTAGGTGCTTTGGAAAGGTTTACCCTACATTCCTTGCTGTTGTACGGGTCAGATCCTGCATATATAACTGACTGAATTATGCAGTTTCCAGGAGTTCTGCTGTTTATTATTGGTTTTTAATGGTGACATATACCAATCCGGATCATGGAGGAGAGTGTATTTTATTCCATACCACAAGACATTCCTTCCAGAATGCCAAAAAGCACTGTTTGAGATACCTGTGAATATTCCAAGATGCCTTGAAATGTCAGAATAGTTTTGCACTTAAATATAATTGGCCATATCCTCATCAGTGCAGCTCGACTGATTTCAATGAGTCAAAAAAACACAGAAATGTAGGGCTGGCAGCAACCTTAAGAGGTCATCTAGTCCAGGTCTCTGCCCTAAGGCAGGATCCAAATATACCTAGCTACATCAATTTTTATCAGACGAGGATTTGGCCCAGAAAGCTTAAACAGAATCCTTTGACTTTAGCAGTTCCTTACATACCAGAAAACCAGTATTTCTAACCCAAGCATTCAAAAATCAAGAATTAGGTCCCCCAAAATCATAAGACTGGCTTTCAAATAAAAAAAAAGTTTGTGTGTCCAGGTTTTTGAACCTTTATGACATGATGGAGACTCATTTCCAAGCTTTACTCTGCAATCATGAGAGCTAGAAACTTAGTTAAAAACAAAATAAGTAAATAAATAAATGGAAGTAGAGATTCTCAAGAAATAACTAGACGTCGAGAGCCAGGGCTTTAAGAAAAACACCAGATGTCGCAAGAGTTGACAACGCAGAGAGTAAGTATCACTCACAAGGTTACAGAACTCATTAAAATGGATGTAATAAACACCACAAATCATGTTGATGCCATAATTAAGATCTTTCCCACCTGTTTTTTCACACTATCTATTTCAGCTTTCAGCCTCTGAATCACCCGGCTCACTTCAGCGATCTCATTCCTGGTGACCTTCAGGTCTTCATCGTGTGTTGTGGCCGTGACCTGAAGCTCTTGATACTGAAAGATACAAGCCATAAGGTCATTAGAAAAGATTGCCATACCTGGAGTTGAAGACATGTTTCAAATTTCCAATTTCCCAATTTCAAATTGGGAAAAACTTGAATGCAATTTCCCCTCTGTTTTTCTACAAGTGGATGATTTTTTTATGCTGTTGAAAATTATCTAAATTTTGACATTTTTCTATTTTTTTTCATCTTTAAAATAAATAAATAAATTGGAAGAGGAACTAGGGGGAGATGGGAAAAAATTGCAGTTTCTTCTAACCAGCTGTCAGCATAATATCAAAGGAACATATGTGTGTGAGATGTTCAGATCATAGAGTCATAGAGTCTACTGCCAGTAGGGACCACTGTGATCATCTAGTCTGACTTCTTCTGTAGCAGAGGTCACAGAGCTTCCCTCCAAATAATTCCTAGAGCAGATCTTTCAGAAAAACATCCAATCTTGATATTAAAATTGTCAGTGATGGAGAATCCACCACGACCCTTGGTAAATTGTATCAATAGTTAATTACACTCATTGCTAACAATGTATGCCTTATTTCTAGCCTGAATTTGTCTAGCTCCAACTTCCAGCCATTGGATCATGTTATACCTTCCTTTGCTAGACTGAGGAGCCCATCGTTAAATATTTGTTCCCTGTGAAGGTGTTTATCGACTGTGATCAGGTCGCCCCGTAATCTTCTCTTTGTTAAACTAAATAGATTTAGCGCCTATAAGGCATGGAATCCTTCAGTCATTCTCATGGCTCTTCTCTGAACCCTCTCCAATTTACCAGCATCCTTCTTGAATTGCAGGCACAAGAACTGGACACCGTATCCCAGCAGTGGTCCCCCAGTGCCAAATACAGAGTTAAAATAAACTCTTCACTCCTACTCATGATTCCCCTGTTTATGCATCCCAGGATCACATTAGATCTTTTGCCCACAGCATTGCACTGGGAGCTCATGTTTAGCTGCTTATCCGCTGCAATCCCCAAATCCTTTCCAAAGTCACTGCTTCCCAGGATAGAGTCCCTCAGCCTGTAAGTATGGCCTGCATTCTTTATTCCCAGGTGTGTATGTAACCCACACACCTTCTGACTGGGTGTTCTGTCCCATCTAGTGGCATTGAGACCACTTAGAGAGAAAGCGATTTAATGAGTCGCCTCTACAGCCTTAGCTAAGTACCATATGGCTTTTAGCTCATGCACTAAACTCCAGAGACCCCCAGTTCGATCCCGTCCGCCGACTACTGGGGTCTGTCTGCGTTACATACACATTTACATTTAGCCACATTAAAACACGTGTTTGCTTACACTCAGTTTACCAAACCATCTGAATCAGTGACCTCTCCTCTTTGTTATTTACCACTCCCCGAGTTTGTGTCATCTACAAACTTTATCAGTGATCATTGAAAGTTTTGAAAATTTTACCCTCTGTCTTTATGAAGTTCCATTTCATGAAAGATTTGAGGTTTCAAAATCTGTAATTCTCCATGAAGGCAAATTTCAAAAAAATATTGTTTGAAGATAATTGAAACATTTGTTTTTGAAAAATCCAAACATTTCGTTTTGATTTCCAACTGTTTCTTTTGTAATATATTATATCATTTTAAAAATTGAAATGAAAAGTCCTTTCACCAGCAAAAAATAATTGAAATGTTTCAGTCTGACCATATTCAAACTTTTTTCCTCTTGGTTTTCTTCCAAAACGAAATTTGGGTGAACTTGACCTGATTTTGTGAAGTGGTTTGATTTTGGCTGAATGAAATAGTCATAATGCGTCTATTACACTTTTAGGCCCCAAGTGAACAATACTTTAATAACAGTTACTAAGCATCAGAGGAGTAGCTGTGTTAGTCTGGATCTGTAAAAAGCAACAGAGAGTTCTGTGGCACCTTTAAGACTAACAGATGTATTGGAGCATAAGCTTTCGTGGGTGAATACCCACTTTGTCAGAAGCATGTAATGGAAATTTCCAGAGGCAGCTATAAAAATGCAGGCAAGAATCAGTCTGGAGATAGTGAGGTTAGTTCAATCAGGGAGAGTGAGGTCCTCTGCTTGCTGTCGAGGTGTTACTAAGCAGTGATATGACTGACACATTAATATATGAATTAAGTGGGATGGAAAATCCATATGGGTCCTGTCACTTATCCACAGGGATCATGTAAGGACATTCCAAGGGAATCTTATTTTGACCCCAGAAAATGAGAGCACAACTGTGGAAGTTGAGGCTGATGGGATTAGGATGGCTTGATATGCTGAGGAGCACCATGGGTAACCTCCACTGGAAAAACTGGCATGTAGTTACAGTGTACTTAGGGTGACCAGATGTCCCGATTTTATAGGGACAGTCCTGATTTGGGGGTCTTTTTCTTATATAGGCTCCTATTACCCCTCACCCCCGTCCTGATTTTTCACATTTGCTGTCTGGTCACCCTAAGTGTACTAGACTGACAGAGCTATTGTCACTGAGGACATAAGAGAGCGGCTGAGAACTTGGTTCTATTCCCATCTCTGCCACTGCCTTGCTGTGGGACCTTGGGCAAGGCATTTGGCCTACCTGTGCCTCAGTTTCCCCATCTATTATAAAGCCCTATGTAATGTATGGATGAAAAGCTATGGATAAGAGCTAGCTGGTGATACATCAGTTCCAGCTGGGTCTTGCCAGAGCCTCTCAGATTTACAGAGTCACAGAGTTTAAGACCAGAAAGGACCATAAAAGCATCTAGCCTTACATCCTATATATCGCAGGCCACCAGCCGCACTCAACATTCATTAAACCCAACAACTGAAATTAGACCAAGGTATTGCAGCCCTCAGGAGACTATACTCTTAAAGGTACAGTTCCCTAAGCTAGGCGTTATTATTATTTAAGACGGTGAAGACGGATCATTTTGTGGTTAAATTAACCAGTAGAACTGGGTTCTATGCCTAGTGCTGACACTGATCTCCTGGTTGACATTGGGCAGGTCACTTTTCCACTCTGTTGCCTCAGTTTCCCCATCTGTGAAATGGTGATAATGAAGCTGACATTCTTTTGCCAAGTGCTTTGAGTGCTATGGATTCAAAGCACTGGGTCACAGCGATCTATGAGGAGAATTCTCAGTCTACTCTTATATGCTCCATAACAACACGATGACTTACCCTACTTTGGTACCAAGCCTCAGCCTCAGCCCGGCTCCTGTTAGCAATGTCTTCATACTGAGCTTTGACCTCGGCAATGATGCTGTTCAGGTCCAAATCTCGGCTGTTGTCCATTTGCAGGATAACGTTGGTGTCTCTGATCCCTCCTTGCATCTGAGCTAGTTCCTGTAGGTAACACAGCACTGGACATAGTATTCCACTAGTGGCCTCTCTCATTCCAGGAGTTGCATCATGCACACATAAAGCAGCGAAAAATGTGAGAGGTCTTCCAATTATAACATTGTCACTGGGAAAAGAGCAATGTGGTCTTATGGAAAGGAGCCTCTGAATAGGAGCCTTACCTCTTCATAGAAAACTCGCAGGAAGTTTATCTCATCGATGAGGGAATCCACCTTTCCTTGAAGTTCCATTTTTTTCATGTAGGCAGCATCCACTTCCTGAAACAACACACCAAATGTTGGGACAACGCTACCGAGGGCAAGAGCTATTGGGTTTGAGTCTGATCCCGTTTACACTCAGAGGTTTGTCTTCTCTGCAAAAGTTGTCTCGAGTTACCTGGGCCACCCAGAGGACTCAGGGGTCTGGGGCAAAGCAATTTTGGGGGCCCCTTCTATAAAAAAAAGTTTCAATACCATTGAATACTATATTCTCATGGGGGCTTAGGGCATATTGCCCCACTTGCCCCCTCCCCGGGCAGCCCTGTGAGTTACTGTGCTCGAATTACTAGCTCAAGCGAGAGCAGCCACCCTGGAAGCAACACTGAACCAACCCAGAGCTATAGCCTATAGCTGAGCCCCACTGCACTATGTCGCTTAACTGGAGCTAGAGATTTGTGTGTGTGGACAGGAATCGGGTTGGGGCAACATTCGAGTCGTACCTAGAGCTAACACTGCAGTGAAAGCACAACCCAAAGCTGCTTTTCACCAGTCTGACCCGCTAAAGCAGTGTAAAGGGGTGGAGTTATATTTCCACTGAGTTTGGTACCAAAACACCATTGAGGATCGTGGTCTCAGTTACTGCAGATTCACGCTGATGTAACTGAGAGCTGAATTTGGCCTTTCAAATGTTTTGGCTGCATTTTCCACTAAGGTTCTGTTTATAAATGGTTAACAGATGTTATAAGTGTGTTACAGACATGTATTGGTAGTGGTTATAAGCACCTTGGTCGATGGTGCTATAAGCAACCTATTGGTCTGTTGGACTCCATAACAAACGACAATAATCTATTTATTAAATCTATTAACTGATGCATATTTTTAAAAAGACATTAATATTAAGCATGGCCAATTTTTCTTTGTCATTTCTTTCAAGAAAAATACAACCCCCCCGCCCCCCAAAATGTTAAGTAAGACACTTAAATTAATGCAACTGTGGTTACCAACTTCAGGACACAGGATGGATTTGTCCTGGATTTTAACAGAAATTATAATACATAGGAATTTTTCTTTGCAATATTATCTTTTTCATTGTTTGCTTGTTCAGTGTCTACAGTTCTAAACTTCTGCAACAATCTGCTGCCATATCCTCAGATAGCTATAGAATAATAACAGAGAGCGAGAGAGATGCATTGGCCACCTTTTTAAGCACCACAAATTCATTTTCTGCAGATGTGCGCCTGTGGACTTCCTCTTCAAATCTGTTGGGTAAAGAGACATGTTTGAATTCTACCTTCTCAACTACGAGGAAAAAGTCATAAGCCGTGGTGCAAGGCATGTGGCTGCCAGGTTCTTACATACAATTCTAATCTCTGGCAACTTCATTTGGATGATGACTGCTAACTGTGAAGCTTCCAGTGTAAGACTTTGTTGCAATGGATCAGAGATATTATTCAACACATTACACTCTTAACTCAATACAACAGTAGTTTGGACCTGGAGCATTGCTATGTTTTTCTGATCGGTATCATAGTTTTGCTATTACATCATGAGTGTGTCCCCTTTATCATCCTCAAGCCAAGATTACATTTATCTTGGTGATTAAGACTGAGATTTCCAAGAGAGTTTACATGGAGTTAGGCACCCAAATTGTAATAAAAGATACTACAGTGATAAGCATGTTAGAAGTGTAAGATAAGATAATATGATATAAAATAAATATATAATTGGTCAGATAGATAGATAGATAGATAGATTTCATATGCTATAAAAATATTTTTTTCCAAGGTTGATGAGCATACCATAAAATCTGCATACGGTTCAAGGCAAACATTGCTTATTATGCTAATTATAGCCATGAGAATTGTCCTGAAAGCAGAGCAGATTTGATTATCCTGTAATTACATGATTTAAAAGCTCTCGTTATTGTAATAGGAATGAAAATAGCTCCCGCAGGAACCACAACCAGAAATCCATGCCAAGGAAAGGGAACAAAGCCATTACATTTCTCAGGCTGGTCTTTTGACTTACTTCTTTCTGAAATCTTCCACGAGATCTTGCATGTTCCTCAGCTCTCCATCTAGCCGACCTCTGTCAGTTACTAGGCTATCTAGCTTCCGCCTCAGATTATTGATATATGCATCAAAAAGGGGGTCGATAGGAATCTTAGTGGTTGTGGTGCCCTGCTGCTGCAAGAGGTCCCATTTGGTCTCCAACACTTTATTCTGCTGCTCCAGGAATCGAACCTGAAACCCAACAGGCAAGAGGATGTTAATTGTTGGACAATATCCCTACGGCATTGGACCAGACTCTGCTGTTAGCTATACAAGTGTAAATCAGACTTGAAGTTGATAGAATTACTCCCACTAAGAGAAATGAAGCAGAAATCCTTCTTGGTTCTTCTTTTGGAATCAAGACGAGAGGGGAAGCTGTCACATCAGAACATTGATGGACCAGCTCCTCAGCTGGTGTGAATCAACTTAGCTCCATTGAAGGCCATGGAGATACACAGATTAATACCAGATGAAGTTTTGGCTCTAGTAATGGGAGTCAGTTTACAATAGCTGCTGATTTACAACAGCTAAGGATCTGGCTCTATATGAGTGCTAAGCAGAGAGGTGGAATATTCCACTCTGGCATTTTTAAGGAAAAATTGAGATAAGGAATAATAAAAGGAAGTTGGTTATCCCCAAATAGCTGCATAATGAATAAAATATAATAATAATAATAATAATAATAATAGATAGATAGATAGATAGATAGATAGATAGATAGATAGATAGATAGATAGATAGATAGATAACTTTATTAAACCACATAGGAAGTACATTGAAGCCACTTTGGACCTGATTCAGCAAAATACTTAAGAGCACATATAAATTGAATCATGTGAGAAGTCCCATTGAAATCCACGGGCTGACTCACATGCTTGATGCCTCATAGTGCAATTATGCCCATATTTAAGTATCTTGTCAAATCCAGTCCGTTACAGCTAAGATTCAAATTCATAAAAGCCAGTCGCTGTGTTGTGGAGGCAAAAATGTATGAAATACAATGATGGAGATAGAAGGAGACAGATGAGGGACACAGGGGGAGACGGAGAAGAGAAAGAGAGAAAGAAAGAGATTCAGTTTTATTTGTACTGTTATAAACACCTGGAAAAAATGTGCTTGGCATAGACATTGCAAATAACTCCTAGTTACTGCATATCATTTTATGCCTTCATATCTGACCCAAACCTAGGGCCCTTACTTAGTTTTTCAGTCAGTCCTGACTTGACATCAGTACTAGGTTGCATGAGTAAGGAATAAGTAAAAATGGAATAAGGACCTAACTCCTAACCAGGATGCTGCCTCGAGATGTGTTCTTCAAGGCCAACATCCAAAAGGACCATTAACTCCTTCTTCTTCTGCAGAACATGGAAGTCTCCCATGCTGTTGGATTCCTTGTGCCTGAGACGTTGAATTGTTGGTCTCACCTTGTCGATGAATGATGCAAATTTGTTGTTGAGGGTCTTGATCTGCTCTCTTTCCTGCGCTTTCACTTTCTGGACCTCCGGGTCAATTTCGATGTTGAGGGGCGCCAGGAGGTTGGGGTTCACGGTGACTTGCTGGATGCCGCCAGGAGACCAAACAGGACCAGCTTTGCCGCCACCAAAGCCTCCGCCACCGTATCCCCCACCAATCCCATATCCTCCACTGACATACCCTCTAGAGACAAATCCACTGCTGCCACCAAATCTGCCACCACCACCATAACCAGCACCACCGAATCCATCACCACCAAAGCCACCACCACCACCGAATCCAAGCCCCACACTCCGGAAGCCTCCACCTGCTATGCGGATGGAAGTGCTTTTGTTTCCGCCCAGGTTATGGAGGCTCCTACTGCCAAAACCACCACTGTACCCTCCACTTCTTCTCCCAATGCGAGACAAAGAGGCTGAACTGAAGCCAGCTCTGTTGCCACTGTAAGTGATGGTGGTGGTTGCAGAGCGGCCACTAAAACCCCTAGCCCCGCTCCCAGACTTAGAACTGAACTGCCTGTTCATGCTGACCTGACAGAAGGAAGAAACCAAAGGGTGTGATGCAGGATGAGAGCACAGAGAGAGAGAGAGAGAAACGAGACTGAGCCCCCTCTGAGATGGAAGCTGTGGCTTCTCCTTTTATACGATTGAAGGGCTGGGCTTGGTTGAAGCTAGTTAATTCATTAAAACTGTTTACGGGCTTGGTTTTGCCTTGCAGCAACTCACCCTTTTCAACCCCCTTAAACACACCTTTGAAGTGGATAAAAACGCAGACCTCGCTTGTCAGCATTCATGGAATGAAATTATCTCTGTTACTCAATGATCGTCTCCCCTCGCTTTGTCTTTTTTTCCCTGCACAGAACTCATTAATGCAAAATAATTCAAAGGAATCTACAAGGGGTTTAATTAAGAGTGTGAACGCTCTGCAACATCTTACTTCAAAGCCACGTGCTCGGGACATCTCTCTTATATGGCCGCATTCAGCTCTCACTGAAATCAGTTTTATATTACAACATTAAGGGGCTTAGGCCCGGATTCTCAAAGGTGTTTAGGGTACAATATAAAGAAGAAGATTAATAATATCTATCGATCTATCTATTCTAAGTGACATAGGCGCTTAGGAGCCTAAGTATCTCTGAAAACCAGTGGATCTTAATTCACATAGGTGCTCTTGAAAATGTCACCCTCAGATAGTGGATATTGGTGCAGCTTCTGGATCTGGCTCTATGACTTCCTTGAAGTTCGTTCTCACTTTACTGAGATTTCATCCCTACCAGCAGTTGCTGTTGTGTTGTGACCGCTCCCTATCGCCAGTATTGTCTCAAGGTTTCTTTAAACTCCCCCATCTGTCTGTATCCACCTGTTGTCTCTTGTGTTATACTTAAGTTGTAAGTTCCTTGGGGCAGGGAGCATCTTTTTGTTAAGTGTTTGTATAGCACCTAACACAGAAGGGTCCTGTCCCATGACTGGGGCTTATAAGTGTTACAATAATACAAATACATACTAAATAATAATAATCCACTGGCCAAACAACCTGTACTGCTTGTTACCTGTGTTCTACCAGCTCTGGACCTATTCCAGCACTCCTGACTGACAGGTAAAGTCCAATTTCTGTTCACTGGGACTTTTGCCTGTGCTACACGTTAACCACTGAGCCTTTCTTCTGCAAACAGTGGGGTCTAATTTGCAGAACTACTTAGCATCCACAGCTCTAGCCAAAAGCAACGGGAGCTCCAGCTGACCAGCATTTCTGAAAGCTACGTCAATATGGCACATTTCACAAGCATTATGTTTTCCTGCTATAAATAAAGATGGACCCCTTCTGGTGTTTTGCTAGAAGTCTTACACTTAGGAAACTAATGATGAGTGTTGAGCTCCATGAAGCATTTTCTTTCTTGCAAGAGAGCATGTCACGGCAAGAGAGTATTAAGGCTTTTGAGTATGACTGAATGTTATTGATGTTTCCTTATAATACAGCTATCATTACATTTCCTCTTCCCCCAGAGCACGAGCGTTTGTTGGGTCAGAGCCCCCACTGATGAAAATCAACATCACCTCACCGATGTATATGGAGACACACTCATTTACGCCAGCTGAGGGGCTGTTTGAAAATGAGGTTGGAACAAGGGCTTGATTCTGATCTCAATTACCCCACAGAAAATCTGCAGTAACCCAAGTAAATTCATTTAAGCCTAACTATCCAGTGCCTTGCACTCTGCATAGTCAGTTTCACCTGTGCACACTAAGTGAGCGTAAAGTCAGTGTCAGAGCACTCCCTTTTTGATATAGTGCATGTGAAAATGACTGCACAAGGGGCAAAGGTGGTGAGGAATCCGACAGTTACTTTACAGAGCTCACACATTTCCATTTACAAAAGGCCAAAGGCATGACTCTACTCCCATGTAGACTGACGTGAGTTTCACCACTGACTCCAATGGATGCATGTTTGGCTGCCAAGCCCTGAGTGAACCACCCGGAGTTTTGCCAGTGGTTAAACTAGACCTGGGATTTGGCACAAACCCTGGGAATGGCGAGGAGAGTGCAGGGGGATGACCCAACTTGTGCTGTCATGCAAGAGCTTGGTTCAAAACTCAAGAGAGCAATAGGAATTGCACAATGCTGTTTCCCAGCAACATGCAGCGTCGAGCTGTTTGCAAAAACTGGTAACATGGTTATTTTATATACACATCAGAACAGCATTTTTGGAGCCTAGCCACCCAAACACAGGTTTTGCATTTAGTGCTTGACATCTTCCTGGCCACTGACCTAAGCAGATTTTGCACGGCTATATGATAAGGCTCAGAAAGCTGTCTCCCAGGTGTGAGCATCTTCTATGCTCGCAGCGTGCTCAACCTTGGCAATGTACCTGCCATTCTGCTGTACTGTACCCCTATGTATATGGCTCAGCAACATGGCATTTCTTATGCCTGCTTGCTTCCTTGTGTGGGGCTGGCGTGATGGGTGCTGGTAGCAACTTGCATCTTCTTTGACATTCACGTGTCACCCTGTTCATGGAGCCTGGATCTCTGAATAACTGTCCGGATTAGCTCTCATCAAGTCCAAGTTGCCAAGTACATACCACAGCAGGAGTATAATGCTGTGGACTTTACAGACCGCCCATTGACAAGCCTGATGTTTTATGCAGCCAGACTGGCCCCCAGGGAGAGAGTTTAATCATAGAATCATAGAATATCAGGGTTGGAAGGGACCTCAGTAGGTCATCTAGTCCAACCGCCTGCTCAACGCAGGACCAACCCCAACTAAATCAACCCAGCCAGGGCTTTGTCAAGCCTGACCTTAAGAACCTCTAAGGAAGGAGATTCCATCACTTTCCTAGGGAACCCATTCCAGTGCTTCACCACCCTTCTTAGACTGCTAGAGAGTTTGGGTTCAAATCCCAGGACAATGCTGGCTGAAATAGAATTGCGTTCCCTGTAGTTCACCTAGCAGCAGCTTATGTGGCTGCTTCAGAGCCCCACTTATGAGGGTATGGTTGCTGCAACTCTGTACAGCAGCGTTTCTAGTAGGGGAGGCAGGAAGGCAGCATGAAATTCGCTGCCTTGTGTTATACACAAGATCAGATTAGATGTTATTAGTGATCCCTTCTGGCTTTTAAAAGCTATTAAAATTGACATGACTGTTAATACAATCCAAATCCTGGGACTGGGACTATGACTGCAGCCAGCCATCCGAGGCTAAAACTGTGTCAGGGGATTTGTGTACTAAGAGAACTATTTCAGTTGGGGGGGGGGTGTTTTTGCCAAAATAGTTATGCTGGTACACTCGTAATGTGGACAAGTCACATAAGAGTGCTTCTACCAATGTAGCTTATTGCTCGGCCTGTACAGGAATAAGATACATTGGCATAAGCTGTTTTTTGTAATAATATAACTGCATCCATATTATAGCACTAACTATACCAGTGAAGTTAAAGTGGTACAACTTTTGTGTGGCATCAAGGCCAAGAGATGAGGTGGAACTCCCAAGATTTGTTCCTAAGATAGGAATGCATCCTGTTTATTAGTGGCAATGTTTCATACCTCTCTCAGAGCAAGGAGTACAAGGGGTTACCTTGCTGAGCCAGAGAGTGGGCCAAATTCTCCTCTTTCTTACACCTAAAGCTGGGTGAAAATTTTCAGGTGAACCCTTTTTTCGCTGAAAAATTGGGTTGATCAAAACTATGCGTGAATTTGGGTCAATTTCAGCAAATAGCTTCAGCTGAGAAAAAAAAACAATTGAATTGCTGAAATGAAATGTTTCGACTTTTTGTTTTGGAACGATGTTTTGCTCGGTGGTTAATGTAAATGTAATTTGGAAAAAAAACACATTTAAAAATGTTGAAAACCCCATGAAAATGAAACAAAAGGCAACTCAAAACTGAATATGTTTTTGTTTCAGATTGAAATTAAACTTTATTCAAGACGAAACCATTTTTTCCCAAATTTTTGAGTTGACCCCCAAACTGAAAAATAGATTATTTGCCCAGCCCTAGTTATTCCTTCATTTTCAATGGACCTGCACCAGAATTTTGGCTCATTGGGATTAATGTATCCAATGCAAGGAAACTCGGTGGAGGTTATGAGATTAACTCTGCGACTTGAAAAGGATCCTAAAGATGTACACACTTCCATAGAAAGTCAATGGGAGTCAGATGCCTGAGTCCTTTAGCCCCATTTGAAGGTCCTGGCTTAGAAGAACAACACAGAAAAGGTTACTTTCATGGCTACAACAACTACAATAGGAACACACAAAGCAGAGAGCAAGCTACAATCCATGACAGCATCCAGACTGCAGAAATGTATGAGATTTTTTTAGTGTAGTATACAGGAGGTTGGATACAAAGTGCCATAGCAATGGGGGAGTGGGAATGGATTATCTTCAGGCCCAAGATCTTTTGGTAAAACTTTGCTGGGAGGGAAATTCCAAAGAAACAAGATCTCTGGTCACATCAGTTGCATTACTGTGATGTTACCAGTCACTTTTTCAGTGATAGCCCTGGGTGTGAGCATGTGGCTATTTGGTCACAACAATAATAATACCTACCTCATTTACAGTGTTTTTCATCAGTGGATCTCAAAGCGCTTAACAGAAGAGGTCAGTATCATTATCCCCATGTACAGATGGGGAAACTGAGGCACAGAGCCCTGTCCAAGGTCACCCAGGGAAGAAGTAGGTGAGCTGGGAATAGAACCCAGGTCTTCTGAGTCCCAGTCCAGTGCTCTTCCCACTACACTACAATAAAGGAAATTACCTGGCACTCAGGTGATAGTGACTACAGTTCCTAGGCTTCAGCATACGGTGGTTCTTTTGCTTGAAGAGGTTGTCGATATGATTTTCACACAGGAACTACCTCCTCTGCCTCCATAGCTGTATCCTCCAATGCCTCTTCCGCTTCTAGAGCTGGAGCCACCTCTGCAGACACCGAGCCCGCCGCCTCCGACACTGAGCCCGCCGCCTCCGACACTGAGCCCGCCGCCTCCTCCTCCTCCCCAGCTTATCCCACTCCCGCTTCCAGAGCTGCTGCTGACCACCGCTGCAAAAGACCGAGATGTTCACGTTATTCCAGCTGCAGCCCATGAATTGCAGAGCAAAACCCAAACACATTTCTTTAGCCAGTGTCACAAACTAGCTTAGTGGGTCACGATCTGCATTCTACTTCTTTTTGGTGGCTTCCTGTGATGTGTAGTCTGACCAGGGAGCCTGGCCCATGAGACTCATGTACTCTAACTCCTATGAGATGTCCCAGGTGTATTTCCAAATCAAGGTATAGTGGGGTTTGAATTTTGGCCAAAAAAAAATAAATTTTCCATGGAAGTGAGGGGGCGGCATTTTCCAGACAGCTCTAATTAGGGCCTCTATGCATCACTCAGGTAGTGCAAAGGGTCTGTAATCAGGGTGCAAATGCACAACTGAAAAGTCTCATGTTTGCATTGATACTGCTGCAGGAGATGGCATGAGAAGCATGTCAGGGGAGGGAAGGTGGCATATTGGCTGTAAAAGGGAGCATGGTGGAATATAGTTCCATGCTGCCAATCCTCCACTGGCATTGGGTTTATTAAGGACCCTATATCCATGGTGCAACTTAGAGCAGGTACTGGGCTGCTCTAAGCATCATTAGAGCCAGGGCCAGCAATAACCACCAGGAAACTGGTTCCCACTCTGTCCTGTGCTGAGTAGTGGTTGTGGGGGAAGGAGAATAGAGGTTTCCAGTTTGCCTGTTCCTATCTTTAGTCAGTAGACGCTCAAGTTACTTACAGATGTTCACAGCACTGGCACACTCTCCAGACATCCTGTTGGGGAAAGAAACACCATTTAGGTCATTGATTTAGCCTGGCGGGTACAAGTTAGAACACACCTTGAAACCTGAAGTCAAGGGAAGCCAAGTGGCTGCAGAATTTCCTTCCCAATAGTAGACATAAGAACATAAGAACGGTTGTACTGGGTCAGACCAATGGCCCATCTAGCCCAGTATCTGTCAACCGACAGTGGCCTATGCCCGGTGCCCCAGAGGAAGTGAACCTAACAGGCAATGATCAAGTGATCTGTCTCCTGCCATCCATCTCCATCCTCTGACAAACAGAGGCTAAGGACACCATTCCTTACCCATCCTGGCTAATAGCCATTAATGGACTTAACCACCATAAATTTAGCCAGTTCTCTTTTAAATGCTGTTATTGTCCTAGCCTTCACAACCTCCTCAGGCAAGGAGTTCCACAAGTTGACTGTGCTGCATGAAGAAGAACTTCTTTTTATTTGTTTTAAACCTGCTGCCCATTAATTTCATTTGCTGACCCCCAGTTCTTGTATTATGGGAATAAGTAAATAAGTTTTCCTTATTCACTTTCTCCACATCAATCATGATTTTATAGACCTCTATCATATCCCCCCTTAGTCTCCTCTTTTCCAAGCTGAAAAGTCTCAGCCTCTTTAATCTCTCCTCATATGGGACCCATTCCAAACCCCTAATCATTTTAGTTGCCCTTCTCTGAACCTTTTCTAATGCCAGTATATCTTTTTTGAGATGAGGAGATCACATCTGTATGCAGTATTCGAGATGTGGGAGTATCATGGATTTATATAAGGGCAATAATATATTCTCAGTCTTATTCTCTATCCCCTTTCAAAAGGGAGCAGTGCAGCTCCTGGCGCTACATCTCAATGAGGTCCTTAGAGCTGGTGTTGGGCAAGTCTTGGGTGCCTCCCACAAGGTTTGGACACCTCTTATATACCAGTAAGCACAGCTCACTGGAGACTACTGGGGTGCGGTCACCCAGTGGGAGACCAGTGATTGGAACAGGGTTATTCAGTCCTCCAAGCTCAGAGTTTCCCCAGTCACTGGATCTCCATCTAATCACCTGTAGGCTGGAGCTGGTCAAAATTCAGAATTTCCATCCCATGAGAGAGTCCGAGATTTCAAAATCTAGATTCATCCCAAAAGGGACGAAAAGTCAAAATCTTTGGATTTTTGGTTAAATGAAACATTTTGCAGACAGTGTTGAAACTACTGAAACGTGCTTCGACTTTATTATTTCAAATATATTAAAGTCGAAACAAAATGTTGCGATTATTTCTCATGAAAAAGTTGATGAAACGGATAGAACCCTGTGAAATATTTCAGTTTTCTGGATCCAGCCAGCAGAAACCTGCCAGCACGATGATTTGTGGGCAAAAAAAGTGTACACCAACCATAACAGAGGCTGCTTTGCAAAAGTCAGGACCTATATATATATATTGCACCTGCATTCTTCTCCCTCCAGCAGCGTCTTGTATGTGGCAATCTCAATATCCAAGGCCAGCTTGATATTCAAGAGCTCCTGGTAATCACGCAGCAAACGAGCCATCTCCTCCTTAGCTTTCTGCAGGGCCATTTCCAATTCAACCAGCTTTTCCCTAGCGTCCTTGAGGGTAAGCTCCCCACATTCCTCTGTCTCTGAAACAGTCGACTGCAGTTTGGCACACTGCAAAGAAAAGCAGAAAGCAAGCTAACCATGTGGTCATCCATTCTCAGCATCTCATCTGGAGCCCCATGACCGTCAATGAGCATCTTCCCATTGATTTCAGTGGACTTTTGAAGCAGGCCTTAAGACTTATAAATGAACTCTTTATCATCAGACCGTTGGATCATCTCCACTTCATGTGGACCAGAACCAGTACCTAGATACTGTGGTGAATGACACTAGATAGATAGAGAGATAGATAGAGGTGTATTTAAAGATGATTAGGTGGATAGACAGATGGAAGTAAAGAGGCATTAGATGGATAGATAGATGATCTAGGTGGAAGGAAAGAAAGAAAGAAAGAAATCCATTTATTTCATTCCTTCTTGGTCTTTACTGTAACTGAATTAGATCAAGGCAATTGTATATAACACCTAAAAATGTCATATACAGATGTTAAATTCCATGGGCACTTTTTAACTATTCTTCAGGGAAATCATGAAATATGTGGATGAGACTTGATTTGCCCTGGGACTACTTTCATTCACATTGTAGGGCCTCTCGTGTCCTCTTTGGCATCACTATGGGCACCGTGGCAGTATTCAGGACAAGAAGAGCACATCTGTCACTCTATCCGAGTGGCCAGAGTTCATAGCAGAGCTGTGTGGATGAAGGATTTTTTGGTTGGCTGGCAATTCCAAAAAATAGAAAAGAAACTGGTTAGTGTTGAAGCTAAAACAAAATATATCAAATTTTCAGCAAATCAGAAAAGTAAAAGACAAAACTTGCCGTTAGATCACATTTTGGTTCTACACAATGGAAACATTTTGTGTCGACGTAGACTATCCTTTTTATTTAAAAATTTTGAGCCCTCCAAAATGGAAACATTTTGAAAATGTTTTGATTTGAGGGGAATTTTTTCCCCACCAAAACAATTAAGCAAAACCAAAACGTTGTGGTGTTGCTGTTTCTGCATTTTTCACACACAAAAAAGTTTTGGACTAAATCTTTTCCTCAGCTTCAGTTCAGGATGAACATGTTTGTTTTACATTAAGCAGAAACAACCTCCTTGATTTTAGCATCATTACGGGCCCCATGGCAGTATTTAGGAGGAGAAAAGCACATCTGGCAGTCCGTCAGAGTTGCCCTCATGTCCAGGGTCCATAGCACATCTGCCCATTTTATATTAAGCAGATGTGCTCTACCTGTTTTTTCATATTTTCAAGTTCAGCCTGCAGTCTGTGGATCAGCCGGGTCAGCTCCGATATCTCCAGCTTGGAGTTTTTCAGATCATCGTCGTGTTTCCGAGCAGTGACCTGAAGCTCCTGAAACTGATGGACAGAAAAAAAAATGATTGTAATAGACTGTATTTTCCAAAGGCTGATCTAACCTGATCAGGGCTAATTCTGAGAAGCAAATAGGAGCTAAGCTGCTCCACACCTGCTTGATTTGCGGGGGATTATCCAATCAATGGGAGATGGATATATTTCACAGCATCCTTTATTAAAGTAAGAGGTATCTCTCTGATTCATGCATTATGTTCTGTATTCCTTAGCAGGGTGGTTAGGGTGCTATCCTGGGACTTGAGAAACTGTAGCTCAATTCCATGAATTACCACAGACATTGAGAGACCTTGAGCAAGTCATTTTGTGCCTCAGTTTCCCCATCTGTACAATGGGAATAACACCTGCCGCGCAGGGGTGTTGTGAGGATAAATACATGAGGCATTCAGATACTATGCTGGTGGGGCCATAAATAGATTTTAAGATGTCACTAAGAAGTCAGAACTCAATTAGACAAGATATCACTACTATAAACACTGTATTAATTATATTTAGTTCACATAAGTGGTGCTGAACTGGAAAACTCTATTTTATTCACAGAATAGGTGCACAGAAGATCTGGTTAACTCTTTTCCATGTGGTAAAGCCACAAGCATTGTATGGCTCCATACCCTGAAGCTGGAGTCACGTGATGACTCACCTTGCTTTGGTACATAGAGTCGGCTTCAGCTCGGCTCCTGTTGGCCATATCCTCATAGTGAGCCTTCACCTCAGCAATGATCCCATCCAGGTCCAGGGCTCGGTTGTTGTCCATAGACAAGATAACGCTGGTGTCACTGATCTGTCTCTGCATTTGTGCCAATTCCTGAAAATCATACAAAGTCCCCATCAGTGAGTGGCCCTTTCTTTCTGGATGCCAGATGTTGATTAAATTGCAGTAAGGGCAGTTTAGGTTGGACATTAGGAAAAACTTCCTAATGGTCAGCATGGTTAAGCAATTCCCCAGGGAGCTTGCAGAATCTCCATCATTGGAGATTTTTAAAAGCAGGTTAGTCGGGGATGGTCTAGATAATCCTTAGTCCTGCCATGAGTGCAGAGGACTGCACTAGATGACCTCTCAAGGTCCCTTCCAGTCCTACAATTCTATTATTCTCTCTAGAAACCTGTTGCTCTCATCTATTATCATTCTCTATGTATTTCTTCCTCCTTCCCCCAACTCTTATTGCTGTCTTTCTAGCTAGCTCACGGTCCCATACGTACGTACTTATTTATCTAGCTACTGAAACTAAAAATGAGGGGAAATGACTCATATGGCCAAATGTTGTACTGAGCCACAAGGAATGAACCTCATCGTCCTTACCCTCCTTTACTCATGTCTTATTCAAATGCCCACTGATGTTAATGGTTGTTTTGCCTGAATAAGATTTCACCCAAAGTTTACCCATCAGACAACGCTATGAAGAACTTTCATGAGTGTATTTTTTTTCTAAGTAGTTGGTCTCCAAAAGCTCATATCTATCAGGCTGGTCACTTGTATCTGTCATTATTTCCTTGCATATATCGTCTAGCCTGCAGGGTGGTATTCTCAGGTATGTCTTACCGTTACAGGCACCCTCTTGGCCAACATCAGGGAATGAAGAGATGACCTCCGGCACTTTAAGGATGAACAGCTACAACCTGAGCTAAAGCTGCAGAGTAGGGGAGGGGCTGTAACAGCTCATATTCTCTGGGAATCAGGGCATGAGTTTTGCCTGAGTGCATACCGAGAGTCTAACCCTGAAGTCAACTGGAGTTTTGTCATTGACATCAGTGGGAACAGGGTCGTCTTCTTGCTAAGGACATCGGGATCAGAATCTTGGTTTTTTCCTAGCACCTTGCATCATAGGTACTCGAACTAGGTTTGCTGCCATACCCCATCGCTTAAAGCAGTTTCCATTATACACAGGGTTTACAGTTTGGTTCCATGGCTCCCAGCATCCCCACTATAAAAATTGTTCCAGCGCCTCTGCCTTGCTTGGTCATTCACACCAGCATGGAGAGGGTAAAATGGATGTAGATTTCTACCTTTTAGATTCAGTAGCGTTTGCTCTCATTTTTGCACTTGTGTATATACAAGATGCAGGTCAGTGGAGAATGTGGCATTGAGTGCTGGATCTTTGGGCAAGTATTCTACCGTTCTCCAACTTCTCCTGCTATTTAGACCTTTCTGTTCCTTAGCGTTGGGTCATCCTGCCATGTTTGTAAGTTTTCTGGAAGCAGTCAAGGGCTTGCTTAGAAATTCCACCACTACAATTTTTCTGGTGACAGGTATAAGACATATGTAAACATTTAAGGTGATCTAGAAAAGTGCTAAATATTATGTGGGGCATTTCTGTGTGGATTAGGAGAACAGAGAACATCCTCACCGCCTCATACAGGGCTCTCAGAAAGTTGATCTCATCTGTCATGGCAGCCACCTTGGCCTCCATCTCCACCTTTTTCATGTAGGCAGCATCCAAGTCCTGAAAAATGGCAATGGAGATCATTCTTTCAAGCTCTGGGGAACAGGTGACAGTTTCGAGAACAGGAAGGGCTGATTTCCCATTGCCTTGCTCCCAGTGTGGTAATTTCCACTAGTATGAAGAATATGCAAAGTGGATGCAAAACACCAACAGGTCAGAACAACAGAGTTTCACACGCACCTTGCACAGGAGGCAAGATACATCGGGGCCAGGACATAGGCAGCCGGGTCTAGTGGCTGGAGCAGGAGACAGAGTCAAGCCAAGAGTCAGCACTGGCGTCAGAGACCAGGAGGACAGGAACCAGGAACAGGTCAGGAAAGCATGGTTAAGGAGTCAGGCAAGAACGCAGAATCCATTGTCGCAGCCAGGCGGAGCCCATTTGTGCAGACAAGTTCTTGTGCCTCTCTTTTGGTTTAAATAGGAAGCCCTGACCAATAAGAGTGCACTGTGTGCCTCCAACCAGGCCCAGGGAAGCCCTCTCTGATGTAACTTCAGGTTTCATTGTCTCTCCTGCTCAGCTGGTTCATAGGGAGACAGCAGGTGGGAACAGCGAGGTGATAGTCTGCTGGGGGCCCAGCTTTGAGACACAGAGATACAGGACTAGAAGGGTTCTCCTGGGTCACTGAGGACAGTCTCCTATGATTGCAGGTCACCCTATTCATTATAATATACGAAGCTCCATCTAAAATTTTGTTAGACTGTTTTCCCCCGTTACTCCTACTGGGAGGCTGTTCCAGAAGATCCCTTCTCTCATGGTTAGAAACGTCTTCTAATTTCCAGCCTCAGTTTATTCCTGGCCACTTTACACCCATTTTTTCGTGTGCCAACATTGTCCATTAGCTTAAATAGTTCTTCTCCTTCCCTGGTGTTCAGGCCTCTTGATGCATTTATAGAGAGCAATCATATCCCCTGGTGCTATAAAGTGCCATGTGGAGAGAATCTTCCCCACTGTCTCTCAGAATGGGAAATTTATCCATATTCTAGATAGGCTGACTTTGCTGCATCCAAAACACCTTTTGCTTGTGTGTCAACTAATAATAATTAACTCTGTGAACAACTCTGTGCTTTCGGGGCCAGATGCATTGGTATAGCACAGTGCAAAGCAGCTATCAGCTTCACATAGCCAGTTAATCCAGATTGATGGCCACTTTGCATTATCAGAGTAATGTGCAAAGCAGCCAGAGGACAGAGATTAGGACTAGGCAAAACTTTTTTGCCCAAACTGCATTTTGATTGAACATCATGTTTTTGACTAAACTAAATTTTTCATGAAAAGTGTCTGCTTTCCACAGAAAATGTCGATAATTTTGCCACAGTACCGAATGGCTGAAAATTGACAAAATTTTGACTAAACTCCAAATATTTCAGTTCACATCCTGCCTTATGGGAGTTGTAGCTCAAGTGCCTTACCCTTCCATTCTCGTCTATGGGCTGGGCTCTTTGGTTGGTCTACATCACCCAGGATGCACCACTCTATCTCCTCATCAAGAGGCAACAAAGTAATGCATCATGGGAGATGTAGTCCAGCCAGAGAGCCTGGCCCATAGATAGGGTTGCCAGATATCCTGTTTTCAACTGGAACATCTGGTCAAAAAGGGACCCTGGTGGCTCCAGACAGCACTGGTGACTGGGCCATTAAAAGTCTGGTTCGCGGCACTTTCTGGCACAGCAGGGCTGGCAGGCTCCATACCCAGCTCCGTGCGTCTCCTGGGAAGTGGCCAGCATGTCCCTCCAGTTCCAAGGCAAAGGGATGGCCACAGGGGCTCCGTGCGCTGCCCCTGCCCTGAACACCAGCTCCACAGCTCCTATTGGCCAGGAACTTCGGCCAATGGGAGCTGTGAGGTAGTGAGCAGAACCCTGTGGCCCCTCTGCCTAGGAGCCGGAGGGACATGCTGGTCACTTTCCAGGAGTCACCTGAGGTAAGTGCCACTTGGAGCCTGCAACCCTCACCCCCTCCTGTGCCCTAACCCCCTGCCCCAGCTCTGAACTCTTTTCTGCACCCCAAATCTCTCATCCCTGGCCCCACCCCAGAGCCCGCACCCCCAGCCAGAGCCTTCACCCCCTCTGCACTCCAAACCCCTCAGCCTCCGCCCAAAGTCCCCTCCTGCACCCCAAACCCTTCATCCCCACCCCAGAGCCTTCACCCCCTCCTGCACGCCAACCCCCTGCCCCAGCCTGGTGAAAATGAGCAAGTAAGTGAAGATGAGGGAGAGCGAGCAATGGAGGATGGAGTGAGCAGGGGTGGGGGCTCGGGGAAGGGAAGGGCATGGCAAAGGTATTGGGTTTTCTGCAATTAGAAAGTTGGCAACTCTACGCACAGAAGAGGAGAAAGTGAGTATAAAGCACCTGAACTACCATCTCCAATGTGGCACCATAGCACCATTTTGAATCGAATTATTTTTGTTTTTAGCCTAAAGATTCCAGTTTTCAATATTTTGTCAAAAAGTTGCAATTTTCCATGGGAAAAAAACACCTAGTTTCTAACCAGCTCTAGTACAGATGCATCTGGACCTAATGCTGTAACATATAATGTTGCATTCCAAACGTGCCTTCCAGTCATACGCTAGCCTGAAATTTAACACCTCAGTCCCTTCAAAATGTGTAACTACCTATATATAATAGTCACCTGTCTATCTATTTGCACATATATCTGCATTCTTAGCTATAGCCTTGCCTGTCAATCCCATTCTTAAAAAATACAGACAGGTTAAATAAAATCAAACCTGGCTCCTATTGTGTGTTTTATACATTTCTAAAGTCTCTCACCCAAAATGTATAGACATTCATTAAATACATTTCCTGACCTTCTGTCCCAATTAGGAAGGTCAGTATTGTCTGCTCTTGCAAATGAGGAAACTGAGGCAGACAGCAGGAAAGCGACTTGCCCAAAGTCACTCAGCAGGCCAGTGGCATTCAGATGCCCTGACTCCCAGTCTCTTGCTTTAACCACTACACTGCATTGCCTTCAGCTTATGCCAGTGGCCAAGCCTTTTTCTAATAGCATATCTTTAAAGCCACTTCCCTTCTTATGAATGGTCCAAGGTAGGGTGACCAGACAGCAGTGTGAAAAATCAGGACAGAGGGTGCAGGGGTGGGGTGGGGTGGGGTGGGGTGGGAGTAATAGGAGCCTATATAAAAAAAAGCCCCAGATATCAGGACTGTCCCTATAAAATCAGGACATCTGGTCACCCTAGTCCAAGGTTTCCTTTGTTTAATGTGTTTTTATTTTTGTATTATCTCCTCTTCCCCAAGCATGCTCCCTGCTGACATTATTGTTATGTTCATGGCATACATACAGGGAAGTTAGATAAAGAGCATAAAACACCTTTTCAGGAAGGTTGCAGCCATACACTACTTGATTTCTTAGAATCCAGAATCCTAACACACAGGAACCAAAGACAAAGAGAGACAAAGCAGGCTGCTCCCTAACAAGGAGAGGCCTGGGTCACCTTGCTCTAGGCCAGGGGTCTCAAACTCAAATGACCACAAGGGCTGCATTACTGACATCTCCGCCCCGCCGCCCTTGGCCCCACCCCCACTCCACCCCTTCCGTGAGCCCCGCCCCTGCCCAGCCTTTTCCCACCCTGTTCCTGCCCCCATTCCAACCCCTTCCCCGAAATTCCCACCCCAACTCCACCCACTCCCTGCCCCCAGGGGGAGGAGGAGGGGTGTGGGGTGTGGCAGGGGCTCAGGCCAGAGAATTTGGGTGTAGGGTGCAGGAGGGAAGAGGGGTGCAGCAGGGGGTTGGGGTGCAGGAGGGGTGTGGCAGGGGGTCAGGGCAGGGAGTTTGGGTACAGGAGGGGTGCGGCAGGGGGTCAGGGCAGGGGATCAGGGTGCAGGAGGGATGTGGGGTGCAGCAGGGGCTCAGGGCAGGGAATCAGGGTGCAGGAGGGATGTGGGGTGCGGCAGGGGCTCAGGGCAGGGAGTTTGGGTGTAGGGTGCAGGAGGGTTGAGGGGTGCGGCAGAGGGTAAGGGCAGGGGGTTGGGGTGCAGGAGGGGTGCGGCAGGAGGTCAGGGCAGGGGATCAGGGTGCAGGAGGGATGCGGGGTGCGGCAGAGGGTTCAGGGCAGGGGGTTGGGGTGCAGGTGCGGCAGGCGGCTCAGGAAAGGGGGTTGGGGTGCAGCAGGGGCTCAGGGCAGTGGGTTGGGGTGTAGTAAGGGTGTGGCAGGGAGTAGGGGTGCAGGGTGTGGCAAGGGGCTCAGGGCAGGGGGTTTGACTGCAGAAGGGGCTTGGAGGGCAGGATCTGGCCTGGCATGCATTGGGAGCAGGGCAGGCTCCCTGTCTACCTGCCCCTGTGCCGCTCCGGGAAGTGGCTGGAACGTGGGGGAGCACGGGCACGGGGCGATGTTGCTGTTGCTTCAGGCACCGCTCCCAGCATCTCCTATTGGCCGGGAACAGGGAACCGTGGCCAATGGGAGCTGCTTGGGGCGGTGCTGAAGCAACAGCCACACACATCCCTGTGCCTATTCTCTCCCAGGCTCCGTCCGCCGGTTCGAAACCACGCTAGGTAAACACTGGGGAAGGGCAGGGGGGCCGCGAGGAGCTCGCAGGCCGCAGAAAATAACCTCATGGGCCGCATGTTTGAGACCCCTGCTCTAGGCTGATTCTTTGCAGAATGACTGCTCAAAGCCCAGATCCCACGCTTTCCTACAAAGCCCCCCAGCCTACAAGCAGGACCAGGAACCCCATCACACTTCAAGGGATAGCATGTCATTTTAACACAGTTTTTGTTACATCACAAATTATCCTGCTGAATCAGGATCCCATTGTGCTAGGTGCTGTACAAACACATAGTGAGACAGTGTCCCTGCCCCCTGACAACTTGTAAACTAAATAGATCAGACAGACACAGGAGAGGAAACAGAGGCCTGAATTGACTTGCCCAAGGTCACAGCCAGGAGGACACGAAGCCAAGTGTTTTGAATTCTAGCCCAGAGCCCTAACCTCTGGACTAAGGCATATGCTCCAATTAGCACCCATCAGAGTGGAGCACAGACGACCAACCCTTGATCTTTGATAAGGTGTTACTCACCTTCTTCAGCAGCACAAACTCATTCTCCGCTGCCATGCGCCTGTTGATTTCCTCTTCGTATCTGTCAGGGCAGAAGACAATATGCAGTACTACTGCTGACATGTCCCAAATAATGTACCATAACCATATAAACTACAAAGCAAAATAAAATTCAAAATGAAATCGTGCAGAAACAAATCTTTTTTTTTCAATATTTTCCGCTGTGCAGGTCAACATTTTGATACAATTTCACATACACAACACACACAAAATTAGTTTGGTCAGTTTTCCTATTTCAATGATGTTTTTCCAATCAGCGCTGTTTGCAATTCCTGCGCTATCCTTGCATTGGTAGACGCGCTGGGTGGGACTTTCGAAAGCATTCGTTGCTGGCGTAATCCTGCTCCCATTTCCCCAGCAATGTCAATGGGAGTAGAGTTAGGCCAATGCTCAGCACTTCTGAAAATCCCACCCGGCACCCTTTTGTTCTCGCTCAGGTTAAAAAAGTCTCCCATCCAGCATCAGCAGCATTGTTAAATGCTTCACGCTGTCCAGGGACTTATTGCAAAGCACCAGCCCAGAATTATTATTAGACTTGGCAGAATTCAGCGTATAGGTTTTTATCATTTCGACAGATAACATCGATGTTTATTTTTAATCTTTTTTTTTTAGATGTTATCATCCATTTAAATGTCCACAGTTGCACAAAACTATGGGGTTTAAGCATGTTTGAACATTATTTGTATCGATTTAAATGGTCACAATTGCAGAAAATCGTAGGGGAGAGGTTCAGACAATAATTGCTTAACGGAGCATTTTATACACATGAAGAGGGGACTCCAATATGTTCTCAAGCAGTAGTTTTCTTATTTTGCCGGTCAGTACATTCCGATTAACAAATGAAATTTTTTTTCATTGGTTTGCATGTATACGGTGAAATCAACATGTACCAACATTGGCACATAGCCTGATTGTTACGCAGCGACAAAGGACCAGAGTTTTAAAGGTATTTAGGCACCTAAAGATGTAGATAGACACTGTAACAGGGTCTACTGGCCCTTAAATATATAGGGGGCCAGAAGACCCCATTCCAGGAAGCGGGAATGATTAAAAACACTGGAAATTGCCTTGTAGTGCAGAGTTTCTCAAACTGGGGTCGCCGCTTGTGTAGGGAAAGCCCCTGGTGGGCCAGGCCGGTTTGTTTACCTGCCCCGTCTGCAGGACCAGCCGATCACAGCTCCCACTGGCCGCGGTTCGCTGCTCCAGGCCAATGGGAGCTGCTGGAAGCAGTGAAGGCCGAGGGATTTACTGGCCGCCGCTTCCAGCAGCCCCCCAGTGGGAGCCGCGATCAGCTGGACCTGCACACGGGGCATGTAAACAAACCAGCCCAGGCCTCCAGGGGCTTTCCCTATACAAGCAGTGATCCCAATTTGAGAAACACTGTTGTAGTGGAAAAGAAGTAACAGTCCCAGGAAATTAGCTGTTGGATGGGGGAGGTGGGGAACAGGACATTGTTCCTTTAAGGGTCCAGGACCAGGAGCCCTGTAGTCTAGGATGAGTTAGGGCTCTCCTCTCTTCCAGCCAATCAAGAGGATTTCTCTGGAGGAAGGCAGTATATAGACAGCCTTCTCCCTCAGAACAGGGGAGAGGCAGGCAGGAGAAGGAAGCTATATCCGGAAGGCTGAGCTCTAGCTAGAAACAGCTAAAAGTCGCAATCCTGCAAAGAACAGATGCTGGCAGGAGAAGAACTCCACGGGGGTGGGCAGAAAAGCCAGAGACTGGAGCAACGCCCTGAGGTTGCAATGCTGGATTTTATTTTTGAGACACTAAGGACTATGTGGAACTATCTGCGGTCATTAAACCAGTCCCAGGTAGAGGTTGGCACTACTCACAAAAGAGACTGTGTGGAGCTCATCAGGGGCCCCGAAGAGGGACAATAGAGGGACAGCACTGCAGGGGGACCTCTGGCCATGAGGAGGCACTCAATAAGTGGCAGCTCTGACACAAACGCATAGTGGGATTTTCAAAAGCACGTCAGGAGCTGGGCACCGAGGTGCTTTTGAAAATCCCGTTAGGTGCCTTTCTGCATCTTCAGGAGCCTAAATACCTCTAAAAAACTGGTCCTTAGTCCCTGGAGAATGTGAA
Source organism: Gopherus flavomarginatus (assembly GCF_025201925.1). Lineage (NCBI taxonomy): Eukaryota > Metazoa > Chordata > Testudines > Testudinidae > Gopherus > Gopherus flavomarginatus. The sequence continues at coordinate 23,020,152 of NC_066632.1, read as the reverse complement.
CGTGACTCAGCGCCTTTTTCACATACTTGTGTTTCAAGTCCTCCACCAGATCCTGCATGTTCTTCAGTTCCGAGTCCTGCCTTCCTCTCTCCCCCACCAGGCTATCAAGATGCTTCCTTAAGCTGCCAACGTAGGCCTCAAAGGCTGGCTCCAGGTTGTTCCCTGCATTTGACGTGGGCTGCTGCTGCAGCAGGTTCCACTTGGTCTCCAGAACTTTATTCTGTTGCTCCAGAAATCGGACCTGAGATCCAAACAGAGAGAAGAGATTCCAGATGTGGGAGATGATCCTCCAGAGCACTGGCAGGTAGCAGGTCAATTACCATAGCAACCTGCTCATCTCCCATTCCAGCATCAGGGAAATCTTGGTTAGCCCTCAACAGGATTTGGTCATTTGTTATTTTCAATGCAATGGAAATAAAAAAAGATCGGTAGCGTCTGACCCTCTTTTTATTTATCAATCTAACCCCTACACATTCCACTACTGATCAACCGATTGACGAATCTATGTATCCGCCTACACACCTCTCTAGTTGTCCTTAGAAGGAGAATAATGATGATGCTGATTTCAGCGGGACTTGGGCACATGCTTAAATTTAGGCCCATGCCAAAGTGTTATCACGACTATGGAGGCTTTTCTGAATCCGTGACGATGATGACAACAATTAAAATAATTAATAAATGACCGGGCTCACCTTGTCGATGAAGGAGGCAAACTTGTTGTTGAGGGTCTTAATCTGCTCCCTCTCCTGCACTCGCACTTTCTGGATCTCCGGGTCGATCTCCAGGTTGAGTGGCACAAGCAGGTTCTGGTTGATGGTCACTTCTTGGATGCCACCAGGCGGGCAAAAGGGGAACCTAGGGCTACTCCTCTCACCACCAACTCCTCCACCGAACAACCCACCACCACCAAAGCCAGCAGCCCCACCACTAGTACCAAATCTACCACCAAAACCACCACTGAGTCTCCAGCCTCCACCAATCAAGCTATTGGAAATGCTTTTAATCCCTTCTAGATCGTAGAGACTTCTGCTGCCAAAGACACAGTGTCTACTTCTTCCTCGGCTCAGAGAGGTGCAGCTGGATCTGCCCCCACTGGAAACAATCGCAGAGACACTGCTGAAGCCCCTGCTGCAACCTCCCACTCTGGCGTTCAGCTGCCGACTCATGGTGGCTTGTTCCAAGAGGACTCTGGAGCACTATGACAAAGCTACGGCGTGAGAACAGAGCTGGGACAGGAGGAGTAGGCGCCCCTCTGACATGACAGCTGCTCTGTCCTCCTTTATATGTCTTTGAGCTGGGGTTGGAAGAGCAGGTGTAAAGAAAACAATCTCAGCTATTCATGGGCTTGGTTTGCCTGGCAGGAAGCCCATTCTTTATTCCAACCTGCTATACACTTAACTTCAGCTAAACTCACCCCCGGCAAAAAATGATTTTCATTCCAGGGTGGATGGGGTTTTTTGATGGTAAAATAAGCACTGTGTGACAGTCCCCAGGTTGGCCAACACACCCGGGGTTGGACCAGCGACCGCCAGAGCTAAAATGAGGAGCGACTGCATCTTTCGCTAAATGATGGGCATTAAACAAGTGGAAGCTTTTCTGGGATTTGAGGAAGGACGGTCTCATGGTTAGGGCATTCACCTGCCATTTGGGAGATCTGGGCTGAAGTCCCAACTCTACCACAGAATTCCTGTGTGACCGTGGCAAGTCATTGACCCTCTTTCTCTGCCTCATCTATAAAATACAAATAGCAGCACATCTTACCTCCTCGGGGCGAGGGAGGATAAATACATTAAAGATTGTGAGGTGCTCAGGTACTACTGTAAGTGGGGGCTACATAAGAATCTTAGATGGACCTGATGTGAACCTCTGATACTTCCTTTGTACCCAGAAAGTAACCCATTGATGAGTGCATGTTCCAAACCTTCCTTTGTGTCCAATCCATAGCAGATATGAGTCTGTTACTACCCCTGTCTAAGGAGCTGGAGCAGCTCATGCTTTTAGCTCTGGAAGTCCCCCTTCAATTCCTGATGTGTCTATCAAGAAGGCCTTCACACAGAGGTTATGTCTAGGCTACAGGCGCAAAGGCACTGCAGTTGTGTCCTTGTAGCGTAGACACTTCCGGCATCAATAGAAGGGTTTTTTCCACTGATGTAGATAATCCATCTCTCCGAGAGGCGATAGCTTGGGTGATGGAAGAATTCTACAGCATCTACAGTCAACATCTACAGTCCGTCTAACTATATCAAACAGGGTGCAAAATATTTCACATCTCTAACCCATGTAGTTGGGCTGATGTAATATTTTGGGGTAGGCAGGCCTAAGTCAGATGCCAATGATGATGTTGCAAAGTTAACATTGTTAACATTGTCACAGTTGTCAATGCACATAGGAAAGAAGAGGAAAGCTTGGATTATGAAGTTCTACCCTATCTTTCCTAAGATATTCAGTATGGTTGGTTGAAAAATTTTCCCACCTGAAAATATGGTTCCATCTAAATTGCAATTTTCCGCTGGAAATTTTCCAATTGGAAAAACACAAAGCCACTGAGAGAGTGTGAATTTTTCTGCACTTTCTCTCACTTTTTCTAGTGAAAAATAAAATGGAAAGAACAAGGGGTAGGGGAAAAGTACAAAACTGCAAATGGAAATCTGAAATTGTCATTTCCACAAACAGAAATGACATTTTATGTTTGAACAAAATGAAATTTTTCATTTAATTTCAAATCAATATTTGAAAATAACATGAAAGTTTAGGTTTTGTTTTGATAGGTCCTACAGAAACTGGGGGGAGGGGGAATTTTGAAGGAAAATTAGGTTTTCCAATCCATTTGGAAAATATTCTATGTAGACATAGTTTGTTATTATTATGGTAGCAGCTCGGAGCCCCAGTCATGGATCTGGACCCCAGTGTGCTAGGCGCTGTACAAATACAGAACAAAATGATGATCAATTTCCCAAAAAGAGTTTACAGTCCAAGTAATGCTGGATTTTTTAATTATTATTTAATAGATCTTATGTTTAATACATCTTACATTTTGAGCTGGATGGGAACCAGATTTTCTGTTCACTAGGATATTCCTCGATTTCCAGTTTTTTTTTTCTCGGTACTGAAATGGAACGAAAATGTGAAACTTGTCATGAAACAAAATTCTGAAAAAAAACCTCATCAACACATTTTGTTTCAATAAAATCAAGATGTTTTGTTCCAGCATCAACATTTTTTAAATCCTTATAAGTGTTTTATAATATAAAAGAACATTTGAAATGAAAAATAGAAATGTCGTGGTCCAATAATGTTGAAATGGAACAAGATCATTACTTTCTTTCATTTATTTCTCACTTTCTGCAAAAGGTATCACTTTAGATGAATCAAGATTTTCCAACAGAAAAACCTTACCCTGGAAAATTTCTGAGCCACTTTACTTACATTTGTTCTTTAATAGCATGGAATCTGATGCACCTCATCGCTATAAATGAACAATGAAAATTATTTTGCCTTATTCGCCTGGTAAGGACGCTATTTTAGGAGCTGTCATAGCATGAACAAACGTACAGCTCTAGTGACTTTCGCTACATGCAATTGTCAGTCTTTGATCTTGTCATATCACCAAGGTGCAGAATGCTCTGCACTGCGGTCACCCTGTCTTAAAGATGATCATCTTATTCTGCCAGAGGCATGGAAATTATAGTAATCAAATCAGTATCAGGAACTGGTGACGGAACACAGCTGTGTTTGCTAATCTTATTAACAATCCAGTTTGGCAATTCTCCAACTGATCACTAAAGAGTGATTGAGAGGTATGTGACAATGATAGTCTTGTAAAAAAATTAATTGATTGTAAAAATAGGTGAAAGATTTGAGCCAGAATCTCACCACCTGTTCTGGCCACTTTTCATCACTCAGCTGGTAGAATCTGCATGTAACTGAATATCCCTCTCATTTGGCTGGGCTTCTTCTCTGCTTCAAAATATACACTGCCATGCTCAGACTTCTGCAAGGAGATTGATTTTCTTAACAGGAGCCAGGAAACAAAGAGAAAAACAGTCCTTCCTTTCAGTTTTCAGCTCCACGGCAGCTTCCCACTTGGGTTCCCTCTCTGGGGCAGCAATCTCAGGGCTGTCTCTCTGATCACCCGGCCCTTCTTTCTCCAGGGAACCCACTACAGGAGTTAACACCATTCAACTGTGACTTTCTCACCCCAGGCATAGCCTGTCTCCATCAATCCATCCTCCACATGCCCACTAATAGCCCTTTATATGGCCCAGGTGTAGTCCAGTCCTGGATCAGATTCACCAGCTCTGGGCCAGGGGAGTTGGGCCTAGTCGATCCACGGGGACCAGTTACCCTGGGGCAATCCCCAAAATAGGAATCTCATAGCTGGGGTAAAATGGCATATCTGACTCTAAACGACTGCCCCTGTCCTAGCCTGATGTATGGGGTATCTTCTGAGGGGGGATGTCAAGAATGGGAGGGGACATGTTCGGTGTGGGGTTAAACCAGTGCTCTGCCAGTTTTCAGTTGACCTCTGGGGAATCACAGTCAACCAGTATAAGTGAGAGCAGCCCCAAAGCTGTTCTACTTAGCATGGGCCTGGAGCAGCTTGAGAATCAGGAAGTTGTAACCAGCACTCTGACTGGCCTGTCCTCCATGCCAAGCTGATCTCAGGACCGGAGAAAATCTTGGCCTTTATGACTCTGATACTGAGCTGTGCCCCATGTAGAGTGAGGAGGAAGGGGTACAGATGGCTGTAAGACACCCTTGAGGCTCTCATCCTGGGGAAGCTCAGGAGGCAGTCCTGGTTATCTTGCCCCTGTGCTAAGGGACCTTCATATCAACTCTAACAGCTCACAGGTTTAAAGTTAAGCCTGCGCTTAAGGGCTTTACCCTGTGCATTCAGCATCTTATAGGATTGAGCCCTATAACTAGTCACTTATTTGTAATTCAAGGCATGTGACTGCTCAGCCCCTGTCACATGGTATCATCTCTCCTCCCTGATTGGCTGGCGGAAGTTTTTTAAACAGAAGCATAATAAATTTGCAACTAGTCTTGCTGTCCCTGTGTTGGTCCCAGGATATTAGAGAGACAAGGAGGGTGAGGTAATATTTTTTTATTGGCAGACCTGAAGAAGAACTCTGTGTATGCTCAAAAGCTTGCCTTTCTCACCAGCAGAAGATATTACCTTACCCACCTTGTTTCTCTAAATTTGTATCTAATGGTTAATATGGTTTCTGGTCTGAATATCTGGATGAATGATCATGTGTAAGTTGCAGTTCATGCATGGTCAGCCTAAGTCACATGGCGTTGTTACAGTTGCAGCTAAGCTGATTGGATAACTGCATTTTTTAAAACAAGATTGTAAGAAACAGCTGTTTCTGCTCTGCATATTTGGCGGAATGATCACGCATGCTGAAATATGTGATTTCTTGACATTTCGATGATTATGTTACAATTGTCCAAACACCCGCACAAACAACAAAACATGTGACCAATCCCATCAGAAACCATCAATCCAGAGCTGGTTGAAAATTTGAGATAGAAACATTTTTTTAATGAAAAATATGGCTTTTCAAACTAATCACAAATTTTGTGTGAAAATGTGGGCAACAGTTTTTTTCTGAAAATTTTTTTTGGTTTGTTCCATCGAAAAACTGAAAGATTTGAAATGAAACAAAAGTTGCCTTGAATTTTCCAATTTTTTTGTTTTCTTCTAACTTCATTTTTCTTAAAAAAAAAAAAAAGCAAAAACTATAAAACTTTGAATGCAGCAATCTTTTCATTTTGTTTCAAAAGTTGTCGGCTTGCTTCTTTTCATTAAAAATCCTGGAAAGAATAGTGAAAATTTTCGGATGAAACCATTTTTCCTTTCTTTCAACATTTATGTGGAACATACCTACACCCAGATATGCCCAAATTAGTTTTGTTTTCATAACTGACCAGCACTACCTGCTTCTGTTTCTTAAAGAATTCCGGAAAGGAAATGTGGGCACCTGGATAAATTCTCTTGCTGATTTTTTTTTTTAATTATTTGCCTTTGAGGTACAATGTTCACATACTTTTAGCATACACTCCCAACTAAACAGGGAGTGATATATACCCTTGAGGATCAGTTTCATGTCAGCAGTGTGGGTGTTCTGAGCTTAATGAAACCCTTTTAAATGGCAGTCAAGGTGGTAATTATGTATGTTGGCTCTGGATCACCATTCAATCACCCTTGTGGGAAGTTGTTCGCCACCGAGCTGTTGGCTGCAAAAGGAAAGTTGGACGAGTATTGGAGCTTGCAAACTTGGCTATTGTTGCTGTTATCTTTCATAAATACTTGCCTGCCTTTTGAGGAGATTGATGGGAGAATTAATGTTTGACGAGTTCTTTGAACATGTAAGGCACTATATGATTTATTTATGATTTATTATTTATTTATTATTCTTATTACAACATGCTTTTCTGTAGCACTCACTACCATAGTATCCACTCTCAAAGGTATCATAACTGGGACCTGATTGCACAAGGTGCTGTGCAAACAACAAAACAGTCCTGTGATGGGCTGTTCACCCCATACAGGGCCTGGAAGGGTTAAAATGGCTGAGTGGGCCAATAAACTGCCCAGGCTACATCTGGAGAAGGAGACAGCGAGCAGGGATTTAAGAAGACCAGGCTCAGCTGGGCAGGAAGCTGGCAACAGAAAGGACTGCAGGAAGGTAGTCTCGGTCGCTCCCTGGGAGGAGGGAGGTGTATTAGATCTAGAGAGGGTAGTGCACAGTTACTCCCTGGGAAGAGGGAGCTGGGATGCTGGCAAACCCAGAGAGGGTGGAAGCCAGAAAGATAGGAGCAGGCTGAGGGGTAAAGAAGTGAGGAAGAGGAGTGTAGACCTTGGCTGCTGACCGAAGGGCCCCTGAACTGGAACCCGAAATAGAGAGTGGTCCCGGGTTCCCCAACCAGCCATTGGGGATGTGGCACTGACCAAGTAGAGGACAGTGGACTCGTTGATTTGTTCCAGAAAGACTTTGTTATATACACCAGGAGGGGGAACCACGTAGTGACCTAGCTGGAGAGCCGAGTCACGAAAAGGAGGCTGTGGTTCCTGGATCGAGAGGAATCCGCAAGATGAAAGCACAATGTGGGGGAGACCGCCAGAGGAGAGTGAAATGCCTGGTCAGAGCTAATCCTCTCTGGAGAAGGTGCCTCCTGTGGTGAGTGGACCCCGTGAGAGGTCCCAATCCCAAAGAATTTACAAAAATAAGAATAATTAGATTAATTTCTCTTCCAGTACTGCCCATAGGAGAGGCATCTGGTTTCCCGTTTGAGCACGCCGAGGGTCCAAGGTGTTTGGATCCAGGGTTTTGGTTCTGGGCTACTTCAAAAGACCTCACATAAGGTCTCACCCAGCTCTAATCCCCACAGCTCTGCTTAGCAACATGTCACATTAACCTGAGTGAATTTCCACTGAAGATTGACAGCCTCAAACACTCTGTGAAGCCTATCCGATGTTCCCCTTTGAGCCTTCAGATCGCCGGTGGGGTGGGCAGAGTGTCAGATCATTCCACCGAGTTGTTTGCACAGTGTGTGTTATCCAAAAAAAGACCTTAATTGCCTCAGCAAAACCAGTTGGTCGTTTTCTGTCACTGCAGTGAGCATGTCTGCCACCCCTGAAGGCACTAATTTAATTAATATCAGCCTCCCCTAGCTAGTTTCCACCCGCACAGGACAGGTGTCGGGAGCCAGAAGGGAAAAGAACATGGCTGAGTCCTGTAGTTGGGGACTGTAACAACTCATATCCTGTAACTCATGGCCGCAAATGAGTTACAGAGACATGCTATCAAAGGCAAAGTATTTAGCAGCAAGAGCACTGTGCCTCTTGCGGCCACAGCCTTTCTCCGAAAATAGCTTGCCCTTCTCTTCTAAACACTGAATCAACCCTTCAGCCAGAATTGCTGGTTCAGAATTCTCTTGCATTCTTCCCTATTATATATAGCGTATAGGCGTGTATGGTGGTAAAAGAAGATTGCAGTCCTGTGTTATTATAGTGACAGTGTCTCGTAAATGTCTGCGGTGTCTGTGAGTCCCCTAAAGTATCCGTCCGTGCCTCTTCAATTTGCCAGGCTATTAATTTCCCTTCTTTCCCGGGGTGTATTGAAAATGGCTTTAAAATTGCAAGCTGTCCCTTTAAATTCTAAACGTTTTCCTGGTCCTGCTTGCAGGCTAGGGGGCTCTGCGGGAAGCATGCGATCTGGGTCCTCAGCCATCAGCCTGCAAGAGGATGAGTCTGGAGCAAGGTGGGTGAAGTTGGGCCCTAGGTAGCAGCCTGCTGTGTGTGTGTCTCTCTCTCTCTGCATTTGGTTGCTGGGTGCTAGATTTCAACCAGCCCTAATCAAAGCAGAAGCTGAGCAGCAGAGAAGAAAAGTGACCTCCCGAGGTACATGATACCTCCCCCACCCCTGTTTACTACCCGTCTCAGACTGTGACTCTGGCCACCGGGGCTTCTCATCCAGTGAGTACGCCCCTTCCAATAAGTGCAAGCAAATATGGAGGACAGGGCTACGGCCCTCCTCATTCAGGGAAGACTGTAAAGTCGATCACCAAGGGAATCATTGTCAGGACCTGGGCCAGAACCCAGATTGTTTGCATTCAAGTGCCAGGCCTGACCCACTGGACAATTAAACACAGACAGTCCAACCCTGCTTGTTCATGTGCTGTAATCTTTCCTAAACTGCATTGAACTCAAAGTGTATTGTGTCTTTATCAGCAGGCAGGGCGCCTGCAGGTTGCACACAGCTTCCAAAGCTCTACTGATGCTCCTGGAATTCCAAGGGAATCTTATCCCCAATCATACGTGCCCGGTACATATGAAAAGTTCACAGGCGTTACCTGCTTCTTAAACTTCTCAGTTTCAGCTTGCAGGCTCTGGATACACCTGATTAGCTCTTGGGTCTCTCGTTTGGTGTTGTGCAGGTTGTTCCCATTCCTTCCGGCTGTGTTCTGCAGCCCTTCATACCGATTGTCACAAACAATCACCAATTGTCACAATCGCCAGTGGCTACATGATGGCACACAGGATATGGATGTTGCCGAGGTGCGAAGGAGGATTGGTCAACCTGGAGATGTTTAAATCATCCCTGAACAAGGGCAGGGTGTGGATGTGAGTCTATTTCAACTACCCAGACACATGGAACCAACCATGGAATGTCTGTTGGTCTTCCAGCTCCTGGAGGAACTGTGCACTACAGAAGATCTCACCAGGGCTACAGCCTGGGTCATATCATGTGCCCAACACTGGAAAAACTCATGATTGTGATAGAAGGACATGAGAAGAAGACATCACAGACAAAACAATCATTGAACTACATAGTTGTACAAAAAAGTCCTTTGCTTGTTTCGAGAGTCACCCTGTTTATAAGACCTAGTCAAAAAATTTAGGGGTTGAAAAACTGCTTTTTTTTCTCAAAATCTAAACTTTTCAGGACATAATTTCCTTTCCTTTCATGAAATCAGAAAACATGTTTTCATTTTCACTTATTATACAAAAAAGGGAGGGAAGAACTGGGGGTAGGAAATAAAGGAGGAATCTCCTGCAAAAATTGAGGGGGAAAATGAAAAATCAGCCTTTTCAAATAACTTCAAAATAGAAGCAATTTTGAAATCTTGCAAAAATCTTAACAAAATTTCCTCTTATTTTTTTGACCAGCCCTAGTAATTACCAAATGAAATTAATTAGGGTCACCAAAAGAAATTAATAGGCAGCAGGTTTAAAACAAATAAAAGGAAGTATTTCTTCACACAACTCACAGTCAGCTTGTGGAACTCCTTGCCAGAGGATGTCGTGAAGGCCAAGACCATAACAGGGTTCAAAAAAAGAACTAGATAAATTAATGGAGGATAGGGCCATCAATAACTATTAGCCAGGATGAGCAGGAATGGTGTCCCTAGCCTCTGTTTGCCAGAAGCTGGGAATGGGTGCCAGGGGATGGATCACTTGATGATTACCTGTTCTGTTCATTCCTTCTGGGGCACCTGGCACTGGCCACTGTCCAAAGACAGGATACTGGGCTGGATAGACCTTTGGTCTGACCCAGTGGGGCCATTCTTATGTTTTTACCCAGAATTTCAGCATTTCTGAACAAGGCTACTTCAGTAAGCACTTTTAGTGGTGAACCCAAGGGTGAAATCCTGGCCCCATTAAAATCAATAGCAAAAGTCCCATTTGTTTCATTAGGGCCAGAATTTCACCCAATGTCTGTGAAGTGCTATATAACAAGTGCCAAGAATTCTTGAAGCCACTTGTGACAAGACAGGGAATAGAATTGACACTTCCCCCAGCATTGAGTTAAGTCCATTCTCCGGTGTCTAAAATGATCAAACATGGTTGCTTATAGATGGGCATCTAAACCCATATTTAAACTCTAAATATTTGGGCTGATTTTCAGATGTGAGGAGCACCTATAACTGCTTTTTGACTTCATTAGAAGCTTGGGTACTCAGCAGCTTTGAAAACCTATCGGCCTAAATGTGACGTTAGGTGTCGTGGCATTTGGTTTGTAGGTTAGAAACAAGTCGGTCTGTATCTGTATGGAGTCCAGACTCTCTGGCACAAATGTTTGCAGAAGGAGAAAAATTCATCATCGTTTTCAAACAGAAAACAAAAGAAACACAACCCTGGTATCTATTAAAATCAAGCCCCTTTGGAAAGGACCCACATCACCCAATTATCAGCCACCCAAGGGACATGGAAGACTCATTACCTGCTCAAATATATATCTCAGGAAGTTGATTTCATCAGTCAGAGCTTGCATCCTTGTTTCCAACTCTATTTTAGCCGCGTAGCACAATCCATATCCTAAAGGGAAGATCCGAGGTACAGTGAATTGTTTAATCTCCCATTAGGTATCATTGAGCATGGCAGAAATAGCATCCTCTGTTCCCTGTCAAGAAACAGCTTTTCTGCTGTTGGGGCTGCCAATGTAGGGGAAATGTGGGAAAAACAGGACATTATTTTAATCCTCTTTGCAATAAAACCAAGGGGGACATGGCATAAAGTCATTCATTTGCACCACTATAAAGGTTAGAATGTTCTTTCTTTCTTTCCTTCCCCGACTGCTCTCCCTTTACCAAATATCCCTTTGGCAACTTTCAGGGACAGTAAGTTCAGAAGTTGAAAACGGGACTTTAAAGCACAAAAATGTGGCAATTTTTATGAGGCACTCAGATGCCACAGTGATGGGCATCACAGAAATACCTTTATAGATTGAGAAGTGGATATATATTTTTAGGGGTATTTTCTGGGGAGACTGCACCACAGGTAGTGCTGAGTGCAGCATTGAATGCACACCAGGGGAAAGGTCTCTGTGCTATCTGCTTGGGGCACACCAATAAAAGGTCATGAAGGGGAAATGCAAGTGGTGGGCTCAGGAAGAAACCACTGGATCTTTTCTTCAACAACCTGTGCAACTGATGAAGGGAGGGTTCCACATTGGCCTAACTGAGCCATGGACAAGGAAGAGACTTAATTAGAGGGAAGCTGCAAATGACCACAGGAAGGGGTTTAAACCACTGATGGGGGAGGAGAGGAAGGAGGAAAGGAGTGAACAAATAATGAATGAAAAACAAGTCTAGGATGAGTTTTTTTAAAAGGAATAGAAAATAGTGATAATTACATTTGATCCAAATATGCCAACTAGGTTTTTGTTTGCAGTGTTGGTCCCAGGATATGAGAGACACAAGGTGCATTAGGTAATATCTTTTATTGAACCAACTTCCTTTGGCCAAAGAGACACACGTTTGAGCTTACATGGAACTCTTCTTCAAGTCTTCAGAACTCAGTATAAGCTAAAAAGCATGTCTCTTGGTCCAATTAAAGATATTACCTCACCTAACTTGTCTAATTATTTTTGCATGACTTTTTTAAAAAAAGCTTTAGGCATTTTTCCAAATTTTCTGAAAAACAATTGCTTTTAGTCAAAAAAAATAATTTTCATTGTTCAGAAATTGTATTCTGCAAAGCAAACAAACAAAAAAAACCAGTTTTCGAAAAACAAAAGCCCCAAACTGAACCAAAATGTGAAACGGTTGGACAAAAACAGAATTTTTACCAACTTTTTTTCTGTTTCCAGTTTTCATCAAAAAAAAAGTTTCAGAAATAAAAATCGTAATAATAATTCCACCAGTTCTACTGATAATGCAAACAGGGTAAGTCATATCATGGTAGATATAAGCTTTGTACTAATGACAATGATAAATCCAGTACTGAAGCGTTAAAGGAGAGGGGTTTGTTTTTTTAATAAAAAAGGAAAATCAGAGTAAATATTATACTAAGAGGTGCAATGATTCTTTCTTCTTTTTCAATTTCTTTTGTCTGCATTTAGATGGTCAGATCTTTGAAACCCACGTCTGTCTTGTTTTATGTGTATAAAGCACCTGGCTTTGAGGTGCAATGCATTCACAGTGATGGTGATGATAATTAACAGCATCTCTAATTCCAGCCGTTATGAAGAATCCTCCCAGCTATGTGTCACTGCAGTCAAATTAGTTTTGACGCAATGGGATTCCCCTCAGTGACATAATTATGAGTCACTGGGCCAAACTGACTGGAGTTATACCAGTACATTCCTGACTGTGTATGCGATATTGTTTATCTTTCCTAGGAGAATTTCCTGGTAAATATCCAAGGCTATCATTTGATGTCTTTAATTGCTAGGATACAAGTCCTGGATGCCAGTATAAAAGCCTATCTAGATATGTACATGTTGCTACCAGAAGCAGTTAGAAAATCAGATTTTAGTCCTGCAAAAAACTGAATTTAAAAAAAAATCATCCTAAATTGAGGTGAACAGACAAAATTTTGAAAAAGTTTTGTGAAATAAAATTATTTAAAAAGTTTTGTTTCAGGTCAAGCGAAGTGTTTTGTTTCAACAAATTCAAAACGTTTGGTTTCGATATTGTCCTTTGAAATTTTAGTATAAACTAAATGTCCCCTTGCTAAATCTCAGTGTGTGGGGGGAGGGGGGGTGTTGGCTAGCTCCCAGTCCCAAAAGAAAGGGGAAGGGTCGATGGGAAATCAGGACCCTGAGACTGACAGTTCCCAGGAACAATGGGGAGAGGACTATGCTCCAGGTCAGCCTGACTGACAGGGCGGGCAGGCTAATCAGGGAGTCAGGAGGCCAGGGGGATCTTGTCCTCCATGTGAGACGGAATTGCCTGGGTCAGTGTGGGGCAGAGCTAAGGAGAAAGGAGGGGCCCAAGCTGAGCTGGGGAGAAGAGCTGGGCCAGCCAGAGGGGCCAGAAAAGCAGCCCAGGGAGCAGGTCAGTGCTGGGAGCAGAGTCACAGAAGCAGCCTAAGGAGCAGACCTGTCCTGGGAGCAGAGCTGCAGCAACTAGAGCCAGAGAGGCCAGAGAAGCAGCCCAGGGAGCTGGAGGCAGAACAGCAGCCGTGCTGAGGCAGAGTGGAGCTGGAGCTGGGGCTGGAGCCGTCTGGAGCTGGGTGCAGCCAAGAGGCGCTGCAGGCCAGACTTTGAGGGGGATTGTAACCCCAATGGGGGGGGGGCGATACTGGGAAGAAGGGTCCTGCCACCTAGAACCTGAGGGCACGTGGCTACCGCCTGAGCAAGTGTCTGACCCGTGGCGTCCCTGCAGCACAGCCAGGGCCTGGGCAGAGGCCTGGGACTTGTGAGGAATGGACTGTGAGCTTCCCTGCATTCCAGAGATGCTGCTTGTGATGTCCTCATGCCACAGAGCTGGTGACGGGGTTTTCCTTTCACTTTTCCCATTTTTTCCTATTTTTTTTAAATTGGCTGCTCTTTAATAAATTGTATTTGCTTTGAACTGTGGGTCAGGGAAGCATCCAGTGCAGAGAGAGCATCCCAGAGTGGGGACACCCTAGCCCCTGCCCTGAGTGACCACAACAAGGATGGGGGTGGAACCCCCCAGGAATCCTGGGCCCAGCCTTGTTGGGGTTAAGAGGTCTCAGCCACACAGAAGCGTGGAAGGGGAGCCCTCGAGGTCAGGCAGGCCTCTGGGTAAAGGGAGTGGGAGCGAGGACTCAGATCTTTTCACCACCTATTCCACCAGGGTTGTGTATAAGCCAGGAAAGTTCCCCACAATAGCGGGACCATTCCCCCGCTTACATAAAGTACATTTTGAAACAAAAAAAATTGTTTTGATGTGAAACATTGTAAATCCTTGGTCTGAGAATGTCACAACATTTTCTCTTCCCCCATTATTTCTTCTTAAACAAAAGCCATCTGAGCAAAGTTTGCTTTAAAGCATCTTTGTTCTCCCTCTCAACTTACCAAGGGTTGTGGTGGAGTCACCAGCCACTGGCAAATTTTTAAGCAAGATTGGATGCGCTTTTCTAAAAGTTGTGCTGTAGTTCAAAGAGGAATTAATTCGGGGAAGTTCTATGGCCCGTTTTATAGAGGAGGTCAGAATAGATAATCACACAGAGGTCCCTTCTGGCCTTATAAGCTATCAATCTATGAATCCCCACCTCTAATCTAGTGGCTTGACAGAGACCAAATCAGTGCAAGTTAGAGAAGCCCCCGGGTTGCTCTATTTTTCATCTGGCTGCCTAAAGCCTCAAAAGGACTGATCCAGCAGTTGCAGGTTACTGGGGAGTAGAGACACCTTTGCTGCATCCATAATGCCAGGAACAAGGGAATTGGGGTGTAGAGGTGCTTCGGCAGCTCTATGCCACAAGGGGATTTCCCTCGGCAGGAGAATTCCTTTACTAACTGGTTACGCCAGCATAGTGGTGCATTTGCACTGTTAGGCTATGTCCACGCAGCAGCTGGGAGGGGCGATTCCCAGCTCAGGTAGATGTACCCATCCTCGCTTTGCCTGAATTAGCACTTAAAAATAGCAGTATGGCTGGTGCCAGCTCAGGCTAATTGCCTGAGTGCAATCCTGGCTGAGCCCCTGAGTACATCCTTGAATGGCTAGGCTGCCCCCATTTTTTTTTCTTTTTGACAGCTAAGGTTCTTCAGCATTGAATTTTTCCATAGAAACAATTTGTGTTTTTGCCAAAATATTTCAATTTTCCATTACAAAAAACTGAACTGAAACACTTTGTTGCAGGTCAGTTTGGGCCTAATCAAAATGTGTCAAAAAAAAGTCAGTTTGACATTAACTTGAGCTACTGCTGTGCCTCGTGGGAGCTACAGTTCAGATGCTTCATGCCCCCACATTTCTCTCAGAGCCAGGCTTACTGACTGGACTACATCTCCCATGATGAACGCTACAAGGAGTACTTGTGGCACCTTAGAGACTAACAAATTTATTTGAGAATAAGCTTTCCGATGAAATGGGGTTTAGCCCACGAAAGCCTATGCCCAAATAAATTTGTTAGTCTCTAAGGTGCCACAAATGCTCGTTCTTTTTGCTGATACAGGCTAACACGGTTACCGCTCTGAAACCTGTCTACCATATGGGTGATTCTGTGCTCAAAACTTACATTCATTATAGCCTTTCACTGGTGACATTTACCAACATCCCCATCCTGCTGAGAGGTAGGTTATCAGAAGCTCTGATTGATCCTCTGCAGCCCCATGCCCTCAGAGAACTGGATGAGTCCCCAGGCTCAATGAACGCAGTGCATCACGGGCAGCCAGCCCATCGAGGAGAATGGACACGAGGCACTCATATGACAACTGCCACCAGGCTCTACAGCAGCTCAAGTGGGACATACAATAATGTCAAACCGAGGCAAAACAAACCATCTCAATTTGGGAATGTCAAAAACAAAACGTTATGAATCCAAAATTTTTGGAATTTCCCATTCTGCCAGAAAAAAATGTTTTTTTCAGCTTTTGGCACCAATTCAGGACTAAAATAAATTTTGAAATATGAGAATTTCACACTGGATGAAAATTCCAATGTTCAATCAGTTCAAGTTAAAACTAACCTGGGGTTTCTTCAGAAATATACCTATTTATTACCCTTCGAAGCCCAGAGAGGTTTAAGACCAGAAGGGACCTCTTCTAATCTCCTGCATGACACAGGCTGTAGAATTTCACCCCATGATTGCTGCATCATTCCCATAACTTCTGGCTGAGCTAAAGGGTACATTTTAGAAAGACACCAAGTCTTGGTGTCTGTGTGACAGAGCATCCACCTCTTCTCAAGCTGTCCCAATGGTTAATTACCTTCTCTGTTAAAAACATGCATCTGAGTTCTCGTGCATCTAGCTTCAGTTTCCAGGCATTAAATGTTGTTATGTCTTTGCTAGACATAGTGAGCATTAAGCTCCCACCTTGCACAACGTGCTGGTGATAATTGATCCACTGACACTTCTATTTCGCTGCTCAGAGGACGTGTGTCTCAGACTCAGTAACATGTGGGTCTTGCCTGCTGTGACCACGGTAATGTTGAGACCATCACCACTGTAACATGAAGTGTGTCTCCCTTGATTTCAGTAGAGTCACACTGGCATAATACTAGTATAATGGAAAACTAGGCCCAGTTGTTGTTATTTCTTTTCAGCTTCACAGTGACCTCAAAAAAAAATGCAGCAGATTCAAAGTGCCCTGCCTCTAGGAAATGAACCCTATGTCAATAATCTTAACAACATTTCAGAACACACAGGGCCAGACTGTAAACTGGCCCAGGTCCATGGACTTCAAAAGACCTTCACTGATTTGCATTAGCTGAGAATTTTGCCCAGAGTATCGTTTTATGTCTATGTTTTAACTAGAAGAACAGCTCTTGCTTTTCATTCAGGATCCTGACCACAGACCTTGTATAAGAATAATGACACATAGACATGATCTGACTTGTCTGCAGTTTATTGAAAATGGTCACGCCCCAAGAAAATGGGACGCCCCATGAGTAGGAAAGGTAGGCAAATGGTGACAGTACAATATATTCTACATCACAGAATGCTTTGCAGTGAACAGTTTGCTCTGTTATCTTTACAATAAAGGCACAAATACATCCGGAGGAATCGGGTGCAACTAAAGGAGGATGGAGGATGAGTGGAATTGGTACCCACTTGTTTATGGTGAACGTTGGTTAGAGCCTGTCTTTGGATACCCAAAATAACAAACTAGCCTAGTCATTCCTTAAGGGGGAAGTCTATCGTGTCTAGATAGCCACACAAACATTTCTAACTCCTCGACTCAGCTGAAGGTGGATTATAATTTTTCCGCACATTTACCGCAACTCTGACCTATTTGTAAAGCACGCAAACAGGAGATGCAAGGCACAGTAAATGAAATAGCACCCAAGAAAACAGCCATTTCAGAAGAAGCGCTAGGAAAAGAAGAGGAAAGTTGAGTTTTATACACATTACCCCTTGACAGCCACAACAGCCAAAAATCTACAGCACACCCAGAGGGGCAGAGGTCTCCCTCCTCTAAATCAGCTCGCTGCTTACTGATATCCTCAAGTGATGCTTTACTTTAGAGGGTCTTATAATATTTAATTGGTGGGTGCATTTCAACTGACACGGACGTTTGGTTTAATCCCTGCAGGTGTTGCTGCCAGGATGACGCGTTGCTCCCACCCTCCTTTCAGGGAAGATGCGGTCAGGATCAGGTGGTGTTTCGAGGGTGTGGGCTGTAAGAGATACAGTTCGTTTCTTTTCTGGATACCAGAGTTGGGTTAGGTGGGCTGTGCTGCTGCCATTTGAAGATAAAAAGATGCTTCTTTCTTTCTGGGGCCTGGCTCCAGTGCTCAGTACCCTCCCGAACCGGATTTGGTGGAGACAGATGTGGTGCTTCGCCGTATGACCGAGGAGGAACCGCCGCTGGAGCAGATGCCGCTGCTGCCACCTACGTAGCCTCTTCCACTTCCAGAAGAGAAGCCACCACCTCCAATGGTTCTGCTGCCGTATCCACCACCACAAACAACTCCACTTCCGCCGCTGAATCCTCCGCCTCCACCGAATCCACCGCCACAGATCACTCCTCCGCTTCCACCGCCAAATCCACCACCACAGATGCCTCCTCCACTTCCGCCACCAAATCCACCCCCGATGACTCCTCCACCTCCACCAATGACAGCTGCAAGAAAAGTACAGGGTCACCCCGTCAGCATAAAGGCAGCCCACAAACCCCAGGGAAACAACATATCAACATGAAGACCACAAACTACTTACAGACATTCACATGGCCACCTCCGGCTATCCTGTGTAGGGAAAGAGACATAAGTCATTAACCCAGGAAAGCAGGTCATGCTTCCACGGAGCCCTGCTCATTTGAGAACTTTCCATCCTTAGCGCAACGGATGTTGCTAAGTATTTATTTATTTCCCACTTATAATAGCTCCTACCAGCAAATATGGCAACTTGAAACCATTTGAAATACAAATCCCAACAGGCAATGCACCTACCTGGACTCTTCTCCTTCCAGCAGTTTCCTGTACATGGCGATCTCGATATCCAGGGCAAGTTTGACATTCAGCAGATCCTGGTACTCTTTCAATAAGTTAGCCAGATCCCCCTTGTCTTTCTGCAGGGCACGTTCCAGCTGATCCAGTTTTGTCCTAGCATCCCTGAGGGCCAACTCGCCCTTCTCCTCTGCCTCCGCAATGGCAGCCTGCAGCTGTGTGATCTGCAAAAGAGGAAAGGCAGTGTCAAATTTCCACTCTAGACCTACTTTGTCATCGGATTCACTAAAGCTACATGTGGCTGGAAAATGGTCTGGGGCATGGCTGAAAATTTCAGTTTTTCATTACACACACACACACGCACACACACGCACACACTTCAAAAAAAAGTACTGCCCCAAATTCAAAGTTTTGGGGTTCCACCAAAACTTTTTCACCGAAAACTTGAAAATTTCCAACAAAACTGAACACTTTTTGTGTGTGGGGGCAGTGGGGCTGAAGGATGACCAATTTCCACCAGCCAGCAGAGTGAGTATCAACGTTCTTGCTTTAAAGCTAAGGAAGAGCGGCAGAGAAAGGTAGTGACTTGCCAACGCCATGTCTAGGGCTCAATTGCCCCAGCTGCCATGAGAAGAATAAGGAGAAACAACACACCTCCGCCCCCTCCCCTTTACTCTCCGGCTACAGGGGCTCCTCATCTGACACCCCTTGCTGCAGGCAAGCAGCTGGAGGACCAAAGAGCCCAGGCTACCCCGCCCCGGTAGTCGTGGGCTAGAATAGCTTAATCTGCCCACAAAGATTACATTAATCCATGAAAAGGGATGAACTAATTTACTCCTCACTCCAAAGTGAGAGAAGCGTTGCATCTGGCTGAGTCACAATTCAGTCTCTGGCCAGCAAAGCTACCAACCCCGATGCATCCGGCGCAGACATGAAATCTATTACCGAGGGAGTCCGGTAGAACCCAGAGTCAGGCATCGCCCAGTTTCCTGTTCAGTCCCCTACCCACTGCACCATCCTTGTAGCTCATTCGCATGCAGGAATCTGACCTGGGACACCAAACTAGGCTGAGTGATTCGACACCTATGATTTTCTAATTCACTGCAGAGGTTTTACTGGGGAAGTATTTCAAGCCTGTGTCAAGCCCGGTTTCCATCCATCAGGCTGTCTCCACATTGTGTATGCATTAGCAGCCTAGTGTGACTCAACAGCCCCCAGGAGAGCTTGGCTCTCCATTCCCCACACCACCCCATATTATAAAGTGCTGAGAGATGGAGCCCGCCAAGGAGGCAGATGCATTCCAAGCAAGTGCTGACTCTCAAAGATCTGTAAGTTTCACCGATTTCGACTAGCATAGGTGTTTTTAATCAGCAGGTGCCATGCCTGCAGGCCGCAAAAGAGCTTCCAGAACTCTGCTGCTGCTCCTGGAATATCCCTGATCCAGCCCCGCACTGATACATATAAAAAGTTCCCGAGCCATACCTGCTTCTTCACACTTTCAATTTCAGCCCGCAGTCTCTGGATATTCCTCGTCAGCTCTTGGATCTCTATCTTGGTGTTGCGCAAGTTGTCCCCGTGTCTTCCAGCTGTGCTCTGCAGCTCTTCATACTGATGGGCAGAAATAAAACAACCACTGAACCACATATCGCTGATACCTACAGAACACTTGGTAATTGTTAGCCAGCTGCTGTGCTGTGTCTGCTGCCCGTCATACTGGCCTATAGTGTCTCCTTTAGGTGCCTACATAGATGCAGAGATCTTTGGGAAATACAGTATGGTTCTCTGCGGTGTGAAGACCCCATGACCCCATTCCACATCTTTGGTCCTATTCAGAATTCCCACACAAACATGAACCCTGGATCCCCTTGGGTTGTGTCTAAGAAGAGAGCTCCTGCCTGGAAACCTATAGCTCTAAATATTTGCTTACTGTGTGTAGTTCTTCCATTGCAACTGAGCTGTATTTATGAATCCGCTGTGAGCAATATTCCCCATCCACGTATCTTTTGCCGCTTGTTTACTTACTCTAGACTGGTACCAAGCCTCTGCCTCAGTTCTACTTCTCTGAGCGATCTCCTCATATTGATTTCGGACTTCCTGAATGATGCCTTCCAAATCTAGATGTCTGTTGTTATCCATAGATACAACCACTGACAAGTCACGACTGATCGTCTGCAACTGAGATAATTCCTGCAAAGCACCAAAACATTAGTCATCTCTCTCCTGTATCTTTCATTCATGTTATTTCCCATCTCTGCCCCTTTTTCCTATTCTCCAGTCTAAAGACGACCTATAGAGATCTGTTTACTTCAATTTAGAACAGACATAGTCTGTCACAGAATAAACACAGCTGAGGAGGAGGAGATCTTAAAGAAATGAGGGTGTTACAAAAAGGTCCTTGGCCTGTTTCCAAAGTCACAGCAATTATGACAGCTGATCAAAATTCTTAAAGGAAAAACAAACAGCCTTGTCTCAAAAAGAAAAATTTTGGTGGCAAAATTGCATTCTTCAGTTGAAACTGGAAAATGAAAAATTTTGCCTTTTTTCCCTCCCATTATACAAAAATAGAAAGGAAGAGGTGGGGAGAATGTGGCATATTCTACAAAAATAGATGTAAAAATGAGAAATCAGTCCTTTTTCAATAAACTCCCAAACAGAAGCATCTTGGAAATTTGTTAACAAATGTTTCCCTGTTTCCCCACCAGCCTTGGTAATTAGACAGCATGTCAGCATTTCTGAACTACACGAGTACTGGGCTACTTATTTCAGGAAGTCGAAGCCAAAGGGTGAAAACTTGGCCTAGTTAAATTCAGTGGCAAAAGTGCCATTGATTCATTAGGGCCGCAGTTTAACCCAATGTCTGAAGTGCTATACAATAAGTGCCAAGAATTCTTGAGGCCCTTCAGTGGCAAAGCAGACACTAAACTGGTCCCCAGCCTTGAGTTCAGTCCATTTGTCTGTGGCTACAATGACCAAACATGGTTGCTTAAAGTTAGGCCTCTTGATCCATATTTACGCTCCAAATAAATGGGATGATTTTCAAAAGCAAGGAGCCCCTATCGACTTCAGCAGAAGCTGTGGGGCTCAGCAGCTCTGAAAATCTGGCATCCTAAAGGTGATTTCAGGTGCCTGGCATTTGGGTCCAGGTTAGAAATGAGTCAGTCTCTATCTGAATGGAGTCAGACTTTCTGGCACAAATGTTTGCAGTAGGAAAAAAAAATCATTGTCAGTTTCCAACAGCTCTAGCCATCACCCAAGAGAAACCCAACCCCAGTAGGTAATCAAAGTCAAGCCTCTTTGGAAGGGACCTACATCACCCAATGACTAGTTGCTCAAGGGAAACAGAAGACTCCTTACCTCATCAAACACACGTCTCAAGAAGTTGATTTCATCAATCAGAGTGTTCACCTTTGTTTCCAACTCTACTTTAACTATATAGGCATTATCCACATCCTGAAGGAAAGATCAGAGATACTGTGAACTGTTTAATCTCCCATTGGGTATCATTGAAATAGCAGAAATAGCATCCTATGTTCCCTGTCAAGCAAGAGCTGTTCTGCTGTTAGGGCATCAAATGTAGTGCTCAGAAAGGTGTGAGGGAAAACAGAACCTTCGGGATTAGTTATTTTATTATCCATTACAATAAGACCAAGGTGACATGGCATAAAGTCATTCGGCACTACTAAGGTTAGAATGTCCTTTCTTTCTTTCCTCTGTTGCTTTCCCTTTACCAAATATCCCTTTGGAGGATTTTGTGGACATTAAGTGGAGAAGCTGAAAACCTGACTTGTAAGGCACAAAAATGTGTTAATTTCTGTCAGTCACTCAGGTAGCACTGCGGTGGGCACCCTAGAAATACCTGCGTAGACAGACATTTTTCTGGGCATCTGACAAATTCAGTTACCCAATCCCAAGTGGATATTGGGTTGTAACACACAGGTGGTAGCAACTCGGGGCTTTTGGTGCAGGCCTGTGTGTAACTGGCATTTTTTTCCTTCTAATTATGCTTTTCAATGGTTATATTTTCATCCAAGACAGAATCTCGCTGAATCCCTATTTAAAGCTTCCCACTTCGTTCATTAGTTAGCATCGTCGCTCACCTTCTTGAGCACCACAAACTCGTTCTCAGCAGCTGTGCGCTTGTTGATTTCTTCTTCATACCTGTTTCAAGTAAAGAGACAAGATGGGGCTTTTTGAGTTCTGCTGCTTCCGTCACCAGTAAAAGAAGGCTAGACTCACCTAAGGTTCAAATCAAGTCTAATATCAAATAATCCAGATATTTAAATCACAGCACCTGTCTAAATCTCTGTTCTCATCTCCTTCTCTTCCCCATTTTACTATACCAAAGGTGTGCATCTGATAGACCCTTCATGCTGTATTGCCACTAACTCCTTCTTGCTAATATCCAAATGGGATCCAATTCATCTCTACTACATCCTTTCCACCTTCAGATCCCTCCTCAAAACACACTTCTTTCTCAAGGCCCACAGCCCATCAGCCACCCTCTTAAGAAAAGAACTGCTGTAACACAACTGAATCACACCAGGATAGGAAGGAACATTGGAACTCAGGGCTTATTATATGTTGTGACAAAGCTGCTCCTCTACCTTGATGGGCCCTGTGCTTATTGGCAGATTTGCTCGCCTCACAGAATCACCCTGTGGGTCAGGAAATAGCCCAGAGATCTTCCCCTCTGGTAAAAGCCACAGTCCAGGTCAATTCCTCCTGTGTTTGATCAGGAGTTGGGAGGTTTGGGGGGAACCCAGGCCTACCCTCTACTCCGGGTTCCAGCCCAGGGCCCTGTGGACTGCAGGTGTCTAGAGTGCCTCCTGGTACAGTTGCGCGACAGCTACAACTCCCTGAGCTACTTCCCCATGGCCTCCTCCCAACACCTTTATCCTCACCACAGGACCTTCCTCCTGAAGTCTGATAACACTTGTACTTCTCAGTCCTCCAGCAGTGTGCCTACTCACTCTCCGCTTCTTGCACACCTCTTGCTCCAAGTTCCTTGCACACACTTCCTCTCCTCTGGCTCCCTCTATCCTGACTGGAGTGAGCCCTTTTATACCATCAGAGGGGCCTTAATTAGAGTCAGGTGCTTAACAGCCTCACCTGTCTCTTAGCAGGTTAATTGGAGACAGGTGTTCTCATTAGCCTGGAGCAGCCCCTGCTCTGGTCACTCAGGGAACAGAAAATTGCTTATCTCCCTTCTACTACTCTGCTGTTCCCAAATGGACTGGGTCTATCACAATAGCTATCAACGGAATGGGGTAGGTTCTTCTCTTAAGTAGTGAATAATAATGTTTCTCTGTTCTTGGGCTTTATTTTCAAACTAGAGATGGGAATTAGCAGTCCAATTCCCATTGACTACCCAGGGTCAGGTGCCTCTCTGCCATTTGTGCCTTTGAAATTAGGCCATGTTGGGATTTTCAGCCATAATTGGTATCAAAGAGTTGATGCAAGGGGAAAAATAGACCCTGCCCTTCATGACTGAAGGCACAGTAAATTGATCAATCGAGTTTGCTATAGCTGTAATATGTTTTAAATTTAATTTAAGGTTTTGTTTCTTATTCTTTTAATGCACTTACTTGCACTTGTAATCCTCGACATACTGCTGCATGTTCTCCAGTTCTGACTGCAATTGTCCTCTTTGATTCTGGAGTCCATCTAGTCTCCTCCTTAAGGTTTGGATAAAATTCTCATACAAGGGTGCTATGTCCTTCCTAATAATTACTCCACCTTGCTGTTGTAAGAGTTCCCACTTGGTGACCAGAACTTTATTTTGTTGTTCCAAGAACCGGACCTGAAACCCAAAAAGCAGATGGATTAAGTATTCCCTATAATACTTGGAAGAGCGGCACTACTCAAGGATCCTCCTGCATTGTGCAAACAGGAGAGTTCTTTCTCAGTTGAATGGTAATATCGAAGGTGGTCAAAGTCATCAAATTTGAAATGTTGATGACATTTCAAGATATGGATGGCATTTGGGGATTTGAAACCAAATAGCAGAAAATTTCAGTGGCATTTTCATGGCATTTTCACTCTGTCTTGCAAAAGCTTTGAGCTCATTGAAATGTTTCAACTTCTTGAAAATTTTAGAACAGATCTTTGCAAAAACGTTTCTGACCCTTTCCGCTCACTGCCCTCCAACCATCGCTTTGCAATATAACTTAGGACTATTCCATCAAAACTCAGAATGGCAACCAAAAAGAATTTGAAATAGTGAGCTTCATCACTGAAAACATTCTGGGGCAGATCTTGAGCTAGTGTAAACTGTCCTAGTTGCGCTGAAGCTGAGGATCTGCCAAATTAGAAATCCTAGTTTTCCCCTGTAAATGGGTCATTTGATAATCAAATTATATTAATAAATAGGTAGCATTTGACAGGAGGCCACGTGGAAAGAGAAATTCACAGTAGTAAGACCAGCTAGTGAATGTTCAAGATGTTGTGATGACTTGAACGTGACTTTTTTGGAGCATCCTACAGCTCAAAGCCAAAGAGTAGCTTGGGGTAGCTGAATCCATGGCAAGGCCCATGCAGGAGAAGCTGTTGATCTCTCTCTGTCTCTGGATGAGAAATTCTAGCCTATTTCTGATCACTGCTCAATTTTCCTTTCTTACCAAAACTGAGATGGAAATACAGAAACAGCCCTTTCTGCAGTGCACAAAGCCATTCAAAGTGTCCCCCTACTGCCCTGACTTCTTACCTTGTCGATGAAGCTTGCAAACTGGTTGTTGAGGACCTTGATCTGCTCCTTCTCTTGATTTTTCACTTGTTGAATATGAGGGTCAATATCCACATTGACCGGCTGCAGGAGGCTTGGGTCAACTTGAACGGGCTGGATGCCTCCAGGTCTGCCAGGTCCAAAGCCAGGCCCAAAGCCAGGTCCGAAGCCAGGTCCGCCAAAACCGCCCACTCCTCCTCCAAAGCCACCCACTCCTCCTCCAAAGCCGCCCGCTCCACCTCCATAGCCACCGAACCCACCACCAAAGCCACCACCTCTGCACCCAAATCCTCCACCGTAAGAAATCCTTGTACCTCCGCCTAGATTATGCAGACTCCTGCTGCCAAACCCTGCACAGCGTCCGCCACCTCCAAAGACCCTGGAGGAGGAATAGGAGCTGTAGCTACGCCTGGCTCTGCCCCCCCCTACTCCACCTGCACCAATGGCAGAGCATGAGCTGTAGCTCCTTCTGCTGCCTCCAACGGACGGAGTGCATTGCTGGAGATACATGGCTGCTCCTTCTAAACAGAGTGGAAGACGAAGAGAAGAAGAGTCACCGTTTCTGTGGTGCAAGAAAATGAGTGCAGAGTGAAGGGAAGTGAGTCCCTCTGAATCCAGTGCTGGGGATGCTCCCTTTTAGCTGCTTCGGGAGATGGGCTGGGCTTGACATGGGCGTGACAGAGGATATGATCTTATTGTGTTCTTGAGCTTGGTGTGGTTGACAGATTTTGATCTTCAATTGGCCAATGACCCTGCCCAGTTACACGCCCCTGCAATGCAGAAGGGTTCAAAACAAAACATGAACAATGTCACATACGCCTCCTGGTAACTCTCTCTGACTAAGATGCCTTGCACTTTTTTAGGGTGTCTGAAATGATCTCCCTTTAAATGATGCAGTGAATCATTCATTCGCCCCTTATTCTGGATGGGTACCATTTATCTGTATCTTTATCTGGAACTCGCCTCGTAAAGCCCCATGGCAGGCAAACGTTTTAGGGGATGCCAAATAATAGCACAGCTTTCACAATTCCACACACACACACACACACACACACACCTATGATTACACCCTAAATTTGCTTTCTCCATGGAAAATTGCCTTTGGCTTCTGAGAACCGGTTGCCCAATCCAAAGTGGGAGCTGAGCATACTGCAATTGGAGGAGGCTCTGCACTGTCTCATTAAAATAAGTCTTTTACCAGAGAGGTGAATTTGGGCTTTTCACCCCTGAAGCTTCCTAAAAATCTCTTGTAATGGGAGCTTCTGTTACCTTAATTCCTGCAGAGGTGAATCCTAGAATCTGTAATGCTAGAATCTCCCGATTATCTGGTATCATGAATAACATCGGTAGCAACAAGGATGAGAAATGCAGTGATCAGCAGGGAGAGCAAATCCCCCTGTCCTCTTTGTTGTTCTGAAGACTAAAAGCAAATAAGCAACACTGAGAAGCATCCATGGACACTCAAGATACATCTACACTGAAATAAAAGCCCCGAAGCATGGCTGCAGCTGACCCAGGTCAGCTGACTTGGACTCGTGGGGCCTGGGCTGCAGGGCTAAAAATTGCTGTGTAGACACTCGGGCAGGAGCCCAGGCTCTGGCACCTTCCCTGGCCTTGTGACTATACAGCAATTTTGCAGCCCCTCAGCCCAAGCTCCGCAAACCCGCGTCTGCTGACCCAGGCCAACAGCAAGTGTTTAATTGCTGTGTAGACGTATTCAGATGCTAGGGTGCGGAGTGTGGACAAACAACCAGATAGAGAACTAGATAAGGAGACAAAGAGATAGCTAAATTGGTAACAAATGATAGATAGCTAGTGTAGGCCTGGTTTAAAAAGAGCCATGCATGCTTATGTTGCTGTTTAGATAATAAACAATACAGTTGTTGAGTACTGTAAATCAGCTGGGTAGCTCATGAGAGAGAGAGAGAGAGAGAGAGAGAGAGAGAGAGACTTATAAACATATATAAAAGCATCACACAAACATCATTTTAATAGGCTGAATACTATTTATCAAATACACCTGTTGACTGGGCTGCCCAGAGGGGGGGAGCAAGTGGGGCAATTTGCACCAGGCCCCTAGGGGCCCCCATGAGAATATAGTATTCTATAGTATTGCAACTTTTTTTTAATGAAAGGAGCCACCGAAATCGCCTTGCCCCGGGCCCCTGAATCCTCTGGGCAGCCCTGTTGTTGACTAGCTTTGCCAATTTTTATTCAGCAATTTATTCAATGAATTTCTTTCTGGACAGTCAACCTGCACTAACAAATAATACAAGTTAGAGGGCAGAATTTGTTTAAACCACCACTGGAGTCGGGCACCCGGGCGCTTTTGAAAAACCCCACTAG
Organism: Gopherus flavomarginatus; assembly: GCF_025201925.1. Classification (NCBI taxonomy): domain Eukaryota; kingdom Metazoa; phylum Chordata; order Testudines; family Testudinidae; genus Gopherus; species Gopherus flavomarginatus. The sequence goes on along the minus strand of NC_066632.1, from coordinate 22,992,776 downwards.
GCACTTATCCTTAGGCACCGAAATACCTTTGCAAATGTGGCCTAAAGTCCCATTTTCAAAAGTCACTGACGCACTCGGGAGCATCTCACCGACTTTCACAGAGTGTGAACTAGGCTCCTAAAGGCCTAAGTCCTTCAGAAAATGGGATGCCTGGGTCAAGTTTTGAAAATTTTAGCCCAGGTCTCCATGAGAGAAAGAGCAGAGTGTGTCTCACTCCTTTGTAATAGGCTGCATCTAAACACAAAACACTGCCATCCCTGCAGTGGGGAGTGGGCCTGGTCCCCCTTTGAAGGAGCAGCAAACACACAACAAGCCACAACCAATGCACTCTCCATACACGACATGCACTAAAGCACTCCAGTTTTATTGATCAATGTAATTCACTCTGCTGTGGTGCACAGTAGTCAGGGTGCATGGAGGTGCTGTGTTCTTGCAGATACAACCAGGATGCTTTTTCTCTGGCTTCTCTGACGATTGCCAAATACACTATCATAAAATCTCACGGCCCACGACAGGAGGGGAGTGTTAAGTCAGCTGAATGCCGCTGTCCTAATTTCAGTCACTGCATGCGCTCAGATAACGTACGTATTGAGTAACAGCTCTGTCTCCAGCCAAAGGCAGGCAATTAAAGCATGATTTTATCATCAATCATCCTCATCCAGTTCAAACTTGATAGACAGTCTGAGCTCCAACTTTGCAAACCAAGACAACATCATTGTATCGGCTGTGCTGAGTATGGAGAAATGGCCAGGCAGAAGTGCTGGGAAAGCCACTTGCTTCGTCATCTGTCTTTTATAATAAAGAGGTGAAACAAAGACAAAACTGCATGGATGTAACCAAGGTTTGTTTGAGTTTACTGTGAGGGAAAACTTATATTGTCTCATAGTGTGTAAGTAGCACTGTCTCAACCAGATACCCTGAGTTTCACTTATTCCCCACATTTGCTGTGCAACGCAGCTGATTGGACTACAATAGACATCTAAGTAGTTACATAGCCCTGACCACCAAATCAACCAAGCATCTCACTAGCATGAATGGCTTTAATCCTCACAACTCTCCTGGAAAGTAACAAAATATCATCCTCATGGGGGGGAGGGGGAATGATTCTGCAGCACTGAAACCGAAATATTTCACCTATTTGTGCCAAATTCGCCAAATTCTTTTAGCTGGGGGAAAAAAAACAGAAAAAAATTTTAAAAATTTCAAACTTTTCACAAGATGTTTTGATCTTGTGATTTGAAATGACTTTCGGCTTGGAAATTTCCTTCCACTGTGATTTTTAAAAATTAAAAAGATTTAAAATGCTCAAAATCAAAAAGAAACATTTTCTTTTGGGTAAAGCAAAAGGTTACATTGAACCCCAAGCCAGGTTTGTCTGGGTTTTCTTCTTCCCTACTAACCAAACATTTCAGAAAAAGTTTGTTCTGGGTCAACACAAAAAAAAATTCGCCCCATTTTTTGGCATTGCCAGCACATCAAAAATTCCATGTCCCACAGCTCTAATCCCAAACTCAAACATTTAGGTCCAGCCTCAGCTGGCTTTAACTGGCTTCTCATTTTTCTGCCTACCACTAGATACACAACTTACTTTTGCACTGTCAAAACAGTAGAAACAGGCCTTAATGTAACTGAGAATCCAGCATCATCTCGTTTGTGAGGACGTGCATTTCCTTACACAGTGAAGTGTCACTCACACGCATTCGCAAGTGCAAAAACAGAGGTAACTTCTGAAGATCATTCCATGGCATAGCATCATGCAGAATGGTTTGGATCCAAATATTTGTTACTCAGTAACTGGAGAATATTCAAAGGCCTTTTGCAGAACGGAGAATTTTCATTGCCAACCAGAGTTCCACAGTTAATTTCAGACAAACCCAGTGTACTCACTGCCACCAATTTTATATACATTTCCTATGCTGCTTTACAACCTACCTGCTCTTGCTTCCATGAACCCAGAGCAAAAACTGCCAGTGATTTAACAGAAAGCAGGGTCAGACTCCCCTACTCTGGAGGACTTACAGTTTGCTTAGGCAGACACAACACAAACAACCAAGAAAGCTGAAGCAGCCAGTGCTGGCGAGGAGATCAGTGCTGGTAGGGTTATTAAACTTAATCCACTGAAGAGCTCATCTACTTTATCATGTCAAGTATCAGAAGGGTAGCCATGTTAGTCTGGATCTGGATCTGGATCTGCATCCAACGAAGTGGGTATTCACCCAAGAAAGCTCATGCTCCAATACGTCTGTTAGTCTATAAGGTGCCACAGGATTCTTTGCTGCTTTTACAGATCCAGACTAACACGGCTACCCCTCTGATACTTGACACCATGCAAGTCACTGCATTTAGCCATATGGAGTGGAAATCCATCTCATTCATCTGACGAAGTGAGTATTCACCCACGAAAGCTCATGCTCCAATACATCTGTTAGTCTATAAGGTGCAACAGGACTCTTTGCTGCTTTTACTTTATCATGGTCCCTATCTCGGTCAAATTCACCGAAGCAACTTCTGGCTGCTTTGAGACCTTCCATCCTGTATTCTGTAGCTACTATGGTTTCAGAAAGTAACAGGCCATGCAATGGCATCATGTCCTTTTCACGGCCTGTCTCTTGAAAATAAGACAGGAAAACCCACTGAGGATTATCTTGCATCCCCAAGAGACTAAATGGAAGCTGTTCGAGGCAAGGACCATCAGTTTGCTCCGTGTTTGTAAGGCGCTTACTGCAACAACCACCACCACCAACAGAGGTGAATTATTCTGTGGCTACATACCCTTCTAAAATTGCCCCAGTACACCTCTGGAGTTCTCAACATATAGATTTAGGTAGCAACATACCACGTGCAGTTTTGTTGCTATGTACTGCACCTTTAAATGTACAGGAGTCTGGCGGAGGCAGCTGCCATTTTGGGTCCAGTTTAAGTGAAGTAAGTTACTTCTTTTTTCACGAGATCATAAGTTCGGTGATAACAAGAATAGTGTTGATGTAATATACTTAGATGGTACCGCACAACATTTTGATGAAGATACATGAACAATACAAAATTAATATGGCACATGTTAAGTGGATTTAAAACTGGCTAGCGGTAGGTCTCAAAATGTAACTGGCAATGGGGAATCATCATGAAATGTGTGTTTCTAGTAGGATCATACAGGGATTGGTTTTGGGCCCTACACTACAGAACATTTTTATCAAGGCGGGCGAGGCAATATTTTTTATTGTTCCAAGTTCTGTTTGCAAAAGAGGCACGCTTTCAAGCTACATAGAGGTCTTCTTCAGGTCTGTGTACCTTAACAGTTTGCCTCTTTCACCAACAGAAGTTAGTTCAATAAAACATATTACCTCACCCGCCTTGTCTCTTATATCCCGGGACCAACATGAGCAATAACACTGCAATTGATTTTTATGAATGACATGGAAGAAAAAATAAAATCATTATTGATCCGCTTTGCAGATGGCACAAAAATTGTGGAGTTGTAAATGATGAAGAGGACAACTGATATATAGCAACCTGGATCGCTTGGTAAGCTGGCCTCAAGCAAACATCTATTTCAATACCGTCAAGTGTAAAGCCATGCATCTAGGAACCAAGAATGCAAGTTATATCTATGGGAGAGAGGACTTTATCCTGGAAGCAGTGACTATGAAAGAGACTTGGACATCTCAGTGGATAATCAGCTGAACATGAGTTCCGAGTGCAACAATGTGGCCAAAAGAGGTAATGTGAGCCTGAGGTATATAAACAGGTGAATCTCAAGTAGGAGTAAAGGTTATTTGACCTCTGTACTTGGCACTAGCGTGACTTCTAAAGGAATACTATGTCCAGTACTGGTGTCTACAATTCGAGAAGAATGTTAAAAAATTGGAGAGGGGTCAGAGAAGAGCCACAAGAATGTTTAAGGGCTTGGAAAACATGCCTTACAGTGAAAAACCTCAAGGAGTTCAATCTATTTACTTTATCAAAGAGGAGGTTAATGGGTGAGTCAATCTAACAGGGCTGGTCTACACTAGGGGGAGGGATCGATCTAAGGTACGCAACTTCAACTACGTGAATAGCGTAGCTGAAGTTGAAGTATCTTAGATTGATTTCCCTCGGGTCCTCACAGCGCGGGATCGACGTCCGCGACTCCCCCGTCAACTCCATTACTGAGTTGGAGTTCCGGAGTCAACAGGGAATGCGTTCGGGAATCGACTTATCGCGTCTAGACAAGATGCGATAAATCGATCCCCGATAGATCGATTACTACCCGCCGACGTACCCACAGTCTGTAAGTACCATAAGTACTACAAGGAACAGAAATTTGATGATAGAGGGTTTTTGAAACTAGAAGACAAAAAGTCTAACAAAGATCCAAAGGTCAGAAGTTGAAGCTAGGCAAATTCAGACTAGGAACTAAGGTGAAAATTTTAATCAGTGAGGGTACTTAACCTGTGGAACAACTTACCAAAGGTTACGGTGGATCATTCATCCTTGGAAGTTTCTAAATCAAGGACTGATGTTTTTCAGAAAGAAATGCTCTAGTTCAAACAGGAAAAAAAAAAATCAGGGAAACTCTATGGCCTGTGTTATACAGGAGATCACATTACATGATCACAGTGGTCCCTTCTGGCCTTGGAATCTATGACCTAAGACTTGTTTTAAAGGAGACACACACACACACTCACTGTCCTCTTCCTCCTCCTTTTAAATGCGTGAAGGGAAGGTTTTTTTGCTTTAACCTACAATTGGTCTTTTAAAGTGAAAATCCAGACACACAGCTGGTTGTTCTGCACTGAAAAATATCACCAAGGGAGGGTCACATTTTTGCTGCATCCATCGTCTTGCACAATAGGATCAAACAGGGCAAAGCAAGTGAGCTGACGCGTTGTAAGAAATGATGTGTTTGCTTGGAAAACCCAGCTGAGTGGGAGTACTTCCTTGAGTGAATTATTTCATTGCTATCATAAACTTCCACTAGGAAAGCAGCACCAATTAGCCACACATTTAGCAGTCTCAGCAGAGAGGCTGAGCATCTGATTGATGGGGAAAACAGAGTCACTGTGTCACCCTACTCCACCCAACCAGTGTGGTTTCTATGAGTCAGGAAAGTGGCACAATGGGAATGCTTGTGCCACTGCCATCTGTTTCAAGAATAACAAGAGAAATTCACACTTAAATGTCATGCAGCACCTTGCACTGGCCCTGAATTCACTTAATCTTCTCTTGAAAGGTAAATCCCTAGGTTCACAGGGGCTTGGGCATCAGGTGAGCTAAATGGTCATAGCTCCGCTGCCTTCAGTTTACATCAGTGGTGGATCCCCCCCTTAGATTTTAAAGCCAGAAGGGATCATTATACATTCCAACTGCTCAGGCATGTAATCTCCCAAGGAACAATCCTGGCTCCAAGTGTGCTCCTTATGGGAATGGAGTTGGTTGCCTTATTGGAAGCCATCAGGCAGCCTCACCTGCCCCCAAAAGGGGATGTCTTGGGTCAATGGCTTTCCTCTCACTGATAATGCTCCTGCCTTTTCCCTTTCTGGACCTCAAACACCCCTCCATGCTGCTGAGCACCAGGGCTGAGTGGTCATCATGCAAGAGGATGCAGATCAAGCCCCTGCTTACTTGCAAACTCCTTGCAGCCCACCCGACACACAGTATTTTGACATGATTTCAGACGTCATGAGACCCCCATAGCACAGATTTTATTTTCATCAGCTAGACCAAAACTAGATAGATATGAATGAAAACCATCTATGTGGGCATCTCAGTCTCTCTCTCTCTCAGGATAGGGATTTATCTGCCTGTTGTATTTGTACCATTCTCATCACCATGGTCACTGAACATCAAGGTGTCACTATCAGGTGAGATGTTATCCCAAAGTCCTGACCACCTGCAGTCTAGGAGCACCTAGAACTCCCAAGGGTTTTAGCTTTCCCCACAAAAGTACAGAAGTTATTGCCAGTGTCCTGTCACAAATTCCCATTGGGTCATTCCATTCTGCCCAAATTCAGTTCCCCGGTTATTTCTGTTGAGTGCTGGATCCTTCTCTCTCCACCCTGAATTGCTATCAAGTATTGGGGAGCACTGATAAAAGGCCTTTGACCCCTGTGGTCAATGCATTTCTGTGATGGACAAAGTGATCCTTTAATGTTTGAGCTGGTTGACATATTTCATTCGAAACAATGTTTTCAACAATAACAAAAAATAGCATTTTCATCCAAATGTTTCTTTCCACAGGAAATGTCCATTTTTGATTAAATCTGGGAGGGAGGTGTGACATTGCACTCAATATGTTTTATGGAAATATGCTAAGAAGTGTGAATATACTGTAACTGGAATATGCTTCATGCAAAAGGTGTCTTGTAAGGTATCATTACAAAGCTTATAATCTACTGAGTATGTTCATCCCATTTGTATGTATCATTCTTGTGTCTAATGCTAGAAATATGAAGTATAACTCTGAAGTTCTGTTGTAATTATGCAAAGTGTGGGTCATTAATGGTGGTGGCTTGATGGCTCCCACTGACTAGGACAATTGGTTGTAAATGGCTCTGTTTATTTGCAAGCCTTCCTGCATTCGTGTGAGTCAGGCCGGGAAGAATGGAGGTTAGGGGTATCACAAGACATGTGACTATGTCACCTGGTACTGGAATCCATCTTAAACCTGGTGCTTTTCCATTTAGAAGGAGGGGTGGGGACCCAGAGAGACAAAAGATTCCCGCCTTGTGCCAAAGCTAAAAAAGGGGGTGGAACAGAACAAAAGGGGCTGCCAGTCATGAGAAATCCCCTAGTTACCGCCTGAGCTGGAACTAACAAGGACTGTACCAGGGGAAAGGATTGGGCTCAGACTAGTCTAGTCTGTGAAAGAAGCTTTTTGATTTACCTGTATTCAGTTTCTTAATGTAGTAGGCTTAGACTTGCATGTTTTGATTTATTTTGCTTGGTAACTTACTTTGTTCTGTCTGTTATTACTTGAAACCACTGAAATCCTACTTTTTATACTTAATAAAATCACTTTTGTTTATTAATTAACCCAGAGTAAGTGATTAATACTTGGGGGAGCAAGCAGCTGTGCATCTCTTTCTGTCAGTGTTACAGAGGGTGGACAATTTATGAGTTTACCCTGTATAAGCTTTATTCAGAGTAAAATGGATTTATTTGGGGTTTGGATACCATTGACAGCTGGGTGCCTGGGTGCTGGAGAAAGGAGTACTTGCTGAGCTGTTTTCACTTTAGTCTGCAGCTTTGTGGGCATGGTTCAGACCCTGGGTTTGTGATGCAGCAGGCGAGCGTATCTGACTCAACAAGTCAGGATTCTGGAGCCCCAAGCTGGCAAAGAAAACAGGCTCAGAGGTAGGTCCTCAGAAAAACCCACCAAATTGAAATATAACCAAAAACTGAAAGATATTGTTAAATCTGGCAAAAGTTTTCTGTAAAACCAAAAAATGTTGTTGAATCTGGTGAAAGTTTTCAAATTTTCCATTGCTGACATTTTTTTTATGGTTTTGGGGTGGGGGAGATTCTATGTTCGTTTTTGTTGGGTTTGGTTTGGTTTTGTTACGAAAATTTGAAAAGCTTTGTAGAATTTTTTTTTAAAATAAAATTATCTTTTTGTTTTAATTTAAAAAATTTTTCCGGGGAAAACAATGAATATTCCCTGCTTACATCTACCAGAGCTGATCAAATGCTTTCAGCTCTTTCAATGGGTTTATAATTGTTACAATGTAATAAATAACAATAATAAATTCCTTGGGCAAAAACCAAACTAACCCATTGTATTTCTTACTGTAAAGTTTAATGAGATATGATGCATCACGCAGCAAGAAAAGGGACCGAAAAAAGACAAGCAAAAGTCACTACCATGACAACTGGTTGGGTCACAATTGTCACCATGACAGTTGCTCTCTTTAAGGCAATACATAGCAGGTTATTGAGCTGTAAGGGACACCGTTCGTTTCTCTTTTGGATGTCAGGGTTGGGTGGAGGGGCTGAGCTGCAGCCATTAGATGATAAGAGAAGGCACCATCTTCTAGACTCTCCTGCTTGTTGATTTCACCGACGTGGAGATGATGGTTGTTTTCGCAATGGTACTGGACCTGCCTCCGGATCCATACCCTCCGTTGCCTGCACTGTATCCTCCACCAGAGATGGATGCTCCACCTAAGGCATATCTACCTCTTCCACTTCCAGAACTGAAACCAATTCTATCACCACTGCCTCCTCCTTCTCCAAGGCAAATCCCACCTCCAAGTCCACCTCCAGAGGTTAAGCTGCCACCCACCATGGCTGTGGAGGAAAACAAAGGCAGTTGGTTATTCCAGAAGCAAGTCCAGGAGTCCTAGCGCACAACCCACAACCTGACACCACCTCTAACAGAACAAGATGAATGTGCAAGCTACTTACAAATGCTCACAGCACTTTGGCATTCTCCAGACACCCTGCAAGGGAAAAAAGTGGTATGTGTTACACATCCAACAGAGCTGTTATACTGCTAGGAACCCTGCAATCAGTGATATTTCATCTGCTGAAGGCCAGGGTCAGTTTTTGGTCAGGAACTGGACTTTCCATTCTGCAGGATATTCTGACATTTTGGGGGTAAAAAATTATTCCGGTTCAGAATGAAAACTGAAATTTTGAAATTTGCCATGAAAGAAACATTTCAAACTTATTTGTAACAGTGTCATTTTGACTTTTGTATTGTATTAAAATATTAACTATAATATATATATTATGTACACATGCTACTAAATGGAACATAATGTTAAAATTAATATTCTCCTATCATCTAAAAATGTCAAAATGAAATTAGACCAAATGATGCTATCAAAAGGGAACATTCCAACTTTTTCCTGTTGAAAAATGCTCAAAACCAAACACACTTCCACAAAACATTTCAATTCTCACAAAACTGCATTTTTCAATGGAAAAGTTGATGGATCTAGGCGGTACAATTAGACAAGATCTGTATTCTCTTCATTACTATTATTTATTTTGCCATAGCAGCAAAAAGCCCTGACCAAGATCAGGGCCCTGCACAGATACAGAGTAGTAGACAGTTCCTGTCTCAAAAGAATTCTCAAGCTAAACTGTGAAACAATTTGGGGCTGGTATTCACTACATGGCTAAATCAGTGCTGCCATGATTAATTAATCCACCTCAATGAGAAGAGGAAGCTAAGTCAATGGGTGAATGTCTCCCATTGACATAGCACAGTGGAGAACCACTTCAAATCAATGTAAGTTACCTCACTTAACTCAGACTGACTTACAGCATTAGGGTAGACCAGGCCAAAGGTACACAGTCTTACTTAAGGTCACCCAGCAGATCAGTGGCAGACTAGAACTCATATCACCTGAGTGCCTACCCAAAACCCTATCCACTAGACCAGACCACATCTTGCTCTTAAAGCAGCAGTATGTGCTAAATGCTAATATGCCAATATTATTCAGATTGCCGCCTTCTTAGTTGCCGGGGAGTTAGGGGCATTGTTTTAAAAGGGTGAGTATGACGCGCTAAGTTTCCCCATTGACTTCAAAAGATCTGGTCCTCACTATATTGCCCTAACCTGCATTCTTCTCCTTCCAGCAGCTTCCTGTAAGTGGCGATCTCGATATCCAGGGCCAGCTTGACATTCATCAGTTCCTGGTACTCCCGCAGCTGGCGGGCCAAGTCTGCCTTGGCCTTCTGCAGGACACCCTCCAGCTCAGCCAGTTTGCCCTTGGCATCTTTGAGGACCAGCTCGCCTTGCTGCTCGGCATCGGCAATGGAGGTATGCAGATTTTTACACTGCAAGGCAAGACAAACATCTGATGGATTCTGCTGAGGGTAGCACAGAAACCCAGGCCTGATCCTCCTTTGTATGTATATGTCATTGACAATGGTGCAAAGTGAGCGTAAACCACTGACATTTTGGTATGATAGTGGTTTACATTCCATGTGCACTGGTATAAATGACTGAACGAGGGAGAATCCGGCTGCCGGAGCTTTATATTACCCCAGATTTTGCAACAATAGTGAGATCACCACAATGGTTTTCATTTGTTAGCATGGTACAAATCCCAAGACTGGCCACAAATGAAACACGAACTCACAGCACAGTCTGATAAAAGCAGTAGTCACAGTATTACCCAGGTGTTCAGAAATCATGCCACCAAAAAATTATGAGATCAGAATTCATGAGATCATACTAAATAAGCTGGGGCTTCTTTTTATCAGCCCTCTGGTTTTGGAGACCGTAGTATTCAAGTTTCATCTCTGCAATCATGAGGCCCTTTCTTAAATGAAAGCTGAAAATCTCATGTCATCACCTGATTCCAGGAGCTGGGGCTTTAAAACAAAAACCACCACCAAATACCATGCAACGTGTGACTAAAAAAATCACAAGAATTGACAACATGGTAGTCACCACTCAAGAAAGGCAACTAGACTAGACAAAACTAGAAGAACAAGGAGTATTGTGGCAGAAATTATGTTAAAAACTCATCAGCACTTAGCTGTTGATGAGTCTATAGGGAAACAGATAGACCTCAATGCTTTCCTTTAGCCAGAGCGCTTCCTGACATGAACAGAGCTGGCTGGAAAATGGAAATGTGCATTTTTGTTTAAAAAAATCCCAAATTGGAGCAAAAAGCCAAATATGTGAAATTCTTCACAGGAAGGGATTTGCAGAAAAATTCCATTTTAGGAGAAGGATCTAGTCAAATTTGTTTTCTCCAGGCAGGAAGTGAAATTAACAAGAGCTTTCCTGGGAGGAAATTGAGGAGTTGCCATTTTGATTTTCCCAAAAGAAAATTGAAATTTTGTGAAAAGGGCTTTTTCTAATAGAAAAATCGTTGCCGTGGAAAGTTTCTCATGAGCTCTACGTCTACCAGATTTGAATTGCCTGCAGTGAAACGCTAAAGGAAATCATCCCAGGTTCACACTCACACGCATGAAAAAAAGACATACCTGCTTCTTCACATTTTCTATTTCAGCCCGTAGCCTCTGGATCATCTGGTTAAGCTCTGAGATCTCGCTCTTGCTGTCTCGTAGACTGTCTCCGTGTTTCCTCACTGTCATCTGCAGCTCTTCGAACTGGTGTTCAGAAAAAACATCACCGGGTGGTGTCAGACAAAGGCTAGTGCATATACTCTTTGCAGCAAACCATCATCACCTAGTGAGTTATCTCCCAAAGAGGACACTGTTCAGAAGAATCCAGTAGAGTATTCCAAGTGGGGAGATGGCCACCCTCTTGGTCGACATACCAGGGATTGAACCGGGGACCTCCAAAGCTAAAAATTAGGAGCTGCTGCTTGAGCTAAAGGTGCAGAAGTTAAGGAAGCTGGCAATTCATCAGCCCTGTGGGATACGCTCCCCAGTGGGTTGCATTTGTAGCAGAGGTTCGTAACTCATGGGACCGGCTGTTTTTCCATGCCTTCTCCTTTTGCCACTCACTTGGGGGGAATTGCTACTACTGCGGATGCTTGCGTCTTATGAGCACAGCTTAGCCAAGTTGTTAGGAAGTGGTATAGCAGCAGAGACACAGTCTTTAGCAAATAGCCTTATAGAGCCCCGTCCCTACAAACACATCACCCCCATCACAGCTTATACCTCAGTCATCTTGGTCTGCAGCACCAGGGATGTGACCGCCTCTTTGCCTTGGCCAAAGCGACATGTGAAAAGACAGAGCATCCTACCTGTGGATGGCAGTCGCTACTCAGCTCTACAGGATAGCATTGGGTTTATATTTGTCCAATGGCACATGGTGTTTTGCATCCAAACTCCCTGCATCCACTGAAGCCAGTGGCAAAGCTCCCATGCAAGGCATGATCAGGACCCTAGATGCTGGAGGACTCACCTTGCACTGGTAGCAAGACTCTGCCTCCACTCGGCTCCTCTGAGCAATCTCCTCATACTGCGCTTTGACCTCCCCGATGATGCTGTCCAGGTCTAGGTTTCGGTTGTTGTCCATAGACAGGACCACAGAGGTGTCAGAACTGATCTGCTGCATCTGAGACAGTTCCTGCAAGTCCCATAAATGTGGCCTTTAACCCCATCATGTTTTTCATTGTACCTGTTCCTCTCTTTCTCAGCCCTTCTCCATTTCAGATCCTCCCTGACTAGAGAGGTTGGCCTGAAATTTCTGAAGTGCCCAGTGATTTGGAGTGTCCAGCATGAGACGCCTTCAAGAGGCCTGATTTCAGAAGCACTTCCTGAAAATCAGCCCCCCTTTAAATGTATCACAAGCTGGGTCCTCCCAGGTCAGTAGAGTTTATCCAAGAGAGATTTAAGAGATGACTTGATCTCCATCTACAAGTATCTTCACAGGGAAAAGATTTCTATAGTAGACAGTTCTTTAATAGAACAGCAAAAGGCATAACGGATCTAGTGGTTGGAAGGTGAAACTAGACACATTCAGGTGAGAGACAGGGCATGCATTTTTAATAGCAGTGAGGATGATTTAACCAACTGGAACAACTTGCCTACGGATGGAGTCTCCGTCACATGAAGTCCTTAATTCAGGACTGGACTTCTTTCTATAGGAGATGCTCTTGCTTACAAAGTAGTTATGGGGTTGATACAGAAATTTCCGGGTGAGTTCTTTGGTCGTATTATACAGGAGGCCAGACTAGATGTTCACAACGGTCCCTTCTGGCCTTAAACACTAAGAATCTATTTAGACCCTGGTGCTGCTTCAGTTTAAATTGGAAATAGGTTTCCAAAACAAAACCCTATCCTACACAGTTGATATGGATGTATTTTAGAGAGGAATATTCATCCGCAGAAAGCCAAAAATCCCAATCCCCAGCTATCTAGTGGTACCATCCAGCTGTTTAGAATTAGCTCTCAAGGGCTGTACTGCCCAGCTGACCAAGAGAATGGCAAGCCTTCTTACCGCCTCATACAGACTTCTCAGGAAGTTGATCTCATCAGTCAGGGAGTCTAGTTTCACTTGCAGCTCCACCTTGTTCATATAGGCTGCATCCATGTCCTAAAGGAAAGATCAGTAATAGAGTGAATCTTTCCATCTCCTGAGGCTAATAAAATCAGGCTTCTATTTAGAGCTGGACAGAAACCAGATTTTCCATTTTGCAGGAAAATCCATGATTAAGATTTTTTTTTCCTGTTCCGAAATTAAACGAAACCAGAACATTTTGAAATTTCCTGCACGGCTCAGTTTGGGTGAGGGAATAATAATTTGGGATCAATTGAACTGTTGTTGTTCTGGGTTTGTTTGTTTGTTTCCAATAAAGTGAAACATTTTCTTCCGATTTTGATCTTTTTTTAAACTTTTAAAAAAAACTTTTAAAATGAAAAAAAAGTGAAATGCTCCTTTCCAAAAATATCAAACTGGGACATTTGGACATCAAAACACTTCCTTTCATATTTTAGCTCAAAATGAAATTTCCTCAACATTGACACATTTTTCTAAACTTTTCCGTTTTTATGAAAACTGCCTTTTGGGGCAAAAAAAAAAGTTGAGACCAAAAAAACTTCTAATCACTTTTATTAGTGATGCTCCCAAAAACTGGTCTCTAATGTTAGTCTGCCTACAGTAAACCTGAAGCTGGGACAAGCTGAATTGTGTATTGAGGAAGGATATTTCTACGCAAACCCATACAATATTGTCTCTTCGTTTTCTTGTGCTCACTGTCTCTCTCCCTCTACCCTTTTGTCTTATTATACTTTGATTATAAACTCTTTGAGGCAGGGACCATTTTTTTGTCCTGTTTTTGTACAGCACCTTGCGCGATGAGGTTCTGGGCCAGGACTAAAGCTCCTAGGTTCTATTGCAATATAAATAAAAAATAATAATGGAGTAAAACACCTACTGAATTAAGGCTAATCATGTACAAAAAAGAAAGAGGCAGGCATCTGTGTAAGTTGTGTATTTGTCTACACAGTTTATGCACTTCGCCTTCAGCAGTAGAAAGACTTGTACCCAGCAACCTTGTTCCTGATTTATTTTGCTATTATATCAGCCTGACCTGAACTCTTTTCTGAAACTCAGACCTGAAAAAGAGCTTTGTGTTGTTTCTCTTACCAACAGCAGGGCCACCCAGAGGATTCAAGGGGCCTGAGGCAAAGCAATTTCGAGGGGGCCCTTCCATAAAAAAAAGTTGCAATACTATAGAATACTATATTCTCTTGGGGGCCCCTGCAGGGCCCAGGGCAAATTGCCCCACTTGCCCCCCCACTCTGGGCAGTCCTGACCAACAGAAGTTGGTCCAAACTCAAGATAGGCCAAGATCTTAAGATGTGTTGGGGAGCAAGATTCACACGGTGGTGTCTGTTAAGATGAAGCTAACGTTAAAGAGTAGAATTTTACTGAGCAGCAACTCTTAGCATATTCTGAAGACCCTTTTAAGAGCTATCTTAGCAGCGTACTAGCCACAGGATATGCAGTGGAACAAAGAACTTTGAAAATAGCCTAAGATAAGAAGTGCGTACCAAAAACAGAAAACAGATAAGAACCAGAAGATACACAAAATGGGTAGCAAGGGCATAGTGGCTCCTAAATCGTAGGAGAAGTAAGACCCTCTGCAGACTGGATGCAAGCAAACTCCGGGGAGGTCTTCAGCAGTAACAGTTTGTCTCTCTGTGTATGTGCTGTTTTTACTAACTGTTACTTCAATAAATCCAATCAAAGATGACTTACTGTGGGTTTGTTACTGAACTAATCCTGACTCGAGAGAACCGCTCTCCCTAAACATATAATCACAGTTTAAAATTGTAGCAGTCATTGCTTATCAATTCATTGGCTGTTGATGATCAGCAAAATTATGAATGATCAACTCTCCCCCTGTTCTTTTGGGGGGCACTTTTAAACAAACAGTTCCTGACAATCCCAACCATTTTCTGTTCATTGCTTAAAGCTTTCTGTGGGTTTTTACCGGGCTGATTTTCTCACCTGTTTGAGGACCACAAAGTCATTCTCCACAGCTGTCCTCTTGTTTATTTCCTCTTCATACCTGTTGAGTGTAAAAGGAGAAAACAGGGTCCGGTTGCTTATTTTTATTCTTGCCTAAGTCATCGGCAACAAGACAAGGAGGCTAATGGAAATGGGTCGGACCCCTTTGGCAAAAGTCTACCATCGTGTCTGAGGATTTATGGACCTTTTGCCTTCTCAAACGAACCACTGATTGCTGCCATCTTTCTAAAACACCCAACCCAACAAAGAGCCCAATGATGCACATACTTACTACCGAGAGTAGCATGTGACCTCCACCAGGAGCTTCATTCACTTCAGTGGGACTACTCATGGTAGCAAACTTCGCACCCGACAGCAAGGGTTTGCAAAATTAGGCACACAAAGTGGTACTTCCATACTATGTCTGATAGCCCAACTTATTATGATATAACTGCACTCAGGTATTGAATTACGATCTCTCAGGGACTTAGCAGTGCAAACACCTATCAGGTCATCTGGGCCACTCCTAAAATCGCTTAGCAAATTGTACATTTTCTAGTGTTTTGTGCAGCTTTTTTTTTTTTTAAAAAAAGGACTGTCCATATTCAAGGGGGATGTAACAATATCATAGAAATATAGGGCTAGAAGGGACCACCAGTGGTCATCTAGACTAGTCCATCTCCCCATGCTGAGGTAGGATTAAGTACATCTAAACGATCTCTGACAAATGTTTGTTTAACCTGTACTTAAAAACCTCCAATATGGCGGGATTGTAGAGGTGAAAACTCTTCTCACTGTCCATGTGCTTGTGTGAGGGATGCGTGTGAGCTGAGAGAAGAGGT
Source organism: Gopherus flavomarginatus (assembly GCF_025201925.1). Lineage (NCBI taxonomy): Eukaryota > Metazoa > Chordata > Testudines > Testudinidae > Gopherus > Gopherus flavomarginatus. The sequence continues at coordinate 22,977,065 of NC_066632.1, read as the reverse complement.
TCCATGAAGGATCAAAGGATTTTGTTGACTTCTGTGAGCCCATGAGTTTATACCGTAGGGGTGTTTGTGGATTTCTCATAGCTCTGGAACAAGAATCGTGGAACCCATCCAGTCAACCTGATCGTTCTCTGTTCTCTCTCTACCAAATTCACAGCCATGAAAAACACATCACGGATTGTGAAATCTGGTCTACCCCTGTGTGCTTTTACCGTATATTATAAAGATTTCACAGGGGAGACCAGCATTTCTCAAATTGGGGGTCCTGACTCAAAATGGAATTGCGGGGACGGTGGAGGTCACAAGGTTATTGGGGGGGGTCACGTATTGCCACCCTTACTTCAGCGCTGCCTTCAGAGCTGGGTGCCCGGAGAGTGGTGGTCATTAGCCAGGCGCCCAGATCTGAAGGCGGCACCCGGCCAGCAGCAGTGCAGAAGTAAGGGTAGCAATACCGTACTGTGCCACACTTACTTCAGAACTGGGTGGCCAGAGAGTGACAGCTGCTGACTGGGGGCCCAGTTCTGCAGGCAGCAGCACAGAAGTAAAGGTGACAATACCATACCAGGCCATCCTTACTTCTGTGCTGCTGCTGGCAGCAGCTCTGCCTTCAGAGCTGGGCTCCCGGCCAGCAGCCACTGATCTCCAGCTGCTCAACTCTGAAGGCAGCACCACCGCCAGCAGCACAGAAGTAAGGATAGCAGTACCACAACCCTCCCCTGCAATAACCTTGCAACCCCCAACAACTCCTCTTTGGGTCAGGTCCCCTACAATTACAACACCACGAAATTTCAGATTTAAATAGCTGAAATCATGAAATTTATGATTTTTAAAAACCTCTGACCATGAAATTGACCAAACTGGACCATGAAATTGATAGGGCCCTATCAATAAGACTACATCCCACCTTATTCACATCCAAGAGCAGGGGATTTTGTTAAATCTCCATCTTGGCAAATTGGTTTCAAAAGTCCTACCCACAAAGGTAAAACCTGACTGATTTCAAATTACCGAAGAGCAAGTTAGAGTGGGATCTGTCCACTAATATAATACAATTAAATCTTAATAATCCATTCCTAATTAGCGAAAAGGTCAACTATAATAAATCCCTACCAGAAGATTATTCTCTTTCAATCAGAACCATAATTCATATTCACATTAGTGCCAGCAGAAAAATGAGTTGAGACAATTCATGAAAATTGTATCCTTCCTTGTCAAAATTCAAAATTTTGATGACAAATTTCATCAAAATTTTGAAAAAGAATGACCATTTCTACAGCTGATTGAAAGGGTGAAGTTTTCATGAACATTTTGACAATTTCTTTTCTCAGCATTTGAAATTTTTATGGACATTTCATCCACATTTCAAATTTTGAAAAAGTTTTTATTATTTTTTTTTTACCATCTCTACAGCTGGTTGAACCACATGACTCAATTTCTGTGACCATTTTGTCCATTTTTTTGTCAAAATTTGAAATTTCAGTAAAAATTTCACCAATATTTCAAATTTTGACTTTTTTGAAAAATCAAATTTCAGAACATTTTCAGAAAATTTCCACCAACTCTAATTATTACTAGAAATTGACCCAGACCAACCCCCAGAACCCAATAATCTGAACTTTGGCAAATTTCCAATTGGCTTCCCAGCTTTCTGACTGGAGGCTGACTGCAATGATTATACTTTGTTATTATTTCCTTACTTGTTCTTGAAATCCTCCACCAGATCTTGGAAGTTCTTCCACTCGGTATCCAGCTGTCTCCTCTCATTTAAGAGGCCATCTAGCTGCTTTCTCAAGCCATTGATATAAGCCTCAAAGAGCTGGACAAGGTTCTTTTTAATGGGGACTTGGCCCTGTTCCTGCAAGAGTTTCCATTTCGTCTCCAGAACTTTATTCTGCTGTTCTAGAAATCAGACCTGAAAGCCAAAAGAAAGTTGTTGGGGGAAAAAAAAGATTAGCTAAAATTTTCATCCTTCTTTTTTGTTTGTTTGCTTATTGTTGTTGACCAGGTCTAGTGAGTTTAACCTTTTGCCCCATACACCTATCCTGAGAGCAATGACTCAACAACCCTGTTCCAGAATCCTCTTGAATAAACAGGAAAAAATGCTCCTCGAACAGCAGAATCAAATATTTGTGCGGGGATTTTTTTCCAGACAAAATTCTCAGTCATAGGCAAAAGAAACGAGCTTTCTCATCACAGAGACACCAATGGATTAGAAGAACCACACCAAAATGGATGGTGTTGACCAGATGGGAGATGACATTTAGCAGGGAATACATCATTCAATTTGTTGCCTTGGTAACCAAGGCTAATGGTCCAGTAGGTAGAGCAGAAACCCATGGTTCAATTCCCTAGTCTACCAGTAACCTTCTCTGTGATCTTGAGCAAGTCACTTCCCCTCCCACTCTTTGTCTCGTCTATTTACAATGTAAGCTCTTTGGGGGAAGGGGCTCTCTTCTGCAGTGTTTGTACAGTCACAGGCAGTTGGGGAGGGGGGCTGATCTTGTGTGGGGTCTCTAGGAGCAATAGAATGTCCCTTCCCCCACCCATCTCACCTTGTTGATAAAGGAGGCAAATTTGTTGTTCAGGGTCTTCATTTGCTCCCTTTCCTCACTTTCTGGATCGATCTTCAAGTTGAGAGGAGTCAGGAGGTTCTGGTTGATGGTCACTTCTTGGATGCCACCAGGTGGGCAAACAGGAAATAGAGGGCCATCCCATCCACCACCGAATCCTCCTCCAGCCCCACCACCAAAGCCACCACCAAGCCCGCCACTGAACTCTCCCCCAGACCCAGCACCACCGCCAAACCCTCCATCCGCTTGGCCGCCGGCCCCAAACCCTCCACAAGTGCCACCAAATCCACCAATGGAAATCCTTTTATTTCCTCCCAAGTTATGCAGGCTCCTACTGCCAAAGCTTCTGGGACTCCAGACTAAGCCTGTGCATCCTCCGCGTGACACCGTGCTGACTTTGTTCCCACCACCAAAACAGGCAGAGCTGGAGCGGAAACCCCCAATGCTGCCTCCTAGGCTTCGGCCATAACACTGGAGAGACATAGCGGCAGCTTCTCTGCAGCAGAAGAGAAGAGAAAAGGAGACCTTGATGGAGCAGCTACCAGAGGAAAGTCCCAGGGCAAAAGCCGTTGAGTCCATCTAAAGACAGTGCAAATCTCTTCCTTTTTATCTGTTCAGGGAGCTAGCTAGGTAACATGGGAGTGGAGAAAGGTGTCAATTTCTGTGTTCCTGGGCTTAGATGAGCCATCACCTCTTCCTTTTGTCAAAAAACTGACCTTCCCTGAAACACACCCCAAAGAGCTAAAAAACTTGCAGCAGTACTGTTGTCTTTGGGAACTTGTTTGCCTCAAATTACTTGTGTTTTCCTTGTACCAACCCAGAATATATTATCCAGAGTCTTACTTGGATGACATGGCATTCTAAATTCCTTGACATATTTTGCCCTAGGGTGAGACCCTTCCTATATCCAGATCACTGACTTTTTAAAGTCTGTTGGCAAGTGTTGGTTTAGTGAATTCAGAAGAAATACCCTGCCTTTCACAATTCAGAAGACAAAACAAAACAAAAAAAAATCAACACAACACAACACACCCCAGGATTGCCCCATAAATCAACTTTCTGCTTGGAAAAAAAATGTTGATTTGCATTCTCCAAAATCAGTTTCTTAATCCAGAGGGAAGCGGTCTGAACTATAGCAATGAAAAGAGGTTGTGGGTTTACTTAGTTAAAACATTAATCTCCATTTTCATTTCTTGGTCCTATTTAAGGGGACTGATGGCATGCTAGCTGGAGAACATACATAGGTTTGCACAGATGTGAGGAGTTTCATTACCAACCGTTCTAGTCAAATGTTTAGTATCTGCAATCTACCGTCCCCCTTTCAGCCTCGGCTAGAAAAGACAACGTCATTCACTATATGGCAAGCAGAGAAGAAGAGAGACTGAGGTGACACTGCTGCCCAAGTCCCCTGCAATGGCAGGGAATTGATTAGGTGAGATATGCACTGATGAGGCTAGCAATCAATCCACACCCTATGCTGCAGAGGAAGGTCAAAAACCCCAACACCCCAGGTCAGGTTGGCCTGGGGGAAAATGCCTTCCCAATCCCAAATGCATGTATCAATATGTCCCTGAGCATGTGAGCCAAACCCACCCGCCAGGCATCTAGGAAGAGGATTCTCTGGCCCACCTCGGAATATTGATCCACCCCATCCAGTGGCCCATCTCCAACATGGACCCAGTAGCGGGTTTCGCAGGGAACTGGCCCTCACATATCTTTGTCAGGACATTACATTCAGTTAATGATGATGTGTGTGCTCATGGCAAGGGGTATTCTGCTTTTAGTACGCGTCATTCACTGGGCCCTGCGTCCAAACTACATCAGAATAGTGCTAGTGATCTCCACCCACTGAGGTATCTGAGGAGCCTACCATGCTGGTTAGAAAAACCATTCCTTCTGGGTTGGTGAGGACAGGAAAGATCCCAGCGTTGCCCTATACATCACAGCCCATCAGTGGGTTGTTGGTCTGTCTCATGGGGTTTCAACAGGTCAGGTGACCTTTTGATGTGAAATCAGGAACATTTGGGTGAACTGATCCCAGGCTATTTGACTTCGGCAAGAAAACAATTGTGGGCAAATGAGCATACCAGCGTTGCGATGGTCACATCGGCTAGTGTTCCATGCCTTTATTGTGTTTCACTAAACACTCTGAAACCTGAACGAAGGATTGCTTTGTGACACCACCTCAGGTCTTAAAAGCCCACCTAAAATATCCCATACATGAAGTGAGTGAGATGAATGCGGACCCTCCTTTTCTTAGAAGCCCAGCGTGATCTAGTGACTGGGGCAAACTTTACCACAGATCTGCCGGACAACCTTAAGTAAAACATGCCACTTTTTCCCCTCCTGTGTTTTGTCTATTTTGATCTTCAGAGCAGGGACCATCTCTAACTCTGTCTTTGCAAAGTGCCTAGCACAATGGAGCCCCGATCTTAGAGCTTGTCTGCACATCAAGTTACAGCGCAGCAAGCCTGGATGTGAATCTACAGCATGCCATGTAGTAACTCATCATGTAAACAAGCCCTTGGGTGCAGGCCGAGGGTCATGCAAATGTAAATAACAGCATCTAGTACTTTGCATCAGTAGAGCTCAACATTCTTTACAGGCCAGTATGATTATTCCCATTTTACACATGGGAAAACTACGGCAAAACAGGTCATATGATTTGCTCTACATCACCTAGAAGGCCACTGACCTAAGACTAGAAGCCCAGTCTGCTGAGTCTTGGTCCAATACACGACTCACTAGACCACTGGCCACTCGTGTAAACTGGTTTCTCATTGGCCACCAGTAGTTTCCCCAAGAACTGAAATTAGGGGGGGTGTTCGAATTTACAGGGGGGTGTCAGGGCCAATGAGATAGAGATATCTAAAAGAGATATGAATAAAGTAAATATTTCGTTAGGATAATGCAAATTTAACATAAGGATAATGCAGGTTACACCAAAACACATAACAGGTCTAGATTTCTAAAAATATATAATTTTTTTTAAAAATGTATTTAATTTAAATTGACTTTTGAAAAGTAAGCCATCATGGGATAAGAGGGAAGTCCTCTCATGGATCAGTAACTGGTTAAAATATGAGAAACAAAGGGTAGGAATAAATTATCAGTTTTCAGAATGTAGAAAGATAAATAGTGGTATCCCAGAGGGGCCGGTACTGGGACCATTACTATTCAACCTACTCATAAATGATCTGGAAAAATGGGTAAACAATGAGGTGGCAAAATTTTCAGATGATACAAAACTATTCAAGATAGTTAAATCCCAGGCAGACTGCGAAGAGCTACAAACGGATCTCACAAAACTGGGTGACTGGGCAACAAAATGGCAGATGAAATTCAATGTTGATAAATGCAAAGTAATGCACATTGGAAAGCAATCTCAATTATACATACAAAATGAAGGCGTCTGAATTAGCCATTAACACTCAAGGAAGAGATCTTGGAGTCATTGTGGATAGTTCTCTGAAAACATCCACTCAATGTGCAGCGGCTGTCAAAAAAGCAAACAAAATGTTGGGAATCATTAAGAAAGGGATAGATAATAAGAGAGAAAATATCATATTGCCTCTATATCAATCCATGGTATGTGTACACCTTGAATACTGTGTGCAGATCTGGTCACCCCATCCCAAAAGAGAGAGATTGGAAATGGAAAAGGTACAGAGATGGGCAACTAAAATGATCAGGGGTATGAAACAGGAGGAGAAATTAAAATGACTGGGAATTTTCAACTTAGAAAAGAGACAGCTAAGGGGGAATATGATAGAGGTCTATAAAATCTTGACTGGTGTGAAGAAAGTGAACAAGGAAATGTTATTTAATCCTTCACATAACACAAGAACTAGCAGGTTTCAGAGTAGCAGCTGTGTTAGTCTGTATCCGTAAAAAGAACAAGAGTACTTGTGGCACCTTAGAGACTAACACATTTATTTGAGCAGAAGCTTTCATGGGCTACAGCCCACTTCATCAGATGCATAGAATGGAACATATAGTGAGGAGAGATATATCCATACAGAGGACATGAAAAGGTGGGAGCTGTATAATCAACTCTAAGAGGCTAATTTATTAAGATGCGCTATTATCAGCTGGATAAAAAACTTTTGTAGTGATAATCAAGATGACCCATTTAAGACAGTTTGACAAGAAGGTGTGAGGATACTTAACATGGGGAAATAGATTCAATGTGTGTAATGGCTCAGCCATTCCCAGTCTCTATTTAAGCCTAAATTGATTGTATCTAGTTTGCATATTAATTCAAGTTCAGCAGTTTCTCATTGGAGTCTGTTTTTGAAGCTTTTCTATTGCAAAATTGCCACCTTTAAATCTATTACTGAATGGCCAGAGAGGCTGAAGTGTTCTCCTACTGGTTTTTGAATGCTATGATTCCTGATGTCAGATTTGTGTCCATTTATTCTTTTGTGTAGAGACTGTCCAGTTTGGCCAATGTACATGGCAGAGGGGCATTGCTGGCACATGATGGCATATATCACATTGGTAGACGTGCAGGTGAACGAGCCCCTAATGGCGTGGCTGATGTGATTAGGTCCTATTATGGTGTCACTTGAATAGATATGTGGACAGAGTTGGCATTGGACTGCCTTGAAAGGATAGGTTCCTGGGTTAGTGTTTTTGTTCTGTGGTGTGCGGTTGCTGATGAGTATTTGCTTCAGGTTGGGGGTGCTGTCTGTAAGCGAGGACAGGTCTGTCTCCCAAGATCTGGGAGAGTGAGGGATCATCTTTCAGGATAGGTTGTAGATCTTTGATGATGCGCTGGAGAGGTTTTAGTTGGGAGCTGAAGGTAACGGCTAGTGGTGTTCTGTTATTTTCTTTGTTGGGACTGTCTTGTAGTAGGTGACTTCTGGCTCCTTTTCTGGCTCTGTCAATCTGTTTTTTTCACTTCAGCAGGTGGGTATTGTAGTTTTAAGAATGCTTGATAGAGATCTTGTAGGTGTTTGTCTCTGTCTGAGGGATTGGAGCAAATGCGATTGTACCTTAGAGCTTGGCTGAAGACAGTGGATCGTGTGGTGTGTCCTGGATAGAAGCTGGAGGCATGTAGGTAAGTATAGCGGTCAGTAGATTTCCGGTATAGGGTGGTGGTTATGTGATCATTGCTTATTAGCACAGTAGTGTCAAGGAAATGGACCGCTTGTGTGGTTTGGTCTAGGCTGAGGTCGATGGTGGGATGGAAATTGTTGAAATCATGGTGGAATTCCTCAAGGGCTTCTTTTCCATGGGTCCAGATGATGAAGATGTCATCAGTGCAGAGTAGGGACATTAGGGGAATGAGAGCTAAGGAAGTGTTGCTCTAAGTCAGCCATAAAAATGTTGGCATACTATGGGGCCATGCGGGTACTCATAGCAGCGCCTCTGACTTGAAGGTATATATTGTCCCCAAATGTGAAATAGTTGTGGGTGAGGACAGTCTCAAAGTTCAGACACCAGGTTTGGCATGTAACTAGTTCACAAAACTGGGAGAGGGTGTTGGGGAAATTCAAGGGGGGGTAGGGGGAAATCACTGTTGGCCACTTAAAACAGGAATCACTGTGCATATATTTATACAGGGTTCTTTGCATCTGTTATATTGCAATTTCAATATGCTCCTATGCACTTTTTTTGGTTAGCTCCTGGCTGTATAGAATTATAGACACAGAATAGGTAAATACAGATATAGAAGAGTCCAGTAGAATTAAATGGAGATGATCACCTTTCTACAGATATCCTGCCGACGAACCTGCCAAATTCTACAGTAAGGATAAAATTCTCAAGCAAACTTTATCAGGCGTTCCTAGTGAATGCCCTTTAATTTCTACAGAATCTTCTTGGTGGTGCTCTTATGAGATTCTACAAGGCTTTTCCATAAGACTTCACGGTACTTCACTCAAATAATTTATGGGCAAGGGCAGACACCCCCACCGCCAGGCAGCAGAATCCAACTCCAGCTGCCAGCTCAGATTCCTGAACAGGGAGGGTGGCTCAGATATGGTGTTCTGCACTGGGCCTATTCGAGTGACGTACAATAGCTACTGCTCTAGATTCAGGTCCATCTCAGTCACGTGTCAGGCAAGGGAGACCTAGCGACCACAGGAGTTGAGCTACAGGGGAATTGTTGAACATTGTTTTTCTTTTAGCAAATGCTGATTCTTCAAAATGGAAACTTTTCACACAAGCATCTTGGCTTCAACAAAACTTTCTCAGGTTCAGCCTAGAATTTCTCGGGGGGGGGGGAGGGGGGAGCCTAGGATAGACTAGCCGAGAGCTCAGTGGTTAGGGCACTCGCCCACTTAAAAATCAAGCACAGCACAGATTTGCACTTGCATCTCCCACATCCCAAGAGTGAAAACAGCCGTCAACCGCCCTCATTTTTCACAAAACAGAATTCTGGCTTTCCAGCCAGCAGGCGTAACTCTGTTAAATCACACCAGCTCCACCAGTGTAAAATTGTGTGATCAGAGGATCAAGTTGCTGGCTTGGGCTCTAAAAGATTATGCCAGTTTCCTGTGCTCACCAGCCATCTCCGATGAACGGCATTCGCAGAAGCTAACCTCACCCTGAAACTCTCGACCAACTCTTGGTACAAGGTACAGCTAGCAAGACAGCTCTGTTGTTGAAGTAGCAAAGTCCCATGAATGGGGCATTGGATTAAGAGGCACAGGTGCTGCTTCCACATCTACCATGGACTTTGTGTGAAACCCCTGGGCACATTGTTTCTTTACTCTGTACCTCAGTTTCCCTAGCTGTAAAATGGCCACCTGCCATTGCGAAGTGCTTTAAAAGGTAGGTATCATTATCCCTGATAGGGCTGATGGGGAAAAAAATTACATCTCCACCCTTCTTCCAATAGAAAACTGTCATTTCAATGCCCAAACTCTTTTCATGGACCATGTTGGCTTTGGGTAGAAAAATTTGACTTTTCATCCAAAAGTAAAATAAAAATAAATAAATAAATAAAAGGTTTTAGCCTGAAAATTTCAGTTTTTCAATGAAAAGGGCAAACTTTTCCATGGGGAAACCCCCCCCCCCCATTTTCTGACCAGCTGCTTTCCTTGACACGTTGCAAGACATTTTTGAAGCTATGCCACGTTATTTTTCTTCCACCCTCGTGAGATTCTGCAGCTTCGGCACTAGTCACCTACAGGCTCTTTTGCTGCAAAGGAGAGAGGAAAAAAAACAAAGCAATAAAAATCGAATTGCTTCATTCAACTCTTAACTTATATTGTAATTAGCACCAGTGTCCTTAGTCACACAAACGCAAGATCCTCACCCACACCTTGCCCCAACCCCAGGCTCTTCCTGAGCCAAGACAAGGCAGCCAGATTTTGTGCTGTGCACTCTGTCACAGTCTCATTTCTTGTAAGGCTTGTGGGTAATCTTTCAGTGACCCAATCCTTCAAATCCCACTTGTTTTGCCCCAGCTCTTTCTGCATCTAGCTAGACCATACATGGAGTCTGGTAAATAAACCCACGAAAGGACTTCTGGGGATGGGGAAATCCCCCCAGGAGGCCATAGATTTGGAGGAAAGACATTCCCTGCACTGCAAATGCAACCTTAAGGCCACACCATCTTCTACCTGAGGGGGCTGGCCAATGAATTTGCATAGCAGGTGAAAATTCACACTGTGCAGAATAGAACTTGTGCTATGTGCCATTAGTTTGAAAGTTTAAGCAGTTCATGGGCCTTTTCCTCGTCGTGCACAGGGCTGAATTTCACCTACTATACATAACCCTCTGTCCAGTCCCAGGAAACCTTTTCCATGCCAGAACTCCTGGATTCCCCACATCCTAGCTCGCCCACAGTGCAAACAGCTTCTTTGCAGGGCTTCTCCACATACTTTCCCCAGGGTATACAATGAAATAAATAGGTAAGGGACTGAACTCAGCTCTCCACTGATGGGAGGGCGGCGGAGTCTGTCTCTCTCCCATCTTGTGCAATTGACAAGTCTGCCAGAAAACCAAATCAACCTGTTTGACTGTTTTTGGCCATTACAGGGAAAGTTGTTACCGGGAGTTTCCAGAGTAGCTACTTTACCTTATGTCCTACACGTTTACAGTGGGGCATCCCATTCTCCTTATCTTCTGGGCATGACAATAGCCAGCCCGAGTCCCCAGCCCATGGGGTACTAGAGTGGGCCTGCCTGCTCGTGATCATAAGACGTGGCATCATGTTATAGAAGCCGATGGGCTGCCCCCACCTGGGGCTCTCTGGCCGTCAATCTCACAAGAACAGAGCAGAAGGAAAAGGTCAAGGAGAATGATTAGAGATCCTGAAAAGATCAGGAGCCAAGATTTTGCAAGCAATTTGCAGTGTCCAACCTATATAGAGGGTCTGTTTTTCAGGGGAGGCTGTGCTCAGAGCTTTCAGATCCCTTTAAGGTGTCTCAGGCCAGAGACCCCAAAAAATTACAGCTAGTCGCTTTTGAGAAGATAGGCCAGGACTTCTTGGTTAAGGAGCCATTTAAAAGAAAGGGAATTTTGCCATTGACGGCTATGGGGTGCAGTGTCATGCTGTTAAGACATATAAAAGGGGATAGTGCCATGTGCCATAATAATGACGGGTAGGTGCAAAGATGTTCCAGGAGGCAAGCGGTCACAATTCAAGGACAGTTGGTAACAGATGTGAAGCCGATCCCTGGAAATGCTTCTTTGGCTTCTCCCACTCTTTGCAATGTTGTGTTCATTTCAATGGAATACATGGGCCCGTGGATCCAGCAAAGTAAACATACTCCTGCCATTGCACAAGGTTTGGGATTTCAAGTACAGAGACAGCAGGCTGCTGAGTGAAACAGCAAACGCGCTAGGAAATCCACGCCGACGTCTGGAAACGCACTGATGAGGATACACAGAAGAAAACGAATCCAAAACGAAATCTAAAGCCTTTTCAAAGGGAAATGGAGTGGCTATGGATAACCATCTCAATGAAAACATATTCAAGCCTCATTTCTCAGAGAGAGGATATTTGACTAGGGCTTCTTGATCTGACAAGTAATCCTTTCTAATGGGGATGAAAGGGCTAGTTCTGTGGTTGAATTCTGACCCAGCCTTTGGCAAAACAGACCAACAGCAGGAGAAACAGGATAGGAAAGCCGGGGGGAGCATGGGGCTTTGTAGATGTTTTCTGGACAGAAGGTGACCGATCAGTCACAGGTAGATATTCCCTACCTGTCCCCTTGATTTTCCTCCTCTGTTTTTATTTTCTCCTTCCTCCCATTGCCTTCCCCACCCCCCCAGCCTCTCTTGTCACATCTCCATATTTTTCCCTCTTGGATGTTCCATTTGTTCCCCAGCAGCTTTGTTATGCCCAATCCCTGAATATATCGTAGATCATATTCCTTGACTGGAAAAAGATGCCATCACAATGCTAAAAGAGAAGAATGCTACTGGCAGAGCTCCAAGACCCCAGAACTTTGGGGGAAGTAGCCCAGATTTGATCACTTCCCACGCACACTACAAAGAGACACCTGTTTATGGGGTATGTTCCCTAGATGAAGGAGGGAGGTGGTTGGCTGGCTGAGTTCCCGTGGAACTGTTGATTTTAATGTTTAATGTACACCATACCCATTATATAATTAATTATGTTAAGATACCTAGAGCCTTGGGCTAGGCCTCACTCTTATTTTAAAATTAAATAAATCAGTGGCACACCTGGGCACGTACACACTACCATCAGAGGTGCATCCAAAACAGGACGCGGATACATCCCAGAGCTAGTTTTGATCTAGCTACCTCAGATATCCATACCCGCGTGGTCTGCACACGCTCGCATGGGATCCTGGGTACTTGCTCAGATGGCTCCCCCTTGCTGAAATCCGTGCTGCTAGGGACTCAGCATGAGCTAGCTAGGGTGTGTCGACACCTTGGATTGTTGTGTAGATGGAGCCTTTGTCTTCTTGGCTAGAGGCACTTAGCAACCCATACAGATTATCATGTTTGGAGCAACATCTTGAGATCTTTCTGCCCTCCATATTTCTTTCTCTCTCTGTGCCGCCTTCTGCCACGCAATGCTAGGCAACTTCACCAACCAGATGTGGGATGAAAAGACCACCCCTCCCCAAAGAAGACCAGGGACACCACAATCCACACACCCCAAAACCTCTGGCGGGATTGTCACGCCAGTTGCAAAAGGATTCATGGGTGGGAACACACTGCCACTAGCTAAGCAGAACTGCCCTTTGAAATCAACAGGGCGTAACGTTGGAAAACCTGACGGAACAACATGGCCCCAGAGCAAACTCATTCCACCTATCTAATCTCTCGTGCCGGTCTCGTTGCAGGCTGGAGCGAAGGTTCAAGTTACAGCACCTCCTCTCTATTATCATCAGTGATAATTGTTATTATATTAAAATTGCAGCAGCACCCAGAAGAAGCAAGGCACTTTGCAAGCACCGAGTGACGCATCGAGTCCCTGGCTTGAAGATCCCACAGTGGCAGGTGGGAATTCCTTCCTCTACCAAAACCCAACCCACAACCCACGCAAGACTTAAGTCCCATATAAGGCTTTAGAAGCAGATCCTTAGCCGCTGTAAGGAGATGGAGCGGTGACAATTTTTGCCACCTGAGGTTCTGCTCTTTAGGGATTAATTGGGATTTCTGTGGTTTATGGGGCTTACGCTCCACAGGTGTGAATTTCCAGCGAAGCACTTACACACAAGTTTAATTTAAAGCATGTGAGTAACCACATGCTTTATATTAAGCACATGCTGAAGCCTTTTGCTAGAGCAGGACCTAAATGCGTTAAGTGAAGTGGAAAAAAAAAATCAGACACTCCCAGAAAGAGAGAAGTAGCTGATTGAATGCAAATTATTTTTAAATGCAGCTCTTTGTAGCCGACATGACTTCTGTGCTCTGCAGGGTGGCGTTACTTTTAATATGAGACTTGCTTGGGGCTTTAGATCAGGCCCTTGCAAGTCAAATTATTCCAACAGACTTGGTCGCCCCTCAGAGCTCCTTGGAATGTTAACATTTGGTGCCTCTCCTGTTTCAATCTGGACCCGATCCCCTGAGGTGGCAAAGGCTAGATTGTTAAAGGGATTTAGGCACCTCAAGGTGCTGCTAGATGACCAGTGGGATTTTCAGAAGAGCCTGGGCACCTCAGTCCTGAGTGCCTTCAGCTCCCAATGAAGTCAAAGGACCAAATATGCTGAGGACCTCACTCCGTTTTCTACTGAGGCCAAACTATCCCTGGGTTTCCAGGGGAGCTGCGGGTAGAGCCGGTTGGGAACATTTTGACGGGTCAAAAAATTCCTGACTAGCGTGAGCAATTCCTAACATGAACAGCAAATGTTCCTGACTCTTTTCCTCTCCCACTGCGGCACTGCAGACCAAGGGGCTTCTGCTGGCTTGGTTCACGCAATGCTCCATGCAGAGCTGCAGTGCAAGGACTCCCAGCGGTTGCAGGTAATCTCATGATTATTAACATACCTGCCCTACCTGAACGCGTGTGGCACAGCTCCCATTCCAATAGGCTTGTGTCTTGCTGTTGGGCATCTCTCCGATTGTACGAAAACACCAGGCCTGTAATCACCTGTTCCGCCCAAAACCTCTCCCAAGCCGCTGTTCTGCCGTTGCAATTGGAAAGGAGATTACTGAACAGATAAATCTGACTCGGTGCACTTGGAAGATACCACAGCGCAGAGACCTGATTCTTCACTCACATGCAGGTGTGTAGATCAGGAGTCACTCCACAAAGCAGGTAGAATTATACTCGGTTGAATCAGGAGTAAACCCCACGCAGCCAAGCCAGTGTAAAACTGATGTAAATGAGAAAGGAATCAGGTCCTAAAATAAGAGAGAAGAGGATGGATATTCTCTCCATCTCCCTTGCCATATTCTGGGAGCAAAGGAAATTTGGACATAACCAAGACCCTCTCCTTGAACCTGCCACCTCTGGCTTTATTTCAGCGAGACACGTACTTGACTGTCCCCTGTACGCTTGTGTCTTGGCTCCATATATGTTCCACCCAGAAGAGGTCTTAGCAGGAGGTACAGTGCAGCCAGGTCCTACGGCAACAGAGTAACTTTGAAGAGTTATCCCAGAAAACCTTCTCCCAGCAGAGGCGAGTGGGTAAGGAAGGGTGACTCAGCTAGACCTTTGGGGCCTGATTCTGATCTGACACACACACACGGGTGTAAATCCGCAGTGACACCAGTTAAACCAATGGTCTGACACTACAGGAAAACTAAGGAAAGAGATCAGAATACTTCCCACCCAGCTTTACCCAGCATGCTCTAGGGGTAAGCTTGAGGAAGTATAAAGAGCTGCCCTCCTCCATCCCATCCTTCCTGTAACATCTAAGGGCCTGACCACTAGCCTGGGACTCTGTTGCATCTTCCCTTTGCGATAGACTGATTCAGCACCCTCGCCTCTTGTTCATTCCCATTCCACACCCACTGCACGCCTGTTGGCAAGTACCATAGGCAGCAAGGTTCTCACACTACAAAGCACATCAGTGAAAGACGACACAGTACTCCGCTGACTCACGGGGCTCCGCCTGGCTCAGCCCTGCAGAGATTTAGTTGATGGGTTGTCATCAGATGTGTAGTCAGGGGACAATAAAAACATAAAAACAGCCGTACTGGGTCAGATCAAAGGTCCATCTAGCTCAATATCCTGTCTTCTGGCAGTGGCCAATGCCAGGTGCCCCAGAGGACACGAACAGAACAGGTAATCAAGTGATCCATCCATCCCCTGTCGTTCATTCCCAGCTTCTGGCAAACAGAGATGGAGCTGGTCCCAGAAATGGGAGGTTTTCCCTCTGTGGAAAATTTAAATGGAAAACAAAACATAATACAGGTCAGTTTCTTTGCAATTTCCAATGGGAAAAAAAAACTTTGCATTATGCCTCCCGCACCCCTTCTGTGCATATAAAGGGCTTATTAACACCGAAAGCATCACTGGGTGCAATGGTATTTACGCACCAGCGCATAGATTACTCATGAGTATGGGGCTGCAGGATTCAACCCCTCGAGCCTGAATCTCCACTGCCCTGCGACTTGCGTTGGTCTTTCCACCAGTATAACGTAGGTGTAAAACACGATGCGGTTAAAGCGAGAGCAAGCTACAATGGTGTAAGGGAGCACCCCAGGGAGCGGAGAATCAAGCCCTTTTGGACAGATCCTTGGTGTCAAATCAGTACACCTCCGCTGATTTCAGTGGAACCTTGCCCATTTACATCCGCTGAGGAGCCAGGCCTCATTCTTAAGCGGAGCAAGGTCTTGAAGCAAGATCTCCTACAGGCCAGGTGAGTGCCTGAAGCACTGGGGGATAGAGTCGGTCTCACTTGTTCTGTGGCCCAAAGACTATTGGGTTATTCATACAAAGGTGAACAGCTTCAGTGGGAGAGATAGGGAGAGACCCAGGCCACAACATCCCCTCACACAGAGGTTAGGGCGCTCTCCTGAGATGTGGATTCCAATCTCTCGTCCACAACAGGCAGAGGGCAAACGTGAACCTAAGTCACCCCCATCTTGTCTGAGTGCCCTAACCCCTAGGCTAGAAATGGAGGAGGAGACAGCCCTCATTTGGGGAGCGGGGAGGAGAGAAAGAGCTTAGATATCTAATGTCAGGAGAGGATTCACAGCTGTGAATCCAAAGGGAAGATGAAAGTCTCCCTCCAACCCAGAACTAGGCACCAAACTCCCTTTGGCATTTAGGCTCCACCTCTTGCCTCAACGTTTCCTATTGGCTTGCTCAGGCAGCCCTCCCCGCCCACTCCCCTTTCGTGAATCCTATTCTCAGGCACCTAACTCTCCCCATGCATCCCATAGGAAGCCCGGGCCTCTAACTCAGGGTTGCGAATTCCATTAAGGCTGCAGCACCTAAGTCCTCTTTGTGGATCTAGCCCTCCCTCACAAGGTGGACTCTCTGCAGGAGTTAGAGATGCCTGTCAGACTTCTACGGGAACTGAACTTTTCAGAGATGCTCCTCAATATCCCCTTGGTAGCTACATAATATGCCTGTTTCAACACCGGATTGTAAATTAGCCCAACAGAAATTATTCTTTGTCCACGGGCAGGAGAAGCCAGAAAGCCCGCAGATACTGTGGTGATGGGAACGATCTAAAAACCTAGGAAGAGGCGAACAGAGAACCCCACTTGGGCCGAATTTAGAACCTATTTGAAAAGGGTGGATTCTAGATTTGGGACAGAATTTAAGATGAGATCTTTAGAAAGCCATTATGTTTCAAAGCATACTACCAATGAAGTTAGGTACAAACATAAATACTCTTGCTGGAAGGTTGCAACATAACACTCCTTTTTTACTTAGAATTCAGGCCACCACTACAAGAACCCAGAAACAGAGAGAGACAAAGCAGGCTGCTCCCAAAAGCAGAGAGATACAACTCACCACACCTTACTCTAGACTGGCCAGCTGCAGACTGACTGCTGGTAGGCCCAGATCGCACACTTCCCTATAGAGTCCCCTGGCCTGCAAGCAGGACCAGGAAAAAAAATCTGAAATTTAAAGTGACAGTTTACAACTTTAAAAACACCTTTCAATACACAAAAGCATATTTTAATAGCTAGCATGTTTTAACTCCTAGCACTGAGTCTTTTGTGGTGAAGGCTCAGATTTGAGAGTCAAGATTTTTGGAAAAGGAAATCATGCCTCATCAATCTATTAGAATCCTTTAAGGGTCAACAATCATGTGGACAAGGGTGGTGATCCAGTGGATATAGCATACTTAGAGTTTCACAAAGCCTTTGACAAGTTCCCTCATCAAAGGCTCCCAAATAAAGTAAGCTGTCATGGGATAAGAAGGAAGGTTCTCTGATGGATCAGTACCTGGTTAAAACAGTGGTGGGCAACCTGCGGCCCATCAAGGTAATCCAACTGCAGGCTGCAAGACATTTTGCGGATGTTGATTGTCCACAGACACCCCTCTCCCCACACACACACACAGAGCTCCCAGGTTGCCCACCACTGGGTTAAAAGATAGGAAACAAAGGGTAGGAATCAATAGTCAGTTTTCAGAATGGAGAGAGGTAAATAGTGGTGTCTCCCCAGGGGTCTATTCTGGCATCTGTGCTGTTCCACGTATTCATAAATAATCTGGAAAAAGAGGTAAACAGCGAGGTGGCAAAATTGCAGATGATATAAAACTACGCAAGATAGTTAGGTCCAAAGCAGACTGCAAAGAGTTACAAAGGGATCACACAAATCTGGGTGACCGGGCAACAAAATGACAGATGAAATTCAGTGCTGATAAATGCAAAGTAATGCACATTGGAAAATATAACTATACTATACAAATCAAATGATGGGGTGTAAATCAGCTGTTACCAGTCAAGGAAGAGATCTTGGAGTCATTGTGGATAGTTCTCTGAAAACATCCACTCAATGTGCAGCGGCAGGTCAAAAAAGCAAATAATGTTGGGAATCATTAAGAAAGGGATAGATAATAAGACAGAAAATATCATATTGCCTCTATATAAATCCGGGGTAACGCCCACATCTTGAATACTGTGTGTGGATGTGGTCAACCCATCTCAAAAAAGATTTGCTGAACCTTTTCCAATTCCAGTAAAAGGGCAACAAAAATTATTAGAGGCATGGAACAACTTCCGTATGGAGAGAGATTAAACAAGACCCGGCCTTTTCAGCTTGGAAAAAGACGATGAAGGGGGGATATTAGAGAAGTCTATACAATCATGACTTGTGTGGAGAAAGTGAACAGCGACGTGTTATTTACTCCTTCTCATAACACAAGAGCTAGGGGGTCATCAAATGAAACTAATAGGCAGCAAGTTTAAAACAAATAAAAGGAAGTATTTTTTCACACAACCCATAGTCAATCTGTGGAACTCCTTGCTAGAGGATGTTGTGAAGGCCAGAAGACTATAACAAGGTTCAAAAAATAACTAGATACATTCATGGAGGATAGGTCCATCAATAGCTATTAGCCAGGATGGACAGGGATGGTGTCCCGAGCCTCTGTTTGCCAGAAGCTGGGAACAGGCGACAGAGGATGGATCACTTGATGATTTGCTATTGTGTTCATTCCCTCTGAAGCACCTGGCATTGGCCATTGTTGGAAGACAGGATACTGGACTACATGGACCTTTGACCTGACCCAATATGGCCGTTCTTATGTTTGGAGAGATCTGGGTTTTATCTACCGTACCCTGTGAGATTTTGGGCAAGTCCCATCACTGCTTAGTACCTCAGTTTTCCCCCATCTGTAAAATGAAGCTAGGCACTGTGCAAACACAGACTAAAGAGATGGTCCTTGGCCCAAAGGCCAACAAACGTAAGCCTCTTGGCAAGTGGAGAGCATTGTCATGGCAATTAGCACTGGGTTTTTCAAAGAATTTAGGCACCTGAATCCAAGTGTTATCGTAATTAGCCTCCTCTGAAAAGCCCTGCCTAGTTTATGGACATTTCAGGAGTCCTCAGAGATTGGTGTAATACCACTAAAATAAAATGGGTCCGAGCATGCCCGGGCTGCCCACTACACTAATGGAAACACGGCCACGCTATAGTCACAAAGAGGAGAAACCAAGAAGCTATTTTCGAAGAAATGGAGAACACTGTCCCATCAAGACAGGAGCCACAAAGCTGCAATTTACTAAGATGGCAAATTGCAGGGTTGGGACACGAGTTAATAACCATGAGGCAGAAATAGGAAGGTGGTGCCTAAGCAGCGATGAAAGAAGACTATTAAAGAAAATTGCCGGCACACCTAGGCCGGTCATCGTTATCCCTTCCAGAGAACAAAGGAAGCCCTGGACTTGCAATGAAGGTTTTTCTTAACACACTAAACTACTTCGTTAACATGTAGCTTACAGGCAACACCTTCCCCGTGGGAACTGGTGTCACTCGTGGCCCTCTGTAAATACTTAAAAAATAATAATAAAATATTATGCACCTTTGCCCGATTGTGCATTAGCATTAACCTTCCTACGTGTCTAGTATTTTCCTACTACAGGAAATCAGCATCTCTATTCCTCTGGAAGATTTAAGGTCTGTTTCTCTTCTGCTTTGCATTTTACAGCATCGTTTAGTCATAGCTTTGAAAGCCAGAAGTGACCATTCCCATCTAGGGCTCGTCTACAAAGAGCAGTAATTCACGCGATGGGGTTGTGAGGTCTAAAACGAATGTGCTGCGCATCAATTGGTCCATGTAGATCCTTCTGCAGCCTATGATGTTTGAAACTGTACGACATTAAAGTGTATTAGGGAACTTTTCGTTCATACCATGAAGGTCACCAGGGACCAATTAATGCGCCACACATAGGCGCCCTTTAGAAATCACACCCTTTGTAGTCAAGTATCTAGAATGTGTTGAACCAGGCCCAAATTTATACAGCCACTATCTCTTTAATATTAGGAGGGGTAGCCGTGTTAGTCTGATCTGTAAAAGCGGCAAAGAGACTTACAAACGTATTGGAGAATGAGCTTTCGCGGGTGAATACCTACTTCGTCAGATGCATGGTAGTGTACGTTACTGCTCCATGTCGACAAGCCCTTTCTCTGATCTTCTGCACATCCAAATGTTATCCTGCTCTGTCCAATCAGAATGGCAGCATTTTACATTCATTCACAGCTGGGCAGGATTTCATGGGAAATGTCACAGTTTTTATTTTTTTCCCACTGTGAAATAGAACAAAACATAAAGAGTTTTGAAATAGGCCTGCAAACTAAAATTCACTTTGGCTCGATCAAAACATCTCATTTCAAGCAAATCAAAACATTTTGTTCCAATTTTAACCTTTTAAGGTCGATAATCAAATTATATCAATGAGTTTTATTCTTGAAATAAAAAAAGTTCTGTTCCAAAAGTGTCAAAACAGGACACTTGGCCATTAGAAAAATGTCTCTTTCGGGTTTCCCGCTGCCAATGCAAGTTAGTCTTAATTGACTGATATTCAAAACATTTTGATTTTTAGGAAAGTGGCATTTTTTGCCAAAAAATCTTTTAGATGAAAAGAATTCTAACCAGCTCGGCAATCTTTGCAGAAGCATCAGTGACAACTCAAGACGTGAGGTAATGGTGGAATCAAGCCACTAACCTAGAAAGGGGCCTAAGTGGCAAAAATATGGATCTAAGTTTAGGTCAGGATTTCAAACTCCAGGAACCAACATTAAAGAGATAGTGGCTGTATAAATTTGGGTCCTGGTTCAACACATTCTAGAGCCAGGGCCAAATTCTGCTCCGATAGCTTGTGTAAATCCAGAACAGCTCCACTGAAATCATTGACGCGCCTCCATATTTACATTGGCATAACTGAGCAGCAGTTCATAGAATATCAGGGTTGGAAGGGACCTCAGGAGGTCATCTAGTCCAACCCCCTGCTCAAAGCAGGACCAATTCCCAACTAAATCATCCCAGCCAGGGCTTTGTCAAGCCTGACCTTAAAAACTTCTCAGGAAGGAGATTCCACCACCTCCCTAGGGAACCCATTCCAGTGCTTCACCACTCTCCTAGTGAAAAAGTTTTTCCTAATATCCAGCCTAAACCAGTTGCCCCATTGCAAAAGATTAAACTCATTGCAGTACCAGTGGGCTCCAGACCATTCAGGTCTTGCTTCAGCCCCATGTGAAGGACCTGGGGTGAATTTCATCCAAAATTCACATGCGTTTCCAGCTCCAGATTTTGAAACGCAGCTTCTCTTCTGAGCTACCCAGTTTTTCAGATTTGTGATCCAACTTAGGCCTCTCTCAAATTTCTACCAAGAAGTCAATGTGGGAACATCTGGGACTGCAGCAAACCTGAGAAGTTACACCAGGGCCAACAAACTCTCTCTCTCTCTCTGCACGTGCCATTTCCACCTCACGCTGGAGATATCACAGCACTAAAAGGCCACAAGGGAGTATGTTTCTGGAATGGCCAAGCTAGGAAACGCTGGAGAACTTGCAAGATTGTCCAATCTTGAGTTATTTCCAGGTCAAAAGCCAGATAAGCATGACATGTACATTCAGTAGGACTGTCCCAAGCTTCATAATATTCCATGTTTGCCTTAAAGCCCAAGCACCTGGAGTCATGTGACTATATGAGACTCTGTTTTCATTTGTGTTTAAAAAACTCAGAAGAAAAAGAACCCAAAGTTTGTGTATTTTATTATTTTTAAAGTCTCATGATTTTAAGCCACTCGCGGATTTGTGGGGAGGGCCGATTTATGATTTTTGAACACCTGGGGTTGACCATAAAGCTGTTCACACCTGCGTATTGCAGGTACCACGACTAAGTTAGAGCCAAATCCCTATCATAGCTCCACTAGTGTCAATCAGGAGTAACCTCGCGGGTTCTGGTTTTTGCCCTGGAGCCTTGAACCCATCCCCAGGCCTAGCTGCATTTGTGCATCATCCTGACGGGAGGAGAAGACAGAATGAAAGTGGGAAGAGGGACCTGGTTGCAAAGCAAGAAGCTGCTTGACATGTTCCAGCTTGAAGGGAGCTCCTCGTTTGCCAGCAATGCCACCTACAGGCTGCTGCTGCTGTCTTTCTGCTGGGCCGGCCAAAGCAAAGCAGGCAGCTGGCTGGGAACCACTGATGCAGCCTGGAGATTAGAGGTTTCCCCTGAGTAAGCATCCCAAGGGCCCAGGCCAGCAGCCTGCTCTTCGTTTCCTAGTGGGGAAAGAAGGGATGCTCTTTAGCCATGCTCTAGCTACTTATAATCAAGATCCTCAGCTGCAGTGAATTGTCCGAGCTCCATTGGCTTTACAAGAGCTGTGACAACGGACGCCAGCTGAGGATCTGCCCCCGCCCCCGCCCTCCAGAAGCAGATTGATTCACTCTCCACAAAAGGTTGTGTCTCCCTGTTCCTCAGAGGAGGATTCACCCCAGGGTAAGAACTGCCAGTCTCCGTCCCCGCAGCAGATCTGCCAAAGACACCTGCAGAATCAGCAGGTGGCACACTGCCAAAGGGGTCCCATGGGGCTTTGGTGGCATGAGGTGCTCTGCATGGGTGCCCCTGCCAGGGGTGAATGAGACCCATCATCAGGCATAATTCCATCCAGGGATGGGGCAGCAGAGAGGAACCAGCAGAGAAGCCTCAAGGAAGCCATGTCATCTCCTCACTGGAAAAATGTGTTTTGGGACCTAGATTTCAGGGGCTTCCCCTTCCCCGCCTCTCTTTACGGGATCCTGGAGGCCCTGGCACCATGGTGGGTTTCTTTGCTATGTCAGACATGCCTTCTAGAGAGATCAACTTGTCAAGGGACTGAATGGTTCCATCTCCAGCTGTGTTCATCTTGCTTCTGTTCTGCAGAGAGACGCAGGCAAGCTTACCTCCAAGGACCAGGCTTGACAGACAGATAACTGAAAAGTTTAAAGAGACTGTAGAGTGAACACGTAAGACAAGGTACTTGCCTGCTGGATATGATGGCCCTTAGTGCTACTTCCACTGTATATTGACCCCATGTATGTTTCTTCTTCTTTAACATTATATGACCAAGACCTGGGAAGGCTTAAGAAGTTTCAGTAAAACTGAAACATGACGGGCGTTACAGGTGGCACAAATCCAGACCAGGTGCAACATTTCTCCTCCCACTCTGCCATGCCACCAACTCCTGCCCCCCACCCCCCCAGCCCTATACCTGCATCCCGCTCTCTCTCACTTGTCCTCTTTGTGGTAATTTCAGACCCAATTCTGGCGACCTGAACCTGCCATCCTTTTCCGTGGGAGTAGCCACTCCCCATACTGAGAGTCACATTGACCTCAGTGGCTCTCCGGGGGAGGATGAAGGAAGGTATGCCATGGCATTCATCCGCCATGGAATGGGGTTTTAATCGCTCCTGTTGAACTGTGGCCAGAACTTGCGGGTACAGAAAGAGTGGCACACCCCGGGACGCACGGATGTCCCAGTGCACAGAACAAGAATGGAGCAAAATTGTTAAGCAATCACTTTGCAGACACCTAGACGATAATAAGGGGATAAGTAACCGTGAGCATGGATTTGCCAAGAACAAATCGTGCCAAACCAACCTGATAGCTTTCTTTGACAGGGTAACAAGCCTTGTGGATGGGGGGGAAGTGGCAAATGTGGTACATCTTAACTTTAGTAAGGCTTTTTATACTATCTCACATGACCGTCTCATAAACAAACTAGGGGAATACAACCTAGATGGAGCCATTATAAAGTGGATGCATAACTACTCTCTGGGAACGGTTTTACAACCAGTTATCAGTGGTTCACAGTCAAGCTGGAAGGACATATCGAATGAGGTCCCGCAGGGATCAGTTCGGAGTCCAATTCTATTCAACATCTTCATCAGTGATTTAGATCATGGCATAGAGAGTGCACTTATAAAGTTTGCAGATGATACAAAACTGGGAGGGATTGCAATTGCTCTGGAGGAGAGGATTACAATTCAAAAGGATCTGGACAAAACTGGAGAAATGGTCTGAAGTAAATAGGATGAAATTCAATACTGACAAATGCAAAGTACTCCACTTATGAAAGAGCAATCGATGGCACCATACAAAATGGGAAATTACTCCCTAGGAAGAGCACTGCGGAAAAGGATGTGGGGGTCATAGTGGATCACAAGGTAAATCTGAATCAACAGTGTAACACTGTTGCAAAAAAAGAAAACATCATTGTGGGATGTATTAGTAGGAGTGCTGTAATACAGACACGAAAAGTAATTCTTCCGCTCTACTCCACACTGGTTAGGCCTCAGCTGGGGTACTGTGTCCAGTTCTGTTTGACACATTTCAGGAAAGACATGGACAAACTGGAGAGAGTCCAGAGAAGAGAAACAAAAATGGATTCAAGGTCTAGAAAACATGAGTTATGAAGGAAGATTGAAAAAAATGGGTTTGTTTAATCTGGAGAAGAGAAGACAGAGAGGGGACAGAACAGTTTTCAAGTACATAAAAGGTTGTCACAAGTAGGAGGGAGAAAAACTGTTCTTAACTTCTGAGGATAGGACAAGACGCAATGGGCTTAAATTGCAGAAAGGGCGGTTTAGGTTGGACATTAGAAAAAACTTCCTGTCAGGGTGGTTAAGAACTGGAATAAATTGCCTCAAGAGATTGTGGAATCTCCATCATTGGGGATTTTTGAGAGCAGGTGAGACAAAATTGACCAGGGATGGTCTATAATATTTAGTCCTGCCGTGAGTGCAGGGGACTGGACTAGATGGTGTCTTGAGGTCCCTTCCAGTCTTA
The DNA here is from genome assembly GCF_025201925.1 of Gopherus flavomarginatus. Classification (NCBI taxonomy): domain Eukaryota; kingdom Metazoa; phylum Chordata; order Testudines; family Testudinidae; genus Gopherus; species Gopherus flavomarginatus. The sequence continues at coordinate 22,952,383 of NC_066632.1, read as the reverse complement.
TGATTCTATGTCAGCGACGAAATGTGCTGCGCAGAGCTGGTGACAGCAGCATCTGATTTCCACTCCTGCCAGAGAGAGACAGGAGAGGGAAGTAGCCAGCTCACCCGCTGCCCTGTGGAGCTGCATTCAGGCCTGTATCCCTGCAATCCCCAGGGCTCATTCCCTTGCTGTGCGGCCAGGCATTTTACGCTGACATATGCTCCTTTTCTTTAAGCTCCTGCTTGAAGCACTAATATCCAAGCTAATGTGGGATCCTCGCTGCTGCTATCCAGCCTGTCTGGGCAGGTCAAACGGCTTGGCTAAGGCCAAGAACTCAGCCTGTTCCTCTGACACCCGCTGCACCTGTTCCTCATCCGAGGACTTTGCAGGAAAAAAGCTACTGGCCGGGGCAGCACCATTTGGTCAGACTTCCACTGGGGCTGATGCAAGCCAGTGGTACCTGCTCCTGGGGGCGAGAGCGCAGAATTTTGGCCCGGGTGTTTTAATCAAGGGCTGGATTGGCACCAGGTCAGCCAGCCCAAGCAAGGGGCAGCACGAAGAAAAGCAGGATATAGACAGAGTCACACATTCAATTCTTGCTTCCCTTGTGCTCCAGAGGGGAAGGAATCTGCACCGTGTTGGCTCAGCTGGCCCATCCTGGCCACACAAAGGTCCGAGTCCTCAGCAGCCTTCCCCGCATGCGCACACCTGTATGAGAAGGGGAGCAGCAGCCCAACCTCAGTTGCACCCTGTCTGGTGATGCAGGTAGACTTAGGGCAGCATGGGGATTCCTCTCAACTCACCCATGTGACCATTCAGTAGAGCTCACAGCTGAGCCCTGGTAGATCTTTTGCCCAGGTGCACGGCGGGAGCGTAGGGCAAGAACCACGGTGGAATTCAGCCTGATTTATAGTGGCGGGGGAGAGGAAAATCAGGCCCTCGAGTGTTTACACTGAGCAGGTCCAAAAGCTTTCCCAAGACACTTTGCTCACCATTGGAGTATCTGGCACATGGCACTGGGCCTTCTTTGCAAAGTCCGAGCCGAATCCTGGCTCCAAGGGAGTTACTCCTGGATGCGAATGAGAGCAGAATCCTGATAACATAAACACTTACTACCAGGCATAGTCCTTATTAACCTCCTTAGTTCTACAGGAGTCAGCCAACAAGGTTACTCAGGGTACAAAGCCGTATTCTCAGCTTAACGTGTTTGTAGAATTGGGCCCAAAGTCGTTAATAATAATAATAAATTGTTAATTATTATCATTACCACCTAGCTCAAAGCTAGCACCTTTCATCAGTAAGTCTCAAGCCGCTTCATTATCCCCATTTTTTAGATGGGTAAACTGAGGCATGGGGCAGTGAAGTGACTACATTAGCCCTACAGTTCACCTTCTATGTATACCCATGATTAGTGATCTAAGATGTAGGCTGGGTCTATGCTAGAAAAGGTTTGCTAATATAGCTATCAGCTTATACTTGGGGGAGGTAGGGCGGCGCAAGAGGAGTGCTGCTGCTGCCGGTACAATTTATACTGGTTCCCCAAGCAAAATCACTTGTATTGAGCTGGTCAAAATTCTTCTGAAATGTCAGAGAGTTTCAAAGTGTCAAAACTATTTGAAATTTCTAATGGGAGAGGGAACAAGGGAGGGGAATTCCAAAATAAATTCCGCTTCCCTTTCCCACTCAACCAGTCCTAATCTAGAAACTAAAGCATAAGGTGGGGAGCCCAGAACTCTATCAAGGATTTTTCTTGAGGGCTTGGGTGGGTCGGACAGATCAGAAGACAACCTGGTGCTTCAGTTTCCCCATCTGTAAAACGGGCACACAGCAATGCTGTTCTGTCCCAGCAGGGTCTTCTGTATTATATTCACATACAACTTTACCAAACCTCATTACCGGCAATGGACAGACTCCCATTTGCTTTAATGGAGCTGGATCAAAACTAGAACTCTATTGGCAAATAGCATGTTGGTCTCTTGCTCAGAGCAAGTTCCAAATGCTAACTTCAGACCGGAATAGTCTATTCTCTAGAGCTGTGGTGCCAAAACTTTCTGTGGCACTCCCTCGCTACTCATAATGGAACCTGTCTGCACCCCACTCCCCACTTGCTACAGTCAGGAGCCAGGGCTGGGAGTGGGGCCAGAGCCAGGAGCCATAGCTGCAACCCAGGCTCAGACCCAGGGATGGGAGCCCGGATCCAGGAGCCAGGGTCGGAGCCAGAACACAGCCGGGAGCAGGGCTGTAGCCACAGCCGGGCCAGGAGGCACTCCCTCCCCACCCCGTATGGGGGCTGGTCTGGGCCCCACCGGGCCCCCAAACATTCCTCTGCACCCTCCAGTTTGGAAACCACTGCTCTATAGGCTCCTAACCACAGTCATCACCATAGTATCTGAGCACCTTCCAGTCATGCATTAAGCCACGTGATCAACATCTGTCATGTCTGTTCTCTCCTCCTCTCCCTGGCTGTAAAATCACCATGAATTCCCCTAAAACCTGCTGCAACTACCCCTTTGGTTGCTGACTCTCTGCCTGAAAGTCTCTGTGCCACCTGACTGCTAGTTTATCATTATTATCATCATCATCATCATCATCAATAATCTCGAAACTCAAGATGACAGCAGAGGACATGATCCCTGTCCTCTGTTGCAAACATCTGTGTCTGTATTTCCAACATCCCCCCTGCAGGAACCTCTTTAAAAATCTGCCACCTGGCCCCCAACTGCTACCACAGTAACAAAGCTGCATAGAAAAGTAGGGCTGGAAAGAACCTCGGGAAGTCATCTAATCCATAGTCCCATGCTGAGGAAGGACCTCATACACCAGACCATCCCTGACAGGTGTACGTCTAACCCATTCTTAAGATCCTTCAGTGATGGGGACTTCACAGCCTCCCTTGGTAGCCTATTCCAATCCAGAACTAGCCTTCGACTTTGAAGATTTTTCCATCATGAATCCATACAAATGCCACCACTGAGAATTCACTGCACCATAGCTTTTTCCTTGCTCCCTGGGTGCATTTAAATTCTCTGAGCACGAGTCCCAGTATCTCCATAATTATCAAGTCATTTTGAGCAATGTGTAACCTGCCTGGCAATTAGACAGCTCCCTCAAAAATTAAAATTGGTCTGTGGAAGAATAAAGACTGATTACACAAAATTCACACTCGGAGGCATGGATTTTCCATTTGCAGGGTAGCTAGCAGCTACCTGGAGCTTTAAATAAATACCACCCTCCCCAACCCAGATCTCAAGAGTGCTCCAGTGTTGGCCACATGACCGTGGAAGAAAATAAGGCAGCTGTCGCTCATGCTGGTGGGGATACATAAAGTACAGGCAATATAGTGAGAAACTTCATTCGATCGGCAACACAGGGGATGGAGAAAAGCGCTTGTAGAACCAGGAGTGAGGGAGAAAGAGTTGTTTGATAGCCCATCCAGCCAATGAGAGAGAGAGAGACCGAGGTGGGACTTCCCTTCCCCACAAAGGGTTCTGGGTGGAGAAGATCTCTATAAAAGACAGTGGCTTCCAGACGGGAGTCAAGAGTTGCAGGACAAGAGGTCTATTAGGATGGGCTTGGGCCTGGGCCTGTGAGACTTATGGAGGTTATTCCTTGTGGCTGTTTTTCCCAAATAAATCTTCATTTATTTTTTAAACCCCTCCGAACTGGGACTTTCCGCTGTATTGGCCAGCCAGGCTGCTACAGTCTGCCAGGACGTGCGTGTAGATCTTCGTCCTAGGGATTTGCGACTGTACATAGGTGTTACAAGGCTCCCTTGTCTTATCTTGATTCTTCTGGAGGTCCCCAGTTCAGTCCCTAGTGTGTTGGCCAAGAGGATGAGTCCTAACAGCAGCATGAGACTCTAAATGAAGGAGATGAGACCACATCCTACAGTTCTTTAATGCTGCCAGAACCATCATAATGGCACCTGCCTCCTCTGTGGATGGTATGACCACCAAGAACATTTCATTTCACTTTCCTCTAATGCCTCAAGGAGGAAGGATGGCTTAGGGAGCCGAGCTAAGGGCTGGTGCTCCACAGAATTGGGTTCTAGTCCTCCTTTGGTGACCTTGGGCAAGTTTCTTAATCTATTTTGTGCCTCAGTCACCCATCTATAAAATGGGGCTAGTCCTTGGGGGTGGGGGAAGTTGTGCATCTAGAGTCTATCAGGTGCTCATATCTAACTGGGATGAAGGCTAGAGAGAAACCACACCAGCCAGTGGAAGTAGGGGCACCCATGGCGATATGTATCAGAGGAATACCCCCATGACTTTCTGGGCAAAGTTGTGGTAAAGTTGCTTGTAAGATATTTCAGTAGATTCAAGAATAGGTTTAGCTAGCATTTCCCCTTGCAACAAGCCAGTTAAATTGCCACAGGAGCTGGTTGAAACGTCTGTGTCTGCTCTGAAATAGCTCAATATCAAGAACTGCCGAAGGATTCAGCTCAAGAAGTGTAATCCTCTGAAACAGCCTTGCAACTGCTGCAGCGCCCAATTCTTACCTGGTCTACACCAAACTAGCTCCATTGTCTGCAATGGTGTTAGGTCAGTTTGCACTAGCTGAGGATATGGCCCATATTCCCTGGAGGGTCTGCTCAGGGAGTGCAAGGTGTGTTTGTCTGTAGGAACTTCCTTAGCATCTAAATTCTCCTCTCCTTTCAACTCTGCACCAAGGCCACTGGGTTGGAGAGCATGTGAGGGCAAAATCTGGCGCAGGGGGTTGACTGAAAGGTTCTGAAGCCTTGGCTAATACAGGCAGTATGGTGTGGAGAGAGAACTACTACCAGTAAGTGCCAACACAGCAGCCGACACTCCAGGCTTGAACTGGTGACTAGGGCAGACAAAAGAATTCCCATCCCGCAAAAATTGGAGAGATTTTTTCCTCCTGTCCTGGACAAGGACAAAAAGTTTTCACCAACCAAATGTTAAAAACAAAATTGGTCAATTTATTTTTCAGTCTATAACTAGCTTAGATTTCAAAACAGAAAGTCACTTTGAAGTGGAAAACTGGATTTGTGTTTAAATGCTGAAATCAAAAATGTTTCAACCATTTTGAAACTTAAAAAAAAAAAAAATTGAAAAATTCATCCAAGCCGATCCTTTCCCTTGAAAAGAGCTAAAAGCATGAGCTTGAGAGAAGGCTGTTTAGCTGAAGCGCCAATAGCCTCGTATCATTGCTGATCAGGCACGGATAGGAACCTGCAACATGCATCCCCCAGTGGTTATGCAACCGCGTCTACAATAGCAAGCCAGATGCTCTCATGATTTCAGGGTTGGACTGAGAAGCACAGCACCATGGACCCACATCTGCTTCTGGCAGCTCTGCTTCCACTGAGATCAGCATGGGAAATTGCAGCGAATCAATGGAATATAGCGTAGCATGAACGTTTTATTTAGCACGTGCATAGTCGTCAGCCAAGCGATGGCATCTTCAGTGGCGTGATGCAGTTCTTCTAGGCCCTCGCTGAGCCTGGTCAGCAGGCATTCATCGACAACGTGCATCATCGTCTGTGTGGTGCCGCAGCTGCACAAAGAGGTGTCACGAAGGCCCCAGCCACACTGGTTGGCTGCACGGAGACCTTGCCTGTCCGGAACCTGTTCAGCAGGGACCATTGGCGATGGAGCAGGTAAAAACCAGGCGGGCAAATTGTGGGGTCGATGACGAGGGACTGGTTGGGGATTATAACACATCCATTCCTCTTGCCAGAGGGTTTCTAACATCCCGGCATGGTGGAGGAGACCATAATGGTGATGGCAAACATGCAGCTGGTGGTTTAAAAAGGTCGTTGTGCAACGGCAGGCTTGGGTTGGAGCGTACCTTCTCCAGTAACTCGAAACCAGCATAAACATGAAACCAACAAACAAAGTTAGCAGACCTTTTCCTTCCTTTTAAGCAAAGAAAGCCTGGCAGTGACGCAAAAGGAACCCACCAATGAGTGAAGGCCATGCTTGGATGGCGGACCCAAGAAAAATCACTGTCTCATTCCAGGAAGACAATTACATCCGAATTTGCTCTGACCGCATTTCTTCCCTGGACCCAAATCAATTCATTGGAGAATCTGTAGAAATGATACTGCCTGAGGTAAGTTCAGGGCCAGCTCTACTGTTTTCGCCACCCCAAGCAGCGCACCGAATTGCTGCAGTGGACGGCAGGGGCAGTCCGTATGCCGTTAGGGCGGCACACACGCTTCCGGGTGGCGGCAATTCGGCGGCAGCTTCTGTCTTCAGCCGGAAGACAGAAGCTGTGCCACTGCGGACAGCTGAACATAGAAGCTGCCGTTGAATTGCCATCGCCGCAGAAATGGACGTGCCGCCCTAATGGTACACGAACTGCCCTCGCCGTCCGCGGCAGCAATTCGGCGCGTTGCCTGGGGGCAAAAACACAGGGACTGCCACCCCTTGCAGATTGCCGCCCCAAGCATCTGCTTCGAATGCTGGTGCCTGGAGCCAGCCCTGGGTAAGATACATGGGGGATGACAAATGCTTGGGAAGAGCTCTTCCCCCATAGAGACAGAAAAGATCATTGAACTAACTTACAATACTATGACTCTTACCCAGGGCTGGCTCTAGCCATTTCGCCACCCCAAGCACGGCGGCACGCCGCGGGGGGCGCTCTGCCGCTCGCTGGTCCCGTGGCTCCAGTGGACCTCCCGCTGGCGTCCCTGCGGAGGGTCCGCTGGTCCCGCGACTCCGGTGGACCTCTCGCAGGCGTGCCTGCGGATGCTCCACCAGAGCTGCGGGACCAGCTGATCCTCCGCAGGCACACCTGCGGGAGGTCCACCGGAGCCGCCTGCCGCCCTCCCGGCAACCGGCAGAGCGCCCCCCGTGGCATGCCGCCCCAAGCATGCGCTTGGCACGCTGGGGCCTGGAGCCGGCCCTGCTCTTACCACAAACCCCACCAATACAACACGATCTTGAAATACAGATCTATACACAGCTTTCTAGAGTTTGTTTTTTTTTCACCCCCCAAGATAAGCAGAGAGATAGGTACGTAGGCAGGCAGCCGAGCCGAATTAAAAATATATATAATTTTTCACAAAAAAGTGTTTGCAAAGAATCTTCTAACTTTTTTGTTGGAAAAATATCTCATCAGAAATTTTTCAAAGTAAGTCTTGCAGGTGGGTGAATAGATCCTCTACCATACTTAAGAGTCTTTTTCTTTTTGTTTTATAGAGAGCTGTTCTCTGGCATAATGGAAAGGCATATGTTATAGCAAGGTATCTATTATAAAGACAGTCTACTGGACAACAAGGAAGGGAGGAGTGGAAGAAGAAATGCTTGTTCTAGTCACTTGTCTGAGCCTTGCTGCAATTTTACTCGGACATGTCAGAAACACACTGTGGTACATGGTAGACTTATGAGCAATAGCTATTCACTGCCAACGGGTCAGCTGCTATCGTCACTGCTGGCTCTGGGCTTGAATCAGGGACCTCCAAAGCCATGCTAAAGCCCCAAGGCCACCTAGCTGCTGCTGTAAGAAACTTGCATCCTCTGGAGAGCAGGCACAGAGGACGATACATGCATATGCTGTTTTGGCCTGGAGTTCACATCTTGTTAGATCCCTAACGCTAGTCAACAGCTGCTTCAGGAAAACACTCAAAGAGAGGATCAAGAGATATGGGGGAAACTGCAAACGGAGAGGTCTGGTAGAGGAGGAGATGGTGGATCAAAGGTCTCATGGATTGTCAGCACATGCTTCCTCACTTGTTCCCAGCAGCGAGACATCATCACCTACAGCCACATTTTTACCCTGTCATTCTCATGGAGATCTAGACACCCTAATGTGCTTTCCGCATTGCTATGCTAGACATGCACACATTCGCCACAACATGGCCACCTGTCCAGGTTTTCCCGGGATTATCCCTTCTTTAAGGTAGCCGGGAAATCCGTTGGGGCACTCAATGCACAGTGCCAGCTGTCCAATTTTATGGGCTCCGGACTATCCCAGAGCCCCTGGGTTTTTGGACCTTGAAGGTGAGAAGCCTCATGGAATGTCCCCTTCAGACTAGACCCTAGAGGCAAGGCATCTACTTAGCAATTTGGGGTCTGGATTCAGAGCAGAACCAAACCCTTCCCACAGTTCTGGGGGGACTCAGTTTTCAGGCAGCTCCTCTGTCTAAACATTGTGCTATTTTGGGGGGGGGGGGTTAACACAGAAAAGTAGTTTTTTCCTGCAAACTGAACATTTGCATGGGGAAATGTCCCTTTTTAATGAATTTTTTCATGCTTTCTTGGAAAAATGTTGGTTTTCAGAAAGCAGAAATCAAAAATTCAGGGGTATTAAGTGAGAAATGCCCAGATAATCCCAGAAAGCAACCCACACTTCATGCTGCAGAAGGTGAATAAACCACCAACGTCACTGCCAAGCTGACCTGGGGAAGATTCTCTCCTGATCCCACATATGGCCGTCAGTTAGACCCTGAGCATGAACCAGCCAGCCACACGCCTGAGAGAGAGAATGCTTGGTGCCACCTCAGAGCACTGAGTCAGCCTACCATGTGTCCTGTCTCCAGCCGTGCCCAGTCCTAATGCTTCAGAGGAGGGAGGCTGAAAAACCCTAGGAACGCATGTGGCTTTGTGCGTAACAGCAGAAACTCTGGAGTCATAACCCTGCCTTTTCCACTGATTCACTATGTGGCCTTGGGCAAAGGGCTTAATTCCTCTGTGCCTCCGTTTTTCCTGAGGAAGTCTGTAAAATGGGGCTAATGAGTCAAAGGCTTTTAATTGCCAGATGCTCACAGTGTCCATGATTTGCTGCTACAATAAACCGTGTGAACCACTACAATAAAAAATGATATTGCAGCAACACTTACAAACCCAACACGTTTCCCATACTGATCTCTTGATACGCAACAAATTTCATGTAACGCTCAGCTCCGGTATTTCTCCCAGGGTTTTGGCTTGTCTTTGATCCCCCAAGCTAGCCTGGACCTGGAAAGGCCCTGTTAAAAATCTGCAGGCTGAAACCAACAGAAAACATCTGGATAAACTCAGGTTTTAAACATCAACAGGCATTTTGTCCTGCTGCTCTGATGTTCGCAATCAATGCTCTGCCACTGTTAGCCAGGGAGGATGTCCTGCCACAGCACATCTCCAGCATCATGAATGAGGACAGACTTATTTCTGCCTGTGCTGATATTTCAGTTCACAAGCCAGATTTGCAAGAGCACTCAGCCCCCAGGAATTCTCCATTGGGGGGCAGGGGGGAATTTCCTCAAGAGGAGAGGCTGGGTGCTAAATGCTTTTGAAAAATCTGGCTGCTACACTACTTAAGATCCTAAATGGAAACTGAGCTCTTTGGAAAAGCTGGAGCTAAAATGTGTAAAAATATGGTGGGTTGGTTAGAGGACCGGGGGAGAAGGGGGCGGCGACCAAAATATGGAAATGTTGGAAAAAACCTGAAGTTATTCCCCCCCCAACTAATCAATTGTTAAACTCCAGGATTTGGATCCAATTCTGATCTCACTTACACCTCTGCTAACCTGGAGTCACTCAACTGAAGCCGAAGGGGGTGATTCCTGATTTAAACTGGCATAAAGGAGATCAGAATCCAGCTCTCTACATCGAAACCCGAGGGCTGGATTCTGATCTCAGATTCAGTGATTCCACAGGCATCACGGGGTGAAAATGGGGCAAAGCCAGCGTGAGGCTGGAATCTAGCCTGACCGGCAGGCCTGACAGTAAACTGGTGTAAAGCAACATAGCACCAATAACTTTCAGGGTATGACTACACTACCCGCTGGATCGGCAGGCAGCGATCGATCCAGCGGGGATCGATTTATTGCGCGAGAGACACAGGTGGAATAGACGGGGCAGCGGCAGCAGTCGACTCACCGCGGTGAAGACCCCACAGTAAGTCGATCTAGGTACGTCGACTTCAGCTACGTTATTCACGTAGCTGAAGTCGACGTACTTAGATCGACTTACTGTCACGTAGCTGAAGTTGCGTAACTTAGATTGGGGGATGGGGGGGAATTCAGTGTAGACCACGGTCTGGTTTCACTTCCCACCGTAGAATCTAGAGTAGCTCCACCGTGTTCAATGAGTTAAGTAACTTCCTTTACCCCTGAACTCTGAATACCTTCATAATTATACTTTGCACTAACACACACTAGCATCTTACCTCGGCGTGCTTTATAGAAAGCAATTCTCACAGCCATCCTATGAGCAAGTAACTTACAATAGGTGGCGAAACCAAGGCAAGGGAGGTGAAGTGACTTGTCTAAAGTAATTACTGAGAGAACTAGGATGGGAACTAAGACCACAGCGATGCCGCTACGTCTTCAGTAATGAGATGCATAATATTTAAAAGCCTCTAGGCTTTAGCAACTGTGACGAACTTCCTCCTCTACCTTGGTGGGTCCTGCGCTTATTGGCAGACTTGCTCACCTCAGTGATCTTCCCCACAGTTTGGGTCAGCTCCTCCTGTGTCTGATCAGGAGTTGGGAGGTTTGGGGGGAACCCAGGCCTGCCCTCTACTCCGGGTTCCAGCCCAGGGCCCTGTGGATTGCAACTGTCTATAGTACCTCCTGTAACAGCTGCATGACAGCTACAACTCCCTCCCTCTCTCTCTCTCTCTCACACACACACTCAATCCAAGGCAGTCTCCTTTTCCTTCTTACACTTAGGCCTTCCTCAAACACTGCATGATCTCACCCCCTCCCCCCCAAAATTCACCCCTAGGATCTGCTGGGGAAGGGACCTTCCTCTTCAAAGGGGCTGCTCGGATTCAGGCAATTCATGTCAGGAAAGAGCTGTGATTGAGCCCAGCGGCAGGAAGAAACTGATCAGAACATCCAAGCTAGAAAGTGAATGGGAAATGTCCCATACCTGGACAGAAAAGTTGTCTTTGCCCTGGAGTGCTGGAACGAGGCAGCACCCCTGGCCTGAAGTGATGTCCAGTTTTGTTGAATGGCTTTCAGCACCCTACTACAGAAACTGTTCCAATGCCTCTGCCTTTATCAATTTCATATTTGGTCCCTGGAGATACAGGAGGCCCTCTGGAGGAAACAGAGTGACAGCTTGCACCTAAATCCACTAGGATCGTGCATTTACCCAGGCAATTTTAGACACCGGAAAGAAAGACGCCTCTCTTGCTTTCAGAGAGGGGAGGAAATATGACCACTTAACAAGCTTGTGCTGCTGCTTTATAACACAAACACGGTCTCCAGACTCAGCTGAATCTGCAGAAAGGTTTCCACCAGCAAACCCTGCTTCTCTTGCAACTAGATGTTTCCTTTTCCGCTTCATGGCCTTGGTTCTGCTTTCACACACATGCTAACAAACACCGCTGGCCTTGCAAACTCAGTCATTCCAACATCAGTGTGCTGCAAGGATTGCAGTGTGTCCAACATACAGTCAGGAGGCAGCCTCCAGGAACAAGGGGTTAACGTCAGTGCATCTTCTCCCTCCCCCTATACCGGGGCTTGCGGGATGGGCTGGAAGAATAGCTACCTGGAAGCAGAGAAGACAGACTGCCTCTGGAAAGGGAAGTTTCCACCGAGGGTGGGGGCAGTCATTAGGTTTCTCACCATGAGGCTCTTTGGTTCTTCTCCCCCCACCCTCCTTAAAATATTGTCCTCTAACTTTCAGGAATAAATCTGGTCTGATCTTGATTCCATGGATGTTAATCAGGAGCGACTCCCTCCAAGTCAACAGCTGTACAGGGGAGGAAGGCTGGGGTTCTGCTCCTGAATCAATCCATCACCTTACACCCTTTTCAAATGAGTTAAATAAGGAATCAACCCAAAACAAGCCTTTAGAATAGGTATGTGTCTCAAACCCTGCACACCTCTGAACTGCAAGGCGGGGGAAGGGGGTGAAAATATGAACCCTGATCTGGATCCAAATTGCAAATACCCCCCAAAACATAAACAGGCCCAACCAACTCCCTAAGCAGAACCCCAAAAACGTGATTGTTCAGAATCTTGCAATTTTGCATCTTGAGCTACATCTATGTTAAAACAAACTGCAGCTAGAATCTGATGGAGGGAATAGAATGGACTATACGCTTGACGCCCCCATGTAGCCAGGTGGCCCCATGAATCAGATGACATAGGAGCTGCCGACTTCTCCATCCACCGCAAGCACCAGGGCAGGATTGATTGTCCCCTGCAGCTCATCCTCCAATGCTCTGTCCAATCTAGTCTTAACATCCTATGCACTGGAGCCACGCTTGGGTGAGACTGCAAAGATGTAGGTAAGAGTAACCTCTAGAGGGCACAGACATTATTGCAGGGAGATGCTTCCCATGGAGCACAGTTCAGGCCACAATAGGGTGACCAGATGTCCCGATTTTACAGGGGCAGTCCCAATGCTGGGGGATTTTTCTTATATAGGTGCATATTACTCCACCACCCCCTGCCACGATTTTTCACACTTGCTATCTGATCATCCTAGTCCACAAAGAAGCTTTCTCCGATTTCGTTTTCATTCCAGGTTTTAGAACCCAGGAATTTTAAAGCCTCCCTTTGGACGCTATACCACACCATCCCGTCACATCCTGGGTAATATTATCCCAGAAGGCAACGACCCCTCTGAGATACGCTACATCAGCAGAAGTTTGAATCGCCTTTTTGCATGACGTCATGAGATGCCGGAAAGGCATGAATTGAAATCTACGTATACTCTAAAAGCAAAACCTTTGTATTGGCTTCAAAAGGCAAAAATCAGCTGTCCAGACAGCTTTTGTTCTTGTTGACTGTTTTCAACAAAGAGCCCCTTTTTGCACTGGGTTTGAGGACAGGAAGGAACCAAAAGGGTGTGTGTGTGAAAATGTGAAGAGACAAGCTTTGGGTGGGGCCTGCATAAGCTATAATTTTCCATTGGAAAAACTCCAAGGCAAGCCAAATCTTGCTTTTCAAGGGACGGCCAAACCACACCCCGTTACCTGAAAGCCAACAAACTGCATGGAGGAATGCACAGCCTGAAATGCATGAAAAAAAATAATCCAAATATAATACACAAGCCACATAAAAACCAACCCTCCCCCTCTTTGATTTTGGGAAAAAACAAATGGGTCAACTAGATGAACAATTCTTAGATAGTATCAGAGGGGTAGCCGTGTTAGTCTGGATCTGTAAAAGCAGCAAAGAATCCTGTGGCACCTTATAGACTAACAGACGTTTTGGAGCATGAGCTTTCGTGGGTGAATACATCTGCATGCATGCATCTGACGAAGTGGGTATTCACCCACGAAAGCTCATGCTCCAAAACGTCTGTTAGTCTATAAGTTGCCACAGGACTCTTTGCCAATTCTTAGATATTTCACCGGTGGAGAGGTGTCCAGTAGGTGAATCAAGGATTAGGGAAAAGAGAGATCGAGAGGGAGATGGATCTTTCAAAGAGCAAAGTACAAAGCTTTGATATGGAAACAGATGCTCAGTAAAAATTCAAAGAAGAGAAGAAAAGGACTTGCAAGGGTACGCTCTAATTACTGATGAGCGCCAAAGAAACTCCAGCCAGACTGGACCCTGATTTCTGATCTCTCTACCAGGGCCTGATCCAATGGCCATCAAAGTCAATGGTGAGGTTCCCATGGATCTCAGTAGCCTTTGGACCAGTGCCTGCAAGATTATTCAGTCTGCAGCAAGGAGAGAGAGGGGGGACGCTGGGCTAAATTCTCTCCCAGTGAAATCAACGAGGTGGCGCCGGTGGGACTCCTTAGAGGTTTACGGCCCAGCTTGACAAAGCCCTGGCTGGGATGATGTAGTTGGGATTGGTCCTGCTTTGAGCAGGGGGTTGGACTAGATGACCTTTTGAAGTCTCTTCCAAACCTGATATTCTATGAATCTGTGACTGAGAGGAGAATTTGGCCACTGTTAAACAGTGAATGGCTAAAATGTGGAGGGTGCACAGTTGGGGGGGGGGCAGCAAGCCAGCCTCCCATGAGTGCAAGGAAGGGGGACAGACGTTGCATGGGAGCCCGGCTAGATCCAGGATGAGAAACTGACCTATCGCACACTGTGGAGATTGGTTCAAGAGTTTTCTGTGCAGATCTTTAGCAGACAGCCACATGGCCTCCAATCTCATCCCCTTTGGGGCAAGTCTGCTGGAGGAGACAGAATGGGGGGAAAACATCTGGTAGGAATCTAGGGAGAGGATGGTGCTGCCCACAGGAGAGCACAGCTGGGTGCAAGAGCCTGTTGCTTCTGACAGGTGAATGGTAAGAACAGAAAAGGACCCAACCCTCTGGTCTGTCTGAGCCGGGTTAGCGCTAACCCAGTGCTGGAAATGGACCAGCTGCCCTAGACAACGCAGCCTAATGGTTAGCGCACAGGGCATGGGAATCAGGAAACCTATGTTCTACAGCAGGGGTAGGCAATCTATGGCACACATCCCGAAGGCAGCCCACGAGCTGATTTTCAGTGGCACTCACACTGCCCAGGTCCTGGCCACTGGTCCAGGGGGCTCTGCATTTTAATTTAATTTTAAATAAAGCTTCTTAAACATTTTAAAAACCTTATTTACTTTACATACAACAATAGTTTAGTTACATATTATAGACAGAGAAAAAGAGAACTTCTAAAAACGATAAAATGTATTACTGGCATGCGAACCCTTAAATTAGAGTGAATAAATGAAAACTCAGCACACCACTTCTGAAAGGTTGCCGACCCCTGGACTATCCCAAGGCTGAAGAAGGAATCCCCTGGTCCCAGGGGCTGCAGACAGCCCAGCTCCCAGGAAGTGACCTGGATTCCTTTTGCATTGTTTTGTTTACTGCCGGGCGTGTCTCCTCATGGGCTGAGTGGGAGGCAGAGTGCTGGATTCTCACCACACCCCGACGCCGCTCTCAGAACCGGGCAGGACGCTTGGCAGCTGGCCCCGCCGCTCCCTAGCATGGCTGCTGACTGCCATCAAAAGAAAGCAATGCGAGCCAGAGGGGTACAGGTTGAGGGGCGGGAGGGTGGTTTGGCTTTGGGGTATTTCCCCCCACCCCCTTCCACCCATCCACTCTTTGCTACACGAGTGGAATCCCTGTAAACATTCCAAGCAAAATCGCTAGCGTGCAGGGCTGGGAACAAGACTCGCCTGCAAGTGAGACCATCCATCGCAGTAGTGACACGGCCCTCATCCCTGCAGTGCCTGAGCACCTCACACCAGCTCTTCCATAGATCTCAACAGAGGTCGGGATCATTATCCCCATTTTACAGATGGGGAAACAGAGGCACGGGAGGGTGACCTGCCCGTGGTCACCCAGCAGGCCCATGGCAAAGCTGAGAATAGAGCCCAGCTCTCCCGACTCCCAGGCCAGTCGGCCTCAAAGCATCCCTGAGAGATAAAGCAGTACTAGCTCGCCCATCTTACAGATGGAAAAACTGAGGCATGGGGTAGATTAAGTGCCTTGGCCAAGGTTAACCACAGGATTGGAAGGCTGTGGCTGTAGACAGGAAGGGAACCCAGGTCTCCTGAGTCCCAGCCTAGTGCACAAAGTCTCTCAGAGGACGGCAGCCAGGCCAGGCCACTTTGCATATGAAAATCCCACCCTCCCACAAAAACATGTTTCATTTCTTTTGTAGGAAATCTTCCTCTCCCCACCCCAGTTACTTCCCCTTACACCTTGTGTGGGGGTGAAATTCACCCCGCCTCATGAACAGCACCCCCACAAGGCCTAGGCACCACCTCTCCCTTCAGATAGCGCCTCAGCCAAGCCCTCTGCACAGGGATGAATTCTAACCTCGGGGAAAAAGCGAAGCAGAGGCCGTCTCCCTCTTAGGCTGATCTCCAGCCAGGCAGCTCTGAAATCACTGGTAGAGGGGAGACTGAGCACGCACAGGGACCTGGAATCAGAGTCCTGTGACTGCCAATCCTCTGTTCTAGCCACTAGGCCCTACTCCCTCCCAGAGCCAGAAGAGGAACGCAGGAGTCCTGACTGCATACACTGTGCAAGACCAGGCAACCAGCTGACGAGCAAACCCCCTACAGCTCAATCTGTGGCAGGGGATGGCAAACCCCTTCGCCACCTGCCTGGGGACTCGGACAGCAGCCCATCAGGAACGTGGGGGGACATTGCTGGGGGAAGCCCCAGTGTGACAGCGCAAGGCCTAATGCACCGACAGGTCAGCCAGGACGCAGCATAGGCCCGGCGTGCGAAACACGTCGCCACCCGAGGAGCAACCTGGTGCCAGCCCATTGGGCTGCAGCAAAGGACTCAGCCACTCCCCTGGGGATTAGCACCCAGCGCGGTCCTTTGCTAGCACGCCCTGCCCCGGAGGGCGTTGTACGGAATCCCTCGATGACTCAGGAGACCTGGCTGCTGGCCACCGCTCTCCTCTCCTGGCCCGCCCAGCCAGGCCAGGACAAGCTGAGTCAGGAGCTTCTGGTTGCTTCTCTAAGATGCTGGGAGCCTCCCTCTGCTCTCCCCCCACCCTACACACTCCCTGTGCAGCCAGAACAAACCAGCTCCATTGGTACCATGGCAGTGGGGAGCGAATGCGCTTTGCAAAGCCGTGCAAAAAAAAGAAACAAACAAAAACGAAAAAAAACAGAGATGAGCCCAAAATGCTACTGGGAGACTCCCAGAGGGATGGATGATCCCGAGGGATTTGCTCTCAAGAGTCGCAGCTGAGTCAAAAGCTGCTTGGGAGAGAAATTCGCAGTTACCCGCAGTGCACAGCGCTGGCCAAAGGGGCCATTTGCTCTGGGCCCCCTGTTTGAGAGGGACCCTGCACCAGCTAGCATTGCATGGGGATCTGGAGGGGCGGACGGGCCAAACCTGAGCGATACAGCAGTCCCGGGGCCCAGGTCGCAATGCTTGGAGGGAGAGAGACTCAGCTCCCCACAAGAGCTGCCCCCGCAAATGAGCCCGTCACATAGGGTGACCAGATGTCCTGATTTTATAGGGACAGTCCTGATTTTTGGTCTTCTTCTTATATAGGCTCCTATTACCCCCCACCTCCATCCTGATTTTTCACATCTGCTGTCTGGTCACCCTACTGTCACATGTGGGGCAGACTCAGTGAACGAGGCCATGCGCCAGCAGTGATGGCTCCACAGGGATTGGCGGTGACACCTGGGATCTCGCCGGTGCAGGTGGTACATGTGCATCTGGGGTCTCTTGAGCATTGCAGGGCTGCCCCATCCCTGGGCCACAGCTGTTTCCAGTGGATCCAGAAGCCAGCAGCTCCTGTTGTTCTCTACGGGAAGTGGCCAGGGCCTGGGGCCGGGGGCGGAGATCTCCATTGTTCCCCACAGGAGCTGCTGGCTTGCGAGCGTTTTTTTGGATATCTGGCCACTTCACCAAGCTACCCAGGGCTCAACTCTGAAGTGCAACAAGTACTCTGGCCCCGATCCAGCAACACACTTCAGCATGCGCTTTGCGTCCAGCATGTCGGCCAGCCCCCTCAGTGCCCCAACACACGTTCTTAATGCTTTGCTGCTCCAAGAGGTAGCGTGGTCAGCGCTTTGCAAAATCAGCCCCTTGAATGGTAGCCGGGACCGGGGTATCTTAAGCAGCGACTCCAAGAACTCGGGTTTCAGCACACCGCCCTGGTGGTTCTGAGGGGGCTTTTCGTCTCTGGTGTTTTGTTTGGGTTTGTTTTGGTTTGAACCAGCTCCACATCCAGACAGAGGTTGCCATGTGCAGAAGCTGCCCAACCCTCAAGAGTGGAACGGACTAGAAATCAGAGTGAAACGGACTGGCTGGCTCGCCCTTTCCTAGCTGCCTGAAATGCCAAAAAGGGAACGGACAGAGCAAATCAAGCCCTTTGCTCAGTCCTGAACCAGACCTTCAGCCCGTGTAAACCGGCCTAGCCCTATAATCCAGTATTATGGCTACTGCCCTGACTGCTTCATTTAGCTGCCTAAGTGAGCTGATCTCTTTCAATATTACCAATCCCCAGCCTTCCCGAGCATGCATCAGGCCTCAAATCTTGAAATTTGCTTTAAAAAAAAAAAGTCAAGGGTTTTTTTAATGGTGTTCCTTATTCTTTGGTTTAGGAGCCTTCATGATGTACTTAGGTTGTGGTTTTAAGCCACAACCATGAGGGTGGAAACTTTTTTTTTAAAAAAGCAACGCTGACATTCTCATCTCACCTGACTCCAGGAGCTGGGGCTTTAAGGAAAGCTTCAAAGTGCACAAGACTCATGATGGAGTCAGAGTTGGCAACACTACAAATCAGGAGACCAATGGGAGGTTTAGCAGGAGCGAGAGGCGATTGAGGCCTTGTGTTTGGGAGAACTCTGGACAGGGCAGAGCAGGGACTGCCAGATAGGGTGACCAGATGTCCCGATTTTATAGGGACAGTCCCAATTGTTGAGTCTGTTTCTTATATCGGCTCCTATTACCCCCCCACCCCTTGTTCCGATTTTTAACATTTGCTGTCTGGTCGCCCTATTGCCTGTATGAACAAAGGGACCCCCCCTGCTGCAAAGGAGAGGGAGACTGGAATGGCCAGCTGCTCTGCAGACGACCAGGGCCCATGAGCAGACCCCTAACAATGATGGGTCTGCGCAGCAGAAGCCAACGCACTGTTACTGTGCAGGGAGAGCCAGATCAGAACTTGCTTCCCCGCTGCAGTTCCCGTAAGGTGGCTCCTGGCCTGGCTTTCCTCTTTTCTCTCTGCATCCCTGCTGCCCCTCACTCTGAAGTGGCGTTCGCCAGCCCTACGGGGCAGCGGCACATCAACCTGGTATCTCTTGCAAGGCCTCCGCGCTGTGCTCCCAGTGCCACGCCTCTGCCAACAAAACCCTGTTCTTGTTCCAAAACCCATAATCGCCCTCATGCAGCCAGTGCATTCCCAGCCCTCTGCCCGGGCCTGTCCGGGCGGGGCCACCCCACCCGCAACCCAGCTGCCTGGAGCCCCGCCAAGAACCACAAGCCCAGCGTTTAGAAAGCTCAGCAAAAAAAGCAGCTCCCAAGGCTTTTGCCAGCGCAACCAGGCTGGGGAGGGGGAAGGAGGAGACAGCTGTAGTGCTGTGGGCTCCAGATCCCCCACCCCCCCAGCAGGCCAGGGAGACTGGGAGAGAACTGGACCCTCCCCTGCCATTAACTGGCTTTTCAAATTGCACCTTTGGAAAAGGCGTTGAGCCAAAGGGTCGTCAGTGATCAGAATAAGGCCTCTGGTGAGATGGGCCAAAGCAGGTTCTTCCCCCACCCCCTTCTTTTTTCAGATAAAAGACACACACACACACACACACACACACACACACACGCACACGCACACGCACACGCACACGCACACGCACATCCTAGGGGGATCAGAAGACAAACCATCCCAGCTTTGGATTTTTGCAATGTGCAAATCCAGCCAATGTGTAGCTGCAAGCTCAAGTCAACCCCCCGCCCCCAAGCGCCAGCCCTTCGGCATATCAAATGCCCCCTTTCATCTGCAGAGCGCCAAGTGGTTTCCAAAGCCTCATTCGTGAAAGCACGCAAGCCCTCTGAACCCCAGGTAGATACAGCAGCACGGCCTAATGGCTCTGACCTGGGAGCCACAACTCCTGGGTTCCATTCCCAGCCCAGTCATTGAGCTGCTGTGTCACTACCCTGCTCTGTGCCTCAATTTGCCCCATGTGTAAAAGAGGGGACAGTGATACTGACCGATCGGCTGGCAGCATATGGAGAGTTATTCATGAAAAGTGCTAGGTGAGTGCCAAGAGCGTTTCACACCTGGAGAAACTGAGGCAAAGAGAGAGAGAGAGAGAGTAGTGACTTGTCCAGTGTCAGTGCTAGAACTGGAGAACCCAGGGGTCTGGCCTCCTAGATCCCCCTGTTCTAGCCACTAGACTCAATGAGGACACATGCAATGGGTAGGAGCAGCGTGTGCTTCTCTCTATACTCCCCAGCTCCAAGAGGGAACACGCCCAGCTCTCCAGGAGAGCCAGAACTTGGAGGGGTCTAACCACGCATGTCCTTGGGGAAAACAGCTGTTTAGCTTCTATCTCCCAGCATGAATTAGGAGGAAGACACACACACACACCCCTCTGCCTCCACCTCGCTGCAGGATTTAATGGGAGGGCACCAGGATATTTAATCCCTTTAATTAAAATAAATTACAAGCTTTGGCTCAACATGGGTGCTTAGGGCAGGTACAGAACATTCGGCTCTAGCTTACAGGAAGCTGCAGGATTTTCTCTGGTAGCCAGAAAACGGGGGCCTGGCCCCTGATGCAGAGAGAGGCTCCCCACCAATTTAGTCTCGCTGCTCCAATCCCCTTGCTGTCACCTTAAGATCAGGAGCAGTCAGTCCCCCATTTAAACAAAGTTGAGGCACAGATGAGAGAATCCCATCCATTTTAAGGGGGAGATTGCACCATCCAGCGACTCCAGCAGACGTTAGGGGTCCTGAGTGCTCCAGGACTGCAGACAAGCCACTTCCCCGCACAATGCCTCAGTTTCCCCATTGGCAAAAATGGCGGGGAGGGGCACAGTGATCCTGCCCAACCAGGCGTGGGGAGGATTAAGAAGTGAGCTCAAAAGCAGCTGCCAGTTTCCTGAGAACTTTTCAGAAGCCAGACTGTTAGGTCATGTCTAGCCCCCACCCCCACATCTTAAGTCAGTGGGGTACGAAAATCAGGCACCCTAAAAGTAGCACCCCTCAAAATGAGTGGCCAGGGAAAAGATATATTTTATTGCTACCTTTGCAGCATGACCGATCATCGAAAGCCCGGTGGGTGCTGGGAGTCCTGCCTGAGGACGGCCAGGCCAATCACCATGAGAACACCATGGAGGCTGGGGCGATCCCTTCTGCCTGCAGTTTAAGGCAGGCGCTGACTTGGCACCATGAATCTGTGGCGGGTGCAGCACCAGCCGGGAGAACGGAGTCAAGAACTGCAGGGTCCTGCATGGCTCCCCGGCCGAGCTCCTCTCCTTAGCTTTTCCGGTGAGGGCACCCTGACTCCAACATAACCCTGGGGTGGCATCAGCTAGCAAGGTGCTGCAGGGCCCTTGCCTGAGATGGGACAGACAGGCTGCTGGGGAAGGGGGGAACAGTGCTGCAGAGATGGGGGGAAGCTGAGAACAGGGCTCCAGTCTCCACCAATGCAAGGAACACAGATCCGCAGGCAGCAGGGGCAGATTGGGCCCAAAAGGCAGAAATCCTGCAGAGGACAGAGCCAACGGCTGGCAGGAACTCACGCCCGAGGCAGCCCACGGGCCAAATGAAGCGATGCTCCCCCCCATCCCCTGGATATCTGCAGCACCATGCAGGTAGCAGCAAGCAATGCCAGTGCAGGACAGGCAAGGGGACCCTGAAAGACCAGGCAGATTCAGGTCATCCCTGGGCAGAATCAGGGGGACAACGGGCAGGCAGTTTCCCAGCAGCTGGCTGAGCGTGAACCCCAGCGGATAGATCCTGGCAAGGCCCCAGGCAAGGACCACGTTCACAAACGGTGCAAAGCATCCTGGCTGCGTGCGGTCCTTCCTCAGGCTGTGAGCTCTTCCGAACTTGAAAGATTAGCCCTTGGGAGGGAGGCAACCAGGGGGAATTGAGCCACAAGAAGTGTGTATGTGGGGGGGAGGCGGGAATCCAGTGCACAGCTGATCCTGAAATCAGGGCCTCAGGAGGTGCTGTGCTGTGCTGCAGGGGGTGTCAATCAGCTGGAGAAATGGCCTGTGTACCTACCCCACAACTCACCCCTGCACACACACAGTTTCAGGGGGGTACACAGTTAGGGCTGGGCCTCTGGGTTCTATTCCTGGCTGTGCGCCTGACTCACTATGTGCCCTGCGTGAGTCACTTAACCTTCCAGCGCCTGGGAAACGAGGGACTTGTCCACATCTCACGCCCATGGCTGAAGGAGCAGTTTTGCCTGGGATGAGCTAACAAGGCTTTTTGTCAATGAGTCACAGGGGTCTTGTGTGCGACTTAACTACTTAGTGCTTGCTAAGGGCTTTGAGGTCCTTAGGGGAAAGACTTCGGTGAGTCATAGCATGAAAGACCTGCAGCCCTCCAGCCCAGAGAAAGCCGTCTTTTAGGGCAGATCCCTGCCTATTTGCTTTGGGATCAAGGCCCTATAATAACTTAAGATAGTGTCATTAGGACTTTTCCCTCTCCTGAATCATTCCATTCCAGTTTGACGCATCAGCTTCAGAATCCTATGCCAGATAGGGCCTGGACTAAGGTCTGGTCTACCATGAAAAAATTTGCCAGCCTATCTATGAAAGACACCACTAGCAAGCATAGCAGTGCCAGCAAAATCCCCCCAGTTACGCCAGCCAAAAGCTACATTGGCGAGAGGCAGCTGCCTCTCAGCGAGTTTGCTCTTCTCCCACCTTGGCCAGATGCAACGGAGTCAGTGTAACTAAGTGACTTGCCCAAGATCAGACAGGAAGCCTGTAGCAGAGCAGAGAAATAAACCCAGGTGTCCTGAGCACCATGTTAATGCCTGAGACCGTGGCCCATTCATGCTCTGCTGGAATGATGCACTGAAATGCAGTGACATTGTGCACAGATTTTTTTAAGATCGCACATCCTGGTTGAAGATCAGCTGAAGGAAGAGATGCTAACTTTGATTTTCAGAGTCACTGAACACCGCCAACGGCAGGGAAAGTTCATGAGAATAGATGGCACTTGATTCCTCTGGAAACTAGCAGTGCCCCATAAAATTATTATTATTAAGCTGCTTGTCATCCATCCATCAAGGCGCTGAGTATCACCATTTTACAGAGATCATGCCTACACTCACACAAAGTCAGGTGAGAGCTGGGGGCAGAAGGCCCCGATTCCTTCTCTCCTGGGTTCTGCCCCGTTCTAATCACAGCTCAGATCCAGGAGGAGAACCCAAAAGCCCCAGTTCGCACTTCCCTGCTCTTAACACCGAGACCGCACTTTGCTCCCAGAGACAGGAGTAAAACCCAGGAGTCCTGCTCACCAACAGATCTAGCAGCTGGCGCCTTCCCGCGTGAGTTAAATACCCACAGGAGTGTCACAGATTAACCTGCCAGCCACAAAGATCCCACTCCAGCCTGGAAAACACCTGCTTCGTTTCTGTTCCTTTGCTGCCCTCCAGGGGCTACTGCCAGTTCTGCAGCCGCTGCTCATCCCAGCCCCTGCACAGTGTATCACAGACCCCACATCCCCATCACTGAGCCATGGGAGGCAGAACCAAGAGCAATCAAAAGAATCCAAGTCAGAGATGTGGGCAAGGCCTAGTCGGTCCCCTCATCCATCCAAGCACCTTGGACAGGGCAGAATTGTTCCCTACATAATATTCCCCTGTGCTTTGGCAGGGGGCTCCCTGTCCAGGGGCCAATTCCCCAGTCTCACCCATTTCCAGGTCAGGGAGATCTTCCTGGTAATTAAGCAAAGCTTCCCCCACCCCTCTTTATTTCAATCCATTGCCCCTAGTTAATTTCACCCACAAGCCCCCTGGCTAATTTCATCCGCAAGCCCCTAGTTATTCACCCTATAGACCAGGGGTGGGCAAACTTTTTGGACCAAGGGCGAAACCTGGGTGACCTATCGACAGCACCTCAAGAGTCTGGAGAGGTACCACCAACAATGCCTCCACAAGATCCTTCACGTCAAGTGGCAAGATCGCCACACTAACACCAGCATCCTCGCTGAAGCCAATGTCACCAGCACTGAAGCAATGATCCTCATGCACCAACTTTGCTGGATTGGACACTGTGTGCAGATGCCGGATTCTCACCTCCCAAAACAAGTCCTCTGCTCTCAGCTCACCCATGGTCAGAGATCCCGCGGTGGTCAGAGGAAACGCTACAAAGACACACTGCAAGCATATCTTCAGAAAACTGATGTGGACATCACCAGCTGGGAGGAGCAAGCCAACAACCAACCCCAATGGCGCCATATCCTCCATTAGGCAGTGGCCCACTTCGAGGAGAAGTGCCTTACCCTCAAAGCTGAAAAAAGAGAGGAGAAAACTTTCTCCCAGCAGGCAGTGGCCTGCCACAAAATGTCTGTACCTACTGCGGATGGATTTGCGGTTCCAGGGTCAGACTCCTGAATCATCTCAGAACCCATATGTAAATCCATGGTAGAACTCATCCTCAAATTGAGGGACCGCCAAAACCAATCAATCGTGTGGTTTATGGTCCTTTTAGACAGTCTAGATTTAAAAGTTGCCAGCGAGGAAGAATCCACCCCAGCCCCCAGTAAGTTGTTCCAATAGTTAGTTCCCCCCTCTCACTGTTAAAAATGTACACCTGATTTCCTCTTCATAGGATGAGTCACGGACATGGTAGGAAGGAACCTCCCAGGATTTACGTGTCCAGGGTGAATACTTTCTCTGTGTGTTCCCCTCAGTTTGTGACTCTGACACACATTGCATCCCAGTTTTGAGTTTGTCAGACACATTAGGATGGCATAGGGTGACCAGACAAAAAGTGCGAAAAAATCGAGACAGGGGGTGGGGGGTAAATAGGAGCCTATATAAGAAAAAGGACCCAAAAATCGGGACAGTCCCTGTAAAATCGGGACATCTGGTCACTCTAGGATGGCGGATCCTGGTGTGCACCCTGTCTGGTGTGCTGTTGGCTGGAACAGCTCCCTAGCTGTACTTCTGTAACTTAAAGAAAGAAAGTTCTGAGGTTCTGTTGCTGAGCTCTCCCTCAGCCCCAGCCTGAAGGGCTTGCGGTCTGCTCTTTGGTCCCTACCCTCTGACCTCGGTGCTCCTAGCTGGAGTTAATGGTCCCACCAACATAGCCACTGCAACACACGAGTTTCCATACTCCACCAAGGTGAAGTCCCTTGGACTGGGGGAAATCCAGAGCTCTGAAGGTGGGCGTGTGGCCACCCTCCGCGTGGGTGGGTCTGTCAGGATTGAACCATGGACCAAAAAGTACAATTATCCAGCCAGTTCGAAGATTCGTGGGAGAAGCTCACGAGAAAGTGGGAGCTCCTCACCTGTATCCAGGCACAATTTGCCCACCTGTCCACAGCCTCCATTGGCAGGGCTGGGTGGAACTCAGCCCACCCTGGGTGCAGGAGACTGATACCAGAGGGCTCTGCAAGGAGATACAGAGGTGCAGCATCAGCCCTTGTCGTCGGAGGCCTCCCTATGGAAAGCGTTGCATTAATGCCGCAGATTTCCTGCTCTTCTCAGCTCTCTGGCTCCCTCTGGTGGCAATCCCATGTATGCCTCTGCAACCACATCTTTTGGGGGGTGGGATAGCTCAGTGGCCTGCTAAACCCAGGGTTGTGAGTTCAATCCTTGAGGGGGCCACTTAGGGATCTGGGGCCACAATAGATTCTGCTAGTGAAGGCAGGGAGCTGAACTCAATGACCTTTCAAGGTCCCTTCCAGTTCTAGGAGATTGGTATATCTCCTATTATTATTATCTGAGTTCACAGCTAGGGCCATACTAAATACATGGTCCATTTTGGTCAATTTCACAGTCATAGGGGATTTTTAAAATCAGAAATTTCATGATTTCAGCTATTTAAATCTGAAATTTCAAAGTGTTGTAGTTGTGGGGTCCTGACCCAAAAAGGAGTTGGGGGGGGTAACAAGGTTATTGTAGCAAAGGGGGCTATGGTATTGCCACCCTTACTTCTGCACTGCTCCCTGGGCCAGCAGCTACCACTCTCCGGTCTCTCAGCTCTGACGGCAGCTCAGAAGTAAGGGTGGCAATACCACAATCACCACCCCCCCAAATAATCCTGCAACCCCTCTGTAATTCCCTTTTGGGTCAGAACCCCCAATTTGAGAAATGCTGGTCTCCCCATGAAATCTGTATAGTGTAGGCTAAAAGTACACGCAAGACCAGATTTCACAGTCCATGAGATGTTTTTCCATAGCTGTGAATTTAGTAGGGCCCTATTCATGAAACTGGTTTTATTGCTATGGCAAAGGAAGCCGATACTTTTGGCTCCAGGCAGGGTTCAGTCCCTGCGGATGACCCAGCCAGGGGTGTCTTTGCAGCAGAATCCCTGCAGCAGGAGACCTTGCTCAAGAGGCTGACAATTAATCAGCACGGGACGTATTAAAAAAATATTGTATTGCCGCCTGTCGAAGTGTTTTGCCCACCAGAGGTCTCTCTTGCATTGAGGATGAACAGGGCAGCATTGTCGCTCTCCTAATGCATTTTTGTTCCTGAGCTTACTGTAGAAAACTGGCCTCTTTCACCAACAGAGGCTGACCCAATAAAAGACATTACCTCACCCACCTTGTAGGTGCTAACGTCTGCCCACAAGAGGGGCTGATTCCCCAAAGGTTTAGCTGGGTTACCCTATCACAAGCCTCTTATGCATCAGGAAATACAATTGCTTCAGCTGCCCCTTCTCAGCACAGCGTCCAAGACAGGTAAAGGGCTGGTTTGATTTCTCCTGGAGATGGCGTTTATATCCTCGTCCAGATTTAGGCTCCTGTTTGGGTTAGAGGCTGAATCAAGATTCAGGCCGGGGCTGCTGCTCCACCAAGGTTCTGTCCCCAAAATAGTGGATAACTTAGAATCATAGACTATTAGGGTTGGAAGAGACCTCAGGAGGTCATCTAGTCCAACCCCCTGCTCCAAGCAGGACCAATCCCCAGATTTTTACCCCAGTTCCCTTAATGGCCCCCTCAAGGATTGAACTTACAACCCTGGGTTTAGTAGGCCAATGCTCAAACCCCTGAGCTATCCCTCCCCCCTTGCCAGTCTTCCACCTCCTCACTGATTGAGACCTCCCCGGCTCAGCTGATTTGGAACCAAAACCAGCACCTGCCAGACTTTGTTCTGATTCAAAAGCAAGACTGTAGGATTTGTGAGCTGCTGACATTGGAAGGGGGTGGGGGCTAGATTCAAGCCTCGGACTTGGGCTGTCTTCGACATCAGCTTCACGTTCTTTTTCCAGCCTTAGATCTCCAAGTGCTTTACAAAGGAGTATCGCCATCCACACTTTACCATTGTGGAAATGGACCCACACAGAGGGAAAGTGCTTTACCCAAGTTCACCCAGCAATCCAGCAGCAGAGCCAGGAATGGAACCCAGGTGTCCTGAGGTCTAGGCAGTACCCTACCTAGCAGGCCACATTGCTGTAAAGTTTAAGGCCAGCAGGGACTCTATCATCTACTCTGACCTCCTGGATATCCCAGGACGCCGCCACCACCACTCAGTGCCCACACACTAAACCTGACACCCAAGATTAAACCCAAGTATTTCAGCTCTCCAGTGACTAGACTGCTGTGCCATAGGCAGAGAATAGGGGAGACTGAGTTGCACCAGTGCCCAGTGGCAAGGAAAGGATTGAGATACACCCCCATATCCCAGCAAGGGACCTGCACCCACATGCTGCAGAGGAAGGCAAAAAAAGAACCCCAAGGTCACTGCCAATCTGTGGGGGGAAATTCCTTCCTGGTCCCACACATGGCCATCCGCTGGGCCCTGTCCAGGTGAGCAAGAACCAGCCAGCCAAGCACTTGAAAAAGACTAGTCAGTGCCCCTCAGAGCCCTGGCCCATCCCAATCCCATCTCCCATCGTGGCCTTGCCTGATGATGCTCCAGAGGAAGGAGATAACCTCCCAGAATACATTGGGAGGCATTGCCTGGCTTTGCAGAGGCACTGAGATCCTACTATAACAGTTACAGGGGCCACATGGAGGGAGACCAAGGCTAAAAGAGAAGGAGGAAGAGGAGAAGAAATGTCTGTTGCCCTTCCAAGGACAAGCACGGCTCTGACCCAGCAGACACGGACTGGGGTTTCCATGTTCTAACAAATGAAACGCAATGGAAGAGGAATTGGGTGGATTCCGGCAGCATCTCCAGGAGGGGCATCCATAATTTACGGACCATCACGGTAATGTGGAAAAACGAAGGCACCATATTGCAAGCGAACCTGTCTCCCTCTGGCCTAAGGCAGGTTGTTTGCACTCACCCCACAGGCTGCCAATGTTCCAGGAGCTCCGTGGAACAACATCTGTGGCTGGATCCCACATGCTGATTCACACAGACACAGACTCTGGATCCCAGGCAGAGTCCCGCTGAAGATGATGGGGCTCTGTGTGGGCATCAGGATCTGCCCAGGTTTGGGGCCCTCATGAATAAACAAGGGGCGTTCACTCTAGTGTCAGTTGTGGAGTCGGATTACTCTGACATCTGCTGGGTAAGTTCTTTGGGCAGGGACTGTCTTTTGGTTCTGCTTGTTGGACAGTGTCTAGCACAATGGGGTCCTGGTCTGTGACAGGCACATAGGTGCTACCATAATGCACCTAATAATGTACAGCACCTAGCACAGTGACTGGACATCTCCCGCACAGGGCTCAAAACACAGGCCGCTCAAATGCAAAGAATAGAACTTTACCACTTGAGCAGAAGTAGTAAATCGGTTGGCTGCCAGCAGTAGTAGGCGCTTATCCTCTACCTAGACCCCCGATAATACAGCATTTCACACTTGCTCTTCATTTTTTTAATCCTTCTGCCACCATTTTAAAAGTTCCAGTCATCTAATCCAGGAGCAGGAGCCAGCCCATGTGATCTGGACAACCAATCAACACATGACCTGTGACCTGCCCAGAGGCTGAAGTTTGTTCCCGTTAGCTATTTGGCGACAGAAATCGGTGCCAGGCCCTCCGAGATGCTAACCAAGGAGCCTCAACCAGAAATGTTTCCCCTGCAGCCTGAGCCAGACCCCAGTGCCCGAGTCTGCTTTGGCTGCAGCGAGGCAGGAACTAGATGCTTGATCTAGAACTAGACCTCTCTAGGTTCTCATCCCTGTAGGATCTGAGCACCTTCCAGTCATGCACTAAGTGACATGACTAACATCCGGCACGCGTGCCTCACGCTCTCTCCCCAGGGGGAGAATTGTGCGTGGCGTGGTTCAGCCGGCTTTTGTTTTCAAAGGCTCCCAGGGCTGTGCGTTCCTAGCAGAGAGGGCAGGTCAGAGCAGGAAGGCTGTTGGATGCATTCCAGCCGCTCTCCAGGGAATAAAGGCATTTCTTATCCTCAAAGAGGAGCAGCAAGGAGAATCAAGCCAGTTTTCCCCTGGAAGCAATTCTCTCATGCCCCAGCAGGGGGCACTGTGCCACCTAGAAGAGAAACTTGCATGCAGTGCCCTTGACAGGAAATACTAATACGATCGCTGTTCCAGCAAAACCTGGATGGCTTGGAGCACCCAGGACCCAACCCTCAATTGGCCTTGCTCCTTGCAGTAGTCATTTACACCTGTTCCTAAGGATAGGGCATGAGCTGGGGCTTAGGAGATGCAGGGCCAATTCCCAGCTCAGCCACAGACTTCTCGTTTGACCTGGAACAAGGCACTTAGCCGCTCTGTGCCTCAGTTTCCCCACTTGCACAATGGGAGTAATAGCCCTGCTTCACAGAAAGGTTATGAGGCTAAACACTCAAGGATTGTGAGGTGCTCCCGTGCTATGGTAACGGGCCATATCAGTGCCTAAAGTGGACGTACAATATTGGTGTAGAACGCTACCAGATCCAAATGCTTCAGCACTGGAGATAATGCCCCATTAAGCCATAGTGGGGCAGTTAGTCCATACCAGAAAGAGTTCACCAGCAGAGCTCCTAGTGTAAACACAGCTGACAGCAGCAAGAGTGCTTATAGCAGATACCAGCTGCCACGGAGTCACTGGGCGATGCTCTGGAACTACTCCATACAAAGCCAGCCAGGACTCGGGGGGGGGAACCTCCTCTCTTGGAGCAGACTGTCTTCAGGGTAAGAAGCTTCCACCTTCCTGGGTCTGACCTCGGAGCATTCAGCATCCCCTTCTCACACCATGCACTTCCCACAGTGAGTCCACACAGGCGGGGCTCCTGGGGAAGCCAGAGGGCCCTGTCCCCCAACTCCGCAGTCAGACGTGACTCTCAACCAGCATAAAACAGGAGGTTTATTCGTCGACAGGAACACAGCATAGAACAGAGCTTGCTATTACAGACATCAGTGACTTTCAGCCAAGTCCATCTTGGGAATCCTGGGCCAGATGCCCTGGATGCCCCCTCTTCCAGTCCCCACACACACACAGACTGCCAGCCTCCAGCCACTCAACCTCCAACACCCCCCTAATGACCCTCCTCCTTCTCTTTGTCTCAAAGGCATCACCTGGTCACACACCCCCTCCTGGGTCTCAGGTTACACAGATGCAAACAGCTGGGCAGTCTCACCTGCCCTAAGGGCCTCAACAAAATCACACACCCAATTCCCACCACCTAAGCATTGGTGCAGGACGCTGGGAAACTAAGGTACACCCAGTATTAGTATAGGACGGTAAGACTGACATGCAACGTAACAAGATGAATAAAACCCCCACTTCATCACACCAACTCCCCAAACGAGCTAAACTATGCTGGCACTCTTATGCCAATACAACTGTGTCTACTCTAGAGCTTAACCACAATATAAAAAGAAAAATCACACCCCTCAGCAATATTACTGCACCAGCAAACGTGTCTAGGGTTGATCTCATCAACAACCAGGACACAAGTGGTCACACCTAGTGTTGGGAGCAGGAGTCAATCAGCAGGAATGAGAGACCAGAATCACAGACCGGATACCAGGGGTCAGAGCTGGTATCAGAGCCAAGTTACCTGGAGCAAGGCCAGGCCGGACCCAAACAGGTACAACCACAAACGGTACAACCACAAATGTTCTCAGCAGCTGCTACCTAAGAGTGGTCTGCTTATTCTTCCAGCCAATTAGGCTGTCTAGCCAATCAGGCAGCCAACTCCAGGCCAGCTGCGCTCTTTAGGTTGCCCGGAGATGGCACTACCAGGCCCTGGTTCCTGACAGACCTGGCTTGAAGGTACGTCTACAGTGCAAAGCTGGCTTTGAGCTGGCCCGGGCCACCACACTTTGCTGCAGCAGCTTTGCAATGTTCAAACTGTTTCCATTTCAACGGGGGTTTTTTACTTGAATTATTTGCACTTTTTTTTTTTAATTGAAACAGTTTTTTCCACCAACATTTTGGATTCTGCCCAACAGCGGAGCTGGGTGGATAGCGTGGGCTGTTCTTTGTGCCAGGGGCTGGGCTCAGAATGTTGAGCCATTTCTCGCGTTCGCTCACGCTCGCTCCCCCGTGCAAAGTGCAAAAAGTGAGAAGAGGCCAGCTAGGGGCACCATCTCCACCCACAACAGCTGGCACAGGCTCTGGAGCGAGACCCAGCATCCTTGCAGAGCAGACGGAGAGGGGATATTTCGAGGGAAGAGAGGGAATCTCTCACCCATTTGGACAATGGGGGCTGGAGTAAACATTTACTCAGCTTCTGCGCCCCAGTATATAAACTGCCAAGGCTGCCCAGAGATATGATCTGCTCTGCACTCCCCAGCTCCTGTCCCAGCTGGCAAGGGAGAGAAATTTAAACCTTCACAGCAAGTGGACACTTGTGTGCTCATTTCTCTTCTTCATTCCCTTCCTCATTCCTCCTCTTCCACCAGTTTCTTTGTTAGGTCTCTCCTTCCTTCCAGTTTCCCCAGATCCGGCTTACTCCCTTCCTGACCACATCCTGGACTTTTCTCTGCTCCTGTGATGTCTCGCTCATAAAAGCCCTTCCCCTGCCCTCAAATCCTCTCCCACGACCATCCCAGACCCTCGTCCCTGCCCAATTTGAGCCGGCTGGAATATGTCGGTCAAAATAGTTTGCTGTCAGAAAATGCTGTTTTGCCAAATCTGAATTTTTTTGCGAAATCATCTCCATTTCCATGAAATTTCTTTAGGAAAAAAATCAATGGGGGGGGGGGAGTTTTGATTCTTTTGTTGCGGGACAACTTCTTGGTTTGAAATTTTCTTTACTTTATATTTAAAAAATTAAGAATAAACAAAGGTCAACGTGGAAAGGGGTTGTTCCAATTATGGCCTGAAAAGGTCATTGTCTCGGAATTTCGTTCTGCAAAAAACTTTGAAGCTTTTTATCCCAATTCAGGATGATTTTTTTCCCCACAATCCCCAAATTTTTCGAGCCAGCAAATCCATCTTCTGACCAGTCCTATTCCCAATGCACCCCACTCACCCAGCTCTGCTCAGTAACATAAGTGGGTCATTGATCCCAAAACAATCACAGCCCAGCTCTCCTGCTCAATTCCTGACTTCAGCTCCGACTTCTGGTTCGAGCTCTGACCCTTGGTTGTCTTCTGACTACGGCTCTGACCTCAGAACTGTGCCTGGCCTCCATCTCCAGCTCTGACCCCTAGGCCTGACCACCACTGCTCCAACAACTAGGCCTGAGACCCACCCCCCACCCGGTTCTGACAGCTGGGTTTTTTAGCATAGGCAGTAGAGGAACAACCTCTGTGGATCAGGGATCTGTAACACATGCTCACTAGTGGATTTTGCTTGTCTTGTAACGAGAACAGAGACATTATCGAAGGTGAGAAGTTTACTGGGTGAACTAAGACCCTCTCAGGGCAGGGGAGAGAGAGGAAAAAGATAACAGAGCTGTGCTCTGCCTACTCTGAGAAGGAAAGAAGCATAGACTGATAGGGATCAAACTCTGATGTCAGGGGACACTGGCAAACCCTTCACCCCACTGTTGCTTACACTCCCCCCGTCACCCAACTCCTCTATTATCATGAACAGAATTTGCAAATGCTGCTAGATTCTGGGGGGGGCGGGTCCCAGTTTCCCCCAGAGACTTACTGGCTTAGCTGATCAATAAAGGCCCATCAGTTAAGGCCCTTGTCAAGGCTGAATCCCCACTCTGTCACAGCTTTTCCTTGACCTTGGCTTAGTAAAGGCTGCCCATCACCCAAATGCAAAAACAAAACCTTTGGACCCAGAAAGGGGCACTTGGGAATTCCTCCCTGTGGGGTACCCTCAAGCCCTCCCCCGGAAGAGCTGAGAAAGAAATCAGCTGTTACCACCAGCTAATCAAACAGCATGTGCACAAACCTCTCAGGACACCAAAGATCCAATCCTGTTCTTAAAAAAGGTAAAATTTTATTAAAAACAAAACCATCTTGGAACTTAGGCTTTTGCTAGATTTTAAAAGAGCAATTCCAAAAATCAAGCATCCAAAATAGCTTGCTTGGGGGGGATTCAGCTTAAAGGTTACAAGCAAACAAAAGATTCTGGGGTTAGCACAGAGAAGTCCACAAGCCAACAAGAAATAAAAGAAATAACCCTGATCGCATCTTTTTAGACATTCCCTATTTTCACTTACATATCTGAGACTCCAGGTAAGTAGGTTCCAGGTATGAATTGTTCATCTGTAATCAAACCCGGCTTAAAGCTGCTTACAGCATTACTGCCCGGTGTCCCTGCAGCCCAGAGAACAAAAGACAAATGGCAAATTTCTTTCCCAATTTTAAAAAGTTCTAACTTCCCATTGGTTCTTTTGGTCAGGTGCCCACTCCTTGTCTTTCACCCCTGGGTGTGTTAACCCTTTACAGGTAAAGCAAGCAGAGAACAGACCAAGAGGGATTTTACAGCTAACTGGCTGGCTGGGTGTCCATCGGAGCTCCCCCACCTTCATGTATCACAGCTCTACTGTAGCAGATGCTCATCTGAGAGGACACCTGAGGAAGCAGGACACCAATTTTCCATCCCCAGGTTTATTTTTCTCAGTCAACCTTTCCAGGGGGGAGGAACCGGGGGCAGCGCCAACACTTACGAGCTGCCAAATTTGCCAGGGAATCTTGTGCTTATCACACCTGGAAGAGAAGAAGGAGATGGATGCATTAGCTGATGAGCTTCCAGCCCCGCATCCCAAAAACAACCGATCAGGGCAGTGTTAAGGAGGGGAAGAATCAAGCATGTTCAGGGACAGCACCTGGAGGAGACAGACCCACCATCCCAGATCACAGGCCAGGACAGGGACCACACCAGGTCAGAGGGATGGGCCAGATGTGGTCTATATGCATTAACCACAGCTTACTGGTTGCATCAGCAGCCACTAGAAGGTGACAGTCTGCTCTCTGGGTGGTGTTCTGACCTATCTAGTGGCATGGAGCCTACTTAGAAAGAGAGATAAAATGAGTCTCCTCTATAACCTTAGCTAATGGCCAGGTGTCTCTTAGCTCATGCTCGTTATTGTCCCTGGTTCAATCCTGCCAGCAACCGCTGAGACTGGAGCGGGATGAAACACACTCTAGGAAATCTTTTCTTTTTATGATTTTTTTTTCAGACTTTCCCATGGAACATTTTGAGGCTTTTCAATTTAAAAACAAACAAAAAGACCAATCCAAACCACAAAAATGTTTGCTTTTTCTAAAGCCACATTTTGGTACAAACGTTCAGTTTTCTAAACAGACCAAACAAAATGTCTGGAAGACTGAAACCAAAAAAAAATAATAATAATAATTTTTTTTTACAAAACTCCAAAAACTTGACCCAAAATTTTCAGTTTCTGCAAACCAGAAAATTTCAGCCAGAATGGAAATTTTTTATGGAAAAGTTACACATTGGTCAAAAAGCCGTGTTTTGCCAGGAAAAAAAAATGAGTACATGAAATATCGGCCACCAGCAAGCTTCCCAGCTCTGTGAATATGGACAACGCCTCAGAGCCATTCTAGTGAAGCAGAGAACAAGGCGCACCCACCAGCCAGGCCAGGCCAGGCCTTTGTCTATATCCTGCTAGCTCAGCCAATGGGATAGCATTGGTGAAACTGAAGGCAGTAGATGGACTTTTTTGTCATTAACCTGATTGCCCTGGGAACGAGAGTTTAAGCAAACACGAGGCCAGAAAAGATCAGAATCTAGCCGATGGTCCCAGCACCGGACAATGGCACTGGAACACTTTTAATAGTTGGGGTGCTGAACGCCAACCCCCCTTGCCCCGGGCGTGGGGCCAGCAGCCAGGACCCCGGGTGCAGGGCTGGCATGGAGCCCCCGGCGCAGGGATGGCAACCAGGACTCCAGGCGTGGGGTGGCAGCTGGGACCCCAGGGGTGGAGTGGCAGCCGGGACCATAGGTGCCGATTCCGTGAGTGCTCTGGGGCTGGAGCACCCACAGGGGAAAATTAGCAGGTGTTCCACACCTACTGGCAGCCAAGCTCCTCCCCTACATGTTCTCTCCCCACCCTGCTCCCAAGCACACCACATCCCTGCTCCTCCCCCTCCTTCCCAGCGCTTCCCGCCCCCTCGCCACCTAACAACTGTTTGGCGTCACTTAGGACCAGGGCCACCCAGAGGATTAAGGGGGCCTGGGGTCTTCAGCAGCTGGGGTCCCTCACCACCAAATTGCCACTGAAGACCCGGCACTTCAACAGCCGGTCCCGGGGTGGAAGGACCCCCCACTGCTGAATTGCCGCCGAAGATCGGGAGCGGAGGAAGCTCTGGGGGCTCGGGCCCCACAAGAGTTTTCCGGGGCCCCCAGAGCGAGTGAAGGACCCCACTCCAGGGGCCCCGAAAAACTCTTGTGGTGGCCCCTGAGGGGCCCAGGGCCTGGGGCAAATTGCCCCACTTGCCCCCCCCCACCCCCGGGCAGACCTGCTTAGGACTTTCCAGGAGGGAAGGAGAGGAGCAGGGATGCAGCGCACTCAGGGGAGGAGGTGGAGAAGACACGGGGTGGGGGGGGACTTGGGGGAAGGGGGTGGAATGAGGGCAGGGCAGGGGCAGGGCCAGGGGTGGGCTGGGGTCGAGTACCCACCAGGCAAAGGGGAAGTCGGCGCCTATGGCTGGGACCCTGGATGGCAGCCAGGCTCCTGGACACGGGGCAGCAGCCAGGACCACAGGCACAGGGCCAGCAGCCAGGACCCCGTGCAAAACCTGGGGGTCCTGCAGCACCCCATGCTCCCATAGTTCCCACCCCTATGGCACTGGATGTGATTGTCAACAATGGGGTATGTTCTGCAGCTCACAGGATCAGGACCTTAATGAATCACAAAGGGAAAATTTCTCCTCTCCGACCCACATGACAGAAGCTGTCTCTCATATTCTGCTCTCCCTGCATGCGCCAAACTCCCACTGGCTAGTAAAGTCCAGCACCGCTATGCAGCTGGGATTTTGCCCCGGTCTACGGGCTGCCCTGCTGCCCAACTCCTCCCCGGTGTCTCAGTGAAATATATTTACTAGAATAGCCAGTTGTCGTGGTCAGAAAGCTCAGGTTTTGCATACTGGAATCCAACCTGCAAAGCGGAAGAGTGACAAAATTTAGTGCGGTGGGGTGCAGAGAAGGACACAGTTAGTGCTGTGTGTGCAAGCACTGTCACAGACTCAGAACAGTTCATCTGTGTGTCACGAGCCCCACACTGCTAGCAGCTAACAGAGATTCTCCTTTGGCTCAGTCAATAAGGGCCTGTATTGTGAAGCAGAAGGACAGGGGCTCTACCCAAGAAATTTTGAGCATGAATTAGCACGCTGCATAGCCATCAGAGTGAAGCCCTAGGTAGGTAGAAATATTTCTTACGGGATCGTTATCCTTATGTTACTAATGAGAGATTAAATAACCTGCCCTAAGCCCACATTGAGGCAGCAGCTAACCTGGGACTAGAACACAGGAGATCCCAGCTGCTTTACTCCATTTCATCCACTGCATGAGGCTGGCTTGTAAAGGATATAGATTGCTGGGAACCGAGTTAAAGCCCAGCCATTTGGCACCTCACTGACTCCATGACTCACTCCCCGGGAAGGCATTTCACCCCTGACTTATCACAGCCGCAGAGAGAGGCCGCCTGCCTGACATACCACCCTAAGGCAAGGTGTAAGGCAGTGCTCGGCTGGGAAGCAGCTGGCACGCTTCTGCATGAACGATGATCTCCATAGAATGCCGTCTACGGTGACCAGATGTCCCGATTTTAGGGTCTTTTTCTTATATAGGCTCCTATTACCCCCCAACCCCTGTCCTGATTTTTCACACCTGCTGTCTGGTCACCCTGCGTGTGACTAGTCACACACACAGGGCCGGCTCCAGGCACCAGCTCAGCAAGCATGTGCTTAGGGCGGCCAAGGGAAAGGGGCAGCACATCCGGCTCTTCGGCAGCGGGTCCCTCAGTCTCTCTCAGAGGGAAGGACCGACCGTCAAATTGCCACCGAAGAATGAAGCGGCAGCGATAGAGCTGCGGCCAAAGTGCCGCTGATCGCAGCTTCTTTTTTTTTCCCCACCGCTTTGGGCGGCAAAAACACTGGAGCCAGCCATGCACACACATCAGAACGTTGTTGTGCACCCACAGTTAAAGGACTAGCAGCCCTGGGTTAAGAGAGAATTACGGGTCAAGTACAGTTTATTGGGGGGAGTCACCCTGAAACAGAAGCAGAATATGTATAGGCCAACCAAGTGGCTCCTCCAAAGATACTCCACACACACACAATGTCCACTTTGTCCCACACAGCTAAACTAATTTCCAGTCTGCTTGTTTCTGCAACTTCAGCTAAATTTGAGGGCAGAGTTAAGGAGGAAGCTGTGAAAAGCAGAGGCATGTGGTGCCCCGTGATACTCTTGGAAATAGAGGTCATCGTGCTGCAGCCCAGAGGAGCTTAATTTGTACAGCTCAATCACAAACCCGTCTCCTCTGATGACGTGGCAACCTTGGTCAAAATGAACCTAGCACTGGACTGACCTGTTGGGGCCAGTGCATCAGGACTGGACTCATCTGGTCTCTCTGATTGGCCCTCCCACCAGGAGAAGGCATCCAATCACATTGTGTGCTGCCTGCCCCCCTTCCAAACCCACCTGAGCTTCTTTCCCAGAGAGAGGTTAGCAATCAAAGGAAGGGGTATTAAGGCTTATGTATCAGGGCTTAATCCAGTCTCTAGTATTAGAGATCAGGAGGAGATGAGAGGCGGGTGACATTTTTCATCCAACACTTATTTTTCACTGCAAAATGCAAATTCACATCAGCTGAAATATTTTGTGACTTTGGGATCCATTCACTGAATCGCTTCAGACAAAAACCATTAAAATAACAACAGAAAAAGCCAAAATGTTTTGTTTTGACATTTACAATGCGGGAACTGTGAATTTAAATCAGATCTCCTGAGTCCCAGTCCAGCACAGTAACCAAGATTGTAAGGGGCTGAGATACATCCCCTGCAGATCAGAAAGAGAGACAGATATTCTAAAGACAGAGAGGACCATTTTGATCAGCTAGTCTGCCCTCCTGTGTAACATGGCCCATAGAATTCCCCCCAAATACTTCCTGTTTGAACTAGAGCAGATGTTTTAGAAAAAACATCTGATCCTGATTTTAAATTGTCCAATGATGGAGAATCCACCACAAATCATTCCAATAGTTAATTACCCTCACTGTTAAAAATCTGCCCCTTATTTCCAGTCTGAATTTGTAGCCTTTGGATCTTGTTAGCTTTTGCCTGCTAGATTGAGGAGCCCATCATCAAATATTCGTTCCCCCATGTGATGATGATGGACGATCACTCGTTACAGAGTATGATCATCTTCCATGGGAGTTATGGGTCCTCGGGTGGCTAATATGCCAATCCTTGAGCCGCAAGTTCTATTATAATGAGGGCAGATGTTTTCAGGGTCAGCAGGAGGCTGTTAACCATGACTGGAAGCCAGTCTCTCCTTCTTCCTGCGCTTCTTGTCCTTTTCAGCTTGTCGGCGAGCAAATTCAAAATGCAGGGGACCATCAGGTAGGACTTCACTCCATTTTAAGCGATCCTGGGCAAGTGTCTTCCAAGTGTCAATGTCAATATTACACTTTTTTAGGTTGTCCTTCAGCAAGTCCTTATAATGCTTCCATTGTCCATCTAAGTTACGGTGCCCTTCTTTCAGCTGAGAGAACAGGACCTGCTTTGGGAGGCGATGGTCTGGCATCTGGACAACGTGACCAGTCCAGTGGAATTGCTGACGGATGATCATTGCTTCGATACTGGTGATGTCGCAGGGCAGAAGTATAAAATCTTTGGGTGCCCTGCTAAAGAGCCAGTTTCCCCGTAGGGTGGCTGGGTGTACGGCCAAGATTCTTAGCTGGGAGCCCAGCTGCAGTTTCTAACGAGGGCAGGCTCGGGGTGATCTGCTGAGCCTAGTGGAACCAGCTGGGTTGATGACTGGGAAGACTATAAACCCAGGGAAAAGCTCAGGGAGGGGAAGCCATACAGGAAGATAGGAGAGTTGAGGCTCTGTCTCTGCTGACTGACACAAGCCTCAAAGGTCAGAGGACCCAGTGAGGGGTCGGAGCTGGGACAGGTGTTGGGGGAAATTGCGACTGTACAGCCACTGTAAATAAAAGAACACGGGTGAATCACCTGCAAGAGGCATCTGAGACCCTTTCTTTGGCCAGCCCAAGCACAGGGCTCGGGGACAAGGAGAAGGAAACTTGTGCCACACTGTAACAAGTGATCTTTGCCTCTTGCAGAACACTAATATTGGTGTGCCTGTCTTCCCACTTGATCTTCAGAATCTTACGTAGGCAGCGTTGATGGTGCCTCTCAAGCACTTTCAAGTGGTGTCTACAGGTTGTCCAAGTTTCTGACCCTTACAACAGTGTTGGGAATTAACAGCTTGATAAACAAGAAGCTTGGCGTCTGTTCAAATGTCGTCTTCTTCAAAAACCCTGTGCCATAAACAAGAAAAAGCTACACCGGCACAGCTCAGGCGATGCTGAATTTCTGCATCAACATCTGCCTTGGATGAAAGATGACTTCCAAGGTAGAGAAAACGATCAACATTCCCCAGTGCCACTCCACTGATTTTGATAGACGGGGCACGTAATACTCATTTGGAGAGGCCTGATAGAGCACTTTAGCCTTCTTTATCTTAAGAATGAAACCAAGACATGCGTAAGCATCAGCAAACACATTCAAGATAGTTTGAAGATCTTTCTCCGAGTGGGCAAAGATTGCGTTGTTATCAGATACTGAAGTTCCACAATAGGTGTTGTGGAGATCTTACTCTCGGCTTTCAGCCTGCTAAGCCTGAACAGCTTCCCGTCCATTCTGTAAATGATTTCAACGCAAGCTGTAAACTTCCCAGCAATTAGGTACAGAATGATGGCAATAAAACCCGCAAACGTGGTTGGAGTGATGATACAGCCCTGTTTGACTCCTCTTTGTACTTTGAAAGGTTCGCTCTGGGAGCCGCTCAGAACAGTCACTTTCATGTTATCATGAAGCAATTGTAGGACGTTGATGTATTTATCAGGACACCCACTCTTAGAAAGTACAGTCCAGAGGGCAGGGCGATTCACTGAATCAAAGGCTTCAGTTAGATCAATAGAAGCCATGTACAGCGGTCGGTTTTGCTCTCAATACTTTTCTTGCAGCTGCCGTGCTGTGAAGATCGTATCCACAGTTCCACGACATGGTCGGAAACCACTGTGACTCCAGTAAGATTTCTTCTGACCGGGGCAGAAGGCAGGTTGCAAGGATCCGCACCAGAACTTTGCCTGCAATGGCTAGGAGGGAGATACCACGATAATTTCCACAATCCACTTTATCGCCTTTTCCCATGTAGGTACCTACAGACTGTAATCAAGTCGTCCCTGAAGAGATAGATGGGAATGCAGTCACCGTCCTAACCAATGCATGCACTTGTCATGTTCAGGACACAATTAACATCCTGCCCACACTACAGAATAGAATCACATTGTGACTGGGTCCCCGAGCCCGACTGTCGTTTGCGAGAAAGTCAGACACATGGCAAGAAGCCTAAAGCGAAGTCCCTTTCCCTGGTCACATGGCCTCAAGGAAGGGGTGGCACAAGCACCCTAAATGTGGGGGGAGTCACAGGTGCCCAAACTGTGGTCCTGCCCCTCCGCGCCGCATGGCCCCCGAGACTCTGTCCCCCACTGTCCCTTCTCCCTGAGTCCCTGCCCTTGCACTGCCTCTTCCCCCAAGAGCCCACCCCCCCCACTCACTCCTCTCCGCCCCCTCCCTCACCCATTGTTCACTCCTTATGGCCAGTAGAAAGTGGGAGGCCCATGCCCCCCCCCCCACTTTCTGACACTCCTGCCTCAAGGTCTCTCCAAAAGAATGGATGGAGAAAAGGACAAGGAAGTGCGGACCTTCAAGTGCTGAGTGATGGGTTTTCAAAAGAGCCCCAGTATCCAGCACGACAAGAAGTAATCAGGAGAGTTAGGTGAGAGATGAGGAGAAGCTTTCTAAGGGTAAGGATAGTTAAGCATTAGAACAGGTTGCCAAGGGAGGTAACAGGTTTAGACAAACTCCTGTTGGGGGGCTCTAGGGTAGACTTGGTCCTGTCTCAGCACGGGGCTAGATGAGATGACCTCATAAGGTCCTTTCCAGGCCTACATTTCTATGATTCTATGCACCCAGTGTGCTGAGCTCTTGGAAAATCTGTCCCTGTGGGCACTGAATAACTTCAGCAGAGCCCCACCCACCTCCCAGGCTGGATTTGGCCCCCTCCCTCCACATGCGAATCCCCATTAGAAAGTCGGCGCCTCTGGCTGAGAGAGATGATGGGGGTGAGAATCAGAGCTGTGCAAATGATACATTTTTCAGTTCACTAATAATGCTGAAAAATCAATCGTGGGGGGGAAATATTCTCCCAGTTATATTGAGATAGACTTGAGGTGACTATGAGCGAAAGACCGCCTACCCCACTGAGCCTGGAGACACTAACCATACTGCAATTTTGTCCATTGATATAATGGACCAAGTTCATCTGAAAAGTAACATCCCTGGGGAGATGAAAGGAGATGAAAGCTAAGGACAATGCTTGCACCCAGGCAGTATTCATGTATGAATGCTTTGACGGAGGCAGTATCCCGTTAGAGGTTTTGCCTTTAGACCAGGAGTGGGCAAACTTTTTGGCCTGAGGGCCACAGCGGGGTTCCGAAACTGTATGGAGGGCCAGGTTGGGAAGGCTGTGCCTCCCCAAACAGCCTGGCCCCCGCCCCCTATGCGCCTCCTGACTGCCCCCCCTCAGAACCCCTGACCCATCCAACCCTCCCCGCTCCTTGTCCCCTGACCACCCCACCCCTAACTGCCCCCCTGAAACCCCACCCCCTATTCAACCCCCCCTGCTCCCTGTCCCCTGACTGCCCTGATCCCTACCCACACCCATGCCTCCTGGGACTCCCACGCCTGTCCAATCCCTGTGTTCCCTGACCACCACTCCCAAAACCTCTGCCCCATCCAACTGCCTTCTTCTCCCTGTACCCTGATTGCCCCCGGGGACCCCTTGCCCCTTATCCAACCCCCTCCCCTGCTCCCCCCCCCCTTACCATGCCTCTCAGAGCACCAGGACTGGCAGCCACACTGCCCAGCCAGAGCTAGCCACTCCGCCGCGCTGCCCAGCAGGAGCTGAGGCTGTGGGGGTAGGGGGACAGCAGGGGAGAGGCCAGGGACTAGCCTTCCCAGCCGGGAGCTCAAGGACCGGGCAGGATGGTCCCTCAGGCCAGATGTGGCCCATGGGCCATATTGTGCCCACCTCTGCGTTAGGCCCTCCTTCTTCCATAGCTGATGGATACAGACCTGGACGTGCAAAGGACCCTAGCTGGAATCTTTCCCCAATTCTTTCAGCGTGATGAGAAAGTCCCCATGGGCTGCTTCGTAGTTTGGACTCACTTTCGCCTGAACTCTTCCAGAAGGTCCTGCATGATGCCCTGATCGGATTCCAGCCTAACCCTCTGTTGCCCCAGGTCCTCCAGCTCCTTCTTCAAGCCATTGATATGCACCTTGAACATGTTTTCCATGTTACTGGGCCCAGTTTTCTGGCCCTGCAGGATGCTCCACTTGGTCTTCAACACCTGGTTCTGCTGCTCCAGCGTGCGAACCTGGGGAGAGAAGGAGCTTGCATCCTCAGACTGGTGGGACTATGCACATGGGAGACCTTAGGCCAGACTTTTCGGCTGCGCTAAAGCCCCTTTGCTTCACGTCAGCAGTGGAAAAAACCATCATTCAAATGGGTATAAATATAACTGGTGATTTACAAGAGTCAGTGTGCTCCAGAACATTGAGCAACTGGCTTAGGACTGCGGACAGCTGGCATTTGGGTAAGCTTGGGCAAGTCCACTTCCCCTCTCTGTGTCTGTCTATTATTTAGATTGTAAGCTCGTTGGGGTGGGCATTATCTCTTGCTGTGTGTGTCTGTACTAGAACTGGGCAAATGATTTTTTTTTTTGGTTCATTATCAATGTCAGAGAGTCTGAAAAAAATTAGTTTGGGGTCAGAGGGAAATTTTTGGCTAATCGAAAAGTCAAAAAAAAATATTCATTTTGGATTGAACAAGAAGTCTCGTTTCTACAAAATTAAAATGTTTTTGACCATTTGTAAACATTTTTTTAAAAAAGTAAATAAAACTGAAGGACATTTTGCAACAAAATGTCATTTCAAATAGAAACATGACATCGTTTTGTACCAATTTTTTGAATTGTTTTGTTATGTTTTTAAACAAACCTTTCAGTGAAATCAACATGAATTAACAAAACGTTTTGGTGTCACTGAACTTGAATCTTTTTGCTAAAAAATTTCTCTCAGCTCTAGTGTGTACAGCACCTGACACGCTAGGGCCCTGATCTTGAAGGTTTTATTGTAATATAAATAAGAATAGCATTCAACCAACTCCAGCCGCAAGTACATTTTCCTTGTGCCACGAGCTTCCCATTTTCATTCAAGCTATGTCAACTATTCTTCACAGTCACCGTTTCAGTTTCATGATTTCTCAACGCCCAGATAGTGACACATGCCCTGACAGAACTGTTTGTGGTCCCTGAGCAGCTGTGTCCATGAGACGGGGAATCTGCACGCGGGCTGAGAAAAGGGCTTTCCAGCATTAAACAATAAGGGCCGACTTCATGGGTGCTCTGGGGCTGGAGCACTCCCTCCCCCCAGCACCTCCTGTCTGCCAGCAGCCCCACCAACTGACTTCTCCCCCTCCCTCC
This sequence comes from Gopherus flavomarginatus, assembly GCF_025201925.1. Lineage (NCBI taxonomy): Eukaryota > Metazoa > Chordata > Testudines > Testudinidae > Gopherus > Gopherus flavomarginatus. Next base: position 22,908,837 of record NC_066632.1, on the reverse strand, counting down.
CAGCACCTCCCGTGATCAGCTGTTCTTCAGCGTGCAAGAGGTGCTGGGGGGAAGGGGGAGGAGTGAGGGGGGGCACACGTGGGGGAGGGGGCGGAACGGGGTTGGAAGAGGCAGGGCAGGGTGAGAAAAGGCAGGGCGGGGTGGGGCCTTGGGGAAGGGGAGGAGTAGGGCCAGGGCCTGGGGCAGAGCAGGGGTCAAGCATCCCCCCCGGCACATTAGAAAGTCAGTACCTCTTCATTAAACTGTGCTGAAATGGACACTGCCTTTAAAAACAAATTAAGAGCAAAAATGACCCTCTTGATAGTCTCATTAACCAATCATGGGAGACTTTTGATCAGAACATCAGTCTGACTTCTGGCCTTAAAGTCTATGACTCTGACACTAGAGAACTGGGCCCATCTCCTTATTCTTTAGCCACAACAGATAATTTATCTCCACAACTCCCTGGGAGGAGAACCTGTTCCTACGAATACCTACGTACTAATCTTTCTCCGTTTCAGGAATTATTATTATTGCAATAGGACAAACCTCATTCCTTTCCACTGATGGCTACAGGACACATCTACTTGGAGAAAACACTTGGTCCTCGTGGAAAACTGAGCATTTTTCCAGGATAAGACTTAGGAACACAAGAATTCCCAGGCTGGATCAGACCCACAGCCAAGCAGTCCAGTAGCCCATCTCTAATAGTGGTCAGTACCAGATACTTCAAAGGAAGATGCAAGAAACCCCACAATGGGCAGGTAGGGGGATAATCTGCCCCTCAGGGATTTCTAAACCCTAAGAGAGAGAGAATTTAGAGAACTAATGGCCAATACGGGCTGTGGGAGCAATAAGAAAGAAGCATTAAAGAGGGTTGGTCTTTATTGTAGGATGCTCATTGATTACTCCAACCATGAACCAAAAGACATAGCGAGTAGTTCGGGGAAGCCTCTTTTGCTTCCCAGCTTGAGTCCTATGAAGTCTTGATCTTGCTTTAGAAGACCTAGGCCTGAATAGTGATTTTAGGTGCCCAACTTAAGACCCTTTAAAGGGGGTTGATTTTATCCAAAATTGCCGAGCGCCCACCTCTGGAACTCAAGTCTCTTTAAGGCATTTCAAATTGAGCACCCCAAAAGTGATTAGTCTAGTCGCTTTTGAAAATATAGACGGCAATTGTGACATTGGGTGGGTCTGCTTGAAAGCGTCCCGTTTAGTGTAACCTTTGGAGCATCAGATAAGGCTAGCTAGCTTCTGGCATTGGCTATGACAGCTCTTCAAGCTGATTATCTTTCATACCATATCGATTCCCTACAGGCCGCACAACGATTAAACCTTCTTTATTGCCTTTACTTATTCCACTGACAACAGCTACCAAGTAATTAGCAACTTGCCATCACTGCCCGTTGGGCTGTATACATTAGTTTTCCCCGGTCTCTCCTGTTCTTATGAGGTAAAAAATATAGGAAAGGAGGGCGACAGAGCTGTTCACAACACAGATCCATCTGTCAAAGAGAGGACGCTTGGCGTTAGACGAACCAAGGCTTACCTTGTCGATAAAGAGGGTAAATTTATTGTTGAGAGTCTTGATCTGCTCTTTCTCCTGAGCTTTCAGGCGCTGGATCTCTGGGTCGAGCCCAGTCTCGATGGGACTCATCAGACTCCAGTTGAAATTCACTGCTACAAGACTACCCTCGATGCCAGCCCCACCACTCATCCCCAGCCCCAAGGGGCTCCTGGCTTCTCTGAATTTGCTGCCACCTGTGCTGGAGATGGCATAAGTCATGGGGCTCATTCTGGGGTGGCCAGTGAAGGCATAGGACTGGCTGCTGAAATTGTGGGGGGAACTCCTGTACTTCTTACTGATGGAGATGACAGACATTTTGACGACGCCGGTGGAGAATGAGGAGGTGCTTGGTAGGCAGTCGCAGGCACTGGACGAAGGTCTGTAAAGGCTGAGGACTGCATGGGGTCAGTGCTGATTTATATCCAGAGTGGCCACGGGGCAGGGACACACCTGAGTGGCTGTGCAGCCGTGGAGGAGCGGCACTTCACTGCACCCAGTTCATCACCTGCTTTGTCAACATGGGCCCAACCTAGTTACCTTCTTCAGAGCCAGCAGAGAGAAAGCTGCACACCTTCAGCTTTTCAGCTACAGGGAGTCTTCCTTTTATCATGTCCATGCCAAACAGCTGTGTTTGGGTAGTCATTGCAAACTCTTCCATTACTAATTATTAGAGGTTGTGGAAACATTTTCATCATGACATATTTTCGATGAAGAACAGCCTTTCATTCAAATGAAAATTTTCATAACTGTCTAAATTTCCTGGGTTTTTTTTCCCAATGGAGAAACGAATTGGTAATATTTGTTATTTGTCCATCAGTAAAAATGTTCAGTTTTCAGTAAAAGTTTTCACTTTTCTGTCAGTTTGCCAGTTAAAATTTTGGGGTTTTCAGTCAAAAAGTATTTTTTAGTTTGTTGTTTAGTAAAAATGCTCATGGTTTGGTACAATTTCTCTTTTTTCTGTCTGCTTTTAATTAAGTAACACATTTTGGTTCTTTGTTTTTGAATAGCAATAGTTTTTAGCCTAAACTGAAAACAGCTTTGGGTTTTCAACAAAAAAGGGAATATTTTTGAGAGAATTTTCTTTAAAATATGAATATATTTTCTAAATTTCCCATGAAAAATAATTAGCATTTTTCAAACAACTCTATGATAATATACCTTGTATAGTCCACGATTAGATAGATAGATAGATAGATCACTGTCAAGGCTGATTCCCAACTCTGGCACTTCCAGGTCAGAAAGTGGGTGTCCACAAGGATTAAAAAAACCAAGTCCCAGAAACGTTGCCGTGAAAAGTCTCATTTTCATCAAGTTTTAACAGGAAGAAAAATCATTTTCCAACTGGCTACAGTCTTGGTTTGTTACTTAGCCTGGTCTACACAGCACTGTTAGGTCGACATGTGCCACGTTAGGTTGAATTTATAATGTGTGTGTCTACACTACCGAGCCCTGTCTGCCAACCTAAAGGCCTTCTAAAATCGAAGCCTGTACTCCACCTCGGCCAGCGGCGTGACGCTAGAGTCAACCTTCCCGGGTTGAATTAGGGGTAGTGTAGATACAATGCTGTGTAATCCAATGGGATTGGCCTCTGGGAGGAGTCCCAGAGTGCTCCAATGTGACTGCTCTGGACAGCACTTTCAGCTCCACTCAGGAATGAAAGTAACTTAAAGGACTTACCGGTATGATGAAGTCCTGGGCGGGGGCGGGGCCTCAACCAGAAGAGGCAGGGCATTTCAAGATTTAAAGGTCCTGGGGCTCCAGCTGTGTCCCGGGGCTCAGGGGCAAATTAAAGGGCCCGGGGCTTCAGCCGCTGTGGAGCTTCGGGCTCTTTAAATCCCCGCCCGAGCCCGGCTGCTGGAGCTCCGGCAGGGATTTAAAGGGCCTGGGGCTCCCCACAGTGGCTGGAGCCCTGGGCCCTTTAAATCACTGCCATGGAAGCCAGTCCAGTCCAGCACAGCGTGTTGGCTCTTGCACAGGAAAAAGCCCCAGCAACTTTTGGATTTCATTTCCTGTTTGATCAGGGTGGAGAACTTGCCAGCACAGCTGACCAGGCCTGCCTAGGGCCACAAACGCGCTCCAGGAAACACTGGATCTGATTGCTGTGTGGGGAGAAGAGTCTGTGCAGGCAGCGCTCCGAACCAGCAGAAGAAACGCTGACATCTATGCCAAAATCACACAGGCCACTGGGGACAAATGGAACACCAGGAACACACAGCAGTGCCGCGTGAACGTAAAGGAGCTCAGGCAAGCGTACCAGAAGACAAGGGAGGCGAACAGTCACTCTGGTTCTGAGCCACAGACATGCCGCTTCTATGAGCAGCTGTATGCGATTCTAGGCGAGGACCCCACCAGTATCCCAACACTCTCCGTGGCTACCTCCCAGGGGCCCAAGGCAACAATGAGGAGGATATTGTTGATGAGGAAGAGGAGGAGGAGAATCCGCAGCAGGCAAGCGGAGGGTCCATTTTTCCCGACCAGGACCTTTTCCTAATTCTGGAGCCAATCCCCTCCCAGGACCTATAGTTGCGGGACCATGATGCAGGGAAGGCACCTCCGGTGAATGCACATTTGTAATCACGACACGGGTTAAATGCAGTTGTGTTTACAATGGTGGCCAGTCCAGCTCCCCAAAGGGAGCTCCCCGGAAAAGTCTGTTTATGTGCCAAGAGTTTCCTCACCAGAAAATGTCCCTGGGTGTCCCCTGACACGTCCTATCCTTTCTTGTGTGCTTGCCATACCTGCCTGCAAACCCAAATCTGCTGCCCAGTGCTCTGCTGTGTGTTGTACCTTACCCGTAGGTGCTTCTCTTAAAAGACAGAAGGTGGCCGTGTACCTCAGGGAATGTATTTACTGCTGTGAAGTGTTTCATTCATTGCAAGGATTAACCTTCTGTTTTCAGCAGTGTATGTTATGTAAGGCTACCCTTGTGGTTTCTTTTTCCTTGCAGCGGCCTCATCTGTGGGTGCTCCCTCCACGCCAGCACGAAGGCCGTCCCAGCTTAGAAGGTGAAAAAAGCAGACAAGGGAAGACATGTTCTGCGATTTGATGCGTTCCTCTGAGACTGACAGGGCCCAGCTGAATGCATGGAGGCTCACACTCTTGGAGAGCATGAGTACCGACCACAAGGGCAGGAAAGCATGCAAGGGACAAGAGTGTAATACGCGAGCGATGTTGAGGCTTATGGGGGGGCAAACAGCCACATTGAGGTGTCTGTTGAAGTGCAGGAAAGGCAGTTAGACCTTAGAGTCCTGTTGCACCCAATGATGAACCAGCTGCTCCCCTCTCCAAGTTCCAGATCCTCCTCTCCCATATGTCCTAGAATGCGGGGGGAGAGCTCAACTCAACTCCAAGAGTTGGTTCATGGCGCAGAAGGCTCTCATTCCCCCAATTACTAGACCAGGGGTCGGTAACCTTTCAGAAGTGGTGGGCCGGGTCTTCATTTATTCCCTCTAAGGTTTCGCGTGCCAGTAATACATTTTAATGTTTTTAGAAGGTCTCTTCCTATAAGTCTATAATATGTAACTAAACGATTGTTGTATGTAAAGTAAATAAAAGTTTTTAAAATGTTTAAGAAGTTTCATTTAAAATTAAATTAAAATGCAGAGCCCCCCAGATCGGTGGCCAGGACCCAGGCAGTGTGAGTGTCACTGAAAATCAGCTCACGTGTCACCTTTGGCACGTGTCCCATAGGTTGCCTACCCCTGTGCTAGACAGTGCAATTGTTATAAGCTACGTGTCCTTGCCCCTCCCATCCTGTGTTATCAGGCCCTTAGATACAGGTTATCTTTGCTGTTCATCACTGTCTCTGTTCAGTGTTTATGAGCATAATAAAAATGCATGCATTGAGGACAAGAGGCTCTTTATTCACTGTGCCCATCGTGGTTGGTGGGGGGTTAGTTTACAGGGCAGTACATGCAAAAAAGAGGGGCAGCTTGGTAAGGAACAAACACCGAATGGTCACATCAGTGTTGGGTCATTCATGAAACTGGTTTTCAAAGCCTCTGGGAGACACAAGGCGCCTCGAGGTGCTCTTCTTATTACCCTGGTGTCTGGCTGCTCATAATTGGCAGCCAGGTGATCTGCCTCAACCCCCGCACCCTGCCAGAAACCTTTCCCTTGTTACTTTCACAGATATTATAGATCACACAGCAAGCAGCAACAACAATGGGAATATTGCTTTTGCTGAGGTCTAACCTAGTGAGTAAACGGCACCAGAGCCACTTTAAACATCCAAAGGCACATTCGACCACTGTTCTGCACTTGCTCAGCCTATGGTTGAACTGCTTACTGCTGTCCAGGCTGCCTGTGTACAGCTCCATGAGCTACAGGAGCGAGGAATAGGCTGGATCTCCAAGAATAACTATTGGTATTTCAAAGTCACCAACGGTAATTTTCCAGTCTGGGTAGAAAGTTCCTTCTTGCAGCTTTCTGAAGAGACCAGAGTTCCTAAAGATGCGCACGCATGTACCTTTCCCAACCATCCCACCTTGATGTCAGTGAAACGACTCTTGTGATCCACTAGTGCTTGAAATACCATTGAGAAGTACCCCTTGCAGCTTATGAACTCTTTGGCAAGGTGGTCTGGTGCCAAGATAAATGGAACGCACATCCCTATCGCCCCATCACAGTTCATAGAATATCAGGGTTGGAAGGGACCTCAGGAGGTCATCTAGTCCAACCTTCTGCTCAAAGCAGGACCAATCCCCAACTAAATCAGTTAGGGAATCCCATCATGGCAAAGCCATTCACTATGTCCTGCACATTTCCCAGAGTCACTACCCTTCTTAGCAGAAGTGAATTGATTGCCCTGGCTACTTGGATCACAGCAGCCCCCACAGATTTACCCACTCCAAAGTGATTCCCAACTGACCGGTAGCAATCTGGAGTTGCAAACTTCCAAAGGGCTGTCGCCAGTTACTTCTCAGAGCAGGTCTCATTTGGTATTTCTGCACTTCAGGGCTGGGGAAAGCAATTTGCAGTTCCATGAAAGTGGCCTTACGCATTTGAAAGTTATGCAGCCACTGCTCCTCATCCCATACCTGCATAACTATGTGATCCCACCAGTCTGTGCTCGTTTCCCAGGCCCAGAAGTGGTGTCCCACCATGTCAACAAGCCCAGCTGCCTCCACCAGCATGTACGAATTGCTCCATTCCATGGGTTCCAGCACGGCTATTTGCGTGGCATTACATTGTTGCACGCGGCAGCTCCTGGTTAGGCTCTGCAAATACCACAGGACAAGGCATGAGGTGTTTGCAACGCTCACAACAGTGTGCAGCTGAGCAGGGTCCATGCTTGCCATGCTATGGCATCTGCACAGGTAATCCAGGCTTAAACACAAAAATGATTGTTTGCCTTGGCTTTCAGGGACGGAGGGAGGAAGCGAGTGCATCATGAGAGGCTAACAACATGAACCCAAAACCACCAGTGAAAATGTTGTCCCATCACGCATTTGGAACCTCACCCAGAATTCCAATCTGCAGCAGGAACTGTGGGATAGCTGCCCATAGTGCATCGCTCCGTGAGGCAATGCTGCCATGGTACTGAAGACACACGCTGCCGATGGAATGTGCAGAAGAGCGCGGGGGAATTTGATAGCAGCCTTCAACTACCTGAAGGGGGGCTCCAAGGAGGATGGAGCTCGGCTGTTCTCAGTGGTGGCAGGTCACAGAACAAGGAGCAATGGTCTCAAGTTGCAGTGGGGGAGGTCTAGGTTGGATATTAGGAAACACTTTTTCACTAGGAGGGTGGTGAAGCACTGGAATGGGTTACCTAGGGAGGTGGTGGAATCTCCTTCCTTAGAGGTTTTTAAGGTCAGGCTTGACAAAGCCCTGGCTGGGATGATTTAGTTGGGAATTGGTCCTGCTTTGAGCAGGGGGTTGGACTAGATGACCTCCTGAGGTCCCTTCCAACCCTAATATTCCATAGTGGGGACATGCAGCATCGACTTGGTAAATGTAGATTTCACTAAATTCGACCTAATTTTGTAGTGTAGAGATACCCTTAGACTGAGCTTTTTGGCTCAAGGGACATCTAGCACAATGGGGAGAGCTGGAAACAGGTTTCCTCTTCCAACAGATTTTCAAGCGTTCAGAAAATTTCCTCCATCCTGAATCGGGACAAAAAGTCAAAATCTTGAAAATGTTCATGATCCGGTCATCTGAAAATGTTTAGTTCGGATCAATTGAAACATTTTGCTTTGATATTTTCAAAATATTTTGATTGTGACCTTAGAAAAAAGAAAATGAAAAGACTAAAATTTCAAATGGAAAAACCATTTCAAACCCAAAAAAATCAAAGGGTTTTGACATTTTTAAACATTTTTCAAAACTTTTTTCAATTTGTTGCTAAAAAACTGTCCATATTGATGCATTCACTTAAGCTTCAGTTTCAAAGAATCAGAAAAATGTTTAGTGCCTCCTTTGGTCTTACGGCAGTCAGGCAAAAGGAAGACATGGACTGATTCCGTATCACTGGGAGAACAAAACACAGGCAGGCATCTCTCAGCAAAAGTTAGCACAGGACACAAGACAGACACCACCACTATCAGTAACAGCTTTATTGAGAAAATGGAGAAGGTACAGCCCTCCGTGGGGAGGGGAATGAGAGAAGAAAAAGCCAACACAGCTTCGATCTCTATCAACTGAACATTGTACTGCAGAAGGAGGAAAGAGATAAATGTTACTTACAGTCACATCCACACCCTGCTCACAAGGCGGTGGAGGGGCTGGGAGAGAAAGGAAGAATCACACATTTCACAGAGTTGGCCTCAATGCTTTAGTTCCACCATCGAAGATTTGCTCACAGTTGTGCTGACAAAGCATTGAACCAGAGATGCCCAAGCTGGGGAGGAGCCTTGATTGCTGACCCACTGGGAACAGAACTGGAAACTTCCCCCACCCATCACCTCCCCCAGATAGCTGGGAGGGAGAAAACACCCTTCTTCCCTACCAGCCACCCAGAGATCTCATGTCATGGCAATGGAGAGCCACAGAGCAGTGGACTGACGGTTAAGGTCCTGGCATCATGTGGCCATATGACACTGGTCCCCAAATTTTTGGGCACACCCCCGCCCCCCTTACTTGGTTTGCACCCCCCTGGGAGCTGCATCCAGGAGCGAGGCTGCGGTTGGGGGCTGTGGCCAGGAGCTGGGCCACGGTCGGGGGCCAAGGCCAGAAATGCAGATGGGGGCAGGGCCGTAAGGGAGCTGGGGCAGAACGGGGCTGGGTGGTGCTTCCTCTCCACCCCCTGTGGGGGTTGGGGTAGGCTCAGGCCTTGCCATGCCACCCTCCGAATATTTCTCTGCACCCCCCTGGGGGGACACACCCCATAGTTTGGGACCCACTGCCATAAAAGAGATTGAGGACTTTTGTAACAATCAAGACCCCATTTTCCAACAACCTCAGAGCCTGAGGGTGTTGGGACCCAGACCAGTTCCCCTGGGCTCTAATCCTGGGGCAGAGAGGGACGTCATGACGCCATGTTGTTGGCATTCTGGCAGCACCACACCACGGGGCAAATTTATGACTCTCTGCATCTGTGAGAAGGCAGCTCAACAGCTGTGGGTGACACCAGTTGAAATGCTTGGTCCAGGCCTGAGCCAGGCCTCCAAGCTGAGACAGTGCTGGATGGAGCAGCAAGGGAAAGAGAAAGGACCAAGGGATGGAAACCTGGCCATCTGGACTCTAATAGGTGGATTCTCAGCACCTCCTCCCCATGCCTGAAGGAGGAGAGGGACAGGCAGGGGGAGCATCTGGGGCATCAGACGACTCATCGATTATCACAAGAGAATTTGCAAATGCTGCTGGGTTCGGGGTGGGGGATTCTGGGTTCCAACCCTTGCCCCAGTCTCCCCCAGAGTCCTAGTGGCCCAGCTGATCAGGAAAGGCTCATCTCTTAAAGGCACTTTTAAGCTGTGGAGGCTCATCTGGTGGCTGCTCAGTTGGACAGGACGTCTGAGGTCTCAGACACCAGTTTCCCATCCCTGGTCTCAATTTTCTTGATCACGACGGCCTTTGACCTGGCGAGAGGCGAGCCCTCCAGTATGGGGGAATTCAGGGAATAGCTGCCACTCGAGTACGAGCTGCTGTATCCTCCCCCGTAACCACCGTATGCACTGCCAAGCCCACCTGGAGGGGAGGAGAGAGAGAGTTGATCAGTAAGACCACGCAGGATGTGCAGGTGACTGCCCAACCAAGGGCAATGCTGACCGCATGGATGGCTCAACCCACATCCTGTGGGCCTGCGTGTCAGCCAAGGACTGAGCACCGCAGATCCTGGAAGGCTACAATGCTTGATCTCTGCTACAAAACCTGGTCCAGAGCTCTCCTACAGTTGAGTCAGCTGTGCAGCTCTGCACTTCAGAACCAAGCCGGGGAGGACATCACACCACATGCGAAAGGCTAGATCTTGGGCTAGGTGCTGCCAGGATGGAGTGGTTCTGAATGACTAACTGGATTCCCCCAAGGGCGGAGAGAGGACGTGGGCAGGATGGGTCAGCCTCTAGCCAACACCCCATTATAAAAGCAGAAGAGGATGTCAAGGACACAGGGGGGAGGGATAGCTCAGTGGTTTGAGCACTGGCCTGCTAAACCCACGGTGGTGAATTTAATCCTTGAGGGGGCCAGCTAGGGATCTAGGGCAAAAAAAAAAAAAAAAAATAGTTGGGGATTGGTCCTGCTTTGAGCAGGGGGTTGGACTAGATGACCTCCTGAGGTCCCTTCCAACCCTGATAGTCTATGATTACAAAGCATCTAACCCTGCAATGATTCCTTCCCTCATCTTCTAGGTCAGGAGCTCAACCTTGGAAAAAGAAGCCCCTGGTATTAGAAAACATCCCATTACTGGGGCTTAGGCATGTTCTGTCTGCCTCTTCCCCCTTGCATATCCCCATTGTTGCAGAGAAAGAATCACTCCCCAGCACATCTGGTTCAGTGCCAGTAAGACTGAGCAACCAGGGGGAAGGTGGACCAGGCCCAGTTCTGCAAGGTCTGGAGTGCCCTCAGCTCCCACTGAAATAAGTGAGAATTAGGGCCCACAGTGAGTTATAAGGAGCCAATTTCTTCTCCCCAAGCCACAGCCCTGGCTCTGTGGTTCTGCTCTTCCGACATGTGTCAAGCTTCTGCTGAGTAACAGCGTCCACCCTCATCACAGGGGGATTCTGCCCCAGCTCAGAGTGCTGCTCCGTTGCCCCACATTACCAGCCCCCATCCCCAAATGAAATGCATTTACCTGAATAGCCGGTCGTCTTGGTCTGAATGCTCATGTTTTGCATCCCAGACTCCAGCCTGCCAAGAAGAAGAGGGGGACATGAGTTATCAGTGACCGGACGGTGTCGAACAGGGATGGGGCACAAATTAGGGCTGCGTAGAATGTGTAAGCCACTGCCAACATGGCATCAGAACAGCTCATCTGTGTGTCATAGACCCAATACTGCCAACAGTAGAGATTCTCCTTTAGCGCTATTGATAAGGTTCTGTTACTTTTCAAGCAGAAAGATCCAGGTTCTATCCCAGCTGCCCCTGGGAACTTCTGAGCATCTGTGGCCTGCCAGAAATTTACAAGAGTGAAGCCCTGAATGGAGAGGGTTTGTTACTAATATCACTACCCCTGCTTTGCAGATTAGCCACTGACCCAGCCAGTGAGCCAATAAAGGCAGGACTAAAACCCAGGCGTTCCTGGCTCCTGGCCATCTAGACACGGGGGTCTCAAGCAGGGGGCTGCGCTGCAAACAGAGGTCAGGGGGTCATCACTAGGGTGACCAGATAGCAAGTGTGAAAAACCAGGAGCGAGGTGGAGGCGGTAATAGGAGCCTATATAAGAAAAAGCCCCTAATATCGGGACTGTCCCTATAAAATTAGGACATCTGGTCACCCTAATCGTGACCAGCCTGCCCTTGCCGTATTGTGATTGGGATGAGGGGAGGGTCAGAGCCATCCTTACCCATATGCGTTTCCTGATGCCCTACGCAGCTGCGTGCTGCTCCAGCCCCCACCCCTGCTCCGCCGCAGACCCACCTCTTCCCACCCCTGCTCCACCCCTTCCCCAAGCCCCCACCCCTGCTCCACCCCCACCTCGTCCCACACCTGCTCAGTGTCAGCCCCGCCCCCAGTCTTCAGGGGAATGAAGGGGTCAGGCCTGCACTCACACACCCCCCTGGCCTGCTCTGCTCCCCTGGCTCCCAGTCACACCACTGGCAAGTGCTGGGGGGTGATTCCCTCCTGCCCCCGAAGGCTGGGAGCCAAGGTTGAGGAGCGGGCTAGGGCCGGGGGGCAGCTTCCTCACAGAGTCCCCCCCTACCACCACCACCCCCGCACAGAGGCCTAGGGCTGCATAGGGCACCAAAACGGCTAGGGACGGCCCTGGGAAGGGGTATCCCAGTATGGGAAAGCGGGTGAGTGCACAGAAAGAGTTTGATCATCCCCACACTAGGCAACACTGCCTCTGCTGCATCTCAGAATTCACAGCCCCCTGGCTGCACTGTACTAACTCGCTGCTGGGAGCCAAGTTACATCCCAGCCACTCTGCGCCTGCACCCCCACCCAAGCTCCATCCCCCTCCCGTCCTCACACAGCAGCTGACACTGCCTTGCCTGACACACTGCAGCAGGGCTGATTCCGCATCCGCGTGCAGACACCATCATCGATGGGACGTCTGCACCAACGGATGCGCTAGACAGACGAACATGTGACGGCAATAGCCCAATTAACGGGCCCACACCCCACAAAACTAAGCTCCGTCGGCCTGTCAGTCAATTACGGATTATTCGCAGGAGTCACCCTGAAAAACCGAGGCCTGATGTGAGGCTGTAGTGATGGTGGATGTACAGTGCAAGTCCCTTAAAGGGCCAGCAACCCCTCATAGGCGCCATGCAGGCTCCAACAACTTGTTTAAACTGGGACCAGCAGTCCCATTTGCACCCAGCATGTTGTAAGCACCACTGAGGGTGCTCTTTGGAAAGCTGGTGCCAGCAGGATATCCTGATTAGGGTGACCAGACAGCAAATGTGAAAAATTGGGACGGTGTGGGGGGCAATGGGCGCCCACCAGGGCCGGCTCCAGGCACCAGCTTAGCAAGCAGGTGCTTGGGCGGCCAGTCCAGCTATTCGGCGGCAATTCAGGGAGGGTCCCTCACTCGCACTCGGAGCGAAGGACCTCCCGCTGAATTGCCGCAGATTGCGATCGTGGCTTTTGGGGGGGGGGGGGGGTCTGCTTGGGGCAGCAAAACCCCTGGAGCCGGCCCTGGCACCCACATAAGACAAAGCTCCGAATATCGGGACTGTCCCTATAAAATCACGACATCATCCGAATCCTGATGCACTCTGAAGTCAGCAAGACTCCGCACACAAGGGGTTAATCTACAGACCTTGCTCTAGGACAGACACAAACCACACTGGAGCCAAATTCCAGCCCCGCCTCCACCCCTCTCATTGGTCCTCCCTCTGGAGAGGGGGAGAAGCCATCCAATCATGACACACGATGCCGGCCTCCCACACCCACCTGTTCTCCTCTCCTTCCAACAGCTTCCTGTAGGTGGCGATCTCGATATCCAGGGCCAGCTTGACATTCATCAGCTCCTGGTACTCCCGCAGCTGGCGGGCCATGTCCTGCTTGGCTCTCTGCAGGGCTTCCTCCAGCTCAGCCAGCTTGGCCCTGGCATCTTTGACGGCCATCTCACCACGCTCCTCGGCCTCAGTAATGGCTGCTTCCAAGCTGGCACGCTATGGGGTGGAGGCAGGGGGAAGCATTAGATAGTTTCTCCCAGAACAGGGGCCTCTCCCAGGATCCTTATTGGAGGAGGAGGAGGATGAAGCTCCCAGGAGAAATCTGCTGCAGCGTTATAAAGCCAACACACTAAGGGCTGGTCTAAATTTTAGCACTGATGTTGCTGCCCCAATGCAAACTCCCAGTGTAAACACACTGCACCCAGGCCAAGCAGGGGCTTGCAACTGGGCAGTTTACCCCCCATTTCAAACCAGAGGGAAGCTATGTGGGTCCATGCCCTGCTTTGCACCCATGGCAGATAGTTTGCACCATCGGGTGGAAAATATAGATCAGCCCTGAAATCTTGCATCCTATTCAGATTTTCCTTTCTCCCATCATACAGGCTTCTCCAAAGGATACTGGGGAGCAGGGAAGTGAAAATCCCTCCGGAAGAAAGGGAAGCGGGCTCCTGTCTACACCAAGGCTGCAAGCATGTCACCATCACAACACACACTCCCCGATCCTATTTCTAAGCGCTGCTCCATTCTGCGGTGCAGGCCGACATGTGGGATTGGTGAGTGCTTAGCTGCCAAAGTCCCAAGAGCTGCGAAAGAAACTAGGGAGAGCAAGAAATTGACTCCACAGAGAGAGATTACAGAGACAAGAGTCAGTGAGATTAAAGAGAAAGAAAAGCCAGATCAGCAGCCGAGGTAAACAGGCAGAGACAGCTTGACTTCTGTGGTGCTATATTGATTACGGCCGCTGAAAAACTGGCCCAGAGACAGATATTAACCATGCCCTCAAACCACAGTTGTGCTGCTCACAGCTGGGGAGCACATGGAGAATTTCCTGTCTACACTAGAGAATGGGGCTCTGTTGCCCCACTGCCGCAGTTATAAACCAAGATCTACAAGGTGGATTGAGAGGGATCTGTAGACTAGCAAGCTAAGAATGGTAAGAGGGAATCCTTTCCCCAGGTCTCTGGGGCAGGCACTGTGCCCCCAAATAACTGAAGGAGGACCCAAGGGTCTGGTGCAATTCTGGAGAAGTCAGCAGTTGTTTCTCTCACCTGGCCTTTCAGGGCATCAATCTCCGACTGCAGTCGGTGGATCATCCTGTTGAGCTCGTTGATCTCAGTCTTGGTGTTACGGAGGTCGTCCCCGTGCTTGCCCGCCACAGCCTGGACCTCCTCGTACTGCATGGGAAGGAGAGAGACAAGGAATTGAGAACAGAGCGCGCAGTGTCATCAGCTGTCCCCCTTCCAGAAGTGCAGGATCCAGGCCAGGATTTAGGGAGATCCTGTGTGAGGAGAGATAGCAGCCCAGGCTGAGAGCTAGAGAGACTCCCAAGGTTAGTCCATGTCCAGCAGCCTCAATAAAGGAATCCTCTTATAATCATAACAGCTGAATCCTGACTCTTTACCACCAGGGAAACAGTATAAACCAGGGGTCCTGTCACAACTGTCCCTGCTTTGGAAGGCTCCACTTTTAACAGCTTTAATCAGCCTTGCAAATTTGCCAGAAAGATTCACCAGGCCTGGCTCAGAGATTGCAAATGAAGAGACTGGGGGCTTTTCATTTCCCCTTCAGTCAAATCTTCCTCTCCAGGAGGAGGTGGGATTTTGCAAGGCTGGATTAAATTCCATGTGCCAGGAAGGCAAGCCAGAAAGAAATCAGAATGAAAACCACGTAATATTGCTGCTTAGAAAGCCCCGTGCATAATGCTATGCAAATAGCAGTCAGCTCTGCAGCTAAGGATGTCATCCCAGCTTCCAGGGGCGGAGGAACCAGTGTGGAATCCCTCCGTGAAAAGTCTGAATGCACATTGCAAGACCCCCACAGGATTAGAGAAAGCTGCTCCGGGGTGGAACAGCACAGATCCTGCAGGTCGGGCGGATTGGGAGCTCGAGACAGGACTAGCAATGGGGTGCTTCCGGTCTGGACTGGAATGATGAGTGAGCTGCATGGGAGCCCAAGGCTGGACTGCCAGGGGAGTGCAGCAAGCACTGCTGGTGTGCAGGAAGCACTCGCCGTTCCTGCTTGCACGAACGCTCATCCTTAGGAGTGAGGCTTCTACCTAGGGCAATCAAAGGGAAGGAAAGTATGGTCCAATGAGTAGGGCACTGACTTGGGAGACCTGGCTCCAGTTCCTGGCTTGTCACTCAGCCCCTCTGTGCTTCAGTTTCCCATCTATGAAAGAGGGATGGCAGCCCTGCCTTGCCTCCCAGAGAACATAGAATATCAGGGTTGGAAGGGACCTCAGGAGGTCATCTAGTCCAACCCCCTGCTCAGAGCAGGACCAACCCCAACTAAATCAATTTTAAGATGTGGTGAGGATAACTTGGGAGGTTCTTATATTATCTTAGATAGACAAGAAAAATCCAGGCCTCGGATTTCATGTAAATGTGGATTGCATTCCAGCAACTGTCTATTTAAGTCCCATCTTCTTGCCAGGACAGGTTTCCATTCCAGTCTGGTTTCAAATGTTCCCAAGTTATGGAGCTTCCCCCAGGAGATGATTCTACAGCAGGGGCAGGCAAACTTTTTTGGCCTGAGGGCCGCATCAGGTTTCGGAAATTGTCTGGAGGGCCGGTTTGCCGAGGCACAGCCTCCTCTAACAGCCAGGTGTGGCCCAGCCTCTGCAGCCCCCCCCCCCCCCCGCTTCTCGCCCCCTGACAGCCCCCGCGGGACCCTTGCCCCATCCAACCCCCCCCGTTCCCTGATGGCCCCCTCCCCCCTCCGGGACCCTTGCCCCATCCAACCCCCCCTGTTCCCTGATGGCCCCCTCCCCCCCCGGGACCCTTGCCCCATCCAACCCCCCCGTTCCCTGATGGCCTCCCCCCGGGACCCTTGCCCCATCCACCACCTCCTGCCCCCGCACTCTATCCCCTGACCGTGCCCAGAACACCCACCCCTGGCTGCCCCCTGCCACCCCATCCAACCCCCCCCCTTTCTGACTGCCCCCCAGGACCCCTGCACACAGTCAACCCCCTGTTCCCCACCCTCTGACCACCCCAACCCCTATCCACATCCCCCGCCCCCTGACCACCACCCCAAACTCCCCTGCCCTCTATCCAACCCCCCCTGCCCCCTTATCGCGCTGCCTGGAGCACCGGTGGCTGGCAGTGCTACAGCCACGCCACAGCGCGGCACAGAGCACTGGGTCAGGCCGGGCTCTGCAGCCCCACAGTCCAGAGCATCGCGCCGGCAGCACAGCGAGCAAGCTGAGGCTGCAGGAGAGGGGGAACAGTGGGGGAAGGGCTGGGGGGCGAGCTTCCTGGGCCAGGAGCTCAGGGGCCAGGCAAGAGGGTCCCGGGGGCTGTAGTTTGCCCACCTCTGTTCTACAGCCTCAGATTTCAGCGTTAGGTTGTTTGTGCCCCTTTTGAGAGACGGGGGGGGCTGTGAAGCCAAGGCTGTAGCAGGCTCCATGCGGGGAAGTGCTGTGGCCTAGGGTATGCAGGAAGAACAGACAGGGGGTTCCTTGCGGCCTGAGACTTGGAATGTGTGACCCAGCTGTGGCAGATACAGCAATCCCCTGTAATAGCCTTGAAAAACTTTATCCAGTTGAGTGTAAGTCTCTTTGGAGACCATTGTGTTCAGTGCAAAGTTGATGTATTATTGGGGGATTGGCTGTAACTTCTTCTAGGGGGGAGACATGGGAAGTGTTTGAGTATAGGCAGGGGCCTGGGCAGCCTTGGAAAATCCCAGTTGGGAGGGAGAGAGAGACGCAGTTCTCCACCCCAGAGAGGAGACGGCTGAGGAGCCGGGAGCTTAAGAGCTGGTGTCCTTGCTGGACCACAGAAGGGAAGCACAGGTGCAGTTGCCCTGAACTGTGACTCCAGCCACTAGAGGGGGACAGCGAGTCCCGCTGCATTTGAGAATTACACATGCATATGCAATGCCTGCTATGGAAGGCTTCTGTATTGCAGGGGACGCTTCATATGCTCGGCTCACCAGCTGGAGGGAAGGAATGGGACAGCTGCCACCTAGCAGATGTTCCCATGGGCAGTGCCACACTCCTTGACCCATCCACGTCAGCTTGGAGACCAGGCTGGCTGCATCACCAGCAGCTCCGGGGGACAGACGGGTAACTCACCTTGGTCTTATACATGTTCTCAGCCTCCGCCCGGCTCCTGTTGGCCATCTCCTCGTACTGCGCTCTAACCTCCGCGATGATGCTGTCCAGGTCCAGCTTGCGGTTGTTATCGATGGTCAGGACCACAGAGGTGTCAGAGACCTGAGACTGCAGCTCACGCAGCTCCTGGGTGCAGTTGGGAGGAAGCATAAGGATCGTCTGTCACCACGGAGCATGGAGAACTCGGTGCACCCACCAGCGTTCCCGATGCCTTGCCATTGGCTCCTTTCCCAGACTAGGGTTGCCATATTTCAAGTTCCCAAACAGACGAGATCGTAAGGGTGGTAATACCAAAACGCGAACACTGGTTCAGATTTCGAAAATCTCCACCCGGATGGAGCTTGGAGGTAACCCTGTCCCAGACTGATCCAGCCACTGAATCCACTGGGGCTGATGTTGGCCGAGATCCCCATCCTTCCACTCACCAACCTCAAAGGGCCATGGGGAAGCAGCAGCAGATGCTGTAGGATTGATGGCATGGCTATCCGGGGAAGGGAGAAGGGGAGTGTCACCAGGCACTCTATGTGCAAACAGTCCCAGCCCTTTAAAAATCCCTTGTCTCCTGCAAGAAGACACTTGTCTTTGCAGGAACTCACTGTTACTCAATGGGATTCCCCCTGCAAGTCAAGAAGGAATTTAAAGGGCCAGGATTACAAGCCTGAGCCAAAGGGAGACATCACAGACCTCGTCATACAGCTGCCTCAGGAAGTTGATCTCGTCAGTCAGGCTTTCCAGCCGGGACTCCAGCTCCACCTTGTTCATGTAGGCCTCGTCCACATCCTGCAGGAAGAGAGCAGAGACCCCATTAGTGAGACCCCCAGCCCTCTCTGCCTGTGGCGCCCAGTCGAGCCCTGGAGCAGCCCGGACTCACCTTCTTAAGCAGGACAAATTCATTCTCCTTCTCAGTTCGGTGATTGATTTCATCCTCGTACCTGCGGGAGGGGGGAAACTGTCAGGTCTGCGGCAGGGCTGGAAGTCATTCTCTGATGGATGCTATGAAGGTGCAGCGACCATCGGAGGCGGGGGCATATAGACTAGGGTGACCAGACAGCCTGATAAAATCAGAACCGTCCCAATATTTAGGTGTTTGTCCCGACCAATCTTTGGTCAGGACGCAATTTGTCCCGATATTTTGCTCTGCTGGCAGCACTCAGTGTTTTTTTTTTCCTCCTCCACTGGCGGACACTCCCCCTCCCCCCATGTGTCCCGATATTTTCTTCCTCTCGTTTGGTCACCCTAATATAGACCCATCCAGGAGATGCTGAGAGGCAGGGAGACCCCTAGCCAGGCATCCACCAATGACCTGGAAGGCAAAAGGACAGGATGGGTTTGGGAAACTGTTCACTGTTGGGTGGGGCGGGATTGTGCATTGGGGTTTATATGTGAAATGATGGAGGAAAACCTCTAACGATACCCACCCCACCCCCCCAAGAGCAGCCGAGAATTCCTCCCTCCCCCCGCCCCCCTCGCAACCCCTGGGAGAAGGTCTCTGTGCAGGGAAGCAAGGACCACACAAGCCGGGCAGGTGTTGATAACCTGGCCAGATCCAACGAATGCCCTGAAGGAGGCAGCATGCTGATCATGGGGGTTGCCTTGGCGAGCCTCCTTGTGCTAGAACATTGGGGTGCGATCCCAGGCCTTGGTTGTGCCTGGAATTTCTACCCCCTTTGGAGGGAACAGGAAGGTGTGTCCCCCACACACGCACACACACCCTCGTTAGACTCACTTGTTTTTGAAGTCCTCCACCAACCCCTGCATGTTACCCAGCTCAGCCTCCAGCTTGAGCTTCTCCTGGCCCAGGCCATCCAGCTGCCTGCGCAGGTTGTTGATGTAGGCCTCGAACATGCTGTTCATGTTGCTGCGGGTGGTCTTCTGGCCCTGCAGCAGGCCCCACTTGGTCTCCAGCATCTTGTTCTGCTGCTCCAGGAAGCGGACCTGGTGTGGGGAGGGGGAGGAAAGCAGAGCCTTGCTGTTTACACCTGCAGAGCTCAGTGATTGTGGGCGTGGGAGGCAGGAATCTCTTGCCGGGAGAGTTACAACCTGTTGGGCACGGATGGCTTCTTCCCACTCATGCTCCTGAAATCACCTGCCATCCCTCCCACTAGGTCCTGATCCTTCTCTCACGTGTGAATCAGGAGTATCTCAAGCAAGTCAATGGAGTTCCCTGGTAGAATCAGGTGTAAGTGAGAAGACAGCCAGGCCTACAGTAACTGAACCAAGCCTGATTCTGCCCCCCACCTCTGCTCATAAATCCAAAGTAGCTTCACTTCAGGCAACAGAGTTCGCCTTGTATAAGTGACTCAGCGCCACAGAGACTTATTCTCCCTTTGGACATGTGCACGGTTTAATTCAGTGGGAGATGAGTCCAGATATCGGAAGGGGTGGTTCTCCCTATTGAGCCAGATTTTGCTCTCAGAGTAAATCCAGCGTCACTCCATTAGCTTCAGTGGAGTGACTCTGGATTACACCGGTATAACAGAGAGCGGAATCTGACCCTAAATACATTGTGTCTGATTTACACACACTAAGGCCCATTTTCCCTACTCGGGGGGCATAAAGCAGCCTCAGTGTAAATGAAACAAGCCAAAGGAAGTAAGCGGAGTCATTCTGGGTTGACGCTTATGTACCAGAGGGGAAGGATTTGGCCCTTGGTATTTATTTTCTTGAAAAGTGCAAGTAAAATGATCAAAAAGGCTTGGCCTTGTCTGCATCAGAGACATCTGCATCGAGACTGTTCCATCAATGCAAACCCCTAAGGGAGGCGCATCCAGCCCCGATGCATCACAGGGTTTACACCAATGCCACCTGATTTAGTCAGTTACCAGAGCCCACCCTGTCAGCACAAGCCTTGCTTTTATACAGGGCCCGAGGGTCAGAACGCCTCCTACCACATGCCACAGCACTGAACTCACAATCCCTACGTCACAGGTGTGAAGGAGCCTTAGTGTAAATGAGCAACAGGCCCAGCAAAGGGGAGTCACTCTGGATTGACAATGATGTAACTGCCCTTCACCGCATGGGGTTTCTCTTGAGCATGTAGGACAGCTGCCATCTCAATGGACCAAGGACCTCCAGAGCTAAAAGGGTAAGCAGCTATGGCTTGAGCTAAACAACCATGGCTGCTTAAGTGGGTCTGTCACAACACATACCCTTCAGGGCACCGGGGAGCCCTGTAACATACGCTCCTCAGTGGGTTACACAGGCGCTGCAGGATTTAGCCCACAGGCCTACAAATGCCTTTAGCATTTACTTGTAGACATCGAGCTGCTGAAGTCAAGGGGAGCTTTGCCAGTGGGAGACCTGATTTAGCACATGGGGTTAGACTCAGCCCCCGCTGACTACCATGAGCACTGCTGGAGCACCTGCGAAAAGCTGTCCCATTTAGCATGTGGCCAGGCTAAGGGCATGACGCAGCCCTCTGGCCGCACCGGTGGAAACCAGGAGCAACACCACTGAAGCTGATGGCACAACGATGGCATCGAATTAGAAAGAGGGAGAAGAATCGGACACGGCGGAGTTACTCTGGATTGCCACCAGCGTCACAGATTACCAGGTGGCCCACTGTAACAGGGTGACCAGATGTCTCAATTTTATAGTGGAGACACATGCATCCGACACGAAAGCTCACGCTCCAATACGTCTGTTAGTCTATAAGGTGCCACAGAACTCTTTGCTGCTTTTACAGATCCAGACTAACAAGGCTACCCCTCTGATACTTGACACAATTTTAAAGGGACAGTCCTGATATTTGAGGCTGTGTCTTATATAGGCACCTATTACCCCCCCTACATCCTGTCCTGATTTTGCACACTTGCTATCTGGTCACCCTACCCAGAGGAAGGGATGCACCTGGCCTGGAGTTCTCTGCAATGATCTGGGCTAGGGGGCACAAGAGGATTTGAGCCAAAGGAGTGGCCAGGACCCTTGGACTCCTGAAGGGCAGGGGCAGGGCGAGGCAGCTGTTCCTGCCAAATGGCCCAGCCTTAGATAAGGAGAGGTAAACACAGGCCTTTGCTAACAGGCAATAAAACCTGTTTGTTTAAATCCAAACCAGGCACAGTTGCCCCGGACCAGTGATGGGCGTGGTGGGAGAGGCTTTCAGGTTAGATTGTTACATTGCCTGTAGTTAAGCATTTCCTCCAGCTGGCAGCCAGTGTGTGTGTGTTTATTAAGAAAAAAAAGAGAGAATCCGGGGGCACTTTAAAGACTAACAGATTTATTTGGGCATAAGCTTTTGTGGATAAAAAGCAAAAGCTTATGCCCAAAAAGATCTGTTAGCCTTTAAGGTGCCACCGGACTCCTCGTTTTTGTGGCTACAGACTAAGATGGCTCCCCCCTGATATTTTTTAAAAACCAGCTTTCCAAGCCCAATGCTGGAAAATGGCAAAAAGAATCAAGCTGCCCTTTTGCCAGGGGACCAGCCTCTGAAGCAAAAGCCCCAGAGAGGCCGGAACAGGAGCAGATGCAGGTTGCCTGTGGGGCGGGGGGGGGGTGTGTGGGGGGTCAACGCCTGTCCCCTGTAAGTGGGGACCACTGTGTTGCCATATACCAGGGCCTTGGAAGTACTGAAGGAGATTAGAAATCTTGCTGAAGCCCCTCTCGGCCTTACCACATGCAGGGGGATACATCTTTTTCCAGGCTGAGATCACAGGCGCATGAGGATGGGAAAAAGCCACTGGGTTCCTTCTGGCTCATCCCAGCTGCACTAGCTCAGGACTTTTCCCGGCTGTACGTATGTTAGCCCCCAAGATTTTAGATGCCTCCATTTTCAGGCCTGATTTTCAGAGGTGCTGACCCCCTGCTGCAGCTCCCGCTGGTTTCAGCAGAAACTGCCCATGCCTGGCACCCTCAGGCACCAAGCTGGGCACCTGGAATCAGCCCCCACTTTCAGACCGCAGCACCCACTGAGAGCAATGGAGAATCCCCCCCAGCCACGCCCTTTAGCAGGAGTGCTTTGCAAGGTGGCACATTAGCGCTAAAGTTGCTCTCCAATGCCAACGCTTTGACAGCCGCTCGGGGGCCTGGATTGGCAGATGTCTCAATGGGGAACCTTTGCATCTCTCGCTCCATTCCACTCCCCCACCTCCGGGAACGGGGCTTTTCCAACCCACCAGGCGGTGCAGTGACGGGAAATCTTTGTAGAAAAGCAGAGGAAATTTTTCTCCATGTTCTCATGCACCTGTAGGAGGAGCCTTTGCCTCAGAGGGATCTGATCTGGCTACAAAACTGTTCCGATTCCCCTGTGATTGCGGGGAAACTAGCTAGCAGGTCACTGCTCCCCTCCTATGCTACAGGACAGAGAAATGTTACCCAGAGATGTTTACTGTACGCACCCCCCTACACCACTCGAGTCACTGTGGGTGGCATGGGGCGTAACTAAAAATACAATCCGGACTATCTCCTTCCAGCCTACAAGTGTTACAGCAACAGGGCAAGTCTGGTTGACTGCTGCCCATCCCCAGGGAACACACCCACTTCTCTGCCTGCCAACCCGGCTCTGCCGATACCAGCTTCACCCGGATGGTGCCAGGACTCACCTTGTCGATGAAGGAGGCGAATTTGTTGTTGAGGGTCTTGATCTGCTCCTTCTCCTGCGTCCGCACGTGCTGGAGGTTGGGGTCGATCTCCAGGTTTAGGGGCGCCAGCAGGCTCTGGTTGACGCTGACGGCGGTGATGCCACCCCCGGCGCCGAGTCCGTAGCCCATCGACGGTCCCCGCAGGCTGCCTCCTCCATACCGGCTCCCACCGTAGCTGGAGTAGGACGAGCTGACCCTGGTGCTGCCCACGGGGGCAGACGTGTAGGAGCGGCTGCTGAAGGTGCGAGGGGCAGCAGAGGTGTTGCTCCTGTAGGTCTTTTGGGTTATTCTGACAGATGACATTTTGGGGAGGCGAGTGGAGGAGGACGGGAAACACTGGTTTGGGGAGGCTAGTGGAGGAGGACAAGAACCACTGGTTGAACAAGAACTGAAGGACGAGCTCTGAAGACAGCGCTGAGTGGGGTGTGTGCTGAGTTATATACTGGGCCGTCAGGGGGCGGGGCTCCAATACCTGGAGCACTGATTGGCTGCAGCCGCTGGAGGGGCGGGGCTACCACAGAGCCAGCCCAACACCTGCTCCCTCCACCCTGCCGCACCTTGTTAACTCTTTCAAAGCCAGAGAGGGGCAATCAAATGCACCGGCCCAGCTCCGAGAGGCGTTGAGACCGGCCCTTTGCGTCCCCTCACTGTTGTGTTTGGAAAAGCACCTGGCAAAAATACCAGAGGGGGGCAGCAGCCTCATGAACTGGCCCCGGATCCACCCAGAGAGAGCAGGAGATGCAACTATCCAGCCAGCTTCTGGTCTCAGTGATACTGGGGTGAACCCAGAGCTGGCACTAGGCATAAGCAGAGTTAGGGCCCCAGGCAGCTCCATGGGGCCCCCTATTCGTTTTTTATTATGTGTTGGGGGAAAACGATTTCTGCTTAGGGCCCCCAATGGGCTAGCACCGCCATTGTGTGGCTTGGCTGGAGTTATTCGGGGTTTATGCCACCAGAACCTTGTGCATCATTTGAGAAGCCACCAAAGACACATGAGCTGAGGCTTGTTTCATCAGCAGGTGCCCAGAAAACAAAAGGAAAAGAAAAAAGCAGAGGAGAGAGAGACAATAAGGTGTTTTGCAATGGCAGGTACCTGAGGTCCTAGGTCTTTTTTCACATGAGGTTCAGAGCTTCTGCGCAACAGGAAATTGATGCTACGCTCCCCCCCCATCACCACAACTTCACCAGTAAATGCAGTACTGGGCGCACTAGCGTAGACGATACTCTGAACAGCAGATGCTGTTGGAAGCACAACAGCGGTGAACTGTCACAAGCGGCAAAAATATCCACACATGGACATAACATGCATAGCAGACAACGCAGGATAGACGTGCACTTCCAGACTTGCGTAAGCTCTTATGCATGGCTGGCCTGGCAGAGGTGCTTCAGGCCAGCCTTGAGGGTTACTGGTAGATTTGGGGGATCCTGGGCTGGAATGACATAGGGGCTGCAGGTCAGGACTAGAGCTGGGTGGGGGGAAGTTTTCATCAGAATTTATGAGATTAAAAAAACATTTCTCATCTCAAATTCGGGAGAAAAAAGTCAAAATACTGAGAATTTTCATGAACCAAAAATCCAGAAAAAAATAAGAATTGGTTTGGGTTAACTGAGCCTGTTCAAAATTCTCAAAGCTTTTCCATTCATCCAAGCCACATTTTTGGCTTGCAAAATTCCTCTAGTTATCTTACATTGCAAAACAACAAGTCATTCCAAAGCAGAATTCTTGGTTTGGAAAATGCCAAAGCAGAACATTTCAAACCTTTTTTTCTTCAAAAATTTTCCAGGTTGAGAAATTCCTCAAAACCCACCTTTTCCCATTCCAAGTTTTAGGGTTGACTAATCTGCATTTCCAGTGAAAAAAAACGTTTCATTGGAAAAATCCCCATCGGCTGTAGCCAGCACTGATAAGCCGTGGCATTTTCCAACATGCTGATAAAGGATGGCATTTTCCAACATGCTGGCTGGTTTATGCCCATGAAGTCGGGCAAATTCATCCAAACACATGTAAAATGCAAGGGGTGGGGGCAGACTGGGTCTTGCCCACATGCTCAGGGTCTAAGTCAGGCCTGCACAACATGGGCTCACTGTGCGGCCCGTGGGGGGTGAGTAGGCAAGTGGCAGGTGACGGAGGGGGGCTGAAGAGGCGGGTGGGCAGTGGCGGGGGATGAGGAGGGGAGCCGGGAGGGTGGGGGGTTGAGGAGGCGAGGGAGGAGTCAAGGGTTGCAACTGTCTGGAGGTGCTGCCTTCCAGACCCTCCTCAGTCACACCTCATTCATTCAACAGGGCAACTGATTACGAAGTTGGGGGAAGATCTTATTCTACTTCTACCAAAAAGACATTTTTCTTTTACTTTAATTATACTATCTTAGGGGCCCGTTTATATTACCAAGGTTCAATACTGCTGTTTCAGTGGGGCAGCACTGGGGAAGGAGGGTTGGTTTCCGCGGGGCGGGTGGTGCTGGGGGGAGGTTGTGTTTCGGGGGGCTTGGTGGCACTGGCAGGGGGTCGGCAGGGCCGGGGGGTGGTCGGCCCTCAGCTGTTTTCTTTGGAGTAATATGGCCCTCAACACTTTACGAGTTGTGCAGGCCTGGTCTAAGTGATTGCCACAGTTAAGGGTGGGAAGGAATTTTCCCTGAGAACAGATTAGCGGAGGGGGGGTGACCAGATGTCCTGATTTTATAGGGACAGTCCCGATTTTGGGGTCTTTTTCTTATATAGGCTCCTATTACCCCCCTACCCACTGTCCTGATTTTTCACACTTGCTGTCCGGTCACCCTGGGGGTGGTGCGATGGGGGAGAGTGTGGTTTCACCTTCCTCGCAGCATGGGGCATGTGTCACTTGCTGGTTTGAACCAGGAGAGGCAGATGGTCCCTAAAAGTGGGGGGGCCACCGGTGCCCTCACTGTGGCCCCACCCCCCTGTGCTGCCCCCTCCCCCAAAAGCCTGCACCTGCACCTCCCCTTCCCTCCAAAGTCTCATCCCCATACTGACCCTTCCCCCAAGGCCCCGCCCCCAAGGTCTCGCCCTCACACTGCACCTTCCCCAAGGCCCCCCCCACGCCGCCCCTTTCCCCCCCAGGACCTCACCCCCTCTTCCCCATTGCTCATCCTTTCAGCTGGTTGAAAAGTGGGAGGGCCATGGCCCCCCGGCTCCCCCTGTTCCAGTGCTCCTGGTTTGAACTAGGGTTGCCAGTTTTGGAGTTGGATGTATTCCTGGAGGTTTCATCACATGCCATCATCTTGAATTAATTACTGGAGACTCCAGGCCACCCTAGTTGAACTAGGGTAAATGGTGGATTCTCTGAAACATGACGCCTTTAAATCAAGCTTTGAGGACTGCAGTGACTCAGCCAGAGGTGCTGGGCCCACCACAGGAGAAGGTGGGCGAGGTTCTGTGGCCGGTGATGTGCAGGAGGTCGGAGTAGATGATCACGATTGGTCCCTTCTGGGCTCGAAGTCTCTGAGATTGCAGGCACTAGTATCACATAGATTACAAGAGTATCCAGTTAATTGTAAACGTAGTGAAATCCCAACAGCTCCAGTGGGCAGGGCATGTAGTCGGCCCAGCGATACTCACACCTCCAATTAGCGATCAACGTTATCCGAAAACGCCACAGGAATGTGAATTCATTGTTTCATTCACGGTAAGTGCTGTATATTCATATTTAAACAGTATGACAGTCAAATGACTTCGACTGGTTAATAATTCAACCCCACCATGCTCTAGTAGCATGTGCTGCAAAGAGCCGCGAGAGACACATTAAAGAGAACCTCTGTCGAAATATCACTGAGTTCACATGATAACCAGAGGCAGCGACTCCATGGGTGCTCCAAAATTAGTGGGTTCTTAGCACCCACCGGCTGCCAGCTCCCCCTGCCCAGCACCTCCTGCCTGCTGGCAGCCTCACCAATCAACTTCTCCCCCTCCTTCTCAGCGCCTTCCGCCCGTCACAATCAGCTGTTCTGCTGTGGGGAAGGAGGAGCAGGGACTGGGCCTGCTAGGGGAAGGATGTCGAACTGGGTGGGAAGAGGTGGGGTGTGGGCGGGAAGAGGCGGGGCGGGAGTGGGGCCATGGGGGAAGGGGTGCGGTGGGGGCAGGGCCTAGGGCAGAGCAGGGGTGGGAAAAGGCAGGACAAGATGGGGGCTTGAGGGAAGGGATGGAGTGGGGGCATGACCTGGGCTGAGTGGGGGTTGAGTACCCCCAGGGAAAGGAGGAAGCCAGTGCCTGTGATGACAACAGAAGACCCAACCTCCATCCTCAGAGGTTTTTAAGGCCCAGCTCGACAAAGCCCTGGCTGGGATGATTTAGTGGGTGTTGGTCCTGCTTTGAGCAGGGGGTTGGACTAGATGATGTCCTGAGATCTCTTCCAACCCTAATATTCAAGGATTCTAAGACACAGCAGCTAAGCCTCTCCTGGAGGGACATTTGCATGGTGGCCATTCAACCATAGAGACCATGGAGAAGACGGAGGAGTCATGCTGAGAAAGTTCTATCATCTCGTAATGGGAACTGTCCTCAATGGGAAAAATATGCCCTTCCCTGGAAGAGGCGGTGTCCACTGGGGAGAGTGCCCAAAGCCCTCTGTGGTCTATCCAGCCAAGGAGGAGGAGACAGAGAACAGCTAATCATCAAAGAAGAGTGTTTGGAAGGGATATTAAATCTTGTGCTTCAAGGTATAAGTTGAGCTCTGACCATTATGAATGAGGATGAGAATTCTGTGAGGAGGACAGGTTATCCTACACCTGCCTATTGCAGGATTTCTGCTCCTTTCTCTGAGGCATCTGGTGCCAACCATTGTTGGAGACAGGATACTGAACTAGATGGACCTTGGGTCTGGCAATTCCCTCTGTTCCCCAACCTTCCCCTCCACCTCCTTGGATTTTGGAGATCCTTTTCCAACTCCCATCCTAAGCACATGCACCCTTGGGTGGGGGGTGAGTTCCTGAGTTCTGATGAGTGAGCAGGACCTGCCTCTGGCTCACAGATGCGGATGGGATTAGTGGCTCATTGGGAGATTTGCCTGTATGGGAAAAAGGGGTCAAGGAAAGGGCGAAGCATTTGCCCACTTAGATCATTCAAGTTTTGACCAATGGCCTGGTGTAAGATCCTTGGGTCCGTGTATCCAGGATCGGGGGCTGTGTCCACTGCAGGGGAGGGATGTGAGCTGCCAGATTTGAGGAGTGCATGACAGGTGCCCCTTAGATCTATGGACCCATCTGCTGGGTCCATTCCCAGTCTTGGGTCTAGATCAGTAGATCCAAGAAACCTCCATAAATCAGCAACTAATTTACCCATCCTTTAGAAAGGGACATGGGCTCACATTCAACCTGGGCCCACAGTCAACCTGTGCCACTCCTTGCCAGAGGATGTTATGAAGGCCAAGACTAGAATAGGGTTCAAAAAAGAACTAGATAAGTTCATGGAGGACAGGTCCATCAATAGCTTTTAGCCAGGATGGACATGGATGGTGTCCCGAGCCTCTGTTTGCTAAGAGCTGGAAATGGGCAACAGGGAATGGATCATTTGATGATTCCCTGTTCTGTTCATTCCCTCTGGGGCACCTGGCACTGGCCACTGTCAGAAGACAGGATACTGGGCTAGATGGACCTTTGGTCTGACCCAGTATGGCTGTTCTTATGTTCTTATTCTTCCCGGCCTTCCACCCCAACCCAGACCCATTAGCCTGCCCCTGGAAATTTCCACTACATGCATCACGAAAGCTCATGCTCCAAAACGTCTGTTAGTCTATAAGGTGCCACAGGATTCTTTGCTGCTTTTACAGATCCAGACTAACACGGCTACCCCTCTGATACCTGCATGGAGTGTAGCTTAGGATCAAAACTGGCCCATAGCACTTGTTATGATCATTGGTCCACTGGCTCCCGTATGCTGCCTGATGCTCCTATAGAAGGTAACCTCCCCCATCACACACACACATGCAGAACCTAGCAATGGATTTTACTAAGCCTGGGGCGGGGCCTCTGCACCTGTGGCTCCTCGCTTGTTATCGGGGATGACTGCACTCAGCAGGTTGGAACGTTCTTGGCAGCTGGTGAGCACCAGGATTAGAACCTAGATAGTGGAAGTATAATGAGGCAGGATCCTCATGGCTGAACTTGTCCCTCATTAAAGGGAGCGACTGCGCCGGTCTAGGAGAGTGAAGGTGAGGCACCCTCAGGCAGGGCTTTTTCCCTTTCTTCTAAGTGGCAGCAATTGAGGCCTCTGCCTTTGATGATCTGCCAGGAAATGATCTTCTCGGAAATTACACATGGAAAGTCAAGCTGGAGAAAACAGCTGGTGACTATGACCAAGTCACTGGATTCTACTGGAGAAGACTCATCTGTCTACATATCCCCATATACATCCATCTATCTATCCATCCTCAGATACATCTATCTATCCCTCCCCATACACATCTATCTAATCCATCTATCTGTCTATCTATGTCCATGCACATCTATCCATCCATCCATCCACTCCATATCTATCTATCCATCCCCATACAGATCTATCTATGGATCCCCATACAACTCTAATCTACCCATCCATCCCTGTAACACATTTGCCAGAGGCTGTTATGAAGGCCAAGACTATAACAGAGTTCAAAAAAAGAACAAATAAATTCATAGAGGATGGGTCCACCAAGGGCTATTAGCCAGAATGGGCAGGGAATCAAAACAATGCCCTTAAGTTTCCCTAGCCTGTTTGCCAGAAGTGGGGAATGGGCGACAGGGTATGGATCACTTGATGATTCCCTGTTCTGTTCATTCCCTCTGGGGAACCTGACACTGGCCACTGTCGGAAGACAGGATACTGGGCTAGATGGACCTTTGGTCTGACCCAATCTGGCTGTTTTTATGTTCATCCACCCTCAGATGCATCCATCCCCATACACATTTATCTATGTAACCATCCACGCCTATCCATCCCCATACTCATCTATCTAATCTATCTTTGCTATGTAATAAAGGTCTCCAAAGGGAAATCTTTATGCCTCAAATGTGTTATAGCCTCAGTCTCCCACCCCTCCTCCCATGCCCCCAGAAGACAGTGCTACATGCAAGCAATAGACACTCACGTTATGTTAGAATGACGTTGCCTGGCTTTTATCTTCAGCTGGCCCAGCATTACCAGGGAGGCAAAGGGGACGTTTGCACCCCAAAATCAATCTTCAAGGGTTCCCAAATTATTGTCAGAAAGGCCAAAATATGTATAACGTCATCAGACGTTAAGCAGTGGAACAGCCACCAATTGGAGAATCTTCATCTGTGATATAAATTACAAATCACGGCAAAATACTGACCCAGTAGCCAAATTTTACCTTTTTTAAACTACAAATCCCAGATTTTCCAGGGGCCTAACAAGCATCTGGGCTCCTGGAAGATTGTTTGTTTTTTAAATAGTGACATCCAGGGGGCCCCGAAATTACCCATTGGCCCCCCAATACACCCCCCAATAATGGGCCTCTAGAACCAGTCCTGATTCTCAGTCCAGCATGTGGCCACACCCAGCTTGGCTTTCAGCACACACAGGGTTGAGGGCATCTGCTGTCATCGCTGGAGAGATCTGTGGCTACAAGCTAAGGAAGAATCTACGGGTACTGTAATAAAAAGCCTGCGGCGCCACGTCTCAGAGCCCAGCTCAACTGACTCAGGGTTGCAGGGCTCAGGCTGCCCAGCTAAAAACTGCAATGTAGGCTTGGGCTGGAACCTGAGCTCTGAGACCCTCCCTCCTCATGGGGTCTAGGATCCCGGGCTCCAGCCCAAACCCGACTGTTTACACTGCATATTTTAGCCTCACAGCCTGAGTCCCAGTCAGCTGACTGGACCAGCTGTACTGCGAGTCTTTTACTGCAGTGTAGACATACCCTTAAGGTCCGAGCCCTGTTTGCCCTCAGCATCAAAGCACGCAAGGGAAGCTTGGCTTCCCAGCAGCTAGGCCAGGCATTTCACAGCAGGGCGGTTGCCACACCCCAAGACATTTAGAGCAGGCTGTTCATTCGCTTGGGAGTCCCAGATCGGGGGTCTGCGGACCTCTGCTGATTAGGTTATCCAGAGACTGCCTTGTCCAGGGATTCTCCCTAGTAGTCTAGGACAACATAATGATAACACCATGGATCAGCGCCATCCATGTCTGCTCCAGCCCCAAAGCGCCTCCCCAACCCAAGCCTCAAACCGCAGGGCCGGAGGATAAAAGCCAGGGACCTAAATGGACATTGCTTGAATATTGCAGTGAATTGGGGCGGCCTGGGGGCAAGGGAGGGGACTGACCCTGTAATAAGTGGGAGATAAAGACCTACTTTAGGAGATTGTTATTGCAAGGCGGGGATGGGTGGATGAACAGAGAGACGGCTGGATGGACAGACAGCCTGATAACAGACAGACTGAGGGTGGGGGTTCAGTCTGGGGGGTGGGGATTCTCCATTGTTCTCAATGGCAGCTGCTGGGTGCAGGGCACTCTGGAGCACCTGGCCCTGCATGCATAGCCATGTACACACAAGTCTATCCCTACAGGACCGGCTGCAGGTAACTAGGTAGGAAAGGAGCAGCAGCAGGAGGAGAATTACACAGTGCTAAGGATTTGGGAAGGGGGGTGAGGGGCTCCAAGCGTTGAGGATCTATAGGAAAGAGGTGCCTTTGCCAGTGGCTGGGGGACCCTCTGTCATGCACTGCAGTGTCAGGGGACCCCTGTGTCATAGAATCATAGGACTAGGAGGGACTTCGAGAGGTCATCGAGTCCAGTTCCCTGCACTCATTCACTGCAGCACCGGGGGCTGGGGGACCCCTCTGTCATGCTCTGCAGAGCCAGGGACTGGGGGATCCCTCTGTCATTCATTGCAGTGTCAATGAGGGACCCCTCTGTCATGCCCTGCAGTGCCAGGTTCTGGGGAAGCCCCTCTGTCATGCCCTGCACCATGTAGACAATGGCCCTAAAGAATCCCAGATCCCTCTTACTGAGAAAGCTCCACAGCCCCCACTGCAGCCTGAACTGCCCCAGAAGAAGCCCTGCCTGCTTCCCTCCTCCCCTCCGCTTCATGTCTCACGGAAGGCAGGGGAAGAGGTTTGCAATGGGGATCCCCTCCCACCCCATCCCCTCCCCATCCCCTCCTTTCTTATCAGGAAAGAATTTGCCGCTCAGACAAATATTTCGCTCCTGCTGAGATACTGCAGAGGGAGTGGAGCCTTGGAGCCTGGCCAGGCACGGTGCACCTAGAACGGGGTGGGACCGGTCCAACGGGTCTCCATGCCCTTTTATGGCGCTGTTCAGTTTGTTAGTGAAACAAAAAGCACAGGGGTTTGGAATTACAGACACAAAGGGAAGTTATGCTAAGCTAGCTGGGCAGGTGTGTGTAGCCGGAGGAGCTCGCAGGGCCTTGCAGATTCTCTCCCGGACCCTCTCCATGGCTTGCAATGCTGAGCAAACAGCAGCATGCATGGAAGGATATGGCTGGCCTGACGCCTCCCACATCCCAAAGCACTTTATTAATAACCCCTAGTCTTTCTCATCCACAGAGCCCAAAGCAATGGCAGTGGGTATTGTTGCCCCTGGATGGGGAAATTGAGGCACTGGGGAAGGGCCCCGCCATGGACACCCAGCAGAATAGAACCCAGGTGTCCCAGTCCATGGCCTCGCCATGCTATAGCTAACAGCACACGTTACCTACCGCATATTGGAATCACTTTGCCCAGCGTCAAAGTGCGGCCTCCTCTGGAGTTGACCCGTGGCTCCTCTTTAACAGTGCACAGCAACAGTGTTGCAAGAATGTAATGAATGGCCAGAGCTGGAGTCTGGCCAGACTCAGAGGAGCAACACCTCCCCAGCCAAAAGTGCCACTGAGGGGTTAACGGGCTGCTCGGTTCTCAAGAGGGAGGCAGGTTAGTGCTCAGCCCCTGCTCAGAGGCACCCTTGGATGGACCTGGCTCACCAGTGAGGAATAGATTGGGATGCCCTAGGGCTCCGGGACATCGGAAATCTGGACCCAGATGTTGAGATTCAGGCTGTGGCTAGAAAAGGTTCTGATCCCGCGAGACGCACTGACTCCCTCCACACAGATCCACCACTTGACCCAGGGAACCCTTTAAGGCAGTGGTCCCCACACTTTGGAGGGTTGCGCCCTGCTTGCCCCTGTCCACACCCCGCAGGGCCAGGAGCAGGGCCGTGACTCCGGGGAGGGGGAAGACAGAGAGGTGTAAGGGGTCCAAGGCTGGGACCGCAGCTGGGGCTGTGGCTAGGGTGACCAGATGTCCTGATTTTATAGGAACAGTCCCAATTTTGGGGTCTTTTTTCTTATATAGGCTCCTATTACCCCCCCACCCCGATTTTTCACCCTAGCTGCGGCCGGGGCCGAGAGCAAAGCCAGGGACCAAGCCGTGGTGGGGGCTGACAGCCAGGCCCCCCGGCAGGGTGTGGAGCTCTGCCAAGGCTGGGGACAGGGATGGCGCTGAGGTCACCGCTAGGGGCGAGGCCAGAGCAGAGCTGGGAGTGGACAGGACTGGGTGGCACTCCCTCCCCGCCCCCCTGTGGAGGATAGCCCAACCCTGCCGTGCCACCCTGAACATTCCTCCGTGCTGCGCCTCCCTAGAGGGGTGCATCCCACAGTTTGGGGACCTCTGCTTTAAGGGCTAATCAATACAACTAGGTCAAAACAACT
This sequence comes from Gopherus flavomarginatus, assembly GCF_025201925.1. NCBI lineage: Eukaryota > Metazoa > Chordata > Testudines > Testudinidae > Gopherus > Gopherus flavomarginatus. Next base: position 22,875,230 of record NC_066632.1, on the reverse strand, counting down.
TCTCCCCAGTCTGTTTTAAAAAGCAAGGCGTGCTGCCCATTGGCTGCAAATCTTAGGCCATGCCCCACATGACGGGCCAACCACCACTGTCACTGGCAACTTCACCAGCAGCAAGTCCAGGATCGAACGGACCACAGAGGCCATGCTCCACCGGGCATAAAGAGCATAAGTGATTTGCCTAAAGTCACACAGCAAGTCCGTGGCAGAGCCCAGCAACAGAACCCGGCTGTCCTGAATTCTAGTGCATTACGCTACCCACTAGGCCATGTTCCCATCCCCATTTCACAGAGGAATCCAGTGTCATAAAAGAGAAAGGAGAAAAGGAACTCGCATTTCAGGTCCTTAGAGTGGGACTCATGCTGTGTTAAAGGGCTTTTCATCTATCTATCCCCATCCACACCCATCTGTCTATCCCCACATATATCTATCCCCATTCATATCCACCCCTACCCATCTTCTGTCTAGCCTCATTTATAACCATCTATCTAGCCATTTGTCACGGAGTGTGGGGGAGTCCGGCCCTGCACCCCTCTTCCTGGGACCCACAGTGACTCTCAGCCAGCCAGTAAAACAGAAGGTTTATTGGACAACAGGAACACAGGTTACAGCAGAGCTTGCAGGCACAGTCAGGACCCCTCCACCGAGTCCTTCTGGGCTTTCAGGGTGCTTGGATCCTAGCTAGGATACCCTGAATTCCACCCACACAGCCCCAAGCCCAAACTCAAACTGCTTCCCTCCTGCCACTCCCTTCCTTTGTCCCCTTCCCGGGCAAAGGTGTTGACCTTTCCCCTCCCTTACCTAGCTCAGGTTACAGGCTCTGGCATCGTCCATCTCCTAAAGTCCTCCCCTGCTCTCCCACTCCCCACACAGACAGTCCCTACTGCATCACATCTCTCCCCCCTTCGAGACTGAACTGAGCGGGGTCACTCTGCCTAGTGACCTGGGGAAGTTCAGGGTCCCCTCTCCGGGACAACGCATCCGCTGTCAGGTTGGCACTTCCCTTCACATGGACCACGTCCATGTCATAGTCCTGCAGAAGCAGGCTCCACCTCAGGAGCTTGGCGTTGGCTCCTTTCATCTGGTGCAGCCAGGTCAGGGGAGAGTGGTCGGTGTACACGGTGAAGTGTCGCCCAAAGAGATATGGCTCTAGCTTCTTAAGGGCCCACACCATGGCCAGGCATTCCTTCTCGATGGCCGCGTAGCTTTGTTCCCGGGGTAGCAGCTTCTTACTCAGGTACACGATGGGGTGTCTCTCCCCCTTTTCATCCTCCTGCATTAACACCGCCCCCAGTCCCGTGTCTGAGGCATCGGTGAACACCATAAAGGGTTTGTCAAAATCTGGGTTTGCCAGAACTGGGTCGCTAACCAGAGCCTCCTTCAGCGCCCGGAAAGCCTCCTGGCACTGCTCAGTCCAGATCACCTTGTCTGGCTTCCCCTTTTTGCACAGTTCAGTGATGGGGCCGGCTATGGCACTGAAGTGGGGCACGAACCTTCGATAGTACCCCGCCATCCCAATAAAGGCCTGGACCTGCTTTTTGGTTTGGGGAGCAGGCCAGTCTCTGATCACCTCCACCTTGGCTGGTTCCGGCTTCAGGCAGCCGCTCCCCACCCGATGGCCCAGGTAAGATACTTCAGCCATCCCCACCTTGCACTTCTCAGCCTTTACTGTTAACCCAGCCTTTCGGAGTCGGTCCAGGACTTGTTTAACCTGGGACACGTGGTCCTCCCAGGTCTGGCTGAAGACGCAGATGTCGTCAATATACGCCACGGCAAAACTCTCCATCCCCCTCAGTAGCTGATCCACCAGGCGCTGGAAGGTGGCTGGCGCTCCCTTGAGGCCGAAGGGCAGGGTCAAAAACTCATAGAGCCCCAGAGGGGTGATAAAGGCCGATTTCAGCCTGGCATCTGCGTCCAGCGGCACTTGCCAGTAGCCTTTGGTAAGATCCATAGTGGTGAGGTACCGTGCACCTCCCAGCTTGTCTAGGAGCTCGTCAGGCCTGGGCATAGGGTAGGCATCAGATACGGTGATGGCATTGAGCTTTCGATAGTCCACACAGAACCGGATTGACCCATCCTTCTTGGGAACCAGCACTACTGGCGAGGCCCAAGGGCTGGAAGACGGCTGGATCACCCCCAAAGCCAGCATGTCCCTGACCTCTCTTTCAAGATCCTGGGCAGTTTTACCAGTGACCCGAAAAGGGGAGCATCTTATAGGGGGGTGTGACCCGGTCTCCACCCGGTGGACAGTCAAATTAGTGCGTCCAGGCTGGTTGGAAAACAGCTGTCGGTACAGATGCAGCACCCCTCTGATCTCAGCGTGCTGGCCCGGGGTCAGCTGATCAGAGAGGGGAATCGCCTCCAGGGGGGAACCAGCTTTTGTCCCAGGGAATAGATCCACTAAGGGGTCATCTCCCTGCCCCTCCCAATGTCCACACACGGCCAACACCACATTCCCCCTGTCATAGTATGGTTTCATCATGTTCACATGGTACACCCGACGGTGATGTGCCCGGTTTGACAGCTCCACCACATAGTTTACCTCATTCAGTTGCTTGATAACCTTGAAGGGCCCTTCCCAGGCGGCCTGGAGTTTGTTTCTCCTCACGGGGATAAGAACCATCACCTGATCCCCGGTGGCGAAGGCACGGGCTCGGGCTGTGCGGTCATACCAGACCTTCTGCCTCCTCTGGGCTCGGGCCAGATTCTCCCTGGCCAGGCCCATGAACTCGGCCAGTCTTTCCCGGAAGGTCAGGACATACTCCACCACTGACTCTCCCTCGGGAGAGGCCTTCCCCTCCCATTCGTCCCTCATCAGGTCTAGGGGCCCCCTCACCCGTCTTCCATACAACAGTTCGAAAGGTGAAAACCCAGTAGATTCCTGGGGTACCTCCCTGTACGCAAACAGCAGGTGAGGTAAGTACTTGTCCCAATCTTGTGGATGCTGGTTCATAAATGTTTTTAGCATCATCTTCAGCGTCCCGTTGAACCTTTCTACCAGCCCGTTGGACTGGGGGTGATACGCTGAGGCCCAGTTGTGCTGGACCCCACATTTCTGCCATAAGGACCGGAGCAGGGCCGACATGAAGTTGGACCCCTGGTCCGTTAGGACCTCCTTGGGGAACCCCACCCGGCTGAAAATTGTCAGCAGCGCATCTGCCACTGTGTCTGCTTCGATAGAGGACAAGGCCACCGCCTCGGGGTAGCGAGTGGCAAAATCCACCACCACCAGGATGTATTTCTTCCCTGACCGGGTCGTCTTGCTGAGAGGTCCCACTATGTCCATGGCCACCTTCTGGAAAGGTTCTTCTATGATGGGTAAAGGCCTCAAAGCTGCTTTCCCCTTGTCCCGGGCCTTCCCCACCCTCTGGCAGGGGTCACAGGATTGGCAGTACTGTCGGACATGGGTAAAGACCCCAGGCCAGTAAAAGTTCTGTAGCAGCCTCTGCCTGGTGCGCCGGATTCCCTGGTGCCCTGCGAGAGGGATGTCATGGGCCAGGTACAACAGCTTGTGACGGAACTTCTGGGGAACCACCAGCTGCCTCCTGATCCCCCATGACTCTACTTCCCCTGGGGGAGCCCATTCTCGGTACAGGAACCCCTTCTCCCACAGGAACCTCTCCTTGCAACCTCTCCTCATGGTCTGTACCGCACTAAGGTCAGCCCGGTCCCGGTGCTTCCGCAAGGAGGGATCTTTCTGCAACTCGGCCTGGAACTCAGCAGCTGGGACAGGGATGGGGACCGGCTCTCTCTTGCTGGCTGGGTCTGAGGCCGCAGCCTCTCTGCACTGTGCCCCTGGGCGTTCCCCGCTCCCTGAGTTAGGGTCCTGCACCTCAGGTCGAGTACCTTCCCCGTTTTCGGGGTGCAGTGCCATTTGCCGACTCTGACTACGAGTCACGACCAGGGCACTCTGGGTGTTAGTAGGCCAGTCCTCAAGGTCCCCTCCCATTAACACGTCAGTGGGCAAATATTGGTGTACCCCCACATCCTTGGGGCCCTCCTTGGCCCCCCATTTCAGGTGTACCCTTGCCACGGGTACCTTGAATGGGGTCCCGCCCACGCCCATCAGGGTCAGGTAGGTGTCGGGCACCATCCGATCTGAGGCCACCACCTCGGGCCGGGCCAGCGTCACCTCTGCGCCCGTGTCCCAGTACCCAGTGACCTTCCTCCCATCCACTTCCAGGGAAACAATGCACTCTTTCCGGAGGGGCAGCCCCGCGCCCACCCGGTAAACCAAAAACCCGGAACCGGGAGCATCCATAGGTGGTACGTTGCCAACCCCCCTTTCCTGGGAATGTAGCCCCTCCTCCGATTGGGTTTTTACCCAGTCCACCCTCTGCGGGTTGGGTCTGCTTGGTCTGTCCCTGAGCTTGGGGCACTGGGCCCGTATGTGACCTCGTTGGCCACAGCGATAGCAGCCCATATCTCGTGGGTCCCCTTGAGTGGGTCGGAGGGACCTGCCGCTGGATGTTCCCCTTTTGGGGGGGGTTCTCCATAGGCCCCCTTTGGGAGGTCCCATGTTGACTCTCTCTCTGCGTTGAGGCAGGCCTGCTCCTTCGAGACTCCTCCCTGCCATCCCCTGCCCGACTGTCCACAAATTGGTCGGCCAGCTGGCCTGCATGCTGCGGGTTCTCCGGCTTCTGGTCCATCAACCACAGCCTCAGGTCGGACGGGCACTGCTCGTACAGGTGCTCCAGTATGAATAGGTCAAGCAGGTCCTCTTTAGTTTGGGCCCCAGCTGTCCACTTGCGGGCATACCCCTGCGCCCGGTTGACCAGTTGTAGGTACGTGACCTCACGGGTTTTACGCTGGCTCCGGAACTTTTTCCGGTACATCTCAGGAGTCAGCCCAAACTCGCGGAGCAGGGCCTGTTTGAACAGTTCGTAGTCCCCTGCCTCCGCCCCTTTCAGTCGGCTGTACACCTCCACGGCTGTGGAGTCCAGTAAGGGGGTGAGAACTGCGATCCTGTCTGCAGGGTCAACCCTGTGCAGCTCGCAGGCATTCTCAAAGGCCGTCAGGAAGGTATCTATGTCCTCCCCCTCCTTACGCCGGGGCAGCAAGTGCTTATCAAAGCTCTTTGTAGGCTTGGGTCCCCCCTCACTCACCGCAGCTGGGGCCTCACTGCTCCTCAGCTGGGCCAGGTCCAGCTCATGTTTACGCTGTTTCTCCTTCTCCTCCCGCTCATGTTTACGCTGGTTCTCCTTCTCCTCCTGCTCACGCTGGCGCTGGTTCTCCTCATGTTTACGCTGGTTCTCCTCATGTTTACGCTGGTTCTCCTCATGTTCACGCTGTTTCGCCTTCTCCTCCAGCTCTCGCCTCTTTAACTCGAGCTCCTCCCGTCTCAGCTCCCTTTCATATTCCAGCCGCATCCGCTCCACGGATGCCGAGCGTTGCCGGGAGGATCCCCTGCTGGGGGGTGGGCTTCGCCGGGCAGATCCCCTGCTGGCCGGGGGTGTCACGGTGCCCTCGGTATACACTGGGCTCCTCCCCGCCCTTCCTCTACGCCTAGGAAGGGGGGGTCTTGGGAAGCCCTCGTCCGCCGGCTGACCACTCCCAGCGGGGACAGACACTGGTGCCTGCGCGGCATCTGCTCGGCTGCTTCCCTCAGCGACAGGGCTCCGTTCATTCATGCGGTCTCCCTGCTCCAGCTGGACAATCAGCTGGTCCTTGGTGCGTCTCCCTGGGTGCAGCCCCCTCTGCTTGCACAGCTCCACCAGGTCACACTTGCGCCGCTTGGCATACATCTTCCTGCTGGCCACTCACAGGCCGGGGTGCTTGCCGCTCCCCACGGTTTCCAGGGGGACCCCTAGTGCACCAGCCCTTCGTGAGGTCACCACCTCTCTGCCAGGGTCGAGCTGCAGACTCCTCCGCCCCTGGGACCGCTCGCTGCAATCCCCCGGGGGACCCTGTTACTGCAAAGTCCTTCTCACTGGGCACACACTCCCAGGGGTTAACCACCCCTTCGTTTTACTGCTCCCCAGTCACTTACTGCAGGAAGCGCCGTCCACGGGGTGCAGTATCTCCCGCCGCTGCCACCAGTTGTCACGGAGTGTGGGGGAGTCCGGCCCTGCACCCCTCTTCCTGGGACCCACAGTGACTCTCAGCCAGCCAGTAAAACAGAAGGTTTATTGGACAACAGGAACACAGGTTACAGCAGAGCTTGCAGGCACAGTCAGGACCCCTCCACCGAGTCCTTCTGGGCTTTCAGGGTGCTTGGATCCTAGCTAGGATACCCTGAATTCCGCCCACACAGCCCCAAGCCCAAACTCAAACTGCTTCCCTCCAGCCACTCCCTTCCTTTGTCCCCTTCCCGGGCAAAAGTGTTGACCTTTCCCCTCCCTTACCTAGCTCAGGTTACAGGCTCTGGCATCGTCCATCTCCTAAAGTCCTCCCCTGCTCTCCCACTCCCCACACAGACAGTCCCTACTGCATCACACCATTCCTACACATCTGCCCCATCGATCTAATCCAGCTATCCAGGAAACTCAATACTTCTACTCAGGCTTGGCAGCATTCAATTTTTTGTAAAGATATATAATTTAAACGGATAATATCTATGTTAATTTTGAAGCATTTTTTTAATGTTTATCTATTTAATTTTTCACAGTTGCACAAAATTATGGGTTTTAAGTACACTCCCCCCCCCCCCCCGCTCATTTTTGTCAATTTAAATTTTCACGGTGGCCGGAAATTAGGCAGGGGGAGGAGGTCAGACAACAGGGGCGGGGGCTGACAATCATTATTTAACGGCAGCAGGTGATCAGATTCGAACCGTTAAAGCTTTATAACCATTAAAACACAAAATGTCAACAGCCTGTGTCAAAATAGACAAGGTAAATAGCCTTCAAGCCAACACTCTGAGCGCTCAGCCGCAGGGCCGGCGCAACCCATTAGGGCACTAACATTTGGGGGGCAGCGACCGCAGAGGCTGGATCTTCGGCCACCCCAGGCGGCGGTATTTTGGGGGCTGGACCTTCTCCCCTCTCTGTCAGGATGCCATTTCAGGGGTGGGACCTTCCACCCCCTCTGTCGGGGGTGCTATTTCAGGGGCAGGACCTTCCACCCCCTCTGTTGGGGGTGCCATTTCAGGGGCGGGACCTTCCACTCCCTCTGTTGGGGGTGCCATTTTGGGGGCAGGACCTTCCACCCCCTCTGTCAGGGGTGCCATTTCGGGGGCGAGACCTTCCGCCGCCTCTGTCGGGGGTGCCATTTCGGGGACGGTCGCCAAAAAAGCTGGGGGGCTCCTAATCAGGCGGCATTGCTCTCACTTGCCTAGCTGTGAATTTCGGTCATTATCAATGGAAATAGATGGACACCAGCATTTCCAGATAAAAATCTAATCTTTCCAACCCTACACCTCTCTCGGCCTGTCTAACCCGCATGGCTAATACTGTCCTGCCTAGGCTATAGCAGTCCAGATGCCACTGTCGATTTATTCAGTGCAGGGAGCGGAGAATTTGCACTTGAATCCTGTAACTATCGGCACCCTAAGAACCAGCCATAAAAGCTCCAGGTGAGCAAAGCCACTTCCTTTCCTTATCATACACATCTGCAGCCCCACCCCGGTTGCTAGGACAACAGCTAATTAGCCCTGTGTGCCTCTTCCTTTCAGGTGCAGCCAAGTCTACGGGTGGCCTGGGGTTTATCTGTGGCTCCATTCACCTGCTTCAGGGTTCTGGTTCAGTGGGTCTTGGCTCCACTATTCATGCCCTGGAGTTATTTCTAAAGAGAGCCCAGAAAGGCGCGTGCCAGCCCCAGGCCCCTTTTTAAAGCCAATGGCAGATTCTGCAAAGTACTTTGGGACAGGGTCAGATCTCCCAGCAGGGCTTTGTTTGCAATGGGTGGAGCTCTGGTTTACTGGAGGCCTGCGAAACCCAGCACTTTGCAGCCAAGGTCTAGGAAAGGGGCTTATCTTCGCCCAAGCATCAGTCACTTCAGTGCTGTTGATTTCAGTAGGGTTACACATGGTGACATCAAGGGCAGAATCTTGCCCTTTGACTCATCGCCGGGGGTGGGGCTTGATCTTGGAAGACCCTGGCCCAAGCCAGGCTAGGGTGACCAGACAGCAAGTGTGAAAAATCGGGACAGGGGGTGGGGGGTAATAGGAGCCTATATAAGAAAAAGACCCAAAAATCGGGACTATCCCTATAAAATCAGGACATCTGGTCACCCTAAGCCAGGCAGACACTTAATGTTAACCTCTGTAAGACCACCCACCAGATGATGCCTGGGAAGGGGCAATCTGACTGTCTAAGGCGTTCAGCCCCAGATGCCTGGAGGTCCGTAGGTGGGGCTGAAGGAATCAGAACTCCAGGTGGCTGGGACCAGTGCTCGCAAGGCCCGGGGCTGGGGTTGGGGGCGCTTGGGCAGGCTGGGGCAGGGGGGGCCAGCAGCCACAGTGAGGATGCACTGGGCTCCGGCAGGGGAGGGGGACAGAAGGGAAAGAGGAGGAACGGGGCCTTGGGCAGAAGGTGAGGGGCCAGAAGCTAGGCTCTGCCAACGGCCGGTTCACCCATGCATGATAACCCGGAGGATGGGCTTGTGGTTAAGGAACGAGACCCTGGAGTTTTGCATGCTATTCCAGGCTTCCTAGGTGGCCCTGGGCAAGTCAGCTAAGAAGTAATAATTTTTTAAGGTGCAGTGACATGGAATGCTGAATTCTCTCACGTCTGCAAGGTGCTGTGGTGATATGGGTCATATAAGTGCTTAGGTAGAACATCAACCCTACCACTCTAAATTAAAATGGGGAGCAAGTCAGGAGGCTGCTGGCTCAGCAACTCAGAAATCACCAGCCCAGGGTCAGATACTCAAAGCCCTAAAATCCAGGGAGTTTGGATGCAGATTACGGGTCCCCCTCCTACCCTTCCAATTCAGCATACCAGGTCCAAGATCTCGGCTGGCCGGAGAAGCCAGCAGATAAGCTTCATGAAAGTCATTCCACAAGTCTGATTCTCCACTGCCTTGGCTGCCCCTCTGCAAATTGATGCCATTAGTCATGTTTTACGCTTCTCTTGCACAGGCGTCAGTGATGGCACAAGGGATCTCACCTGAAACTGGTTTTTACCCCAGTGGATCTCTGGCCTTGTCTACACCACAAAGTTGCAGCGCTGGTGAGGGGGTTACAGCGCTGCAACTTAGGAGGTGTACACATCTGCATGGCATTACCAGCGCTGCAACTCCCTGTTTGCAGCGCTGGCCGTACACCCGGTCGAACCTCGGGTGTAGAGGATCCAGCGCTGGTCATCAGGTGTAGACACTCACCAGCGTTTTTCTTGACCTCCGTGGAATAAGCAGGTATCCCAGCATACCTGAGGAAGCCTCTCTGGTAATCAAGCAGGTCTCCTTCCCCGCGGTGTGCTCTCGCGTTCCCCGAACCCCCCTGCAAGCAGGTCTCCTTCCCCGCGGTTTGCAGGGGGGTTCGGGGAACGCGAGAGCACACCGCGGGGAAGGAGACCTGCTTGCGGGGGGGTTCGGGGAACGCGAGAGCACACCGCGGGGAAGGAGACCTGCTTGCGGGGGGGTTCGGGGAACGCGAGAGCACACCGCGGGGAAGGAGACCTGCTTCCTGGCGGTTTGCTCTCGCGTTCCCTGAACCCCCCTTGAAGCCGCCCAACAGCGCTGCAGTGTGGCCACATCTAACACCACTTGCAGCGCTGGTTGCTGTAAGTGTGGCCACTCTGCAGCGCTGGCCCTATACAGCTGTACTAATACAGCTGTAACAACCAGCGCTGCAAAATTGTAGATGTAGACATACCCTCTGTTAACTTCAGTTGAGTTGCTCCTGATTTGCTCCAGGGATAAGCACCAGGAGAATCAGGCTGCCTGCATCCTCAGGCAAGGCAATGTAGTTCTAAGGTGACTTTCTGCACTACTGTCTGTCTTTGGGATGATTGACAAAGTTTAAGGCTGCATGGTTCTCCTCTTTATCGCGATAGCATGGGCAGGGCCCCCAAAACCAGGTTCGAAAATGATGCAGCTGCCCCAAACACAGCTCTGTCCTAAGCCTCCAGCTCCGAGGCATTATGGTAATACAAACAATACTCATTCGTTCTACCCCTGAGGCTGCAGGCTGGGCCCCAGAGCTGGGTACACCCACTGCAAAAGAAAAGCCACTACAGAGTCAGAATGCAAACGATTCCCCTTAGGAAGGGAGTGAAGCGAGAAAGTGCAGGGGGGGGATCTTCAAGCCAAGCCATCAGAAGGTCAGGGTGGGTTCATCGCATGAAAGGAAGCCAAAGACAGGCGCATGGAAAAGCGGCAACGCGGCCTTCGTGGGGCTCTGATGGGACAGACAGGTCAGATCTTTGGTCCATCCTCCAACAGACAGCATAGCAGATGGACATTAAACTGGGATGGTGCTTGACCTAGGCCAAATGGGCAATGTTATGTTACCACCATACCATCCAGCTGGTCTAAGCAATGGGTGTTTGGATGGAGCAGAGGTGACTGAGTAGGTCAGTGCATGATATTATCCTATAGTCTCTTCTACGGCGCTTTGTCCTCTTCCAGCTCTAAATAGGAAGTTCTTAGGGTGCTAGTCTCTGACTTTGGAGACCCAGGTTCAATCCTTCCCTCTGCTGTTGACCTCCTTTTTGGCTTTGGGCAGATGACTGAGCCAGAGCCTCAAAGGTCTTGAGGCACCTAATTCCCTCTGAGTTCAAGAGCAAGATCTGGGCCCCAGTTCCCCATCTGTGAAATGGGGATAATAGCAATGCCCTGCTTTTCAGGGATGGTAAGAGGATAAATATCTTAAACTGCGAGACACCCGGTTCCTATGGCCACAGGGGCTGCATGCAGCGACCTAGATTTAAGGGAACTCTAGATCCTTGGGCAAAACAAAGAGGCTGTTTGCCCTTTGCTAGGCTCTTTGTCAGTTTCCAAAGAAACCTGTGGTGGGTGACAGATGATCAACTTTCCAGTAAGTGAGAGAGTTCCTGCGCCTTTCCAGAAACATTTTGCACTGCTCTCAAAGCGAAGGAGGCAGAGATAGGGGAGGAGGAAGGGCGAAAGGTGAATTCCTCCAGGCATGGTGCTGGCTAGCAGACCAGCTGCCCTCACCACTCAGGAATGTACAGGGATGCTGAGATTAAGGAGGAATGATTGCCTAGAACGTTTAACCCTTAGGGAGCTGGGCAGCTGAGGCTAAGTCATGGGAAACACATTTATAGGAGTTTGCAGGTGGTGGTGTTGCAAGGATCAAGGTGCGTTTCCAACCCTAGGGGATCCAGGCAGGTCAAGATTCCAGCCATTTCTCTCTCTCTGCTTTCAGAGCAGCTGGTCCTGAGGCTAAAACCCTAGTTTGGCATTCAGGACACCTGGGTTCTATGCTTCATTTTGCCACTTCCTCCTGCAGGAAAGTTGCTTTGGTCCAGATCCTCAAAGTTCTCTAGGCACCTAACTCCCATGGGAATTAGGCACCTAAACACCTTTGAGGATCTGAGCCCTCTTCTCCCACTTTTTGTGGAATCAGACTGATTATAAATTCTTCGAGACGGGGACCAGCTCTCACATGAGGCCTGGAGCCTGGCTGGGAACCCCACGGTGCTATTATAACATGAATAATAATAATAATAATAATCTACAGCTCTGTGGTATGTCCAGTCACCTTCTCTGGGCACCAGTTTGTGCCCTGCGGGAAAACCCACTTCCTCTTTGGGGATCAGAGTTGCAGGGAACCCAAGAGGGCAGGTTTGAGGAGTGAGATCTGGGCTGGAGTGTTTCCTGGGAGGAGGAGGGTGGAGGCTGAGCTGATTTTGCCCAGCACTGTGCCTGGCAACAGAAAAGCCATGTGCTTCCGGGCTAGCTGTGTGGCGTATGTTACAGCTTTGCTCTGGGTGCTTGTGGGAAGTGGGAATGTTTTCTCTGAATACTGTGTGGGTGCCTCAGTTTCCCCTATGCAGTTCTTAAGTATCTAGGTCCGGGGATAAGGGTGTGTGATTGTTGCAGAGCCCTAGAGAGCCAGTGTGATGGTGTCTGCACAGAGAATGGCCTTCTGGCAACTGGTTGCCTGGGCCCCTCCCCTGCAAAGATGCCACTGAAGATGTTGGAGAACAAAAAGATCAGGTGACCTCCTCGCCCTGGAGAGACACAAAGGCCAGAGGAAGGGCTGGAGAGTTTCAGTTTGGAACTGGCTGGGGAAAGAGAGGGAGGCCCAGACGCGGGATCTGGCCTCCTTGGCCCCAAGATGGACTTGACTTAGGGGTCTGGTTTCTGTACCTATAAGCTGTGTTTTGGACTGTGTTCCTGTCGTCTGATAAACCTTCTGTGTTACTGGCTGGCCGAGAGTCACGTCTGACTGCAGAGTTGGGGTGCAGGGCCCTCTGGCTTCCCGAGGAGCCCCGCCTGTGTGGACCCTCTGTGGGAATCGCAGGGTGTGAGAAGGAGGATGCTGAATGCTCCGAGGTCAGACCCAGGAAAGTTGAAACTGTCTAAGCGTCTTGCCCTGGAGACAGTCTGCTCACAGAGAGAAGGTGGCTCCTCCAGAGTCCTGCCTGGCTTCGTATGGAGTAGTTCCAGACCATCGCCCGGTGACGCCGTGACAGTGCTGTCCTGGCTTCCTGGGTGTATCTCCGAGAGCCGATGGCAATCTGGATGGGGAGCTGCATTGACTTTGGTGGGATCCAGCCCAGAGTCTGGGTCCTGGATCATGCATCTCTCTACAGATGCTCAGGCAAGCTGAGCTCAGCCGAATGCCTTGTGCAAACAGGGCCAGATGCCAGCACTGGGACATGGGGGTGGATTGGAGCATTTCCAGCAATGGGTCCTTTGCAACAGAGTTCATTCCCCTTTTGAGATTCCTAAATCCTGAGTCAGATGGCCTTGCCTGAGAGCTTGGTACAAGACCCACAGGTATCGGTCTGCTCAGCAGAGCCAGTGCTAGGCCTAAGCAGACGAAGCAATTCCTTAGGGTCCTGAGCAGCTCAAGGGGGCCCCCTATTCACTTATTATGCTTTGGGGGGCAAAAATATTCCTGCTTACAGCCCCCCAGGCTAGCACTGCCTTGGTCTGTGGCTCACAGAGGAGTTTAGCCACAGACTTTGGAAACCAGCTGGAAAGGCTGGGTTTGCTCTCAGTTGCTCAATCACCATGAATCTGGGGGTCAGCTCAGCAACTGCTGGCTGATAGCGATTCTAATCAGAGCCAGAAAGGCTGGCGGAGTTTGTCAGGATAAACTATGCCATAGATGCACAAGGCTATTTTCTCCCTGTAATATACACTCATATTTTTCCCCAGTTATTTTTGTAAAGGACACGATCACCCCCGGAGCCTTGGGCCAGCCTGGTGGCCCAGGTGTAATTCAGAGCAGCCTCGGGGCAGCTCTAAGGAGACATCAACACACACAGAGTCTGCCCTAGTTTAACTCAAATTGATTTAAAAACTAGTGCAAAGCACTGTGTGGACACTAGGCTGTCAATTTAACGGATAGCTTGGTTTAGCTTAGCTTGCAAGTTACCAGCACACACTAAACCAGTACACTCCAGGTTTCAAGCTCATTTAAGAGCATCCATACAACAAGCTGCACCCCTTAATTAAACACACCGCACTGAGGTGAGGAGACCAGGCCTAAATTGCATTCTGCTAACGGTCCTAAGTGGAGTCAGGGATTGCTGGATAAGGACATCCTGGCCTTGCCCCTTGTGGTGGGCTGGGGGTGCAGGGGCAACATGACCCTTTGACCCATGCAGAGGGGAGGAGGGGCTCCCATCTGGCTGTTTGCAGTGCTACTTTGCATCACCGGCATGAGACCTTAATGGCTGCAAGCAGGCCCTTAGTTCAGGGTATACAAGCCCACCCCCAAAAGCCAGGCCCTGCATGTGTGGATGCAATAAATCAATCCATTAGCAGTGCAATTCCCCTCTCTGCTCCTTTGCTCACACTTCCCCTGCATAAGCAAACTGAGAGCCCCCTTCATGAACCAGGACCCCACTGGGACAGGTACTGTACACAGACTCAGAACTCCCTGCCCCAGAGAGCTTCCAGGCCAGGTCTCTGTCCTTTCACTCCCCTGCCTTCTCGCCATTTTCCAGCCTGTTTTTTCACTGCCTTGTTCCCCCGCCCTCCTTTACTGACAGGCTCTTCCCTCCGGAGCAGAAAGGAAAACCTGGGGGCATTCAAATCCTAGTCAAATGTTCAAACCACCCAGGCTCCAAATTAGGCAAAACAAGGTTGCCCGGCCTCAATTTTCATTTCTCACATTCACCCAGTGGCTTAGACAAGAGGGGCAGGGACAGAAGGAAGGAAAGAAAGGACTCCCTTTACCTCTGCTTCACCTATTCTACCTCATGCCAAACAGTATCACCTTTGTAACTCATGTTTATCGGTTTGATTCCTCGGTTAAGGAGCAATAACTATATCGTGGCTTAATCACCACTTCCGCCAGCCCTTAGTCACGCTGGGAGAGGTCTGTGTTCCCAGCTCGGCCAGGAACATACAAAACAGAGCCCACTGCCCGGACCCACCTGTGGGTAAACAGACTCGGGGCACAGGCGTCAGTGACTAACCTCCCAGGAGCTCCCTGAGAAAGCAAACACGCCAAGGGGTGGGAGGCCGGGACGGGGGCAATGGATAATAAAGGCAAGTGCCAGCCGGTGTCAGGCAGCCGGCCAGAATTCCCAAGCGGAGCACACTCATCCCCCTCTCTCTAGTGCACCTGGACAGCCTCTGTGGAGGTGAGCTATCAACCTGCTCTTCTGAGGTGTGGGCTGTGTGCAGCGCTGGAGGCACCTACCCCAGAGTGGGAGGCGCAGTGTTTGTAGAGAGGACGCTGCAATATAATTCCCTCTCCGCCAGCCCTTTCCCACTGGCTAGCTCTCAGCACAGCCCCACCCTGGACAAGGCAGCCAGCCAGGGCTGTCACAGGTCAAAGTCTACCTGGCAAGCTCCTTTCCTACTGCAGCTTGTTCAGGAATGTGCAAGCCAGAAGCCAGGCACTTTGCAGTTACACCCAAAGGAGCCTTTCCTTGGGTTGCCTGGGAGGGGTGACATTTGAAGGGCTAGTGCTGCTCAGGCACCCTCGTGTGATCTTTCATGCTGGAGAGCTCCACGTGCATTGCAGATGTTTAATTCATCCTTGCCATCAGGTTGATAAATATGAGCCTCCGAGTTTTGGGTGGGGAAACTGAGGCAAGGAACTGGTACGTGATTTTCCCCTTTTCACGCAGGGTTGACAGAACCCAGGACTCCTGACTGACTCCCCAGCATTAACCTGAAGACCGCATTCCCCTCCTGCAGTCCGGTAGAGAACCCAGGTGTCCTGATTCCCAGTGCCCAGGAGACCTGGAGTCAGGTAGGGAAGCCAGGAACCCTGACCCCCAGTCTCCTCACAAGAGACAAGATCACAATCTGAGGGTTTTGATTGGCAGCCCCCTCTTCTAACCATGACACCAGCTGGAAGTCCTGGGAGCTGTGGCCGCCCAGAGAGGAGCCCCTCACGGTGGCTCAGATTGGACGCCCAAGGTCAGTGCCCCATTTCCAAAGAGCCTGCCTTGGCGACTCACCCCTATGACCTAATCAGAAGCTTGCCAGGGAGCCAGGACTAGCTGGCTCCCAGCTGTGAGTGCCAGACACCTTCTGAAGAGCAGCTTGGGTGTTATTGTAACCCTGTGACCAGCCCTCTGGAGGCAGAAGGTAGCCATGGCCATCAGCACACCATGAGCACCATGTTCACATGGAGCTGGTATTTGAGCTTATGCCAGTCACAGGTCCCAAACACAGCCAGGGACGGGGGAGTTGATTTGCTGCCATTGTTCTCTGCAGAAGTTCGGCAGTTCATTGGGCTAGAACCAATCCCTTCCACCACCCGCCCCGTCCTGTAAAACTAAACCTCCATGACTAGATGCTGCACTCAAGGGCTCATTCGCAGGGTGAGAAGAAACAGTCCCTAGCGCCCCCCAGCTCCCTGCTTTGGTGCTTAGCCAGTGGTGGAGCTCATGGGGAGCAAAGAGCCTAAGACGCCACCCCATCCACACACACACCCTGTCGATGTAGGTGTGGTGCTTTTCCAAGCATATTCTGCAGTTGATGAAAGGACAGGAATTTTGATATGGGGCTGGAGAGCGAGCCAGCCCCGCACTGACCCAGCAGCGGGAGCTCCTGTACCCCAGAGACAGGCCTGGATCCCTGCTCTGGGCATTATGACGCGGCACATAGAATCACATCACGCTGTGACCCCCGTGCACAGTGTTACGACACCATTCACTCACCAGCCATCATAACAGAGGGCCCAATCTGAATGGGGCTGGTTCAGGTAACTGCACCTGCATTAGAATCATAGAATATCAGGGTTGGAAGAGACCTTGGGAGGTCATCTAGTGGCCCAACTCTCTGCACAAAGCTGGACCAACCCCAGCTAAATCATCGCAGCCAGGGCTTTGTCAAGCCTGACCTTAAAAACCTCTAAGGATGGAGATTCCACCACCTCCCTAGGGAACCCATTCCAGTGCTTCACTATCCTCCTAGTGAAATAGTGTTTCCTCATATCCAGCCTAGACCTGCCCCACTGCAACTTGAGACATTGTTTCTTGTTTTGTCATCTGCCACCACTGAGAACAGCTGAGCTCCATCCTCTTTGGAACCCCCCTTCAGGTAGTTGAAGGCTGCTATCAAATCCCCCCTCACTCTTCTCTTCTGCAGACTAAATAACCCCATTCCCTCAGCCTCTCCTCGCATTCCCCCTCCAGAGTCCAGCAAGAGCACCTGCTATTAGAGGTCCAGCTCCCAGCCGTCACCTCTTGTGGGCAGGGTAGCGCATTTCTTCCTCCCCCCGTGATCGGCAGCTCAGTTCCCAGCTTACCCGGTGTTACTCCCAGCTAATCGGATGGCCTCAGCAGGCCTGCGTCTGCCCTTTGCCTCCTCCTATACAAAGCAGCAGAATTGCCCACAGGTGTAAGTTACCACGCAGCTGCAAGCACATTTATTTTTAAAGTGAAAGCATTACAGAGAGACCATTAAAACAACAGAAGAATCTACACGCATGCACAGGTCACCCCCTTCCCACAACTCCAGTGGGGGTTCTGGTAGAGTCCGTCCTTCAAACCCCACCAAAGGGTTTTTCTAGGGTTACACATTCATAACAGCCTTCGCTCAGGATCAGCACCCCCGTGCATAGGTCAATGTTTCCTTTAACTCCAGATTCCAGGAACAGGTGGTCAGCAGACAATGGTTCCCTCCTCAGGGCATAGCTTCAGAAGGCTGGGCTTTTGCAAAACCAGGGATAAGAATCTGCATTCACCTCCCGCTAGATATTCCCTGGGTGAATCGCTTGGGAAAAGTCCTTTTTTTGTCTGGCCCATTGTTCAAGATTGTCCTTTGCAGTTCATAACACTTCCCGGGGCTACATCACCATTGCTTTTACTCCAATGGACTTCAAAGATACTTAGACTTAATTCAGTAAGGTTTGTCAAGGATATCACAGGCAATTGCCATATCTGCCTCATTGTGCCTCAGTTTCCCCTCCAACCTTTGGTCTATTTAGACTGAGACCTTTGGGGCAGGGACTGTCTCTCACTCTGTATCTGTGCAGTGCCCGGTGTCATGGGGCTCTGGTCTCAGTTAGAGCCTCCAAGTGCCACTGGAATACAAGTAATTAATCATAAGGCCCAGGAAATGCAGTGGGACAGTTCACTAGGATTAAACACTCAGCTGTGGATGCTGGGTTCCCAGTCTGGGACACTAGTATCAACCCCCTACCATCAGTAGCTCTCAAAGCACAGGTCAGTATCATTAACGCCATTTTACAGATGGGGACACTGAGGCATAGAGAGGGCCTTGCCCAAGGTCACACACCAGGCCAGCAGCAGAATCCAGGTCTCCTCAGTCCCAGTCCAGTGCACTGCCCACTAGGCCACATAGGCCCTGGTATCCTGATTGTCAGAGGTGCCCACTGACTCCCTTGGAGCGGAGTTGCACGACTCTGGATCATCTCCATCCTATGCAGTGCTTTTAACATGGACCCTCCCAAGGGCGGCGGACGGTCACTCCATCATCCCATCCCCGTTTGCAAGCGGTTTGCTCCACACAGCAGGATCCATGCAGCTGGGAGCTGGGCTCCGAACAGCTCGCCTGGCTGGATGAGTCCAGCCCTTTCCACGCTTCAGCAGATAAGAATTCCCTTTGGCACCGAGGCTCCAGCGAGGGAGAGGCAATCACAATAAGAAGCAGGGGCTGAGAAGGCCAGTGCAATTTCCCAGAAACCCTGGAGGAGCTGCCAAGCCCAGAGAAAGCATCAACAGACAAAGGAGAGCAATGGTGCTGGCTAAGGAGGGGGAAAGAGACCCAGAAACGTGGTTTGCAAGGAACTGGGCTACCAACGGCCTTCAGATCCCATGGTTAAAAGGCCACAGAGAGAAAGAAACATGGACACATGCATGGATGGACAGGCAGACAAAGATGGATAACTAGGTGGATAGCAGTGATGCTGAAAGCCAGCAAAGGAACCTGTAAAGCAGTGGTCCCCAAACTTTTTACCTCATGCCCTCCCTTATCCCTGTCCATGCCCCTCCCACCCCCAGTGCCGTGGTTCCGGGAGGGGTGACATGGACGGGGTAAGGGGGCCAAGGCTGGGGCTAACAGCCGGGACCCCAGGCACTGGGCCAGGAGCCAGGGCTGGGAGCAAAGCCTCAGGCACAGCACCAGCAGCTGGGCCCCCGAGTGCATGGCCAGGAGCGGAGCCCCCGGCGCAGGTTGGGGGTGCTGCAGCACCCCCCAAGCCCCTTGTTCCCGTGCCTATGGTGGACAGATAGACAAATAGGACCTCCAAGAGAGGGACAGATAGGTGCAATGATAGAGAGAGAAAAGTATGTCATGGGACAGACAGATCAACATGAACCCATTCACCGCATCCCCTCCCTAGGCTCCACCGTACGTTCTTCCCAAAATGGTGAAAGAATTCCTCCAGCGGCTCCTCCGCTCGCTGCAGGCGCTAAGCACCATGGGATGCACCCCCGAGCCGGGGCAGCTCGAAGGTTTCGCTTGAGTCAGAGAGGAAGGACATGAGGGAGGAAATAGGTGCAGGTCAGCAGGGGCGCAGGGTGGGTCCCTCTTTCATCTCTGGAAGGTGGGACCTTGGCTGAGCCCTGTGGCGCAGGGGCAAAGCCCTGTGGAGATGTATTTGACCCTTGGAGAGGCCAGGACATTCTTGAGATTTGTCCTATTGCTTTACACTAAAGGCCCAGCATGAGGTATTTAAACCCCACCTAGGCCTGAGGCTGGGACCAGC
Organism: Gopherus flavomarginatus; assembly: GCF_025201925.1. Classification (NCBI taxonomy): domain Eukaryota; kingdom Metazoa; phylum Chordata; order Testudines; family Testudinidae; genus Gopherus; species Gopherus flavomarginatus. Next base: position 22,856,017 of record NC_066632.1, on the reverse strand, counting down.
TTGCCCTAGCTCCTACCGCTTTCCCTGGAACAATCCCCACAGCATTCCTCTCCCTCCCTGGAACTCATTCGGCTGAATGGCTTGGCTTTTGGGGCTCCCATGGGTACCAGAACAGGGGCGGCCAGGAGGATACAGCCCCTTTTTACCGGCTGCAAGTGACGTGGGGAGGGCGCGGAGAGAAGCGAGCAGGGGGTAGGCTCCTGGGTGGAAAACCAGGGCTCAGGGAGAAGGGGCAGCATGAGGGCAGGGTCTGGGGAAGAAGGGGTGGGGCAGGGACCTCAGGGAGAAGGGGTGGAGTGGGGGGCAGGGCCACAGTTTGGGTGCCGGTGGCTCCCCCCTATTTTTATGGAGGGTTTCCGCTGCTCCCACATATAGACACCAATTCCTTCCCCTTTATAAAGAAGGGCTGTATCATCCTCATCTTGAAGATGGGGAAACTGAGGCACCGAGTGGGGAAGGGACTATCAGCAAACCGCGCCCAGCACAGCAAAGCCCAACAAGCAGTGTTGTCTAATGGTTAGTGCACTCGGAGACATGAGGTCTGTCTCTGCCACTGAGCTGTTGTGTGACCATGGGCAAGTCCTTTCTCCTCCTACCCTTTGTCTTGTAAGCTTTCCGGGGCAGAGATTCTCTCTCCCTCTGGCCTTGTGTTTGCTAGGAAAAAAGAGCAGGGCAGGCTAACGTGGTAAACACTTGGCATGAAAGCATCCTGTGGCTCTGTGCAGTGACCAGCATCTACAGGCTGCGGCCATGAGTATATGAACGGCTTCTTTGGTGCCACCACTACAGAATGGATGTGGACAATTGGAGAAAGTCCAGTGGAGGGCAACAAAAATGCTTAGGGGGCTGGGGCACATAACTTACGAGGAGAGGCTGAGGGAACTGGGGTTATTTAGTCTTCAGAAGAGAAGAATGAGAGGGGATTTGATAGCTGCTTTCAACTACCTGAAGGGAGGCTCCAAAGGGGATGGAGCTCGGCTGTTCTCAGTGGTGGCAGATGACAGAACAAGGAGCAATGGTCTCAAGTTGCAGTGGGGGAGGTCTAGGCTGGATATCAGGAAACACTCTTTTACTAGGAGGGTGGTGAAGCACTGGAATGGGTTCCCTAGGGAGGTGATGGAATCTCCTTCCCCAGAGGTTTTTAAGGCCCAGCTTGACAAAGCCCTGGCTGGGATGATTTAGTTGGGAACTGGTCCTGCTTTGAGCAGGGGGTTGGACTAGATAGGGCCTGAGGTCTCTTCCAACCCTGATATTCTATGATTCTATGATTTGAAAGCACCCAGGCTAGTCCCACACTTTGTCAGGCATCTGTAGGGCTTGATTGCTTCAGATGAGTCACTAAAGGGACTGGAAGGCACATCTACAAACTAAGCCACTTTGTTTGTCCATTGTGCCTGGCTGGATGGCTTCAAAGACTGAGACTGATAGGGGTGTCCCAGCGAATGACCATGCAGAACAATCAAATCTGCAAGACCTTGAGGGTCCTTTGATCTGGGAAACACATGCAGATAAGCTAACTGAAGCCAGATCCTCACCTGCCCCATCAGATCTCAGGGATGGAAGCTGGGTTTGCAGCGGGAAGGGGCTTGAATACAAGAAAGGTACCTGCCTAGATGCCAGGCCTTCCATCGGAGGTGCTCAGCACACATCGGGTGCTTATTGTAAGCCCTGTTTTACATGCCAGTTTGGTCATTTGACCCCTATCGCCAAGGTCAACGCTACCCGAGCACAGGCGAGCTCAGAACAGCGAGATTAATATAGCAACGCTGGCAAGCCGGCTGAGTGGGGCCGCAGCTTATACAGGCCAAAGTATAGCGCTGACATAGTTTCGACAAGTTCCTGAGCAAAATAAGCTACCCCGGCCAAAGCACCTTTATGGCAGGATAACTGCACCTACGCCAATATGGAGAGGTCATAAAAAGCCCCCACCCATGCTGGCAAAAAGTTCTTGGGATACCATGTTCCTTGTGCTAGTTACTATATTAGGGCCCCTTGAATCAACTGCAGGGTCATTCTACCTTGAAGGTAGGTATGAGCTGAATCTTCACAGATTGGTTTGATCGAGGGACATGGTCAGGTCCCTTTAAACTCAGCCACTAGGACCGGAGACTGCTTGAAATGCGCACAAGCCCCGTATTTATTTTAAGACCAGTCCCTTCTTTGTTCAGACTTGCAAACCTGGGTGCTTTCCATCTCCAAGTGCCTCACGAAAGAGGTCGGCCTCACTACTCACTTTTGCCAGATGGGGAAACTGAAGCATGGGGGCGGTGCAGTGTCTTGCCCAAGGTGACGCAGCAGATCAGTGGCACAGGAAGGAAGAGCATTTGAATCGACCGGTCCGAAAGCCAGTGCCATCCCCACTGGGCCACGCTGCATCAGCCCGGACAGTGCTGGTTACCATGGACTTTGTCAGCAGCTGTTTTTGTGATTACACCCCGTGAGCTTTATTCTGCCTTCCCCTCCACAGTGTAAACCTGGGTTGATGGAAAGTCATCCTTCAAAACCTGGGGTAAATCAAAGGAGAATCAGCCCCAGTATTTTCATATATTATTGACTGCTCCAGCACCAAATAATTTTTACAAATAAAAACAATCTGCGCTTATTATAGGTCCTACAATAACAGAGCTGTGCCATTCATTGATTAAAACCTCCACACCCAGCTTCCTTTTATTTAGTGCCTACAATAAGTGCGGTAATGTGCTGCAACAGTTGTAATCTCTCATTTGCTCAACTCCTAGGGCCACCATCCATGTGTTTGTAGAACCTCCACCACTATGCTTTCTGTCCGCCAAAGGCCTTAATCACTCCTAGTTCTTTTCTTTTCAGTGCTGTTTAATCTGGAGTTGATCACACAAAACACCTTTCTCGCCTCTCCATCCACCCTTCTCCCTTTCACCCAATCCAAGAATCAATATTTATCCAGGCAGGCAGAAGTCTAAACCCATTGTCATGAATGGTGACAGCTAATGGCCTGGGAAACTTACCTGGCATCTCACTTCCTTCTGCCCCGCACAGGCTGTGTTTGAATGCACAGTATTTACACTGGCCAAGATTTGCTCAGGGACAAAAAAGCTCTTTGCAAATGCCTCTGGCTAATGTACAACTTCACGATTGTGTGGCAGGTACTTTTTAGCTCCTTCAGGTGGCTCTTGAAGGTGGGAAGGTCAGGAGGTCCATCCCCCTACACTGAGGCAGGATGAAGCCCTGTCAGGTGTTCATCTAATGTGTTCTTAAAAACCTCCAATGACAGAGATTCCACAACCTCACATATTCCACTCTCCTTAGTTAGAAAGCTTTCCTACTATCTAACCAGATTAATCCAATTCCTTCTTGTCCTACCTTAGAATATCAAGGTTGGAAGGGACCTCAGGAGATCATCTAGTCCAACCCCCTGCTCAAAGCAGGACCCATCCCCAGACAGATTTTTACCCCAGATCCCTGGGTGGCTCCCTCAAGGACTGAACTCATAACCTTGGGTTTAGCAGGCCAGTGCTCAAACCACTGAGCTATCCCTCCACCCCTTATATAAACCAGGAGAACAATGGGCCATCATCTTCTTGCAGCCATCCTTTGTGCACATTGAGCAAAATACTGTGTCATTGGCCAATACTGTATTTCCTATGGGTTTGATCCTACAGTCCTAATTTCCGCTGCAGGCAATGGGGACTCTGCTCCAGCAAAGACTACGTGGTTTAGACCTCATCATGCTGGACCATGAGTGTCACTATAGCCCAGAACAGCTGGATCTGTGTTTAAGGCATTAGGCAAGAAATCAAAAGATCTGATCACAAGAGCTGCAGTGATTACCAAGTGCATGACTTGACGAAAATGGAAGAGAAGGCTTACGTCCAGAATAGAGCGGGGGTATTCAGACCTCTCTCAGTTGGCAGCCAAAGAAAGTTTAGTTTAAGAACATAAGAACGGCCATACTGGGCCAGACCAATGGTCTAGCTAGCCCAGTGTCCTGCCTTCAAACAGTGGCCAGATGCTTCAGAAGGAATGAACAGAATAGGGCAAATATCGAGTGATCACTCCCTAGCGTCCAGCCCCCAAGCTTCCGGCAGTCAGGGATTTAGGGATACCCAGAGCATGGGGTTCTCACCCTGACCTTCTTGGCTAATAGCCATTAATGGACCTATCCTCCATTAATTTATCTCAGTCTTTTTTTAACCCGGTTATACTTTTGGACTTCACAACATCCCCTGGCAATGAGATCCACAGGTTGACTGTGCGCTGTGTGAAGAATTACTTCTTTCTGTTAGTTTTAAATCTCTTACCTGTTCATTCCATTAGGCGACCCCTGGTTCTTGCATTATGTGACGAGGTGAATAACACTTCCCCGGTCCCTTTCTCCACGCCATTCATGATTTTATAGATCTCTCTCATATCCCCAGGGCCGGCTCCAGGCACCAGCGCAGCAAGCAGGTGCTTGGGGCGGCCAACGGAGAGGGGCGGCACGTCCAGCTCCTCGGCGGCAATTCGGCGGCGGGTCCCTCACTCCCTCTCGGGGGGAAGGACCTGCCGCCGAATTGCCGCCAAAGACTGAAGCAGCAGTGGTAGAGCTCCTGCAGGTTGCCGCTTTTTCTTTTCCCCCCTGTTTGGGGCAGCAAAAACCATGGAGCCGGTCCTGTATATCCCCCCCTTAGTTGTCTCTTTTCTAAGGGGAACAGTCCCAGTCTTTGTAATCGCTCCTCATACGGACACTGTTCCATATCCTTAACTATGTTTGTAGCCCTTCTCTGTACCTTTTCCAATTGTAATAGATCTTTTTTGAGGTGGGGCAACCAGAACTGCACGGAGTATTCAAAGTGTGGCCGTACCATGGATTTATATAGTGGCATTGCTTTATTTTAATAGAGGGAGAGAGCAGTTATATGAATCTGAAGCAATGTCGAGCCTGTTTCTTGGTTCATTTGGAAAAAGTATGCTGAGATAGCTCAGATAATATCAGACTTCCATTCCATGTGATCTCACTGCTTTTTCCCTTTCTCTTCCAACCCCTTGGTTTCCTCCTTCCCTCTTTTGCCTATTTGGCCTTTATTTTATTTTTTTTACCCCCATCTTAACATGTTATGCTGGTGTAATATTGTTTGGGGTTTTTTTGGCCGGTCTTGCCGCTGTGACAAGTTGTAAAGTTGCAGAATTGCATAATTTTATTGACTTTCCTGTGAAATGTATGGCATTTGGTCACGTATACAAGCTGAAAGTCGCTTACATTTTTGTCCATTTTTAGTGTTTCTTTATGAAAATTAATAAAAAATCAATAAAAGAAAGAAAATCTGCATTCTCTTCCTGGCTCTGAACACAGATAGGTCATTTGTAACTATCATTTTCCAAGCACCTGAAGATCCCATTGACATGGAGTAGATGTGCATGTGCCTCAGTTTCCCCATCTGTTAAATGGGGATAAAGATACTGACCTCCTTGGTAAAGCTTTGAGATCTATTGATAAAAAACACTATAGAAAAGCTAGGGATTATTGTGATTCATGATGTGCTAAATAGTATTATTCCCACATAAAATAGTGCAAATGTGAGTTCACACGCTTGTGCAAAAATGCACGTTCTCAGATCCAGCTACAGATTGGTGGGATTTGATGCCCAGCAGAGCACTGGTAGGATTTAGCTGGATCCATTACCATTTACTTACATTTCTTTTTTAAGACAGATCAAGACCTGCCATGCGATAGCGCAAGGTTTTTGTAATACAGGCTCAGTGTGAAGGGATCCTCTCACTGCTAGGGCACCTCCTCCTGGCTGCTCTGGGGATTAGCTCCTTCCATAGGTCCTACGCCCCTTTCTGCCACTCATGCACATATCCTGCCACCTCTTTCTTTCTCTCTCTGCCGTTCAGGGTGCTCTCTTCATGACTCAGCCCTTTAGCCAGGTCACTGCATAGTCCTCCCCATCTGGAGTAATCAGCTGTCCAGTTGGCGTCTCCAGTGCTCCTATGCCACGCACTGGTAGGGAAACCCAGCCCCACCCTCTGCACTGGTTTCCAGCCAAGGACCCTACAACAAGCAGCCAAGGTCTGCACAGCCCTACCCCTTGCTGCTGTTTCCCTGGACTGCTTTCTAAGCTTCCTTTCCCCACAACTCCTCTGGTATTGACTCTTCTTCCAGGGGTGGAACCCCAGGGCTTGGGTTTTCTCCAGTAGTGCTGGAACATTTTTAATAGTGGGGGTGCTGAAAGCCAGTCCCTTTACCCCATCCACCACCACCCCAGAACTGAGGCTGGGATCTCAGGTGCACGGGGCCACAGCCAGGACCCTGGTGCACAGGGCCTGCACCCTGGGGGCAGGGCCAGCAGCCAGGAGCCCAGGGGGGCTGCAGCACCCCACACACCCCTAGTTCCCACATCTATGGTTTTCCCCTCCCCATCTCTCTGCTCCCAGAGAGTGACTGCAGGCTCACTCCCTGCAGCCCTTTGCTGCTGCAACTTCTTGGCTTCACAATCCAGCCTCCTCCTGCCCAGCTGGGCTTCTTATTCAATCCTGCTGGCTTCTCCTTCCAGGTGCAGCCAGGTACCTAATTGGCCCCTCAACCAATTAACCCCTTCAGGGCCGTGTGGGGTATACACCCCATCACACTCCAAAAGCCAGATTTCATTAAGTATGTAGGCTCTATCTGTGTTAGGGAAAAGGAGCTGTGGTAGAAAAGGATGTCAAACGCAGCAGCACACACACACACACACACACACACACCGCCCTTCAGGGTGTTCAGCACAGTCCTGATGCAGAGATCAGCTGAGTCCATCCCGTGCTGTAACAATGTGTGCTACAGAGAGCTGGTTGGGGAGTTTTCAGCAGAATGTGTTTTTCAGTGGAAAATGCCGAGTTGTCAAACCGGAACCTGTTCGTGGGAAAAGGTCAGTCTGGATGAATTTCTTGTTTTGAAAAAAATCGGGAACGGGGACTGGTGGGTGGGGATGGGAGGAGTTTCAAATATATCAAATGTCCCATTTCGACATTTTCTAAATGACAGTTTTCTAGTCACTCCCCTAAGGCCAGAAAAGAAAAACAAATTGCAAATCAAGGGCCACATTCCGCAATGATCCAAACGACATTGATCCACACTGATTTCTTTTTGGATGGTCGGTTTATGAAAATGTTCAAGATTTTGACGTTTTGTTCTGACTCCCTCCCCCCCTGCAAAGCTGCAATGCTACAACCTGGTCTAACCAGAAGAAGCTTCTCTAAGGTATCCCAGGGTCAGCGCCATGTTGACTTACATTTCCAGGGAAGTGATTAAATACTCCAGAGATGGAAGCAGTTGGTCACTCCTCCATGGGCCAGATCTTCAGCTGATCAGCGAAGCTCTATTAACTTCACAGCTGCACTGATTCTCGGGTGAGCAGACAGCAAGTGTGAAAAATCGGGACAGGGGGTGGGGAGGGAATAGGAGCTTATATAAGAAAAAGCCCCAAATATCAGGAATGTCCCTATAAAATCGGGACATCTGGTCCCCCTAACTGATTCACACCAGCGGAAGATGTGGCCCATAGTAATCAGCACCCTTTGCTACATTCAGTGGATCCCATTTGCACCAGCAGGGTAATTGTATTCAACACCAGCTTAGGCAGAGCTCTGGTTGCCGCTCTTCATTTTCCTAGCCCAGCCCCAGTCTCAGACCTGCGCCCCATCAACCCCCCCGAGGACACACCCACGTGCTTCCAGAGAGGTCTGCTTTGAATGGTACCCAAATGATGCTCCAGCCTCCTGGCCCATCAGCTCATAGGACCTCGAGGCTTTCCGAGGGCAACATGTTTATTTATTGAAACAAAGGAAATGCAGAGCAGGCAGGGAGCGTGACTGGATCAAACTGCAGCTTGGACAGAGACTAGACACCCATCAGCCTCATGTTTAGCTTTGCCCTTACGTTCCTGAAGCCAGATCTTAAAGGACGCCAGGGTTCAGAGACAACCCCTACCCGCCGATAGTGGGGAGGCAGAGTGAGGGCAGAGGCTTCAGCAGATGTTACTGAGCATGCTCACTACAAGCCAAGGGGCACATCTGGCTGGGCACGTGACCCCGCCCGCTCCTCCCAGGCGTCGCCTCTGCCATGGTTTGTACCATAAACACTGCGAAGGAGGGTGAAAAAACCTTTACTAAGCACCATCCCGTTAAGCCACTCTAATTCCCTCCTTTTAGTTTCCAATGCAATTTCGTTCCGTTTGTGGTCAAAGACCAGCTTCTGCTAGGAAATCCATTTTTGCTGGTTCCTTAGCCTCTCACGACACGGATTTTGTACTGTGGGAGGCATCTGGAGATAGAGGAGGGGTGAGCAAATGGAAATTGTACAGCGGGCCATGAATGCTCACAAAATTAGGGGTTGCGGTTCGGGGTCTGGGGTGGGGCCAGAAATTAGGAATTCAAGGTGTGGGATGGTGCTCCGGGTTGGGACCGAGGGATTTGGAGGGTGAGGGAAGAATCAGGGCTGGGGCAGGGGGTTGAAGCATGGGAGGGGGTCAGGGGTGCAGGCTCCAGGTGGCACTTACTTCAAGCAGCTCCCAGAAGCAGCAGCATGTCCCCCCTCCAGCTCCTGCATGGCCAGGCGGCTCCGTGCCCTACCCTGTCCGCAGGCGCCGCCCCTGCAGCTCCCGTTGGCCACGGTTCCTGGCCAATGGGAGCTGCAGGGGCAGTGTGTGGAACCCCATGGCTGCCCCTACACATAGGAGCCGGAGTGGGGAGCTTCTGGATACCAGTTGGAAAGAGTAAAAGAGAGTGACCTAGAGACACATTACGTAGAGCACTAGAGAAAGAAGCAAAATTCACAAGCATGAAAATTCTGAAGCCTGAACAGGCCAGCACAAGCCTGAAAGCAATGGTGGAAACTCAAGGACACTTTATGCACATGAGGGCGTGGGAGGGACCCTGACCAAGATCAGACCCATGATTTTCAAACACTGCGGGGGTTGGTGCTATTGCTTCCATAGGTTTTGGATTCAGCTCTGTGTGATTGTCTCCTGGAATACTAGGGGGTGTCTTCACCGCAGTCAGCCTGGGTGATCGGCACCCAGGATGGATCACCCAAGTTAACCTAGCCTGGGAGTGAGCAGCCACACGGCAAAGCCCTACCCCCGCGGGTGCTGCACTCCCCCCTCTGTGTCACTGGGACGCTTGGGGACATCCCATGAGTCTTTGAGTTGCAGTAAGCTGAGCTGCTCTACGATTCTTTCCTGGTGAATAAGAGGAGAGCTTGACTCTTCTCCTGGGTGAGCACTTGTTGGGGGATTGTGGGAAGGCACTGGAGGACTAGCAGCCTTTGAGTGATTTAGCCTGCATCCTCACTGCATAGAGGATAGGTTACCAGCCCAGGTGAAAGGGGAACCTGGGTTCCATTCCAGCCCCCAGCCGGGCCATTTCGAAAGCACCACTCAAGTCTTTGTGGGTGGACAGGAGTCGGGCTAGAGGCTACCCCTGGATAAGAACCAAGGTTAACTCTGCAGTGAGCACACATCCTTAGCCACTTGTAAGCTGTCCTGTTCAGGAAGCTAAGTCCCACCCCAGAGAGGAACTTTGCAAACTGGACGAGCTGGGGCTGGAATCTTTCTCTGCTCCGCACACATTCTGACCAGGAAAAACCAGTCTTGGGGCAAGCACCGGATTCCTGCAGAACAAATGCTCTGCCTGACAACAGCCCCCAGCTGCCCCTGGCCTCCATTCCAGCCCTGCCCCGCTCTGCAGCACATGTTTATCCTCTGCACAGAGCCCTCTGCCCTGCTCCTCTTGTTCCTTGTGTCCCCCCGTTATCCTGGTGGGGAACTATCTGACACAAGAAGGAAGGCAAAGGGACAATCTGACAATCAACAGCCTCACTCCGTGGCTGGCTGGGCTGCCCTGGCTGAAGCAGATTATCAGATGCCAACCTGGCCTAATCATAGAATCATAGAATATCAAGGTTGGAAGGGACCTCAGGAGGTCATCTAGTGACCCAACCCCCTGCTCAAAGCAGGACCAACCCCAACTAAATCATCTCAGCCAGGGCTTGTCAAGCCTGACCTTAAAAACCTCTAAGGAAGGAACAAAATGTCCTGTGACACCTTATAGACTAACAGACATATTGGAGCATGAGCTTTCATGGGTGAATACCCACTTCGTCAGATGCATGTAATGGAAATTTCCAGAGGCAGGTATAAATATGCAGGCCAGAATCAGTCTGGAGATAACGAGGTTAGTTCAATCAGGGAGGATGAGACCCTCTTCTAGCAGTTGAGGTGTGAACGCTAAGGGAGGAGAAACTGCTTTTGTAGTTGGCGAGCCATCAGCTTGCTAGGGAACCCGTTCCAATGTTTCACCACCCGCCTAGTGAAATGGTGTTTCCTAATATCCAACCTAGACCTGCCCCACTGCAACTTGAGTCCATTGCTCCTTGTTCTGTCATCGGCCACCACTGAGAACAGCCGAGCTCCATCCTCTTTGGAACCGCCCTTCAGGTAGTTGAATGGGTCAGGCGTGAGGAGGGACCTATGTGGCACCAGGGGCTCAGGAATGAAAGCCGCGGCCAGGCTCCAGCGCCCAGGGCATGCAGCGCTGGCCTCTCGGCCTGCTCAGTAAAGATCTCTCTCCTCCAGCTCTGCCAACCAGCTTCAGCTCTTCTTGCTAATGGAACTCCTCCTGTGCCAGCGGCATGCACCAAGTGCAGACAGCGCCGGCGCTCGTTTCCATGGTGCACTAAGCAAAGTCCAGCTGGCACCTGTGAAAGTAGAATGGATTATATTGTAAAAATAAGAATGGATTAAAGAAATGTGTACGTACCTTTAAGCAGAAATAAGAAATGTTGAAATACAGGTGCCAGGAAAAGAAACATTAGGCATAAAGAAGGGTGCTAATGGCGAAACATTAACAGAAGATCGGTAATAGTTAGTAAGGAACTAAGATATGCATGCCTAGCCCAGGAAAACTTATCAGATTTTGCTTCCTTTGTTATCTTGTTACGTGCTCCCCCTTTTATTTGTATAAATAAGATAGTTTGTGTCTTGCATGGTGCTCACATTATCTGGGTGTTATTAGCAGAGCACTGTGCTAATAAAACAGAGTGGTCTGACAAACTGTGAGTCCTGAGTCTAACTTTGACACACCCACATGGCCAGTTGATACAAGTGGGAGCAGGTTAGTCTCGCCCGAGGCATCTGGTCAGGGTTACAAAGCCACGGGAGGAATTTCAGGCAGTGGGAGAATTTAGACTCACTCCGACTCCCTGGTAGGGGCTGGGTGATGTATTAGGAATCCATTTAGGATTAGAGATGGCTCTAAGCTCCTTTGAAACACAGGGGGAGTTTGGGTCCTGCCATGCATGTTCTATGGAATTCGGGAATTATTCCTCTCAGCAGCCTTGGAGCAATTGCCGGAGCTCCCTGGCTTGACTCGTCCCTATTTCCAGCGCAAGGTGACCTCAGATGGTGCAATACAGAGGCATGATTGTGGGAACAGGCTCTTCTCTGGAACCAGTGCTGTTGCCCCATCCTTTGTCTGGGAACAAGCCAATGCTTCCTGATTGCACTGCACTTCCAGGGAAAAACACTCTGTCAAAGAGGCCAGAGATAAAGCACAACGATGCCCATGCTCCTTGGACCTCAGGGACTAAGGGCAGGTTCCCTCACGTTATCTTAGAATCATAGAATATCAGAGTTGGAAGAGACCTCAGGAGGTCATCTAGTCCAACCCCCTGCTCAAAGCAGGACCAATCCCCAACTAAATCATCCCAGCCAGGGCTTTGTCAAGCCAGGCCTTAAAAACCTCTAAGGATGGAGATTCCACCACCTCCCTAGGGAACCCATTCCAATGCTTCACCACCCTCCTAGGGAAATAGTGTTTCCTAATATCCAACCTAGACCTCCCTCACTGCAACTTGAGACCATTGCTCCTTGTTCTGTCATCTGCCACTACCAAGAACAGCCGAGCTCCATCCTCTTTGGAGCCCCCCTTCAGGAAGTTGAAGGCTGCTATCAAATCCTCCCTCACTCTTCTCTTCTGCGGACTAAATAACCCCAGTTCCCTCAGCCTCTCCTCGTAAGTCATGTGCCCCAGCCCCCGAATCATTTTGGCAGGAGGCTCTAGCGCCCAACTGCCCCACCCACCCACGTCTGCTGCTGCTTTCCACCGCTGCAGGCCAAGGGAGTCCTTAAGGCAGGAGAGCCACACAGGGCAGTGTCATTCCTTGGGCATTTTAATCGGCATGCACTCACGCCCCTGCTGGCAATGAAACAACTGAGACTCTGACCAGCTTTGGCAGCTGCACTACACTAGCCGCTACCCTCTTGAGGAAGCTGGTTGCAACGGCAGAGACTTTTGAAGCAGCACAAAACAGCTGCAAGCCGTGTGGGGCTGCTTTGAAAGCCAGCCCATCTGGGTTCCTTAAAACGCTGGTGGGTCTTGTCTACACTGCAAGGCGCAACTATGTTTTACCGGTATCATCGGGCAACTGCGTCGTACTGAGGTTCCCCGACGTGGTGGAATGTTTGCCTATCTCAGTGACTTGCTTCTAACGTCCTATTCAGATTAGCGGCTCTAATGTGTCCACACACAAAAAAATCCACAACTGGGTCCCAGTCCAGATGTCAGCTGAAGTGTGGGCAAATCCAGATGTGAACGGAGTGGGCAGAATGCAACTGGATGATGGGGCCATGGAACAGCTGTGGTGACCTCCCCACCAAAGACCTGGTCACCCAGCCTTCCGCTCTCACCCAGTGAAACTGAAAAGCAGTGCATTTAAACCTGATTATTAGAGGCAACCCACCTCCTTCGCATGTGGAAAGCACAGGAGTAATAGGCAATTTGACCGAGTGCATTAGTGACCTGGATTGGGATCCAGGAGACCAAGGCCGTATCCCCTATTGGGTCACCTGGCTGCATGACCTTAGGAAGTCATTTCCTCCTCAGTCGCTCCACCCATCCTCCGGGTCCCAGCTGTTCGGAGGCAAATTCTGCCAGGCAGATGTCGTAAAATGGTCAAGATAGTGTTAACTGGGTTGCCCGGCATATTATGGGATGGCACCATGCTCCACCCCTACCTTTCTTTGTGTTTAAGTCAGTGGCAATTCCTGCCCCGCCCCCGCCATGCAGAGGTGTTGCCTGAGGGGGCATGCAGGGTCACGTGCCCCCCTCCCATTTGCTGCTTGGCTTGTACTGAGCATGCTCAGTAACACTGACTTCATGCTGCCTCCCCACATCGGCAGGCCCAGGTCGGTTCTCCTGCCATGTACTCTACTGGGATGCCTTAAATAAGAGAGGCAGTTCACATCCTGCAGCCCTGTGAATACCTGTGTTTGCATTGCACAGAGCAGTCCCTTTGCCGAAGCAGAGAGTGTCTCTATTTGTACAGCCCCTTGCACCACACAGTCCAGATGGTGGCTGGTGGCTTTAGGTGCAACTGTAATCCAAGGAACAATGCCGGCTAGTTCATAGGGGTATGATATTACCCTGATATCTGAGCACCTTCCAGCTGTGCATTAAGCAGAGTGACAAACAACTGTCTCATGTTTGTGCCCTGGGGGGAGGGAGAGTGGAAGCAGTGGAGTGTCTTGTTGTGGAATACACACACACACACACACACACACAAACACACACACACACACACACACACACACACACACACACACACACACACACACACACCGCTCTGTGTTTGTGTTACAGAAAGCAGGTCAAAGGAGCCTGCCTTCCACCTGGAGCAGAAAATGGGGAGATTTGGGATGGTCCTTACTTCCCCAGCGGGGAGCACATGCCACAGCCTGGGCTGGCCCCACAGAAAACTCTGACTCCTATTTAGTGCAATTCAAAATAGCGTCAGGCATTCACAGGGGAAAATGCGAACATCCTCCCATTGCATTAGCTAAGCTAGATCAGTGAGGCAGTGTGGGAAGGTAGCACTGAGTTGAGACCTGGGACTTGGTGGCTTTAGGTGCAACTGTAAATAGTAATACTGTTACTAAAAAGTATTTGGTCCTGCCATGAGGGCAGGGGACTGGACTCGATGACCTCTCGAGGTCCCTTCCAGTCCTAGAGTCTCTGAATCTATGAATCCGGGGTCTAATCCTACCAGGGGCTCCTGTGTGACCACAGACCAGTCACTTCCCCTCCCTGTGCCTCGGTCTCCCTGTTTAGCATGTGAGATCTTCAGGGCAAAGTCTGTCTCTCACTCCGTATCTGTGCAGCTCCCGGTCGGATGGGGCCTTGATCTCAGTCAGGGTGAGTTGCTGTTACTGCCATTCCGACAATAAACATTTATAAGGCTTATAAACATTCATGATTCGGGGCATGGTCCAAGGTCAGGGGCTAGGAACAGATTTCCCCTAGAGACGACTGACACTTTTTTTGTACCTTCTTCTGGCCACCGTGGGGAAAGGCGACTCCACTGGATGAACTCCTGTTCTATGTTGGCTTGGTGGGCCATGAATGCTCACAAAATTGGGGATTGGGGTCCAGGAGGGGGTGTGGGCTCTGGTTGAGGATGCAAGCTCTGGGGTGGGACCAGAAGTGAGGAGTTCAGGGTGCGGGAGAGGGCTTCTGGCTGGACCAGGGGGTTGGAGTGCAGTAGGGAGGTGAGGGCTCCAGCTCAAGGTGTGGGCTCTGGGGTGGGGCTGAGGATGAGGGGTTGGGGATGCAGGATGGTGCTCCAGGCTGGGACCAAGAGGTTTGGAGGTCGGGAGGGGGATCAGGGCTGGGGCAGGTGGTTGGGGTGCAGGAGGGGGTTGGAGTGCAAGCTCCAGGGGGCACTTACCTCAAGCAGCTCCCAGAAGCAGCAGCATGTCCTCCCTCCAGCTCCTATGCGGAGGTGTGGCCAGGCGGCTCTGCACACTGCCCTGTCAGCAGACGCCGCCCCTGCAGGTCCCATTGGCCATGGTTCCCAGCCAATGGGAGCTCCAGGAGCAGTGTGTGGAGCCCCTTGGCTGCCCCTAAATGTAGGAGCCCAAGGTGGGACATTCTACTGCTTTTGGGAGCTGCACGGAGTGGGCAAGCCCCCAATCTCACACCCCAGCTGGAGCACCGGGGTGGTGCAAGTCCCAGACCCCATTGCCTGGCTGGAGCTCGAGGGCTGGATTAAAATGTCTGGAGGGCCAGATGCAACGCCCGGGCCATAGTTTGCCCACCCCTGCTGTAGTACATAATTGTGTTGTACATGGCCTTAAAATCAATAGCAATAGGCAAGTGGATAGTCTGGTTCTTCTCCCTTTCGGAGGGGTCAAAACTCTGCTTGGAGAAGGTTTTTTCATGTATTTATTGTGGGAGATTGGTGAGGGTTTAGGGGCAGAGGAGTGTGTAGTATTGTGAGTATTCTAGCGAATCGGCAGAGCCCCCTCCAACCAAAACATCACCCCCTTCCTGAGTGGCTCCCTGGATGGCGAATTTGGACAGGACAGGCACAACATGGCTTCACTATGGTCCAGCGCTCGCAACACCACACGTCACCTGGATGCGAGGAGCACCAGAAGCTGGGAGTCCTGGTGCCGCAGATCAGGTCCGATGACACCATCATCGTCACCCCGAGCGCCAGGGACATGCTGGAGAGGACCCTGAAGGCCGCTAGCCACTCACTGTGCATGGAAACCCTGAAGCATAAACCGGACCAGGGTAAAACCTTTGAGCTGACCAGCAAGTGGGATGCCAGCAACCACTTCCTTGCCAGGGGCAGCTTCATCCATTTCCCTGACTGGCGATTCATCCACCATGCCCGGCTCAGCTGCATCCTGCTCAACAGAGCCACCCGTCACGGGAACCGAGACAAGCGTTGCAGGAAGTGTGGCTACTCTAACGAGACCCTGCCCCACGTCCCGTGCAGCTGCAAGCCCCACTCCAGAGCCTGGCAGCTGCACCACAATGCCATTCAGAACTGCCTGGTGAAAGCCATCGCACCGTGCCTGGGGGAGGTCACCGAGAACTGCGCCATCCCCGGTACCGACAGCCAGTTGCGACCCGACATCTTCATCACTGACGAGGCCCAGAAAAAGATCATCCTCGTCGCCATCACAGTCCCCTTTGAGAACAGGATCCCGGCCTTTCGCAAAGCCCAAGCTGGTAAGCTGGAAAAGTAGCCCCCCTGGCCGACACCCTGAGAGCGAGGTGCAGATGGACACCCTGATCGTTGGAGCCCTGGGTGCCTGGGACTCTTGCAACGAGCATGTGCTGTGGACCTGCGGCATCGGTTGACACTACGCACGGCTCGTGCAGTGCCTCATGGTTTCAGACACCATCCGATGGTCCAAGAACATCTACACCAAACACGTCACCGGCCACCGACAGTACCAGGAGGCGTGAGCTAGAGCGACATCGTGCATCAACTGCGAGAAAGGGACGGAGAGACTTTGTCCATTGGACCATATGAACTGGAACCATAAACTCATTAACGTTAAATCTCACCAAATGAGGGTCAATCCATTCTCATCCTCGTGTCCACTCATTATACTCCACACTTGAACATAGCCATTCTGTGAACAACATGCCCTCACCTCTCAATATCTGTACTTTGACCTGTCAGCCTCTTACCCCCAATCGGGGATATTGCAGATTATGTATTCCTTACTCTACCCGATTTTAAACCGAACTTCGCACCCCTTGATAATCTGTACGTTATTCCCTGATAACCAGAAACTTCTAAGTTTAAACTCTGTGCCGTTCACTTTTTTTCAACATCATCTTAGTATTGTGAGTGTCATTCTCGGGGAACAAAAGCTTTTTCAGAGGATTCAATGCTTCCTCTGGGCGCTCAGATTCTGGCTTTGCCTGATCTCTGGATTTCATTCCGTAGCTGGAAACCCTCGACCAGGGATGCTTTGTTCCCGGCTCCCACCTATGGAGACCAAAGATCAAAGGAAACTCGACAGAGATGCTTCTGAAACAGCTACTGTCTGCAGTGAAGAAGTAGAAATAGCTAAATCTTGTGCAGGGCAGAAGGAGCCACGCGACAATGGAGATCAGAAGGACTGAGGCTGATGCAATGAGTGGGCGCTATGTTCAAAGCAGGCGGGTGAAGCTGGATCTACAGACCACAGGACCAAGCTCCCAGTGTCTAGGCTCCAGAAATTCCTTGCTGGCTCTGACTCTGGCCTCGAATAAACCACAGTAAATGTGTAGTTCCACTGGGATCACTCTGGATTTGCACCAGCGTAATGGAGATCGGGGCTTGGCTCTGCCTTGAGTTTTTGAGAGAGAAAGCGGCCAGCAGTGGCGTTTTCACTACACATCCACTGGAGGCTGGGTTTCTGGGAGAGAACAGAGCATCTTGGTCCCATGCTATCCATTGCTTGCTGCTTCTCACTTATTGCAACCTGTTTCATCGCCTTGGGATGAACTATTTAGCAGCTGGGTGTTAGCTGCAAAGGGTGGCTGCTCAGAGAGTGGGTTTCATCTCTGGACAATGTGAGAATGTCATTAAAATCCTTCAATTACTTGGCATGTCACAGATAGTAACTGATGAATTCTCACACTCTACCCTGAGAGGGAGGGGACTGTTATCATGACAGCTAGGTGGGAAATGGTTTTCCCATCCCATGAGATTTAAAAAAATTTTCTCATCCTGAATCAGGATGAAAAGTGGAAAATATCCATAATTTTTGAGAACTGAAGATCAAAAAAAAATAAAATCCAGTTCAAATCAAATGAACTGTTTTGATTTGATAACTTTGAAATGATTCGTTTGGATCTTGACCCTTTTTTAATAATTACTATAATTAGCTTAAATTTTGAAATAAGTCATTTCAGACCAGAAAAGTGGGATTTTTATCATATTTTCACCATTTCAAAAGTGTTTTCCCCCCCCCAAACGTCTTCTGCGTTGAGAAGTTCACTGAAAAAGACCCGTTCCTACAAAAGGGTTCGGTTTCGATGAACCGGTATTTTTCCACGAAAAAATGTTTCATTGAAAAATTCCTGTCCAGGTCTAGTTATCATCATCTTAGTCAGAGGAAGAAACAGATGCACCGAGAGATTGAGTAACTTCCCAAGGCCCTACTGCCTTCAGTTGAAGGGCCAGGAATAGAGCCGAAAAGTCCTGATTCTCACCTGCCTGTCTAACCACTAGACAACACTCTCTTTGGTAAAAGTGGGATTGGAGCCCAGGAGTGCTGGCTCACTGCTCCACCCCTTAGGCTCTACTCCCAGAGCCAGGCATTGAGCCTGACTCTCAGCACCCCACCTTTTCTAGCCACTAGTCCCCAGACCAGCATCCTGACTCATCTCTCTATGGCTGGACCAAATAGGCTTTGCACGGCCAGGAAATGAGCCAGGATCCGTTCAATCACTTCTACGGAATTGTAGCCATAAATGGGAGCTATCCTCGCACATTCACCCGCCAGGCCTTGACACAGATTAGACACAGCCGCTACTTGTGTGGCACAGTAAATTTGCATCCACATGCAAACGTTTGTAGCTATATGTATTTGCACAGGTGCCCCAGAAGCTTTGCCATTTGAAGGCCGTGCGATAACAAGCTGGCACAGAGCCTGCCGTCTGAGGGGAGGCTACGGTGTGGGATGGGTACCATACCCTGTCATACAGAGGCATACTGTTTAGCTCATGGGACAGCTGGCTGCCTGGCACTGTAACCCAAGATGTTCCAGAGCCAGAGAGCGAGTGGGTTGTAAGCGCCAGCCCTTATGCAGAAGCAAGCTCCTGTTTTCCATTCTAGAGGGGGTCCCAGGTTCAGGCCCAGGTGTTCGCCGGCAGATAATCAGCTGGTTAAAGATTCAGGCTGTTAAAGGGACAGGTGGAGTTCAGGGGGGTGGAACAGGAGAGTCACCAGAGAGGTCAGTTTAATACGACTGGCAACGGGAGCCGGTGGCATGGGGGCGAATGGGGTCAGCACGGGCTGCGGCAGGAGCACCAGACGCTCCCTACAAGTGGGGGGGCCACCGGCACATGAACCGTGGCCCTGCCCCTACTCCACCCCTTCCCCGAGGCCCCACTCCCACTCTGCTCCTTCCTCGGGGGCCCGCCTCCCGCTCACTCCTCTCCACCCCCTCCCCCATCACTCGCCCTTAAGGCAGGTAAAAAGTGACGGGGCCATGGCCCCCCTGGGCTGTGGCTGCCATCCTGGGTAGGTTTGGAGCTTTTTCTGCTGCCAGAGAGCCCGGGGCTGCCCTCAGGCAAGCCTGAGCTGACAGCAGGCACCAGCTGGGCCTGAAATTAAGTTGATGAATTATAGAGAGCAGGAGCCTGCAGGGAGAGGATGAGACGGTGCAAGGTGCTCAGGTGCCATGGTGACGGGGTGTGATGAAAACCTCCAGCCAGAGCAGGTGGTTGGATGGCTGGTGGACTGGATGGGAAAGAGGCTGGTCGCACGGTCAAGGCATTGGGCTGGGCCTCCGGAGATGTAGGTACAACTCCCACCTCTGCAATAGCCTCCCTGCATGAGCCGGGGCAAGTCACTGAATCTCTTGAGGAGAAATTTGCAACAAAACCTAAGTGATCGAGGAGCAGAGGCCCCTGTGATCATGCTCCTAAATCACTTGGGAGCTTTCAAAACCCCCACCATTTCCTCTTCAGTTCTGTGACCCGGGGATAATTTCTCTTCCTCTCTCCCACCCTTGTCTGTTTTGACTGTAAGCGCTTTCTTCCTGCCGTGGACCAGACCCCATTGTGCCAGGCGAGACATCATTTGTTAGGTGTTTTACAGTAGCACCTCGGAGCCCCAGTCATGGCCCACGACCTCAGTGTGCCAGGTGCTGTACAAATACAAAACAAAAAGACAGTCCCTGCCCCCAAAACCTTACAGTCCCATCCTGGCGGCACCCTGCACGATGGGGCTCCAAACTCACACCTTGCCATGTCAGAAGAGCCAGTCCTATTCTCCACGGACGAGGCAGATTCTGTCCCAAGCCTAGGCTCCACGCCCAGGACACGGGGCAATTCACAGCGGTGTCGCGTAGTCAGCAGCATGTTTCATGACTGTCTAGTAGAGATGGCTGGAAAATACATGTCAGAAAGGAGGCAGGTCTGTGGGAAATTTTCAAGGTCAATGAAAAAAACCCGACATCACTTTTCAGCAGAAAAATTCAGACTTGTCAAAAAGGAAAGCCTGAAATTTCAGCGGAAAATGAATATTTTCATCTGAGAATTGCTAAAGGTGGAGGGGGGGGGGCAGTTTCTGCCAAAATCACTGAAAATGTTCCCAGGAAAGCAGCCACCTTCTACAAAAACTTTCACTTTGTTGAAAACCCAGTTTTCCACTGAGAAGTTTTGGTGGAAACTTTTCCATCTGCCTGGCAGGACGTCAGGAGACCCCGCGAGACGGGGGCAGGTTATGTGGATCAGAGAAGCTGCGCTGATCAGCCTGGGAGCTAGAGGTCCAGAGGCCACCCAAGGGTCTCGGTGTGCATCCGAGCAGGGCCGTCCTTAGGATTTATGGTGCCCTAGGCAGGATTATTAAACTGGTGCCCCTGTGCCTGTCTTGCTCTTAGCAACACAAACATAAGCTTACACTAGTGGAAAACTTGCCACATGCATGTTATTAAAACCAGTTTAACTTAGTTAAGCACATTGTAATGCTGATGGACTAGCACTGAAGAAGTAGCACTATAGAAAAAATTCTGATGTGACAGAATGATGCAAATAATATAATTTTTTTAATTTGTCAACATTTTATTGCAAATTTCTGTGAAGAGGTATTGAAACAAGGATTTGTTTTTAATTAAAAGCAATCTTTCTGGCTTTTTTGGCTGCAAAATCAGTAATAATGTCATCCTATGACAAAGACAAAGTGATGTCTTGTTTGATTGCAAGAATAGCAAGACCAGTCAAGTGTTCCTGACCCCTTGTAGAGCAGAGATAGTTTTTAATGGGCTTTAGTTTTCAGAAACTACGTTCTCCTGATGCCACTCTTACAGGAATTGTCAGTAGAATACGAGTGGCAATGTACACATTAGGATATATGTCAACAAGTTTGCTGGTATGAGTAAACTGTACAATGTCCATCATTGATTTTGCATGTGGCAGCATTGATGACAGTGTCCTCAATTCTTCATACAGTTCAAGTTCATTTAAATCAAAATGATCGCTGTGCTTTCGGAGGCTCTCGGTGCACCTGCGTACTGGCTGGCAGACAAGCATCTGCCGAAATGCCACCGAATTTCAGTGGCATTTCGGCGGATCTTCATCCACTGCCACCGTCCTTCGTCTGGCACCCGCCAGACAAAAAAGGTTGGGGACCACTGCTCTAGGTTCTTGCACTTTGTCATTAGTTGCTCTTGTTTTCCTATTTCGTTGAATTTAGTCCTGCTCAGCCAGCTGAGTGAATGGAACCCCAGGCCGACAGTGGGTTGAGTGGCTCAGCCAGGGTCTCAGCCGCCGGCTTGCTCAGCCCGCTGAAAGCCTGGGGTTCCTTGGGGGTCCCCAGGCCAGCAGCAGGCGCTGAGTGGGGCTGGTGGCCGGGACCCCGGATGGCAATGGGGCAGCAACCGGAACCCCAGGGCAGCGGCGGGCTGAGCCGCTCAGCCCACCACTGCGTGCCATCAAAAATCAGCTCGCTCGCCACCTTTGGCACATGTGCCGTAGGCTGCTGACCCCTGCTCTATACACTAGTAAGGAGATGAGCATATTACAGTTGTTGGAGGGCTCTATTTAGCAGTAACAGGGCTATAGGAAAGCCAGTCAGCATTTTTTGTTTCTCTGATGAAAACTGGCCCACTCCCTTCCCCATACCAAACTTGTCACAAATAATTGTCAACAGCTTAATTTTCTGTTTTTTGGCTAAGATACTGGTTTTTAAAAAAAAATAATATTGAAATTGAATTCAGGATTGTTAGCAAGCATTTTTGGCAAACAAATTTATTAAATGACAATCTAAATGGCAACGCAGTACTGCTTTCATGCTTGGCTCACCCCCCAGCCTGCTGGTCCAACAGCTGCAGTAGAGGAGGAGATAGGTGGAAAACTGCAGGACCCCAAAATCCACCTCTTGGGGTACAGAGTGGCAACAGTAGCAGCAAACCCTCAGGTCTGATCACACACCAATAGGCACCACCGCCAGCCCAACGGACCATGGCTTTGTCTTATATAGGTATCAGTTACCCCCACCTAGGGTGACCAGACAGCAAATGTGAAAAATCAGGACAGGGGTGGGGGGAATAGTAGCCTATATAAGAAAAAGACCCAAAAATCGGGGCTGTCCCTATAAAATCGGGACATCTGGTCACCCTACAGGTGAGTTCCTTCCCCCACCCCTTCCCAGAGACCCCAGCAGCCAATCCCCTCCCTCAGACTGTGCTGCGTTCGGCTCTCTCTAGGACCCAGCAGCCCTGCTCTTACATGCTCCACTGCTTCCCATCTGTCCGGGCTCCTGGCGGAGTGGTGCCACCAGACCTAGTGGTGCCCTAGGCGGCTGCCTGTTCTGCCTATGGCTAAGGACGGCCCTGCATCCGAGAGCCCCTCTACTCATTACTTTCATGCATAGGCGGCGAGTTATATGGGTCCTTGGGACCTGTGCTCCACCAATATTTAGGAGCATGGGCCTGACTCCACTAACATTTCAGCTTACTGTGCTTTGGGGGCCCCACGCTTCAGGGGAACACAGGTCCAACGGGGACTGGGGGGTTAGCGAGGGGGCCTGGTGCCTGCCCACCCCAGTGGCTCATGGTGTTGCTCAGGGGAGGAGGTGGAGGCTGAAAAGAGGCAGGACAGGGGCTTGGAGGAAGGGCTGGAATGGGGGCAGAGAGGTGGCGTAGCAGGGTGGGCTGGGGCCAGGTTGCTAACTGCTGCTGGCGCCAGGCCCTCCACTAACCCCCCAGGCTGGCCTGGACCCCACATCCCCCTGAAGCACGGGGTAGTTGCCCCACTCTATCCTATGGATGGGACACTCTGTCTGGACCCCACATCCCCCTGAAGCACAGGGCCCCCCAAAGCGCGAGGCCTGGGGCAGTTGCATTGGTCTGTCCTATGAACAGGACGGCTCTGCTTGGGCCCGTTCTGGGCACCACCAAAAATGATACAAACATGGCACCCGTGCTTTCATGCCCTGTCTCTTCTCCCCCATGCAGGGCAAACACTGCAGCCTGCATCTGACTGTCCATCCCAGTGAGAACACACAAGCTTTGTCCTGGGGCTCCCAGGGTGGAGAATCTGCTCTCAGGGCCGATCCCCTCACTGATAAACCTCTGGAATGTGCCATTCCTTCAGGCCGGAATGAGCGAACACAGATCTTCAAAGCAGCTCATTCATCAGCCAGCTGCAGGCCAGTCAGTTGGGCAAGGCTGGGAGAGGCTAATGGGTTTCAGGCACAGTCTCTCAGGCCAAGGGGCATTGCTCTGTACAAAGGTAGGCGGGGTTTGCCTGTGTGTGAAGTGCAGTCGGATGACAGCCATGCCCAGGACTCACAGGTTGCTTTGAATGGGCCCTGCATGGTGGGCCCATCAGAGCACACACGAGGGAGCCCTGATCACCTAAGATCTGTGATGGGTTGGACCGTAGCATAGGGTGACCAGATAGCAAGTGTGAAAAATTGGGACAGGGTGGGGGGTAATAGGTGACTATGTAAGATAAAGCTCCAAAAATCGGGACTATCCCTATAAAATTGGGACATCTGGTTACCCCACTGTAGCACCTGGAGCCCCAGACCCTATGTGCCAGGCGCTGCACAGCTGTGGAGTGAGACAGTCTCTGCCTCCCAGAGCTGACAGTCTCAGTAGCGTAGATAATGAGGGGATGGGAAATGACTTACTGAAGGCTGCTCAGCACATCAAAGGAAGAGTTAGGGTTAGAAGCCAGCTCTTCTGAGCCCCCACCCAGAGACCTTCTCACTAGTCAACACTACCATTCCAGTCTCCCGTGGCTGCTGCAGCAGAGAGAGGCTCCAGATATCCCTGCAAATCACAGAAATGCAGGGCGGGGTGGGACCTTGAGAAGTGTTATCTGTATGACAGAAGCACCCAGTGGCTCCAGCCAACCATCAGCCGTGCCCCCCTGTGCCAGGCAGTGGGAGAAGCCCTAAGCATCATCCCCCTTTTTAGCTGGCTCCTGGATGGTTGCCTTTAATTCCGAGCACTCCTGAGTGCAAAGGCCTGGTGCGGAAAAAAGAGGACTTGACCCCATTCTGCTATGACCTGGCCCGGGAAATTCTGGGCAACTCGGTGTCGGGTGATACTGACAAACTGGAGGGGGCTGAAAGAGACACAGCAAAGAAAAACTGTTAAGGGAGGATTCAGGTCAAAGATCAAGAACTAAATCTGTATAGTTTGGCTAAGGGACTGGCCCCTAGGAGACAGGAGTGCAGGCTGCAAATATGTGAGGAGTGTAAACACAGGCTGGGCGTGGGATTAGCGAAGTATCCAAGCCTGTTCCATACCCAACGAGTCTTTATTGTTCTGTTTCCCATGACTAGACACTGCTGCAAACTGCTCAGCCCCAATCGTTATGGTGACCAGATAGCAACTGTGAAAAAACGGCACAGGAGGTGGGGGGTAATAGGTGCCTATATAAGAAAAAGTCCCCAAAAAACTGGACTGTACCTTTAAAAATGGGACATCCGGTTACCCTACCTATAGTCCAGTGGTTCTGAACCTTTCCAGACGTCTGTCCCTCTTTCAGGAGTCTGATTTGTCTTGCGAGCCGCAAAGTTTCACTGCACTCAAAAACAACTTCTTACAAAAATCAGACATAAAACCACAAAAGCGTCCCAGCGCACAAACGGCGTCCTTGCTCCTTTTTATCATCTCATTAGAAATCGACTGGAATGGAAATCTTGGGCTTACGTTTCAGGGTATAGCATAGAGAGCAATACAAATGAGTCTCTGTAATCGTAGTTTGTACTGACTTGGCTAGTGCTTTTTGTGTCGCCTGTTGTAAAACTAGGCAAATATCTAGAGGAGTTGATGCACCCCCTGGAAGACCTCTGCGTACCCGCAGGGGTACCCTGGTTGAGAACCACGGGGGGGGAGGGGCACAGGGTTTCGGTTCATCCCATCTATGGGGGCAAAAACTCAGTGACAATCAGAAGTGAGCCTGGGTTGAAATTTCCAAATCCCACCCCTCCGCAAACGGAGCTGGGGGTGGACCGGCAAGGCTTGGTTCTGTCTACGGCGGGTATTTCTGTGGGCCACAGGCAAGCTAGATCTTAGAATCATAGAATCTCAGGGTTAGAAGGGACCACAGGAAATTTGGAGAGTAGGGGGACCGGCCTGCGCTGGAGGAAGATGTGAAAGGAGAGGAGATGTAAAGCAGCAAAGAGAGAGAGAGAGAGAGTGTGTGTGTGTGTGTGTGCAGGAAGATGTGAAAGGAGAGGCGATGTAGAGTGTGTGTGTGTGTGTGTGTAGGAAGATGTGAAAGGAGAGGAGATGTAAAGTTGCAGAGAGAGAGAGACTGTGTGTGTGTGTAGGAGGACGTGAAAGGAGAGATGTAAAGCTGCAGAGTGAGTGAGAGTGTGTGTGTGTGTTGCTGCCCACACCTCACCCTTGCCCTGATAAGCCAGGAATGTGGCAGGGCTGCGAAGGATAAAAGTTCCCCTTCTGCTAATAGTTGACGATCTTTACTGCCTGACTTAGGCTGGCTGGATCAAAACTGTTGTGTGTGCACAAGTCTCCTGCACCAGGCTACAGCTCTCAGGGTCGGGCCCGATTGCCCCTTGCTCCACTGCACTGGCCTGGTGTGGCAACAGCTACACTCTTTGAATCCACAACCTGACTCGCTGGCAGGCCCCGCTCAGTTACCAGCTCTGCAAGGGCAGTGGAGTCTAGCAGTTAGAGCAGGGGTGGCCCCAGGGGCGGGGGCAGGGGTTGCACTTCTGGGTTCTAGCCATGGCTCTGGCAGGGAGTGGGGTCTAGTGGTGGGGGGGTGGCTGGGAGTCAGGATTCCTGGGTTCTATCTGCAGCTCGGGGGTGGGGTGGGGTCTAGTGGTTCCAGCAGGGTGGAAGTGGTGGTCAAATTCCTGAATTCTATCCTCAGCTCTAGGAAGGGAGTGGTGTTTGGTGGCTAGAGCAGATTGTAGCTGGGAGTCAGGACTCCTGGGTTCTATTCCCAGCTGGGAGGAGCAATTCCCTACAGCGGGTGGGTCTTTGGATATTAATATCCAACTCACTGCTCTTCCCGCATGGACATAAGAGCAAGGGCTTGGTCCAGAGTCCTCGGCCAGCATTTCTCGCAGCCTGCTGTTTTCCTTGTCTGTGTGAGCTCATCGCTCCACCCCAGAGGAGGGGAGCACTTCCCGAATATACACATAAGCAAATCCTGGTTTGAGTTAAATCCATGTCAATCTGGAGTCTCTCCACTGACATCCCAGAACAGAATTTAACCCTATCTCATGAGAAACAAGCAGAGCGGGGCTTTGCAGTACTGGCTCCATGCAGAAATATTAATGGACTTGCTCAGCTTTCATTCTGTCTGTAGCATGCTGGGATTAGCAAGCAAGGAGATCCAGGACAGCACAAATGAAGCAGCATGCGCAAAGCACTGGGCTAGCATGCATTGCAGACAGAAATATGCCTGCACACTGGGATAATGAGTATACAAAATCCAGGGGAGTGTGTATAAAACTCAGGGCTTGCATGCCCAAAAATCTGGGTTTGCATGCACCGAAATTGGGGTTTGCGGGTTTTGAAAACAGGACTTGCATGCATGAAGAACCACGTGAAGCATGAATGAAGGACTGGATTAGCAAGCATAGAGAAACATGTTTGAATGCCACGTTAGCATGCAGAAAGAACCATATTTTCACGCCGGGTTAGCATGCAGAAAGAACCACATTTGCACGCTGAGTGAGCATACAGAGAGAACCATGTCTGCATGCCAGATTAGCATGCAGAAAGAGCCACATTTGCACGTGGGGTTAGCATGTAAAGAGAACCATGTTTGCATGCTGAGTTAGCATGCAGAAAGAACCACATTTGCACGCTGGACTATGCAGAGAGGACTATGTTTTGTAGAACTGATCAATGAAATTGTTTTTAATTGTTCACTTTATTAATGTAACTTCTGTTCACCATTCACTACACTTGCCTACATTGTAACTTCTGTTCACTGTTTGCCATATTGTAATTCAAACCCCATTCTAAAACGTTCACTCCATTTTGTAAAGGCCTCCTCCAACCTTCATTTTTGCAAACCCTGCTGTAATCTTATTAGTTTAGTTTAGATGTGTGACTGAGGTATGTATGAATGATGGAATCAACCTCCAGCCCCAGCCTGTCCTGATGAAATAGAGTTCAAACCACACCGGCTGAAGATGCAGACAAGAGCCCTAACAAAGTAAGAGGAGTCCACCCTAAAAAGAAAAGGTACAATAGAGGGAAGATCAAAGCCAGGTCCCAGGCTGAAAGTCAGGCCTGCAATTGACGGGTGATCAATCACCAAACCCAGAGGCAGCCTGACACAACAAGACCTATAGACTCTGGATTCAAACTAAACTCTACAAAAAGGCTGGGTGAGATGGGAGACTTTGGAGGGTAACATTCTGCTGCCAACATGGAAGGGCATCGGTGCAGGCCCAACAGAGACCCAGCTCGTCCTTCTGCCCGGCTTTCCTGGCCAGTTAGCTGCCACAAGCTACGAACCCAAGCTGTAAAATCAAGCCAGGAACTCAAGCTATGTCTGGGACACTCTCTCTCTCTCTCTCTCTCTCTCTCTCGCTCTTGTTGGGTGGGTGGGTGTGTATTAACCACATTTGCACGCTGGATTAGCATCCAGAGAGGACCATGTTTGCATGCTCAGTTAGCATGGAGGGAGAACCACATTTGCATGCCAGATAAGCATGCAGAGACAACCATGTCTGCATGCCAGGTTAGCATGCGGAAAGAGCCACATTTGCATGCCGGTTTAGCATGCAGAGAGAACCATGTTTGCATGCTGAGTTAGCATGCAGAGAGAACCACATTTGCATGGTGGATTAGCATGCAGAGAGGACCATGTTTCCATGCCGCGTTAGCATGGAGAGAGAACCACATTTGGGAATGGGGTTAGGATGCAGAGAAGACTATGTTTCCACGCTGGGTTAGCAAGCAGAGATTCCAGCTAAGCGAACATGGAGATTGATGCTGGTTAGGGAGTGATTGCGGTCTGCTCTCTGCTGATGCACCTATCTACTTTGCCCCTATGCCCCACTCTGCTGGGGCTTGATATGACCCCCCATCTCTGCATCTTCAGAATTTGGTGCAATGGGAGTCCGCTCAGCACCAGCGGATCAGCCCCCCTCTCCCTCCCGGAGGGTGCTGGCAAAACCCAGCAGGCTGGGGTGTCAACACTGTGGCAGCTAGCAGGAGGGGGCGAGGGCAGGCTTCTCGGGCCACAGACTCACAGGCCCAAATCTCTTGCTCGACCCCCTGGCCTGAAGACAGGCTCCGGCCCAGAGAGAGCCGGGACAGAAAGGTCCCAGCTCCCCCACGGCTGGACAGATCCCTCCACTAACTCTGCCCAGAATCCCCCTGTCCGCCTTCCTCAGCCAGGCACAGCTCGGGAACAGGCGTGGGTGGCTCCGGGTGGTATCCGGTTCCATGGGGCTGGGTCCCTGGCAACGGATCAGGTGAGCCGGCTGTGCAAACAAAGGCCAGGACCAGGCTTCAGCCTAGCCCCACCTTCCTGGAGCAGAGGGACGCGGGTAGAGGTGGGGGTGGCTAAGCCCTACCCGGCCCCTCCTCTGTTCCTGGCTATAAATCCCAGTCTGCAGCCGGGACAGCCCTGCAAGGCTGAGACCTCACTACTGGTGCAATCGCCTTTCTCTGTCTGTTCCCCACCTGCTGCCAGCACCATGAGTTACTCTAGATCCACCACCTACTCCAGCAGCGCCAGAGGCCCGAACATCATGGGCAGGAGGTACGCCCCAAACATCAGCGCTGCCAGCGTCTACGCCGGGGCAGGGGGGTCGGGCTCCAGGATCTCCGTGGCCAGGACCACCAGCCTGGGGTCCAGCTTCCCGGGCAGCAGCGCCGGAGGCAGTTACAGCATCGCCCTGTCGGGCTCCGGGGTGGTGCAGAACGAGAAGGAAACGATGCAGGATCTGAACGATCGCCTGGCCTCGTACCTGGACAAGGTGCGCAGCCTAGAAGCCGACAACCGCAGGCTGGAGACCCAGATCCGGGAGTTCATGGACAAGAAGGGTCCCAGTTCCCGGGACTGGAGCCACTACTTCGACATCATCGAGGAGCTGAGGAAGCAGGTGAGGTGCTCACCCTGCTCCTGCCTCCCCGGATCACGCTCCGATCTGCAGCCCCCAACCCCGCTGTGTCAGGGCGGAGGGGGCACATGCAGGACCCCCCACACACACACACTCTAGCACCATCTCTGCCTGGGACCAAGCCAGTGGGAGAGGGGAAGATCACGAACCTGTTGGCATCCCCATATCTGGGTCAGCCCTCTGTGCCCCCCCTCCCCCGAGGAGCAGGGGGTGGCGTGGGTTCGCTGCCCTTGCAGGGGACCGTGCAGCGAAGGGAAGCCTTAGGAACATGCCCCCCGCCCCTTTGGAGAATGTTGTAAGGTTACTGACTGGCACCCATATCCCAAGCACAGCCCCGTGCGTTCACCCACCTGGGCTCCCCCCCAAGCCCCCAGGAGGTCCCTCTGCAGTCAGCTCGCTGTGGTGCTGCGTCTGGGCATGCCGGGTCCGCTTGGGCTGGAGGCCGAGGGGCCCAACCCAGCCCCCTGTGCGGGGTCGGCCTGAATCCCCAGGTGGGAAGCTGGTAAACTCAGCCAGCTTGAGGGCAGGCACTTTGCTGCAGCCTGGGGCTCCAGTACACCCTGCCAGGGAGGAGTTACTCATTCCCCTCCCCTGCACAGAGACCTGACCTTCAGCACAGCTCAGAGGAGCTGTAATCAAGGAACAGGAGCAGGGTGTGGCAGGGTGGAATTCCAGCTTTTCCCTGCTCCTCCAGCTACAGCCTGTCTGGGCAGCAGGGGTTTAATTCCCACCCACTCCGCAGGGGGGCTCGGCCCCTCCTTCAAAGCGGATGATTATTCCAGTAGCAGCCCTGTTGCGCCAGGCGCTGCGCACACACCAGGGGAAGGCAGCCCCTGCCTTGACCTCCCCTTCTAAATAGGGAGAAGGGAAACTGAGTCACGGAGCGGCAAAGTGACTCGCCCAAGGTCCGTGGTAGAGTGAGGGCCCGAACCCAGGTCTCACGAGTCCCAGTTCAGCGCTCTAACCACTAGGCCCTGCTGCCGCCGGTAGGGCTGGTTTAGTCTCCTTAATGTTTGTTGCATGCCAGTTTCCTAATCCAGCCCCCCAGGGCCATCTCAGGGGCACTTGCTTGTTTGCACCCAGCATCCTGGGTTGACTGAAAACTCCCTTCCCATGCAGAGTGGGATGGGTCAGGGTAAAACGGGTGCGGTGAGGTGTAGCTGGGGTGGGTGGGAGACAAGACGGATGTTTGTTCCCTCTCTGGGCTGAGTCACAGGTGGCAAACAGAACAAAGAGTGAGACCGTTTGGAAAGGTGCGGCGGGAACAGGTGTGCAGGGCGACAGGAGACAGACCCATCTGGAAGGGCGGGGGCGCAGGTGCAGGGGGCAGAGAGAGAGATGGAAAGCACCAACCCCTGCCTGAAAACCCTGCCAGGCAACGCCCCTGGCTCCCTTGGGGGAAAGGAAGAGAATTTGGCCCCTCAGGGTTATTTATACCTGAGGGGATGACCGCCCTGTGATCCACAGCAAATCTCTCTTCTCCCAGAGCTGGGAAGAGAACCCAGGAGTCCTGATGCCTCTGCTCTAACCACTAGACACCACTCCCCACTAAGAGCTGGGAAAAGAACCCAGGAGTCCTGGCTCCTAGCCTGTCCTACTTTAGCCCCCTCGACAAGTCCCACACCCCTTTCCAAGCCTGCAAACAGAACCCAGGAGTCCTGACTCCCAGCCCCGCCCTGCTCTAACCATTAGACTCAACTCCTTCCCATACCATGTCTTTCCCTACTGGAAGTTCAAAGAGAAAGGCCTGGTCTACCCACACAGTGTCACTGTGCTGGCTAGCAGTGTGAGATCGTGGCCCAGTGGAACCCCACCAGTACAACCCGTGGGGTGGAGGCTGGTAGAAAGGTGCCCTAGGAAGGAGGCAGCATGGCTGAGTGGGCAGTGCACTGGAAAACGTGGGCTTGATTCCTGGCTCTCCCACTGGCTGGTTGGGTGACCTTGGGCAAGTCACATCACTGCCCCGTGCCTCGGTTTCCCCATCTCTGAAACTGGGATCTCACAGATTTTCGAAGCACTCGGCACCCCCCGCCGGTGCTGGGTTTTCAGCAAGAGCTTAGCACTTGGGGTGCTAATGTCTCACCGGTTAACTGACTGTTAATTTAGGGGAGTAACCAGAGCTGAGCTCACGGGGAAACCCAGCCACCAAGGCCTGTTTTTCTGAGGGGCTGAGCAAACATGGGGGCTTCCATCGGCGCTGTGGGTTGCTGTCAAACCCGTCTCCAATCGGGCACCCCAAAAGTGGGGTACCCCAAATTTTAGGGTACTTTGGGCCTAACTGCTGCCCAAGGTCACCCAGCGATGGGACTGGGAGCCAGGAGGCCTGGGTCCTACAGGGGATCCTACCGGTGAATAAAACCCATGCCTGCTGGTTCTCCTGTGCTCGGCACCCGTTAGTCTCATTTTTAGGGCTCAGATTTCAGGGTGACAGGCACCCACGAATAGACCGGGCGGTGTCTCTTTAAGCACCTTCCTCTCCCGTTGCTGTGGGAACCGCACCTGCCTTGCACCTGTGCTGAGCTGGGCAAACAATGCAGCAAGTTGGCAGGAGCCCAGCGGATTCAGGTTACAGGTTCCTGGCAGAGGCTGGCACAGGAGAGCGAGTCCCGGATCAGAGGCTGGGTGCGGCGCCCTCTGGCTGTTATGGGGCATCGCCAGGGCACGTGGGACCCTGCTGCCATCCTGGGGGCATGTGCACCCCGCTGGGAGAGCTCAGAACTCAACCCCTTATCCGGGCCCCCCCTACCCCGCCAGCCCCAGCGCTGCTCTCTGCACCCACTGACCGCACCCCCCATGCATCTTCTCCCTGCCTAGATCTTGGACAGCGCAGTGGACAATGCCCGCATCGTCCTGCAGATTGACAACGCCCGCCTGGCCGCCGATGACTTCCGGGTCAAGTGAGCGTCCTGCTGAGCAGACACGCAGTCACTGTCCTCTCACCCTGACCCCCTTTGCCCTGGCCGGGGTGGAGATCCCCTGGTGGGGTTGGGTCGGTGGGAGGGGCATGACCCAGAGGGGAAGCCCACCCCTCCCCAGGGTATATGGGAGGGGTGCAGCAGCTCTGCTCTGCTGTCTGCACCCCGGATGTTGAGGGGACTCTGGCATGCGGAGGGCGGAGAGGTCTGGCACTCAGGGTGCTCCCCCCCAAACACACAGACTCATGGTACAGGAGTCTCAACCCCCAAACATACACCTCCACCCTACTCACACACAGGGTGGGCTGTGCCCCTCAAATGCACCCGCACACATAGGGGAGGGGCTCTGCCCCACAAATTCATTCCCCACCGCCACACATAGGGGCTCTTCCCCTCCCAAATGCACTCCCACAAATGGGGGAGGGGCTTTGCCCCCCAAAGGCACCCCCTGCAGCACTCCACATATGGGGGAGGGGCTTTGCCCCCCCAAAGGCCCTGTTACCCCCACAGACAGCAGAGGGGCTCCAGCCCCCCCTGCAGAGCTGAAGCTCCGTCCCCAAGCACTGAGCCCCTCTCCATCCCTGGCGCAGGTTTGAGTCAGAGCTGGCCATCCGCCAGTCGGTGGAGAGCGACATCAACGGGCTACGGAAGGTCCTCGACGACACCAACATGAGCCGGCTGCAGCTGGAGGGGGAGATCGAATCCCTCAAGGAGGAGCTGATCCATATGAAGAAGAACCATGAGGCTGTAAGCGGGGGGGAGGGGGGCTGTGCCCACATGGGGCAGGACCATCCTGCGTGGCTCAGCTCCGGGCTCACCATTGCGGGGTGGGAGGTAGCCCCCAGAAGGGCCCAGGATGGAGTGGGGAGGGTCCCTTCTCCCAAAGGGCGGACATCTCACCGGTGCGGGTGTGTCCCTGCAGGAGGTGGACAGCCTGCAGGCCCAGATCACCAGCTCCGGGCTGACGGTGGAAGTGGACGCCGCTCAGCCTCAGGACCTGGGCAAGGTCATGGCGGAGATCCGGGCTCAGTACGACACCCTGGCGCAGAAGAACATGGCGGACCTGGACCAGCAATGGAACCAGATGGTGAGCCGGGGAGGGGGGTGGGGCACTGCCACGGCCTGTCCCGGGAGGGTCCCCCACTTCCTGCCATCCTCAAGAACCAGACCACTTAAGGGGCACCCCTCTGCCCCTCAGTGTGGCTGCACGTTCAGGACGAGTTCACATCCCCAAGCCCAGAATCGGGGGTGGTTCTGATCCGGGGCTCTGGTTTGGAGGTTTGGCCCAGGCTAGCTCTAGCTGTCAAGGAAGAGACACCCCCACCCCCAAGTAACTGACCTGCCTCATCCCCCCTCCCTGTCCCTCTCCAGATCACCCAGAGCACCGTGGAGATCACCCAGAACACAAAGGAGATCGAGGTGGCCCGCAGCAGCATCTCTGAGCTGCGCCGCACCTGCCAGACGCTGGAGATCGAGCTGGAATCCCTGCGCAACCTGGTATGCTCCCTCTCCTGTGCCAGAGTCCCCCTGCTCCCCCTCCCGTGCCAGAGCCGGGGTCCCCCTGTTCCCTCCCCGCCTCCCGTGCCAGAGCCGGGGTCCCCCTACTCTCTCCCCGCCTCCTGTGCCAGAACCAGGTCTCCCTGCTCCCTCTGCTCCCCTTCCCGTGCCAGAGCCGGGGTCCCCCTGCTCCACCCCCACCGCCAGGGCCGGGGTCCCCCTGCTTCTCCACCACCACTGTAACTGGGCTCCTCCCTCACTCCCCTGTCCCCTAGCACTGCTTTCCCCTCGCCATCACCAGGTCGGGTTCTCCCTGTCCCACTCCCCCTGCAATACCACAGCTGGGCTCTCAAGCATTACGTCCAGAGTCTCCTGCACCCCGTTGAGCCTCTCCCCATCCGTGCGCAGGGAGGAGGCTTTCTCCCTGTCCTCCCCCAGAGCTCTCATCCAGCCCCGGTGCTCAGGCTGGCAACCCAGCATTCCGGGGATACCCTCTGGGAGCTAACATGGCCCGTCACCCTCAGCCAGGCCACATCCTGGTTTCACCTTGTCCAATGCTTCCCCCCAAAGGGCAGGAGCTAATGCCTGTGGGGCGTGGCATCCTCCCCAGAGGTGTGGCTGGTGCCCACGGAGGCATGGCACTGACCTCTCCTCCCCTTGCAGAAAGCCAGCCTGGAAGCAAACCTTCAGGACGTGGAGCAGCGCTACGCCATGCAGATGGAGCATCTGAATGGGCAGCTCCTGCGGGCCGAGGCGGAGCTGGCTCAGGTACGCAACGACATCCAGCGCCAGTCTGAGGACTATCAGGCCCTGCTGAACATCAAGGACAAGCTGGAGGCAGAAATCGCTACCTACAGGCGGCTGTTGGAGGGCGGAGAGGAGTTCAAGTGAGTGCCTCAGGCCGGGGTGTCTGCTCCTCCCACAGCCCTGCTGCTGTCCAGGTGCCCTGTCACGCTTCCCATTGGTGGGAGCAGTGGGATAAGGAGGATTTAACCCTGGGGCCCCTAGACTTCGTCATTTGTTCCACTAAGGAAACCCAGCTCCAGGATAACTCCTCTTGCCCCTCACTCCCTGTTATAGCAATTCCCAGCGGGGTTAGCTGAGGGTCCGGAAAGCTGTTGTGATTTGACCCAGGCCAGAGAGAAGGTCAGCAATGCACCCAATATTCCCCCACACTCCTAGTGTCTGGCCCCAGTTGCTGGGCCACGGGGCCCCTGAGGCTCCCCAAGGGATGGGAAGGGGCAGTCAGGCCCAGATCCCCACCAGGAATGGGCTCTGCCCCTCTTAGGGGCAGTGCGGGACCAACCACGCGTCTGGGGCTGTCTCCCAGGGGAGCCTCATCACTAGAACCCCACGTTCCCGGGATTCGTGGCTCTGGCAGGGAGCCGGTGGCAGGGAAAATGGGTGCCCATTGAGTGGGGGCAGGGAGGGGCTAATGCTTACCGGGGCATAATGCCACTCCGGGTTACTGATCCCGTTCATCCCTGGTTGCATGCAGTGGACCGGGGACTCTGGGACAGCCCCTTGGAAGTTCACGCTCCCTCTCTCCCCCTCTGCAGCCTGAACGACGCCCTGGTGGACACCGGCAGCATCACGCAGACCACCCACAAGGTCGTCACCACAACCAGGAAGATGGTGGACGGCAAAGTGGTGTCGGACACCAGCGAGTCCCAGGTGTTCAAGCACTGAGAAGATGTACCGCGTGGTCCCTGTTCCTTTCCCTTGGCATCTGGCATTGCGGTGCCCTGAGAGGGCCGCGTGCAACCGGCTTTGCTTCCCGCTGCCTGCTTGCTTGGTCAGCAGAGCTCAATAAAAAGCACAATTGGCCTCAGAACGGGCTGCTTGGACATCTGGTGGCCTTTGGGGGAGGGGCAGGGGATCCTCGCTGAACCCTGAGTTCCCTTCTAATGAGGTTGTAAAGTGGCCCCCGGCCCAAGGTGCTCGGAGCTCTTCTCATGCTGCTGCATGGCACCCTGGTCATATAGGGACATAGCCCTATATCTCCATTATACAGATGGGAAAACCGAGGCATGCAGTGGATAAAACGACTTGCCCAACGTCACAGAGCCAGTCACTGGCAGAGATGTCCAGTCCCTGGTCTAACCACCCCCCGCCAACTTTCCCAGGAGTCCTGAATCCCAACCACGCCCCATCCCGAGTCCTGATCCCCATCAGACTGCACTCCCCACCCAGGAGTCCTGATTCCCAGCACTCCCTCCCAGAGCCACGGGTAGAACCCAGGAGTCCTGACTCCCACTCCACCCCTCCTCCCCTAACCATTAGACTGCACTTCCCAGGAATCCTGATTCCCAGCCCCACCCCTCTCTAACCATTAGACCACATTCCTTCCCAGAGACAGAATCCAGAAGTTCTGACTCCCACTCTCCCCCCCCCTGCCCCCAATCACTAGCCTGCACTCTCTTCCTATGGTCAGGAAAAGAACCCAGGAGCCCTGATTCCCAGCAACCCCCCCGCCTTTCCCCCACTTTAACCATTAGACCGCACTCCCTCCCATAGTCAGGAATAGAACCTAGGGGTCCAATCCCCAATCTCCTGCTTTAACTAGCCTCCCCAATTCTAAGCACTCACCCTTCCATTTCCCTCCTTTGGGGTTCCCGTCCTGCCCCCCGATAACACAGACCCCGGCTGTGTCTATCAGAGTGGCCCATTGCCGCTGGCACTCAGTCCGCAGTGGGGCTCATGGATTTCACACCTCTTCCACTAGTCCCGGGGCCACCCCACAATGCCTTATTCCACGGCGGGGGGCTGCCCAAGTCCAGCCCCCTAATGGCATTAAACTCAATAACCCCACTCTCCAGGCCTGGAACGAACAAGTCGGGATCACAGGCATCCTGCACATCACCCTTAGCACTGGACCTGGGGGGTGGAGCGGTTCTGCCCAAGGCTGGGCTGGCTAGTTCGCGGCACCAGTGGCCTTCCATAAGGCAGAGCGCTGGTCGTATATGCCATGCACCGAGCCCCTTCTGCTGGCAGCTGGCCCCTGACAGTGTGGCCCTGTCATGCCAGGAATCAAGGTTTTTTTTAGGGCTTTCCCCTGACTTGTCTCCAACTGTCAGCCCCTTCCCCAAAAGGGGGTTAAATGGGTCACACCCATTTGGCTCCTTAGATCCATGGTGGCATGGCCACAGGTGAGTCCCCGGGTCGCAGGGCCCCTGGGTGCTATAGGGCGCAGTGGCAGAATGAAGGACGCCCAGGCAGGCTGGCAAATGGGCGCCAGCCATGGAAGGAATCCCAAAATTTACCACTTGGGGATGGAGAGAGGGTGCGGTGTTCTTCCAAGCTCTGCCCACAACATGAGCTCCACCCATGCCTACTGCCAAGTATGAGACCCTGCTCATGACGGGGCAGGTGTTCAGTCCTGGCCTCTCCCAGCAGGGGGTGCCGTAGGGAGCAGGGCAGGCGCGCTGGCCATGGGGGGAGCTCCCAGCTACTCCAGCCCCAGCCTCTCCCAGGGGAAAGCAGGCACAAGTGTCAGCTACTCCCTTTCCCGCTCCAAATGAGCAGAGCTGGGCAGACCCCAGCCTCCGGAGCAGGGAGGAGCAGCTGATTACTGAGGATGGGTCAGAGGGAAGGGAATTTGGCAGGTGCTGCTCCACTCCCTTCTGCTGGGGCCAACCAACCCCGCGGCTCTCAGCCATGTCCATGTAAACCCCAAGCAACCCCGCTGATTTCAGTGCCGTTTCTCTCGCTTTGCCCCCCTAGGGGTAACCCCTGGGAGCTGGCGCTCCAGGTAAGCTTGGGGTAATAACCCTTTCAGCAGCTCCGACCCCTGCGGGTTGGGGTCCTGGCTTCCCACTCGCAGGGAGAGGAGCCAGGTTTGCATCCAAACCAGATCAGCTGATTAGAGCAACCAGTACCCCACAGCCTTAAACGCCCACTGATTTCAATGGGAGTCAGGCACCTCAGTACCTCTGAGGATCTGGGCCTTTGTCCTCTAGGTGTGTGCTTCAAACTGCAGGCTTTGGAGTAGCAGGTGTGTGTGTGTGCGTGCGTGCGTGCATGCAGGCTCAGGGTATGTGGGTGTGTATTTGTGTGTGTTCAGCCTCAGGGTGTGTGTGTGTGTGTCTACATGGGTGGGTGTGCGGGCTAAGGGGTGTATGTGTGTGTGTATTTGTGTGTGCACAGGCTCAGCTGCATTTCATGTGTGTGTTCAGCCTCGGTGTGTGTGTGTGTGTGTACATGGGTGAGTGTGCGGGCTAAGGGGTGTGTGAAAGCCAAGGGGGGTGTGTGTGTGTATTTGTGTGTGTTCAGCCTCAGGGTGTGTATGTGTGTGTATGCACATGGGTGGGTGTGCGGGCTAAGGGGTGTGTGAAAGCTAAGAGGGGTGTGTGTGTATTTGTGTGTGTGCAGAGGCTCAACTGCATTTCATGTGTGTGTTCAGCCTCGGGGTGTGTGTGTGTGTGTGTGTACATGGGTGGGTGTGCAGGCTAAGGGGTGTGTGAAAGCTAAGGGGGGTGTATTTGTAGGGCGCACAGGCGCAGCTGTGCACTTCATGTGTGTGTTCAGCCTCAGGGGTGTGGGCATCGGTGGGCGTGGGGATGTGCGCACGCAGGTTTTTGTCATCGCTTCTTGGGTCATGAAATCTACGTTCACCAGCGTTTACCGATCAAAATCAAATCCTTCCAAGCCACTGTAGGTAGGCGTATTTCTGGGGCCTTCTGGTGCTACAATGGAGGGAGGGAGGGGCAGGTCAGTACTAGACAGGTAGACATGGGGGGCATGGGAGGCTGCAGACTCACAGGTATGTGGGGACAGGGGTGCAACTGTTTTGTATTATTTCTCTCCACTACCCTTGCAGTCTCTTGTGCTGGCGGTCATCACACGCCGTGCCCAGAGCTGCCCCATCCCAGCCAGATGCCCCATCTTCATGCCAGCCGGACCTTGCCCATTCCCCTAGCCCTCGATCACCCTCTTTCCCTCTGGCTCAGCAGGAGTGGCCAAGCTGTCTGCTGGAGCTGAGATAACTCACTGGCCCTGAGATAGCAGCTGGAATAGCTCTGGCCGGGCACAGCTGATAGGTGGGTACAACACCCTTGAAGACAAATATTTGTTTCAGGGGAGAGACGGCCTTTTCCTGTGGGAACTTGTGCTAGGAAGGGGCCCTGTGGACTGGTTATCAGGTGCCAACCAGGGAATTCTCACTGATACCATCCCCCTGTGCTGGGGAACCAAGCTGTTTGCAGAGAGGAGACCTGGGCTTCCCCTCCTGCTAGGCACGGCAGGGCCAAGTTTCATGCCAGTTGGTGCTTCAAAGCCCCAGCTTCTGGAGTCCCGAGGTGC
Source organism: Gopherus flavomarginatus (assembly GCF_025201925.1). NCBI lineage: Eukaryota > Metazoa > Chordata > Testudines > Testudinidae > Gopherus > Gopherus flavomarginatus. The sequence continues at coordinate 22,817,218 of NC_066632.1, read as the reverse complement.
AGTGACGTTGGAAACATGACTCTCGCAGGCTCAAAAAACAGATGGCCAAGAAAAAGATCCCAGGATGACTTTTTTTAATGGCATGACTGTTGAGCCAATCGTGATTTTGGGAAGGGAGCAGGGACCTGGCTCATGATTTGTGATCCCGTGGAATTGGCCATGTAGCATGGAAGCCCTCCGGATGGGAGGCAGCATCTAGAGGTTAGAGCACAGAGTTGGGCACCAGGACACCAGGGTTCTGGTCCTGGCCCTGGGCGTGGAGCAGTCAGGGCTCAGTCTAGGGGCACCTGCCCAGGGGAGAATTCCCTATTTAGCCAAGGAACTGATGTCAAAGGCAGGAAGCTTTGATAGGTACTTTCCCCTGTGTGGGGTTCAGACCCTGGATCCCCCGCTCTGGAGTCAGAGTGGCCTGGATGAGTCAGTTATCCAGAATTCCCTGCCGTGCCCCACAGCTGCCTGAGTCATTCTCAAGGACACCTACTGCTGCTCTGGCATGACTCACCAACAGAGACCCTGCTCCAAAATGGGGGACTTTGCTCCCCCTTTCTGTCAGGACAGGGTGAGGGGGGGCTCCCTGCCCTGAGCAGGGTGCCTAGCTGCAGCAGGATGTGCAAAGCCCCCGCAGACTCTCCCCAAACGCAGAATCAGTGACTGTAAAGGGAGAGGCACAGCAGTGTGAACCCAGAGACTATGAAACCGGCTTGGCAGAGGAGAGCTCAGGGGCCCGAGCGAGTGTGTGTTTGTGTGTGTGACAGCACAAGGGTGAGTCACTGCTGAGATAACCTTGATCAGTAACTCCGTTGCCTCGGGGAAAACACACAAACAAAAGCCCCTTGTGTTGCCACCTTATCTCCAGACACTAAACCCTTTGATGTAGTTAGCCTGGGCCGCTTGGAATGAGGGTCAGAAAGGCCTCACAGAAATAACAGGAAGGCAAGCTGAGAAATGTTTTCAGCCCGGCCTGGGAGCCCTGCGCATCCTCCTCTGGGCTTGTCTAGTGCAGACGGTGCCCTGCAGGGCCCCCCGGTGCTGGGAGCTTCTCCACAGCAGTGCCCAATTCAGTTCTCATGGCATTGCCCAGAATGTGAACATTGGCACAAGCTCCCAGCCCAGAGGTTCTCCTGCTAGCAGGCATTCAGGAGAATAACCTGCAGTTAAACTTTACGTTTCCTCTCTCATATCAGCAGCTCATTGAGACTCTGAGGGCATTTGCGTGATGGCAGGGGCTGTCATGGCCCCTCTGTGCGTACCCCCCACTGCCGTGTTAATGACACCTCAGCCAGCAAAGCCTTAAGAGACTGAACTGGGGCCTCGGCGGGTGGGAACAAGGCTCACGGATGGATTGAAACTTCCAGGGAGCAGAGGACCAACAAATTTCAGCCTTAGGTAGCAGGGCCAAAGGCTGTTACCTAGATATCCTAGGGGTCTCAAGGCATCCAGAACTAGAGGCCACTTTGGAAAATGTGGTTGCACATGATTTACCCAGTAACATCTATCTGTTCAGGTCCCTGTACTGATTTAGCTTTGTTTGGGGTCTGCTGTGCCCATGGCAGGACTATGTATTGACCGGGAGGGTTGTCTCTAGTGTCACTGGATTCCAGGGGAACCCTTTGCCCTCTTGCCAGGCCGGTCTGTAATCCAGGAGGCGGGCAGTGCCCCAGCACAGCAGGGCGGGCAGTGTGTTCTTGCTGGAGGGGTGAGCCTTCGCTGCGTGACCGGAGTGGCACCATCCGAGGAGTGGAGGGACAGGACGTCCCCTGCAGGCCCGGGCAGACAGGAGTGGGGCTGCCAGGCATTCTGGGGATTGTCGGAGAACGCCCCAGCCCCTCCCTAAGGCTGGAGCATCCCACTCTTAATGAGCATGAGACTAACACAATGCCAGGCTCTGGGAGCAATTACAGGAGGTAGCTCTAATCTCTCCTCTTGATGGCCTCCCACTGCTGCTCATTTCACCCAGCCACCCTGCATGCTGATAACGGCCTCTGGGCAGGGTAGGGCTCCTAACGACCTTGCTTGTCTGCAGGAAAATCCTCTGGGACTATCATCCTGCTGAGCCTAAAGTATAACCTACAGCAGGGGGAGATCCTGCCTAAGGGGGCTGGGGGTGCATCCCTGTAAGCCTTTTGCCCCAGTGGACGAGATACTGCTTTGCACCAGGACAGCTCACCCCATTGTGAATTACACCGGGAGGACCCCGTTGTGCACTGGTGTCGTGTCTCTGCACCAGCGTAGTGTTTTTGCACCGGTGCTGTTGCGAATTTCACTAGTCTAGACCAACCCCAGGGAAAGATGAGGAACCTGGGAGGAGATTAACGCAGAGCTAGGCACTCACAGCTCCTCCGTGCCTTTGATCACTGCACCCCCAGGCTCCAGGGGCTTACTCCTTCCCCCTACGGCCTGGCCACACAACGCCCACCTGCCCTTCTCTCTCCTTCAGAATCTGTCCCGCTTGGACGCCTCCATGTGTGGTCCAGCCACACTGAGAGCCACCCTGGGGTAGTCTGGCCCCCCGTAGTCCTTCACCAGGGTACCAAGCCCAGTGCGGACACACCAGCGTGGTAGGGATCAAAACAAGCCATACCCACGAGAAGGTTGTTATGAGCTGGAGTCCTTCCTCTGCTCCCCTCCCTCTCTCCTTGCCTGGCACGGCGGGAAGCCTGGGGCTTTCCAGGTCTTGACTGGGAACGCTCCACATTGCTGGCTGCCTGGGTGTGCTGCTCCAGCCTGGCAGAGAAAATGAGGGCCTTCCGCCAGCCCCAGGGATGCAGCTGTGCCACAGAATTGCCCCTCCCCTCCTCATTGTCTTTCCACTGCCGCTGTCACGCACTAAGGAGAATTCACAGTGCACCTGGCACAGGTGGACTGGCAGAGGCTCCAAATACTCCATTTATCCACACACCACCAGCAGCAGGGCAAAGGTCTGTCCACACCTTTTCCCGGACCTCCCTATCCCCTCCACACCGACTGATGACTGCAGAAGGATCACCCAGCCCGAGGCCATGATGTTCCCATGAAGGAGCTGGGTTCTAGCCTCCCACAGGCCTCTCTAGCCAGCGCCTGCATGTTGTCCTCATAGGGAAGCGCCTGGATATTTTGATTCCCCTGGAATTTCAGGGCTGGGCTGGGTCAGCTGGTTTTGGCCCTTTCCCCTCATTGTTTCAGCAGCTCCCATTCAGCCAAACAGAAATGTCTACCCAGCTGCCAGGAACAAGAGGACTCCCCACAGGTGTGAGTCCACACGTGTTTTTGTGCAAACATCTCTGCTGGCCCTCTGGGGTTCCGGGGCTCCAGCCCCGGCAGCCCCTGGAGAGGCAGGATTCACGTTAAGCTCTCCCCACTGCATGGCTCCGTGTTGTGCACTGATCAAGCAGAGGCGGCGGCTGGAGCATGGAGGGAGTGCCAGGGCCAGAGCTAGCATCCCAACAAAGCTAGCTTTGTAGAGAAACAAATAATACGCCAGCGTTAGGTTTCGCTTCTCTGCACCCAACCCAGAAAGCATCCCCAGCTCCTGCAGCAAACACTCGGGGCTCTGTCTCACCTCTGCTGGGGTCTGTCCCAGGGCAGAGGATAGTAAAACCAGTGTGCACAGGCCAGCGTGCAAGAACAACCCGACCATAACAAACCGACATGTGCAGCCAAGCGCTCACAAACCCGGATGTACTGCCCAGTCCTCACAGGCAACCCTACAATAACGAACCAGTCTGCACAGCCCAGAACGTAGGCGTGACTATATAAAAACAAATCAGTGCATGCTCACGTTTCCCTTGTCGAGCTGCAGGCAGGATTTCAGTTCGCCACATGAGCTTTGCACTGACGGGGGGGATCTTACAGGAGAATTTGGTCCTGGAAGAATCCAGTCAGCTAACCCCTTCCATCCCAGTCAGCGTGAAATGGACAAGAGGGGATGGGGCATTAGGAAACTGACCAAGAGTGGCTCATTGCTTCCTTTAGGGTCAGGCAAGGCATGCTCTGCCCCACAGTCTGCTGACATCCGTGTCAGGCACTCTAGGGACGAGCCCAGCACTCGATCTGTTCACACTCTGATTCACACGCTGGACTCTGCTTGGGCATGAATCCATGTCCACAAGGGAGTCGGGATCACCCAGCATCCCTGGAAAACATGGTGCCGTGCAAAGGGGACAGTGCCACTCAACTCACGCTTCAGGGGGCAGACTCAGCACCAGGGCAGGGGCAGAGGGGATGCATCTTGCCTTCCTCCTATCCAGGGGCTGTGGAGGCTGGTACAGCCCCCAGCTCAGGTAGGTGCAACCCTGAGCACCACTGTGATAATGGCCCCTTGTGAGCGCTCAGAATTGCTGGGGCACACATCTGCCCCGGACCAGACTCCTCTGGGCCCCTTCCCACCAGGGCCGCTGCAGAGGCAGTCCGCAGCTCTATCCATCAGCTCTGGGCATGGTGTAGGGGTTCTCTGTGCCACTCGCCAAGGGAGCATTATACCCACCCTAAGGCCCCTTTTTGCAGCCACAGCACCAGGCTGAATCTGGCCACAGGTCCTGTGTGCATTAAAGTCCATGGGAGTTTCTTACATCCTACAAGGTGGGACCATAGGCCCCCTGGCTGGCAGAGGGCGGAGTCCATGCAGGTATTTGGGGAGAGATTCCTAGCCCAGTCCATGCTAGCCCTGTAGCTGTGGATGTTAGAAATACCCGGTCCAGTCTGAGTGAATGGAGAGATCAGGGGGTGAGTTACCGGGGAGCAGGGGCCAGAAGCACTCAAAACTCAACTCAGGCTTTGTGATATGTCTCTGCACCAGGCCTGCATTTCACTGGAGTGGTGGGTGGGTGGGTGGGGAGGTAGCCCACGAGCCTTTTCCTGTTCCTGAGGTTGCAGCGCCATCATGTGGCCGTTCTGTTTTACTCCTTGAGAACACCCAATATTTTTGTTGGCAGTGTTGGGGCAGCCATGCTGGCCCCAGGCTCTGAGTGCCAAGGTGGGCGAGGCCATGTCGTTATTTGGAGCAGCTTCTGTTGGGGAAAGAGAGAAGAGGAGCTCTGTGGAGCTCGGAAGCGTGTCTCTTTCCCAACAGAAGTCGGTCCAATAAAAGATATGAGCTCACCCACCTTGTCTCTCTCTCCTCCATTCATAAAACTGGGTTTATAGCCCCCCCACCCGTTTATTTGCCATCTGGCTGAGCTCTGCTTTGATTGGTTAGAGCCTGTGAGTAACCCTCCAGTAACAATCCAGTGTGGGGAGCCTTGAGGACCAGCATGTGCAAACGAGCCCTCCTGAGCAACCCTGCAAACACAAAGGTGTTCGCACAGTCACTCCAGCACTGAGGAGCAACCCCACAATACGAGCCTGCATAGCCCCCCACTCAGGAGTGCCTCTACAATACTAAACCAGTCTGCGGAGCCCAGCACTGAGATGCGACTCTACAATAACCAATCAGTATGCATAGCCCCTCACTCAGGAACGACCCTACAATACCAAACCAGTGTGCATGACCCCTCACTCAAGTGACCCTACAGGAACAAGCTGGTGTGCACCACCCTGCAGCTCACATGTTGGAAACCCTGCCGGTACCGTCTCACAGAAGTCCCAGACCCCTCTGGCAGAGTAGTAGCCACATGAATAATATTAAGGACCATTTCACACCAGCAAGGGAAACTGTGTTAACACCCTTCTAGCAAGAACCAGCTCACTAGCAAAGGACTAATGCATAAGCCAGCCTCCCTAGCTAATGAAGGTAGGGACTTGCTAGGCCACTGTAAAGGCATCAGCTAAGTCTCCAGGTAAGCGATGGAGCTGGTGAGTCCACAGCAGCTTCACGCGATTGCAGCAGTAAAGGAAGCAGCCATTAGCCCATTCTGCAGGTCCATGGATTGTCTTGGCTCTGCACTAAAGGGTTTGGATCTGCCCTGTGGTTCTCCCTTCCATGCCCTTGCCTCATCTCACGTGCAGAAAGGGAGAGTGTCCCAGATTCTCCCATAATGCACTGAGACAAACCGAGTCAGGCAGCGTGACCAGAGTTTATTGTTATTATTCATCTCCTAACACCAGGATATCATGATGCCAGGTGCTGTACAAACACAGTGAGAGAGCTCCTGCCCTGAAGAGGCTGCTAAACAATACAAACAATGATTTGAGAGGGGAAACTGAGGCACAAAGCAGGGAAGTGACTTATTTAAGGCCATGCAGCAGAGTCAGGAATAGAACCCAGGTCTCCTGACACCCAGTTCAGTGCCCTAACCACTGTCTTGATAACACTGCAGCTTGGCTGCTGTAATCCTTAGGCAGTGTAACCTAGTGGATAATGGACTGGACTGGGATTTAAGAGACCTGAACCCTGCCACCTGGCCTGCTGGGTGACCTTGGGCAAGTTTCTTCTCTGCTCCACGCCTCAGTTTCCCTATAGATATAAAATGGAGGTAAATCATTTTGAGACCTACTGATGACCAGCACTAGATCAGAGCTACGTATTGTTATTTAATGAAGATTTTCTGTCAGATCTCACTGGGGTGGGTCTTGTTTTGTAAATGCCTTTTCTGGGCAATTTCTCCCCTTCCTCACCCCCTAGTTGTTGACCCTGCCTGAAATGAAATATAGTGAAGTACCCTGGTTAATGTAGCCAAATGGGTGATCATCTACGTAGTAAATAATATTCTTACTTCCAAGCGACATTCCTTTATTAATAGTTTACACATACCGAACTCCTTTCATCTGAGGATTTCAAAGCACCTTATGTGTGTGAATTAAACCAGTGTATTTATTAAAATTATTAGTTATGATGATGATTATTAACTTCCCTCTCAGGTAGGCCAACATTATTAACCCCGTCATTTTACAGGGCTGTGCAGTGAGTTGACCGAGTTCACTCAGGGGGTTACTAATAGGATTAGGAAGAGAACCAAGGAGCCCTACGTCCCAGTCCCCTACTTTGACCAATATGCCACATTGTCACTATAGTATCACAATCTCTCCTGGAGCCAGACTGGATAAAACTACAGTCCAGGAATGGATTACAGCCTTTTAAAGTGACGGCCCCTTTAAGAGAGACAGAGAGAACTTTGAGCATACCAAGTTCTGAGTCGGTTGGGCACAGAAGTGGAGGAACAAGCTGCAAAATGGGGCTCTCTCTTAGCAAGACCCAAAAGGCTTCCAGAAATCGGGGACCCAACCAGAAACTGGGGACCAGAGAACCAGCGATCCTGTGGTTTTCCCATCAGCTCCACAAAGGTATGGGGATTTAGGTATAGGCTAATTGGAACAAGGGGCGTGATTTCGGATAGTTGCTTCACGTTAGGACTCTTGGGTTCTAACCCCAGCCCTGGCAACTATCTTGCTGTGCGGACTCAAGCAAGTCACTATGCTGCACTGTGCCTCAGTTTCCCCATCTCCTAGACTCATAGATTTTAAGGTCAGAAGGGACCATTATAATCATCTAGTCTGACCTCCTGCACAATGCAGGCCACAGAATCTCACCCACCCACTCCTGTAACAAACCCCTAACGTACGTCTGAGTTATTGAAGTCCTCATATTGTGGTTTGAAGACCTCAAGCTGCAGAGAATCCTCCAGCGAGTGACCTGTGCCCCACACTGCAGAGGAAGGCGAAAAACCTCCAGGGCCTCTGCCAATCTGCCCTGGAAGAAAATTCCTTCCCGACCCCAAATCTCGCGATCAGTTAAAGCCTGAGCATGTGGGCAAGACTCACCAGCCAGCACCCAGGAAAGAATTCTCTGTAGTAACTCAGATCCTACCTCATCTAACATCCCATCACAGACCACTGGGCATACTTACCTGCTGATAATCAAAGATCAATTGCCAAATTAATTGCCAAAATTAGGCTATCTATAATACTCACCTATGCCACAGAGGTGTGTGGAGGAATCATCAGCTCATGTTTTCAGCAGCATTAATAACCCAGAGAGTTGGTCTGAGAGAGAGAAATGGGAATTTAGAGATTATTTTTGTTTCCTTTTTTTAAACAGTAAATTGGAGGATTTTGTGGGGTGAAAGAAAGATGGTTCCATTGGCAGTCTGGGGACCCTAGGCCTGTCTAAGGAGTTGGGACCAATCATCTCTGGGAGTGAAAGGGCCTTCACTCTCTCTGTTAGCCGAGATGACGAGCCTACCACAGATCATAGGTTAAGCAGAGGTGTCCCGGGTCAGTATTAGGGTGCTGCAGGAAGTGGTGTTAAGGATGCATCAACAGGTGCTCTTTCTTCCAAGTCTGCAGGGATACCCCAGTATTGCCCTTGGGGGTGTGGCACTGCAGGGAGCGGTGTGGCTCTCCCCTCAAGTCAGTACCGACTCCAGCATGAAGGGAAGAAGGAATTGTGCTGCAGCAGTAGCCGTATTTCAGATGAGCTGTAAAACCCAAGATTTTGACCAGTTCGGCTCCCTTCAAACCCTATAGCAGGGTGCCAATAGCTGAGGTGAACCCCCTTCATCACTGAGGTAGCCATCTGCACTGTAGCTGGGCGACTGTAGCATTTTGAGTGTAGATATAGCCTCAAAATGTATATCAGCATGAAATACCAGACACCCGAGCCATGTAGCTATGCCATCGTGATGCACTTTGCGGTGTTCCTACAGCGACAGAAAAAATCCTTCTGTCGGACAAGCTGTGGCGACACTGTGGGGCTATGCCGGCTCCGACTCCATAGCGTAGACGTCTCTTATCCTGATGTAAGTGTGGCTTTCTTTGATTTAGCTTTAATCCTATCCCAAGTGACATAACTTAAACAGAAAAGGCCATTCCTACCAGAGTAAGAGTGTCCACATAGGAGGAGGTGGTGTCAGAGCAGTATGATTATACTGGTATAACAGGTAAAACTTTCCTGTGTAGACAAAAGCACATGGGGATGTGCGCTGGTTACGCAGCACTGGTGTACAGCTGGAAATAAACCTGTTTCTTGCTGCTGATGGTCAGCCCTGACCACACTGCCGTGAACTGCCATGTCCCCAGAGGTGGCTGCCTTGCAGTATCAGGGAGATGTTGATTATCATCTCGCTGTGGTCTTTCAAGAGGGCCTAACACCCTGAACAAAGTTTCCATCACAGACATGCTCTCGCCTCCGCCAGCTGTCACCCACACCCCACCAAGTGCCCCGAGTCACCCACAACCCTACTAACTGCCCCCTGAGACATTCCCAACCCCACCAACTGCTCCTCTGAACTACCCCAGCCCCACTAACTGCCCCTGAACTACTCTAACCCCACTAACTGCCCCCCAAATATCCCCACCCCACTAACTGCCCTGCACACTAACCCAGCCCCAGTAACTGCCCCCTGAACTACTCCAACCCCACTAACTGCCCCCTGAACTACTCTAACCCCACTAACTGCCCCCCAAATATCCCCACCCCACTAACTGCCCCGCAAACTAACCCAGCCCCACTAACTGCCCCCTGAACTACTCCAACCCCACTAACTGCCCCCTGAACTACTCTAACCCCACTAACTGCCCCCAAATATCCCCACCACACTAACTGCCCCCCAAACTAACCCAGCCCCACTAACTGCCCCCCAAACTACCCCAACCCCATTAAATGCCCCTCTGAACTACCTCACCCCACTAACTGCCCCCGATCTACCCCAATCCCACTAATTGCCCCAGAACTACCCCAACCCCACTAACTACCCCCCAAACTACTCCAACCCCACTAATTGCCCCCAAACTACCCTAGCCCCACTAACTGCCCCCAAACTACCCCAACCCCACTAATTGCCCCAGAACTACCCCAACTCCCACTAACTGCCCAAACTATCCCAGCTCCCACTAACTGCCCCCCAACTACCCCAACCTAATTGCCGCCCCGAACTATCCCAACTCCCACTAACTGCCCCCCAACTACCCCAACCTAATTGCCGCCCCGAACTACCCCAACCCCACTAACTGCCCCCCAACTACCCCAACCTAATTGCCCCCCCGAACTACCCCAACCCCACTAACTGCCCCCCAAACTACCCCAATTCCCACTAACTGCCCCCCAACTACCCCAACCTAATTGCCGCCCCGAACTACCCCAACCCCACTAACTGCCCCCAACTACCCCAACCTAATTGCCCCCCCGAACTACCCCAACCCCACTAACTGCCCCCCAAACTACCCCAATTCCCACTAACTGCCCCCCAAACTAAACCAACCTAATTGCCCCCCCGAACTACCCCAACCCCACTAATTGCCCCAGAACTACCCCAACCCCACTAACTGCCCCCCAACTAGTCCCTCAAAACATTCCCAGCCCCCTCACTGCCCCCCACAGCCAACCAGAGACATCCTCAAAGGGAGGGTGGGGCCCCGCGGGGGGCGAGCACTGCTGACAGCCCCAGCAATTCCAGCTCAGAAACGCGAGAGCGCGCGGCGATGCGAAACGAAGAATCCCTCGTTATTTTCGTGCCTTCGCCCGCCCGCGGGGCTGGCCTTGGATTTGATGTGCACCGCCCGGCACCGCAGAATCAACCGCGCCCCCGCCCGCTTCCCCCTGGAGCCCCGCCCCTTCGGGAGGAGGGCTAGTGCCGCGCTATAGTCACGTGACGGCGCCATCCGGGTCCTTTGCCTTCTCTCCCTCTGCCCAACATGGCGGCTTCAGGTGAGTGGAGCTCGGCGGCCTCCGGGCCCTGGAGACCTGAGCCGGGCCCGGGTCCCTTCTCCGGCCCGAGAACTCCACCCGCTTCCTCGCCCCGGCCCGACCCTCGCCCTCCCCGGCCCGGGCGAGGCGAACCCTGTCGGTCCGTCTCCGCCACGCAGGGATCGCCCGCGCGCGCACCTCCCCTCAGGCCTCGCCGGCGTGCGCGCGCACCGCCCCCCTCCCCAGGCAGCCGGGGCGCGCGCGCCGCGGCTCGGAACGTTCCATCCCGGAACGTTCGGAGCCGCGGCGCGCGCCATCCTACAGTAAGCGGCGTGTGTGTGTGTGGTGGGGGGGGGGGCAGCTGGGGGAGGGGCGGCTCGCGCCGCCGGTGATTGACGGGGGAGCCAGATGGAACCTTCGGTCTCGTGACTGCGCAAGCGCAGGGATTGGCTGGCTGGGGCGGACACGGAGAGAGGAAGAAGGAGACTGGGCGGCACCCACGTGGGTGCGCTGGTGATTGGGGGGTGGAACAGCCACTGGCTGCGGGCGGTGCCCAGCCCGGGTGCGTGCGCGGGCCCATCTCTCCTGGGAGAGGGCGGGGTACGGGGCCCTGTCACTGCGCACCCAGTCCCCCCACCGCCACGTGGAGCCCCCCAGTGCTGCATCATCTCCCCCAGGACAGGGCCGGGGGGGCAGGGGGCCCCTGATTTCTCCCCCACCCCAAAACTAAGGGGTGTGGCCTGACTGCTGTACATAGAACCCCGTGGGGGGGGGGGGTCTGCGGCCTGCCCCCAGTGCTGGGTATCTCTTCTGCCTCCCACCCTGTGCCCTGAGGGGGTGTGAAGCTCCACACACCCCAGGGACCAGAGGGGGTGCAGTTTGCCCACTTGGTCCCTTTCTCAGGGGAGAAAAGGACAGCCCAGCCTGCACACTCGCCACGGGCTAGTTTGCATCTCATCTCTGTCCCCAGGGAGCTGGGTAGACCCTCTCCTGGGGGGTTGCACCTCTCTCTTGAACACATCATTGCCCCATGCCATTTTGCCTGGTCCTGTTGCAACACCCTTCTTCTTGCGCTGTAGAGTTGTCCCTCTCCCGAAGCAGGATCTGCTGCTGTCCTGGTCGTGGGTGGCAGGGATTCAGCGCCCCCTTGTACTGCAGGAAACGGGGGTTGTTGCCTGCTCTGTACAGCTCCTCTGCTCCTTTCTCTTTGATGTACGTGGCTCCCTGCCCCTTCCAAGCCTTGCTGTCTGCCCTGTATTTCTAATATGGTGCATAGGGTCAGGATGGAATTCCGGCGGGGTGGGAAAAAGCATTGCAGCATTTACTTTCCCTTCAGAATAAAAGGTGAAAGATTTGGCTTTTCTAAACTGAAAGGGCTTTCTCTGCTGTTGAGATTCATTTACCTCCCTGGATGATGTTGAACTTGAATTTCTATTACTGTCTTAGTCTGAAGAGTGACTTTTATATGCCTTTGAAATGCACCAGACTGCTCCATTATCTGCAGGTATTATCCAAAATAAGCTGGAAGGTACGTACCCTTGAATCTCCTAGCAGGGCTCTTCTTTCTAACCCTCTGAACCCCAGACCCCATGTTGAAGAGTTTAATCACATGCCCCTTATTACAAGTTATCCCTTTGGAACATTTCTTCAGCAAATGCTATTCATTTAGAAAACCTCTCTGGAGCTAAAGGCCTGTTTTTTTGGGGTCGGGGAAGCGCCATTGTTTAAATATAGTCTTATCCTGTCTGGAGCAGTGGGTCTCCCAGTAATTTATGTGAAAAATTGGCTTTACTCTGTTGGACTCTTCCTGGCACTCAGCCAGTATTGCTCCATTAAGAACTGAAGGGTCTGTAGCTATTGAGTCAGGATGCCTTTGTTTTAGGGCTATACTGAGGTTCTACAGTTTAACTAGGCAGAGAGCTTTTAAAATAAACTGACTTCTGTCTCTTATCTCACTGGCTACACTTCTGATGACAGTAACCACAAAAGCCCTAGCTGTATGAGAGTCCGTTGGTGCTAATTCGGTCGGCTGTGTCCCATTCAGTTCCCTAGAGAAAAGGCAGCAGAATTTGTGTGTTTTCTTGCATTTATTTTTCATAGGATGGTAAGTGCAGTGTTTGACATGTAGGAAAGATCAAGGCATGAGTATAATTGTTCGGGCAATTTTCTTCACTTCACTCACTTTTTCTCTAAAATGAGTAATAGTTTATCTTTCTGAGTTAAGTACACAATCAACTACATCCCATATGAACTGCAGTAACATTGCTTTCTCTCTCTGACTGAAATGTCAAGGCGGCATGGATAAGGATAGTTAAGCAAAACTGAAACACTCTGAAATTTGCAGATGCAATTTGGAGTTCCCCCAGCAGAACTGTAAGGTCCCATATTTCATAGCAAGCAGTTTGAGGCAGAAGTACCTGCCTTTCCCCTAGGTGTTTGCACAAACACGTCTGTAGCTGACTAGAACCTGAGCCCATGATGTGCTTGTGCATTGGTGCAGCCCAAAAAGCAAAATATTGCTTTGAGCTTAAGGATAAGGGAAAGTGATGAAACACACAATCTCTTAAGTCACTCATTTAGAGCTACATTAAATATCATACTTACAATGTACTAATTCTGCCTTGAATTTTTATTTTCACATTTGCTGGGTAATTTTTTGTAATGGAGTAAGTTTAAAAAAAAAATTAAAAATCTAGTATTTTCAATATTGCATCAAAGGGCAAGCAAATAGGCATTGTGCCTAGGCTAATCAAATTTCCCTACAGTTTTACAAAGCGGCATTAATAAAACGTAGATCTCAGTATGAGTGCCATACATCTCTTAATAATGGTAATGTTTCAATAAGCTAAGTTTGAGTAGAGCCAATAGCATATGATTTTTGTTTGTATATAGCAGCTGGGTAAATTCCAATTCCAAAAGCAGATGTTAAGAAAACACGCTTGGAGGGCTTGGTGCTCCCAGGTATAACTAGTGCCTAGTCTGGAGACTGCCTCCTTGATATGAGCAGAATCTGTTAATACTGGCCTTATTGGAAATCCACAACTGGCCAGAAAGGGCTTCTTTTGTCCAGGTGGCTTTCCCTGCATTGTTCTTCCTGAGCCATATGAGGTTTTGACAGGCTCAGTGATGCATAAGCAGCGAAGAAGTTGCTTCATACTGTTCGCTGCTCCTGCCTGTGACGTGTCAGCCATTTGATGCAAATTGAGCAGCCAGCCAGCCTGCAGGTTTTATGAATGCAGCCTCTGCTCTAGTTAGCAGTGCATTTGCTGTCATTTAGCAACCAGTCATTGACACCAAGTAGACTTCCTTGGGGGGTGGGAACATGCATGAAACACACCTTCAGCCACTTTTCTTTCTGAGCAACGCTTGCCTACAGCAGGAGGGCACTGCTGCTGCCGAGCCGCCAGTTCTTTTATCCTTGGCCGATTCCATAATTCCAGGAGTTTACTCCTGACAGCTGAACTTTAACTATCCTAGAGGACTAACCCAATTTTAATTCTCAGTCGTTGTAGACTCCAGTGCTTGAACAATTGATAGTTCCTGAAGGTTAGCTAGATTCCTCTGTCATCCTCATTTGCAAGAATTCTTGCAACCCCTGCTTGCCATGCTCCACAGTAGCATTCCCAGCAGATACGATAAAAACATCAGACCAGAGAACTTTGCAGGAAGGGGAGGCACTTTTGAGTCTTTTCAATTTCTTCTGCTGCATCAAGAGGGTCACCTTAAACATCGTGCAGCCTTTACCCCTGAGGGTTTCTGGAAGACTGCACAGGTAGCAGCATGTGGAATTTGCGTGACCACCTTTAAAATAACTACATTTTGTAAACTGAGCGGCTAATACAGTGGCGATGAACTTCTAAAGCTCACCCCAGGGTAGACTTTTCTCGTTTAGATCTAATTATCTATAGTGCTGTTTTAGTCACTGGTGAGGCCATCTTCTGCGCAGCGTCTGGAAATCTGGTTGCTGAATTAGGTGTGTGACAGGAATTGAGAGGGTAGAGCAGAAGGCAACCTGAAAGAAAAGAGATGTTTGCAGTGAAGTAGGTGGATGCTGATGTTATCATTTGAGTGATAGGGGAGGGAGGAAGCAATAAACCTGTGCCTCTGCTCAAATAGTTCCACTAAATTATACAGACCCTCCTTTAATCACTTCCTTCTGACAGATTTTGGGTATAGGGCATTATTCCTGAAACAGCTGTTCTAGGTAGAGTGCAAAGTGGGCTGGCCCTGTGATCAAATATTAATCATTGCTGTTATGTAAGAAGCCTAGCTGCAAGTCTTTTCTCTTCCTTCCATAGTCAGCATGGACTGTGTGTAGATGCCTCTGACCCCTCTGGATGACTGAGGGTACAACCACACTAGAAATGCTACAGCAGTGAGGCTGCAGTGCTGGAAAGCAGACACTTAACTACAGCGATGGAAAAACCCTAGCCATGGCAGTAGTAAAGCCACCTCTCCCAGACAAAGAATTCCTCCATCAACCTAGTGCTATCCACGCTGCGACTGAGGCTGGCTTAATTACATTGCACGAGGAATGAAACTTCGCAACCCTGAGCGATGTAGTTAAACCAACCGAACTTTGGCGTGTCGGCCAGCCCTGAGTGCTGTTGAGGGGCTCTGGAAAAGGCAGTATGGCTTAGTGGATAGAGCATTGGACTGGGATTTTGGGCCTGAGTTTCATTGCTGACTGTGGCCTTGGGGAAGTAGCTTCCTTGCTCTCTGCCTCAGTTTCCTCACCTGTAAAATTTGGATACTGATACTAACTTCCTTTGTAAAGTGCTTTGAGATCTACTGATAAGAAAGCACTGGCTAAGATCTCTGCTAGGAGGATAGTAACTGCAGGGCGGGCTTCATAGGTGATAGATTAAAATAGGGGCTAGCAAAATGGGATAGGAGAATCTACCCTATATGTTTATCGTCCTGACACCTCAAAATGCCTCCATAGGAAATGAGGGTCTTATTAACTGGATCTCACTGTTACTCCTTGGAACTCAGCCTGCAAGGCTGGAGGAGTTTTAAGGCTCCAAGTCCATTCCCATCTTGCTTGAGGTCAAAGCTGCCTGTGCCTCAGGGTTTTTTCCCCTCCTCCTCTTAACCTAGCCATGAAGTCATAATGCTGAATCTGTGATTTCACAGTTGCTTCCGTGGCAACAAAATGAGGTGGTTTAATAAAAAAAAGGACCATGTGGCTTTGCTGCAGGATTTAGTCTCTAGAGTGGGTTGGGGGAGGAAACTGAGGAGGACGAGCAGTTCAAGCAAATGCCATGTATCTTTGTTCAGGATCTGCCCGGTTACCATGCAGGCAGCAGAAGAAAGTAAGTAAACTTTCTTGAAGCTGCTGCGTCTGAACCAATTCATTTCATATACTGAGCTGCCCGGTAGGGCATGGGAAGTGCCTTGTAGTCAAACTTACTTGGGAAGATTATATGCTGCTGTAAGAAGTGTAGTTGTTTAATGTTGTGGGCAGTCAGGAGCGAGCCGCTGCTTGTGGAAGGGAAGAAAAGTCAGGTGGTGCTGGACTCCCTCAGTATGCTGGTAGGGAAAGCTGGGCAGGTTGCAGAGAAATCGATTTCTTGGGAGCTGCTGGAGGAGAAAGTCATGGAAAGACCCCCTCCCAATAGAAAATATCAAGCAGTCTCCAAGCTTGGGCGGAACAGAGGTAGGGAGGTGGGAGCAGAAAGAAAGGGAACAAATAGAAACACAGCAGGTACCGCTAAAAGTGTCCTTTGTGGGATGCCGAATGCAGTGGCCTACCCTTGATCTTCTGCAGAAGTCCCATTGATGTCCCTGGGACTAGATGGCCCTAGCTTAGCGGTCTGATTCCCCTCTCACCAATTTTATACCATTCTGGCTTCAGTGGCATTCCTTCCTATCATTTGAGTGGAGGAATAATCTGGCCCAGCTAATGAAAATACTTGGATAGCTTGCCTGTGAAGATGGGCACAGTGAAATCCTTGAGGCCCAGGCTTCATACAGCGTGCAGAGGGGGCACTAAAGGCTGAAGATCAAAGCCGGAACATCCTCAAGGAGCTAGTAGAAGCCAAAGAAGAGAGCAGACTTGCATCCTAAAGTCCCAGTACGTGTTCTGTGTCACTCCACATTGCTAAGCTTATTAATGCTGAACACATCCTCTGCCTAGTGTGTAGGTTTAAACCAGCCTGTGATATGGAAACGCCGTTTTAAAGACATTCTTTAAGACACTGAGTGAACACTGGTGATGGGTAAGCTTGCTCATATGACTTCTTTACCACCCCTAGGAAAGCCATTAGTGATTTGGAAAGCTTTGCATGGGGGTAGGAAGTGCTGCAAGTAATACCTGCTCTGACCAGCCTAAGGGGAATTCTAAAGAGCCTCCTAGGACCTGGCTAATCTTATCAAACATTATTTCACTGGGTGACATTGACTGGGTGGATGAGAGAAGCCTGATGGTCAGCCATGGAGTGCCCTGTTATCCTATGACAGGAAGCTGTGGAACCTGCCCATGTTCAGAGTCTACATGCTTGTGCACAACTGGCAACACGGTGGATGGGAGGCTGTAAAATTGGTTGCTGCCAGGTTATGGGCCTCTAGGACCGAAAATACTGATATCTGTCCACTTAAGATGGCAGCATTTCACTGCAGACTGGCAGGCTTTCCAAGCTTGTCTTTTCTTTTGTTTTGTTTTTTGTGTTGTTTTCCTCAGGTGGTTAAAGAGAATCAGCTGATAGGTCTCCTTTGGACGAAGGTGGTTACACTGCTCTGACAGCCCAAATCAGAAAGCCTAGGTTGTTTGCTGAAGCTTAAAATAAAGGGAAGATTTCCAAGAATGTCAAATTAGATTCAGAGCAAACAACAAAACTGCTGAGCAAAAAGAGTTGGCCCGTTCTGTGCCCCTCCCTGGGTGTTGGTAGAAGACACTTAGGATGAAGACCCTGTGGAGAGCATGGCTTAAAATTTCTGTGGCAGTTCTGGAGCAGTGACTTTTCAGTAGATATTCTTGGATGCCCAGAGAGTTTAGGTTTTCTGTAGGGCACAGTGTCCCAGGAGTTGCAGCAGAGGGCTAAAATAGCAGGGGTGAGGCTTCTTGCTATGCTACAATCTGGATTGAGACCAAAGGGGAACGTGAGGATACAAAGTAAGTCCAGTGTGCTGAAAGGTGGGGAATACGGTTGGGTAACGGGGGGGTATTATCAGATGTTCAATATGCAGACAGAACGCGATGTTACTCTTAGTGACTGCGGCTGTACAGCTACATGCTTGTAGCCAATTTGCTGTCATAATACTGATCCTCATCCACCAGAAGAAGAAACGTTTTTTTGTGCTGTCAGTGAGCAGTTCCCTGCTTGTACCAAAGAGAATGGTAGACGAGGGCTGGTTTATTGGCAGCTGCAGAACGTATTTGAAAGCTAGTAGGATCTTTTTCATAAAATGCATTTATTGAAAGGTACTAATTGTCACAATACAGAGGTCAGTTCTTCATTCCCTTGGCAGAAGGTTGGTAAGAGATCTGTTTGAAATGCAGCAACGCTTCTACTAAAGTTTATTGTAGCAACTACTAAAGATAAAAGGGCATAAATTTATTAGTGGTTTTGGATGCTCAGCATGAGATACTTTGGAAGAGCCTGACTCTCAAGTGTTCAGCATCTGTCCACTGAAAATTGAGCAGCTGTAAAATATCTTGAGTTGAGAACCCAAAATCACTGGTTGTTTCTGAAAACTTAAGCCAGGTTTATTAGAATTCCATCAACTTCTCTGTTTTAAAATGTCCAGTTTCCATTAACTCTCTTCAGTGCTTGTTTTTGGCCTTAAGGTGGCATTTTGAAAGTTTAAGGAAATTGCTTACTAGTTTTGGGTTACATGCAGGTGAAAATCTCTCTGGTGTTTTGTTTTGGTCTTTTTCCACCACAGAAACCCATATTGAGTTGTCTTGTACATATGTAATTCACATGCTGCAGTTGAAAAGCTGAATCTTTCAAGGTGGGTTATTTTGTGAGTGTGTATATAGGGGATCAGTAAGGAATTATGCTCTTGCTTTGCACATGCACAGCACAAATTTCCACTAAATGTGCAATGCTGTGCTGGTTACTGAATAACACAAATGTGATATCAGTGTTAACCACGGGGTGGTTTTGTGCTGTCATTTCATTGTACGGTTCCATAGTTCTGTCTGTGCGTGTGCAAGTACCTGATTAGTGTCTTAGTCTTTTTGTTAATGTAAACAAAACAGAAGTTGCCCAGATGTACAATTAAAGTTAGTTTTAAAACACAAGAGATGTGGCTGTCAGGCTTTCAGAATAGGGAATCTCCCTTGTTGCATGTATAAAATACCAGACTTATTGCATATTTGAGTGCACTTAAACCTATCTAAGGAACTTTTCTTGCCACGGTCACCATAGTATCTGAGCATCTCAGTCTTAAAAGCATTTCTCCTCACAACCTCTGTGTGAGGCAGAGCATGGCCGCTATCCTGATTTACTGGTGGCCTGAATCTCTGTGCTTCAGGTCCCATGTCGGCACTGCAAGCTATGCCACTGTAGCATAGACACTTCCTGCATCAAGGGAGGGGGGTTTTCTCTTGGAAAAGTGGTTTGACCTAGCCATGTTTACACTGACGTTTTTCACAGCCCTGAGTGATGTAGCTAAGTCAATCTAATTTTTATGTGTAGACCAGACCTCAGTAACTTATCATCTGAAGCCTGTAGCAGATCAGAGAATTGGTTAGCACTGACCACTGGACCATCCTTCCTCCGTAAAATAGACCATGAAAGGGTTCAAATGGGATACAGTCCTACCAGAGCGTCCAGTCGCTCTCATAGTTCAGGTGACCTGCATGCTTCTCAAGTAGCATTTCAGGCAGCTTGTTGGCAATAGTATATTACTCACTTAGAAGCCAGGAACTCCCAGCACAAGCAGAATGTATAGGGCTGTAGACTTTTCACAGGAAGGTCACAGAGGCCTTTGAATAATTGTCCGTTGTAAGTAAGATGTTGTGGGTGTCGCTGTAATTCATGTAGCTAAGGGATGCTCTGGGACAAAGGAATGAAAGTAGAGAGGGCCGTCTGAACCAACAAGGGCTAGGGAAAAAGTGGGGAATGTTCAAAGTGAGATTTTTTAATTGAAATCCAATCTATCAGAAGGGTCCTGAAGAGAACAGCAAAGCGGGTCTTTTCTCTGTCCCGTTCCCCTGAATCCTTAGGCCACAAGCCACAGCCAGCGATTCTAAGTGCTAGTGAGAATTCCTCTGGTGTCGGTTCATAGAGATGCCAATTAAAATAGCAGGAGTCAAATGCCCAACAAAAGTTATGGTGGAGACCCGTGAATAAAAAGTCTTTCAACTCCATAGACTAGTCTGGCAGTCTAATGCTATATAACAAATGGATGGCTTTTATTTTCCTAGTCTGTGGGAATGGTGGGGTGTGGTTCTGTGCTGGTGAGGTTTGGCCTGGAGGTGATACGTTGCTTCTCCTGAGCACGTAGGATACTTGCCTCTGTAGAGATCGTGATGAGCAGTAACTCCTCCATTCCCTGTCTTGTTGAATGGAATTAATTGTGCCCGGATGTTACTCAGATCTGTCCCCTTTAACAGCTAAGAAGAAGAACAAGAAGGGGAAAACCCTTACTCTGACGGACTTTCTGGCAGAGGATGGTGGCAGCGGTGGTGGCGGTGGACCCACCTTTATTCCAAAGCCAGTCAGCTGGGCCGATGAGACAGACGACTTGGAAGGAGATGGTACGTTCGTTCCCAAGTTTCCATACTGTTAGCATTCTGTCTCTAGGTGCTGTCCCTGAATAGCGTGTGTGTCAGTGAAACCTACTAATGTTAATACATCTTGAAGCTAAAAGATTACAGGGAAAGTGCCTTAATGTTTTTTTAGCTTGTTCCTGATGCACTTGACTGCACTTTGGTCAGTTTCACTGTCACGTTCTGTATATCGTTTCCCTGCATTTGTGAGAGTCTTATACATCAACGGGGAAAGAATGAAAATTTTCAGTGACACTTAGTATTTGGCACTATTTGTAACACCTAATTCCTTTGAGAGACTAGCTTGAGTTCTCTGCTTTATCTGAGGCTTGGTCTGGGGCTCGCAGCAGAGATGTCATGATTCAGGGATTCCGTCTAGGTAGCTCATTCCCTGACTCTGTCCCTTAGTGGCTGTACTCAGAGCTCACTGAAAACGTTTCTGTCTGCTGTATTTGACCATTTTGTTCCCATTTTCTCACCAGCTTGGTCTCTTGGTTTTTTTCCTTCGTCCAGTTTTGTTCATTAGCTGGATCTCATGTTTTTGTGCAGCATATGTGCTATGATATGTTGAGGGGGGAAAGGTGCCCTAAAATACATGACACGGTTGGATGTAATTGTGGGATTGTTTATAATATTGCTGAACACTTTTCTTTACCATCTTTAATGCCTTTATTTTACAGCTGAAGGGGGCTGCAAGTAAATTCAAACATTAATTGCAATGGAGATAGGATCCATGAGGCATCAACATCTATAAACTCTGGGGGACTTGCTCTGTGTCTCTTGACCATGTGCAGAATTTGTTTTCTAGTTTCCACCACTTGGCATAGTAATGATGATGATATGTACCGAGCCGCACCAATTGACCGGTCCATCCTGCCCACCGCACCTCGGGCTGCTCGGGAACCCAATATAGACAGAAGCCGTCTCCCAAAGTCGCCCCCTTACACTGCCTTTCTGGGAAATTTGCCTTATGATGTGTCAGAAGAGTCCATCAAGGACTTCTTCAGAGGACTCAACGTGAGTATTTATTATGCATAATGTTTAGTTTGTGTGACACATACAGGGGCCATGTGGCAGCAGAAAGCAGGTGGGACGTAACTTATGGCTTGTGGAATGCTCTCATCTATTGAGCTCTCAGCACCCTATAGAGGCTTGTGCTATTGTACCAGTTCTACAGACTGAAATGACTTGCCCAACATCACCCAAAAAGTGAATGGAGCTCGGAGTAAAGCCCAGAATTTTCCTGGCAGAATTGCCTGTATGGATCTCACTTCTGCATTGTTTGTGTCCTTGGCACTCAGTCCTGTTACATTCTGAGGCTGTGTCTACACTTCAAGCTGGGATGTAAGTTCCAGCTCAGGGTGATACACCCATGATTGAGCTAGTATGTGAAAAAAGAGTGGAGATGTATGCAATGGGAGAAGCTAGCCACTCCAAGTATGTGCTTTCTATCAGACGCCGAAGTTGGGGTGGCTAGCCCCTCCCACTGCTGCAGCTAGCCCGCTATTTTTAGCACGCTAACTTGATCAGAGTTAGTGTGGGTATGTCTCCTTAAGCTGGGAATTGCAACCCAGCTCAAAGCACAGACGTACCCATAATAGTATTGTCTTCTGGGGACCACCCGAGAGCATAAAAGCATTCATTGCAAGCCAGTCGCTGCTAAGAGCAGCTGAGGCAGCTCGCAGAAGCTAGAAGAACAAGTTGACTTCTAACAGAACAAGTATCTTTTAGAAGGTTTGTTACCAGAGCCCCAGGCTTCTCCATAACAATGGCCACTGATCAGGAGAGCCACTCCTGAAAGCATTTTATCTTGTGCACCATGAATAATCTGTCCCCCTCCTGTCTTTAGACCAAGCAAGGATAATTCTGCTTCTGTGGTTGATTTAGCGAGCTTGTCTACATAAAGGAAGCAGCTCCTGGTTCTGGTAGCAAAGGCAGACTGTGTCAGTCTCTTTCTGAGGATCTGATACTATCTTCCACTGGCAGATGATCTGGATGTGTCTTCTCCTTGGCATTAGGGTGCAAAGTTGGGATTGTCTTCCTCTATGAACCCTTAGCTGCCAGCAGGACTATGTAAGGTCTGTGGGACTCTGGTAATGCAGTCTTCAGATGCCCATAAAGTCTGAACAGCCAGAGACCAGACATCTTACGTGAATACGTATGGGGTTCCACAGGTTCAGCCTGAAGGAGAGTTTCTTCTGGGTTTCATCTGTGGTATTTGCTAGACTGGGTGACAACTTGACTGAGGAAAGAAACAGCTTTAAAGAGGAGTTCGGATTGCTATGAACTATTAATTCAGTCCTAATCAAGCAGGAGGCTCAAACTGTCTTCTCTTGGAAGGCCTGGAGTAGAAGGGAGTGGTGCTGAAGGGAGAGAATTACAGGTAGGAAATTTTTCCCCTTCCTGAAATAACACAAGCATTACAGTGGTAATATGTAATATTACTTGATGTCCTATTGGGTGTTGAACTGAACGTTGCCCACGTGATGATGAGCTCCGCTGCTCACAGCAGATTATGTTCAAAATGACATTGCTTGCATTTCTTGTCCATTTCAGCTTGCATCTATAACTCATTTGTTCTTCCTACTGATGCAGCATCCTCTCCTTCTTGGAAGTAATAGCATGGGTGAAACTCCTGCAGCAAACCATGAGTCAGATGGCAGCCTGCGGGATAACAGCTGAGGGTTAGGCAGCCCCTGGGATGGGATCTCTTCCACTCCCTAGTCAAACTTGCTCTCCAGCCTGTTCACCAGAGGGAGCAGGATCGGGTGTTGCCTATGACATGCGCAAGTTGCCTATGACAGTACAACAGGGGACCATGACAGCGTCCTGGCCATTGCAATAGACTTCATAGCTCCTGCTGCATATAGCAGCCTAGGACTGTGCCGAAGACCTAGAATACTTAGCATGCAGTGAAGAAGCCATTTCTCATCTCATATGCTCCAAGTTCCACATACGCCTCTACCCCAATATAACACGGTAAAGCAGCACTTCGGGAGGGCGGGGGGCTATACAGTCTGGCGGATCAAAGCAAGTTCGATATAACATGGTTTCACCTATAATGCGGTAAGATTTTTTGGCTCCCAAGGACAGCGTTATATCGGAGTAGAGGTGTATCTGAAAAATAAGGAAGAGATGAGCTCTAGTAAGTGGCTAAGAGTGGATGGGGGCTTAATCTGTGGCGCAGCTGGGAGTAGAACCCGGGGGTCCCAGGCCCAGTTTTGCCACTGTCTTGCTGGACAGTCTTGGGAAAGACTTTGCTTCAGTGTCACCATCTAGAGAGGCCGTGGTAGCTTTAGGTGGCTGGCAATGGTGAGTGTGCCTCTTAGAGGTGACCAATGTACTGTATCGGGCTTTGCCTACGCTACCACTTTTGTCAGGAAAACGTGTCAGTTGACACAAATTTAATCGGCAAAAGTGATGATGTGGACAGCACTATGCCAGCAGGAGAGCTCTCTCCTGCCGGCAAACTATCTACATGGGAGACCTTACACAGCAGCATAGCTGTAGCGGTACAGGTGACATAGCCTTACAGGTGACATAGCCTTACGTAACCAGTTGGTGAACTGGTTGGTATCTTTGCACTTCAGAGTAAGGGACTGCCTTGTTCATTTCCTGCCAACCAATCTCTATGGCATTCTGACGCTTATAATCCTCCAATACTTGCCCCCATCCTCTACTTACACCCTAGGTGCATTAGCCGATGACTAGGTACTTTTGGTGGTGGTGGTCCATGCTTCCGAAAGACACCACTGAGCTACCCTAGCTGGCAAGCTGATGTTTTTTCTTCCAGCAGCAAAAACCTCTTGTTCTGACTGAGTCAAACTGAGCAAATTCGATAGGGAAATATTAATGGGGTGTGTGTGCGTGCATAATAAATACGAGATGTCAGTTTAATGACCATCGTGAGAATATTTCCTTCCTCACTTGCCGAGCTGCAGCTTTGCCCATATCATTCACTCTTAACCACTACCCAACAGCTTCTGTAATTCTTTATCAAGCCGATGGTGACTTATCTGAACACAGTTTGAGTTCCTTGTTTGAGTGTAACCTCTACAAACCTCTGTGGTGGTGGTATGCTGAAGCTTTGAGCTGTGTGCTGTGCTTCTCTAAGCAGGAAGCACAACTGGGAGCAACTGTGCTTATGAAGAAGTTAATCAAGTGGAAATCATGAATGTGATAGAATTTGGTTTCGCCTTTGAAGTGACATTTACTACTTTAAGCAAATTGTACTGTAAGCGGTGATATTAGTTTAAGTTCTGCATCCCAAACCTAATGGTAAGCGTGGTGTTAGCTGCCCTTCCTGGCAGTGGGATGTCACCTGTAGTTAATTGTGCAGCTGGCTATAAAGCTGCCTTTCCTGTTTTCTGTAATCTAGCTTGAAAGGTCTTGCAATTTCTGACCTGCTTCAATGCACCTTATATGAGGACCTTATCCGGTCATACTAAGTAAGCTGTGGAAATGGATGGGGTTCATAGGCCGCATTCATTGCTGGGTGGGGAGAGTGCTCATATAATGTGCAAACATCCTTTTGCAAATTGTGTAAGTGTGAAACGTTCTGACCTGTGTTGCCAGTTCTAACCCCAGCCTAGGTCAGTTCTGGTCAGTGCTCTTCTTAGACCGATGTGCAATGGGGAGGAAGGGGCAGCAGTTGTCTCTGCTGCTGGTAGGTCTCAGCAGAGGTTAAAGATTGAAAGACTCGCAGACCTTGTTTTCACCAGGAATGGCAAGTTAGCTTGCTCTACCACTGCCTGTGTTTTCCCTGTTCTGTGGATAGAGACCTTCAGTCTCCAGGACTGAAAGTCAGGCATCATTTACCAGTGCCAAATTCTTCATTCCAAACTGCTATCTGGCTTCTCAGACAATAGTACTTTAAACAGGAGCCAGGTGTTTCTGATATACTAATCCTCTTATTTGCCTGCAAGCGAACTTTGCTGTCCGGCTTGCTTAATTCATAAATCTTATTTGAGTCACATGACTTTGGATAAGTCAGCATCTCGTATTTGGAGACCACATGCTTTCTCCAGTGGATTTGAACTGCCAGATGAATGTGTTGTTAAACCCAATCCTATTCAGTCTTCCTCTGCATCGCTCATCAAGGGATCCTGACCCTTCTAATGAGAATCTTCCATTCTGTTCCCAATTGACTGCAGATAAGTGCTGTGCGTTTGCCCCGGGAACCTACTAACCCAGAGAGGTTGAAAGGTTTTGGTTATGCCGAGTTTGAAGACCTTGACTCCTTGCTCCGGGCTCTGAGCCTCAATGAAGAGGTGAGTTGAAACCCTCAAAGAAATGGGATCAAAGCAATTCCCAAAACTCTTGCTTCCAGACCCCAGGTGGCATCACAGGGTGTTCTGGGGCCTAGTTAATGGACACTGTGCCTCAAAGTGTTCACAGATCTCCCTAGAACAAACTGTCTAGGCACCCCACATCCTCAGGCTGAAAGGCTAATGAATCTGGTGTTGTGTGTTCAGTCTCTAGGGAACAGAAGGATACGAGTGGATGTTGCTGATCAAGCTCAGGATAAAGGTGAGAACTGCCTGGAATAGGTAGCAATTTTCTTCTCCGATCAGATAAACTGCTGACAAATTAGGCACCACTCCGCAAGGCAACTGTCCTCATGACTGAATCTGCCTTAGCACTGGAGCGCCTGAAGAGCTGGCTGGCAGCCTTACTTCCCTCTGACCTAAATAGTTCAAAGGCAGCATACAAGCCCTCCTTGTTCATGCGTGCTGTTCTCAGACTCACTGCAGGGCCCAGGCTTCTGCACGTCTGCAGGCTTTGCTAAAGGGGTAGCTGGACTGTTTAGAGGCTGCTGGCTACCTGTCAGCAACATTAGGGCAGCCCTCTGCCCCACTGTCCTTGAATCTGGCCGGGGCTGTCATCCTTCTAAAGCATCAGTCAGAGGTTCTTGTTGCCATTGGTGTATTAACTGCAAGGCGACATGCCCAACGCAGGGACGCCGTATTAGTCTCAGTGCATTTCATATCCGTGGATTTCCCCTTGGGTGCTCAGCTCTTGGGCATTTGAAGACTTGACCTAGCAAGCCTGACTCAACTGTCTGGTTCCCTTCCTCCTGCAGACAGGGACGATCGCTCCTTCGGCAGAGATCGTGATCGCAACCGGGACTCAGAGAGATTTGAGACTGACTGGAGGGCTCGTCCTGCTACTGATAGCTTCGATGATTACCCTCCACGCAGGAGCGAGGATAGCTTTGGAGACCGTGAGTTGGCCAAGAACCCTCCCCATAGATACTATGATGAGCGTAGTCATTAAACGCTACCTGTGAAATGTTAGTTCCACGCCTCTTCTTGGGTTTCTTCTGGGATTTGCTGAGGGTGGGAATTTATTGGCTTCCTAGAGTGGATCTGCAGATTCCCAGATTTGAGGAGTCCGATCCTGTGTACCCCTCAGACTCCAGCAATATCCTTCCTTTTGGGATAGTGTCTGCTGGAAAACCACATCACCATGGTATCCTAGCGTGCTTATTTTCAGCTCTGCACATGCTGACCAATTCAGTTACTGGGTGGAGGCCAGATAGATTCTGTGTAGATAGGCTGAGGTGTTTGACTGGGACCAGGAGATCTGAGGCCTGCTCCCAGCTCTGCAACAGCTTTGTCATGTGACCTCGAGCAGGTTCATCTCGGTTCCTCTGTTTCCCATCTGCAAAATGAGTAATGCTTCCCTGCCATACCGCGGTGTTGAGAGTAATGTACGTGACATTTCAGTACCATAGTGGCAAGTGCTGTAGACAGTCTGATGAAATATGTGATTCAACAAGTGATCAAAGGTGGGAGGAATGAATTGAACCATGTATAGTCTTTGCCAGCTGAGCTCCTTGGGACAGTGTGTCAATTTAGGGCATGTTTACACTATAAAATTAAGTCAACATACAGCCACTGCAGTAGTTTAATTTGATTTTTAATGTCCACACTGCTCCTTCTGTCCACGCTCACTCAGCGCACTTGCACCAATTTAACAGATGTTGTGGGGCGCAGTCAACTGGAGCCCTGCCCCCCTGAGGCTGACAGCTGGAACCCTGCTGCATCCTCCAACATCCCCTTACCACAAGGTGACCACGGATCAGGCTCTCCTCTCCCCAACCCCTCAATCCCTCATCAGCTGTCAGCCCTGGGCTTGGGCTCCGGCTTTCAGCCCCGGGAGGCAACAGGTGATGTAAGCAACGCATTGTCTGCATGGACACTGTGTTAACCCAACTACATTGGCTTAAGCATTACACCTTTTGCTGACATGGAATTAAATCGGTGTGGTGGGTGACTTGCATCGGCAGAAGCTACTTTAGGTCAGTGTAAACTGCCTTACATCAGCCTAACTTTGTAGTGTAGACTGAGCCTCAGTGTTTTGGGAATAGTGCGTAGTCGTCCAATACTGTCTGTCTTGTACTGTAACCTTCCTTTCTCTCTTTAGGGTATCGGGACCGCGATCGTTACAACGATTCGGACCGGTATCGCGATGGCCCTCGCAGGGATATGGATCGCTTTGGGGGCCGAGATCGTTACGATGACCGTAGTAGAGACTACGATAGAGGAGGTAGTATGGCTTCAGAGGCTTTCCTATAATCTGAGGGATCATGGTCTAAAACTGCACATCAATTGGAGTCTGTTTCTGTCCAGAGCTTGCGCTGACCATTGACAAACCACTCAGTTGTGCAGCTCCTAGGGCTGTTGTTTTTCCTCATTCTAGAAGTGGGAGATGAACAGTAGGCCAGTCATTGTATGCCTCTGAGCTGCAGTCCACTTAATCCTCTGGGTGCTAGATGGTATGCACTGCCCTTCCCTGATACTTGCATTTCATAGTGCCAACTGGCTGAGCAGATCCAGAGAGGTTGGGTTGGCTGCACCATTGCCCCTTTCTTGCCTTCCTGTTTGGGGAATGTTGCGTAAACCTGGAAGTGCCTCCCTCTCCTGCACTTCATCAGCCATCCTCTGGTGTAATGCTCCATTGCTCAGGAGTAACCAGCACTGCTTTCCCTCTCCTCTTCCTGTAGGCTACGATTCCAGGGTGGGCAGCGGCCGGAGAGCCTTTGGCACTGGTTACCGTCGGGACGATGACTTCAGAGGGGGCGGTGACCGTTATGAAGATCGCTATGAAAGGAGGGACGACAGGGTGGACAGGTGGAGCTCCCGGGATGACTACGCCCGGGATGACATTCGTCGTGATGATAGGGGTAACGCTCTACTTGTTCTCAGGTGGGCTCAATAGCTGGAAGGAAGCTGAGCTTGGAGGGCTGGTAGCCTGTGCATCCAGTGCTCCTGCCTCCTCCCAGCTGGGTCTTCCTGGGGTCCTGTTCTGAGCAGATCCCATGGCATTTGCCCTCAGTCACTGTCCACTTCATCCAATGTAGGTCCTACTCAGAGGCCAAAACTGAACCTGAAACCACGCAGCGCCCCCAAGGAGGAAGACTCTTCAGTGGCCCCTGCCACTCAGTCCAGCCGCGCAGCCTCTATCTTTGGGGGTGCCAAGCCTGTGGACACGGCCGCAAGGGAGCGGGAAGTGGAAGAACGGCTACAGAAGGAGCAGGAGAAGCTGCAGCGTCAACTGGAGGATGATAAACCAAGGCTAGAAAGGCGGCCCCGAGAGAGGTAGGTGGCAGGATAGGGCTGGAACACCATTGGGAGCAGCTCTCTATGTGAGCTGCCAGACTGCACCTAGTGGTTGTGTGGTGTGCACACTGCCCAACTCGCCACATCCTTCTAAATTGTTCATGCTAGGTTGCTGAGGCTCAGCACGCCTGCAAAGCTGTGTAGCCCTCTGATAAAGGGTGCTGGAGATGTGACTGTTCCCCTCTGTAATATTGCAACGTCTGTTTGTTTTCATCCTTTGGAATAATGTTGTCAAAGGCCATACATTTGTTAGAATTCCAGGCGGCTCTATAAACCTAAAAGGAGCGGTCGGCCCTAGCACTGGGCTCCTGCTATGTCCTATTCACCGAGGCGGCTGTACTTTCTTGACTTATATTGTCAAAGATGATTGGCTTGATTCTCTCTTGGGTGACTTCTGAAGAGAGGCAGCCTTGTCCAGTGGGTAGGGCCTGGGCCTGGGAGTTGAGACGCGAGTTCTAGTCTTGCCTTGGGCAAATCTGTTAATCTCTGTGCTTCACGTTGCCCATCTGTCAAAGAAAAGTAGTGGTGATAGCCCTCCTTTGCTGTCTCTCTTAAGATCAGCAGATGGGAAGTGCCAAGCAATTGTACTGCCTTCCCCAGCTCTGAGCTGCAGAGGGGCCCTTTACCCATGCTCTCCTCCAGCCCCGCACCCAGTTCTTACTGAATATTGCAGTTTGATCAGACTTTCTTCCCCGTTTCTATTATAGGCACCCCAGCTGGCGTAGTGAAGAGAACCAGGAGCGCTCACGGACAGGGAGTGAGTCCTCACAGACAGGGAGCACAGGCCCATCCGTGGGAACTGGCCCAACAGGAAGAAGTAAGTCGAGGACAGGATGAGTTGGCCTGGAGCAAGCCTGCCTTTGTCAACTCTTGTTTCCCAAGTCGGTTGCTTAGCCCCACTTCTGTTGAAAGCCCCGTTGCGTGTGGGGAAGGATCCCTAGCAAGACTTGGTGGGTGGTTGCACAGGACCAAGAACATCTGTGACGCTCAAACGTTTGTTCACCAGACTCCTCTGGTGCAACCTCCATCATCGTACCCATTTTCTGTCCCGTAACAGAGCAGGTGCTATGTCAGGCCTAGCTTCCTGGCTGCTCTAGCGATCAGGTTTTAGTGGTCATTGGCTACACAAGAGCCACTTGTCAGGTTACTCGTGGGTATTGTTAGGTCAAACCTTCTGGTCTCAGAGAGGCAAGAATCCTAAGATGATAGTTAAGGGGCTGTCGAGATCAATGACCCAGGCTGCCCAGATTGGAATAATTAGGGACCTGTCCAAATCAGCTCCCTTGGACTAGATACATTTGGGGGAAGTCTTGCCTGCCCACATTCATTGTGCTCACTGCCATCTCCCGTCCTTATAGCCACCCGAAGGAGAGAGAGTGAGAAGTCCTTGGAAAATGAAACCTTCAGCAAAGAGGACGATGCCCCGTCTCCCACCTCCAAGATCCCCAAGGAAGAGAAGCTCCCTTTGAAAGTGATGCCAGCACCACCGCCGAAGGAGAACGCCTGGGTTAAACGCAGCAGCAATCCCCCTGCCCGCTCCCTGAGCTCTGACGCGGAGCAGCACTCTCCTACAAGGTGAGTTTGTACTGAGCCCCTGCTTGGGGTCTGATCTGTCAGCCCTAGATGCTTGCAAGGAGCTCCGGTTACAGAAGGGAGGTTAAAACTCCCATGGAGATGAGCTTCTGTTCTGTTCTCCACTGAAACAATGATGAATTACAGCATGCACCTTCTGGAGCTTAGCTTCAGGCAGTGGCCTCAAGTTTGAGTCTGGTTTTGGTGCTTCTGGTTGCTTCTTGTATGACCCACATGTGGCTGCTGAAATCTTAGATCCAAGGCCGAGGTTCATCAAGAAGCAAATAGCTCTCAAAGTCAGCAGTATCCCAAGCACCTGTCAGAGGATGCAGCATCCCTGATGTTCACATGTTTTATTCTTTTTTCCTAGCGGCAGCCAGGCAGCACCAGCCCAGCTGTCAGAGGACAGAGCACCACCTAAGAGTGCTCCCAGGAAAGGTACGGTCAGGGTTTGTTTTCACTTGTAGGGCAAGAAGGGTTGAGAATTCCCGAGGTGGACTAACCCTGCTGCTCCCTGGTTCGATGCCCTTAGTTATATGGCATTAGCACTGCGGAATTAAGGGGTGGTTCCAGGTTTGGGAATTGCTATTGTTCGTATGGCTTTATTGATGTCAGCAGGACCAAAGGGTAAAAAACTCTATTCAAGTTCTAGTGACCTTAAGCTGTTCCTCTGCTGGACAGTAGAGGGCAGCAGTCGCCTCCCTGCATTGATGGGAGCCGAAGTGGACAGTTCCTTCAGACATCCGCATAGATGTGTGACCAGCCGCAAAGGGAGAACTGCCATGGGTCTGAAAGTGTAACCGCTCACTAGCCGGAATTTCTGTTGGAGTTTCTGTGATTGGGGAAACCTCACTTCCTGTGCTGTTGTGACTCAACGCTGGCTTAACTGGTTTAGGGGGTGGATTAACCTGAAGAGTGCTGAATTAACAGCCCAGGAAAACAGAGATTCAGGTCCTCTGCCTGCATAGAGACCGTAACAATGCCACTGACTGCGGCCTGTGTAGGAGACTGTTGGAAAACAGCACATTTTGAAGCAAGCATAAGGAGGCCGTAGTCTGAGGTAGCATGTGCGAGATGGTTCAGGAGGCATCTTCCAAGGAATGTAATTCGACCTCAGATCATCTTGGATAGGGCTCTACGAAATTCACAGCCATGAAAAACGCAGCATGGATTTTGAAATCTGGTCTTTCGTGCTTTTTCCCTCTACAGCTTTCATGAGCGAGACTAGTGTTTCTCAGATTGGGGGTCCAGACCCTAAAAGGGAGTTTTGGGGTATCACAAGATTGTTTTACGGGGGTCGTGGTATTACCACCCTTACTTCTGCGCTGCCTTCAGAGCTGGGTGGCCAAAGAGCGGCTGCTGTTGGGCAGGCACTCAGCTCCGAAGGCAGCACCCTGCCAGCAGCAGCGCAGAAGTAAGGGTGGCAATACCGTACCGTGCTGCACTTACTTCTGCACTGCTGCTGGCGGCAGCTCTGCTTTCGGAGCTGTGCTCCCAGCCAGCAGCAGCATGAAATTTATGATTTTTAAAATCCTATGACCATGAAATTGACTAAAATGGACCATGAATTTGGTAGAGCCCTACTTATCGGGGAAGGGATACTCAGAACTGCCTTTGGGATCCCTGAATTCTAGAAAGAGGATTTCATAAAAGGGAGAAGCAAGTCATAGATGAATCCTAAAATTCTTAGACTTGACATGGAGGCTGCTTAAGGAACTGAGGGTCACAGAAGACATGCTAAACAAAAGAGGAAGCAGGAAGGCAAAGAAAAACTAGGAGTGTGAAATGTCAAAGGGGCCAGTTGGGCTGTATAGGCATCCGTCCGAACATGGACAGCCAGCCCTTGTGGAGCTAATAGAGACAAGCAGGTAATAGGCAGGCTGGAACTTAAGAAGGCTTAGGTGGATTTTGGGCCTTGACTGTAAGCTGTTTGGGGTAGTAGTGTGCCGTGTGTATCACAGGCTGCCTAAGGGCTTGCTAAAAACACATGACAGAACTTTGAGTGTGCAGCCGTAGGGTCCACCCGACATCTAGTGTACAGCAGGCTAGTACACTCCAGCTTGCTGCGCTGGAACCATTCAGATACACAGGTGTTAAGTGGTTGGTTGAGATTTTGCTATGTTAGTGAGAGGGAAGGTTTCATCAGCTCTTTTTTCTTCAGGAGATGAGAACAAACTAGATGAGGGGAAGGAGAGCGTTCCAAAAGGTCGAAGTGGCCCAGGAGACGGAGGCAGCAGAGATCATTGGCAAGATTCAGATAGGTGTGTCTGTCAGTCTTGCGGTGCCTCATCTTCCCCTTCTCCTCCCGTCAGTCCTATTTCAACAACTGTTTCAGATTTGAGCAGGATTCCAGTGTCCTGCACCAGCCCCCTCTGACCTAACCAGCGGCAGGTGTAGAGTGTCTGACCATCTGCCGTGCTGGGGTCAGGCCTTAAATAGCCACAGGCTTCTGTGTACTGAGCTGTTACTGCCTCGGTAATGCCGATGCTTCCAAGCTGGGAGCCGGTTTTGCCTGGTTCAGCACCCATTGCCAACTGAAGCACAAAGCACTGGCTGGTGTAATGGTCTCATGACTCCTCGTTCTCCAGTTGGGCCTGCGGCGGGGTGGTCTGTTACAATAGACTGTGCCAGGGATTTAAAAAACACTGCACCACCTGAGCTGACCTCAGTTTTAGTTCTAACTTCAAAATGCTCATTTTGGACCTTTACCAGAAGGCTAAAATCCAGCCCTGCAGGTCTTCCCCTGCATTCCCTAGACACCTTGTCAGCATCTCCCCCATAGCCCTGCCTCAGTGATGCTGCTACCACCAAGGCCCGTAACCCTTCTCTTCTCATTTAAGTCCCTAGGTTTTTGCTAGAGCATTCATACAGGTGGCTTTTATGTGAAAGGGCTGAAGTCAGAGAGCTGAGCATGTTATAGCTGTGCCCTTGGGGACGGGCCAGTACTCCCTTCCTCGTCCACCTTCCGAGCTCTTAATCATCTAGCAGTAGTCAGTAAAATAGCTACCCGGCCTCCCTCGCCACCAGAAGTAGGCACATGCGTCTTCCTTAATTCCCCTGTGGAGGATCTATAAAGCCAGTGTCCCTCCTTAACTGCAGTGGTGCATGCTGTGTCTGGTCAGCAGTCAGCACTGGGCTGAGAACCAGGCTGTGTGAAACACCAATGGCTAGCCTGTACGTTCAGTGTGAAATTGGCCATTTTCTCTTCTCCTTGATTGGCACCCCTTTCAAATCCAGTGTGCACCTATCGTGGGCACAGCTGTAGCTTGGTAGCGGCGCACTGGCTCTGTTGGCAGCTCTGCCAGCTAAATGAACGCTTGTTCAGCTGAAACTCTGACTCTTGCAGGAAAGAGAGCAAGAAGGATCATGACTCGCAATCTGCATCTGAGCCAAAGAAACCTGACGAGAATACAGCCTCTGTAAGCATTTAATCTACTAGCTGCTGCTCGAAGCACAGGGCAGCGTGTGGGGAGAGGAGGGTTGGCCTTGCAGTTAAAGATGCTGGACTGAGATTTCAGAAACCTCAGTTTGATCCTACCTGTTCCGTGGGCTTCTCAAGTGCCATCTACTTCTTCTGTTCCCCATCTGTAAGATCAGACTATTCTGCCTCTACCTCTTATGTGGGAATATAAATTCATTGTTTGGGAAGTACTCGCATACTATGGTAAGGGGTGTGGGGTATAAATCCCTTGATTAAAAACCACAGTGAAACCCTTTGGTAGGGAGTGTGTGTGGGTGTGATTCTCCTATGAAATGCTCTATCCAAACTGAAGTGTCAGGCTACTGAACTCTGTCACAAAGAGGCTGCAGAGTTGCTGTCCTGATGTTCATTCCCCGTTTAACCTGCTGTATTTCTTGCAGAAGTTCAGCTACGTTAGCAAGTACGCTGCTCTGTCAGTGGATGGTGAAGATGAAGTGGAGGAAGACAATTACACTGATTAAAATCTCCAGACCCTGCGCTGTCTCCTAGCCGATCGCCACCCAGGAACATAGGAAAAGCAAACCAAACCAGACGAGACAGAAATAAAATGTAAAACTCAACATCTCCTGGAGACCTTTCTTAAACTTTTTTTAAAAACAAAAGGAAACCATTTCTCTTGCATGCTGCTGCAGCCTTTAAAGTATTGAACTAACTGGAGAATCTCTGCAAAGTGTAGCGAGAGAGAAGTGCAAGTTTTAAAAAGAAAAGGGCGACTCAGCATGGTTTCCAGCGTGACTTGAGCATAGGCCCTGTCACTTAGAGTGGACGGTTTAACATGTTAGCCAGCCAGGTGTCTTGGAGAAGCCTGAGCAGATTGGGCAGTAGGACAGCTAATTAAGGAAGAACTGGCTTTTCTCCCTCATCTTGCTAGCCTAAATGGATGAATTCTGCAATGTTACCTTAATAAATGATCACTTTGAAGGTAGGGTATCTAGTCCATGAGGTTATTCTAGCTTCCTTCCTTAAGCGTCCAGCTCTTCCTTTCCAAAATCCAGTGCAATACAAAGCGTTACCCAGTGCACTAGGGAAGGAGAAGACTGTCTTGCTGTCCCAACAGTGGAGGATGGGATGAGATGTTGAGGTAGAGAGGGGGTGTTGAACCGTGCCCGTCTCTGAAATGAGCTTCGAATTCTGACACTCGTCTCTGAAAGTGATGCACCAGGTCAGGCCATTTGATCCAGGAAAGAACAGGCAGGCTCTCCAGTGAACACCAGCAGCAGCCCCTTGGGCAGTGAAGAGCCTCAGACAGCAGTCAGTTGGAAAAGAGTTGAGCATGCTAACAAAGTAGTGAAAGTCCTCCCTTTGGAGGCACAAATGCTCAGCTCCCCTCCTCCGAGCCCTGCTGGGACTGACAGACCTTTCAGGATCTGTCATCTTCCCATGGGTTGGTATCTGCCTCTCTTGGAATCTCTTCTCCCCTCCTTAGCCACCTTCTCTCCACTTCTTTAATCACCTGGTGTCACCCCTTTCACACACGTTTTAAATAGCACCCCTCTCCTTGAGTGAGAGCTCCCTCTTCTGGCTGGGCATGTAGACCTATCGAGATGCACGGGAGGGCAAGCTGGATAGCCTAAAGGCTGTCTCTGGGTGCACGGAGCAGGCTGCACTACTGTGCCTTCAGAACGTGTTCCTGCCCCCTCTGTATCTGCTTGTCCAACTCCCTCTCTCCACTTGGACAAGCAGGCAGACAGCATTGGTGGCATAGGCCCGTGTACAGGGAATACCTGACCCAGACTTCCACTGAAGAGAGATTCTCCAGTCCCTAAATATTCAGTGGCCTAAAACTGGCAAGGTCTTAAAAGTCAGATTCTAAATTTTTAGCCGTTTTAATTTACCTCACTAGGTTTCCTGAGCTGACGGCAGAGTTGTGATAATCTCATGGCATAGTCAAGCCATCACGAGGGTTTCACCGCCTTCTAAAGAATATGATTCTCAGAAAGAACCCATTCATGGTGTAGCATATCTGGATTGCAAGACTATAGACAATACTCATTTGATTGACAAGGTGTGCACCCATTCATTCATTGTCGCCTTTTTACCTTAGTTGGTGGGAGGAGAATTGCACAAATGCTTGTGACTTAGGACTGTCTCTCTCCTCTGGGCAAACTCCACAAAGCACAGCTCTCTCTATCGGGTGCTGGATTTGATGCATTGTAAAGCTGCAGTTGGTTGGTTATTTCAGTCACTTTTTAGCTAGTTTCAAAAAACCTTAAACCTGAGGTGTCAGCACGTACCACAGGGGGATCACCACCGGGACAGCAGAGCTGAATTTCAGACATGGTATTGTGTAGGTTTAATTAACACACGGGCTGTATTTGAGGTATGACTTTTCGGATGCAATTTAGTGATAAAGCATTCTCTTCCCCACCCCCTCCTCTGCTGTCGGGACAGGGTCACACTGATTGAGTTGCGTTTTACACATTCTGAAGACATGTAAAATTTGTACAAAAATATCTTCTATGAAAATGATTTGTTATCTGTAGTGGACTTCCTGGGAGATGTCTTTTATTATGTAAAATCCCCTTTTTGATTTTTTTTTTTTGGTTTTGTTTTTTTTTTTGTTTCCTCCAAATAAAGCTAATCTTTAAAATACCTGCTAAGGCCCAAATCATTTGCAAGTCTCTCACTCCCACCATTGGCAGTTGGAGGCTGTGATCCTGAACTCTTTACTTGGTACCACGCCAGCTTTCCAAAGCCGACTGGACAGTCCTGGAACATTCCCTGTGGAAACATCTACACCAGCTTCTGTTGCAAACTAAGGAAGACTTCTCAGAGCAAGGAGAACAGAAATGTTCCCTGGCTTGGTGTAAGAAGGGTATTTTTTCTGCATTACAACCTCGCTCTTAATTGAATTGTTATTCCGGCCTTGGCACTGACGTTAATCATGGTAGCCACAAGAGGGAGGCGTTTGCCAGTCTTTGCTCAATTTCCTTAAGGAGCTCTTGGCTTGTTCCAAGAGATTGTCCTGCGTGCATCTGAGTGAAGCCTTCGCTGCTGACAGTTTCAGCCCTTGCAGGCCAGGTTTTGTCTTCTGTGCTGCCTCATTGCCTGTAGTGGGTGTGTCGGCATAGTCTAATCTGGACTCAGTAACTAATTTGGATTATGCTCATGAAGGTGCAGAATCCAGTTCGTGTTCTTTCTGTGTTGGTTCTGCAAGGCAAACACAAGCAGCAAAACCCAGTGGCCATTGTAATCTTAAGCCAACCAGTAGTTCAGACTGGATACACACAGACCAGATGCCACTTATACATGGTCATTCTCCAGCACAGACCCTCCTGTCTAAAGTGCCAGAACCAAACCTGCTTTTGAGGCAGAACACGTAGCTTCACTCCTTTCTCTCATTCTGGCCTGGCCTCTGTCCTGGCACCACTGCCCAGTGCTGATGGAGACAGTTCCCTTTTCCTAGGGAGACTGATCCCTTTTATCCTCAGTGGGCTGCAGCTACAGCAGACAGTTCAATTGCTCGAGGGCCCAGCGTTTGGGTGGGTGTTCCTCTGGGCATGCTGGTGTAGCGCATGCAAGGGACTATTGCTGCAAATATGCTCTCGAACCCCAAGAATGGTCCAGGGCCCACTTCTCTAGGCATAGGGCTTCACACATGGCTCTCTACCCTGCTGAATAGTGTTTGGCTCCCATCTCTTAATATCTCATTGGCTTTTGGTCCTTTTTGTTTCCCCCTTCCTTAGGCTGCTGTTTGGGAGATCAGATGCAAACCCCTTGGGCCAAATTCCCATCCTCGTATGTCAGTTCCTCCCCCAGCCAGCTGAATTGCAGGAGGGCACTGTAGGGTGAAGGTCTATCCAGGTGCTGCCTCCTAGTTTACCTACATATGTGCTTCCAAAGGAAGGCAGTGACTGTGACTGGTCTCAATCCCTTTTGCCTTCCCATGTCTGTTCTGCACCATTCACAGATGTGTCAAAGGCCATTCCCGACCCCAAAGCAACGGCTTTCACTTCTCATATCTGCTGGCTACAGCAGACTTCATCCTGGGACTGTAAAGTCTCTAGCTCAAAATGGCCTGCTGCTTATTTCAGAAGTGCTGAGCATCCACAAATCCCGTTGCTGCTAGTCGGAGCTGCGGGGACCTCAGCACCTTTTAGGCATCAGCCCACTTTTATTTAGGTGCTTCAATAAACCTTATGTTACGGTGGCACCTTACCAGCCCCAAACGACGCTTTCCCTGCACAGTTGCGTGGATTTATCTAAAGTCCCAGTTCCCCTGAGCCAACAGCTTAGTGGGCTGTCGTGGTTAAGACACATCCATTTCGTAGCCAAGGGTACACGAAGGAGCCATGTGGCCAGCCTCATGTCCGACAACCAAGGACGGTCTCTAAATCAACTTAAATACTGCAGCCATCATTCAGTGTTTAAAAATTGATCTGCAGCTGACTTAGAGCCTTTCAGTTGAAATCGATCCATCCCCGAATTGCATCAAACTCTTACAAACCAGATTTAAGTAATTCGTCAATTCCTTCCTGAATTAGACTTAAGGGCTGGTCTATACTAGAAAATTAGGTTGCCTCAACTGCGTTCATCATGGGCATGAAAAATCCACAGCCCTGAGTAACGTAATTAAAGCTATCTAAGCTCCCATGTAGACAGCGCTAGGTCCCTCGACCTAGCGTCCGCCTCTTGGGGAAATGGATTGCTGATGGAAGAACGCCTGCGCTGCACTACCTGCGGCATTTCTAGTGTAGACAAGCCCAAACAATTTACCCAGGTTTGTAACAGGGCCGTGCAATTCAGTGAGGAACTGACTTCAGCTGAACTGCTGAACATCAGGTTTTAATGGACTGAAAAGCAACCTCCAGTTGGATTTTGCATCTGTTTAGATGAAGTGGTTTAATTACAGCATCTGAGCAAATGAACGCAGCCCTCCAGGCTCGACATTTGCTGTTCATACTTCTAGATCCCCGTGATCTAGTCCTGGCGTACACTCCATCCCAGCGGTGTAACAGGTGCTGGAACCAAGGTGAGCGATGCTTGTGTTAGCAGGGAGAAGGGTTAGCCGGAGTTAGGTCGCTAACCTGGGTCTAAGCCTCAAGTTTAGTTTGTCGCTATCCCCCACACTGCTGGTGTGACCTTGGGCAAGTCACTTAAGGCCTGATCTTCAAAGGTGTTTTGGCTCCTAACTTCCATTGATAATGGGATGATTGGGGCTTGAGGGCCAGTTTTCCAACGGTATTTGGGTACCTGCTGGACTGTTCAAAAGCACCACTGGAACTCACTGAGACTTAGGGGCTTTGGGCAATCTAAGTGCCTAAATCTCTTTCTTTTAAAATCTGGTTCCCAGGGTGTGTCTGGGGTAGCTGGACTTGTGAGCCCCCTCACTACCACCTACCCTTAGTGCGAAGATTTCTTGTCTGCCTTCTGAAGATTAGTGCCCTCACTCTCTCCCAGCCTCTGACCATGCAAGCTATGCCTTCCAGGCCTCTGCAGGCCTTGCGCGCGCTCTCTCTCTCTCTCTGTCTCTCTCCGGGTTAGCCATAGGCATGCACCTCCCTGGGAGTCCTCCCAGCATCCCTCTGGAGTGCCCAGGCCCTGTGCCACTCAGCTCATGCAGAGATCTGAGATCTGCTACTCCCCGGGAATACCAGCATCAAATCAGGATCCCCACGCTTTGCTTAGCACACTGCACTTGGAAGTATATCTGGTGAAAGGAAGAATTTAAATTCATCGTCACAGAACAGAGATTTAAAAGACAGTAAGTACGAATATGGGAAACAGTTACATAGCAAAGAAAATCATAACACACCTGCTGAAGCCTCAGCTTAACCCATCTCCTACAGGCTAGCTTATCCCAAGTCCTTTGCCCCAGTGTTTTCAACCAGGATGACTGAGATTCCACCTTTGATAAGACTGAACATATTGTCAGCTTGGTTTCACAGACTGAAGGATCCTAGGGTGTCTCTGCAGCACCACGCGTAGCAGGTCTGACCTTTAATCTTCCCCTGAAAATAGGGTCTGTCCCCCTACAGGAACAGTTTACCTCTTCCCGTTAATTTCCTTCTGAAGTCTCTGCAAGGGTGTGCGGATGTACCCACAGGGCTCAGCCTTCCCTTGCCTTTGAGCACCAGGGACTGCAAAGCCCAGCGCTTGCAAAACACCAAGCTCCTTGCAGGCCGTCGGAGGTCCTGAGGCTGGGAACAGGATGTTTGCTCCCCGCGCTGCCTCCCGTACGTTTTTGCAGGAAGCTGGAACTGGCAACGCTGGGACTTTGTGGCTTCCTAACTGCACCGAGCTGAGAACATGCTTGGCCTTGTCTACCTTTTTTTCTTTTTTTTTTTTAATCACCTTGGGGCCTGATTTCATTCCGTATCTTGCAGGAGAAACCAGCACAATCAGAGCTCTGTGTCCAGTCCCTGGGCTTGGATGGCTTTTGTGTTACTCTGGCCAAGATTAATTCCACACTGTCACCCACCCCCAGATAACAATCGGGCTTGGGGCAGGAGCGCTTGGCATTGCGGATCTGCTCCCCAGGAAAGATATTGGTGCAGCAACTGGCAAACCTGTGCCATCCCGACACCCCACCTTCCCTGCGGGAAGGGATCTAAAGTTGTGGAAACCTAGCAGAGCTGGCTGGGAATGGGAGAGGGGAAATCAGCATGAGAATGCCCCAAATCTAGGCATCCTCAAGACGTGCGTTTATCTAGTTCCTCTTCAAAGTTTGTGTCTGGGGTTTTTAGTTGTTAGAGAGAACCTGGCATAGGGGCAGTTCCGCTAATAGGGCCAGATATTCAGCTGGTTTCACTTTGCAAAGCTCCATTGACTGTTTTATGCACCAGCCGAGGGTCTGGCCCAGTGTGGAACTGATTGAAAACTCTCTAAAGGGGCATGTCAAACAACTGAGCCTGTTTGAAGGCAAATAGTACTTTTTAAGAGGAGTCTGGTGCACCGTTTGGTTAAGCAGGGTCCTATGTGGGTTGCGTAGCTGAGAAATACACCCCTTTGCTGAAGAATAATGCTGCAAAAGTTAAGTTTTTGATGTTTGATTAGAACATAAGAACGACCAGACTGGGTCAGACCAAAGGTCCATCTAGCCCAGTATCCTGTCTTCTGACAGTGGCCAATGCCAGGTGCCCCAGACGGAATGAACAGAACAGGGAATCATCATGTGATCCATCCCCTGTTGCCCATTCCAGTTTCTGGCAAACAGAGGCTCGGGACACCATCCCTGTCCATCCTGGCTAATAGCCATTGATGGACCTGTCCTCCATGAACTTATCTAGTTCTTTTTGGAACCCTGTTATAGTCTTGGCCTTCACAACATCCTCTGGCAAAGAGTTCCACAGATTGGCTGTCCGTTGTGTGGAAAAGAAAACTTCCTTCTGTTTGTTTTAAACCTGCTGCCTATTAATTTCATTTGGTGACCCCTAGTTCTTGTGTTAGGAGGAGGAGTAAATAACATTTTTATTTGCGTTCTCCACACCAGTCATGATTTTACAGATCTCTATCATATGCCCCCCTTAGTCATCTCTTTTCCAAGCTGAAAAGTCCCAGTCTTATTAATCGCTTCTCATATGGAAACTGTTCCATACACCTAATAATTTTATTGCCCTTTTCTGAACCTTTTCCAATTCCAATATCTTTTTTTGAGATGAGGCGACCACATCTGCCCACAGTATTCAAGATGTAGACGTATCATGGGTTTATATAGAGGCAGTATGATATTTTCTGTCTTACTATCTATCCCTCTCTTAATAATTCCCAAATTCTGTTTGCTTTGTTGACTTCTACTGCACATTGAGTGGATGTTTTCAGAGAACTATCCACAGTGACTCCAAGATCTCTTTCGTGAGTGGTAGCTGCTAATTTAGACCCCATCATTTGATATGTATAGTTGGGATTATGTTTTCCAAAGTGCATTACTTTGCATTTATTAATATTGAATTTCATCTGCCATTTCGTTTCCCAGTAACCCAGTTTTGTGAGATCCTTTTGTAACTCTTTGCAGTCTGCTTGGGACTTAACATTCTAGCTGTTGAGGTTGTAAACATAACCTTGAAAATGTGAACAGGATGTATGCTGATGCAATGATGTCTGCTTGAGTTTGCACACAGCCTGAAACAATAGCGCTGGATGGCCTGATTCACGTAACTGTGCTGTTAACTCTGAAACCTAATGATGGTCAATTGCCAATGCTATTCCTTTTCACAGAAATACCCAGGGTTACAATCTCCCTCCAAGTGTGGCCTGCAGGGCCTCTTGGCTGAGGCATCTCCCTGGACTTGGCTCACTGCCCAAAGTCCCCCTCACTCTCCCCAGCTTCACACTGCCTCAGCCTGGCAGCGGCAGCTGTTGCTGCTGCTGCTCTGCCTTCAGCTTCCTGGGCTGCTGCTTTGGCCTCTCTGGCTCTAGTTGCTGCAGGTCTGCTCTCTCTGTGCTCTGGCTTTTGGGCTGCAGCTCTGCTCCCCAGCTCAGCTTGGGCCCCTGCTCTCTCTCCTTAGCTCGGCCCCACTCTATCCGACTCAGGCAATTCCAGCTCACACAAGGATGGGACCCCTCCCAGCCACCTGACTCCCTGATTAGCCTGGCCCCTGTCAATCAGGCTGAGCTGGTGCATTGGCTTCTCCCTATTGTTCCTGGGGCCTCTTGGTCTCAGGATCCTGATTTCCTATCGACTCTTCCCCCTTTAGTGCTGGGAGCTAGTCAATCAAAACGCCCCAGTCCCCTGACACACAGACTGAGGGAACCGCCTGGTAACTATTGCTCTGTCCCCCACCTCCAAAGCCATGAGGCAAATCCATCTTTGTACAAGTGCTTGCGCTACTCATCTTTCCCCCAAGCATCACCTTTTCTCGCAACAGGAAGGGAAGGAGCATGTGAGTAGTGGAGTGGGGGCAGTGTGCTGTGGAGCTGCAAACAGTCTTT
This sequence comes from Gopherus flavomarginatus, assembly GCF_025201925.1. Taxonomy (NCBI): domain Eukaryota; kingdom Metazoa; phylum Chordata; order Testudines; family Testudinidae; genus Gopherus; species Gopherus flavomarginatus. The sequence goes on along the minus strand of NC_066632.1, from coordinate 22,774,412 downwards.
TCTGCTGGCTCCTCATCGAAGACCGGAAGGGAAGTTTGAACTACCTGCTGGAAAAAATCCTTGAATGGTAGAGTTAGTGCAAACTCTCCCCCTCACTCCCTTCCACCTCATTGATTCGATTCATTTCTCAGCCACGCTGTGGGGAAATCCGGTATAATTCCCCTTTCACCATGGGGAAACTGAGGCACTAAGACTGTCGCATAGCCCACTCTGCTCCCAGCTGGGAATCGCCCTGATGTAACCACTACACAAACTGGACCCATTTCTGTTTGGTGCTGAGCCTCCCACAACTAATGTGAGACCAACTGGAGTTTTCAGGGCCGTGCAACAAGCATGTTAAGGTGACCCAGGGTTCTTTCCCTGGGGGAATTAATCTAACACTTCTCACAGGGCCGCAGCAGGGCTCTGTGCCCCTAAAAGCTCCAGCTTCTTATCAGATGTGGGCTTTGTCCTTCCTATCTATATTAGGAGTCGCCGCCCAGTAGGAACCCAGCCTCTCTGGCACTAGCAGAACTGGCAAGACGGCCTCTGGCTGTCTCATCTGTCTGGATAGCTGTAGTGTATGTGGCTATGGAGTGGGCATTGCTCAGAGAGCCGGATGAGCTGGCTTCTGTTCCTGGCTTTGCTGCTGACCTGCTCTGTGACCCTGGGCTTTCCCACCGTCAGCCTGAAAGCTCCAGGGCTGGGACTGTGTCTCACCCGGTGCCTGTACAGGGCCCCAATCTACTGGCACCTCAGAACCTGAGTGATAATGGTGCTTTACCCAAGCTGGAGGGGTGGGGGGGAGATTTGCAGATATAGCATTGCCCACAGTCTAGACTCCAAGGTCCTGCTGGTCTCTGTGCAACAGCTGGGGATCCCAGACTGGTGCTGGGCAGCGAAGACAGGATGCTGCTGAGGGAATGGGGAACAGTGCTGCCTCTGCCAGACCCCTGCTTTGCAAACATGCACCTGCCTTCTCCCAGTTCTATTAGCATCTATGTGAGGTCAGGGCCCTCTTCGGCCAGACGCAGTACAGACACAGAGCTAGGGCCAGGCCCTGCCTCTAAAGACACCTATGGGCTAAACAGCACCAGCAAGGGGAGCATCTTCCTGCTGGCCATGTTCATCTCATTGTTACCTTAGATCCTCCTACATGTTGTCTCTTGTCCTATCCCGTTTGTAAGCACCTCAGGGCTGCCTTGTTCGTACAGGCCCTGGCACAATGGTAATCTGAATAATAACTAATGAGCTGGTCAACACAGCCTCAGCTGTCGGCAAGGTGCTTTGTCACTCTGTGCCTCAGTTTACCCTCCTGGATGGTGAGCTCTCTGGGGTAGGACTCAGCTTTTTGTTCTCTGTTCATAAAGCGCCTAGCGCAATGCAGGGCTGGCCTATCGCTAGGATTCAGAGTTGCCACTGCAGTGCAAATAATACTTATTAGCCCTGTTTTATCACGGGGAAGCTGAGGCGCTGGGAGGTCAAATGACATGTCTGAGGAGCCTGGGAATTGAACCTAGGTATCCTGAATCACAGCCAGTGTCTTAACCACAGGGCTACCCGCCTCTCTTGGTTTCCCTTGGCCCGTTGCTGCTCCCTTTACATTCTAACTCAAATATGACTGTGATTAGCAATTCAGAGGCTCCCCCAGCCCGTTCCAGATGCTGAAAGCCCTCCTTTGTTCTGCTGTGACTCACATCTGTGTACACATCTGCGGCCACATTTCTGCAAGCACAGGATGCCGCGATTGAGATGCTCTCTTGGGACTGTCTGTGTTGGCAGCTGTTCGCCTTGCTTTAAAGGTGGCTTGCAATGGAAGAAAATGGCTTTGTGTCCCTTTTTTTGCTGCTGCTTTATTAGGTGTATTAGGGTAGCACCGAGAAACCCCATCCAAGATCCAGGCTCCACTGTGCTAGGCACTGTACGAACACAGGGGCCTGGTCTTCATCAGGGTAAAGGGAGGTGTGTGTGTGAATCCTAGTATAGACCAGGCATGTAGCAGCTTTGATTAGAACCACGTGACATTCTTCAGCTAAATTTTTTTTTTCTGAAACAAATGCAGATTCAGGTCCACCAAAATGTGTTTTGCAAATTTGTGTTGGTTTCAGCACGTTATTTCAGTCCAACCCAAACCAAACCAGTCCCCTCACAACATCCACAAAGCATCCGAACGTCCCATGTCTGAAACGACATTGTTTCAAAATTTCCTTCCATTTTTTTTTTTGAAAAAACTACAAATGTTTTTGAAAAGCATCAAAATGCAAAATGAAGTGGGAAAATAGTTTGACTTTTCAGTTGGCCAAAAATTTCCAGGGCAATTTTCATTTTGGGGTTGACCTGAAACAATTTTTTCTCCCTTCAATTTCTCAGAACTGCCCGTAAACCAAAAAACCTCATTCCTCCCACATCTCTAGTTTTGACACCTACTGGCTGATCAAGGCCAATTCTAGACCCCTCCCTGGTACTGGAATGAACAGAGCATAGGGCTGGTGAAGGAGGAAGGGTGAAAAAGTGTGTGTGTGTGTTGGAGGGGCGGGGGTGATGTTCCAGGGTAGAATCATTGGGATGGGAAACAGTGTAGGGACAGCAAGGCTAATAGTCACATTGTTAGAAGCAAGAAGTCAAAATTTTTAGAGCCAATCAAAATTTTCCATCAAAAATGGGAAACTGGGTTTCCAAGTCAAAGACACTTTTCACGGGAAATGGCTGCTTGCCTCAAACTGTCGCTTTCTGGCCAACAACTGCAAAGTTTTGACTAAAGCCCAAAGTTTGTTTCAAGTTTTGGTCAAAATTTGTCTGTTTTTTCCAATAAAAAATGGAAACCTGTCTTCTGAAAATGCCCACAGAAGCAACAAATGGTTGGTTTTCATTGCAAATTTGCTGTTGGGAGCAGGGAAATGTTTTTCATCCGACGCTGGCAGCTTGATTTAGCTGCAGCGCTGGCTGGAGGGCTCTGAGAGTGAGTGACCCTCTCAGTGAGGCAGGACCGACCCTGGGGCAAGCACATTCCAGGCTTATCCACGTGAAGCATCCTCTTGCCAGTGTGATCCTCAGGATGGGTTGATCACATCTGACTCCCGGCACAAAGCCGGCAGGGCTTATGGGAGAAGCGTCACCACGATTCAGGCATGTGACTTTCCCCGCACCCCGGTTTGAGCTGGTGCTAATAAAGTTCACTCCTGCAGCTGCCTGAGGCTCGTGGGATGGACAAACCAGACTCAACAGATTGCAAAAAGGGCAGCTCCATCCACCCAGGCCATCTAGCAAGGGAGGGTGATGCCCCAGGGGAAGTATATAAGATCTGCCATGCTGCGTCAGGCCAATGGTGCATCTAGCCCAGTAACCTGTCACGGACAGTGGCCAGTACCTGAGCATCACGGAGAGTGTACAGGACAGGTAAATTTGGCAGAGATCCACCCCTGTCTTCCTCTCCTGGCTTCTGGCAATCGGAGGATTAGAATCCCCCTTATTAGCAGGGGCGACTCCAGGCCCCAGCACGCCAAGCGCATGCTTGGGGCGGCAAGGCATGGGGGGTGCGCTGCCAGTCGCCGCGAGGGCGACAGGCAGGCTGCCTTCGGCGGCATGCCTGCGGAGAGTCCGCTGGTCCCGCAGCTTCGGCGGACCTCCCACAGCCTGCAGGAAGTCCAGCGAAGCCGCAGGACCAGCAGACCCTCCGCAGGCAAGCCGCTGTGCTTGGGGCAACAAAATGCCTAGAGCCGCCCCTGCTTATTAGTATGAGAGATTAGATCCCTGATCAGCTGGATGGACTTGCCCTCCATGAATTTAGCTCGCTCTTTTTAAAAACCCAGCAATGAGTTTTACAGGTTAACGTTGTGTTGGGTGGCAAAGCATTTCCTCTTGTTTGTACTCAACTTGCTGCCTGTTAATTTCATCAGGAGCTCCCTGGCTTTCTCTGTGTGGGAAGGGGTAAATAACACTTCACTGTTCATGTTTTCCACACCCCTGTCATATCCCGCCCTACGCGTCTCGTTTCTAAGCTGAACAGCCTCAATCTTTTTAGTCTCGCCTCGTCCCGAAGCCGTTCCAGGCCCTGGATCATCTCGGCTGTAATTCTCTGTCCCTGTCCCAGTTCCACTGTCTCCTGTTTGTGATGGAGTGACCCGGACTGGGCACAGGATTCAAAGAGCGGGTGCATCAGAGATTTACATAGTAATATTTTCTGTCCCTTTCCCTAATAGTTCCTAACATACTGTTAACTGCTACTGCTGCACTTCAGTAGCTCCCGAGCAGCTCACGATCTTTGATAGCGTTGTTCTCAGGCTCCTGCCGTGAGGTAGGGCAGTGCTGCTACCCTGGGGAACCAAGGCACAGGCTGTATCTACAGCAGTGCCGCCAGCCACACACGTCATCACCCAGGGTTCCTGGTGGGCACGCACAGCTCCCAATGCTGCAACTTCACCTCTTCAGTACTTGCGCGAGCTAGATTTACATCCTGTGACGGCGGGGTAGACATATCCCAAATCACACGGGCTGCCTGGAGCAGAGCAGCCTGGGTCTCCTAAACCTTAAACTAACCCCTAGCCATGAAGCCATCCTGCAGTCAGCCTACAGCCTTGGAGGCAGGAGGCGAGAGCTCCTTGGAAGATTGTGATCAGATACTGTGGAGGGAGGCCCGATCGCTACAGTAGCTCATCCCTGGCCCGTTCCTGGCTTTGCAGCTCAGGACCAAGCCCCCTGACCTGCCAGCAGAAGCAGGTTGGGAGCCGGCGCAGGGAGCTGGATGCTGAGGGCTGATTTTTATGCTGACACTGTTCCAAGCCCTTCCAGTCCTGAGTTCCTCTGAGACGCTTCGGGGCCTGTGGGATATTGAGTTTCTGTCTCTGTTATTAAAATGCCCTAGGAGCCATTCACCACTAACTGCGCATAGCTCCCTAGAGCTACCAGCTGGAGTGCAAGGCAGGGGCGAGCGCTGTGGTCTTGCCAAATGCGTGGGCCTCTGTGACAAAGTGGGAATGTTCTTAATGTTTTCTCCGAATGCTGTGTGGGTGCCTCAGTTTCCCCTATGCCTTTCTTAAGTATCTAGGTGGTGGGATAAGGGTGTATGATGCTGTCTGCACAGAGAATGGGTGACACCCTGTCTCCTGGCAACTGATGGCCTGGGCCCCTCCCCTGCAAAGGTGCCAACTGAGGGTGTTGGAGAACAAAGAGATCGGGTGGTCTCCTTGCCTGGGGAAAGATAAAAGGGTCTCCCAAGCCAGCAGAGAGGGTAAGAGCCAAGCTGGTTTGAGCCTTCTCCTGCTGAACCAAGGGTTGTGAGTTCAATCCTTGAGGGGACCATTTAGGGATCTGGGGCAAAAATCTGTCTGGGGATTGGTCCTGCTTTGAGCAGGGGGTTGGACTAGATGACCTCCTGAGGTCCCTTCCAGCCTTGATATTCTATGATGGGGAAGAGTCCCACAGGGGTTAGCACTTCGATGCACCTGGGTTCAATTCCCTGCTTTATTGTCTATGCCTTTCCACAAGTGTGTGCCTCAGTTTCCCATCAATACGAGGGGGGACAATAGCCCTGTCTCACAGGGGGGTCGTGAGGGTAAATCCATTACCAATGGCAACATGCTTTGAGAGCTAGTGAGGGAAGGTGCTGCCTGTTCTGATTTCTCTCCTGGGTCCTGCTTCCAACACCCCCCTCTCCAGTGTATCTTATTCCCCTGGGAAATCCCAGGGGCGGCTCCATCAGTAGTTCAGACCCACAGTCTCCCACTCTCATCTCCCCTTTACCAGTCATGGGAAGAGTCAAATCTCTAGAGAGAGACAGAGTTTGTTTAAAAGACTAGAGAAGTTCCTGGAGGATAGGTCCATCAATGGCTATTAGCCAAGATGAGCAGGGATGCTGGCCCGAGCCTCTATTTGCCAGAAGCTGGGACTAGGCGACAGGGGATGGATCACTTGCTGATTCCCTCTTCTGTTCATTCCCTCCGGGGCCCTTGGCATCGGCCACTGTCGGAAGCCAGGACACTGGGCTAGAAGGACCTTTGGTCTGACTCAATCTGGCCGTTCTTATGAGACTCCTTAGAAAGAAGGAAGGAGTTTGTCTGGGGATTGGCAGGGGGCGGTTGGCTGGTTCCGAGCTTGTCCCGCAGAGACATTAAACCCCAGCCCTTGGTTAATTCTCTCTCTTTATGGCACCAGCTAATGTGATCAAGGGGCATTGCAGGGGTGGGGGGTTAGAGGATTCCATGGAGGGCTTAAAAGGGCTTTTGCTGACATTGATTTCAGCTGCTCCTTTGCCCTTGTTCCTAATGAATTAATCCCGGCCTGGCCAGAAAGAGGGAGCAGCTGACGGAACCCAGGTACAATGACGCAGAAAGGATTCCCACGGTGTGCTCTGCTTGCTGAAGATAACCTCCCACCATTGCAGCTGTGACGCTGGGACAGGCCCCCCACGGGCTGGGAGCTGGGCTCAAGCCCCCAGCCTACGGTATTCAAGGCATGAGGCATTTTGGCAGGAGCTAGAAGGCTGGGCCATTGCTTTAAGGGCCCATTGGCCCAGCCACTAGACCGCACAGAAGAGCCGAGCGTTCTCAGGGCAGGTCCAGCACCGCTCCAGCTGGGCATGATGTCACAGCTGCAAAGTGAATCAACGAGGCTGATTCCAGCTGGGAAGAGTCAGCCGCAGCCTCAGAAGTGAAGGAAGAACTCACCAGGGGTGACGAAGTGGGACTGTTCTTAATGTTTCCTCTGAATACTGTGTGGGTGCCTCAGTTTCCCCTATGCGTTTCTTAAGTTTCCAACGTGCATGAATGGCCAACACTCTGTCTCCTGGCAACAAATGGCCGGGGCCCTTGCCCCCCAGAAGGGGATGGCTAAAGGTGAACAAAGAGAACAGGTGACCTCCTGGCCCAGGAAGGAGACAAAGGCCAGGAAGGAGGGGTTGGAGGGGGTTTCAGTTGGGAGCTGGTTGGGGATGAGGGGTGAGTGCAGACGGGATGGTCTGGCTCGCTGGGCCCCAGAATGGACCTGGCCAAGGGGCCCTGTTCTCTGTACCTACAAGCTCTGTTTTAGACCATGTCCCTGTCATCGAATAAACCTCTGTTTTGCTGGCTGGCTGAGAGTCACGTCTGCCTGCGAAGTGGGGGTGCAGGACCCAGTGGCTTCCCCAGGACCCCGCCTGGGCAGACTCGCTGTGGGAAGCGCACGGAGGGGCATATGCTGAATGCTCCAAGGAGAGACCCAGGAGGTGAAGCCTTGTGAGCTTCTTGCCCTGAAAACAGTCTGCTCCAAGGGAGAGGAGGCTCCCCAGAGTCCTGCCTAGCTTGGTGGGGAGCAGTTCCAGAGCATCGCCCGGGGACTCCGTGACACCAGCTTCCCCAGGTGGCAGGAGAACTCCCCCTTTGGGGACGCGAGCCCTCCCACCCACGCACCAGAGCCCTGAGCATGGTCCCTCCCGCGCCCCACTGCGAGTGGAGGAGCCCCAGCCCTCCCGAGTACCGGGCCTGCCCCAGCTCCGGGTCGAGTCGCCGTCCCACCCCAGCCATGCACAGGGTCTGACATGGGCCACGGATCTAAAGCCTCAGAGAGGGCGAAGCGCCTGGCAGGGAAGAATCAGGCAGATAAATCTGTAAGCGGTTTGTTTTGAAACAACCTCCATATCTGGCAGCCAAGAAATGTGCTATTTTTAAGGCTGAACTCTGGATAACCTTGAACCTGACCTCTTCCACCCAACCACGCAGGCTCCCAGCCCCTCCCCGCCTGCCACGGCCCCGGGCTTGGGGTGATTTCAGCAGGGCCCAAAGGGGCACTCTGTATCTTCTTGTTTTCAATCTCCCCAGATTCCCCCCCTCTCTGCCCCCACCGCTTCAATGAAACTAAGCAGCCGGAGGCTGGAATTCGGTGATGGTTTCCCATCCGTATTAGCAGCCTCTGCCCAGCCAATCGCTGATCCCAGTCATCGAATTGGGAGACTCTTCCACCCCCGGGAATGCTCTGCTTGGGACAATGCCTCTCTCCCATTCCTGGGAGCTGAGCGCCATTCAGATCGTCTCTTCCCGCGGCCTCGGAGGTGAGACCCAGAGGCTAGCACCGAGGAGCCCTGACTGAGATCAGGGGCCGGGGTGTTGTACAGATCCTGGGGGATTTGTGTGCACCAGGGAAATTCCCACCCGTGTAACTGGGATATTAACACACGCTTGATTTCCCCAGACAAGGCCTGAGTGAGAAGCAGCCCCTGAGCCCTGAGGGGGCCTGGAATGGCTCCAGGTCACAGAGCAGGTTGCAAGCAGAGCAGTGATTAGAACCCAGGTGTCCTGACCCCTAGGCTGGTACCTGAGCCACCAGCCAATGCTGCCCCCTCTGCTGAAGACCCACCTTGTGAGGGCAGAGATGACGGACAGAAACTCCTCAGCCCCACACCTCGGGGCTCTGTTTGTTTCCCCCTTGGGCAGGTTTGGGGAGGCGGGTTGACCGTGCATTTGTGACCCAGCAGCAGTGGCTTCAGAGTTAGGGATCAGCTGGGAAAGGAAAACCGGGGAAAACGTGTCCCAAAGGAGGGCACTGAGAGACAGCCGAGGCAGTGTCGGGTGCCAGGGCTGGGAGCTCGGGAGATCAGAATGAACGTAGAGTCTAGGGCCAGATGCGCTGCTGCTGCTGGCGGCACACGTTGCTGCAATGACACATTGCCACTGCGCCCACCGAGGCTCGCCCATTGATGTCATCTGGAGTGGCATGTATGTGCTCGGGCTAGAGGGGGCTTGGCGCTGGGAGCGTAACCCCCCCTCTGTGGAGTGTTGAGATGAGGATCCTGCGGTACTCCAAAGCCAGGCATCAGGATCCTGGCCAGGGCACGGACCCTGCTACACACAGGGCCCAGGAGCTGTCACAACTGGGCTTGCAAACAGGCCTGGCCCCGAGCAGAGCGGCTGAAAACACCGGCAGATCTTACAGCAAAGAATCGGGTTGCAAAATGGGCCCGTCTTGCCCTGGAATATCTTCTCCAGAGGGCTCCAGCCCCACCCCCCGGCCAGTGCTCCCAGTTCAGTCCTGGGAATGATTGCTGGACCCCACCCTCTGCCCATTGGCAGGGGAACCTCTTTGACCACGGGAGCACAAGACAAAAAGAACCAGTCACAGTCTGACCCGGCAAGACGGATACAGGGTGGAGGGGGACTAGGGGCCCAGAGGGAAGTGAGTGGGGAGGGGCGGGGAATAGCCCCCATTAGGGCAGGGAATAGCCCACGTCTCCTGGTCGCTGATCTAAAGCATCAGCCATGAGGCCACTGCTTAAAGCCGCGCATGTCCCCTCCAGCCCGTCCCCCTGCCCCTCTGCCCCCGGCCGTAACCCAGCCCCGTCAGAGCCGCGCTGCCCAGTGGGACTCGGCTTCCTCACGGCAGCAGGAAGGAATTTGTCGCCCGCCTGCTCTGGGATGCTCTGTGTCGACACTGGTCCCTCATATCAGGGCAACAGTTCTGACCCCCTGACCCTTAAGGCCAGGGCAGGGAAGCCCAGGACCCCGCAAGCTGCAATTGTGGTGCTGCTGGGATGCCGGCCCCTGACCCCAGCCCACGCCTTCCACGTGCAAGAGACTAAATCCACCTTCATCCCAGCCCTGGCTCCATCCGTGTACAGCTGCTCCAGTGCCCCACTCCCCAGCCACAGCTCAGAGGGGCACTTCCACACACCAGGCCAGGACGCCTAGGTTCTCACCCAGGCTCTGTCGCCGGGAGGCCTCAAACAACCCCCTTCCCCTCTGCCGACTCATGTGGGTGGAAAGCTCCATCAAGCCCTTGGCATCATTAGCAGTTAATTAATGAGCAGGTGGCCAGCAGAGGCAAGCTGCAGAGGCCCCTACCCACACCTATGACCTGGGAGTGGGGATGCTCTAAAACAGGGGACTGCCTCAAGCCCCCCTCCTGCCAGCTCTCCCAGACCTGCAGCTTGTGTGGTGGCACAGGGGCGGGGCGGATGCCTTGTTCCTCCACTTCTCTCCTTATCTGATCTGCTTCCTGGCCATGTGGACGGCCTGGGAGAGATGGGAAGGGGTGGGTGGGTGAGTGGGAAGCAAAGTCATTCCTCCTCTTGGGAGCTGAGCTGAGGGTCTGCAGCCCCAGAGCCGGAAGGCTGGATGAAAATAGACGCACACATAGACACACACACACATATATATATCTACACAGAGCACATATATCTATTTGCTCTGGAGGGGTTTCAGAGCAGAAACATGTTTCCAATTAACCACTTCCACGGTTTGGAATCAGGCACTGAAACTAGGATCCCTTCACCCTTAAAATCTATGCCCCCCCCACCCTCCGCACATCATTAGCCCCAAAGGTTAAGACGCCTTCCCCATCAGCTCCTGGCCTGGCTGCATCTCGGAGATCTTCTGTCTCCACCTGTTGACGGCCCCAGCGGCGTGAGCTCGCAGCTCACCCTGGCACGGCTGACTTTGCTTTGGCACCAGACGAAATATTATTAAGCGACTGTGTGTCAGAGCAGAGGGGGGAGCAGGGCAGGAGGTGGAGTTTTCAAGGCAGTTTCAAAGAGCCAGAGGAAGAAAACAGCAGCGTAGACGGAGGAAAAGCCGGAGGGAGCGGTGGGGACCTCATGGGCTGGGGCAGTGGCTCCAAGTGCTGGGGACACGACTGCTGCCAGCCACCCCGGGGAAACAAGGGCAGCCAAACAAGAATGCAACTGACCAAGGTGTGTTCTCAAAATTGCGCAGCAAGGGGCGTGGGGGAAGGGAAAAGGGTCAGATCATGTGACGAACAGCTTTAGGGAGGGAGGAAGAGCTGCAGGGGGGGGAGAAGTGCGTGTGGCTGCGGGGGGTTCGCCGTCAGGGGATGGGAGCCGTTGTTTTGCAAAAGGTGACGCGATCTAGCGGGTTAAATGGGAAACAGGAACCGGGAACTCCCTGGATTGGCCTCCGATTCCCAGCATGAATCACTTACCCTACGGTGCCTGGCCCCCCATCTGCACAGTGAGGGTCCCAGCTCAGAAATCCCCCTCCAACAGCTCCTGAGGAGAGGGGACCCAGGGACCGTGGTAATGGAGCAGAGCAGGGCCCAGCTGGTCCTGTGGCCAGCACCAACTGATTCAAAGGCAGGGGCAGCCCTCCCCAGTATGGACTATTATGCAATCAACATTGCACCAAGGAAGAGCCTTCCTGACCCCCTTTGACTGGCATGTGCCCTGAATTAAATCCATGGATTTACATCCTTGCTAATAACAAATACCAACTAGGACAAGGGCATATTCCCCCAGAAACAGCCAATCCTTTTTTTTAACCCCAAAGTCCCAGCCATTTCATGAGGCAGTGAGTTCCACAGGCAGATTAGGATGGAAGGATGCGCTGGCCAAATTTCGGAGGACAAGAAGTGCTAAGTGTGTTCAAAGAGGAGAGGACCTTGCTTTTCTCCTGCCTCCTGGGCTGCCAGAGGGGTTTGAACCACCCCTCCCATGGACCACATGTTGGGTGGGTGCCGCCCGTAGCGAGGAGGCTGCTGTGTCAGGGCTCCCCATTTCACCCGACGTGATGGGTTTAAGCGCCAAGCTACGTCAGGGAGGTGAGAGAGCTGCTGAACGGGGACTTTTCCAGCTGGGAAAATAAAGCCCCTTTCTGTGCTGTTTGCATGTTCCCCAGGCATGGGGCCTACCCAGGGTTTGTGTTCCCCTGCCTGCATATTTTAATTCCTCCCTAGGCTGGGAGCTCTCGCTTTCCCTTTCTCCAAGCCTCTTTCTCTGGCCTTCTTGGCGCCCTCTGATTCGGAGGACGTTCTTTGCATTTTTTGAGGTTAAAACCTGATTTGAGGGGATTTTGTGTTTGTGTTTGGCCGGAGCAAGGGGAGCAGAGTGCACATGGGTGAGATCCGGTCAGGGATCCTCACAGATGTCTAATTCACAGGGAGCGGGGGGCAGGGCCCAGGGGTCGCTGATGGGGGGCACTAGGAGAGGGAGCATGGAGAGAAGTGTGGACTCCAGGGCTCGTGGAACAAGTAGCTGCTAGGAATCTACTCTGCTGGCAGGAAGCTACTGGAATTCAGCAGGACCAGCTGATGGAATCAACGGGGCCAGAACTGCCCCTGGAGATGACGGGGAAGCAGCGTGGTCTAGCAAGGGCAGTGTGACATATTGGCTAAGGCATTGCAATGGGTGTCAAAACCCTCTGGGTTCTCTTCCGAGCTTCCTCCCTGATGTTAGATGAGTTGCTTCCCTGCTCTGATTGCCTCAGTTTCCCCTCTTTGGGGCAGGCACTGCCTCGTGGGCTGTGATATCTGTTGAGCGGAATGCAAATCGCGAGTGGACGGTGCTTTGTTTTACGCAGAAAGTTAGTGACTAGATTTGCCGTCTGCAGACGGACCACGGAGCCCGGGGTATATGGATGGGAGATCCCTCGGTATAGCTAAAAATGTCACTTATCTGAGCACAGCTGATGGGTGAAACACAAGTTGCAACAATGCGTCATTTCATCTCTTCTGAGCTAATTGAAACAGCAGCTGCCGGGGGTTTCAATGAAGTCACAACCCTTCAGTGACTGGGCAGAAGTGGCAGCACGAGAGGAAAAAAGCCCTTCCCTGCCTACTCTGTACCCACCCTCTTGAGTCCTTGACGTGAGCTCCAGCTGTGGGGCAGAAGGCTGAGGAGACCTGTTCCCAGAGCTTCCACTGGCCCACTGGGTGATGTTAGACAAGTCGCTTGCGGTGTCTTCCCCTTTGCTACCTTGGGGAGCAGGGACTGTGTCTGTGGGGCCCTGATCTTGTCCCTGGGGCCTCAAACTGCCATACAAAATCACTACCAGCAGCTTGTTCTCCCATTGCAGGGAGCTGGAGGGCAGGAGCTTGTGGGGGTAGAAGCAGCGGCTCGGATGCCCAGGGAGCAGGCCGACCTGATCAGCAGGGAGTGGCTTTGCAGAGTCACCCTTCTGCAGAAGGGAAAGTTTGCAGGAGAATTTCAAAGGCCTTGTTTGTACTTGGGACTCAGCTATCAGAGGCCAGGAACCGATGCAGCAGACAATGGATCTCGCCAGCTGCACTGGGTTAGCTGCACCAGGGCAAGCCATGGCTTGGTCTGAGTCGGGATCTGTCACACCCCATCCCTTGCTGAGCACTTCCTGCAGCAGAGCCCTCCACAGGCCGTAAGGTGGGGCAGTACCATTAGCCCCATTGCACAAAGGGGGAAACTGAGGCACGGCAAAATGACTTGCCCAAGGGCACACAAGGAGTCTGCAGCAGAGCAGGGAGTGGCACCTGGGTCGCCCGTGTTGATGGCTGGTGCCCAGCCATACCGCCTGCCCACACTGGCTGCTGACCATTGTCTGAACTGGGCTAATCCCCAGTCTAGACATGGATTTCGGGGGCAGCCTGGGGTGTGTGCATCAAACCCAGGTGAGGTCTCTCAAAGCCCTGTTATCATGGCGTAGCCCCTGGCCATTTGATTTCATCTCACAGCAGACTTTGTTTAGCTGCCAGGCAGGGGCCCTAGGTGGGAGTGCCAGGGGAAAAGATCTCACGGATGTCGCAGCAGTGATAGGGTAAGGCTGGCTGGCAAGGTGATTTCCACGGGCCCATCACCACGGCATCTGGGCATTTTACAATCATGAATGGATTTTATCTTCACAATATACCCTGTGAGTAGGACAGGACCATTGCCCCATTTAGAGAGGGTGAAACAGGCCCGGAGAGGGGAAGAGAGCGATCTCGAGATTTTTCCAAAAACCTGGCAGATAGAGCCCTGGGCTGGGATTCAGGAGACCCAGGTTCTACTCCTGGCTCTGCCAGCAACTGTGGGCAAGCTACTTTGCCACTCTGTGCCTCAGTTTCCCCCTCTGAAGAAATGGACAGTAATTCTCTTTGTGCTCCCCTCCCACTAGCCCACAGAAAGACATAGAGACCCTCAGCTGCAAGAGGTTCTCCATGCAAAGCAGCGTCGCAGCGTGTCTTCTGTTTCTGAGAATGGTGTCGTATCCCTCAGAGCCTGTCTGGCCAGCGGGCCGGGGGAGGCTTGAGGGAGGAAACTGCTTGAGGGATAGAGGAACATGTAGGCCCAGCTCCTGTGTGCAGTGGCACATGTGCTGAGTCCAAGCCAGGACTTTGCGCAAGGCAGCTGGGCCAGAGGGAACCGCAGGGTCTGTCTAGGCCAGACGTGGGCAAACTACAGCCCATGGGCCACATCCGGCCTGCGGGACAGTTCTGCCCTGCCCCTGAGCTCCTGCCCCAAGAGGCTCGCCCCCCGGCGCCTCTCCTGCTGTCCCCTCTCTCCCGCACGGCGCAATGCTCTGGGCTGTGGGGCTGCAAGCTCCCGGGGTAGCGCAGCTGCAGAGCCTGGCCTGACCCGGTGCTCTGTGCTGCACGGTGCATGGCTGACTCCAGCTGGGTGGCGTGGCTGCCTGTCCTGGTGCAGCTGCGCTGCCAGCCACCGGTGCTCCAGGCAGTGTGGTAAGGGGGCAGGGAGCGGGGGGGAGACGGGGTTGGATAGAGGGCAGAGGAGTTTGAGGGGCGGTCAGGGGCCTGGGGTGTGGATAGGGGTGGGAGTGGTCAGAGGGCAGGGAACGGGGGGTGTGAATGGGGGCAGGGGGCCTGCAGGCAGTCAAGGAGGAGTGGTGGGATGGGGCAGTAGGGGGCAGTCAGGGAGAAGGGGTGGTTGGATCGGGCGGCGGGGGTAGTTGGGGCGGGGGGTCTAGGGGCAGTCAGGGAGAAGAGGTGGTTGGATGAGGCAGGGGTCCCGGGGGGCTGTCAGGAAGGAGAGGAGGGGTTGGATTGGGAAGTTAGGGGTGGAGGATCTGGGGGCAGTAAAGGGACAGACAGCAGGGGCGTGGATGGGGCTGGGGTCCCGGGGGCGTTGTCAGGGGGTGAGAAGGAGGGGGGTCGGATGGGGGCAGGGCCTTGGTCAAGTCTGGCTGTTTGGGGAGGCACAGCCTCCCCTACCCGGCCCTGCATACAATTTCTGAAACCCGATGTGGCCCTCAGGCCAAAAAGTTTGCTCCTCCGCTCCGGTCTAGGCCCAGCAGCCTCCATAACAAATTATCCAGCCCAGCCAAACCTCTGTCCCTTGCTACAAGCAGAGTCTCTGTAGGGCCATGGTGGGGAGCTGAGTCTATCGAAGGGTTAATGCTGAGCCCCAGTTGGTTCCAACCCGGAGATGTAACCTCTCCTTGCCCCCGCGGGAGCTGAGGGGCTGGGGGGGGGAGCCTACACCGTGGGCTGGACACCCCCCAAGCCCAGCCAGGACCCCAGGGCTGCGAAGCAGTCGGGGAGTTTTTGGGGGGTAGGAGTCGGGATTTTCCACCCCAGACATTATCATGGAGGAGGAGAAAGATGGGGTGGCAGGCTGGAGACCACGGGGGCTCCCCTGTAGGGCTCCTGGGGTGGGCGAGGCAGCCTCTGAAGGGGGACAGCAAGGGAGAGCAGAGAACGGGGGGGGGGTCCCCAGCCCATGCCCACCCCCTACCCCTAGATCCCACTTCACTCTCCCATCCCCGGCCCTGTCCTGCCCACCCCCAGCCCTTCCAGCTCCCTGCCCAGCCCTTCCCCCTCCCAGCCCCAGCTTGCTCCCAGGAATCACCCTGCCCCCCCATCATCCTCCCAATGCCCCTGCACCATTTCCACCCACAGGCCCCCTGCTCCATTCCCAGCTCCTGCCGGTCCCACATGGAAGCGTGTGCCTGGGGGGTAAACCCAGCCAGGTGCCTGTGCCCACCCTGCAGTGAGCCAGGCCGGGCACAGCAGCTGCTCTGACAACCCTGTTGCTCTGGCCTGGCGCTGCCAGAACGTCCTGGAGCCGGGCCACAGGCCTGGCAAAGCCAGGACCCCCTGCTCAGGTTACTGATCTCAGACGCCCCCTTGCTCTGCCCCTTGCCCCCTACCCAACCCTTCAGCACAGCCGCACCGAGCTGGCAGGCCGGCCAGTCCTAGCCGCGTGGGCAGCGGAGTGAGGGGAGCTGGCAGGGATCCTCGTGAGTCAGACTCCACAGGCTGCGCTGACGAGGCTGGCAAAGGGTTAATTAAGGACATTCCCCCCACACACACCAGTACCCCCAGGCTCTCCATACAGAACAGAGAGGAGACTGGTTAGGAACTGGTACCCGGGGCCAAGGGCTCCGTGGGCAGATCCAGGGGCACCGTGCTAGCCCAGCCTCTGGGGCAGGTTGCACCTATTGCTGATGCCAGGGCCGGTGGCCCTGGCTGGCCCTTCACCGAGGGACCTGAGGCAGGTTACAGCGGCTGGGGCAGGGGGGGTTAGAGCTTTTCCCCCTGCCAACCAAGCTGCTGTGAACCCCACTCTCTCTCTCCACAAGCCCCTCATCCAGCCCTGCCCCTGTGTGCCCAGCTGGCATAGAGGGCACAGTCTAGGCAGAGACCCTCCCCCCAGCTGGAGAATGGGGTGGGGAGGCACCAGCTCGTGCCCACCACCATACCCCTAAGTCTCAGTGGGCCAGTTAGGACCTAACTGAGACCCAGCAAACTCATCTCATGTCACACACACACACACACACTCACACGTGTTCCCAGCCTGCAGCACAGATTCAGGGCACTGGGCTGCCAGCAAGCTATGCCCTGGGCATGGATCTGTCTCTGTCTGCACTCCCCCAGCTGGGAATATGAATGGGGAGAGGGTGGGTAAACCCCTTCCTAAGCTGGCCTCAATCCCTGGCGCCCCTGCCCTGCTCTCAGGCTCTACAGCCCCCGGGCATGGATTCTAACCCCCCCAGGCCCTGGGGAAGCTGGATCCAGGCCTGAATCCCAGCCGCCAGCACAGACAGCCTGGCCCCGCTCCAGCTCTGATAACAGCCTTCCCCTCCTCGGAGCAGGAACATTACCCTGACAGGGAGCCTGGCGTGATGGAGTGACAGTGGCCAGGACACCGGATGCAGGCAGCTCAGCCAGGCCCTGCTCAGAGAGGGGGTTGGCCATGGTAGGGCTAATTGCCTGTGACGAGCCCATGAAGGAGGCTGAGATCGGCAGCCAATTCCCGCCCCCCTCCCATTTCCTTTCCTCTGATATTTAGCCCCAAGGGAACAGCTGCCAAGATAATAAATATGTTCAAAAATTCCCCTGAATTGGCAACAAGCCCCGCTCGATCACAGCTGCACAACAGAGATCGGGACCCTGGTGTACCGGAGACTGCACAGCCCCAGCCCCAGCCAGTGAGTGGGGAAACTGAGGCACAGAGCAAGGCAGGGCCTTGTCCAAGGTCATGCTCTGGGGCTGTGGCAGACCCAAGCCCAGAGCCCACATCCCCCCCAATCTACTCCAGCGCTCTGCCCACTGCGCCACGCTGTCTTCCCTTCTGCTTGGCTGTTGCGCACACCGCTGAGCACCCGGGCACCTTCCAAAGACGTGGCCTCCTGAATGGCGAGTGGGCAGCCTCTGATTCCTGCCACTGATCGCCAAGCACTTTGCAAACAGGAAGCCCCACCCCACCTTAGGGAGGGGTGGACGCTAAGGCCCAAGGACCTGGCCGAGGTCACACAGCGAGGCATTTGCAGAACATCCGAATCCTGAACTTCCAGCTTCCCCCGCTCCAATCACTAGTCCCAACTCCCCTCCTCGACATGGGATGAGAACCCATGAGTCCTGACTTCCAGTCCCCTGCTTTAATCACTAGACCACTCTGCCCTCCTAGAGCTGGGATGAGAACCCAGGAGTCCTGATTCCCAGCCCCCTGCTCCAATCACTAGACCCTGCTCCCGTCTCAGAGCCAGGAATAGAACCCAGGCATCCTGATCCCCCACCCCCTGCTCTCCTCACTAAAGCCCACTCCTCAGTACCAAACCTGGTGAGACACAAACAGCTGATGTGCTCTGATGCTGTTCGTTCACCTTCGGGGCAGCAGAACCAGGCGGGGCTTGTTTCACGCCCTCTCCCAGGTAGCAGCCCCTGGTGAGAAAGGCAGGTACGTAGACTGTCAGCTCTTTGGGGCAGGGACTGTGTTTGTGCAGCCCCTAGCACACTGGGGTCTTAGGACGAGATTGAGGGGGCGCCGATAATCCAAATAAGAATAAGAATAAAGCTGGAGCCCCTTTGCCTGCTGCATCTTGCCCCATGCAGTTTGGTGCCTGCCCACAAGGTGGTGCCCCATGACCTGCGCACAGAGCCCAGGGGCTGATGGCACAGAATTTGCTTCTCTGTGGACTTGCACTGGGGATGCCCTGGCGAGCCTGGCTCCAAGCCGTGGAGGTCACAGGAAGCCGGCAGAGTTCCTTCCAAGCCCGGCTCCTGAGTGCTATGGGCCCTGCCTTCACCTGGGAGAGCAGGTCAGGGCCAGGATATGGGAGTCAGCAGGCAGAGCGGGGCATGGGCACAGCTCGAATGCCAACTTGGGGGCGTTAAAAGGGGGCGTGGGGGCAGCACGGAGCACCTGACTGCTCGGGCAACTGCAGCTACCTCCTTGCTAAGAACTATATCAGACCAAGCAACAGTGTGGTTTAGTGGGCAGAGCACTGGGGTCTATTTCTGGCTCTGTTGGTGACTTGGGCAAAACTCCACCCCCGCTCTGTGCCTCAGTTTCCACTCCCATCCTATTTGGATGGCGAGCCTTTTGGGGCAGGGACTGTCTATGCAACACCCAGTGCAAGGGGCCCCTGGCCTCAGCCCGTATTGCAGGTGACTATGGGTAAAGGGGCGAGGCCCTAAATCTGTTAACAGCCTGGCCCCTTGCATCCTTCGTTACCGTGCTGCCCCCTAGCTGGGAGCGCCCTGGGGCCAGAAGAGGGACGGGGTCCCTGCCTCCCCATTGGAACAGAGATTTCATGAAATCTCCCCTGCAGGGAAGAAGCTGCTGATAGCACCTTGGTCCAACGAAGATGCCCTGTTGCCCCTGTTCCCCGGCCAGCCCTGCGGGGGCCGCCCCAAGGAGCTGGGTGGAATGAAAGGAAAACACGAGGCCGGAGGAGCATCAGAAACGGTCCCGGTTCTCGGACTCTCCGGAGTGCAGCCGGGTTTCAAGGGGGCTTCAGACACTGTTTGGGGTCAGCCACGGGGATCGGGATGGGACTTAGGTCATATTTGCACCCAGCCCAGCCCAGCAGGGGATACGGGCCAAGGGCCGAGCATGGGGGGCAAGCATTGGCCCCAGCCCAGCCACTCTGTCCAGCCTCTGACTCCCATGAATCCAGGGGCCACCAGCCCCAGGATTTCTTAGGGCCAAGAGGCCAAGCGATTGATCCCTTGACATTAACGCTTTCTGCGCCTTGCAAGGGAGGTCCCAGGCCTGAGCTGCGTGAGCCGTTATATTAACACTCCCTGCGGCTGCTGGGCTGCCTGTGTCTGGGGGCTAATCTCCCCCCTGCCCTTAGATGATTTCATTTCTGTGGCAGGAAGCCAGCACGCTCAGCCTCCCTGCAAGGAGGGTGGGAAAGGGGGCCGGGACCAGCGTCTGAGGGAGGAGAGGGTGTGTTTTCCTCGCTGCTGCTCCGGGTTAAGGGAAGCCAGTGCTGCATTCCGGAGGATTTGCTCTGACCCAGAGGCCCAGGAGTTTCCCCTAAGCAAGATCGCCACTGGAATAAGACAGAGGAGACACCGCTGTGTCCAGCCAAGGGGGGACGGCTATGCCCGAGCCAGCTGCTGGGCAGCGAGATTAGCATGAAGGTAGGGACCGGGCAGAGCCCTGGGCCGGCGGGCAGCTGTCAGCCCCGTCATGGGGTGACGGGGTGGGGAGGATGGAGCGATGCTGGTTCTCTAGGCAGCCATGCGGGTCCTGGGAATGGGACATAGGATTTAAGGCTGGACGGGACCACCAGGTCATCGGGTCTGACCTCCTGTGCCTCTCAGGCCACCAAACCCTCTCCTCCCCGCATGCTACACACCACAGCTGAGTGCAGACATTCCCTGGGGGAGGGGGAGCGGGAGCGGGGTCAGGGGAAGCCCCTGGCCCTCTCTGCTGGGGGAGGAGGGGTGTGTCTGATACAAGCAGCTGGTCCTTAGCGTACGGTTTAAATCAATGCAAGAGCTGCAGGGCGCTGGGATTTGTCAGGGAGAAATGGATCCCAGACTCATCATTAGAGAGAGCTGGAGATTGGGGCAATCATTCTTTTTCTTTCTTTCTTTCTTCTGCACCCCAGTGCTGTATTCACTAGGCCACATGGCCTCCCTATAGTACTGCCAGATTCTGATCGTTGTTATCCCCAGTGTAAATGCAAAGCAAGTGTGAATGGAGTGACTCCAGATTGATACCGGTCTAACTGAGAAGAACTGAGCTCGAGTTTTATTAGAAAGCAGCGTCATTCAGGGGTTGAACGCTGCCGGCCGCGGCATACGGGCTTGCCGTCACTTCCACTCTTTCTCCAACCATCCATCCTCTGTGTTTATTTAATCGGTGCAGCCTGATCTGCCCATTCATTGGAAAAGGGAACGGGCCGAATTCACCACTGGCATAAGCACAGGCAACTCCACTGTTACAGCACGGAGGCCTCTGAGCCCAGACGTCTCTCTCCCAGACCAGGATGGGCTGGGTTTGTCAGCGGCAGGGCTGGATTTGCCGGTGCCCCGCACGCTGCGCCTCTCTGCAGAGCTGGCGGCTTGTTTTGGAGCCTGGTTGGGAGCTGAGGGCCTGTGAAATTCTAGTCTGGAGTGGTCCGTTCCGTCGCCGCGGCTTGCTGGGTTTGAGGGCACGGAGCAGCTGGGCTGTGGCAGCACCGCATGCCTCGGTGCGTGTGAGAGAGCATGTGAGGAGGCGCTGGCGGGTGGATCGATTGGCGTGGTGGTATACGAAAGCCGCTGCGCCAGTTGCAACCCCTAGTGTGAACGTGCTGCGTGAGCCCTCGTGCCAGACCTCTGCACCAGGGTGTGCAGCTCCGTGTGTGCAAAAACACCCAGCGGGGGGAAACCTTTAGGCTTGACTTTCGCCTCCCTAGGTCTTCACACCATGCACAGTCAACCTGTGGAACTCATTGCCAGGTGATGTCGTGAAGGCCAAAAGTGTAACCGGGGCCCAAAAAGAATGAGATATGTTGATGGAGGATAGATCCATCAATGGCTATTAGCCAAGATGCTCAGGGACATGATCCCCATGCTCTGGGTGCCCCATAACCTCCGCCTGGACACCAGGGGACGGGTCGCTTGATGGCTGCTCATTCTGTTTGTTCCCTCTGAAGCATCTGGCCCCGGCCACTGTCGGAAGACAGGATCCTGGGCTAGCTGGAGCCCAGGGTGGCCGTTCCTATATGGACTCAAGACCTGCCAGATCTCAGCATTTGCCTCCTTTTGCTCTCCTTGACAGCTGGTTCCCCGGCCAGGCCTGGGCTGAGTCGCTCCCCCCACGGCTGTTCCCAATAGGAACAAGCAGGCAAAGAGAACCGTTTTCCAGGTCTGGAAACCACGTGGGTGCTCTGGAGGCGAGGGGACGCCCATGCCCCATCTTAAAGGGGCAGCTGCCACTTGGGCCGCCGATCACTTCCCTGGGCTGAGAGGAGCTGGAAGCCAGGCTGGGCGGGTGGGACAACACGGTGGGAGGGTCCCTGCTGAAAACTGCGCCCCCTCCAGGCTTCTGTGGGAGACTGCAAGTGGAAAGATCTTTCCCCCCATAAAGCCTCTGGCCCTGGCAATGCCAGTTCAGCGCTGCAGAACAAGAGGAGTGAGATGGTTCTCTGGGGTGCTCCGGATGGCTGCAGCACCCCAGAATCATGGTGCTCCCCTGCACCTGGGCTCTGTGCATTCTTGGCCTCCGAATGAAGTTTCAATGCTGTCCTGCCCCCCAGGGCAATGGGGAGCAAGGAGCCTGCCTGCAAAAGGGATGCTAGTAGCCCAGGGAGGAACGAGGTGACTTGCGCTGGGTTGGTACCGTGGGAGGAGTCAAGGCTGCTTGGATGTAGCATGCCTGGTAGTCAGAGCAGGAAATTGGCTGGCAGGACTCCTGCTTCTATTTCTGGCTCTTCTGTGGGCAGGTTACTGCATAACCCACTGCGGGGTGTCACACCCCTTCCTCCTCTGTGGCCAGGGCCACTGTTGGAGGCAGAGTGGTGCCCCAGAGAGCTCCCAATCTAGCGTGAGGATGGGAGGGGAAACTGAGGCACAGAAAGGGGCCATGACTCACCCCGGGTTCCCCAGCAGGAGAGGTGGAGCCGGGCCTAGAACCCAGCTGTCCTGAGCCCCAGGCCAGTCCCCTGACCTCTAGAGCAAGCCAGTCTCAAAGCGCAGGTGGCTCCTGAAGGCCCCCGGAGCCCTTTCCGGGGCACGTGCAGGGGATTCTCCAGGCGATGGGCATCAGGACTGACCTGAGGTGCTTAGGGAACAGGCAGCATTGGAAAAACTCAGGACGGAGGGAGCTTGGGTTTGCACGAGAGCTCCACTCCCCTGCCCAGTAATTAACCTAGGGCCAGGGCGGCAGGGAACCGCGGCGGGAATTTGCCAGGGGCTGGTTAATTAGCGGGTCACAAGATTCCAGTGGCAGCCCCTTGGCACCCTCCCAAGGTGCCTGCGGCCCTGGCAGAGCAGAGACAGCGGAGAGACACAGCAGAGGTGTCAGGCCGGGAGCAGGGGGACAAGTGCGGAGCAGGGAAGGGGGAGGATGGCAGAGAGAAATTCAGGCCGTCTCAGTTGTGCCCTGCAATTCATTCTCCAGAGCTGTGTCCACTCTGGCTTGGAAGGGGGAGCCGCACAGGGAGACGGTTCCCCCTGGGGCCCCTTCCCGGTCAGTTTGCCCCAAGATCACCCTGATTACCCAGGAAGGAGCACCCCTTTCCATGCTGCCTGCCACCTCTTTGCCGTGATCTGCCCTCGTCCATCCTCGCTGCTTTGGCCTGTGCACTGGGCCACGTGGACTCTCAGCCTTCAGGGCCGGAGCCTGGTTTGCTCCATGTCTGTACAGCACCTAGCGCGTGGTGGGTGCTATTGGCCCAAACTTGCCTGATCCCCCCTTTGCCCGAGACAGGATCTCCAGCTCTGAGCCAGCACACAGTGACCGGAGGGGGATGCTTGTTTAGGGGCTGGGAAGTGGAGGGCTGCCTCTTGCTCAGGCGCTCTGCATCCCTGGAGGGGCAACTGAAAGGGGGAGAAAAGAAAACAGGATGTTCAGGATTCACACACACACACACACCCCAGCCACTCTCGCAGGGCTGCGCCATGCCCCTCGAGTGGGCCAACCCCACCAAGGCTGAAGAGCTGGAAAGAGCCCCTGGGCTAGGAGAACTGTCCCATAGGCTACGTTTACATTCAGCGGCCCTGGGTTCGAGTCCTGCCATGAGCCACCCACGGCTGTCTCCTTACAAGGGGCTGAGTTCCTCTCTCGGGTGGAAGGGAGAAGTGAAAGCTGACCTGGCATCTTCCAGCAAAGGCCTCCTAGCGGGAATCCCATGCCAGGGGGTCTCTGAGTGGGGCTGGGAGCTCTTGGCCTGGGGGGATGGTATCTGTTGTTGGATGGGAGGGCCGGAATGAATTATTCCTGTGCGTGGGGAGGGAGAAGGTGTCAGGCCCTGACTCTCAGGCTCTCTGCTGCCTGGAGTGGGAGTGAGAGAAGGTGGGGGCTGGGGGCTCCTGTCCATGTTTGGGGCCTGCCCGCCCCAGGTGACAGGGGGCTGCTGACCCCTCTAGGTCTGACACTGAACTGCCTCTGGGAAGGGGCCAGCAGCAGCTGGGTGTCCCGAGTGCGTCGGTGCTCAGCCCTGCCCAGCCCACGGTGCTGTGTGTGATCCTCACCAATGACAGGATCCGAGATGTGTGAGGTGGCCATGCCAGAGCCCAAGCCCAGCCGTGTCCTAGCGGCCAGGCCCCCGCCTGCGGTGGCCTTCGCTGTGACCTCAGCACGAAGGGAAGCGGCTATTGTGAGTCAGGAAACACCAGATCGTCCCTTCGTCCTGATCCCAGCCCCTGGGCCGGGTTCTGGCTCATTGTTTCCAGCCTCACATCCTATCCCACGCGCCCTGGCCCCCTCCGGCTCTGAGCGGGCTGGGCTGCCCGGGGAGTTAGACCTCTGCGGCTGGGACGGGCTGAGCCCACCGTGCTGTCTGGTGCCACCCTGGATGGGGCTGCGTCGGCGCGGGCGGGCACACTCTCTGGCCAGCCCAGTACCACACCCGCTGCCATGAAGCCTAACACCGTGGAGATGCTGCTGAGGGCACTGGGGAGGCGAGAGAGCACCCGGGTGCCAGGCTCCAGCAGGGTAGGTGTGACCCTCCCTTGCCCCCACCCCCCAACTCAGCTGACAACCCCACCAGTCCAGGGAAGGTGAGGGTGGGATGGGGTGGAGAAAAAAGGATCAACTCCTCTGCAGTGGGGGTTTGGGGTGTCAGCAACATAGGGGGTTACTTGGGGGACAAGCCCCTCTCATAGGATCTAGGGGGGGTTAGCCATGGGGCTCACTTGGGGGTCAAATCCCTATCATAGGATCAAGGGGGATTAGATATGGAGTGCAGGTATGGTGGGGGGTCTAGCCGCTCTCATAGGCTCTAGGGCAGTCAGTCATGGGGGCGCTCCTGTGGGTCCGACCCTCCATTGGTAACCAGGGTAACATGGAGATGGGGGGGTGCACTAAGGGAGGCCAAACCCTAGCCAGTGGGAGGCGCTCTCCCCTGCCCGTGCAGCGGGAAGGATGTTGAGGGTGGGGGCCACGTGTAGGTCCCGGGGCCGTCCGAAGGTCCCGCGTCCGGCTGACTCATAAATAGCTTCTAGGAGGGCCTGGCCTTGTGACGGGGCTGTCAGGGCGCCAGGCCTGTGCTAATCAGCATAACCCTGGAGCGTGGCCCAGCCAGAGCCATTCCAGGCTTGGAGCAGCAGGAGGAGAGGCTGGAATGTGGGGCCTCTGCTTCCCGGGGCACAGCACGGCCCGGACGCTCCAGCTAGTCCCCTGGGCCGGATCGCAACCCTTCAGTAAAGAGTGCAGCATGGTCCTGAGCCCTAATGGGAGACAATGAGCAGAGATGGTGGTGTGTGTACAGCAGGGACGCTGGGCGGAAAGGGTTAACCAGGCAGGACCTTACACTGGGACTGGGAGGGAAGGTTTCTCCTGGCCCATCCAGTGGCCGGTAGAGCTCGATGTCCCTGTGCTGACCCCTCCAAGCCAAGCCTGGCAAAGGTGAGTGGTCAGGGTGCTTGGGAGGAGCTTGGCAGCTACCACCGACCCTTTGGCTGCTTCTCCGATCCCTTCCGCGTGCTGGCAGGGCCAAAGCTGGGGTCAGGGTGTTGCTTCCCAGGCCTGGCCCTGCACATCTCTGGCCGATGCACAGCGCATAGGGCACCGGCCTCCCCTCTGCCACCCTGCTGGGCGATGCCCACGGCTCTCAACGTCCGCCCCACCTGCCTCTCGGGGAATATTTGGGGGGCTGATCTGGAGCCAGTGCGCCCCCTCCTGGGGCTGCATTTTCTGACAAGCTTCACTGGAGGAAGCTCAAGCATCTTTCCCTTGCTGGCCATCCCCTGCGTGAAACGAGTTTGCTGGGTCTCAGCCCAGATCCTAGCCAGGGGGTGTTGCCAGGCTGCACAGCGGGCTGAGCCTATAGCCAGGGTCCGTGCCAGGTTTGCCCCCTTTCCCTGTCCCCACGGCATTGCGCTCACTTCTGTGCCGTGATGACCCATGCCAGCTGGATTCCAGCACGCTTGGGCAGGGTAGTCTCAGGCACTGCTTTTGCTGTGTAGACAGCCCCACCATTTATACGCTCCCAGCCTAGGCGCTTTGGGGATTATAAAACACTCTCACGGGCGGTTCTAGCACCAGCATGGGCGGCTGCGATCGGGCGACGGTGGCGCAGGCACCAGGAGATGGAAATGACAGAGACATTCTCGGGCTGGCCGAGGGCCGTGGCTGAGGCTTGGTGCACACAGAGGGTTTTACTAACCTGGTAATTTTCGTGGAATTGGTTTCCAAACGAGAAGCGAGATCCCTGGATTCCAGGCAAGACATTCCCAGGTTCCCTCCCTCCTGGGTACCTGACCCCACATGGGAACCAGGAAGTGAAACTGCCAATGCTGCGGGGAGGGGAGTGAAACAGATCAGCGTGGATTTTGGGATCCTGTGCCAAGGGATTGACTGGACGGGAGGTCTCTTTGGACCATTCAGTTGTGGCCTGATCCGTGGCCCCCAGGGGAAGAGAGGCTGGTTCTCACATCGATCCTTTGACAGGGCCTATTTTAAGGCCAGGCACCCTCCCTACCCGCTCCCTGCCAGCCATTCTCTGAGCACGGGCGTGTTTCCTGAGTAGGAAACACGGAGCTCAGCTTTAGGGGAACCTCCCATCCCGTGTATAGCTAGACTGAACTGCAAGGGCCAGTGTCTCTGCTGTGGCCTGGTGTGGGTGCCCGGGGGCATCGGCACACGCTCTTAAGGGGTGCAACAGGGCCCTGCCAGTCTACTGGACACCAGGAGCGACCGGAGAGGGGCGGCAGGGCAGAGACTGTCTATGGGGCATCGGGAGCTGCCGTTCTCTGCCAGCTCTCGAGGGTGGGGGGTGAATCTCTAGAGGGAGGGGGGAACACATACTCCCGCCCAAGGGTCATAGCATGAGTGTCTTTGCCCTTGATCCACCCTTAGGGTGGCACTCACAGGGGCGCTACCCCGGAGGAGGTGCTGGGCACACCTGGCTGCTCCTTGTCTTGTCCCCCCTGCCAAGGGCAGGGCGAGGGGGGTAGAGCAGGGATGGGCCAGGGAGTGACGCCAGCTTGGGCAAGGGAGGGTGTCTCTCATGTTATAGGGAACCCTTCTCCCTCGCTGCTCTGCCAGCTGCCCGGCCTCTCTCAGGCCGGCGGGGAGGTCACAGGCTCAGGCTGAGGAGGCCTGAATCTCCCCTTTCCCGAGTTGAGTGGGGGCTGGATCTGGGTCCTGGCTCCATCTCTCCCCCTGCATTTCTCCTTTTCCTTCCTCCCTCTAGCGTAGCTCACAACATCCCCCTCCCAAACGATGGTGAACGGGCCCCGGGCACCGAACTCTGCCTGCAAGTGGGTGCCCTGCTGGAGGCCAGCCTGGGGCATGTGGATGGGCTGGGGTATGCCCTGTCCCTGGGTGATGCCTAGAGGCCTGCAGGCCCAGAGACGATGGCCCAGCTGCGGGTATGACCCAATGATGCTGGTACGCTGCCCGAGGCATGGGCACTCAGCAGGCAGCATCGTGACCCGAGCCAGTGAGTAAACATGTTGTTCTCCGGTTCCTGGACTCGGCTGGGAGCGGGGAAGGGCTGGCAGGGCGGGGAGGGGGGGGCCTGACTGTGTCGCAGCTCCCCACGGGCAACGATTGCGAAAGGCAGGCAGAACCGAGCCAGATCCCTGCTGTATTTCACCGCCGGCCTGGGCAGAGAGCAGCCCGCCCCGAAGAGAAAGGACGCAGGGTGGGAGTGCCCTCTGCCCACCCCCACGCCGGCGCGTCTGGAACAGGATGCTGGTAAGCAGTGCCGGTGCGCTGGGGGTCAGCCTGGCTGGGCGGCACCGCCCACGGCCTGTGCTGCCAGGGGTCGGGGCTGGAGGCTGGTAGGGTTTAAGGATGCGAGGGGCAGGGAGTGGTGCATGGGTGGGGGTTACACCATGTGCGAGCCAGCAGATGTTTCTGATCCTGCCCCGCCCAGTGCCCGCCGTCGTGCAAGGACGCTGCAGTTCTTCTATGCCCGGCTGATGGCACGAGGAACAGGGGAGGGGATACGCCATCTAAGTGACCTGGCTACTCGGCTGTCCATCAGCCCAAGCTAGTGCCAAGCTGGCTGCACAACCGTGGTGCCCATTGCTGGCGTATCTGAGCGCCCCCCCCCCCGAGCACCTGTCTGGAGCCAGTGGCTCGGCTGGGCGCTCTCTGTTGGACACGGACCCGTGGGTGACTGTGGCGGGTCCTGTGCCAGGCATCCAGCTCAGAGTGAGGAGGGGGCATATTAGCACAGCAGGGTTTAGCCCCCATCCCCACCCCCCGATCTCGCTGGGCCCTGCCTGCCTTCTCCACATCTCGCTGGGCCGGGGCCCTTGTCCCACCCCCATCTCGCTGGGCCCACCCTCGATCCTGCCCTTAAGAACGAGCCTTGTTTTCGCAGAACACGCTGGGCAACAAAGCGGGCGATTCATGGCTATTTATAGCGCGGGCGGCCATGCCCGAGCCGGCGTGAATGGCCCATTCAGCGCGGTTTATACAGGCGCAGGCACAGGGCCTCTTTCCGTCACCCCTTCCCTTCCCTCCCTCCCCAGGAACGAACTACATGTCCCAGGAGCCTCCTGCCCTGCTGGGGGGGCGGCGGGGGTGGGGGAGTGGAGGATGCCTGGCTGATTTCAGGCATCATTAACCAGATGGGGGGAAAGCCTGGCTGGAACCAGTTTGGCGCAGCTCCTGCCAGCCTGGATTAAATGGCTTGGCAGCCGGGGGGGGGGGGGGGTAGTTGGCTCCAGTATCCGCTGGATGGTGCGATGGAAGAGAAAAAAGCGGGGGGCTTTGGGGCCACCCTATGTCTGTCCTGAACTGGTGACCAGCCCCGGAGTGGGGTTAAAGGTGGGGTGAGGGTCTCAGCCCCCCCCACCTCCCATCACCTTCATATGCAAAACCCAAAGGGAAGCATGGCCAGACCATGCAATGGGGCAGGGAAGATAGGGCTTTGGAAGCAGCAATAAACAGCCCCTGCACTTAGGGGGCAGCACTAGCAGGGATGGTCTCTCAGTGGGGCAGGGGCTGTCTTAGTTTTGAGGGCTTTCAGGGCTAACCCCAACGAGTCCTGTTAACTCGGCCCGTGTTCTAAACCCACTCACCTCCCACTGCAAAGGTTGGGGCATTGCTGCGAACAGGGTCCCATCGCGCCAGGTGCTGTACATATGTACACAAAACAAAGCTGTCCTGCCCCGTAAAGCTCATGGGCCAAACAGACCAAGAGTGAGAGGGGAAACTGAGGCACAGAGCGAATAAGTTACTTGCTCAAGACCACTGGTAGAGCTGGGGGTAGAACCCAGGTGTCCTGGCTCCCAGTCTAGCACCTACCCCTGTGCCTCGTTCGCTGAGCCCAGTGGTAGGCTCTGGCAAGTGGAATTTGGCCCTGTGTAACTGACCCCTCCCCAGCAGAGGGCCGGTGCGTGGGGGCAGGGACAGAGACTCTGCGGGGAATCCATGGCATTTCAGACCAATCCCACACACACACACACACCCCAGCCGCACGGCTGGAATCCGGCTCCTCGAGAGGCTGTGTTTCCGGCTGGCCAGCTGTTGCGTTTCTGGCTAATTGGTGCTGCACTGTGGGGCTGGGAAGCCAGGAGGGGGATGGGGGGGGTCAGCGGTTGGGAAAGGCCCCCCGCAGCTGGCAGGACACATTCCCTGCCCCTCCGTGCAAAGCTGACAGTCATTGGCCCTAAGTGGCGCTCGGAGGGGCTGGGGGAGTGAAACTTGGCAGTAGTACCCTGCGGCGTAGGGCCTGCTATGCCCGGGGACTGGGGCATGGAATGGGCTGTAGAGACCGAATGCCCCCTGCAGGTGGGTGTCCAGTGCCCTGTCGCGCTCTCCTTTAAGGCACCTCCAGAGAGGCAGTATGGCCTAGTGGCTGAAGCACAGACCTAGCACTCAGGAGACCTCGTGTCTCTCCCTGGGCCCGCCACTGTCCTGCTGGGGGACCTACACACTGCTCCCCCTATGCTTTAGTGACCCCAGTACCAATTCTGCCATGTGTTTGCCTCCGTAGCCGGAGAAGGTGCCCGAGCCGCACAGCTTCAAGGAGAAGGCCTTTAAGAAGAAGAAGAGAGCGTGTGTGGTGTGTAAGGAATCCATTGAGGCACTGGGCCTCGTCTGCCAAGGTACCAGCCCCCATCGCCCTTGCCCTCCTCAAACCCAGTCCAAGGGATCCCAGCCCGGAAACCCGCAGTCTCAGCAGCCCAGTACCCAGGGCACTAGCACCAGGACTCGCACTTCCAGCCCCTGGGCTCACCAGGAGCCAGGCCCTAGTGCACTAGCACCAGGACTGGTACTTCCAGCCTCTGGGCACACCAGGAGCCAGGCCCCCGTGCACTAGCACCAGGACTCGCACTTCCAGCCCCTGGGCTCACCAGGAGCCAGGCCCTAGTGCACTAGCACCAGGACTCACACTTCCAGCTCCCGGGCTCACCAGGAGCCAGGCCCCAGTGCACAAGCACCAGGACTCACACTCCCAGCCCAGGGCTCACCAGGAACCAAGCCCCAGCACACGACCACCAGGACTCACACTCTCAGCCCCCGGGCTCACCAGCAGCCAAGCCCCAGCAGACAACCACCAGGACTCACACTCTCAGCCCCCAGGCTCACCAGGAGCCAGGTTGCAGCACATGAGCACCAGGACTCACGCTCCCAGCCCCTGGGTTCACCAGGAGCCAGGCCCCCATGCACTAGCACCAGGACTCATACTCTCAGCCCTCGGGCTCACCAGGAGCCTGGCCCCAGTGCACTAGCCCAGCTGCGCAGGGATCTCCCTTTCACACCCCCTTTTCTCTCCCCTACAGCCTGCAAGATCGCCAGCCACAAGAAATGCGAAGCGAAGGTAGGAGAAGGCACGATGCTAAACTGGGGGCAGGGGGGAGATGGCTAGGCCCAGTCTTTGGGACCATGTCCCTTCCTGGCTACAAGTGATGGGCAAACCCAGCTGACGGGCACCCAATGCGGCAGGCAGGGGTGTCTGTCCACAGAGGGTGACCCCAGTTCCACCCTGCACGGCCCAGCGGGCACATGGCTTGGAGCACTCCCCCCACTCCAGTTCCCAGGCCATGCTCAGTGGGTACTGGGGGCCCAGTGAGGGACCCCCCGAGGCTGCAGCCAGAGGAGATGCTCACCAGCCTCGGGGAGGGTTGCTCACCCCCATGGGGCAGGAAGAGGATGGGGACCTGCCCCCCAGAGGGCAGGAAGAGGCTCCTGGTGGCAGGGAATGGGGGAGCTCAGCCAGGGAAGGGAGCCACTGTGGGTGGCAGCTTCAGCACTGCAGGAACTGGTCCCTGTGGCGCCAGGGGGTTGGGGGAGGGAGGGATGAAACAGCCTCAGTGACTCAGGCTCCTGCCCTGTTTGCTGGGGGATCCAGGCTCTTATCTCTGCCTGAACCAGCAAAGGGCAAGATAGCAGCCGAAGGGAGCACGTCTGAAGAGCAGCAGGAACATGGGGCCATGGGAAATGTCCTGAACCCAGGAAGGGCAGAGTGGGGGCCAGCAGCATGGCCGAGCAAACATTCCCCAGGGCTCTGGCATGAGATGTGGAGTCCTTCCCTCTCAGAGAGATGGACCGTGGCTGCTAATGCCAGAACGGGTTTCTGGGGGCTTTCTGTGAGCTACCCTGGGAGAACTCAGATTTACTGGGGTTCTGGCAGGGCACTGCTTTAGGGAAGCTCACAGCGCTGGGGTCCCGGCAGGGCACTGCTTTGGGGAAGCTCACAGCGCTGGGATCCCGGCAGGGCGCTGCTATGGGGAAGCTCACAGCACTGGGGTCCTGGCAGGGCACTACTGTGAGCAGGGCACTACTTTAGGGAAGCTCACAGCACTGGGGTCCTGGCAGGGCACTGCTGTGGGGAAGCTCACAGCACTGGGATCCCAGCAGGGCACTGCTGTGAGGAAGCTCACCACCCTGGAACACTGCTCCAAGCTTTACTCTCATCCCCTCCTACCACACCTGGCTTGAGACCCAGTGCCAGGGACGGTTTCGCATGGCCCGGTACTCGGCACGCTCCAGGCTTTGAGCCCTCTCTGCCGGATGCAGGTGGCCCCATGCTGAACCCCACGGCTAGCTGCAGCCCTCACCGTGCCAGAGCCCCTGCGTCTCTGGCCCTTTAAGCCTTGGTTGTGTAATTATGGTTGCGCGGAGCTGGGAGTTTTTCTTGGCCCTGGGCCAGCGTCTGCAGCTGGAGGCTGCTGGTTCTCCTCCGGGATTTTCCGGGGCTCTTTGCTTGGTGCAGACCCCTCCGTCCATCCGTCCGTCCAAGGGGCGGAGGGCCACGCTGGAGTCAGATGCGGGGAAGGCTGGGGGTGAAGGGAGAAGTGGTTGAGCGAGGGAGGAGTGGATAGAGGGAGCAGAGAAGATCCTGCACAGGAGGCGGAATTGGGGGGCTCCCCCCATGCGGGGAACAGCTGGATGGAGAAACCCGGCATCCTAAAGACGAGCGCCACCCTGCCCTGCTGACCCGCAGGTAAAGCTCTGCTGCTGACAGCCAGGGGGACCTGTGGGGACAGGACAGAACACCCCTCTGATCGGCCCTCTCCGCCCCCTCTACCGGGGGCAGCCTAGGGCAGAGGAGGACCTGATTGCTAAGAGGACTCCATCTCACCAGTCCCTTTGATTGCCCTTGGGCTTTGCCCAAGAAGTGCCTGTCAGGGGCATTTATCAGCTGGCAGGAGGTGCCCGGGGGGGTCCAGAGCCTGCTACGGGGAAGGGTGGACAGGGCTGGGCTCCGTGTCCCAGCCAGCACCCTGCCCAGAGGAGCTATCTCCGTTCAGTGCGCTCCGGATGCCAGGGTCCCTTAGAGGTGAAGTTACGCTGAGCTGACACCTTGCGAGAGGGAAGTTTATAGACTGAGGCATCATCTGGTGCAGTGGTTCTCAAACTTTTTTACCAGTGACCCCTTTCACACAGCAAGGCTCTGAATGCGAAACCCGCCCCCCGCTATAAATTAAAATAACTTTTTCTATGTTTAACACCATTATAAATGCTGGAGGCAAAACAGGGTTTGGGGTGGAGGTTGACAGCTCGCGACTTCCCCGTGTAATAACCTCATGACCCCCAGTTTGAGAACCCCTGATCTAGTGTGTAGAGGACTGGCAGCAGGACTCCTCTGTTCCTTGCTCTGAGATGGAGTGAGGTCTAGTGGTTAGATGAAGGGGGTTGGGGGCCAGGACTCCTGGGTTCTATCCCAAGCTCTGGGAGGGAGTGTGCTTTAATGGTTGGAGAAGGGGGGCAGATAGGGAGCCAGGACTCCTGGGTTCTGTCATTCGTTCTGCTACCGACACAGTGATTCCACAGTACATGCCACACTCTGTGCCTCAGTTTCCCCACCTACAAGCTGACTTTCGGGGAGGGGAGGGTGAAATGTGGCAGTTGGTAGAAGCAACATGCTCTTCAAACACTGATCCTGTTTGTAGAAAGCGGGGCTGAGGGAGCAGCCAGAGGGACCCCTTTCCACATGGCCCCTGTAGCTTTCAAGCCCATTTGCCTCACTCCCAGAGTTTCTGGTTACGGTGCTTTTCCCACATCTCAGCCCCCTCTCCATCCCGCAGGCCGAGCCAGATGTTTTCCCAGGCTGAAGCTGAGAGGCAGACCGGGGAGAGGGGGCAGGAAGTTTGCACTGAGGATGATTTGTGCGACACACTTTGCTCTGGACAGCAAATGTTGTTCAGACAGAAACTGCAGGAGGGGAAGGGAGGGGAGTTAACAGGCCGGGGGATGAGGGAGAGGATTGCAGAGGGATGCAAGGTCGCTAGCAGGCGCTGCGGAGGAGATGGCTCTTGCACCAAGATGGGACAGGCACCAAATGCCTAGCCAGGACGAGAAAGAAGGAGGGAGAGGAAAGGAGATTGGATGTGTGAGGGGATCCTCGGGTGGGATGGGGAATGCAGGCCAGGGGGTTGGGTGTCAGATCAATGAGGGATTTGGAGGTCAGGGAGGAGCACAGGCCCAGGGGTGTCAGATCAGCATGGGGTTTGGAGGGTCGGATCAGTGAGGGATTTGGAGGGCAGTGGGAAGCACAGGGTGGAAGGGTCAGATCAATGTGTGGCTCGGGGCAATGGGGAGAGCAGGCCGGGGGCGGGGGGGGGGTTGTCAGATCAGTGAGGGATTTGGGAGGCAGTGAGGAGCACAGGCCTGAGGGTGTCAGATCAGTGTGGGGTTTGGAGGGTCGGATCAGTGAGGGATTTGGGGGGCAGTTAGGAGCACAGGCTCAGGGGTGTCAGATCAGTGTGGGGTTTGGAGGGTCGGATCAATGAGGGATTTGGGGGACAATGAGGAGCACAAGGTGGAGGAGTCAGATCAATGTGTGGCTCGAGGGGGATGGGTTGGGGGGTCTGATCAGTGTGGGGCTCAGAGGGATGGGGAGTGTAGGACAGGAGAGGGGGGCTGGATGGGAGCTCAGTCCAGAGCAGGAGTGGCCAACCTGTGGCTCTGGAGCCACCTGCGGCTCTTCAGAAGTTAATATGCGGCACCTTGTATAGGCACCGACTCCAGGGCTGGAGCGACAGGCACCAACTTTCCAATGTGCCAGGGGTGAGGGGCTCACTGCTCGACCCCTGGATCTGCCCCAGGCCCTGCCCCCACTGCACCCCTTCCCAACCCCTCCCCTAAGCCTGCAGTGCCCTCGCTTCTCCCCCCGAGCCTCCTGCACACCACAAAACAGCTGATTGGGAGGTGCGGAGAGGGAAGGGGAGGCACTGATCAGCGGGGCTGCTGGTGGGCGGGAGGTGCCGGGAGTGGGGCGGGGGAGCTGATGGGGGGGCTGCTGACATATTCCTGTGGCTCTTTGACAAGGTACATCGGTAAATTCTGGCTCCTTTTCAGGCTCACATTGGCCACCCCTGGTCCAGAGGATAAGCTCAGTGAAGGACTCAGGCAGGGGGAGGCAGGCGGCCTGGGGATGGCAGGCTGCTCTGGGGGCTGGAGGGGTTTCAAAGCCTGAAGGCTGAGTGGGTGGGGAGAGCTGTTGGAAGGGGAGGGGGCAGGGGGACATGGACTCATATCTTCTTATGCAAGAGGCATCCCATAGCCTTTCTCCTGCCAGTTCCTTCCTAAGGGAAGTGCCCCCACCTCCATGGCTCTGGGGGGAGCGTATAGGCCCAGCCAGGGGCGGGGGATGTACCTGCCCACTCAGCCCCACAGCTGCCTGGGGAGGGCAGGCCGCGGGGTGGCACTCAGTTCAATCCCTCAGCTGGCTCGTTAAAAGGCCCATCTAATTTTACGACCATTGTTAACAGAGATTTATGTGCCCTGACGGATTCAGTCTCATTCTCCAGGGTGCGGGCGGTCAGGAAGGAATCCCCTCTGCACAGCACACCAGGTGTTTTATGGGGCTAGGGGGGAACAGTGACACATCTGGTGTTGGACACAGGATGCCGCCCCAGGGAGACCCTGGCTTGGCAGAACCCACCTTCCTAATTCTACCTTCCCTGCCTGGCGGGACCTCTGCATGCACTGTAATTAGGGGCTTGTTGGTACTCGGTGCTGGCATGCGGGACTTTGT
Organism: Gopherus flavomarginatus; assembly: GCF_025201925.1. NCBI lineage: Eukaryota > Metazoa > Chordata > Testudines > Testudinidae > Gopherus > Gopherus flavomarginatus. The sequence continues at coordinate 22,739,439 of NC_066632.1, read as the reverse complement.
GCTGCCAAAGCTGGGATGCCTGGGGCTCTGCCCGGCCCCAGTTCCACTAGCTAGTGCCCAGCCAGCCGTGGCTTGTCCTCTCCCTGCACAGGACCAGCACCTCCGTCGGCTGATGTGCCCCTGGCTGGCATGGGGAGTGAGAGGGGGTGTCTGGGTGTCTGGCTGCAAACGCGGATGGGGGGGTTCATCCTGTAGCCATGCCCTGTCTCCCAGAGGGTTAGGGGCAGAGGTGTGGGGATGGAGCGCGGTTGCAGGTCCCTTTTGGTTCTTAAAGTGCGTTCCTGCTGCTGCAAAGACGTCCAGGATCTGGTTCTTGGTCTGCGATCCCCATCCCCCCTCTCCCGCCGAACCCCTTATTGATCCAACATGCCCCCCGCCCGTGTCTCCATTACGCCCCCTCTGATCCCTTCTGTGATCCAACATGCCCCCCCACCCGCCCGCCCACATGCCCCATCCCACCTCCCCCCAATCCCCTCTGTGATCCAACATCGCCCCCCTGGCCTGCGCTCCCCACGCCACCTCCCCCCGAGTCCCTCACTGATCCGAACCCCCTGAGTTGTCTCCCCACCCCATCCTCCGCCAGTTCCCAACCCAAGCCTAAGCCTGGGCTCCAAACGGAGTTGCTGGGGTGCTCGTGGTTGGTGAGTGAGCTCTGGCAGAGAGCCCCACGTCTGGCCAGCTCCTAGGACGGTGCCCAGGATGTCAAGGTGGCTTGGATGGAGACGTGCCAGGAGGCAGCGCAGGCAGGGGGGGGGTATTTGGCAAGACACGGCCTGCATGGATTGCCAGGTCCTGCTCCCTAAGCCAGGCCTGCTAGTGCCCCATGGCCCTTGGGCACACAGCAAGGGGGATCCGGGCAGGAGGGAGTGGCTGAAGGGCAGAGAGGCGCGGACGTGCAGGAGCTGACTCTGGCGGGGGCAGGCTGGCACTGGGGGGGCGGTGGAGGGGAGGGATGTGCGGTGGAGGGGAGGGATTTACAGTGCAGAGCGGATGCTCAGAGCTTGAGCTTGGGAACAGGGAGGCCACAAGCCCGGGACCCACAGCCTTCGGCTTAGCGTGGAGGGTAGATGTAGCAGGAGGCGCAGATTCTTCTGGAGCAGCTCCTCGCCCCACACGGGACTAGGGGGTGGGGAATTGTACTCCCCTTAATACTGCAGAGAGACCAGCTCTGCCCCCAAGACACTGGCATGGACCCCCCCACCAACCCAGCGGCCTCAGCTCGTCCCTTAGTCAAAGACACCAAGGCATTATGGCAAAGGCAACCTTGGCACAGCAGGTGCCCCCCTGATGGGGGGGATGTGGGGCAGGGGAGGGCTCACTGGCCCCCCCTACGAATCCGTTTCCTTCTCTCTGGCTGGAGCCGGGCCGCCTGGCATGAGACGGGGCGGAGGGGAGGGATGGGGCCGGGGGCAGGTGAGGTAGGGTCCAGGCTGAATGGGCTCACTGTGCACCCCCAGCCCAGGGTGGGGCGCAGCCTGTTTATGTTTCTCTATATATAGCCTCCCCCCATCCCTCCACCCCGGCCACGCCGCCACCCAGGCCCTGCCATGAATTGCGGCCTCTGTATGTGCCCGAGCTGGAAAGGGCCAGTCTGGGCCAAGAAAAACACCCCTTCCCCACGGCCAAGGGGGGGTCCAGCCTTCTCGCTGAACAGAGCCCGCCTCACGGGCCAGCCCGGTCTCCTCCCCCCCCGCCCCCAACCCAGGGGAGGAGACGTCCCGTCTGAAGGGGGGTGGAGGAAGCGTCCCGGTGGCTGCCACCGCACAGATTTCTAGGGGACGCTGCCCGACTGGGGTCCCCGCACCGCGCTGACCCCCTTTGGCTTCTTGTTTCAGGTGGTGTCATCCTGCCAGCCCCTTCCCCCGCCTGAATTGGTAAGTGCCAAGATCGATCTGTCCCCATTCGCACCCCTCTGGCGATCTCTCACTGAGCCACTGGCTGCTAAAATGGGTAGGGGTAGGGGAGAGAGGCGGTTTCCATGTGCCAGCCGCGGGAGCCGCCAGCCTTGCTACCCCTGAGTCCGTATTTCCTGGCGCTGGGTCCCCAGTCGATTGCGCTGGAGGCCTGGATCGGGGCATGGATGGGAGATGGCTCAGGAAAGTCCCAGAGCAACGGGCCGCAGTGTGAGATGTCCCTTGGCCTCGGTGCCGACCCCGGTGCCAGGCACCATGCTGCTGGAGATGCCATCTTTCAGGCCAAAGGGAGAACCAAGCACCTGGTCACTCCTGCTCCTTCAAGATCTGCTGGAACTTTTTTCAAGAATGAGAGCCTCCTCAACCCGGTCCTGGCCAAATTCCAACCTGGAATGGGTAATGCTGGGCTCCCTGCTGGGGCGCTGGCAGCAGGAATTAAACCTGGGCCTTCGGGATCTAATGCATGAGCTGACAGATCCGCCTCGCCTCGCTGACCCTGTAGCAGGCTCATCAACCTCTGTGGCCTAGATCCCTCCAGAGGCTGCTGGAGATGCACAGTGCCCCTGGCATGGAATACACTTGGATTCACTTCCTGTCCTAAACGGGATGCAGTGTAGCTCCTAACCAGCTGCCAAGTCCCACCCCATAGCTGGCTGCATTTCAGCGCTGAGTGAGCCATTCACCCATTACACTGGGCGCTTCGACTTTCGGGTGCCCAGCTGGAGGCCTGATTTTCAGCAGCTGGAGCTCCTGATCGGAGTCTGGGTAAATTCCAGGGGCTTCTAAACCAGTGGGAAGTGGTACAGATACCCATGTGCCAAGTGAGCCTTGGAGTCGGGTGGCAGCCAGGCCTCAATGCAGGGGCATATCCTGGCATGGAAAGCTGGGATAATCCCACTGGATGGAGCGCAGTGGCCGGCCTTCCTGGCCAGTGATAGGGGATGAATTGGAGACTGAAACAGCGAAGGGCTGGGTTGGTTGGATGGCTTGTGGGAGCAGGCTCAGACTAGTTTGTAGGTCACTGGTTCGAAGCTGGGTTAGGACAGCAACGGCTACTAGTTGTCACCGGCTGATGATTGTTTGGTGGCCTTTGCTTTTGGTGTCTCAATGGACAAGAGTCCCTCATGGCTGGCAGGCTGGGTGGGAGGGAATAGAACTCGTCTCCAGAGGGAGTAGTCTATGTCTGCCTGCAGCGCACCCATGCCCGGGTGCTGCACTAGGGTACGGCAGCAATGCAGCAGCGCGAGGAAGCTCGATGCTGCTGTGTCTGCCTGGTGCACAAACAGCTGGTGTGGACGTCAGCCCTGGGACCTGCTGTGTGGTGAGCTCAGGCCTTGGCAGTGAAAAATGGTCCCACTCCACTCTGTCAGAGAAGATCCAGATGTAGCATCTCCCAGCCAGTGGCTTTGGCAGGAGGGTTCCTTTCTGGCCTGAGACAGGAAAGTTCCCTGGGAAACACTCCAGGGCCTGATTCTCTATCATTCTGCGCCTTGAGTTGGCAAATGACCCCAGCATGTGAAGGCCAGTCAGGAAAGGAGCATTCTGATGATGTTCAGAGTTGCGAGGGGCTATAGTGGGACTCAGGGGGGCTGGGTTCAAATCCATGCTCTGTCACAAGCTTCAGGTGACCTTGGGCAAATCACTTAGTCACTCTGTGCCTCAGTTTCCCCATGTGTACAACACGGATAATAGCCCTGCCCTGCCTCATGGGGGCGCCTTAGCGAAGGTGAGGTGCTCTGATACTATGGCGAGGGAATTCACCTAGGTACCTCAGCTAGAAGTTGTGCCGACCCCAGCCCAGAATTTCTGAGCTGCCAGCCTATGGTCCCTCTAGCCTGATGCTGCCGATGCAACACTTCCTGACCCACACAGCTGGTGTCGGGCCTGGAGCATGGATACTGAACACACAGATTTGCTTTCTTGGTGCAGTCAGGCTGACATAGTCCATTTGGGAACCTAGGAGGCCCCTAGATCCATTCTTGGGCACCTAAATAACTGGCTGGATTTCCACCAACAGCCCCCATGGACCTCAACAGCTTTGCCCTTAATGGCCATGAAACATACGAAGATGGCAGCTTGCTAGGCACTCCTCTTCCATGCCTCATCTTCCATGGCCGTATCCAACCCTGGCCACTGTTGGCTATGGGGCTGGATGGACCCTGGGTCTCTTCTGGGCCGGATGGACCATGAGACTCAGTCTCTTCTGGGAGGATGGGTCATTGGTGTCTTCAGGACAGAACAGACCACCGGTCTGTTTCCCCTCGGCTGAGTCCTGCATTGCCCTCTCCATCCCTGGAGTCAATCTTAGCCCTATGTGCCCATGGCCAGTGTGTGGGTGACTCCAGCACCCCACCTTGCTCTGTGTCCTAGCTCATGAGCCTGGGGCCGAGAAGCTCCTGGAACTCTGGCCAGCCTTAGCTTTCCCCACCTGCCCCCTTTGATCCTGAGAACAGCAGGTGTTTCCTTTCCAGACCTCCTCAGCCTGCTGTCAGTTTCACTTCCTGCTGCCCACCGGTTGTGCCAGCTGGACTCCAGGCCACTTGGGAAGGAAATGGGGCCACGATTCAGATGAATCCTGAGGCCTCTTCGGTGAGGAGCTATTGGCTCCGTTCCCAGCAGCCAGGGGGGCAGGGGCACCCACAGGCTTCCCCTGAAAAATCTCAGCAGAGCAGGCCGAGGAACTCACAGATACCGAACTGGTCCCCTGGGTGAAGTTCCAGCTCATCCCTCCTTATTACCTGCCTTAGAGGGCTCAGCTGAGATTGCGCTGGGTGCTGTACATGCAACAGCTGCCTCCTTGGCGAGTGCCCATGTGAAACTTGAAGCATGAGCTGCTAAAGCACCAGGCTTCAAAGCTGTGAAAGACTCAGGGGCTTACCTAACAGAAAGCACACACAATCTAATAAGGAGATGAGAGGCTTGGGGGGAAACTGAGGCACACAGGCTCACCCCAGGGGCAGAGCTGGGACTAGAAGCGAGGTCCAGTGTCACTGAGCCACGTCGGCTAACAGGTCACTCCACCAGCTGAGGCTATCAACATTGCACCTTTGACCAGCCCTGAACAGCCAGCAGTGCCTCTTGCTGCTTCTTCCCCGTTCCTGACGTTCTCCACCCCCAGCTCCGGGCCACATCACGCAGTCGGTGGTTGTGGGACCGGGGGAGGTTTACAAACTCTAGCTGCTGACCTCAGGGCCAGCTGGCTCGGCGCCCAGGCCTGGCGTCTCAGGGAAAGGGCCGATGCGTCGCTATCAATCTCCTTCTCCTCTTGTCAACTCCCCTCGCTCTCTCTCTTTTCCCTTTTCCCCATACTCCAGAGGCGGAACACCGCTCCGGCTCGGCGCATCGAGCACTTGGTGAGTCCCCACCTCAATTTATCCCATCGGACCCCAAATCTATGCCCCATTCCTGGCATGAGACCTTCCCTCTGCCCCAGTGGAAGTGGGGAGAGATCCCATCCCTCTTCCCCCAAAGCTTGGAGGGGTGGCTGGACGCTGGGATTTTTTATAGGGAGGGGTGCTTCAATGGGGGTGGTACCTAGTGGGATCTGAGTATAAACAGCTGAGGCAGGGATCCTTCCCGTGCTGGCCTGCTCCCCCAGCCCTGTCCCAGAGTAAATAGAAGAGAAGTGGCTCTCAGACCGAATAAACAAGCCACCAACAGAACTGATTTTCCACCCCTCTGCCTGCTCCCACCACATGGGGTACAGGATGAATGAGCTTCCCCACCCTCACTTCAGACCCTGCCCTCGCCAGTTCCAGGCATAACCCCCCAGTGTCGTTACTCTTTGCCGGCTCGCCTCAGCTCAGTCCCCCAGGGATGCACCCCTCCGTGGCTGGGAAGAAGGCAGATCTGCGAAGCAGCCATGGGAGTTGCTGACCCATAGCCCTGGGGGAATTCAGCCCCAGGGAGCCCTCTTCCTGCAGGAGTGCATTGCCCCGTGGACTCTGCCCCGTCAATTTCAGTGCAGGGCCGGGGGCAGGCTGGCCTGCGATGGCAGAGGAGTGGCACTGCATGGGACATTCTGTGTGAATGGGGTGGGGGCCAGCCTCCGAAACCCTCCCCTCGAGACATCCCCAACGCCTGATGGGGGGAGCTTGCGAAGGGATCTGGGTTTCCCTGCCAGGACCCTGCATGGTTATGCCCACACCAGCCAAGCGTGGAAGGGAACTGGGCCGTGGGGTACGGAGAGGGGGGTGAATGGGGTGATGGGGGGAGGGGGTTGGTTGCCCATCCCCGACCCTGCCCTGTGGGGCGTTGCCATAGGACCTGGGGTTGGGCCAAAGCTCCATTGTGCCGGCTGGTGGGAGCCCAGTGTGCTGACCTGTCCTACCCACGCCCTCTGACGGGGCCCAATGCCCCCACCCAACCCTGGCTTCCCCCAGCAGGTGTCGCTGTGCAGCCTGGGGCAGAAGAGGTGCAGCCAGGGGGCGAGGGGTTAGCTTGCCGGTGCAGATCTCACGGGGGGAGGGGGGGGGAAGTTAGTGGAGAACTCCGCCCGTCCTCTGGGCTGGGAGCCGGGGCCCCCGCCCACAGCCAATTCCATTAGGTCAGCATGACTCTGGGAAAAGAGCGAGGGCAGCTTGGATCCTGGCCTCTGACATCCCCCCGGGGGATCGCGAGTTGCAGGCTGGGCGCGGGCGGGACCCGTCCCTTGCTGTCCCAGCTCTCCCAGGCCGTTCCCACCCTGCTGCCCGTCCCCACTCCCCAGCAGCCTGGGCCCGGGGCTGTGGTTCGGTGCCAAGGAGTTGACAGGGGGCCACGTAGGCCCCAGATTTCCCCACGCTGACCAGCATCCCCCCTCCCCTCTCGTCCCCCAGGGCTCCACCAAATCCCTCCACACCTCGAAGCAACGGAGCACGCTGCCCAGGTGAGTGGGTGGGGCCGGCAGGGCAGGGGAGGGTATGGGGGGGTTGGCTCAGACACCGAGTGGGGGGATCCACTGCTGGTCTGGGGGTCCCTCAATGGGGTGCACGAGGTGGGGTAAAGCCAGGCACCCGGCCAGGGAGCTGCCCACCTGCAGGGCTGGGGTACTCCCCAGAGCTGGCACACCCTGACACTCACCCCCCCAGGAGCTTCAGCCTGGACCACGTGATGGAGCGCAAGTACGACTTCGACCTGACCTACATCACCGAGCGCATCATCTCCGTCTTCTTTCCCCCCGCCCTGGAGGAGCAGCGTTACCGCGGCAACCTGCGGGAGGTGGCGCAGATGCTCAAGTCCAAGCATGAGGATAAGTATACGGTAGGGGCTGGGGAAAGGCAGCTGGGGCTAGTGGTTAGAGCGAGGGGGCTGGGAGCCAGGACTCCTGGGTTCTATCCCAGCTCTGGGGCGGGGAGTGGGGGGCTGGTGGTTAGAGATGGGGAAGGTGGGAGCCAGGACTCCTGGGTTCTATCCCCAGCTCTTGAGGGAGAGGGCACTAGTGGTGAGAGCAGGGAAGGGTGGGAGCCAGGACTCCTGGGTTCTATCCCCAGCTCTGGGGAGAGAGGGAGAGGGGAGTCTAGTGGTTAGCACTTGGGGGACTGGGAGTCAGGTTTCTGCCACTGACTTGTCCTGTGACCTTGGTGAGTCTCAAGCACCTATCTGTGCCTCAGTTTCCCCCCATGTGGCTGCACGGGGATAACAATGTCAATCGCCCTGCGGGATTTGGGCATTTGTGTCTGAGGGGCTGCGGGTTGGAGGCTCAGCCCTAGGCGTGGGTCTCACACCAGGGGCTGGAGAGTTTGGGGGTCGCGGGATGGGGCAGGGCCGGCTTGGGCCCCTTGGCTACAGTCGCCATCCCACAGCCAATGAGCTCGCTCTCTGCCTTGCAGCTTTTCAACCTGTCCGAGAAGCGTCATGACATCAGCAGGCTGAACCCCAAGGTGAGAGGGGAGGGGCACCCCAACATCCTCTGGGGGATCCCTGGCTTCTCCCAGGGCGGGAGCAGTGGGACCCCACTCTCTAGCTCTGAGCTGGCCCTTCCCAGCTGGCTGTGTTTGTGGGGGGGGGGGAGAATCTAACCGCTTGCACCCCGACGTGCTGTAGGTTCAGGATTTCGGCTGGCCGGACTTGCACGCGCCCCCCCTGGACAAGATCTGCTCCATCTGCAAAGCCATGGAGACCTGGCTGAACTCGGACCCCCAGCATGTCGTGGTACTGCATTGCAAGGTGAGGGGGTGGGGGTGGGACACAACGAGGAATGGAGGGGGGAGGCAGAGCCCCTGCCCCGCGAGGGGGTCATGCTGGGTCGGGGGTTGGGCTGCAGCAGGGACACCCCCCAGGGACCCTGACGGTGCTGGAGGGTTAGGGGGGCGCCGGCCCTGACGCTCTCACTCTGCTGCAGGGTAACAAGGGCAAGACGGGCGTCATCGTGGCTGCCTATATGCACTACAGCAAGATCTCTGCCAGGTATGGCGGGGGGGCGGACGGGGAGCTCTTCTCCCGGCTGACCCCCCTCTCTTGGTGTGTGCTCAGCCCATTCCCCTATTTCCACTCCCCCCACCCCCTGGCTGCTTCCCTTCACCCGAGCCCCACTGCCCCAGGGCAGATACCTCCCTCCCCGGCTGTTCCCCCCCTACTCCCACCCCCAGCCTCTCCCCCCACCCTCGCTGTTCCCCACAACCCCCAGGGCTTTTCCCCTCACCTCAGCCTACCCCCCACCATGGTTGTTCCCCTCTAAACCCCAGGGCTGTCCCCCCTTCACCCCCACCCCCAGACTGTCCCCCTGCCCTGGCTGTTCCCCCCACCCCCCAAGACTGTTCCTCTCCCTACTCCACCCATCACCCCAGCCTCCCCCCCACCCTGGCTGTTCCCCCCACCCCCCAGGGCTGTTCCCCCCCACTCTCATCCCCTCCACCAGCCTCTCCCCATGCCCTGGCTGTTCCCCCCACACCCCAAAGCTGTTCCTCCTCACTCCCACTCCCTCACTCCAGCCTCCCCCCTACCCCAGCTGTTCCCCCCACCCCCCAGGGCTGTTCCCCCCGCCTTTCTTCCTTCCCTCACCCTCCTCTGCTCCCCACTCCTCTCGAGCAGAGTCAGGCCCCGAGCCCAGGGGTTGCTCTGGTGGCCAGAAGCTCCTGCACTGACCCTGTCCTCTCCCCCGCAGCGCGGACCAGGCGCTCAGCACCCTGACCATGCGGAAGTTCTGCGAGGACAAAGTGGCCGCGTCCCTGCAGCCCTCCCAGAAAAGGTGAGGGGGGGGCGAGGGACGGAGGAGGGGGATGTGATGACCATTAAGGGACAGGGGAGGGTTCTCACTGGCTGGCCCCTCCCCCCAGCTCCACTCGGGGGGCAGGACCCTGGGGCTGAGCTGTGCCCCCTGAACTCCCAGGTACATCAGTTACTTCAGCGGGCTGCTGTCGGGCACCATCAAGATGAACAGCAACACCCTGTTCCTGCACCACGTCCTCATTCCCGCCATCCCCAACTTCGAGGCCAGTGGAGGTGAGTGCCACAGGACACACGCAGACTCCGGCCCCGGGGTGCCTGCAGACGATCACACATGCAAAATGTGCCGCCCACGCAGGTGAAGCAGCCCTTGTGCGCAAAACAAGGGCACACCCACGGGCGAGCCTGCCATCGTGTGCAGAATGGGCACACACACACAAGCGTGAACCTGCCAGCATCTGCAAAATGAGCACACTCACACGTGCACAAATGAGCACGCATGTGTGAACTGGTAGACCTGTGCAAAATGTGTATGTTTGTGTGCACGCCAACCCAACGGTGCGTGCAAGCGAGCCCTCGTGAACATGCTGATGTGTGCAAACACACTAGCCCATCGCCATGTGCAAAATGGGCACGCTCACACATGCAAATTTGCCGGGGAGTGCAAAATGGGCACACTCCCAGGCACAAACCCCCAGGAGTCCCGGGGCACACACACGTCTGAACCGGCCATGCTCTCCTGGGGGTGCAGGCATACACTCAAACGGGCCTGCACGTATGGGTGTGACATTGCACCCTCGCCAGGGAGCTCCCGCCCCTGTGTCCTGAGCCAATCACGAGGGCTCCCTGCCAGACTGGCTCAGCCCTTGGCTGGAGCAGCCTGCCCCCTTACCCCCTGCCCCCTCTCCCCATCCCTTAACCCGTCCCTCCTGCCCTAGGCTACCAACCCTTCCTGAAGATCTACCAGTCCATGCAGCTCGTCTACACCTCGGGGATCTAGTGAGTATGAGGCACCTGCTGCATAGGAGCTGCTGGGCCCGGCCCCCAACGCTCTGATCCCAGTCCCGTGTTTCTCTGCCCTCCCTTACAGCAGTGTCCCGGGCCCCAGCCCCCAGAAGCTTTGTGTCACCCTGGAGCCAGCCCTGCTGCTGAAAGGGGACGTGATGGTGAGTACGGCCAGCTCCAGGAAGGGGCTTCCCAGGGGTGGGCCTCTGCCTGGTAAGGAGTGGGCACAAAGTCCAGAGCCCCCCACTCCCGGCTCTGAGCCTGGCAGGGAAGGGGGCACTAGCAACAGAGCAGGACGAGCCGGGGAGCTGAGGCTCTCTTGCCTGCTAGGCAGCTCTGCGAGGCAGGCAGTGGGTGTGAGCATGGACTTATGCACACCCAGGCTGGAGGAGTGCAAATAGGTGTACACGTGGGGGGTGCCAGTGTGCAGAAATGGCAGATGAGTGTGCCCATGTGTGTGTACATGGGGGTATCAGTGTGCACAATGGGTGTGTATGAGCACATGTGCACAGGGGTCTGAGGGGGTGTCACTGTGCACAATGGGTGTGTACGAGCATGCCTCTGTGTGAACAAGGGGCGAGCCATGTGTGGGTGTGCACAGATGTGGGTGTGCATGGGGGCCCGTGGACGTCTCCATGGGTTTGCATGTCCCTGGGGGGGCTGGGGCCCCCGTGTCAGTGCTAACTCTACTTCCTCTCCCCCAGGTGAAGTGCTACCACAAGCAGACCTGCAGCTCTGACCGGGACGTAGTTTTCCGCGTCCAGTTCCACACGTGCACCATCCACGGAGCCCAGCTCTGGTTCGGGAAGGATGAGCTGGATGAGGCCTGGCAAGGTGAGCAGGGCAGGGGGCGGTGCCACGGGCAGCTTCCAAACGGGGCAGCCACCTCCCCGGGGGGCTGACCACTCCCGGCCCTGGGCTGCTCCCAGGGCACCTGCATGCCGCTCAGCACCCCTGTATGCACCTTGTGGTGGTGACCCGTCCTGCCCCAGTGCCTGGGACCCCTCTGCTCCCCCTGTCCCCCCAGTGCCTGGGACCCCTCTGTTCCCCCCGGCCCTCTCATACCCAGGACCCCTCTGCGCCCCCTGCCCCCAAGTGCCTGGGACCCCTCTGTTCCCCCTGGCCCCCTCATACCCAGGACCCCTCTGCGCCCCCTGCCCCCAAGTGCCTGGGACCCCTCTGCTCCCCCTGGTCCTCTGGTACCCAGGAACCTTCTTCTCCCCCTACCACCTCATACATGGGTCTCCCCTGCCCCCTCATATCCAGGAACTCTGGGCTCCCCCTGCCCCCTCGTATCTGGGACTCCTCTGCTCCCCCTACCACCTCATACCTGGGACCCTTCTGCTCTAACTGCCCCACATGTACCTGGTACCCCTCTGTTCCCCTTGGCCCTCTCGTATCCAGGACCCCTCTGCTCTCCCTGCCCCCTCATACCTGGGTCCCCTCCGCTCCCCTGCCCCCACTCATACCTGGGACCCCCCTGCTCCCCCTGCCCCCTCATACCTGGTACCCCTGTGCTCCCCCCTGCCCCCTTGTGCTGGACCCACCACCAGCTCTTACTGCATCCTCAGCCAGTAGCTCCTCTGTTCGCGGCTCACTACCCTCTCCTCTCCTCTCCCCAGACGAGCGCTTCCCCTTCGAAGCCAGCGTGGAGTTCATCTTCTCTTCCGGACCCGAGAAGATGAAAGGTGAGGGGCTGGCAGGCGGGGAGTGGGGAGAGTCCCCCCCAGAGTGGTAACACCCCCTAAGCCTCCCCCACCCTGCTGCACTGAGCCAAGCTCGCCCAGAAATCCCCTGTCCCCTGGGCCAAGGCGGTAGGACCTCCCCTTTCCCCCACCAAGCCAGGATCAACACCTCCAAGCCAGAAGTCCCATTGCCCTGAGCCAGGAGACCTCCCCCAGCTGGTGAGAGCCCCCCTAATAGCCAGGTGTCTCCCCCCAGGCTAGGCTGCTCTCAACCCAGTCCCTGGCTGCGGGAGCAGCCTACACAGGGTCCATTTCCCAGCTGGAGCCCGTGGCCCTCACCGGTTCTCTCCCCTCAGGCCTGGAGACCTTACGGAACAGCCCAGCCATCACAGTGGATTATAACATCTCTGATCCCATGGTGCGCTGGGACTCCTACGAGAACTTCAACCTCCGTCACGAGGACAGCCTGGAAGGTACGTCTGGGCACGAGCACAGCCACCCCCAACCACCCGCTCCCTCACGCCACCGGAGCTACTGGCCAGGGCTGTGAGGCCACTCATACAGAACAATGTGACTATGGGGTTGGGTGGAAATCAGGACACCTGGCTTCTCTTCTCAGCTCAGCCGCTGCCCTGGGGCCTTGGCCAAACTGCTGCCCCTCGCTCTGCCTCAGTTTCCCCTCCCACCCTTTGTCTGTTCAGACTGTGAAGCAGGAAATGGTTTTCCTGCCCCACAAATATTTTCCAGAGTTTCAAAAATGTTCCTCTCTCAAATCAGAATGAAGAGTCAAAACCTCCAAAAAATTTGTGAACTGAAAAACCGGGGGGGAAAATGTCAGTTTGGGCCAATGGACCCAGTGGGTCAATGTTTTGTTTCGATCACTCAGAACCGTTTTGGTTCAATTTTGCCCTTTCTCCCCTCCCCCCCCCAGAACGTTTTCTTTCAAAATTGTCAAAACTTTTTTCCAGACATGGCTCGAGCCAGGAGATTTGCCGTCCCCGCCCCGGCTTCACAAACCGTTTCTGCTAAATCAGCATTTGTCTGATGAATTCCCCCCACATGCCATTTTGTCAGTAAATCCCCAACTGGCTGTAACGGCGATCGCTTTGGGGCCAGCTGCTTGTGGCATATGTACAGCGCCTAGCGTGGAAAGAGAAGGGGCGGCAGCAAAACCCACCCCTGAAGCAAGAGCCAGTGTTTGTGTAGGACCTACAGTTTTGCAGAGAGAGATTCCAAACCAAGGGGAGTGAATTGACAAAGGGATTGACGTGAGGGTCTGTGATGGCTCCTCTGATTTGGGGGAGGATTTGAGGGGCTGGGTTGAGGGGGCAGGACATGAATGTCTTAAGCAACCAGGAGATTTGTGGGAACGTAATCGGTCCGGGATATTTGGTCATTGGCAGGAAGGGTTTTTCCTGGGGCCTAGCACCCCCTGGTGGAACGAGACTAAGTGAATTTCTGAAGTTGTGCGTGTGTGTCCGTGAGTAGATGTGTGTGTTCATGTCTGTATGTCCCTCTTTGGGTTGTGTCTCTGTATATGTGTGTATGTGTGTAACTTTATGTGTGTGGAGGGGAGGGTCTCTGTGTTCATGAGGTTGTGGGTTTCGGTTTGTGGGTGTCGGGGAGATTTTCAAAAGTATGAATGGGAGTTAGGGTGTGTGTGTGTGTGTGTGTGTGTGTGTGTGTGTGTGTGTGTGTGTGTGTGTGCTGCCCCCTGCTGGCAGGGACGAATCCCACTCTGCGAGCATGTGCAGGTGCCTGTGGCTGATGACACGTGTTGGCATCCCTGTGCGGTCGGTGCCCGCGTTGAGCCCTGACTGGGCCCTGCTGTCTGCTCCCCCACAGACATGGCCCACACCCGCGGCCCCATCGACGGCAGCCTCTACGCCAAGATCAAGAAGAAGCGGGACCTGAGCGGCTTCTCCGCCGGCGGCGGGAGCCCAGCCAGCGCGGACTCCACCCAGCCAGGCAGCCGCTTCCTCTCCGTCAGCAGCGACTCGGGCCACTCCTCCATGCTGGCCGAACCCTCCCCTCCCGCCAAGCTGCTGCCTACGCCGGCCGAGCGGGAGGAGCTGGACAGGCTGCTCGGGGGCTTCGGGGTCAAGGCCAGGCCAGAGACCCCCAAGCAGCAGAGGGGGGCATCCCCGCACCAGGAGCTGGGGGGATGCCCGCACAGCAATGGGGCCAGGGACAGGGAGACGGCTATCTTGGAAGACGACCTGGTGGAGATGAGCCCCTTCGGGCCCCTGCCGTACCCCAGCCGGCGCCACGGCCTAGCCCGCCACTGCTCCTGCCGCCTGGGCTACCGCTCGCAGAGCTGCCCGGGCGCCCACAGCCCCGAGAGGCTGCCCAGCGGTGCCTACTACAGGCCAGAGGGCACCTTGGAGCGCCGGCGGCTGGTCTACAGTACCAATGGAGTCCACCTGCACCCCGCCGAGGGCTACCCCTGCCTGCCACAGGAGGCCGGGCCGGGGGAGAAGCGGCGGGTGTATCGCTCCCTCTCCGAGGGCCTGCAGCCCCTCGCCCACCCCTACGTCTACGAGCTGCCTCACAGCTCCAGCAAGCGAGAGGACCTGGCCTACAAGCCACCCAGCTACCGGGAGGTGCTGATCCTGGAGGAGGAGCCAGGGTGCGGCTTGGAGCTGTGCCCTTGCCAGGACTGCCAGGAGAAGGCTCACGATGAAGCCGGCCTGCCCCCCACCGCTGCCTTCTACGGCCTGCACCTGGGCAGCCGCGAGCCTGAGGAGTGGGCCCACGAGAGTGCCAAGTCCCCCCTGTCCCGGGCAGGGCACCCCGGCCAACCCGTGCCGTTGCTGATGCCGGCCGCCTACAGCCAGCGCACCCGGGGGCATCACGAGGTGTTTGACTTCGAGCCCGCCCATGCCAAGATGCCGACGCACTTCGGCCACGGCTACCCGGCCCAGCCCATGCCCGGCACCCACCAGAAGGGCCACCAGGGCATGGAGCAGAGCCTGGAGACCTTCCACTACCGCTATGGCCCCCCCTACCCCGCCCTGCTGCCCCACGGTGCCTATGCCTGTGGCACCCCCGCTCAGTGCCCCCAGCCGCCCTTCTACGGCCGGTCCCCGGCCAGGCCCTGCGCCTCCCCGCCGGACATGCGGCCGTACACACCAGGCTACCACTCGCCCCCGTCCGGTTCGGCATCCCCCATCAGCTCGGCCTACCCGGCCTCCAGAAACCAAAGCTACGAGCCCCAGTCCCCAGAGACAGGCCAGGGCTACCCACACCCGGGGCACCAGGACCAGATACCCGCTGGTGAGTGCCTAATATGGCACCGGCTACCGGGCTAATGGTGGGGACTGGCTAATGGCCCGGGGGGGGGGAAGGGCTGGTGTGTGGCTAATGGGGGGAGGGATAATCTCGCCAACAGCCAGGCAGGGGAGGGGGTTGGTGGTGGCTAAAAGAGGATGGTGGGTGGCTAATGGCTGTAGGGAGAGGGGGCTGGTATGTGGCCGATGGGGAGGGAGGGAAATCTGGCTGACAGCCAGGAGGGTGGGGGGCATGGCCTGCCTTTCACTCCAGCTGCTCTCCCCCCGCCCCAGAGATGCAGGGCCGTGGGGAGGAGGCGCCCTGGCGAGACGTCCCTGGCTCCCCACACCAGCCCCACCGGGAGGCTCATGCCGCCTGCCCCGCGCCCCCTGAGCTGTCGGGCCCGCCGACTCCTCTGCACACCAGCAGTCCGGTGCAGAGCAAAGACAGGTGCGTGCGGCCCCATGCACAGGGCGGGGGATGCTTATGGAGTCACCCATGGGACAGAGCTGGACCCAGGGATCCCAGGGTGGGCACAGCGAGGCCCAGCGGCAGAGGGGTCCGAGGGCCAGAAACAGTCTCCCCACACACACACACACACTCGAAGGAGACCAGCTTCCCTGCCAGCCCCGCCCCATACCCCTTGATGATGCCCAGGGCACTTCTCCCCCGCACCAGGTGTCTCAGGGTCAAAGCTCCCAGCCCCTGGCCAGGGGACAGTCGTCCCCACTAGATACAGCTTCCTAGGGGTCCCCAGGAGAGCCACCAGCCTACGCCCTGCTGCCCTGGCACTAGCTTCTATCTGCCTCCTGTGGGTTGTGGGTTGTATTGTGCCCTGCCGTCCATGTGTTAGCTGGTGCCTAGGGTGATACTGAGTGTGCCCCCTCTGTGATTCCACAGCCCTGCGATGCCCAAAGGCGGCACCCCGGCTGCCAGCCTGCAGGAGAGCTCAGCGTGCTCCAGCCCCGAGGACACAGCCCCACCCAGCACCAAGAGGACCCCAGAGATGAGCTCAGCCCTGCCAGGGGCCGCGCCCAGCCCCATGCAGCCCCCTTCTCCGACACGGGCCTGTGGCCACGGAGCCACCTCCAGGGCCCAGGCCAATGGGCCAGCCCTGAGGCAGCCCTGTCCCCGAGCCCACAGCCTCGCCAGCCCGCCCCAGGGCACCGGCCTATCCAGGGTGAACCCGGGAGAAGCCCCAAGTCACCTGAATGGCCCCAGCTGCCCAGCTGTCTCCCCTGATTCACCCCCCAGCAATGGGACCCCAGCGCACCTGCTGCCCCCTGGCATGGACAGGCTGGCCCAGCGCAGCCCCCTGGGCGCGCCTGTCCACAGCCAGGCCTGCACCAGCTGCAGAGCGACAGCTACGCTCAGGAACCCAGCCTCCTACAATGGGCACCTGCCTAGTGATAGAGCCGAGCTGGCCCCGGGCACCCTGGCCTGCTGCCCCAATGGCAGCCCCCTCCCGAGCCCCATTGCCTCCTACAGCCCCTCCGACCTGCAGTGCTCCCCGACCCCTGCCTTCCCCATCGCTACAGCCTACTACCCAGGCAGGGAGAGGAGCCCGCCACCCCCGGGCTCCCCCAGCCAGGGCCACGCCCGCGATTCGCCGCAGCAGCCGCCGTTGCCCGAGAAGCGCCACACGCTAGCGGCTGGCAACTGGGAGAGGAGCTCGCCCCCAGGACGGGGCACCGGGACGGGCCACCACGTCACCTTCGCACCTGATACCGCCAGGCCGGACCCAGGTAGGAGATCGGCTCCGCTGCAGGGAGGGGAGGACGGCGCCAGGGTCCTTTCATAATCTGCCAGCCCAGGGAGTGAGGGTCTGAGCTGCCCCATAGCCAACGCTCCTGCCCCGCTCCCTACAGCGCCACCTAGTGGGAGAGGCTGGGCAGACTAGCTGGGAACTCCTGCTATGGCCAGTGCTCCTGCCCGATCCCTACAGCACCCCCTACTGGAAAAGGCTGGGCTGTAAGCCAGGCGCTCCCCCTATGTCCAGCGCTCCTGCCCTGCTCCCTGCAGCGCCCCCTGCTGGAAGAGTCTGGGCTGAAAGCCAGGAGCCATTGTGGTGAATGTCACGTCCCGCCCCGTCCCATAGCACGTGAAGGAAACTAGCTACGCCAGCGGCTAGGGACGGGGCATTTGCTTTCATCCTGTCTTCCCCGGTCCTATGCAAAGCAGCCAGGGAAGAAAATACAAAGCAATGACAGAAAGCGAGAGACCCAGTTTAGTAGGTTCCCGCTTGAGACGTGAGCACGGTTTTCTTTCACCAGCATCCCCGTCCGGCTCCCCGGGGGCCCGCTTGTCCCTTTCAGACATGCAGCCGGAGAGCCACAGCAACGTCAAATTTGTCCAGGATACGTCCAAGTTTTGGTATAAACCCAACCTGTCCCGGGACCAAGGTACAGTGTGCTGGGGGGCGGGGCTTACCTTGATTCAGTTCACACACAGGTCGGTTAGAATTTAGCAGCAGCCATTTCATATATTTTTAAGTAGGAAAAATCTTTCCCTTGCCCTCCACTCCTGCTCCAGGCTGCGCTCAGCTTCCAGAGGTGGGACTAGAACCCAGAGAGCCAAATCCCACCTGTTCCAATCACTAGACATCACGTCCATCAGAATCCAGGAGTCCTGACAGCTGCCACCCCTGCTCCAGCCACTAGATACCAGTACCTCCCAGAGCCGGGGATAGAACCCAGGAGTCCTGACAGCTGTCACTCCCCCTGGGCTCTAACCACTAGACCCCCACTCCCTTCCTACATTTGGGGATAGAACCCAGGAGTCCTGGCTCTCAGCCCCTCCCCCACCTAACTAGTAGGCTGCACACCCCTCCCATGGGGCTAGAGACCCCGACATACAGAACCATCCAGGACACCAGGAGCATCCTCAGAGCTCAGCTGTCCAGTCACCCCAGTTAGTCTGTGTGGAGGGGCAGCCTGGGACGTGGAGCCTGAATTCCATCCCAGCCAGGGCCAGGCAGCTGGCACCGTCTGGGCATTAGCTGAACCCCGTGGGGCAAGAGGCAGCGTGCCCCCCCCCTAGAATGGCACCACACCTGCAGCACTGGGCTTGGCTGCTACAGAGCATGGGGAGCCGTGGTTCTCTGCACATATCCGCCCTCGTGGGGGGTGACGGCTGGCACAGGAGGCTCAGACAGGCTCTTTCCCTTCTCCCTCCCCGAGCAGCCATTGCCCTGCTGAAGGACAAGGAGCCTGGCTGCTTCCTCATCCGCGACAGCAACTCCTTCCAAGGTGCCTATGGGCTGGCTCTCAAAGTGGCGACACCCCCAGCCAACTGCCTCACCCTCCCTTCGAAAGGTAAGACCATGCCCAGGCAGCCACCGTCCAGGGCGCTCAGACAGCCCCGACTGAGCTCCGCAGCAGGAACTGATCACCATTACCCCCAGGTTGTAGGTGGGGAAACTGAGGCACAGAGCGGGGCAGGAATCTGCTCAATGAGCCTGTGCCAGAGCTGGGAAGAGAACCCAGGAGTCCTGGCTCCCAGTTGCCCCACCCCAGCTCTAGCCACTAGACCCTGTTCCCATCCCAGACCCAGGAACAGAACCCAGGAGTCCTGGCTCCCAGTTCCCTCGCCTCAGCTCTAGCCACTAGACCCTGTTCCCATCCCAGAGCCAGGAACAGAACCCAGGGGTCCTGACTGCCAGCCCCCTCCCCTGCTCTACTAGCCCTTCCATTGCCCTTTGGGTGCCCATCCCATTGCCAGGGCGCTCCCAGCCCCACTGGCACCAAGGAGGAGGCAGGGCATGGGGCTCGGGGCGGGGCAGCGGCGAGGGTCTCTCACCTGGCTGAGTTCCTGCCCCAGGTGACCCCATGGAGCAGCTGGTGCGTCACTTCCTGATCGAGACGGGCCCCAAGGGGGTGAAGATCAAGGGCTGCCAGAATGAACCCTATTTTGGTGAGTGATGGGGGTGGGGGACCCCCGCTCCTGTCTATCAACTCCCCAGCCCTTGGTTACCTGCCCTTGGCATGTCGCCCACACAGCGATCGGCACCCACAGCAGGGAGCATCGCGCCACCCCAGCCTGTCCCAGGCACGGAGCTTTGCCTTGGGTCTCCTGCGAAGATGCCAGCTCACCCCTCCTGTTGGGGCTTCCGCCCCCCCACCCTGCAGGGGGGAGCCTGGAGTGCACTGGCGGGGGGAGGGGCAGCAGGCTGGACCTGCTTCGGGGTCTTGGAGGGGGTGAAAGCAGAAGGATACCGGAGCTGGGGCTTTGGGTAGCAAAGGGCATCGAGGAAGGGGGCCAGGGCGGGTGCACGGGGAAGAGGGTTGTGCGGGGGCAGCTGGTTGTGGGCTGGGGCAGGGGAAGCTGACTGTGTGTGTGCCCTGCAGGAAGCCTGCCCGCCTTGGTCTCGCAGCACTCCATCACCCCTATCTCTCTGCCCTGCAAGCTCCGGATCCCCAGCAGAGGTACGTACCCGGGGGAGGGGGCACCCCCAGCCCAGGCTCCCGGGACCTCTCAGCTGCAGGGGCCCGTGGCGATGGGCCCATCTGCCACTGCTGCAGAACATGGGCTGCACACAGCCACTCTGGCACCCAGGGAGGGGGCAGCACGCTCCACGCACCCCTCTGCCAGAATGGAGGGAGGCCCTGCCCTGACTGCGCTCTCCCACAAGAGGGCGCTACCCGCAGGTTTGAATCCCGCCTGCATCTCCGCCCGGGCCCTGCTGTGGGGTAGGGGGGATGCACTGGGGCTCCTGGCAGTTCCCAGCTTCTTGGACAAGGCCCCAGGCTCTGTGAAGCCGGCACACAGATCCCTCCCAAACATGGGCTTGCTTTGCAGGCCAGATCCCCCACCCCCACACTGACATGAACTCAGGCCGCACAGACATGTGAACCCAGGAGTCCTGGGCACCAGGGTGTGCTCCTAGCAGAGCTGGGAATGGAACCCAGGTGTCCTAACTCCCAGCACTCGCCCCTCCCCCTGCTCTAACCACTAGCCCCCCACACCCCTCTCAGCGCTGGGAATGGAACCCAGGAGTCCTGGTTGCTTGCTGCAGCCACTAGCCCATGCTGCCTCAGCATCCCTCTCTCGCTCAGATCCCGTGGAGGAGACCTCGGACGTGGCCATCCCCACCAACGTGAGCACGGCGGCTGATTTGCTGAAGCAGGGAGCGGGTAGGTTGGGCGGGCCGAGCAGGATGGGCAGTCCCAGCACCCCCTTGGGGCTGGAGCCGGCTGCGGTGGCACGGGGGCGGTAGGGATCCCATGGGTAGTTGGGGGGGTCCTGGGAGACGCCCACCCACTAGCCACTCAGCACAGAGCCAGCCCAGGTGGGGACAGGGACACCATACAGTGGGCCAGGCCCAGCCTCATGCCCACCCACCCTGGAAGCACAGGGCAGCCTGGATGGGAGATCCGGACTGAGCTGGGGGGGCCTTCCCTTGGGGTCTGCAGAGGGGGACCTGGGGGGGGGGGTGTCACAGAGAGTTGGGGGTGGGGGTTGGGGCCAGCTGGCTCCCCAGTCAGACCTGTGGGGGGCGGAGGAGGCCGGGGGTTGGGGGCGGGGGGAACGAGGCCCCAGGGGCTGCCCCTGCCACTGATGGCCCGTCCCTCGCCCAGCCTGCAGTGTGCTGTACCTCAGCTCGGTGGAGACGGAGTCGCTGACGGGCCCCCAGGCCGTGGCCAAGGCAGCCGCCAGCACCCTGAGCTGCAGCCCCCGCCCGCTCGCCTGCCTCGTGCACTTCAAGGTCTCGGCCCAGGGCATCACCCTGACGGACAATCAGAGGAAGTAAGTGACACCCCTGCCTAGATGGGCAGCCTTGTTGGGCATGCACACGCTGCCTCCCTCCTGCCCTGATCTAAAAGGGGAGTGCCCAGGCTCTGCCCAGGCCCCAACCCTGCCCTTTCTGGGGCATCCCTTGCACTCTCTGCTTACCATGGGGCATCCCAGACCCTGCCCCCCACCTACCACGGCCATCCCCTGTCCAGGCACCACCCCCTGCTGCAGCACAAATACCCCTCCCTCATCTCCTCGTTGCCCCTGCTCCCGTCCTCGCGCTGGGGGCTGGCCCTGCCCCAGGCCGCCTGCCCCGGTGCCCTGCACTGACACCCAGCCATTGGCTTGATCCAACAGGCTGTTCTTCCGGCGCCATTACCCCGTGAACAGCATCACCTTCTGCAGCACAGACCCACAGGACAGGAGGTAATGGACAGTTCCACTCCCAAACAGTGGGGGCTGGGAGCGTCTCCATAGCCTGCGCTCCTGCCCCACTGCCCACAATGCCCCTGCTGGGAGGGGCTGGGACTGGAGTAGCCGGGAGCTCCCACCACAGCCTGCGCTCCTGCCCCGCTCCCCACAGCACCCCCTGCTGGGAGAGGCTGGATCCGGCGTAGACGGGAGCTCCCCCCAGCTAGCACCCCTGTCCCACTCCCCACAGCGCCCCCTGCTGGGTGAGGCTGGATCTGGCGTAGACGGGAGCTCCCCCCAGCTAGCGCCCCTGTCCCACTCCCCACAGCGCCCCCTGCTGGGAGAGGCTGGATCCGGCATAGACGGGAGCTCCCCCCCCCAGTATCGCTGTCACTTGGAGCAAATATAATTTTACCTACTGAGAGACAAAGACCGTTTGTTTAACTGCAGGTGGACGAATCCGGACGGCACCACCTCCAAGTGAGTGCGGGGAGGGACTGGGCCAGTGCTGCAGCCACAGCCCGCCGGGGGCCAGGGGCCAGCACCAGAGAGCTGCTCTCTCACCTGGCCCTGGTGTAGAGTCAGAAACCCTGTGACCTGCACAGCCCTTCCCCCGGGACCCCTGCACGGCCGAGACAGAGACCCTCCCCCAGGGACCCCTGCACGGCCAGGACAGTGACCCTCCCCCGGGGACCCCTGCATGGCCGGGACAGACCGTACTCCAGGGACTTCTGCACACCTGAAATAAAAACTCTTCCCCAGGGACCTCCTCCACCCTGCCCAGTAACCTGCATGGCTCTGCTCTGGGCCTGGGTGGAGGAGGTCCCTGGAGAAGAGTTTTTATTTTGTTTGTCCCATGGATACTCTTGATTGGAGCATCCTTATGATTTCACCCTGTTTCACCCACAAGTGGACATGACAGGCCTGGGGTGGGCACAGCAGGGCTGGGGGTCAGTGGGGCTGGGGTGGGTGCAGCAGGGCTGGGGGTCAGCAGGAATGGGGTGGGTGTAGTGGGGCTGGAATGGCACCGTGTGGTGAAGTTTGACCCAGTGGGGCCAGGGCAGCGTGGGGGGGCCAGGGCAGCGCCAGGGGTGGTGGGGCTGGCATCTCGCCGGCCATCTGGCTCCAGTCTCATCTCTTCCCTCGCAGGCTCTTCGGCTTCGTGGCTAAGAAGCAGGGCAGCCCCTGCGAGAACGTCTGCCACCTCTTCGCCGAGCTCGACCCCGAGCAGCCGGCCTTGGCCATCGTCAACTTCATCACCAAGGTCATGCTGGGGCCACACAGGAAATGAGCGAGGCCGGGCGAGACGCCAGCCCTGCCCCTTTCCCCCGGCCAGTGCCCAGCCACACAGGGGGCAGCGGCTCCTAGCGGGGGCTGGGGCTGGGCTGCGGGTGCAGCCCACCCATCTCGCTGACCCTGACACAGGCCTGATCCCGCTCGCCCTTCAGTCAGGATAGGGGGAGGGGGTGATTCTCATCTGGCCCTTCCCCCCCCGCAGCTCAAAGCTTTAACCTTGTCAGAGACACCAAAAACCAAAGGCACCTGGCTAACGGGGGGCCCAGTTCGGTCACACGCCCTGTGGTGGCACAGCAGGGGTTAATGCTCAGGGCTCTGGAAGGGGGCAGCCTTGGGGCTGGTGATCTCAGCAGTGCGGGGTCACTGGAGACAGCGGGGGGCATGGAAGAGGCAGGCAGCCAGGGGCTGGGCCGTTGCCGAGGGGATGAAGGCTCCTAGAGGGGGAAGTGTCCGAGAAGCTGTATGTGCCGAAGGAGCAGGGGGCAGGAGCACGCAACATTTAGCAAGGCCAGGGTCCACCCCAGGGTGCCTGGCCCTGCATGGGGTTGCCAGGAGCCGAGGGAGTGGGAGAGACAAGTTCACGCTCCCGGCTTGATCAGTGCAGGCGCTTGGCTCTCAGCATGCCAAGGCCTGGGCACGGGATTCAAGAGCAGAGCCAGCGTGGTCTAGGGGGTTACAGCAGGTGTGGGGCTGGTGATCAGGACTCCTGAGATCTAGCCCCTGCTCATGGATAGGGGTGGGATCTAGCATGCTAGAGCCAGGGGGCTGGGAACTAGGACTCCTGGGTTCTATCCCCAGCTCTCCCCCTGCTGGGCTGTGTCTTAGCAAGTGCAATGTCAGTACTCATGCGAGGGGCCGGTTGTTTCTCGGAGGGCCAGCTGCCTACGGAGGCGGGCTGCTCCCACAGATGAGATCCTGCCAGCGCAGGCAGGGGCCGACTCAGGCCCTGCTGCCTGAGAGCAACAGCACCTTGTGGGGAGAGGGAGCGGGGGCCCAGCCAACGCCCCACAGCAGCTTCGCCAGCCGCCTCCAGTGCAGAGCAAGGGCTGCAGCCGGCCGATGCCGAAGGCCGCGCCGTGGGGGTGGGATTTACTAAAGAGAAGAGATCTATTTTTGTCTAATAAAGAATTTATATGAGCTCCAGGCAGAGGCGTCTCTCTAATGTCTATGAGGGGAGTGGAGCATGGGGCTTTAGCCATATTAACAACCTGCCGAGAAAAATACCCTCGCAGCCAGCGCCAGGCATCTGCACCGTTGCGTAGCCCGGCTCACTGCTCTGGGCACGCTGCCTCCAGGCCCATCTTTGTGCCTACTGGGCTGAGCCAAGCCTGGGATGTGGGAAGGGGCTGAGGGGCCCAGACCCCTGTCAGCTTGGAGCAGCAAGGGAGAACTCAGCCAGCAAGCGGGAAGAGAAGGCGCTCCCATGGGGGGCTAGGTCCAGACGGTGCAACGAACTCCCGGGATCAAAGGACCAGCCCCCCTCCCAGGGCCAGGTTTTTTGCTCTGACCAGAGACTTAAAAAACAAACCAAGGAAGGGCGAACGAGCCACCCGTGACAGATGTTAACCACGCTGCGTAATGCACGCCTGGAAGATACTAGCCTGATGAACCGTGATGGAGAAGATAGTTGAGGAGACTAGACTAGCCCCCCTTCCTCCTTGCCCCCAGCCATCCAGAGCTGCCAGATGGCTTTGCTACAAGTTAACTGTGAAGAAACCAGCAGCTTGGATGGAAGAGAGAGCAGCCACACTGACCGGCCAGCCCCGTGGGAATGCACAAACCAGACAGTCAGCGAGGGGTCCATCCCCTGTCATCCCCTCCCAGCTTCTGACAGCGAGAGTTTCAAGGACACCCAGAACATGGGGCCATGTTCCTCATCGTCACGGACGGACCGATCCGCCATCAGTTTCTCTCACTCGGTTTTGGCCTTCACGCCATCCCCGGCAATGAGTTCCACAGGTTGCCGCTGCGTTGTGCAAGGACGTATTTCCTTATGTTTGTGTGAAACCTGCTGCCTGTTAGATCTTGAGTGAGCCCTAGTTCTTGTGTTACGGAGAGGGGTAAATAACACGTCCTTAGACACGGTCTCCTCGTCAGGCCTGATTTTACAGCTTTTATCATAGCCCAGCCCCTGCCCTCACTCAGCTCTTCTCAACCGGCCCAGCCTTTGGAACCTCTTCGCCTGCGGAAGCTGTTCCAGCCCTGTAGCCGTTTTTGTTGCCCTTCTCTGCACCTTTTCCAATTCTAATAGCTCCTGTTTGAGCCCAGGTGAGCAGAGCTGCACGCCGGCTTCATGGGGTGGGTGAACCATGGATTTCTATAGTGGCATTAGGATATTTCCTCTCTTCGGATTTATTATTGCCATTTAACTAGCCTCTTTGCTTTGGGGTAGTTCCCTCTGGAAGTGAAATGCTACCATGGGCGTTGTTAGCATTTCCCCCTCCACGAGGATGTTGAATTGAATTATTGTCGCTATTACCAGGCGGTTCGGCTACACTCGCCTCCTGGGCGAGACCCTGTGCTCGCTGGGGACAGAATCAAGAAGTGCCTCTTCCTTTGTGGGTTGCAGAACTAGCCGCTCCAAGAAGCGGCCATTAGTCCTGCCTAGAAATTTTAATCCGGCCATAGGTACTGACTTCTGCTGGTGCCCGTGGGTGCTCAACCCCTGCCCTGCCCCATCCTGCCCCCATTCCAACCCCTTCCCCAAATCCACGCCCTGGCCCTGCCTCTTCCCCACCTCCTCCCCTAAGCGCCCCGCGTTCCCTCTCCTCTCCCTTCCCTCCCAGAGCTTGTTACACCACGAAACAGCTGTTTTGCGGCAGCAAGCGCTAGGCGGTAGGTGGAGGAGAGGGGATGCAGCAGAGCTGAGGTGGGATGGGGAGAAGGGGAGTTTGGCTGCCAGTGGGTGCAGAGCTCCCACTAATTTTTCTCCCTGGGTGCTCCGGGGCTGGAGCACCCACAGAGTTGGCACCTATGATCCCCGCCTCCCATCCTGAGGTGAGGTTCCCAGTCAGCATGAGTTGAAATCCCCCGTTATTACTGGGTTTTCTAATCTGAGCATTTCAGAATCACCCTCACCATCCTGGGCTGGTGGTCAGGAGGATATTCCTCCTCCTCTACTCTTATTATTCAAGCAGGGAATGTCTAGCCGGAGATGTTCTATGGTACCGGTTGATTCAGTCAACATTTCCCCTATATTTCACTCTGCTTTTCCCACATCCTGCCGCCCCTGGCCCACCCCACTCCGTGATTCCTAGATATTCCGTACCCGGGTATTAACGTGTCCCATTTCTTAGCATTGTTCCACGTGGTTTTCCCAGTGCCTGTTAAATCAAGACCCCGGCTGCAGCCAGGCATTCTAGCTCCCCCACGAGCAGTTGTAGACGGGTACGGGCATGTTTTATCCATAATCAGTCGCTTGCCTTTGTGGGTCAGATTTAAATGGGAGTCTTATTTTTGACTGTCCAACCTGCACTTTACTAACTTCTTTCCTAGCCTCTGTATAGACTATGCAGCGGTTCTCAAACTTCACTGGATCGCGACCCCCCCTTCTGACAACAGAAGCTACTACACATGCCCAGGAGGGGAGCCCGAAGCCTAAGCCCCGCCACCCTGGACGAGGGGGCCAAAGCTGAAGGCCAAGGGCTTCTGCTCTGGCATGTAACCTTATCCCTGGCCAGTGGGGCTTGGTCTTCAGCCTTGCTGGAGCCCAGAGCCAATACCGGCCTTGCTGTCCCCATTAAAATGGAGTCACAACCCACTTTGGGGTCTGGATCCACAATTTGAGAAGCCCTGGATTATTGCATTCCCTCTTTAATGAATTCATCTCTCAGGGCTCTCTCTGCTCGAACCCTGTGCTCCTCTGCTCCTGTCGGCTTCCCCCAGCCCTTAGTTTAAAAAAAATCCTCTACAACCTTGCCAGCAGTCTGGTTCCGTACTGGTTTGGGGGAGCCCATCCCTTTTGTATGGGCTTTTCCTTTCCCAAAAGGTTCCCCAGTGCCTAATAAAACTAATCTCTCCTGCCTACACCATCCATGCATTCAGACTTATCGTTGTGCCTGTCTTCCTCGCCCTGCCCATGGAACTGGAAGCATTGCAGAGGAATGGTCATCAGTAAGGTTCAGAGTTAACATGGTGAGCAGACAAACGAGGGCCTGAGTCTGGAGGGAGCCCAGACATCCTCAGCCCACCCCCCTCCACTGCATTAAAACACCAGCGCAAGCCAACGGTATGGGCTGTGTCCCGCTCAGCATCAGCCGGAGGGCTCTTCTTTCCAGTCAGCAGCAGAGCGCCTCCTGCTACATCACTCGCTCTTGCTCCTGACAAACAGCATGAAGGAACCACAGCTGGTGACAAGCAGGCAGCTGCCTGGGTGCAGGGGAGCGGCAGCCACCCTGCAACAAGGCAGGGCCCGAGCAAAGCCAGAGCAGCCCACGTGGCAGATGAATTCCCCGGTGTCAGGCTTTGCAACCCAGGCTGGAGGGTCCACATTGCCCGCTGTGGGGTGGTAAAAATCAGAGCAGCCACCCGACTGGCAGAGGTTTCCCGTACCCATCGCTGGCACTGCCCCAGGCAGCTACTCAGCCTTGGGGAAATGCAGTCACTTCTGCAGTTGCTGCTACGGCTGTAGGGGGCAACAGGACAATGCCCCACTCAGGGTCTTTGTTCCTCACTAGGGTCTCTACTGGGTGGTTACCCTGCAGGGTGCAGCAATTACAGGGGTGTGTGTCTTGGATCAGCCTGATTTGGACGGGACCTTGGTTTAGGCTGTGTCCTAGTAGCCTGGGGAAGGAGGAGAAGCCCAAGAGGCAGCCAGCCTGGCTCTAAGGCCAGGGCAACGTGCCCCCCAGTCCAGCTGGCACTGGGAATGCCAGCTGTGGGGGCAGAGGCAAAGGCAGGACCAGGTAGGGCAGCGAATCAGCCACACTCAGCAGGATCCTCAACAAGGCAGGAAATTTTTTTTTTAAATAAAAAATGGATTTTTTAAATGTAAATCCCCTTGATTTTGTAATGTACAGGACGTTTGTCATATTAGAATGATACTTGACTTGAATACAAAGCATGTGACAGCCTAAACGACTTACAAGCCCTTAAAACACTGAAATAAAAAATAAATACGCTGAATCTATGAGCTCTTGCAAAAACGGGTGATCAAAGGCAGCTTGTCTACACCGAGAAAGGATGTAACAGTGGAGGGGAAGCTTTATAAATGTGGCACAACAGGTCATGGATGCATGGGCATAAGGGCTTGTTCTGTTTACCGAAAATCGCATATAGTGTCCTCTCCTAGCTCGCCAAAGGCTCCATTCAGCTGTAACTCAACCTGTTTGAAGGGTTATACAAACCAGTGCGAATGCACCTTTCTTTAGCAAGTAACAAAAGCACACAAGGAGAAGCTGATTCAAACTGATGGTTTACACTGAGACTTGGTGATTTAAATTGCTGATTTAAATCGATCCACCCTGATCCTCAACCCACCGTCCCAAGGCCCAGCTGCCTGCCATGAGTCCCTGCTGCCCATTAGACGTCAACAGCACGAGGCCAGCACCAACTAGGACAAAAGATGCCAGGAGCCGGATACAGATAAATATGGAAACTCCATCTTTATTGAGTGTGTATAAAGATTTCAGTATATACAGACGTGTAGGTCGGAGAGCACAGACCGGGGGTGAGGACTGGGGGATCTCGACCTGGCTGGGTCAAAACACTCGATTCCCTGTAGGTGCAAAGTCCGGGTTTCTCATGGTGAGATCCCCATCTTGGGGGGGGGGGGGCGGCGGGAAGGAAACGGGCTCCATGCAGGGTCCCAGCCCAGGGGATCACACCCTCCCAGCAGCAGCCCGGCTGCTTCTCTCAGTTGGAGGCGGGCAAGGCTGACAGGGGAGAGTCCCAGAATCAGAGCCCTCCCCAGGCTGGCCGACCTCCCACTAGCAGCTAAGGGCTGTGCCCAGACCTGAGTGGGGAGATACATGAAGTGGGGTGCGGGGGGCGGGTGATTTTTACATTCACAAGATCTGGTAACAATTAAGCAAAGAAACAGCAGCACAAGCCCCAATAGCACCTCGACTGCGTGAGCGCCTGGCACCGGGTCCCCGGCCATCACAGACACAACCCCGTAGGCCCAGGGAGCTTTGGGCAGCCCAGACGGGAGGTGGAGGGGGCTCCCAGCAGCTCAGCTCTCATTGGCTAGGAGCCACCTGGCCACGGCTGGCAGCCGGCACAACCTGGGCCCCAGATGTTCCGCCAAGAGAGCCGTGGAGAGGAGCGAAGGAACCTGCCCCTTTGTTAGCTCTGCCAGCAAGCCCTTGCGTGCCCCCTGAATTCATTCTCTGCCCATGAGCAGCCCCCTCGCTCCCTGCAGCCCTGCCAGCCTGGGCTGAGACGCTGGGGCGGGGAGCGCTCAGGTGGGTTCCGTCGCCAGCCTTTGCCCTGTCTCCCCCGCCATTGGCAGCAGGGCAGGCACAAGCACTTTGGGTGGGGGGGTTGTGAGAGCTCTGGGGCAGATGCTGAAGTACCCAGAAGCAGAAATAGGCCTCCCCACCGTGACACCCCACCCAAGAGGACTCAGCCCAGCCAGGGGAACCCCCGCCACGGGCTAGGGAGCTACCTCCCTAAGGAGGGTGGGAGCAGGAGCCACGGGCAGACTCGGAACTGGGGGGTGGCCCAGACCCGGTTCACGTGGACTCTCTGAACTGGCCCGCAGGGAGCAGCGAGGGCTGGGCCACCCTGGAGCCTGGCTACAAGCCCAAGCCGGGGGGATGGGCCGATGGCACATAGTCCAACCGACAACAGACTGGGGGAGCGAGACAGTTTCCAAGTTTGCTCGGGGGCTGTTTCATGGGGGAAGCCCCAGTTACCCCAAAGAAACCCACCCATCTGCCTTGCCCTTCACAGACCTCCTGGTGATCCCTAGGAGAGGAGACAGGCTGGGTCTAGTAGCCTCAGGGGGCCGGGTGAGGGGCAGTTGAGATCACACCGTGGAGGGCCAGGGTTTGCTGATTGCGACCCCCCACGAAGGGGCACTGGGCTGCAGCATCATCCCCTGGAGGCCAAGCCCCCGCCTGACACTACGCCAGGGGCCACAGCAGCTTGCGTTTGCCTGCCCTGACACCCGCAGCCCCTGACCTCAGAGGGAGAAAAGAGACACTGGTCAGGGACAAAACCATGGCCTGCTCCCCTGGCCTGTGCCCTGCTCCCTAGGAGGCTGGCTGATGGCCTGGAGACTTGGCACCATGGGTCAGGCCATCCCAGCCCCCGACAGATGGCATGGCACTGTCATAAGGCAACCAGCATGGGCGCGAGGGCCATTGTCAGCTGCAGTGACGGGCAGAGGAGGATGCCCAGGGCACCGGTTCTTTAGCAAGTGGGGCAGGGCTTGGGCACTCCAGGACAGCAGGGAGAGGCTTTGAGGCAGCCCAGACCCCCATCCACGTGGCACCTGATTCCCCACCAACACCAGGGCAGGCCAAGCTGGGGCAGGCAGGAGGCCACAGTGCCATAACACCATCTATGGGCACAGATCTCACACGTGCTCAGGTGGGAGCCGGAGCCCAGGCCAGATGCCCAGCTACCGGGATCCCTGCAGGACAGAAGCAGCCAGACAGGAAATTAAAGCAAAGAGGAATCTTGCCAGCAGGGGGT
The DNA here is from genome assembly GCF_025201925.1 of Gopherus flavomarginatus. Classification (NCBI taxonomy): domain Eukaryota; kingdom Metazoa; phylum Chordata; order Testudines; family Testudinidae; genus Gopherus; species Gopherus flavomarginatus. Next base: position 22,709,339 of record NC_066632.1, on the reverse strand, counting down.
AAGGGGCCAGCCCCACCCAGGGGGGTGGGAATTGGGCCTCAGGCAGCATCTCCATCTCCGCATGTCACACACCACACTGAGATGGACAGGCTGGGCCCAAGGCTTGGCACGTTGCTACATACAGGAGGCTGCCCCGTGCTCTGACTGGTGGTGGCTGGCAGCCCCAGGCCCATCCAGAGCTCTCTCCAGCCCCCCCAACGTCCCGCCTGCAGACTGCCAGGCGCCAGGGCCCGGTGGGGCAGGGAGGGACACATTCAGAACCAGCTAGGATAATACTTCGGCTGCCGGTGACAAAGCGCTGCCTCTGCAGGCAGAGGCTCAAAGCACAACAGATTGAAGTGATGGAGAACGTCCCTGGGGTGCCCCATGGGGAGGGCGCTGACCGCGAGAGAGGGCGGCGAATGAGATATGCCCCCCGTCTCCTAGCCGCTGAGTGGGTGGAGGTCCACCTTGACTTTCTCCCCGCTGCTCAGCATGCCGATGGTGGGGAAGAAGCCACCGACTGGCACCACCGCGTCCTTCTTGCCGATGATCTTTCCGTTGCGTGTGAAAAACACCTGAGGGGACAGGATAGTGCCACGAGCTGTTAACCCCTTCACTGCCGCAACGTGGCCCCTTCCCTCCCGGCCCAGGCCAGACTCAGTACATCCACAGCACCTGGCTCCATGCGGAGAGATGCCCAGGTAAGGGCCAGAGCAGCTCCTCACTGGGAGTAACCCAATCTGCAATGGCCGCAGCTGCCCGCCCCTTTGCCTGCAAAGACGCTTCCCAGCATGCACTGCAGCTGGACATGTACTCTCTGCAGCCTGGGCCTCTGTTAAACCCAGGCTCTACAAGCCCCTGGGCTGCCCCAGGCCTGCTTCTGTAGCCACCCCCTGCCCTTAGGGCTCAGGAGCCGTAAAGCCCTAGGGGACGCTCCCTACGGGAGGCAGTCTGTGCACACCCTGCCGGATGCGTACGGCTGCGGGGGTCAGCTCAGCACAAGCCGGGGTGCAGGCCTGCCAGCCAGGAGGACTCAGGCCCCGCCAGCGGGCGCAGAGCCTGGCGCTGCAGTGGGGTTAAGGCGCAGTTCTCCGGCATTGCTAAGCAAGCCAGTTCCTGGAACAGGGGCGCATTGCTGGCAACAGCCACTAGGGGGTGCATCAGGCCAGGGAAATCCAGCCAGCTCGTACCCAGGCCTGGGCCAAGGTCACAGCGGGGCAGAGGGGTTAGGGGCTGGGCACTGCCCAGTCGGCTCTGGTCATGGCAAGCTGTGCCAATGTGCGTCATGCCAGTGGGGTCCCAGGCATCCCTGGGACAAGGGAGCCCAGACAGAGTCACCCCGTCACTCTCGGCGGGGCCTCCAGCTCCTACCAGCCTGGATCCAAAGCAGCAAACCCCAAACCCCCCATGGCCCACAAGCCACCCCAGCCCCATGACACATCCTCTGTGCCCTCCCCCCCCCACAATCACCCCCTCCCTCGAGTCATCCTCCCAGCATATCCCCCACCATGCCCCAGCCCCCCTGGTGCATTCCCCCTCCCGACCCCCACTGATCCCACAGCACATCCCCCAACCAGGCCCCCGGCCTGTCCCCACAGCCCCACCCTCTCCCTCCCTCAAGCCATCCCAGCCCTCCTCTTGCTAAGCCTCTCCCCCAAAGCGCCCTGACCCCAGTCCAACAGCACAGTCTCACCCCCTCAAGCCATCCCAGCCCCATGGCACAGCCCCCCAGCTCTTACCACCACTTTCTTCCCTTCGTGCTCCTGCTCCATCTCCTCCCCGTCCTCTTCCTCTTCCTCCTCCTCCTCCACCTCCTGGTGCAGGTACATGACATTCCGCACGCCCCGCAGCTTGGGCTTCAGGTCTGAGGTGTCACAGCTGTCGTCGCTGTCACCTGGGGGGGGAGTCTGGTCACTCCGGGGCTGGGTTGTACCCCACGCAGGGAACACCCGCTGGGGTCTCTGCAACAAGGCTGGGCCATTTGTCTCACGTTGCAGCGGCTCCAGGTTCAAGCCCCCCTAAGGACACCCCCCTGATCCAGATTCATTCCCCCGACAGTCAGAAACACCATCCCGGCTTCCTGCCTCTAGCCACTAGCCCACGCTGTCTTGCTCCACATCCTCCCTGCTTTTCCGAGTCTTGTTTCACTGGCAGGGGCAAAATGGGGGAGGACTGGCCGCAGCCCTCAGCCCTACACTCGTTGCTACAGGAGTGGATCTTGGGTCCCCGGGGGCCAGCCACACCTCCCCCAGCCACGTGCGGTCACGCACCTTCGCTGTCAAGGATGTAATCCCGCGGGAACATGATCCCGCAGCCCATAATGTCGCCCTTGTAGCACCGGGGCCCGAAGGGGTCGCCCACGCCGCTCCCGTGGAAGATCTTCCCGTCATCTGGAAGGAAGAAGGAGAGGAGAGGCCGTTAAGCATGGTGGGCCTGGCAGGGTGGCCTGGGAAGGGGAGCGATGCCCAGGCATGTGGCCACTCTTTAGGGGAGAGTTCCAGCCTGGAGGCACCACTGGCCTGCACCGACTGGCGTGGTCTCTGCCCGTGGGGTAGGTGGATCAGAACGCTACCTCCGCCAGTGGGAGATGGCACCAGACCCCCGGGCCACACAGCTGCACTGGCAGGCTGGGAAGAGAGATTGCTCTAAGGGCACCATGCCAGCGACCCAGGTCTCACCCTGCCCTATCTCAGCTCCCCTGCCAGTCCCAACCCACCCATTTCCTCAGCCCCCACTGCTGGCTGTTCAATCAGCTGCTCCCCGAGCCGTTGACCGGACACAGGGGGTTGACCACACACCAAGCAGCATCAGGCCCTCCTCTTTGCCCTGGGAGACCCCAGCGCCCAGCTTGCCATGGCACGCACCCAGGGGTGCTGCAAGAAAGCTGACGCACCAGGGTGAGCTCCGGGCTGGGGCCACACGCTGAACAGGCTCTCGTGCACCAGAGAAGCCAAGCATGGGAGCCCACGTGAAAGGAGCCGGGGAAGGGGGAGGCGGCTGTGCAGCTGGTTCGTGGACGTGGGCCGAGGAGCCACGAGGCACGTGGGCCAGGCAGAGGGTGGAGGCCTGCGGGAAGGGGGGGGGGCTGTTTCGGCAAACAAGGGAGATGCACCCAGCGAAGGGGCGGTAAATATTTCTCCCCGTTGCCAGGGCAACCCAAGCTGGGAATAATACAGAGTAAACATTCCTGTGTGTCGCCAGCGGAGAGCGAGCGCGCCTTGTAGGGGATCCCCTGGCTCCTGCCACAGGCGGGGGCGGGCACCAGGGCCAAGCAGGATAACCAGGGGGAGCAGGGCTTGCCGGTGTATAGTACTTGGGGGGGGGGGGGGCAAGGGAAGGCTTAACCCAGCCCCTCCGAGGGATCCCACAAGAACCCCACCCCCTGCACCAAGTCACCTGAGATTTTCCAACCTCCCAGCTGTCTCAGGGCACCAGCAGGGTGCAGCGAGGGGGCCGGGGGACGCCCCCATGCAGAGGGAAGGGCACCAGTAGATCTCAACCCCTTGCCCTCTGCAGCCAGCTTGGTAGCTGCCCAGCTCTCTACTCCTGGCTCCTTCCACCTGCACAGGCTCCTCAGTGCCCCTCTCCATCTGTACCCCCCCCATTCCCATACATCCCACCACACCCCCACCCTCCTCTCCTCTGGCCTGTCAGATCTAGGCTGGAATCCTTTCTCCCTTGCCCCCTCTCCCTGCCAGCATCACAGGGCTCCCATGCTGGGGGGCTCTGCCCCACACCCCTTGCTGAGCTGGGGCCAGAGTGACCTCAGCTGGTGTATTCTACCCATGCCCGGGTCTGGTTGAGGGAAGCCAAGAGCTCGACTCTCACCCACCACGATGGGGCCCTGATGGGGCCCTCCATCTAACCCCGGAGAGATGAAGGCCAGCGGCTGCACTGGACGACCAGGGGGGCAGGAGACAGCACACTCGGCCCTGGCCAGACTCCGTGCTCCACTCACTCCCAAAAGTCCTAGCTTGGAAGGAGACAGGCTCCTTGATGGTTAGTTTTTCTATTAGCCCCAAGAGAGAGCAAGTCCCAGCTCCTTGGCCCCAAACAGCTTCCAGGCTAAACAGACAAAGAGTGGGAGGGGAAACTGAGGCACAGCCACAGGAAGAGGCTTCTCCAGGTTCACTGAGCGGTCAAGGTAGAGCCAGGACTAGAACCCAGGTCTGCTGATTCCCAGCACCCTAGACCATGCTGCAACCTCAGTCAGCTATTAAGGCCCAGGCACCTAGCCACGAGCCTTGCCAAACCCAACTCAGACTGTGCTGGGGCTGCCAGCCAGGCAGCTGAGCTCCAGCAACATGGCCAGATCCAAACTGGGGGTAGGGGAGGCCGTGCTGTGGCAGCCGGGGAAAAGGATGACGTGGCCAAAGGGAGCTGGGATGCACCTGGATGCAAGTGGGTCACCCCCATGCAGCCCCCTGCACACCATGCTCGACAGCCTGGCACTGGGGCATCTGGGCACCCGGCTGCAATGCCCATCATGGGCAGCAATGTTCAGCTGCCCTCAGCTAGCCAGCCCACCTGGGGGGAGAGGGACAATGGGCAAGAAAGACCTAAGGCCTCTGCAAAGACCCACTGGCCCAAGAGAGCAAGCCGGGCACTGCAGGCCAAAGATCTCCACTTGTGAGAGAGCCAAGGGGCGGCTGGGCTCCCCTGAGGCCTCCCATACTTCTCACGGATGCCTTCAGCTCACGCCAGCCACAGGCGTGGCAGAGACGGGGAGGGGAGCGTCCGAGATAGAAGGGTGAGAAGAGCCAGAGCCGGACACTCAGAGATTCCCCCCGACTCGCCAGCAACGTAATGAACAGGAGAGCACAAGGGAGTTTAGGGCCGGGTTACCGCCCCTCGCTTCTTCACGCTCTCCCCCTCGCGTGGGATCTCTTCCACTCGCCCGCAGCACGAGCGGATCAGAGACGCTCTCACCCGTGTGCATTGCTACCTCCCAGCCTGGGCTCTATTGCCCGGACATTCCCCCGATGCAGGGCTGATCGAGCGGTTTGTTGTGGTTCCATGGAGCGTCCGTGTCTGCCAGAGGTTATGGCAGCTCAGTGCAGCAGCTGGCACCGTGAGGCCGGGTAACACGAAGGGAAAAAACGGTGGGAGGAGATTTTTTCCAGGAAGAGGAGGAGGAGGAGGAAGGTGAAGTGGCCAGCGAAGGGAAGTGGGAGGCAGCAGATCGAATACTTGGATGGGAATTTGAAATGTTCCCCTGGCGCTGAGCACTGGAAAGAAACCGCCAGGAACCAAAAGCGTTTACAGCTTTTCCTTCAGAGAGACAAGTCAGACAGTGAAAATAAAATCCTTAATCAGGCAGAAAGGGAGCGCGTCCCAGGAGGTCAGACTGCTCACGGAGGGAAGGGAGGAAGGAAACGTGGAACGGGGGGGAGACAACTCCCAACAGCTTCAATCCCCAGGGAAGGACCCCAGGCCTACCAGCCTTGCTGTCTTGGAGCCAGAGGATCTGGTAGGATTATGGTGACCACGCCTCTATCGTCCACCGAGGGTTGAGACTGCCTCAACAGCTCTGCCGCGAGGAGCCAAGACTGAAGGGCTGACCTAGGCCAGGGAAAGCAAGAGGGCAAGTTGCCCTCACGGCACCCGCAGACAAACCCCCATCACCACTAGACGGTGGCACTGGGGCTCCTGAACCAGGTGTTGGGAGCCCATAACTGGGTGGCTGAAGCAGAGATATGAACAACACCCAGGCACTGTTGGATGTAAAACTCCTGTCCTCAGCAGCTTGTGGTCTAGCATGTAGAGTCCTAGACTGGGACTCTTAAGAGACCTGGGCTCTATTCCCATCTCTGCTGCTGGATGACCTTGGGAAATCTACTTCCCTGACCCGTGCCTGTTTTCCCATCTATCACACAGGGATAAGGCTACTGCCCTCCTCTGTAAAACGCTCTGAGCTCTGCTGCACTCAGATCTTTTCAACACCCTTCCCGAAAGCATGGCTGAGCCTTGGGAGCAGCAGATGCAGGTGGCACAGTTTGAGCTCCAAAGCCGAGCAGCCCCCTGGCTCCAAGTGCTGTGGCTCTGATTGGCCAAGCGGCTCCTTGGAGACTTGGTTGTGTGGTTACACTCACCTGGCCTGATGCCTGGCTGGTGTAGCACGACTGACTTCGGAGCAGCTGTGCCGCTTTACCGCCAGGGATCAGGCCTGGGGCCCTAGGGAGAGGTACAGCACAGACACTTTAAGCCCTGTGTGTCGGGTAACAACAGTCTGAATGATCAGAACAGGAGCTGGTCTTCGCAGCGAGCATCTCCAAAATCTCCACAGCCACAGACGCAGCAGGTCACAGAAACAAGCCCCCAAGTCGGTCCCTGCACTCAGCAGCTGTTCAGCTCCCAGCTGGTGGAGTGTGCTGGGCGGGAGCAGCCACAGTGGGACAGCTGGCTCAACATGCTCGGAGCTAATTCTCAGCTGATGGGGATCAGCCGGAAGCCAGCACTACAGTCCAAGGCAAGGGAGAGAACCCCTGTCTTCAGCTAGCCAGACCGCCAGCTCCTTCTGGCCTAGTGGAGCAGACCCAGCGCCAAGAGGGAAACCCCAGATTTCGCTGTACTCATCGATTTTCAGGTCAGACGGGACCATCATGATCATTTATTCTAATGTCCTGGACACCACAGGCCCCAGAACCTCATCCGACCCTCTAAGGAAAGGAGGCTGGAGGCTCCAGGGAGTCCGACCTCCAGATCCCTGGCTGACTGCTCTGCCTAAGAGCCTAATGCTGCAAGGTGCCAGGCACCTGCTAGTCCCCTGGGCTTTCACAGCGAGCAACGCAAGAGCCGGCCTCAGCTCAACTGCTCATCTGAGCCCTGGGAGGGGGAACGTGTTCACACCTGGGGCCTGCAGCTCTCGGTGCTTCAGCCCAGATTCCATACAGAGGCTGGGTGAGTACCGCCCTTCATGCGGTTCTGTGAGCAGAGTCAGTAGCGGAGATGTTATCGTAACCCCGCTGGCTGGCTGGATCACACAGAAGCAGAGGAGACTCTACGGTCTGTTAGCTCAGGCAGGAGAGGCTCACAATTTTAGACCAAGAGTCCCCGGTTCAGCCTCGGCTACAGACAACCCACAGAGGGCAGCTGCATGCTCAGGTACTTGGCAAATTAAGAATGGTTCGCTGTTCTTCCTGGGGTGCAGACTAACTGGGCTAAATTCAAAGCAGGCAGAAACCAGCATCAGGGACCCAGAGGAGAGTCCAGCAGCAGAAAGGGGCCAGGACAGCTTTGACGTAAGATGATTGGAAAGCAACAGCCAGATGAACTGCTGGAGTGAAGTGGGTCTGACCGGATCCAGCTAAGAGAACCACCATCATCCAACACAAGCTGGAGATGGGCAGATATGGCAGCAGTAACCAGCAGGGTTATAAGTAACTGGAGCTACCTATGATCTGAAAATTAACCAGCTTTCCCGGCTGATAAACTTGTGACCCAACACAGGGCCTCGCCGGAAATCAATCCAGGCTGCAGTTTTCTGACCTGGCTAAGACACTGAGATACTGAGTTTCTCTTTGAAATTAAAGAGCATCAGGCCTCCAAGCCCCTCAGATAGCTTGGAAACATGCAGCCTTGATGTTCTGAGACAGCAGAGATCCAGCTGTTCTGGTGGGCTGCCAACTCCTTGGACTTCTGCACTCATGATCGAGACCCCATAGCTGAGAGGCTGCCCCCCAGAGCAGAACGAAACCTGGACCCTTTGCCACTGAAGACATTTTCAAAAGTTCCGGCAAATGTTCAGCACACAAAGCCCTGTGGCATTTATGCACCTAACCCCCCACTAAAAACATGGTGTCCAGTGTTAGGAGTGTGACACTTCCCCTGTCCCCCAAGTGGTGTGCCCTGGGCTGACTGCCAGTGGCTGCCCGTGGGTGATGCTGCTGCATTCGGGAAGTGCACGGTTAAACTCGGAAGGGACAACTTTCTTTGGGGTCTGGCCAGAGATTTCGATTTCTTCCTATTCCAGTCCTATCTCACTCACCTGCATGGTAGGCCACAGATCCTCTGCTCCAGCCGGGATGGCGGTTTTTCGGGTAGTCCTAGGGCAGAGAGAGGAGGGAGGGTGGGTCTCATGACTTCACCGGTTATCACCCAGAGTCCCTGCGGCGGGAATTGCTAAAATATTTCCCTATAAAATGGGAGGTTGCCTTTGGCCTTGGGCTGAGATGGAAAATCCAGTTGTAAAAGCGCAGCAGACGCATCCCCCCACCCCCCAGCCACATCCCTGGCGCCACGGCATCCCCCTCCCGCCATCCCCGATCGAGGCTGGAGGGGCCTGACAGCAGCTGCTGTGACTTGCTTGGCTTCAGGAAGGGGAGGGGAACCAGCCCCTGTGCAATTGGAGCGCTTGGCCCATGCGAGAGTTAATTGGGAGGCCGTGGCATGGCCTGCCTCGGGTGCATGACTCACCGGCAGGTAAATCCCTTGGGATTAAACGGCTGCAGCGCAGTGAATGTGGATGCACTGCACCGAGACCAATCCCAGGCTGAGGGAAGCCTGCCCGAAGGCTAACAGCAGGCCACCCAGCGCCGGCATGAGTCAGGGGTGACTCAGAGCTACCTGCTCCCCAGCGCTTTCTGGCGCCTGTTTGAAAGATGCTCTCGGGACCTACGCAGCGACTTGCTCCACCACGGCCCAGCCCTGTGCAGAGCGTGGGCTGGCCAGCGCCACAGCGGGAACGCAATAGGGCTGGGGACCCAGGACAGGGATGGGCCTGCTGCATCCCTCAGTGGGGCTGTGGTGCTGTCAGTCCTGGCAATATTACGCGGCGATCGGACAGGAAGGATGGTCCAGTGGTTAGGAAGCAAACCTGGAACTGAGTTGAGTGGCTGCTCCCAGGGCATGTCTACACTGCACACTGAACCTGGGCTCTGAAGCCCCTCTTTCTGTCCACACACAAATCACTCTGACTCAGGGCACCAAGCCCTCTGGATCTGGCTCCTAGGACCCTGCTAGGCGGGTGGGTCAGAGCCAGAGTCCTACGGAGACTCAGCTCCGAGCCCCGTCTTTTAGCAGTGTGGATGCCTGCCAAACCGCAGCCCCGAGTCAGAAGGTCAGCGCAGATACGTTAGCACAGCTGAGACCTGGGTCCAGCAGCTGCAAACCCAGTGTGGACACTCAAGAAATCCCAACTCCACAAGCCCCGGTCCCACAGGTCTGGGTTTAGGGAACAGTTTAGACGGATTCAGTCTCTCTGTGCTTGTTTCCCACCTGTACAGTGGGGCTAAGAGAACCGCCCTGCCACACAGCAGCGTGTGGGGCGTGACAGAAGGTTGTGACATGCTCAGTTACTATGGTGACGGGGACCAAACCAGTACAACAGGTAGATGGAATTTCCAGCTGACAATGCTGTGACCCAGCATGGCTTATCACACTCGACCTGGCCTGCCCCCAGGAGACCGCTGGACCCAAGCATCCATTTCCACCTTTAGCTCCTATCCCAAAGCGCTTTCCAATGTCCCCACATTACAGATGGAGAAACTGAGGCATGGAGGGGGGAGGGGAAGTACCTTGCAGGCTAGCGGCAGTCCTGGGAGCACAAAACACCTTCTCTCAGAGAAGAAAGTGCCTAAGAGGGGATGTGTTGGTCTCATTCGTTAGGCCAGGTCTGCTCTTAGAAGTCTGAGCAGCAGAGCTATCGCTGTCAGGGTGGGTTTTTGCCAAAGAGGTTATGCTGGCGAAAGCCCTAGTGTAGAGAGTTATCCCAGAATAAAACTGCTTATGCCGGTATCGCTTATTTCATTTCCCCAAACCAGAATAAGCTGGTGGGAAAAGCTGGCACAGTTAACACAGCAAAAACCTAAGTGCAGACCAAGTTTTACATGGTCTCTGCGGAGAATGCCAGCAGAGCTGCCCGCTGTGATGGTGGCCTTACGCTGCAGACACTTCCCCACCAGGAACTGAAATTAGAGCCCACCTCCTCATTTCATGTGGTGCTCACAGAGCAGTTTCCAATCACTCACTGTCCCAGATTAGGGCAGTAGGTTGTCAGACAAGGCACAGCTGGGGAACAAGCAGACCCCTGTAGACAGGAGCTGACCTAGCAGGAGAAGGGAACCTGGCAGCGTGGGAACAGACACCCCAGGACCGGCTCTTACATGGCACAGACCTGGCAAGCCTGCCGTGCCGTGAGGAATGCTAGCCGCAGCAGGGGCCGGGAATGTGCTGCATCGCCCGGGAGGCGAACATGCGAGCTTGAATCCAGATCACGTGTCGGGACAAACAGAAACAGATGGCTGCGTTTGACAGGAAGAAGGCAGGGGGTGGTTTGCATTCTCAAGGGGGAGGCAGGGAAGCCTAGAGGGGCCACCCATGCCACAATCAAGTGAGACCAAGCAAAGAGAAATTGGCCTGGCTAGATCATGCATCTGCCAAGGGTGGTGGGTGCCTGGGAAGGGGCTTTTAATAAAACAGGTATAATAATAACAACATGCAGCTTGTGTAGCGATTGGGGCACCTCTTGGAAGCTAAAGAGGGTCAGGCTGGGTCATCCCATGGATAGGAGATCTCCTCAGAACAACCATGGAAGATCTAGGAAGCACCTAGGTTCTATTCTTGGTTCTGGCCTGCTGGTGACCCCAGACAAGTCAATCCCCTGCTCAGTGCCTCAGTTTCCCCATGTATACAATGGGGATAAAGATACTGACTTCCTTTGTAAAGCACTCTGAGTTGTGCTGCTGGGAAGAGCTAGGGGTTATTCACAATGACAGAGCTGGGAGGGACCTGGGCACCTAGTCTGCAACCATCTGCTTGTTTCTCGCTGAAGGTAGGAAACCAGCCACACTTAGATCCATGCTCCTCAATTACCCAACTTCTCAACACTGCTGTCTCTGGGGGGTGGGGGTGGGGGGTTATGCCATCACAGCCTCCAGCCTTGGGTACCCAGCGTTGGCAGTGGGAGGAGTTGGAGACGGCAGGGGACGGAGGGTGATGAGAAGGGATGGAAGCCCCCACAACTGAGATCCAAGCATCTTTGCTCATTAGCTGAAGCTGCAGCCACAGGTTGAAGGCAAAGCAATGTCACCATGTCTGGCTTTACAGACCCTTTGCAGAGATGTAGTTCTACCGTGCTGGATTGGACACCTGGGCACATTAGAAAGCTCTAAACCAAGTGCTGACAGCCAACGGCACCAATCAACCCTCCCACCCCACCCCACCCCCATCTCTGACCCTCCTGCCCACAGCTACCCAACCCCAGGCTCTGTAACTCCAGCCAGAGAGCCTGCACGTCACAGACATTAACCGTCCCACACAGCTAAGTGGGAGTTCCTTCCTACTGAAACTGAGGCGTGGCAAAGCAAAGCGGAGTATGAAGAGTCTGTAAACGAGATGGGAAAGGAACCCAGACGAGTGGGTCTGCTCCCCACTCTCCCTAAGCACGGGAATGAGTGCTAACACCCCTAGACCAGGGACATTACCTAGGACTTGATCTGCCCTTAATCACCCTTATATCTGAGCCCGAAAACACTCACTTGCAGATTTTATCCTCCCACCCTCCTGGGAGGTACGGGAGCATTATCCCTATTAGACAGGTGGGAAACTGAGACACGGGTCAGATTAAGTGACTTGCTCAAGGTCATGCTGGACGCTGGGGGCTAGGCCAGGAATTGCAGCCGGGTCTCCCAAGCCCCAGCTCAAATCACTCTTGCTATCAGCAGGCTCGCAGACAGACACACAAATCGGACGGATGTGTGGGACCCATCCAGTGGCTTTACCTTCCGGGCCAGGCCTAGCGCGATATAGCACTTCTCCCCGGGGTCTACGATCTCCACCTCAAAGTAGTGGCTCCTGGTGCTCAGGGGGCGCCTTGCCTGGGCCAGCCCAACGTCGATGATGCTCTTTCCCTTGCCCACATACTCCAGGAGCTGCAGAGAACAGGAGAACGGAGTCAGCCCCTGAGAGTAGATGCGGCACCGGAGACCCACAAGGCAGGGACTCCCATGGCAGCGGTTCTCACCCTTCCCATGCCAAGACATTCCCAGCTCCTCACCCAGGATCCCCCTCCCAGCTAGCCAGGACACCCTTCCCTCTCTTAGCAATACAGGAAGGACGGGGTGAGTGCCCACCCCCCAGGTGCCTGTTCATAATTGGTACGGAGCGAACCCATGACCTGCAGAATCACCGATTGTCTGCCCCGGAAAGGTCCCCTGCACCAGGCACAGGGCAGTCCCTGCTGCTGTCTGCATTGCACAAGTGACCCAGAGGGGAGCCTGGGCTGCAGGTTCCATCTGTCCCAGACTGGGAGCGTTTCATAGCCCGGCGGGGAGCAAAGGACAATGTCACTTGGCTCTTTGGCCCAATTTAAAGCGGAGAGACTAGCACCAGGTGAAGTGAATGGCTTATGGAACAACCTGTATGGAAGGTGACCGGCTGTGTCTCTACAGCCCTTTGGGTGGGGTCACTCAGTCTGGCTTACTTATATAGCGCTCTGGCTCCGCCCAGTGGGAAGGGCTTATGCCCCCAACATTGGGCAGGGAGGGAGGCAGGCTTGGACAGATTTCAGAACTGAAGGCTGGTAAGTTTCAGCAGAAGAGGGAAAGGCAGTGACAGAAGCCGGCCAACCTGCTCGCTTGGCCAAGGGTCACATAAGAGAACACGTTAGGCCTTGCCCCCATTGAGATACAGAGAGGCACCTTCTAGGAAGCAGAATGAGACCACTCAGCCCTTTCAGACAAGCCAGGGACAATCCAGCGATGACAGCCGTCTTAGGCTACCCCCTACCTCCCATCACATCACCCAGAATGCCCCATAGTCAGCTCCCCAAGGAAGGCAGCCATCCCCGAAAAGCCCTGGGGTTGGGGAGGAAAGGGGAGCCATAAGAAACAGATTCTGTTGGAGAGAAAAACTAGATCGTGTCCCAGTTGTATAGACTGAGTTAAACTGATCTGGCTAACTTTGGGAGGGCAGTGGGGTGGAGGGGCAAGGAAGAGAGATAAGAAAGCTGCATTTTCTGTTCCAGTTGCTCTGGGGATCCAAAGGGAATTGCAAAATCTGGGATTTTCGGGAGGAGAAGGGGATGTTTACAAGGCCGGGAGCTTTGCAGATTCATGAGGCAAGCCCTGTGTCACGAGGTTTTCCTTGGACAGCGCCCGACATTCCAATTGTTGCTTCACAGACATCAGCTTTTGTTTCCTGCCTCTAGCAAGCCGGGCCCTTGTCCCACCTAACGCAGCTGCGTGGAAAAAATATCCCTTCAGGGATCATAAACGAGACAACCTCACACCCTCCTTTGCTCCCCGGGACTGCCTGGGCTCATCTCTTAGGATGAGTCTCAAGAGCCGATCCACGACGTCAAAGGCTTGGCGATGAAGAAAACAACACCCCGACTGGCTGACAGCTGGAGCTGACAGATTAGTCTGCACCAGGCCCAAACCATCTTGTCCATTTTAGCTCCCCGACCCCACCCCACGTCTCTGAGCCCGGCTGCATGTTGAACCAATATTTGCTGGCTCCCGCCAAGCCATGGAAAGGGGTCAGTGGTTTACATTTTTCCACTCAGTTGCTGCATTGCCACGGGATTCTGAGAACTGCTCATCCATCTAAGCACCAAAATAAAATCAGCACAAGGCTCTGGAAGACAAAGTCACCTCGGGTCACTCCTGGACAAGGAACAACACTGGAAAGAGACTGGAAACGTTCCCCTGCTGGAAGAAAGCAAGCTGAGAAGAGGAGGATAGTTACGTAGGATCGCACAAAAGAGCATGTCAGCTCCGTCGACTAGGACAGCAGATAACGCACGTGGCCGCACACTATGCAGGCATGTGGCGTCCAGACAGGGCCGGTGACAGCACCAGACCAGGGGCTAGTTCTACAGGCTGCTCACCATCACGTGAAGAGTTTCATGAGCACAGCAACTGCTCTAAAACACCGTGAGGGTGTGGGGGGTGCAGAATGCCCAGGCATTTGTGGGGCCCCGCAGCTATGCAGAGCCAGAAGCTTGCTCAGAGCCAGGGATGTTTTTTCCATGCTCTTATCAATCCACTGTAGGTACAAACATGGCACCCATCACTGCAGCATCTGGGCATATCACACCTGTCAATGTATTTATCCTCCTATGCCTGCTGCGAGGCAGGGCAGTTACCCCCAAGAGCCCCAAACTGGGCACAGAGACACTAAGTGACTTGCCCACAGCCACACAGGAAGTATGTGGCAAAGCCGGGAACTGAAGCTGGGTGTCCCAAGCCCCAGGCTACAGCCCTCACCACTGCACAATCCTCCCTCTGCTAGCTCTGCGGCAATACACAACCAGAGCATGTGCTCCAGCCCAGAGCACGGCACGTGTGGAGAAGAGCCACTAGGCTGAGATCTCCCCAGAGGAGACAGGAGGGGCTTGGCTTGCTCGGCCAGACGAAGGCTGAGGGGGATCCAATTGCTCTCGGTAAATTACATCGTGAAGAGCTTTAGGAGCCAAAGGACAATGCTGGCACAAGAACAAATGGGAATAAACTGGCCAGGGAGTGGCTGAGGCTAGAGAAGAGGAGAAAGTCTGCAGCCCCAGTAGGAGGGGTGGGGGCAAGCACCCTACGGAGTGGGAAGATGGAACCTGATCCATTTCTGGCCAGGATGGTGTGATGGGGCTCCCACAAAACCGGGCACGACCTCAGCAACCACTCCAGTCATATGGCTCCACACTTCGTGCAGGACAGCTGGCATCTTGCAGAGCAACTCCAAAGCCCTCGAGGTGGGGAGCCTCAAGACATTTGGTGGAAACCTTGGCTCCCCTGAAGACAATGGCAGACCCCCCCTTTTGGTGGGGGAAGGGCAGACCCTCCCAGCCAGTGCGGGAGGATTTCCTCATGTAGTTTTCAATTCCCATCCCCTGAAAGCTTCTCCAGATCTAATCCAAGCTGCATTTGGGGAGCAACATTTTCAGGGGTTTCCCAGGTTGGGGGCACAGGCTGAGAGCTTTTTGTGGCTCCCTCTCCTCACCCCACTCCATAAAATCTGGGGAAGGAAATAGGCTCTGAGGATGCTCACAGCACAACCTGTCCCACAAGCTGGCAGCACCCAGTTGAACAGCCACGGAGCCCACAGGTTGTAGGATCCTGACCATGGGAGATGCCCGGCTTGCTGATGCCCTGAACCTATGGGAAGATGCCTTCAGACCCCAGTGCTGGCATTCCAGAGCCTGCTTGGGTGCCCCTTTTCTAGGGGCAGGCTTGGCACCCACCAGTGGGGCCCCCCTGACCCTGGCGACCTTCTCAGATGGGAAGCTTCCCACCGGCAGCTCCCACCCCTCAGCTGCGACTTGCCCCAGCAAAGGCGCTGGCATGCACGTGCCTCCTGGAGACACGAGGGCGGCATTGTTTACCAAGCGCCATGACAGCGCTCACAGCAGTGGCAGTGATTCACCCAGCAGTGCTGCCCACAAAACACCTTAATTCCCTTTTAATTAGCTGCTTTCATACTAGTAAGGCATCATCTGAGTAACAGACACTGAGTAGCGGCTGCCAGCCTACGCCATCCAGCCCCGCCCTGTGTTGTTCAACATCAACAGGGACTCCTCCCAGCCCTACACAATCCCTCCCCCACCCCGCCACTGCGTTCCAGCTCCAGCTTGAAGGAACCACAAACCCCCAGCACCCTCCCTGGCCCCCCGTTCCATGGCCATACACCCACACAACAATACGTTTGCCTCGCTAGCAGCGAGCTGGAACGCTCTCTGTGCTAAGAGACGACGACAGCCTCATCCATAAGGGTTGGCCCCATGTCTTCGTGGGGTTCAGACGCAAACAACTCAGAGAGCGAGCGACGGGACCCTCAATAGCTCGGTCGCGGCTGGGGCTCAAGAAGATGATCACACGCAGCCGCTTCAGGTCTAAAGGAGCTGTAATCTGGAAGCCTCGCATAGCAGAGCACAATGGAGCAGATCCCAAGCCGTGATGGGCATGCACAGTGCCTATCTGTTTTGACGGTGGGGGGGCCACGCTGAGCCGCTCTCAGGAGCTGGCTCTGTGGTGGTGCCGTGGGCAGACCCTGTGCCAGGAAAAACGCACCGGAAGGATCGAGGATGAGTCTAAGAAGGCTCCCGTCCGGGGAACAAGGCACAGAGCCGGAGAGCGGCTCAGGCAGCCCATTGAGCATGTAGCGCCCTTCTGGAAAGGCAAGCCTGTGCTGGCCGGTCCCTTAGGCAGGAGTTCTCAACTGGGGGGGTACCTGGTGTCAGGAGGGGGCACACACGCCCACCTTGCCTCTCTCATATTGCTGAATGGAGTCTTGACTTGATGGATGAAGGTTCCAGGGGGGTCCCTGTATGGACAAACCTAAGAATCCTTTGCCATGTGCAGGAAGGGAGGCAAAGGGGAAGCTTGGGGAAAAAAAATCAGCCCATAATCCCAGCTGGGCTTCTCAAGGTGGCATCTGTGCCACCCTTGTCAGCTTCCCTTCAACTGATGCTTCCTAGCAGGCAGCAGGGCTTGGAAAAAGAAAGAGGCCCATGCAATTCCCCAGGACGGGGAGCATGTGCCGGGAGACGGCCCGAGGCGATTGTGGTGCAGACTACGAAAATTCCAAGACAACAAGCTTTTCGGAACAGACAGACACATGGTAAACCTGCCCTCCGCCTCCCACTCCCAGCCAACCGGAGCGCCCAAACCCAAACCAGGCCTTTCATCAAGGGCCGGCAGTAATAAGATTGTCCAAGAGAAGAATGTGAATTATGTGCATCATCATTTCCTGACAGTCTGGAGCTAAACCAGAAAAGCCCTGGCTAGAGATTCAAGGGATTGGGGGAGAGGGGAATTTAGCACGGGCAAAGTTATTCAGCACCAAGGGTGGCAAGATGGAAAGGAACAGTCTGCAATCTCCCCTTCTAGGCTGGCCCAAGGGCGGAGATGGTTTTCACCAATTGCTCTTTCCTGGTGGTTGGAATCAGAAAGCCGGCGTCAGTTGGAGATGATTAAAATCGCTGCATGGTGCAGTGGGCAGAGCCCAGGGAATTTGAGAATCATATCCCAGGCTTTCAAGTGATTGTGATTCAGAGGCCTCCACCCCAATGTGGCACCCTCTTAGAGGGGCCTTATTCTCAGAAAGTCCTGAGCACCCGCGTTCTGGAAAACAGGCCATTCGATCGGCGGTTCTGACGTGCAAAAAAAAAAATCACTAGCCGCTTTCAAAGACATCAGCTCTGCTATTGCCTTGCTGGGTGGCATGGGGCAAGTCCTCACCCCCTACCCTGCTCTGTGCCTCAGTTTCACCATCTATTACACGACAATGACACCAACCCTCCTTTATAAAGAGCTGAAATATCGGGCCCGTAAGTACTTAAATCTGGGCCCCGTCCCCACAGTGTCTGAGCCCCTCACAATCCTTAGTGTATTTATCTGCCCAACCCTGCTATTATCCCCACTACACATGGGGAAACAAGTCACAGAGAGGTTAAGAAGGAATTTTGGCATCAAAGGGTCAAATGGCAGCTGGGTGCCTAACTCGTCCTGAAAAATCAGTGTCCCCCTAAATGACTTGCCCAAGGTCACAGTCAGTGGGGACCTGAACCTGGGTCTCTCAAGCCCCAGGCTAGCGTCTTAACCACTAGGCCGTCCTTCCCCTACAGGCCACTTAGTCTTCCTGTTGAAAATCTTGGCCGTACTCTCCATCGCCGTGTCAAGCTGCAGCGTAGAATGCGCAGCCTCACCTTTGGATTCTAACGAAGCACAGCTGAGACCAGCATCGGAACACTGGGCACAGTTCTGGGGGCCACCATTTTAAAAGGGGGGTTAAAAATTGAAGGAACCACAACGTGAGCAAAGAGCTAGAAAAAACGCCTGACGGTGAATTCAATCTGTTTAGTTGACCGAAAAATAGACGAGGGGACTTGATTACTGGGAATAGTGCTAGGAAGGGTGCCGATTACACATACTCCTGGCCAGAGACGCTTAGATCACCCCGAACGCCACCTCTTGCCCTCCCGCTGCTTGGGGACGGTTACTCATTCCCACCCACTGATCAGCAGCACTGCTCTGCATCCCACCTCAGCCCTAGTCAGAAGTGCCTGTACATGCACCTGGGAGCCTGGGCTGGTTCTAGGCATGCTGGAGGGACACCTAACGCCTCTCTGTGGTGTAAGACAGGTGCAGCCAAATTAACATGGGCCCCTACTGCACTGCAAACGCTTAGCCAATTCGCTGCCCACCGTCACCCCCAGCATCTCCCCTGGAGCTCCTGCCCATCAAATAGCCAGACTCGGTTTTTCCTTGAGGGGCTGGAGCCTGCAGGCACTCACTACTTGGCATAGTATTTGCTACAGCCAGCTAGCTCCGTGAAGGCAACACGCACTCGCAGCAGTAAGTGCTACAAGAAAAAAAGGTTCAGATTCAGCATCGCCAGCCCCAAGCATCCAAAATTTCAGAGTCAGGCTCCAAAAGTTATGAGATTATTTTTAAGCCAATCACAAGGTTTAAAAAAATAATTTGTGATTCTTTTCATTTGTTTTCCAGTTTCTGAACATTTGGGGGTCATGTTTTCTAGCTTTTCTCCACATCCACAAGGGCTGTCACATGACTCCAGGAGATGGTGCTCTAAGGAGTAAAGAGACACCAAACAGCGAGAAAGTTATGAGAAAAATCACAGCAGCTGGCAACACCGCAGATCCATGGCTATTTCCTGCCCAGATCCACAACGTTCTTAGCTTCCCTTCCTTAACTGCGCTGGTGTCTGCTACCCCCGGATTTCAGGCGGGCAGTTAATTTTGCAAAACTCTTCCCTGTTGTTATATAAAAAGGCTGAATGCCAGCAGCCGCACGGCACCCCAGCCTCATCCCAACGCCACACGGATCTGCTCCAGCCCAGGAGGGTAATTGGATTCGCATGCACTGAAGCTAGCCACCCAGGACAGGAGCATGAGACCATCTCAAATGCTTTGCTGGCGTCCCTCCAGCATGCTCCCTGCCTCCTCCAACGCCAGCCAATGAAAATAAAAAGCCATCAAGTTTGCCTGGCATTACGTGTCCTCCATGAACTGCTGCCACCTATTACCCATTGTTGCCTCAGCCCCCGGGTCTAGGGAAATTCTCACGATCCAGTTGTTTCTTTTGCTAGGGCCCGAAGCTAAAAATCCCGAGATGTGCCACAGAGATGGCTCACCGAGTTCATCTCTCTGGCAACACAGCAGTGCCAGAGCTCATCCACTAGAGGAAGGCAGTGTGGCCTATTGGACAGAGCACCGGCTATTCTGGGTGCTATTCCCAGCTCTGCCACTGTCCTGGGGCAGGTCATGTCACCGTTGTGTCTCAGTTTCCCCATCAGGAAAATGGAGATAATGACACATTGAAATCTACTGATGAAAAGCACGGAATAAGAGGTAGGTATTCTCATCCCAGATGGCTTGGTCTTCCTGCATATAAGGAGAGGGCAGAGGCTAGCCATCCTGTGGCCTCAGTTAGTAGCGAAAGTAATGAGACGGCAGCCAGAATTCTGAGTCAGGCATGTGGAGGAAAAGGGAGAAGTTGGAAACGAAGGAGCTATGTTCCACCCCTACAACACACAGTTAGACTGTGGAACTCATTGCCACTGGATGTCATTGAGGCCAAGAATGTAGCAAGATTCCAAGAGGGACTAGGCCTATATCTGGATCCCAGGGACATCCAGTTAAAACAGTAAGTACTAACCAAAGTGTTGGAAGAGAGACAGAAATTCCCACTCCTGCTCAGCTTTCTCATTGATAATACATGCTCATGCCGCAAGCCGTGAAAGTGGAGGAAGTGCAGGACCTCTGGGCGAGAAAGTTGGATGGACCCAAGCTAAGAGCCTTTATTGAGATTCCACTGTCAGTGCAGGGAATCTCACACCATGCTGCTTAAAGCCATGCAGGCTCACTCCACCCCCACACGCTGTGGGGCAGGGCCACCCACGGATCCACTCCCCATAAGAACCCAATACCAACTTGTCAGGCGAGCCCCACTCCCCAGCTGCCAACAGCACAGGGAGTCCCCAAAAAGCTCATCTGATGTTTGCATTCAAGACTCCTCTCATCCGAGACAGCGTTTGGGGGACAAGTGACTTTGAAATGAAAGGACAAAACTGATCTGTGTTTGTAAGAAGCTCTGTCCCAGGCAATCTCCCACCTTAGGTGTCCAATGCCCTTCTCCAAGCAGTCTGCCTCTTTCGGGAAACGGAAGATCTCTATATCAGTGGACCAGGAAATGAGTCTATTTAAAAGTAACACTGCACTCATAACGTGCTGTTGATTTGAGGATCTCTTTACAGACATTAAGCCTTCACATCAGGATTAGGAAGTTTTAAGGAGGGGAAACTGAGGCACAAGGAGGAGATGTGACATGGCTAGGGTCACATGCTGCATCAGTGGCAGAGCTAGAAGAACCAAGGAATCCCAGTAACCCCAGCCACAGCACCCTGCTGCTTTGGAGATGGAAGAGTTCAGCACCTGTGTGGGAATCCCTCTGCCCGAGAGGGTAACAGTGACTTCTGCTGAGGCTGACGCAGACCAAGGGACTAAAGATGGGGTGCCACCCCACACAGGAGCCAGCTGTACTGTGAAAGAATGCAAGAGCCTATTTATAAAGCTCCTAATTCGGTGTTCACGCCACACCCTGCCAACCCTCCCGCGCCAATTAGCACCGTGCATTGTTTGAAGGTTTGTGGTAGTGTGGCTGAGCTGGCCGGTATTTACACATGGCAAGAGGGAAGCGGAATGGGGAGGGGGGCGTGGAGGGGGGCGAGAACCAAAGAGACTTGCCCAGGCAGGCAGAAGCAGTGGCAAAACCCCACGCAGTCGTTCCAGGGAGCCGACAAGAAACACTCGCTCCGGCTAAAGGTCAGCAAGGGCCTTGGAATGTCTCTCTTGGCCCTGCCTCAAAATTTAACTTCACAGATGTTGTCTGCAATGAAATGTCAGAGGGAGAATTGGGGTGGAGTGGGAGGGGGGCAGTTAATAAAGGTTGAGACGGAAAAGGATGCAGCCCAAGACGGCGGATTCTTCCCCGCCGCGGCGCCTTGATCAAATGGTCCGGCCCGGCTCCATCCGGCACACACGAGCGGCCATCACGTGTGCTGCGACGTGGGGCCTGCGTTCACAGCTGCAATCCTTTACCAGCTGGAGAAGGTTTGGGTCCCAAGTTTGTTTTTGAAAAAGGCTCTGGTGAGAGGGTAGAAATGCTCTGAGAGCTCCAGCTGGGAAGAGGAGGCAGCAGCGGCTAGCGATTAGCACAAGGGTCTAGCTTCCAACCACACTGACGGCAAGTCACGTCCGTGTCCCCCCCCGCCACCGTGCCTCAGTTTTGCCATCTGTGAATGAAAGATTGCCTTTGTCTTCCTCTACGAGGGGGCTTTGGGATTCCCAGGAGGAGATGAAAGTACAAGGGCAAAAGAGAAGCACGGGGTATCTTCCGGAGGGATATTTCCCCTAGTAACCAACAAGCAATGAGTGCCTGTGCTCCAGCTGATGCCTTCCATCCTGGCCAGACCAGGGAGGAGGAGGTGGTGGTGGTATGCTTGGCGTTGGGGAGAGCCCTCATGAACAAGAATGGGCTCCAGACACGGCTTTGCGTTTCATCACAGCCCCACTCACTCCAATCCCCCAGACTAAGCCGGCCTCATAAGCCCCACTGTGATGTCAGCAGATATTATCGGCCCTAATTTTACAGGGCAGGAAACAGGGGCAGTCAGGGCAGAGCCTTGCCCGTGGTCAGAGTGGATCAGAGGCAGGAACAGGAGCCAGGAGCCCTGACTCCCAGTCCACTGCTTTAACCACAGCTCTCCCACTGCCATGGGACAGCATGCGTCAGAGCTGTTCGAACATGCGGGACTCAGGGTGCCCCGGAAGCATCAGGGGTAATGCAGCAGCCACAGGCTCTATCTCCATTAGAAGAGCAGTGAGCATCCAGACACAGCGACAAAGAAAGCGTGAGATTCAGACGCCCAATGTAGGATCCAGCAGTTTCCTTTCTCACCCTACCGAACACAGCAGGATAAGCGCTAGGTCCTATAGCTACGCCAACAAGCCTCACTGATGGGTTCGCTTGTGATGCCGGGTGCTGCCCCCACTAGCTCTGGGGAGCAGCCAGAGCACAGAGGTCCCTGCTCCCCAAAGGCAGGGAGGGAAGCGAAGCCGTGTTCCAGACGGCGGAGCCAAAAATGGAGCCAGGAGAGCCCACCCAACTGGAAGCTCTCACAGCCTGGGGCAATGACCCACGTTGAGAGGTCAATGTTGGAGAGCACAGGCAGAGAACGTCCTGAGGAGCCCGCACAGATGCCCGGCGAGACCAAAAAGGTGGGTTCTTGTTTCAGCCCACGTCCCTTTGGGCCCATCCTCCCCTTTGATCGTCAGCTTTGTACCCTTGCAGGTAGGGAAAGGGGCTGAACAAGGCCTAGTGCTGGACCTTGCCTGCACCAGCAAGAAGCAGGTCCACAGGCTGGGCTTGTGGGACCAAGGCCCAGAAGCTCCATAAAAACACAGCCATGCAGAGAGATCGTCACGTGGCAGCCTGAGATTTGCCCCCAGCCAACAAGGGACTTGCTCCTCACCCTCCTCCAGCCAGGGTAAAACCCACCCGATAATTATAGGTACAACGCTCCACGTAGCCATGGCAGCTGGGAAACAGAAACCGCAGGGCAGCGCTCCAAGCCACACAGCAGCATCCAGACCACTCCAAACCAGCATCCCCAGCAAGGATGGAAACACCTGCTCCTGGATTACTCGGCTAGCTTCAGCAGCAAGCGAACCAACCAGCCTGCGGGACTCCACCTGCAGCGTCGCTCTCAGGAGTGCCCTACAGTGGAGATTTTAGTGGGTGGAGCTGCAGGGAGAAGGATACAATTGCCAAGCTCATTGTATTACAGCAGCCCCGATGACAGCCGGGCATCCCAAGGACACGTTCATACCCTTCCATAGGCCCACACTTGGCTTGTTAGCTTTGCAGCCCTCTGCGTGACAGACAGAGGCTTTGCACCTGGCGGGATCAGTAAAGAGAGGCCTTGCCAACTCTGAGGGCGGGGCCACCCATGAATGACAGAGGCGAGGGAGTGAGGACTCCTGGGTTCTACCCCCAGCTCTGGGAGGGTGCATAGCCCTGAATGTAAAGGCAGGGATTGGGAGTCAGGATTCCTGGATTTTATACTGCCCTAGAGATCGCAGCTAGTCATTTTCCCCAGGTGTGAAAAAGAGGCTAACACCACTTATCTGCAGATCTCACCATGCTTTGCAAAGATGGCGGAAGTGTGGTGCTGAAGCGATTGCGAAGCCCTGGAGCTCACAGCCAGCCAGGGCTAGAAGCACTTGGGGCTTCGGTAGAAATGCTTTCAGGACTAGGGCACATCTTCAGAATTGATCTTGGTAGAAAGCCGCTCCCAGTTATACACTGTTAATAAAGATGTCCCAGATCTCTGGGGCAGAACGGCAGGCACAAGACCTGAGAGACCTCAAGGCTTTCATCCCCAGGCCAAGTGAGATGGAGCGAGTGCCTGGACTGTAACACAGCAGAGTCCAAACCAATGACTTCTGGACCCCCAAGCTAAGCACAGATCACGCACAGCTAGTCCCCAATTTTCAGCTCTTGCTGCTTCCCAGTGCCGAGCGGAAAGGAGGCACTAAGAGACCTTGGCAAAGACTTCAAGGCTCTACCCTCTAACTGGGTGGTGATCACTTCCAAGGCACCTATGAGATCATGCATCGCTGCCAGGGGTGCCCAAAAAGCAAAGCCAAGCAAGGTTTTCAAAGGAGCTGCTTGGAACAATTCCACTCCTTTGATGAATTTCCAGGGAGTAGAGGGAAATCCCCAGCATTACCCCTGCCTGGAGCTTGGCTAAAAATAAATAAGCATCTGTGTGTTTGTGAAATTAACAGCGTCAGCAATCTCGCTTTGGAGAAATAGATCACACAAGCCTGCACATTCTTGGGTAATGCTAATTCTATCGAGCAGTTAGCCAGCACTTCCCCCCGCCCAGATCACAAAGCACTGCATGCAGGCAGATCAGCATCACTGTCCCTGTTTCACACAAGGAGAAACCGAGGCACTGGAAAGAGAACCAAGGGTTCCAGACTCCTGGTGCAGAGCCATGTTCACTAGACATGGGGTAGCAGCTGGGGAGAAAAGATGCCAGTTTGGTCTCTCTGGTTCCTTGGGCTCCCCTATTATTCTATCCACTTGTTGTCTCTCGTTTTAGACTTAGCTTATCAGCTCCTCAGGGCAGATCTGGTCTGGGTTTGTCCAACACTGGACATTGGGGCACCTAGAGGCTATCGCGGTACAACTGTAGCTTACAAGGCAGAGAAGGAGAATCTTTAAAACCTTATTCCTAGCTCCAACCTGTGCCCTGCCTGCCAGAGACCCTTAGTCTGGGCCCCTTGGATTCAGAGGAATTTCCCCGTTTGACATCACAGCCCCTGGCAATCCCAGTAAGAACCCAAACTAACGAAACCACAGAGCCAGCCCACCAAGCTCAGACCACTCCCTCCCCACAGCGCAGAGCCCAACAGCTGCTGTAGAGAGAGGTCAATCCCTGAGGGGACCCTGATCACTCGCCAGCTAGGCCTGCAGCCAATACCCTGCACGGACTCTGTAGACCCCTGCCAGCAGCACTTGGGGCACAGGGTTAAGCTCTCTTTGGAATCCAGAGGGGCAGGAGACCCCAGGCAGGGGGAATGGCAGGAACTGGGTTATCTTAGCTCTAAGAAAGGACCAGATTCAAAGCCTGGAGGCCGACGTTGCCCCGGGTCGCCCCTGCAGGGAGCCAATCAGCTTGCTCACCGTGCCGCAGACCTTCACGTCGTGAAGCCGGCCCCACTCGTCCTCATAGCTGTCCACCATCATGATACTGTCGTCCTCCTCGTTGCCCAGCTCGGCGTGAAGGTGGAGCCGAACCTCTTCTCCCAGCGAGTGCATCCCCACAGCAGGGAAGAGCCCATCCGGGGACAGCGGCATTATGGTGGAGCCAACCTGCGGGATACAACCAGCAAGACCCTCCATGAGCCTCCTGTACCTCTGGTGTCACCTGCTCACAGCATGACAGGACCCTGGTATCTCAGCCGATCCTGCCAGCAGTAGTGGAGTGAGCCATGGGAGCTGAACCTATGGGGTTAGGGAGTCTCTGTGGGTCACAGCTGAGTCATGTCACTGGAGGAAGCCTGCTCTGCTGCTAATCTAGAGGATCTAGCCCCAGGAAGAGCAGATCACACATCCTGCCAATCTCTGCAGAGCCTGCCCTGTGACTATGGGAGAGTTCCACCAGCAACTTGGTTTTCGACAGATCTCTCCCCCCGTAAGCAGTAAGAAACCCAGCCGGATCCGCAACTGTTTCTACTGAGCGGCTCTCACCCTCTTTCCGTTCTTGGTGAAGAATATCTGGGCCGTCTGGACCTCAAAAGAAACCGGCTCAATCCCGCAGCCGATCCGATCCCCTGAGCTGCACTTCGTCCCAAACTGTCGGCCCTTCGCTCTGCCATTGTAGAGTCTGCGGGTGCAAAGAGCAAGAAATGACCTCAGAAAGCATCGCAGACGTCCCAACGGCAGACTTGCTTGCACCCCGGCTCGGCACAAAGGGCAAAATGAACACGCAGGGGAGGGAGGAACACTTTGTGCCTATAGACCTCTGGGCCTCTGCAGCGACACACAGCACTGTCAGGACATCGTCGATGGAGCAACCCTCCCATTGGCATAGTAAGTGTTCAGGTGTCGCAGATAATCCCAGGTAGCACTCAGCTAACCTCAATGCAGTTGCACTGACCCCTGCAAGAAGCCACCTGGACACCGGACAGCTTGGTATCCAGCTAATTCAGCCTGGCCGTCTACCCACCTTAGGTACTTATCTGGCCTCCATCAGCAGGGCTCTGAGCACTCCACAGTCTTTAACGTATGGTAGGTGTGAGGCAGGGCTGGGCTGGCATCCCCATGTACTGATGGGGAACCAACATGACTTATCCAAGATCACCCCGGGAGTCTGAGAGGCTTGAGCCCTGGTCTCCCAAGCGCCAGCCTGGCACCCTAACCCCTGGCCATCCTTCCTCTCTGGACATGAGGGGATGAGCACAGGAGAGTACAGACCTCACCACAGATGTGGTGCTGCCTCGGAAGGGAAGCAGATGGTGCAGCTCAGTGGAGCGCCCAGCAGAGTGCTGATGGCTGCTTAAGAATCTAGGGCTGACAGCACCAGACATGCCATGGCAGTAGCAGCTTGGCATTTTTTCCAGGTTTACACAGTCCTTTTAACCAGAGATAAGGAACATGCAGCTCCAGCATAAGATGGGAGGTCTACGTGTTGAGCAATCTACGTGTCGTTTCCCCACTAAACCTCTGACTGCCAGAAGTTGGGATTGGACGACAGTGGATGGATCACTCAATAAACTGCCTTGTTCTGTTTGTTGCCTTTGAAGCAGCTGGAACCGGCCACTGTGGGAAGACAGGACATGGGGCTGGCTGGGCCACTGGCCTGACCCAGCATGCCCATTCCTTCGTTTCTATAATGATTGCCAGCTCAAGGCTTTTACTGCTGATCAAATTAATTCCTGCATCCACCCAACCCCTCATTCACCCCACACAAGAGTCACAGCCCTACTGACAGCGCCCAGCACCTAAAGCCCCCTGTGTAGCAGGCCTCAGCCAAAGCAATGTGTGCCCCTCCACTCCCCCCAGCCCTTTTAAACCAGCAGCTCAGGAAATGCCACAGGAGACGCATGCACCAATGTGTTCCCCAGCCACGCCTCAATGCTCTGCTAATTTGGCCAGCAGGGCGGCACCCAACTCACTTGCCGTCGTCAGCATGGTAGGCCACGGAATCAGGCAGCCACCCCGGCTGATGGTCCAGGCTGTAATATTGCGGCACAAGGCCCACGGCAATGGTCCCCCGCACACCACTGTCTACAATCGATACCTGCAAGTAGTTACGAGAACACTCGTTTTCCATTCCAAAAGCAGCACTTCCGGCCACGAACATGGGCTCGGCTCCTCACTGGCACCTGCTCACGCTAACACAGCAGCTTGGCTGATCGGCTAGGGCACCGCCACGCTCCACAATGACAAGTTGGTTGCACCTCCCACAACGGGTGGCGAGAGAATTTAGACTCGAGTGAGGGAGAATGGAGAAAAAACCAACAGCATAGGCCAGGCTCCATCTCCGAGAACAGAGCTTGAGCTGCTTGGCTTATCAAAGAGAAGATCGAGAGGTGATTTGATCACGGTCTCCAAGTACCTTCATGGGGAGAAAACACCGGGTACTAAAGGGCTCTATCATCTAGCAGAGAAAGGCAGAGCAAGAACCCATGGCTGGAAGTTAAAGCCAGACACAGGACACCACTTTGTAACAGTGAGAGTCATTAACCACCAGCATAAGTCACCAGTGGAAGTGGCGGATTCCATCTAAGGACTCGGATCCAGACTGGATGGCTCTCTGGCTGAACATATGGTGAAGCCAGCAGAGCTCCGAGACGCAGGACGCTGGGCTAGCAAGAGAGGACAAGAGATGGTGCCACCAGGAGAGAACACACACACACACACACACACATACACAGGTAAGGATCTTTAGATCAGCTCTGACCCAGGGAGTTCACCCAGCCCCCGCAGGCGAGATTACCTCAAAATAGTTGTTGTCTTTGGACAGTGGGCGGGGGGCGACGTAACAGCCAACCTCCCCGGAGTTCCCATGGTAACTGCAGACAAGAAATAAGAGGTTGGGTTACTTAAACATCGTGATCTGGGCTATGCACTTTAAATGGCAAGAGATGGCAGGGTCTGGGTAGTCGACCACGCCCATCTGGCAAAGGTGCCCGTCATGCTCACCTGCCACCTGAGCTAGCGAATGGAACAGATATTACCCAATTCATCGTCAAGTGCCCCGAGGCAGGAGACTAAGGCCTGGAGTTTCAGAAGCGACTGGCAATTTTGGGTGCCCCATTTGAGATGCCTTGGAGGGGGCCAATTCTCAGAGAGACCTGAGCACCTGCACTCTGGAAATCAGGCCCCTTGGAAGTGTCTCAAGTTAGGCCTGGAACAGTTAGGCCCGAGGGCTCAGAAAGCAGATGGGACAGCTCTGCTTCCTGGCTGCAGTCCCAGGGCATTCCACAAGGCGGCTGGTCCTAAGCAGCAGAAGTCCCTCGTTCCCCACTCCCCTTACTTGTGGGATTTGCTGCTCAGTCCAATCAGCCGCCTGCCAGGCCTTGGAAACACCACATCTGCAAACAACATTATGCAGTTCTAGTGCACTTCGAAGCATGTTACATACACTTATGCCTTACGGAGAGGTGGGTACTTATGCCTTACGGAGAGGTGGGTCAGTATCCTTCCCCCACAACCCAATTTACACATCAGGAAACTGAGGCACGGGAGGGAAGGGATTGCCTAAGGCAGATGCCAGGAAAAGAATCTCTCCGCTCTAGGGAAGCCTTGTTCCTTGGGACATTAATTAGTCAGGAGAATGTACTATATGTCACAACCACACCTAACCAGCAACACTGGATGGAGGAGGGGATGGATACAATGAGCCAATGGGCCTTTTCTAGCTCTAATCTTTGTGAGTCTCAACCCACTGGCATAACCTCAGGCTGCATCATTGTTCAATGAAGATGTTCAGTTTAAAGTGTCCAGCCGACACCTTTGGGCGCAACACCCAGTGCAGAGAAAGGATCAGACTGGAGCTCTCAAGCAAGGCCTTCAGAGACCTTACCAATTTCACTGTATTGCTTCATTTCCTAGCTGCAGAGGGAGAGTGAGATGGTCCCCGGACACAGGGGACCCCTTCCCCGTGCCAGGCGAGAAGGCTGCCGGCCATTCCCTGTTATGGCTGCTCCTTGCTCTGCACCCACTTTCCAGTTTGCCAGCCCCGCCAGTACCTCAGTGTGTCCCCGTCGACGAGAATGTGTTTGAATCTCTCCTGATAGCGGACAGCCCGCACCTCTCGAATCTCCCGGATCCTCCTCCTCCAGTTCAGGAACCGGTAGTGGAGGTTCAAGTCATCCATTATGGCTGTGAGAGTCAACCTATTGAAAGGAAGAGGGTAAGAAGTTAGCTACCTAACACATACAACAGGTGGCATAAAACCCTGGAGTCCCCCATCCCTGCTCCTGAAAAGCCAAGACAGCCACAAGGCATTAGCCAGACATCAGAGAAGACTAGAGCCTTGGAAGCCTGGCTCTTCGAATCACTGAAAGGCAGTAACAGCATATACGTCCTCCATTGGCCTTCCTACACCTCACACCTAGCAATCCACTGTGTTAATGGTTACATTACTCCGAGGGATCGGCAGCCAGACAGGCGCTCCTGTTCTCTTACTGCAGGCTGTGACTGAATGCTAGAGCATGCACAATGCACCTGATAAACCAGTCAGAAAGTATTATCCCTGTTCTACAGGGATAAACTGAGGCACAGATAGAGGCAGTGACTTGCCCAAGAATACACAAAAGTCAGCAGCAGAGAAGGGGAGAAAATCCAGGAGTTCTGACTCACAGCCTCTGCTTCAACCTCTAAGCTCCCCACTCCCAGCCAGTGGGTAGAACCCAGGTGTCTTGACTCACAGTCCTAGCTCTAACCACAAGAAAATACTTCCTCTATTACTAGCCACTAAGACAGAAACCTACAAAGAGATAACAGCTAAGACTACGTGCCAGTGGCAAGATAGCATCCAGAGGGTCAAACGAAAACTAATACCACTCTCTGGTGCTAATACGCCATGGGGGGAAACCTGTACAGAAACACCAGGAATTGGAAACAGACGCACTCTTCAAAGCTCACAGGGGGTACAGAGGAGCGAGAGAAAGCAGCATTGGTTACAACACAATGCTGGCCTTACCCCCCAGGCCACACTATGTCCACACACACAGTTATTCCTCCCCAAGCCCTCAAAGAAACCTTGCCTCTTCTAACCCATGCAATCAAACCCAGCTGGACTGATACACCCTGCAGCTGTTTCCAGCTCTCTTAGCCCCACCATCTCTCACACAACACTGAAACCTTTCTGAACCCCCCGGCTCCAAAGACAGCCCCTTGCCACCACCCATTCCCAAAGCTAAGCCCCTGTGCTGGGAGTCGCACATTGAGCATCCAGGATTTGGCAGGTCCCACAGAGTAAGAAAGGTGCAGGAGACAAGGTCTAACAGGGATTTTGCTCCCAGACCAGAGATGGTGACATGAGCGTCACTGTCTGCTCAGCTAGAACAGCACTAAATTATTATTGTTTATATTCTGTAGCACTTAGGAGGCCCAGTCATGGACCAAGAGCCCACTGCGCTAGGTACTACACAAATGACAATCGCTTGCCCCAAAGAGTTTACCATCTAAGCATAAGGCAAGAGACCACAGATGGATACAGACACATGGGAGAGCCCAAGGAAACAACGTTGGTGTAGACGACGGGCAGCATTCTGTGTAGCACCACAGCAAAGCAGAGCTTTAAGGAGAATCTTGGAGGAGGACAACGAGGTAGCGCTGTGGATGTTTACAGGCAGCGCCTCCCGAACATGAAGGGCAGGATGGGACAAAGCAGAAGGCACTTGTTTGAAAATGTAACAAGACGGTGACAGAGGCTGGCATCACGGACCAGTCGGAGGAGCGAGTCAACATCTCGACAGTGACTGAGATGACAGGTAGGGCAGGAAGAACTTCCAAGACAGCAGGAAGAGCTGCAACCCCAGCTCAGAAGCAGAGATCACCAGGGCAAACCTGCCCAGCCTCCCCAAAAAGGGGGTGGTTTCTGACCAATCCCAAAACACAATAGAAGCTCACAGGGACTTGGACCCACCATAAATCCCTTTAAGAGTTTTAGCAAAGAATGTGACCTGTGTGTTGGGGAAAGGGAGAAGGGTTATTGCCTTTGAGGTTTCAAGTACAACAGGAGTCCATTCACTCAAGACAGCAAAATTAGTGTGATCAGAGCACCAGTAAGACAAGCCTGGTATTTATTCAAGGCCACTGGCATTAGTGCAACCCAAAAACAGGGCTGGAA
The DNA here is from genome assembly GCF_025201925.1 of Gopherus flavomarginatus. NCBI lineage: Eukaryota > Metazoa > Chordata > Testudines > Testudinidae > Gopherus > Gopherus flavomarginatus. Next base: position 22,678,469 of record NC_066632.1, on the reverse strand, counting down.
AAAGCCACACTCCCGAGATGAGTAGGGAGCTCCCAGAGGCTAGAAGGAGCAGCGCTGAAGGGGAACCAGGCCGTTTATTTCTACAGAGATCCAAGCTCCCTGTTCTTTAAAAAAAGGAAGGTACATTTCTAGCTCTTACAGTTGGGCAGACAACCATCCAAATGTGATCAGAGCCTTGGGCAGCACAATGCTGCCTAAGGCTATGCCTACACTACAGAGCCTATGCAGGCACAACGGCATCAGCATAGCAGCATACACCACCACCAGCAGAAGTTCTATTGGCACTACCTCCCCAAACGACATTAGCTATGCTGGTACAGGTCTGAAGTGTAGACCAGGCCTCAGTTTACAGACAGACACAGCCCCAGTGCCTTTGCTGCTACTCAGATCTTCCCCAAGAAGCCACTAAATTGATCAGCTTCACGTCAGTTTCATTCTGCCTGTTGGGAAAAATCACTAGCAGCAGTAGTTACTGGAGTTTTTTTCACTGCGGAGTAGCCTGGAAGAGGGGCAGAGAAGGAAATAGCCTCCATGCACAAAGCACAAGGCTCGGCAGTAGAGTAAAGCGTCTTGTCTTTTCCTGAAGTCAGAAGAAAGTCAAATGGGGCACAGGTGGCATCAGATTAGTGGTGTCTGACTTTACAGACCTCATCTGCTCCATTCACCTCAGGTTTGATCAAGCAACACCTACACCTTTAATGAGCACAGCACAACTAAAAAAAGGGCCTTTCACAGTCATTCAGGCTAATTTTCAAACCATGTCAGTGGTTTCAGGATCCTCAACTGGAGTGCAGCACCTCAGTCCTGATTTTTAGGGATATTTAGCATTTACATCTGCATCCAAAGTCACCAGGATTTGGGGCTGTTCAGCACCTCTGAAAATCAGGATCAAGATGCAGGCAACCCAAACAAATTAAGGTCCCCCAAATCACTGACCCACTTTGGGAAAGTTGGCCTTCGAACCTAAGCTGTTCACACCCAAACCACAGACTTTGCTGTAGTCTGGAAAGCACCCAGCAGGCTCCTGGTGCTATATGAAGAATTATTAATAATGTCAATATACTAGCTCTGACAGCCAACGCTACAAGGACGGGCGTTTTACAATCGAGGACAGATAAAATAGGTTACTAACCTATTTTATGGGAGATCTGGCCTCTTCCAGATGCTTGGGAGTGACAGGGCCCATGAGAAACAGTGAAGAAAATGCAGATGTACAGCGATAACCAAGGGACTCCTGATGCCAAAAAGCCATCATGAGAAGCACCCCAAAAGCAAAAGAAAACCCCCATTCCCTCAGCACTTGCCTAGTCCTAGGACAGGTCCACAGACTCTCTTAACACCCAACCACCTCTCCTCTCATGATCTCTGGGTCCCTACCCACCACCACACACACACAGCCTAGGGGATCCAGGTAGATACCCAAGTAGAGCATCCATGGCTACCACCAGCACCTCATTCATTTCCCTCCTACAACGAGGCACTCGCTGCCATCTGCCCACTCACCTTCCACAACAGGACACTTAGCTATACCAGGGCACCAGTCATGAAGCACCTGTCACACTCATCTCCCCTCAGCCAGGGGAACATAGGCATCCTCCCTCCTCTCCCTGGAACACCTTTCGTACCTAGGCAATTCCTCTCCCCTTCACTACCTAAACCACCGCAGACATCCCCTTACATCCCACTAGGTAACCCCTGCCCTTTAACTTACCCAGACCCCAGGGCACTCTTCCCCCCTTTCACTTACCCACTCTGGACACCTACTTCCTCCCCACAACTGGGCAGTCTCTCTCCTCACTCACCCTGGGTATCTCCTCCCCCTCAGCTATCCTAGGCCCAGGGCATCCCCCTTCCTCTATCCTCCTGCATCCCACCTGCCCTGGGCATCTCCCCTTTCTCTCACCCCAGGAATCCCTCCCACAACCCACCCTGGGCTTAGAGCATCCCCCTTCCCCTGTCCTTACCCTCCTCCTCAGGATATCCCCTCCACAGGCATCCCCTTCTCCCTGGTATTTCTCCTTCCCTCGCCCCCAGTAACTCCTCCCCCAGGGCATCCCTTCCCACTGCCCTTCTCCTTACCTGCTCTGGCTATCCCTGCCCCCAAAAGGCACCCTGGGCTTAGAGCATCCTTTCCTCTCCCCCTCCATCTCACCTGCCCTGGGTATCCTCACCTCCCAGAACCCCTCTTCCCAGGTATCCTTCCACCTCAACCCATCCTGGGCATCCCTTCCCCCGTCCTTCTCCTTACCTGCTCTGAGTATCCCCTCCACGGGTATCCCAGCCCCCACAACCCACCCTGGGCTTAGAGCATCCTCCCCTTCCACCCCACCTGCCCTGGGTATTCCCACCCCCCACGACCCCCCCTTCCCAGCTATCCCTCCGCCTCCAACCACCCAGGGCATCCCTCCCCCTCCACCCCACCTGCCCTGGGTGTCCCCACCCCCCACGGCCCCCCCTTCCCAGCTATCCCTCCACCTCCACCCACCCAGGGAATCCCTTCCCCCGTCCTTCTCCTTACCTGCTCTGGGTATCCCCTCCACGGGTATCCCAGCCCCCACAACCCACCCTGGGCTTAGAGCATCCCCCCCTTCCACCCCACCTGCCCTGGGTGTCCCCACCCCCACGACCCCCCCTTCCCAGCTATCCCTCCCCCTCCAACCACCCAGGGCATCCCTCCCCCTCCCCTCCCCCCCACCTGCCCTGGGTATCCCCACCTCCCACGACCCCCCCTTCCCAGCTATCCCTCCCCCTCCAACCACCCAGGGCATCCCTCCCCCTCCACCCCACCTGCCCTGGGTGTCCCCACCCCCACGACCCCCCCTTCCCAGCTATCCCTCCACCTCCAACCACCCAGGGCATCCCTCCCCCTCCCCTCCACCCCACCTGCCCTGGGTGTCCCCACCCCCACGACCCCCCCTTCCCAGCTATCCCTCCGCCTCCAACCACCCAGGGCATCCCTCCCCCTTCCACCCCACCTGCCCTGGGTGTCCCCACCCCCACGACCCCCCCTTCCCAGCTATCCCTCCGCCTCCACCCACCCAGGGCATCCCTCCGCCTCCACCCACCCAGGGCATCCCTCCCCCTCCCCTCCACTCCACCTGCCCTGGGTGTCCCCACCCCCCACGGCCCCCCCTTCCCAGCTATCCCTCCGCCTCCACCCACCCAGGGCATCCCGTCCCCCCCCATCCCCGGGTACCTCACCCCCCGCTCCCCCGGGCGCCCCCTCACCCAGCCAGGACCGTCCTCTCCCTCCATGGACCCCTCCCTACTCCGCTCTCCCGACCGGCTCCAGCTCTGCCGCCACCGCCTGCCTCAGGTCACATCCGGATTCCCCCCCTCCCCCCGCCGGCTCTTCGTCTTCCCGCCCCCACAGCCAGTCCGACCAATCCCCGAGCGTTCCGCTTTGACGGGCAGGGCTCCTCACCAATCGGAGACTGGGACGGGAGAGCGCGGGGCGGGGGCTGAGCGGGAGGCCCGGCCGGGGGCTGGTCATGTGACGCTAGCGGCTCTGGAGGATGCGCTGCTGGTGATGACGCCCTGCGCTCGGGGCGCGTGATTATGACGTATGAAGTGGGGGGTGGGGGCTAAGGGCTGTCCCTGGGCTGCAGACCGCATGCGCAGCTTGGCCTCTAGCTGGGGAAACCTGACCCCAGGAATGGGGTTGGGGGCACTAGAATGGGGGACCCCTGGGCACTGGATTTGGGGGGTCCATAGGCCGGGGGGGTCCAGGGGGTATCCCTGGATGTTAAAATGGGGGTGGGCAACTAGGGCCTTTTAATGGGGGACTGCTGGGAGTTATCCTGGGGGGCCCTAGACTGGGGGGGACCTTATAATTGGGGATCCCAGGGCACTAGAATGGGGGGCCTCTGGGGACTAGAATGGGGGTGCCACCTAGAGCCCCTTATTGGGGACTTCCACAGGGGGCTATGAAAGGTTCCAGCTTAAGGCTCTTTAAAGGGCCCCCCTCCTCGGTGTCCTAGAATGGAGGAGGTGGGCTTTAAACTAGGTTCGACGGGGACAGGTGAGCAAAGCCCACAGGTAAGTGGGGAACAAGACCTGGGAGATGAGTTGGAAACAGGAGGGAGCACGGGCTATAATGGCAGAGAGGAAGGAGGGTCAGGGCAAAGCTGGGAGGCAAGATCAAACCAGTATCTTAGATGCCTTTATACAAATGCAAGAAGTATGGGTAATAAGCAGGAATAACTGGAAGTGCTAATAAATAAATACAACTATGACATTATTGGCATTACTGAAACTTGGTGGGATAATACACACGACTGGAATGTTGGTGTGGATGGGTATAGTTTGCTCAGGAAGGATAGACAGGAGAAAAAGGGAGGAGGTGTTGCCTTATATATTAAAAATGTACACACTTGGACTGAGGTGGAGATGGACATAGGAGACGGAAGGGTGGAGAGTCTCTGGGTTAGACTAAAAGGGGTAAAAAACACAGGTGATGTCGTGCTGGGAGTCTACTACAGGCCACCTAATCAGGCGGAAGAGGTGGATGAGGCTTTTTTCAAACAACTAACAAAATCATCCAAAGCCCAAGATTTGGTGGTGATGGGGGACTTCAACTATCCAGATATATGTTGGGAAAATAACACCGCGGGGCACAGACTATCCAATAAGTTCCTGGACTGCATTGCAGACAACTTTTTATTTCAGAAAGTTGAAAAAGCTACTAGGGGGGAAGCTGTTCTAGACTTGATTTTAACAAATAGGGAGGAACTTGTTGAGAATTTGAAAGTAGAAGGGAGCTTGGGTGAAAGTGATCATGAAATCATAGAATTTGCAATTCTAAGGAAGGGTAGAAGGGAGTACAGCAGAATAGAGAAAATGGATTTCAGGAAGGCGGATTTTGGTAAGCTCAGAGAGCTGATAGGCAAGGTCCCATGGGAATTAAGACTGAGGGGAAAAACAACTGAGGAAAGTTGGCAGTTTTTCAAAGGGATGCTATTAAGGGCCCAAAAGCAAGTTATTCCGATGGTTAGGAAAGATAGAAAATGTGGCAAAAGACCACCTTGGCTTACCCTTGAGATCTTGCGTGACCTACAAAATAAAAAGGCGTCATATAAAAAATGGAAACTAGGTCAGATCACGAAGGATGAATATAGGCAAATAACACAGGAATGCAGAGGCAAGATTAGAAAAGCAAAGGCACAAAATGAACTCAAACTAGCTATGGGAATAAAGGGAAACAAGAAGACTTTTTATCAATACATTAGAAGCAAGAGGAAGACTAAGGACAGGGTAGGACAAAAGAACAAATCGTGTCAAACTAATCTGATAGCGTTCTTTGATAGGATAACGAGCCTTGTGGATAAGGGAGAAGCGGTGGATGTGATATACCTAGACTTTAGTAAGGCATTTGATACAGTCTCGCATGATATTCTTATAGATAAGCTAGGAAAGTACAATTTAGATGGGGCTACTATAAGGTGGGTGCGTAACTGGCTGGATAACCGTACTCAGAGAGTAGTTGTTAATGGCTCCCAATCCTGCTGGAAAGGTATAACAAGTGGGGTTCCGCAGGGGTCTGTTTTGGGACCGGTTCTGTTCAATATCTTCATCAACGATTTAGATGTTGGCATAGAAAGTACGCTTATTAAGTTTGCGGACGATACCAAACTGGGAGGGATTGCAACTGCTTTGGAGGACAGGGTCAAAATTCAAAACGATCTGGACAAATTGGAGAAATGGTCTGAGGTAAACAGGATGAAGTTCAATAAAGATAAATGCAAAGTGCTCCACTTAGGAAGGAACAATCAGTTTCACACATACAGAATGGGAAGAGACTGTCTAGGAAGGAGTATGGCAGAAAGAGATCTAGGGGTCATAGTGGACCACAAGCTTAATATGAGTCAACAGTGTGATACTGTTGCAAAAAAAGCAAACGTGATTCTGGGATGCATTAACAGGTGTGTTGTAAACAAGACCCGAGAAGTCATTCTTCCGCTTTACTCTGCGCTGGTTAGGCCTCAACTGGAGTATTGTGTCCAGTTCTGGGCACCGCATTTCAAGAAAGATGTGGAGAAATTGGAGAGGGTCCAGAGAAGAGCAACAAGAATGATTAAAGGTCTTGAGAACATGACCTATGAAGGAAGGCTGAAGGAATTGGGTTTGTTTAGTTTGGAAAAGAGAAGACTGAGAGGGGACATGATAGCAGTTTTCAGGTATCTAAAAGGGTGTCATCAGGAGGAGGGAGAAAACTTGTTCACCTTAGCCTCCAATGATAGAACAAGAAGCAATGGGCTTAAACTGCAGCAAGGGAGATTTAGATTGGACATTAGGAAAAAGTTCCTAACTGTCAGGGTAGTTAAACACTGGAATAGATTGCCTAGGGAAGTTGTGGAATCTCCATCTCTGGAGATATTTAAGAGTAGGTTAGATAAATGTCTATTAGGGATGGTCTAGACAGTATTTGGTCCTGCCGTGAGGGCAGGGGACTGGACTCGATGACCTCTTGAGGTCCCTTCCAGTCCTAGAGTCTATGAGGTGCCACCTAAGGCCCGTACAACAGAGGGACCCACCCAAGTCTTATAAGGGGATGATACCCCAGGGCTTTATGATGGGGGGTCCCCGGGGCATTGTAAGTGAGGGGGACCACTGAGCCTTATAAAGGGGGGCACCCCCATGGCACTAGAATGGTGGGTGACTGGAAAGGCTGTGTAAAGGAAGGGGTCCTCCAGGACATTATAGCCCCCTCCCCAGGGCCTAGGCCTGTCATACTGTGTAGGTGCTGGTTGATACGGGGGGAGGAGGCGCCACCCGTTAACCCACCAATAGGAGTCCTAGCCCCCTCCCCATTCTAACCAGTTGCCCCTGCACTTCACTTGTGGGCCCATCCACCCACTCAGTCTCACATATCAACCTCTGGCTAGTAGGGTGGCTTGTCTAGCCCAGTAGCTCTCAAACTTTTTTACTGGTGACCCGTTTCACACAGCAAGCCTCTGAGTGTGACCCTCCCATATAAATTAAAAACACTTTAAAACATATTTAACACAATTATAAATGGTGGAGGCAAAGCAGGGTTTGGGGGAGAGGCTGACAGCTCATGACCCCCCATATAATAATCTCCTGACCCTCAGTTTGAGAACCCCTAGCTGCTAGCTCATCAACATCATACATTTTCCAAGCCCTGATTACTATTAGTTTGCATGAGGGGATACACAAAATTGCAAGCGATGGTATTCATACATTATTCTTCCACTCAAACTTTGGCTCTGGTGTTAGAAGGGTGGGCTAGTGGGTAGCACCCTGGCCTAGCACTCAGAAAACCTAGGTTCTGTTCCCAGTTAGTCACAAACTCCTCTTGCTAACCTTGGGCAAGTCACTTAATCAACTTTGTGTCCTAGTTCCCCATCTGTAAAATGGTACTAACGGCTGTGAGGGTGAACTCCATCAGTGAGTGGGGGAGGACTCAACTCATACAGTGAGGAGAGTCCTAGAAGGAACTGCAGGTTGTTAGCAGCTTGGCAGGCCAGTGAAAAGCCTGCTGCTGCCTGGGCTGTACTTGTGAGACTTCAGGCCCTGAGTTGAGCTCCTGCATTGAAATTGCTATGGCCTCTGCTGGTGGGTAGTTCACCTCTCTGCATTGCAGGTATCTCTGGGATGCTGCTTATTGTGTGGCAGCTCAGAGCTTCTGGCCTTTTGCAGCTCAGACACTTTCCAGGTTTCTAAGCAAGCAGGATATTTCCCTTGCTTCCCTACCCCATTGCCTATGATCTGTTTTGTGAGCCTGGGGAATGTGCCCAAGGTAACCCCACCTGGGCTCCTAGCAGCTTGATGCATTGCTAGCAGGCTCTAGACTATGGGCTCTGTGACCAACCCGCTTCCTTCTCCCAGTCTTCCTCCCCCAGCAGAGCCAGGACTCAAGAGAACTAGCAGGTTCAGGCCCCACACTCTTCTGCTTTGCCCCCTTGATGCCCAATTCAGAGGGCTTTAGAGTGGCCAGACTTTACATGATCCTGAGCCAGCCTAAAAAGGACTTGATCATTTTACTGCTTGTGTCCCACCCCAGGAGGGGCCAACTCTTTCCCTTGCACCTCCAGAGCTCCCCTGCCCCACCCTGGGAGGGGCTATCTCTGCACCTCTCAGCCCCAGAGCCCCTCTACTCCACTCAGGTGGGACAATCTCTGCCCTGCTCAACCCAAGAACCCTCTCACCCTGCCTTGTGAGGGGTGGTCTCTGCCCCTCTCACGCCCACAGCCCCCCATCCCACCCTGAACAGGGCCATCTCAGCCCCTCTAACCCCAAATCCCCCCCTGCCTCATGCTGGGAGGGGCCATCTTGGTCCCCATAGCAGAGCTCCCTCTGCCTCACCCTGGGAGGGAGCTGCCTCTATTCATCATCCTAGACATGCCTGCATTGAACTCCACCTTATTCTGTTTTACACCATGGGCCAAATTCTTTCCTGGAGTAACTCCCACCCCGCCTGGCCGGGCCGGAGGCCCCTCTCTCCTCTGATCCATAGCTCTTGCCTCCGCACGTGTTCCCTTCTCCCCTTAGCTCAAGCATTGCTTGGCTGACGTCCAGCCTAGCCCTCCAGTGAGCAGTGCCCATCCAGTCGCTGGCCCTGCCGCAACATGAAGGGGACGGTGTCCAGATTGCTGGAGCGGCCTCATGTCCTTCAGAGCACTGCGGTGAGTCCTCTGGGCTGAGGAACAGCTGGGGCACCCGAGCGAAAAACCCTCTGCATTGACAAGAGCAGGTGGGTCACCTGATGGCCTGCAATAGCTGCTGGCGAGGATGATGTAAAGCCAGGGCCTCTGATACACACACATCCCCAGCGCTGCTCTGAGCCAGGACCTCCTCATTGCTAGGCAGCATGGGGGGATTTGGCTATCAAGGGAAATGCAAATTCCCTGCTCCTCAGCTAGGAGAATCTCTGTTTTTCTGTGGGTTGCATCACCCTTTACTAAATTATTGCCCCAGTCTAGGGCTCTGTGGTTGTTGCTGCCTCACACACAGAAGGCATCCAGAGATTCCCAGTGTTAGCAGGGACAGAACTCGGATGCACCCATCCAACAGCTCAGCCCTTGGAGTTAAAGGAGAATCTCCATCGGCAGCACAGGGCATATGGCACACGGTGGAGTAGCTCTGATTCCCATCCAGCAGGGGGCAGTGGTGCACAGCCACTCAGTGAGTGGAGGCGAAATGACTAGCTGAATGACTTCCTGAATCCTGTGGAAGAGCTGGCAATAAAACCTAGGAATCCCAGCTCCCACTTTGTTGTTCTGACCTCTCAAACACACAGCCAAGAACAGAGCCTGAGGGTTCTGGCGCCAGTTCCCCTAACCCCTGGATCACATCCCTCCCCCTCGGTTCCTATCCAAGGGGTCGTGTGAAGCTAAATCCATTAAAGATTAGGAAGCACTAAGATATGTGATAATCAGGTGCTGTAAGTGCCAAAGACAGACAGTCGGACCTTCAGCATAGCACATGCCATGTAAATCACCCATCAATCCCTCCATTGAGCCCAAAAGCGCATGGCTGAGTCAGGGGCTACCCTTTGGGAAACTATCGAGGCTTGGTTCATAGACCCCAAGGGATGGAACCTTTGCCACATCCCTTGGGAAGCTGTTCCCATGGCTGATTTCACTCCCAGCTACAAATCTGCCTCTTTTTTTCCTGTTGGAACATCATGGACAAACGTAAACAGAGATCAGGCCTAGGGGTTAACATCCTGCCCTGGGGCAGCGCACAGGGGCATCCTGGGTGGAAACTGGGGAAATGCAAAGAGGGTGAGGAGGGTGGAGTTCAGGAAAAGCAAGAAGCATGTTCCGCTCAGGGCCGAAGAACGCCTTGTTTATGGGAAGTGGACTGTGGCTGCCTCCCAGGGCTGCTTGATTGTGTGCCAGAGCACGGAGCTGCCCTTGGGAGTCTTGCTCAGAAATCATCACCTCTTGTATGGCTTGGAACAATATCAGAGCCCCCCCGCCCTGAGCGAGGGGTTCCCCCCTCTGTTCCCACAGCTCCAGGCCGGAGAAAGCAGATAGGCCGGTCCATCGCTAGCCCAGCTTTGCTTGCAGCTCTGGGGGTTGCATTTCAAAGGTGGCTCTGCTGCCCTGCAGCCAGTTAGTCCTCCGAAAGCGAAGGGTTAAGGGGCGCCATCCTGTGGCAAGAATCTGCAACAGTCGCTTCTTACCAGGGAGAGGTCCTGCCCCTGGGTTATGATTGGTACAAATTCAAGTTCAACAGCTACTTGGACAGTTAATTAACTGCACCTCTTTCCATGGCCCTTTGGGAGACTGGAGCCCTTACAAGTGGAGCTGCTTAATGACAACACTTCACTCTTCTCAGGCATCGAGTTTTACAAAGGAGGGTCACGATCCCCCTTTTCCCAGTGGATAAACAGAGACATGCTCAGGGTTTAGCTGATCGCCATATTTGGGGTCGGGAAGGAATTTTCCTCCCGGGTAGATTGGCAGAGGCCCTGGAGGTTTTTTGCCTTCCTTTGCAGTGTGGGGCATGGGTCAATTGCTGGTGGATTCTCTGCAGCTTGAGGTCTTCAAACCACAATTTGAAGACTTCAATAACTCGGACATAGGTTAGGGGTTTGTTATAGAAGTGGATGGGTAGGGTTCTGTGGCCTGCATTGTGCAGGAGGTCAGACTAGATGATCATATTGGTCCCTTCTGACCCTAAAATCTATGAGTCTATGAGAGACACCAGCAGGTTGAGTGACTCACCCAAGATCACCAAGCAGCTGGGACTAGAATCGGGGTCCCAGCCCAGTGCTTGATCCACTAGGCCCAGTGCATCTTCAGGGTGTGTGTGTGTGTGAACTGCTACTGATGTAAAGGAAAATGAAGCATGGAATATTCTCAAGCACCTCTCCATCCAGGCTCCAGGGACAACCATTTGCTAAAGGCACAGTGCTTTGCTGAAGGTGATGCTGAGTTCGGCACCTTGCTCTATCCTGGACTTGTGACCTTGGGTGAGTCCCTTTAAGGGCTCTGTGCCTCAGTTTCCCCATATGTAAAACGGGGCAAATAATACTGACCTCCCTACATCCCAGGAGGGTTTTGAGGATTAACCAGCTGCCAGTTGTAAAGGGATTTGGCTGGACAGCACTGGGTGGGAAAGCTGTGTAACACTGATTTCTGTCTGCCCCTCCTACCCCCATGCTCTTGGAATCTATAAGGATTTGCAGGAGCAGAATCCAACACAAAACTGAATTTTGTTATTTAAAACACGTAAGAAAAGCTGATTATTGAAAACGAGAAGCAAGGAATGCTGGAAGCAATGGGGGAGGTAGCCAGAACAGAAACTCTGGAAGTGAGGAGTTAAAATTTCCACGAAATACTAACAACATCTGAAGATCTTTACTGACGTTAATAGAGCCCTATGAGAGAGATAGGAAAGTAATATCATCTGCACTCTCCAGACGTGGAAACAAAGGCACAGGCAAAGAAAGTGACTCGGCCAAGGTCACACAGTCAGTGGCAGGGCTATTCATAGAACCCAGGAGTCCTAATTCCCAGTTCTGTGCTCTAACCACTAGACTACACTTCCTCCCAGAGCCAGGAACAAAATTCTGGTATCCTGACTCCCATTCCCCTCCTGTAACCTCTAAACCACACTCTCCAGAGCTGAAAATGGGACCCAGGAGTCCTGACTCTGAGTTCCTCCTGTTCTAACCACTAGACAGCACTTGCCCCCAGAGCCAAGAACTCAGGCTGGGAATCCTGACCCTCAGCCCTCTGCTGCCACCACTATAACGCACCCCCTTCCAGAGCAAGACATCCAATGGACCTGATCCTCCCTAGGGTCCTGCTCTAACCGCTAGCCAGGAGGCCTGACTCCCATGCCCCGCTCTAATCAGTAGACCCAGCCTGCCAAATAAGCACATTGTTTTAAGACTCAGCTCTGCCCACACAAAGGCCAGCAGTAAAAATGATGTGTTATGTTTTAGGAAAGAATTAGACAGGGAAGGGAAATAGCTCAGAGATTGGATTACACAACAGAGATGGGCTGGAAGCATGAAATATTCCAGGCATTTAGGCTCCATGCAAAGGCAACAATATTCGTTCAGATCCTGAAAAAAAAAATGTACTTTTGAGGGAAGAAGAGAGAGGGGGAAAAAAACCATGATCTCAGCCCAGCGCCCCCAGGGAAAGGAGGGGAAATCAGGGATTGGGCACCAGGAAATTGTTTGCTCTTCATTTCTTTCGGGTTGGCTTAAATGAAAGCAATTTCTGTTTGGTTGGGGGGGGCGTTGTTTGGTTTTTCAAAAAAGATGCTCAGAGAATTAGACCCAAATCACTGGAAGAGAAATTGCTAGAGGAGAGTGGGGGAGACAATGGGAGCTCCCACTTGGGAATGGGGGGAAGGAGATGAGAGCTGATCCTTTGGGACTGGGGGGGATGGATATGGGAGCTGATCCCTTGGAAATGGAATGGGATGGAGGTGGGAGCAGATCCTTTGGGAATGAGGGAGATGAAGGTGGGCTCCCCCACTTGGGAATGGGCCTGGGCAGGATGGAGATGGGCCCTCCCACTTTGGAATGGGGGGGTGGAGATGGGAGCCAGCTGCCCCCTTGGGAATGGGGAGGATGGAGATGGGATCTGATCCCTGGGAAATGGGTGGGGGGAGATGGAGATGGGCTCTCCCACTTGGGAATGGGGGGGTGAAGGTGGGAGCTGACCCCTTGGGAATGGGGGAGTGTAGATGGGCTCTCCCACTTGGAAATGGGGGGGTGGATATGGGAGCTGATCCCTTGGGAATGGAGGGATAGAATCATAGAATATCAGGGCTGGAAGAGACCTCAGGAGATCATCTAGTCCAACCCCCTGCTCAAAGCAGAACCAACCCCAAATGAATCAGATAGGATAGGAGGGAGCTACCTCTTGGGACGGGGGGGGGGAATCAGGATTGGAACTGGGGACCCCTTGGGAAGGGGGATAAGGCCAGGAGCTCCCTCTTGGGACCTTGCGTCTGGGGAGGGGGGAGCATGTTTCCTTTCCACCTCCCTCGGCCTGTCTCATTTCCTCTCTCAGCCTCTGCAGCTCAGAGGGGCTCGAGCGACCCCCCCCCTCCAGCCGCCCCCAGAATCCCAGGAATGTCTGAGATGGCGAGAAGGGGGAAATTGAATTTGGAAATCAACATGGGTGGGGGAAGACGGGAGGGGTAGGGGTGAGACCAGAGAGTGGCCAGGGGGAGGAGCCGGGGGGAGCCCGGGAGGGGGGCAAGAGGAGAGAGTTGGGGGGGGGCAAGAGGGCGGCCGGAGCGCAGCTGGGGTGGGAGCGGAGCCGGGCAGCGCCCAGCCCCCTGCTCGGTGGGTGCCAGGGCTGCAGACACCTGGCGCTCCGGGGCCAGCGCTGGAGGCAGGTTGTGGGCTGGGCAGGGTATTTAAGGGCTGAGGCCGTGGGGAGGGAGCCCAGAGCAGTCGGGGCGCAGCACGGTCCGGCTCCTCCCCTGCCCAGCCGGCCAAGATGCTCCCGGGCTGCTGGCTGGTGTCTGCGCTGCTGCTGGCTCCGGGCTCCTGGGGCGCCCTGGGCCAGTGCCCCAGCTGCGAGGACGGGGACCCCGCGGCCTGCGCCCCCCGAGCCGGCTGCCGGGCCCCCGAGAAGGCAGCGGCGGCGCCCCCCGACAGCGCCAAGGCGCCCCGGGAAGCCTGCGGGGAGAAGGGCTGCGCCCGGGCGCTGGGGGAGCCGTGCGGGGTCTACACGCCCAGCTGCGCCCGGGGACTGCGCTGCATCCCCCGGGCCGGCGAGCGGACCCCCCTGCACGCCCTGCTGCACGGCAAGGGGGTGTGCCGGGCCGTGGGGGGCAGGAAGGGCAGCCGCAACCACACGGAGCCTGAGCCCCCGGCAGGTGAGTGCGGGGCGGGCTGGGGGGAGCGGCCGCGGCTGGGGTTCGGGGCTGAGCCCAGATCTGGGGGGGATCCTTGGAGACCCCCCTAAGCTGAGCTTCGGGGTGAGGGCACAGAGCAGCCCTCGCCGAGGTGCTGAGCCCAGATCAGGGGGATCCCTGGTGCCACTTAGCAGCACCCCCAGGAGTTGGGGGGCAGCTCCCTGGTTTCTAAGAGCAAAGGCTGCAGCTTTCTCTCCCCCGCTCCCCGGAACTGAGTCTTTTTCCTGCCCCTAGAGGGGCAGGAGAAGATGGGTCTTTCCACTTGGGGGTTGCCATAGTGGGGTTCCCTGACCAGGGGGCTCACCCCCACGGGAGTGGCTGGACATTTCCGCTCTCTGGCTCAGAGGTGGGGAGGGTTCAGACCCCGGGGTTCTTCTGCAGGAGACCTGGGGGCGATGGGGAGGCTGAGTGGCTCCTTGTCTACCACCCAGCGTGATGTGGAAAGGAGGGTGGAGAGGCTCCAAGTGGGTCGGGTCCCGCTAGCCCGGGGTTGGTTTGATGCTAGGTGTGTGTGTGGGGGGGTGTCTGGTAGAAGAGAGGGCTGGGAGCTGCCTGAGAAGAGTGTTGGGGGGGGGGGCATTCTCTCCCTTGAGCTGTCTCTATCAGCCATGCTCACCCCTGCCTCAGCGTCTGCAGATGCCAATGGCCCATGGACGCTCTCAGCAGAAGTCCAGCAGGATCACGTCTACCCCAGCCCCATGGAGGTGTCCCTGCCAGGTGCCCTGATCCGGCCTGATCCCCACACACACACACATTTCTGTGCTTCTGAAGTGGGCTCAGCCTCTTGGCTCCCTGAATGGGAGAAGGGGCATGCGGGCGGATATATGGCTTGGGAAGGGGGACAGGCCCTCCCCTGAGCTATGAGGGTGGGAGATGGGCCAGGGTGATACAAACACAGACAGCCCCTGCCCCCCAGTCTAGCTACCAGCAGGCCAGCCCCCAGGGAGCTGCTGCCTTGAGCCAAACCTGGGAATGTGGCAAAGCAGGGGGGGCCGGCAGTAGCTGAAATTTACCAGCAGAGGTTGGTCTCTGAGGGCCAAAGGCAGCTAGATAGAGGGCGGCACCATTGCATGGGAGCCTGGGACTGAACTTCCCCCAAGGTGCCTGGCTCAAAGCTCAGCTTTCTCAGCAGGCACTGGTCCGGGGACGAGCCCCCTGTGCTTGGCCGGAGAGAGAGGGGGTGTCAGACGGCAACAGACAGGCTGCAGGGAGCTACCCAGAGCTAATCCTCCATCAGGGTTCAGGATACTGCTGTGGAGGGGGAGCTGAGTCTCGCAGACCCCCACACCGGCTGGGGGAGCTTGGAGGAATGCGATGGGGAGGAACATTATTACCTTGTAACAAACTCCACCCAGTCGGAGATGGCTGTGTATCAGGAATGGGGGGGGGGGATCCTGGGGCAGATCTGAGCCACCCATCTGAGCAATGACA
The DNA here is from genome assembly GCF_025201925.1 of Gopherus flavomarginatus. NCBI lineage: Eukaryota > Metazoa > Chordata > Testudines > Testudinidae > Gopherus > Gopherus flavomarginatus. The sequence goes on along the minus strand of NC_066632.1, from coordinate 22,663,178 downwards.
TGAAGCACAGGGGCAAATCCCTTCCAGAGGGGGTATTCAGAGGAACCTCAACCTCTTCCTCCCCAACCCCTTTCAAGAACGGTGCTGGGATCTGTGCTATTGTGTCCGAGCCCCCAGTGCAGCCTAAATTCTCCCCCGCTGCTTGCACCCCCCACCCCCCAAACTTCATGTTGGGCTCTTCCATAATAATGGATCCAGTAAAAAATCCCCCCCTCCACTCTAAATCTTGAGCCTACCTTAAACTGACCGTGTCTTAGCACCTGGGAGCCTTAGTCATAGAGCCGGGCCCCGTGGTGCTAGGGGCTGTACAAACACAGGACAAAAATGTTTAATAATCCAGGCTGGGAGGGTGAGAGGGGTGAGACCCAGCCATGGTGCGGCTGCAGAATCCGCTGTTTGCTCCACCCCGCTATAAAGCAAAGGCTTCTCTCTAGCAGAGCAGAGATGCCTTGAGCAATTCCACCCAGGGCTAAGGCAGTGGGGAGGCTGCTGCAGACGCAGAGGTGGTGGTGAGAGGGGATGTCCACGGCCATTCAGTGACTGCAACACCCAAAGCTGCTTCCCACCCTGTGGCAGCTGCTGTATTGAGGGACCCCATCTCTTTGGGGAAGGGCAGCTAGATCTGGTGGGGGGGGGGAATTCAGGCCCATCTGTGGGTTCCTCTGTCCTGCTCACCAATCCAAGGAGCGCTGGCTCCCCCCTGTGTCGGATCATGGGAGTGCAGGACGGGACTCTCGATATTGGGTACTGTGAGAACAACTTTGTTGGGGCGCTTGGCAAACAGTAATTTGGGGCAAGATTCCCTCCCCTCCCCAGAGAGAGTTCAGGGCTGGATTTTCAAGCACTCAGCACCCAGCCTGAACAACGTTCGGTGAACCTGGGCACTGCTGCGGGGTTCTGGGCACCAGGGCCCAAAAGGCTGAGATCCACCGAGCTCCTGCGTGCATGGAGCTGCAGGTGCTCTGTGGTGCTGGGTCCTGGGGGTCTCCAAGGGGACAGTGACACCCAGAGTTAGTGGTAGCTCCTGAACACAATGGCCTAGCTTCACCCTCGCTCAGCCGGGGGGTGGGGGGCTGCATCTGCCATGGGCGCCTGGCAATAGGTAAGGATGCAGCAAACTCACTTCACCCAAGCGACCAGGTTGGTGCAGCTCAGATGGCCTGTTTGCAGGCTTGAGGGGCCTGATCTCAGCAGAAGCCACAGGGCCCTGTGCTGCACAGGACACTCTGGCTGCAGGCTGGGGCGGGGAAGGGCAGGGGAGGGTGCATGGCAGGCTAAAGTCTAAGCACCACACTCTGTCTCCTCTTCCTCCGCAGGGGAGAGCCGGAAGGAGAGTCGCAGGGCGAGCCACCCCACGCTGGAGCCTCTGGCCCCCCAGCACCATGGTCCCCTGACAGAGGCGACCGGTGGCAAGGACCGGCTGCACCAGATCTCACTGAACAGCGACGGCAAGCCGGACTTGGAGACGGTGCGTTGCAGGAGGGGGCAGGGACAGGGCAAGCACATGCCTGTGGAAGTCTGACGTGAGGCATCTTCTGCACAGGCACCCAGCGCCAGGAGAGAAAACACCCGGGTCCCCTGGCAGCTGCAGCACCTCCGGCTGGCAATGGAGCAGCTGGGAGCTGCGGCCCTGCACTCCACAGTACCCCCTGCTGGGAGAGGCTGGGGCTGAGTTTGCAGCATACAAACAGCTGTCCTGGGTTCTGCAATCACTGGACTGGAGTGCTCCTGCTGCAGGCAGATGAGCTCCCCGGCATGCTGGGTTGCCCTTATAGGCAGAGGCCAATGCATGGGCTGGCTGGGGCGTGGGGGTGGACGGGTGGAGAAGAGGCAACTGTGAGAGCTGGGCAGGGAAGCCCAGTGAGTCCTGTCCCTCCTGAACTTGCAATCTGTCCTGTCCCCTGGCAGGCTCCGTGCCGCATGCACCTGGCAGCCGTCATGCTGGAGCTCAAGGCCCCGCTGTACCTGAGTGGAGAGGACATCTTCATTCCCAACTGCGACACCAAAGGCTTCTACAGGAAAAAACAGGTAGGGGCCAGGGCTGGGGCAGGTTCCCCTGGGCTGGGGCATCATGAGTGCTGGATGGAGTCAGAGCCGGGAGCTCTCCAGGTGCAAGGCATTGGCGGGGAGCCAGCGAGCGGCTGCCCAGACACAGCATTGGACTGGCTACTGATCAACCCAGTGGGGCACTGACCTAGGGTGACCAGATGTCCTGATTTTATAGGGACAGTTCCAATTTTGGGGGGCTTTGACTTATATAGGTGCCTATTGTCCCCCCACCCCCTGCCCCGAATTTTCACACTTGCTGCCTGGTCACCCTACACCGACCTTTGTGTCCACCCACTGGCCCAGCCAGACCTATGTCCTGTTGGCTGCCCTAGCAGATCAGTGCATGTGTCTTCTACCACCCCCTGTCATACTGGGCTAGTGCCTGGGACCACCTGGCTGTTACCCCAGATCGGGCACTGCCAGCTCCAAACAGCCAGAGATTTTAAACCAGGTCCCCCCAGCTCCTGAGCTGGGCTCTTTTTGCCTACCTGAGTTCTCATCCTTTACAGGACAGCACAGCCTAGTGGATACTGTACTGTTGCTGCCCTTCCCTCCTCAGTTTCCCCATCCATATGTAAAGCACTTGGCAATGGAGGGGTGCCAAGTGCTAGAAGAAAAGCTAGAAGATACCAATCTCCAGCTCTTTTCTGGAGCCATGAGGGTTAGAAACATACTCCCAATTTCTGGGAAGGATCTCAGCTTTCATTTAATGGTCCCATGACTCCAGGAGCTGGGGCTTCATTGCAGGGTGGTGGTGGAAATGCCTCAGAATACAAGACTGTCAGTCACCCCCTTGGTATGTCCTCTGTCACAGCCTCTCTCCCCCTTGTCTTTTCCTCTTCCAGTGCCGGGCATCCAAAGGACAGAGGCGAGGCCAGTGCTGGTGTGTGGATAAGAAGGGCCACCCGCTGGCCGGCTCGGGGGGGCTGGAGAGCAACCCTCATTGCCTGCCCAATGGGAGTGACTGAGAGGGGTGGGCTGGGCTCGTGCGGGGCTGGAGGAGGCTCAGACTGATAGACACTGCGGGAAGAAGAGCCCGAGGACGCAGAAGCATTTGCCTTTAATTTATTACCTGACCCCGTGGCTGTTGGAAGGAGCTGGCCTGAAGGCAGCTTGGGGGCGCTGCCCTCCTGGAGATCGGCCTCTCCCACCTGCCCCATTCACACCCAGGACTGGCTGGGCACAGTTGGCAGGGAATAGCCCTGCACCTGGCCCCTGGGGAGAGGTGGGGCTGGGCTAGCAGGGCTCCCTCCACCCCATGGCTCTGGGGTAGCAGCCTGGAGCCTATGCCGCTGCTTTGGGGGTCTGCTAGTGCAGGTGTTTGTTCAATAAGCTATTGGGAGTGGGGGGCAGGAGGGTCTGCAGCATCCCCTGGTGCTTCCAACCCCCCACCCACAGCTGCATTTCCTGCAATGGGGAGTTTCCCCCTTGGACTGGAGTGGGGAGGTGAACTGCTTTTCTGGGTGGGGAACAATGACGACTGGTATTGGAAGAGTGCTATTAATGTTGGATCTTGGCGGGGGGTACTCTGGGAAGGGCAGCATGGCTTTGGGGGACAGGCTGGAAACAGCCAGCAAGAGCTCACCCCTGCACCCTCAAACTCAGGAGCCCCACCCACACCCGTCCCCACACCCTGAGCTGCAGTGGGACACCAATTAAGAAGCTGGGAGAAGGGCAGGGGGAACGGGAGGGGAGAAAGGGATGGGGGGGGTTGGATGTGGGACAAGCAACCTGTCACTTTCTGACCTTCCTCCTGAACGTCCCCCTCTTCCCCTCAGGAAAGCTGCTGGCTGGGGAGAATCCTGCAGCCAGCTGGATGGGGCGGGGGGGGGCACTGGGGCAGAGGCAGCTGGAGTGGGAGTCAGGGCCAGGCTGCCCTCCCCGCCCCCCATCCCCCAGCTCTGCTTTTGCTGTCACCTGTCCTGCAGCTCCTTTACCTTTAGTGCGCTCTCCTGAGGATTGTTGGATGCTTCTGGGAGATTTTTATTTTAAATAAAGCTGAGTTTGGTTTTTGGAGGGCCTGGCGCTCGCCTTCTTTCTGCTGTGCCGCCCTCCTGGTGCCCTCCAGACCCCACCTTAGAGCTCGTCTAGCTGGGGAAATAGGCTGTACCCAGTGATGAGCTCCCAAAATCCTAAGAACCGGTTCCCTATTGAGTCCTCGGCAGCACTTTAGCGGTGGGGGGGGTCTTCACTCGCTCCGGGTTTTTGGTGGCGTGTCCTTTATCTGGAGCGAGTGAAGACCGTCCCGCCACCGAAGACCCAGGAAGGAACCACGCGGTGAGTACAAGCCCCACGTGCCTGTCTCCCCCCGCCATCTGACCCCAACCCACGTCCTGCCCCCAACTGCCCCCTCTCAGAACCCACAACCCATCAACCCCCCCCCCCCGCTCATTGTCCCCTGACCACCCCCTCCGGAGACCCCCACCCTAACTGCCCCCCTACCCAACTCACCCCATTCCCTGTCCCCTGACTGCCCCGACCCCATCCACCACCACCCCGAAAGACCACTGGAACTCCCATGCCTACCCAACCCCACCCCGTCCCCTGATCACTTCCCCAGAATCTCCGCCCCCTCCAACCACTCCCTGCCCCTTATCCAACCCTTCCTCCCAGGCCCGGCCCCCTTACCATGCTGCTCAAAGCAGCTGGAGCTGCAGAGCTGCCCAGAGTGCTGGCGCCGGCAGCATGGCGTGCTGGGGCTCTGCGAGAGCGGGGGGAGTGGGGAAAGGGCCGAGGGAGTCTCCCCAGCTAGGAGCTCAGGTGGGCCAAACAGGACGGTCCCACAGGCTGGATGTAGCCCGCAGACTGGAGTTTGCCCACCTGCTGGCCCCTTTAATAACCAGTTCTACACCAGCTTCTAAATTTAACAACCAGTTCTTGTGAACCAGTGCGAACAAGCTGCAGCTCACCACTGGCTGTACCAGAATAACTAACCTGCCCTTAGTCCAGTTAGATGTCCCGGTGCCTATGGCCAGTCCACGCTATGGCCAGGCGCTGCCAGCGTAACCCCTGGTAGAAACACAGTTATGCCACCCTGACAAATGACAGACAGCATCTACGTGGGTTCTTTTGGTGGCACAGCAATGCTGGATAGGGGAACGTCACCACGCCTTTGTCCTGCAGACCTGGCCTATGTCAGTGTTGACCCTCCACCTGTCTTTGGAACAGGGCCCTCTCTTAGGGCCACTTGTCGTGATCCCTTTGCTCAGGTTGGTACTGATGAGAGTAGCAGCTACTTGCTTTTCTTTGGTCACACTCGGTTCCATTGGTGGAAGGAGCATCCGTCACGCTTATGTGGCCCTACCTGCTTCCTGGAGTCCGTCAGTGGCCCTCTGTTTAATGAATGCTATTCACAATGCAGATGAGATCCACACAGAGTGGCTGAAGCCAGTTAGAAGAGAATCAGAGTCATCGCCTGAGCTCCAGTGCGTTTTAAAAAAAAAAAAGTATCTTTTATATCTTGGGCTCCTGGGCTGCACCACATCTCCCATGATGCACCATGGCTCCCCTCTTGGTGAGAGGAGGCAGTGCCTCATGGGAGATAGAGTTCAGCTACGGAGTCTGGCCTGTAGAAGAGAGTGAGGGAATGAGGCACCTGAACTACAACTCTCATGAGGCCCCATGGCAGCGTCGCAAAGAACATTTTGTTGGCTTTCACATGTTCACTTGTTTTACCAAAAAAATCCCCCATACCTGCAGGAGCAAGGCTGGACCATAACTAGATTTACTTAGTGGAAAACCTAACGTTCCGTCAGGAAACGAGTTCAATAGATAATTTTCAACCAGCCCGGATGAGATCTCTGTCCTCCCTGCTTTGGGGGATCCCTCCAGGGGTAGATGGGGGGTGAGGAGGAGTTTCCAGGTCTGGCCCTGCCCCAGAGTTGGCAGGAGGCCTCTGGCTAGGGGGCTGCCAACTGGGGATCTGGCATCAGCACAAAATTGGGTTCAAAGATTTCTTTCAGTGTGGGCAGGGCCGTAAAATGTAGATTCTTCCATGCCAGCTCCAGCCCCATGGCTGGAGGGCCCGAGAGCTCAGCCCTGCAGAGGTATCGCCTCAGTAACCCTTCATCATTTGCCAATAAGAGCCGGGGATGGTTGGCTCAAAGTTCCCCTCGCAGCCCCAAGAGGCCTTAGCCCTGCTGGGAAGTCCAAGGCTGCCAGACAGGCTGAATGCCAGCAGGGTATTGCCTTGTACAATGGGTCTGTTTGGCTTCCCCCCTTCCTCCCCACACTGCAGTGGGAGAAAGTGGGGGCTGGGGGCAGAGATGCTTCTTCATGGAGGCGGGTGGGTTGTTCTGGGGCATGAAGGGAACAAAGAGGCAGGGGTGGATCTATGTATTTTGCCGCCCCAATCATGGCAGTCAGGTGGCTTTTGGTGGCGCGCCCGCGAGAAGTCAGCCAGTCTCGCCCCTTCGGCGTACCTGCCGCCGAATTGTCGCCGAAGCCACGGGACCGGCCAGTCCTCACGGCGACCACCAGGCCGCTCCCCACGGCTTGCTGACCCAGGCATCTGCTTGGTGCACTGATGCCTGGAGCTGCCCCTGTAAAGAGGTGCCCCATGGCGTGGGGCAGAGACAGCCTCTCGTGAGTGGAGTCTGGGGGGGGGGCAGAGGGCAGGGGGAGGGTGGTGGTCCCTAAGCAGCAGGCCCTAGCAAGAAGATGTTTGAATCATCACTCTGGAACTTTGCGAGGCTGCGGGCCAAATGACTCACTGGTGTAAGCAGGCGTGACACCCTCTCCCCTCCTGGGAGCTCCCATACACCTAATGCTGTCCCCTTTCTCTTCCCCAACTGAGATGCAGCCAGCTCTGGGGCAGAGCGCAGGAGCTGTACAGTCACGGTGTAGAGCAGGGAGTAGAGATGAGCACCATGCCCCAATGATATCACAGGGAACAGAGATCAACCAGGGACAGGCTAACTGGGAGCCCAGCCTGGCACCCATCCTGTTCTTTCTTCTCTTCCAATGACCCACGCACATGGGTCACCCTGGGCATATCAGGAGAGGATACTGCAACCCCCCGGCACAAAGCATGCTGGGAATATCCGAGAGCCAGCGGTACCCACAATCAGCAAGAGACAGGGACGTGGCTCCGAGTGGCTTCGCACCAGCCAGTAGGGGAGCAAAGGCACTAGTCTAGGTGCCTACTCTGCCTCTGCCCAGGCCCATCCCATGAAGTTGGGGGACCTGATGATTCTGTGCCCAAAGGCAAAGTTTTAAAGTGTGTGGGGGGGTGACCCCAGCTGGGGGCAGAGGTTGGAGCCACAGGCCCTGCTATCTCTGCCCTGATAAGGGCTTTATCTTATTACCCCTGGAGGAGGGTTCAAGGCTCCCATCTCCAGCCTGTATCCCAGAGTGGAAAACTCCTCCAAGGACTTTACCCCCCTTTGCCAATCAGCTGAGTGGGCAGGGTCCAGCACTGGGAGGGAGGCAGCCCCTGGGAGGAAGAGGATGGTAGCTCTGGGGCGGCTCTTTGACCCAGTCCCATTCCCTCCAGGATGGACATGGAGCAAAGTCAGAGGGCCCCTGGCAGAGCCAGGCAGAGGAAGAGAGAGGGGTAAAGGCAAGAGGAAGAGGAGGAGACTCAGGGGCTGGAGGTGAGGAGCAGGGGCAGAGCGTGGCGGGGGGATAGGAGGGAGGAGGAAGGGGAGATGGGGTGCAGCATTTCAGGAGCTCAGGGTGGGCACCCACATATAGATGGGACCTGCCAGGGCATCAGAGCTGGGGAGACGGTGCCTGGGTCCAAAGCAGCGACTGCCCAGCATGCAGCTGTTGGGGACAGAGCAGCCTGGACCATGTCCCTGGTACCTGAGGCTGGAGCAGCATGTGACCGAGTGGCATGTGCCAAGTGACAGCCATGTGCGGGTGCCAGGTTGTGGCGTGTGGCATGTTACAGCCATGTGGGTTGCCAGGTACATTGTGGTGAGCATGTGGCATTTCAGACCCATGTGTCCATGTCCAGGTAGCAGAGGTGGGGGGGTCTGTGTATTACCCAGCTGGGGTGGACAGGTAGGGAGCTTGCCAGGTGGGGCTGGCAGCTCAGGCATTTCCCCTTATCCTTTTAAGACCCAGCAGCTGCAGTCCTGGGAGCTCCAGGCTCAGGGGGTGGCATCAGCCTGCACTGGGGCTGGCACATCAATGCCCCACCAGTCCCTGTGAGCCAGCAGGCCGGGCTGGCACCTAACCCCTCCTGCAGCTGTGCGCCCGATGCAGGCTCGGTGGGCTGGTTTCCATGGACCCATCCCACTCCAACTCGCCTCTGTCACAGTATGAGATGGCACCAAGCCGGGGCGGAAATGGGACATGGGGGAGGATCCCCAAACCTTCAGATAAATGGGGATCTTTCTGGCCATGCCACATGGCCATGTTGCGGTGCTGGTGGTGGTGGGTTGCCAGGGCATCAGGCCCTCAGAGAGCTGCCGACCCCTCTGGTATGGAAAAGAGGGGCCCCTGATGCACCCTTCGCTCTGACAGGAGCTGCGCTATTCAGCACCTCCCCTCAAGGGGGCACCACCCAGCGGGTGACAAGTGACTGACTCGCTACCCCCTGCTCCCCACCCCTCCCCAGGGAACATCGAGCAACCGGACAGTGTCACCAGCCTCATCCAATGGAGAAGACACATAGAGGTAAGGCAGGGCTCCGCCTGGGTCTGGGGAGGGCCAGGGGGATGGGCTGGGGTGGGTATTGGGGGCTACGTGGATGGTTGCTGGGGAAGGTGCAATAGGGGGGTCCCTTGGGAGAGCCCTTCCCCCTAGGCAGCTTGTCTCCTGGGCAGGTGGTGGGGGATCGGGGCCAGGGGAGGATGCTGATGGCTCCGGAGCAGGGCACTGGGAGGAACAGCTCCCCCGAGGTCCTGGCACCAGCTGGCAGATCTGGTTGGGGGGGCGAAGGAAGGCAGCTGGGATGAGGGTGTGAGAAATCGAGGTGGGGGGGAAGCACCTCCCAGGTGCATGCTGGGATACTTTCTGGGGAGACCAGTCACCACCTTATCTCCCCCCCCCCCCGGGGTAGGTGGTGAAGTTGGAGCTGCTGGAGCAGGTGAGGGTGCAGCTCGGAGACCTGCTGGACAAGGCCGTGGAGGAGGCTACGCAGTCCGACCCGCAGCCCCACAGGAAGGCCCAGCTGGAGAGAGAGGATAGGTGAGAGCAGGGGGTGTGGGATCCGCCCACCCAGCACCCCACTTCTCCCCCTGGCTCCGAGGCTCCTCCCCTGCCCCCACGCGGCACCTCCCTGGGGAGTCCCCTGCTTTGGGGATCCCCTTCCTGGCCACCAGCCAACCAGGTATTCTCCCACCTAACCCAGATGGGGGTGTCTGAGGTGTGACACGGGTGCTGGGGGCACTGACATGGCAGCGGTGCTGAAAACTGGCGCCCCACCCCCTCCTTCCCAAACCCCACGCAGGCCCCCGTGCTGAGTAGGTAGAGTCACCCACAGCCTGGTCCGATAGTGAGGGTGCTGAGCTGGGACTCAGGACACCTGGGTTGTAGTCCCGTTCCTGCTGTGTGACTGTGGGCAAGTCACTACCCCCCCGTGCCTCGGTTTCCCCTCCTACTCCTGGTCCAGTTAGTTTGTGAGCCCATTAGGATATAGGCTGTGATGGCATCACAGGGTCCGAAAGGCAGCTGGAATGCCAGAATCTACTGCTCTGTTCACCAACGCTCTAAGCATCAGACTGCAGATCCCCATGTGCTGATCCCAGCTCTGTGCCACGGAGCTGGGAGGGGAAGGGGTGGCAGCTCTGTCTGGGAGCTACAAGACGGGCAGGGGCCACTGCCTTTGGAATGGAGCAGCAGGGGCAGGGGGTGGGGGACACCAGCACGCCAGGTGGGCACCATGAGTGCTGCAGATGGACATGCACACACGGGCGGGGGGGGGCGCTGCGGCACACTTGGCCTGGGCTCACTCCTGTTTCTCCCTCGTCCCTCTCCCCGCCCGCGCTACCAGGACTGGTGGAACTCCACGTCCTTCTCCACCTACTACTGAACGTGGAACGTGGTGGTTCACGACTGGCTCTACTACTACATCTACCAGGACCTGTTCTGGGTACGTGGCCCTGGCGCCGGTCGGACATTGCAGACGTTGCTGCGGAAATTGGCAGGGGTAGGTGTGGCACTTGGACCCTTGTTCGCTGGCCCAGGTGGTGAAGATGGTGCACTTGGACTCAATGAAACGTTAACTGCTGATGATGCAAGGTGGCTCTGAAAGGATCCTTGCTGCTCTCTGTCTAGCTCAGGGTCCCAGGCGAGCAGCCAGAGATGGTCCTGGGCTGGGGAGGTAGATGCTGGGAGGGGACACAGTGGGGCTTCCTCCTCTGGATCCAGCTCCCCACTGCGGGGTGGTCTCGTGCAGCGGAAGGGATCTATGCCGTGATGGTGCGGAGCTGGGGGAAGGACAAGGAGGGGGTCTCACCACAAGACACATTCCTGGCAGGGTGAGGGTTAATAATGGGATGGGCCATCGGCCTAGTGGGAGCTGGGGTCTGGGACCCTGCTCATTGTGGCTGGTTTGTTCGTTCAGTGCCTTCTCCCTGCCTCCCAGCTCTTCAGAGGGAGGTCCCGGGTCGCAGCCATGCAGTCTGTCTTCGTCATGTCCGCCATCGTCCACGAATACGTCATCACCCTCTGCTTTGGCTTCTTCTACCCCGTCATGTTCACCCTCTTTGCCATCTTTGGAGGTGAGCGCTGCCTAGTGCCCGGCTCCTCGGCCCCCAGGGCGAAAAGGGGGCAAATGGAGAGCACCTTAGCAGCCCCACACCAGTCCCCAGTAGTGGCCGATGAAGCATCAGCCGCATAGATGGGAGAGGATTGGGTGGGTCTTGGCCCAGTTCACACGGCTACAGGGTCACTCGGCAGAGATGGGGGGACCCCAGTGGGGTGGGGAGAGGAGGCGCGTGAGATGAGGCAGTTGCTGCCCAGCCTCCCCCTTGGGTCTCCCCTCAGTGATCTTCAACTTCCTGCTGAACGACAAGCGGAAGGGCCCGATCTGGAACATCATCATGTGGACCTTCCTCTTCATTGGCCAGGGCATCCAGGTGTGCCTGTACTGCCAGGAGTGGTACGCCCAGATCCACTGCCCACTCGAGCAGGTGAGGGCACCTAGGCCGGAGGCTGGTCTCAGTCACAGGGGGCAGATCTCACCCGGCTGTCACGCCAGACACCCCCGGCCTCATCGCGGGTCACTTATCTCCCTAGAGTACTAGGGTAGCCTTCTCATCCAGGCCCCTGGGTCAGAGTCTGTCCCTCCCACCCAGTAGCCATGGCTCTCACTTCGAGGCCATGGCCACGGGCCTATCACTCTAGCGAGGGGTGTTGGCCTTCCCTGCTAGGCTGTGCCCACGCCACAGGCCTCTCCCTCTGGCTCAGTCAGTTGGTTGTGTCTCCCTCCCTCTGGCCTGGCCCCGAGCATCACGCCCCAGGGCAGCAAGGGCCCGGTTCTGTCACTAACTGGATTTCCTGGTGGGTTCTCAACAGAAGTCGTTCTGGGGGCTGGTGATGCCACGCTCCTGGTCCTGCCGCAGCTAGGGGCCCCTCTGGGTGCCGCCTTCCCCATCGCACCACGAGGACAGTCAGCTACGCCCAGGCCCACCGGACACCCCAACTACCAAGAGCTCCTGTTGCCAGGATGCATGGAGGAACGGCACATGTCCTTCTCCGTCCCTTTGGCTCCTTTCTTGCTCAGCGTGGCCAAAGCGGATTGGGCTGGACCATGTTTCCCCCGTGAGGCCGGGCCTTCAGTCACTTCCCCAGGGAGGCTGTGGGCAAGAGGGCATTGCCGGTGGGCCTGGCTCCCTGGAGAGACCTGGGGTGGAGAACAGCTGCCACCCCATCCATGCATCAGAGAGCTACACTGGACATTCTTGCACTGAGACAGCCCTGTGCAGTGGGTGGCCAGGCCAGAGCAACAGCAGGGGCTATCCCATGCCTCAGCCCTGGGTGCAAGCCATGCAGCTTTCCCATGGGGGGAAAGGCCACACAAGAGAATTCTGTACACACACAAACGTACCTGGTTCAACAGGATACTGCTCCACCTCTGGATAAGACCCGGACTCTGGCACTGTCTCACCCTACAAACCATTGGGTGCCGATCCTGACACCAGGCACAGTTCCTCCATTCACACTCCCCCACTATCCCTAGGCAATGGACACGATCCTCTAGGCCAGCAGGTTCATCGACAGGGCTGCGTAGATTGAGGGGTCCATGAGCAAGTGTTGTTCCCACCGTGCCCCTGAAACTCCAGCGGCACACGCCGTGAAAGGGCAGAGCCCAGCCCTTTGGCTTCACTAACAGGCCAAGTCACCGTAAACCGAGGTGCACTCCAGCCCCAGCTGGCTGCCAGTACGGATCTGTCTGCCTGGGATGTCACCTCCTACTCAGTAGTTTTAGCGCTACCTCTGCATCAGCTGGGCCCTGCGGCCATCCTCTCACTCCCAGGGCCAGGCTTTGCTAACAGCAGTGCCCAGCCATGCAAATGAAATTTAACATGGATAAATGTAAAGTAATGCACATTGGAAAAAATAATCCCAACTATACACACAATATGATGGGGGCTAATTTAGCTACAATGAATCAGGAAAGAGATCTTGGAGTCATCGTGGATAGTTCTCTGAAGACATCCACGCAGTGTACAGCAGCAGTCAAAAAAGCAAACAGGATGTTAGGAATCATTCAAAAAGGGATAGAGAATAAGACGGAGAAGATCTTATTGCCTTTATATAGATCCATGGTACGCCCACATCTTGAATACTGCGTACGGATGTGGTGTCCTCATCTCAAAAAAGATATACTGGCATTAGAAAAGGTTCAGAGAAGGGCAACTAAAATGATTAGGGGTTTGGAACGGGTCCCATATGAGGAGAGATTAAAGAGGCTAGGACTTTTCAGCTCGGAAAAGAGGAGACTAAGGGGGGGATATGATAGAGGTATACAAAATCACGAGTGATGTGGAGAAAGTGAATAAGGAAAAGTTATTTACTTGTTCCCATAAGAACTAGGGGCCACCAAATGAAATTAATGAGCAGCAAGTTTAAAACAAATAAAAGTTCTTCTTCACACACCACACAGTCAACTTGTGGAACTCCTTGCTTGAGGAGGTTGTGAAGGCTTGGACTATAACAGGATCTAAAAGAGAGCTAGAGAAATCCATGGTGATTAAGTCTATTAATGGCTATTAGCCAGGATGGGTAATGAAGGGTGTCCCTAGCCTCTGTTAGAGCGTGGAGATGGATAGCAGGAGAGAGATCACTTGATCATTACCCGTTAGGTTCACTCCCTCTGGGACACCTGGCATTGGTCACTGTGGGTGGACAGGATACTGGGCTGGATGGACCTTCGGTCTGACCCAGTCTGGTCATTCTTATGTTCATGCTGCTCCAGGGACACTGTCCCAGTAGAACTGTGTCCAGTAGGAGTGTGATTTTGTTACCAATAAAACCATTAGTGTGGACTCCTTTATTGGTATAAAGGTGCCTTTTACCAGCATCACTACCTCCCCTTGCAGTGTGGCCGAGTGGATTGAGGGTTGACCTAGGCCTCAGACGATCTGGGTTCCGATTCCCAGCTTTACTACTGGGTAACCTTGAGCAAGTCACTTAGCCTTCCTGTGCCTCAGTTTCCCCATCTGTAAAACAGGAATAATGATAGTGCTCTCCTTTGCAAAGCACTTGAAGGACTACCGATGAAAAGTGCTCTATAAAAGCTGGATATTATTATAGGCATTCTTATACTGATATAACTGCATCCACACCAGGTAGGTAGCCTGTGCTGCTTTAACTGTATGGGTATAGCCAAAACGGTACGACTTTTGTGTGTCAACAAAGACAAGTTGTTGATGAATGGGGTGAGGAGGGGGAGAGAGAGCGTGTGTGTCAATCGTATCAATATTGATAGCAGAACTGACCAAATTGTTTCCATTAAAGCATTTTCAAAGAGAAGTGGCTTTTTGAACCATGCAAACAATTTTGGTGGACATTTTACTGCGTGTGGGTCCAAATTTTTCAATCTTTCATCAATTTGAAATATTTCTTTCCTCTCCTTCCCATTCTCTCTCTCTCTCTTTCTCTCTCTTTCCCAACCCCTACTTCCTTCCTTTTAGAGAGAACAGAGGGGGAAAGAACTCTAAAGATGTGTTTCATTGCAAACATTCAATGTTTCCACAACATATTTTGAAACAAAGTGCAAAAAATGTTTCATTTCCTTCTGAATTTCTCGCAGGAAATGCTCAGCGATTGGCGACCAGCCCTAACAAATGGTGTGGTTTCTATTTGAAAAATAGAGTTTCTGTGGGGTAAATTATCACTAGTCTAGCAAACCAGATGCCTCATCCCTGTATAAAGAATTCCCCCATAAAGAGAACAACGTGAAATGAATAAAAGCAGAATGTTATTACAGCATCTTTGCAGGGTTGTTGTAGCCATGTTGGTCCCAGAATATAGGAGAGATAAAATATGGGGTTCTCAAACTGGGGTTATTACATGGGGGATCGTGAACTGTCAGCCTCCACCCCAAACCCTGCTTTGCCTCTAGCATTTATAATGGTGTTAAATATACAAAAAAGTGTTTTTAATGTATACGGGGGGTGGGGTCGCACTCAGAGACTTGCTGTGTGAAAGGGGTCACCAGTGCAAAAGTCTGAGAACCACTGGACAAGATGGGTGAAGCAATATCTTTTACTGGACCAACTTCTGTTGGTAGAAGAGACAAGCTTTTGAGCTCCACAGAGCTCTTTCTCAGGTACATGTATATCTTCTGCAGCATTTTTGGAAATTGTCTTAGGTTATCTGGCAGGCAGCAAGTCCCCATGGACAGCAGGCCTTTCCCTGCCCAGCTCTGGAGGAAGAGTCGGGACAGTCTGATGGGGGGGGGGGAAGGGTTGAACCGTGCCTCAGTTTCCCCATCTGTAGGACAGAGGGTTCACACGACTGCCTGGCCTCTGGTGCGTGCGGGAAGGATTAATTCGAGCTCGGCGAGGGGGATAATCTAGTCCAAAGACCCAGCAGGGGGAGGCCTGGGTACCCCCCGCGACATCTCCAGAGAACCAGCCTCCAGCTGCCCCACCCACTGCTCAGCCCCGGCTCTGCGCGGCGGCCCAGCGCCCTGTGCCCGGGAGGGCCCAACCCAGCGCCGCCCCCAGGGCTGGGATCCGCGGGGCCCGGAGCCGGGGAGGGTGCCCCGCCCCCATCCCGCTCAGCGCGGCGGGGGCGGATCCGGGGTTCGCGCCCCGGGAGGCGGGTTCGGGGGCTTCTTCCGCTTCCTCCTTTGTTTGTTTCTTTGTTTATTTATTTCCTGCCGCCGCGCGCCCGGCTCGTGGGAAAAGTTCCAGCGGAAGGCGCGGTGGGGCGCGGAGCGGCGCGGCGGGATCCGCCCCAGCGGGGCTCCGAGGTGGGTCGGGACCGGGCTGCCTCCGCCCCCTGCAGCTACCGGCCCGCGGGGCTCCCCAGCCGGGCGGGTTCGGAACCAGAAGCGGATTTCCGGGAGGGGGAGGTGCCAGCAGGGCGCTGGGAGACCCCCCCCCCCGTGCAGTCTGTAAACCCTGGATAGCCTGGGACCCGCTTCAAGCCCGGGCGGTGGGGCAGCCCCCCCGGCTCCAGCACCTCTGGGTGCCAAGCCTCGGGGGCGCAGGACAGCCTGGGAGTGTCCCCGATGCAGAGTGGGGCGAGCTGGGCCCCTGGCTGGCTTTCCAGCTGGAGGGGGCCTGGGCTGAACGGCAGCGGGGTGGGGCTCCTGGCTCTGGGGTGCAGCACATTGGTGGGGGTGTCTGTGTGGACAGGCAGGGCTCTGCTACGGGTCTTGCCCATTGAGAGCAGCCTTTAACCCTGTCCCACTAGCTCCTTCCACCCCTGAAATACCCATTCCCCCCCAGTCATGTTGCCACTGAGAGCAGAGGCACGAATGCACCCAGGGAAAACCAGGCGGCTCAGTATTTCCATGCTGAACAGTCTTCCAGACACCCCAGGGCCCCATCATGCTGGGCACTGCACAAACAGGCCCTGCCCCAGAGAGCTTGCAATCTAAATATACAAGAGGTGGGGAAGGGAAACTGAGGCATAGAGCAGGCAATGTGACTCATTCAAGGTCGCCAGCAGACCTGGGAATAGAACCCAGGTGTCCTGGGGCCCAGCCACGCTGTCTGAGTGTGCAAGACCTGGTGCTGTTTTGCAGCGATAAGGGTGTTGATCGCTGAAACCTGCAGATGTCACCAGCTGCGGGAGCGGCCAGGGGCCACAGGATGGCCATGCTGCCGAGATAGCAGGGACATCTTGGGGAGGGCTGGGGGAACCCTCTGTGCTGTGAGGTGACTCTTCCCTGCAAAGCCCAGTTGCCTGGGCACTGGCGCCTCCCCTCAGGAATGCGTGGGTGCTGTGGTTCAACAGACAACAAACCCTGGAGATCAGAGGAATTTTGAAAGGGGGACCCCAGAGTCTAAAGGATGGAGTGGGAAGGGGGCATTCAGAGAGCAGGTCCTCTGAAGAGACTGTACAGGGGTCTTCCACCCAGTCACTCCAAATCACCTGTCTGGTTTGTTTTGGGGCCCTACAGGTCTGCCTTTTGGGGGGCTCTGAGGTGAGGTGCCAGGATGGCGATGAGAGAGCAGCTGCTGCGAATCCTGGATGATCTGACCAAGGAGGAGTTGGAGAAGTTCAAGTTTTACCTGCCCCATGGGGGCACGGCTCCCCACATAGGCCGTGGGAAGCTGGACGGCGCCACCGGCACCCAGGTGGCTGAGCTGCTGATGCAGACGTACCCCCAGGAAGCACTAGACATCACCCACCAGGTGCTGCACAAGATCCCAAGGCTGGACCTGGTCCGGGGCAGCCAGCTCAAGACAGGAGGACAAACTGGGAACAGCAGCAACGATGAAAATCACAGTGAGGCTGCAAATAGCGGCGTCGGGGCAAGGGAGCCGCAGGCCCACGGTAAGGAGCACAGCCACAGAGCAGGGCGGTTCGGTGACAGGAGTGGAGAGCTCCCAGCTTCTCTGTTCTCAGCCTATCCCAGCAGGGAGTGCTGTAGGGGGAAGGCAGCAGCCGGAGCTCTAATGATGGGGGGAAAAATAGGAGAGGCCCTGAATACTGACCAGGTGGCTTGCTGTAATTTAAATAGTAGTGAGAACTAAGGGGTCCATAAGACAGCAGTGAGGCAGCCTTTAAAATTAGTAAGGGGGCCCAGTCCCCTCTGAAGACCCCTGTAATTTGAGCACTGGCTGTGGGTGACACAGCTGGCTACTCCAGCCCTGGTGTCTCCCAGCAGGGGGTGCTCTAGGGAATGGGGCAGGAGCATTGGCTGTTGAGGAAGCTCCTGGTTATTCCAGTCCCAGCCTCTTCCAGCGGGGAGCCATGGGGGGAGTGGGGCAGGAAGGTGGCTGGGAGGAGAGCTCCTGGCTACTCCAATCCCAGCCTCACCCAAAAAGGGCCCTGTAGAGAGCAGGGCAGGAGCACTGTTATTGGGGGTGCTCCCAGCTATGCCAGTCCCAGCTTCACCCAGCAGGGGGTGCTGTGGGGAGCAGCGCAGCAGTGTTGACAGAAGTGCCAGGAAGACTGGAGATTCCCATGTGGCTGCATGGCCAGTCTCCTGGCTGACTCTTCTCCCCTCTTTCCCAGGGAAGCAGAGTCTGGTTTCAGAGCAGCAGCTGATGAAGCTGGCAGGGAAAATGGGCAAGACCTGGAGGCAGATCGGCATCGAGTTCCTGGGCCTGGAGAATCATTTTCTGGAGCAGATCGAGGAGAACAATCCTGGCAACACCAAACTGCGAGCTTTCAAGATGCTCTTGGAGTGGAGGAAACGAGCGAAGCAGGACGCCACTGCTGTCCACCTTTGCTCCATTCTCTCCCAGAACGAGGTGCCCCTCCAGCCTGAGGCCCTCGACTGCCTCCAGGGCACAGGCAGGGTCTAAGGAGATCTGGGGGGCTCAGTCCAGGGCAGCGGGTCTCAACCAAGGGTCTGTGAGCAGAGCCATTGTTAACCACTCTGTGGCCCAGGGCAGGAAGCCGAAGACCTGCTGTGCAGGGCTGAAGCCTGGGGCTGTGAGCCCTGCCTCCGGGGCTGAAGCCAAAGCCTGAGCAACATAGGTTGGCGTCGGACCCCGGGAAGTTCCCCTGCTTGCTAGCCTCGGCTTGTATATGCAGAAAAATAGTTGTTGTGGAACTGGTGGGCCAAGGAGTTTTTATAGCATTGGGTGGGGTGGGGGGGAATGGTGCTCAGAAAGAAAAATGTTGAGAACCCCAGGTCCAGGGGATGGAGTGGCCTTGTGGTCAAAGGACTAGCACAGTACTCTGGGGACCTTGATTCAATTGCTAGTGGTGCTTTAGTTTTGGGTTGTCCGATTTAAGACACCGCCCCCCACCCCACCCCCGGGGCCTGGCTTGCAGAGAAGCTGAGCACCCACTGCTCCCGTTGATCTTGGCTGGAGTGGAGGGTGCTCGGAAACCAGGCCATGGGTGGCAGCCAGAAATCAGTAGCCACTTTGGAAAATGCTGGCCTCTGTCTGGTGCCTCAGTTTACCTACATGTCCAATGGGGAAAACATGGCCAGATTCTCCAAAGAGCTGTGTCCAGCAGCTCCCATTACTTGCATGGGGAAGGTGGGGGAGGAGAGGAGTTGCTCAGGGGGCTGGATATACTTTGTTTAAAGCCACTTTCTCTGCCAGCAGCCTCAAGTGCCACCGACTCAGGCCCCTGATATGTATCTGGCTGCTTCTCTCATCCAGCCTACCACCACTTGCTAGCTGGGGTGGGTCAGTCCAAGCAGGGGGCTCAGGACAGCCCCAGGGAATGGATTGGGGCGGGAGGAGACACCTGTGATCTGGGGCAGCTATAAAGTGGGAGACCCTGTGGAGACCGAGCTGGGCTCTTCCCCACTTTCAAGGACATCTCTCCACGAAGAACCTGGGGATCTTCTATCCCTGGGGGAGCCACTCCCCCAGTCTCTTCTTGGGGTCTCATCTAGGCAGCTCTTTTTTAAAGACCATTTTTACCAAGAAGCACCATTGAAGCCTTTTTGTACTTGCAAGAAATAAATGTCCTCAAAGCCAGCGCAGCTGAGGCCCTGCTTCTCACTGATTATTATCACAGTATGACCCCACATGGTTGGATTTCATCCCAGCCCTGGTGCAGAGCCCTGCGAGAGGAGCAGGAAGCTGCCTTGCTCTGGGGCTACTTGTCTCCACTACTGGCCAGGGCAGACTAATAATAGCTAGAGCCCTGCAGCGGGACTGGGATCCTGCAGGACCCACTGTCAGCACAGCGGGAGCAGGTAAAATGTACTTTGTTGCGGACGGAATTGGGTGGCAAAAACCCAGACTGTAGTAATTTGCGGGAAAACAAAATGCAAGTTTAGCTGCATCTGCTGTTTAAATTGACCTTCTTATCAATCACTTAAAAAGAAATTTTAAAAAGAGGCTCGAGCTATCAAAAACCTACAGCGGTGAGCAGTTTTGCTGCTCAATCTTTTTCAGACAGAAAGAGTAATCCTGACCTATAAGTAACTTGAATGGTTTGTTTCAAATTTCTAAAAACGGCGCTTAAGCGGTTTAAAACATTCCAGGTTTTTAAACAACTTTTAATAATTTTTAAAAAAAAATCTGCATCTTTTAAGGCAAAATGGTGGTGTCATCTGTTTTGATCTTCTATGCGATAGACACGACAGCAGTTTGTCAAATAGAATTTCCGCAATGCAAGTTTGTTTTACAAAAAAGATAAAGGTTTTAATACTTAAATTTAAGCAAGGGCTAGAAAGAGCTCTGATGTCTATTATAGGAGTTAAAGTGTTTTTTTTTGTACATGGTTTAAGCAAGATTTGTTTTATGCTTTTAGTGGTAAAAATTGTCTGAATTTCATTTATATATAAATATTTTAACTGACTGTTGTGTTTTGTTAGTAGGCTGGGGGTCGGTCTCTCTCTCTCTCTCTCTTGTGGGATTTGTGGGACTGAACGTTTTTGTGGGCGGGAGCAGGTTAAAAATGCAAGAAACAATGCGGGAGGGGATTTAAGAAATACTGTGCTGTTCGGAATATGCTGTATTATGGCAGCTGGGGAATAGCCAGGGGGCTGGGCTGGGCTACGGTGGCCACATCCCCACCCACTATTGGGATGTCCCCCTGCCTGCTAAATCCAGGGTTGTGAGTTCAGTCCTTGAGGGGGCCACTTAGGGATCTGGGGCAAAATCAGTACTTGGTCCTGCTAGTGAAGGCAGGGGGCTGGGCTCGATGACCTTTCAGGGTCCCTTCCCCTTCTCTGAGATAGGTTTATCTCCATATATTATGTCATGGGGAGGGGGGGAAGAGCCAGCTCTGTGCCTGTGGGGAAGGCACTATGTGCTGGTGGGATGCTGGGGAGGTCCTACTGATTTGCAGCCAGTTTGCACAAGCATTGCTACAGCAAAGCAGCTTCACAGGGCCAGCAGAGGCTGGGCTGGGCCCTGTGGTGGGAGTGGTGCGAGTCTGTTCGCTGCCTCCATGCCCAATACCAAAGCAGGGATATGAGCAGCCCCAGTGGCCTTGTCTGAGCTGGGCTCCAAGGGGGGTGGTGCTAGCAAATGCCGGTTTCTCAGCATGTTCTAAACGCCCAGTAGTGACGAGACCTTGAGCCCAGTTAAAGCTGCTGTTCCCCCACCCCAACATGTTAGAGTGCCAGTATGAACCCACTGGCTCTCAGCTGAGTGTGGGCACGAGCCAGTGTCACAGCCAGCTAGCAGAGGGTCTGTCCCCAGCCTGGCTGCAGAGGGGAGGCCAGGTAGCGAGCAGTGAGGAACCTGGCTGCAGAGGGGAGGACAGGTAGCGAGCAGGCAGGGACCTGGCTGCAGAGGGGAGGGGAGGTAGCGAGCAGGCTGGGAGCTAGGGCAAATAGATGAGGATGTTGTGAAGGCCAAAAGGATAACGGGTCCAAAAAGAATGAGAGCCATTAATGGACCTATCCTCCATAAACTCACCAGCCGAGATGGTCAGGGACGCAACCCATGCTTTGGGTGTCCCTGAACCTCTGATGGCCATAAGCTGGGACTGGATCACTCAATAATGGCCCTGTTCATTCCTTCGGAAGCATCTAGCACCAGCTGCTGTCAGAAGACAGGATACCAGGCTAGATGGACCACTGGTGTGCCCCAGTATGGCCCTTCTTATGAGCTCTCAAACAATGCTGAGAATGCATACATCCATCGATCCCACAGCAGGTCAGAATCTCCGTCCTCATTTCACAACCGAGGAAACCGAAATTCAGGGAGGGGAAGTGACTCATTCGCAGCCACAGAAAGAGTGCGGGCTGGGAATAGAGTCCCAGGGCAGTGTTCTAACCACAGGGCTGTGCTGGCTCTCCAGCTATAAATTGTGTTACCAATTCTCTGGAGCAGTAGGCAATGTTGCAAGACTTCTTGCAGCAGTGAACTTCTAAGCTTACCCTAAGCCAGGTGGTCTCTTTAAGATCATTTTAAGGTAAGTCATTTTAGCCAGCAGGCAAGTGCAGTACATTATGGGAGAGGGGGGAAGCAGAATTTGCCCCTGGGCTGGTATGGCGATTTAACAAACATCGCAGTGGTTTGGCTCTAAAACCAAAAGCCAACGTTTACTGCTGTGCTGCTTATGAAATGCTGTGGAGGGGGGAGCGTTTACCAAGCATTTATTAAGAACTGACATCATGCGCTTCATTAAATGAATCAGGAATACCTAGGCCAGAGTGCTGCTAATGGCAGGGGAGGGATGACAAAGGAGCACCACGATCGCTTGGTAGTCGCTTGAGAAGCATAGTTCGGCAGTTTTGTTTGACTTGAAAAGGCGGTTTGGAGGCAACCCAGGTGGAGCTTTGTGCCAGTTCCACACAGCTCGCTGCAGCTCCACGGCACGTGTGGACTACCCCACAACCGTCATTCCTCCTACGTGATCTGCTGTGTCTGAGCGTACATCCCAGACCCTGGCCTGTTGCACCAGATGTTGATGTTCTACTTGACCACAGGCTGGTGCTGAAATGTCCATCTCCAGAATCCAAGATAAGCATCCTCTTCCAGCTTGTCCAAGACGTACTCAAGAGTCTTACTGGAGCTGCCTCAGGTCACAACCAAAGGAAAGTTCTATGGAATCGTGCTAGCTGATGTTCTCAAGAAGAATGCTACCATCTTTTCGATAACCTCAGGTGCTACCCTTGTCTGGGCCTTGGCAATGTCCCTTCTCTCGAAAGGACCCAGAAGAGGAAGAGAGGGAGTTGCTAGAGAGAAGCACAAATGCTGAGTTCCTCTCTGGTGTAATGTGTATGGAGGACATGTGAGAGGCTGGCATCTGAACACCTTACTAGGGGTATAAATACCTAGAGTCTGGTGAACTTGTTATCTTGCTGGATGCTGTGGAGAAGGGCAGGAGTGGGTGTGATGTCCCACCATCACTGAGAGATCTGCCAGGAGCTGATGGTGAGGAGTGGGGCCTAGAATCCCTACAAATCTGTGCCCAGTCTCTCAATTTCATCCAGGAAGAAGTCCAAGTCCTGCTTGGTGACCACGGGATTTGTGACAACCTGGCGGAAGAAGTTGACCTTGCTGCCAAGGGGTTGGTAGCCCACCATCATGGACCCTTTCTTCATCATCCGCTCCTTGATAGCTGGAGCCACCTAGGCGGAGCAGCACGTAACATCAGCATCAGTCAGTGGAGCATGTGGCCACCCAATTAGCCAGCTGTGATATGAAGCTGTAAACCCTTCTGGGCTATAGAGTAGACCCCTCCAATGGCCAACCCATCTAGCTAGCTCAGGGTTTTAGGCTTGTGTGGTGACTGTCCCCTTTTAAGAAGAGCAGGGTCCAGTGCACCTGTGACGTGCCGCCTTCCAGTTAGGCCGGGAGTGGAATCACACTGGAGGTGTGGAGGAGCCCACAAGGAGAGAGGAGCAGTGATGAGCTAGCAGGAGGTGCTTGGGAGAGAGCTTTAGGCATCCCAGTGGAGAGAGCTGACTTGGGGAAGGGGCAGGAACAGGACTGTTGGTGGGGACCCTGATGGGTGGAAGGCCCGGAAAATGGCCCCAAGACAAAAGGCGAAGATCTAGCTTAGTCAGCAGGAGCTGAGCCCAGAAACAAGAGGGTGGATCCCCCCGAGCAGGTGTGGGACTCCTAGGGAAGAGCTGGGGAGCTCTCTGGGCAAAGCCTTGAGGGAGGGGCTGTGGGAAGGGTGGTCATTCCCAGGAAGGGAGACCTGAAGCAGGCTCTGAAGGACATGGGAGCACAGTGCTGCTACTGATTCTCTGGTGGGTGAGGCCCTGGACTGGGGGAGGGGAAAATGACTGTGTGTTCACTGTGGGAACGGGAGAAAGGTTTCACTGCAAGGATGTAGGGGAATCACAGCATGGGTGTATGTGAAGATATTCTGCCCCGAGGCAGGCAGACTGCATTCCTTTCAAGGAAAAGGGAAACTGAGGCTGGATGCAGCTATTGTGCTGTGGGTTTATGCCAGAAGGTGCCCCCAATAGGGGTCACCATATAACAGCTTGGATTTTGAAAGGTATCAATGGTATTTGGGTGCAGGACTCCCTGAGAGAGTCCCTGGGTGCTGGATGTCCAACTCTGCCAGGCGGCTTTGAAAATCCCTCTCACAGATAATGCTGGAACCCTGGTGTCTAAGTGGGGCCAGTGGGACACAGACCTAGGGCCTTGCATACAAAGAAACAGTGAAGTCTTAGTACACAGTAAGCTAGAGAAGCAGCCCCCAGCCTGGCCTGGCTAGCAGAGAGACAGCTGGGGTGCCACAGTGGGACAGGACAGACAGACACATATTCTCTCTCTCTCCACAAGTCTGGGTGGGTGTACTGGAGTTTACTATCATCCAGAGAGGTGGTATCTATCCATCAGAAAATGGGGGCTCTCCCCCCACCCCACTCCCAGCATTCCCTGCACTCACCTTTCCCAGTCTCTCCCAGTAATCGGCACAGCCCTCCTTGCCCCGGAGGCTGTGTGGCACAAACCAGAAACACAGATTGATGAACTCAGGCTGGGGGAGGTAAAGGAGAAGGGGTCACCAGCAGGGATCTCTGTACGTAAACAACCCGAGCACCCCGAAACCTCAGCTAATGGAGGTGCAACCTCTGGAGACGACAGGGCCCAAGCCTGCTCCCCCCTCGCTTATGGCTCTAGGAACACCCACGGGGGTTGGATTTCATTGCTGGTCAACTCACGTAACAAGGTTAAATAGCTGCTGCCCACCCACCCACCCATCAGTAAGGGCTTTGGGAATTCATGATAAACTCTCCCCGATCCCTTGGAAAACAAGTTCCCAATGAGCTGTGGTGTAGCAATGGCTCCAGGTGGCCCATACCTCTATCACCAGCTGGAAACCTTCCCTTTTCTTGATCTCCTCAGCCAGGTACCTAGAGAGGATGAAGAGAACATCGTTGACCTTTGTGCTGGGCATAGAGACGTGTGTAAGGATCAGCGGACATCACTAGAGCACCTCTTGGGGTTAGGGGGAACACCTGTATCCCCCACCCCTCACCTAGTGAACTCAAAGGCCCTGTCCACTCGCTTCTCCAGCCCCTCGGTCCCATTGGCCTTCCACATCAGCCACAGCTTGAGGCAGTCCACCTTGCGGCCACACTGGATGGTCTTGTCTCCCGTGTCGTAGGCCACGTCGTAGAACTTGTCGGTCTGGAAGAGGTAGGTGGCGTTGGCGCCGTGGCACCGCTGCAGCAGGCCCTGAAATGGGAGGGTCCAGCAAACACGTCAGCATGTCCCGACCACGGTCACATGGGACGGCAGGGACAAAGCATGCGCTAGGCAGGCCAGCAAAGGAGCACTGAGGGAGCTGGATGGGCTCTACATGTGCACAGAAACACCACTTCCAACAACACCCAGCAGGGGGTGCTGGAGGGAGCAGGGCAGGAGTGCTGGCTGAAGGGGAGCTTCCAGCTACTCCAGTCCCAGCCTCACCCAGCAGGAGGTGCTGGAGGGAGCGGGGCAGGGCTATTGGCTGTAGGGGAGCTCCCTGTCACTTCATTTACAGCCTCTTCCAGCAGGAGGCACTGTAGGGAACAGCACATAAGCTGCATTCGTCACGGCAGGGTTACAACTGCCTGCCTCCGCAGGGAGGGAACGGCGGCGAAGACCTACGGAGCTATCTCGAAGCAGGAAGGCAGAGCACTGCAAACCCGTCATCAGCATCTTGTGGGGGTTCCAAGCCACCGAATCCGCCCTGCAAGGGAAAGGGAGACTCAGTGAGACATTAACACTAGCTGGGCCAGGGAACGGGCTACGGGGCACAGGGCCGGCTGGGGGTGCACTGGGCAGCGGACGGCCAGCTACAGGAGATGTATGGAATGGGATATTCACCAGCAGGAGCAGAGCTGCACACACATATTGATGCCACAATGTGCTAATTTCAGGGTCTTCCAGGCACAGGCTGGATCGGACAGGATCACATGATGCACGGAGGGATCATCTCCCACTCTGGCTCAATTACTGTTCTCAGTGTATCCTGAAAGTTCTTCACCCTGATGTAAACTCCTGCGTAACCAGCCCCTCGCCTGATCTCAACGGCTCTGCCCTCCACTACTCCCATGAAGCTGCAAGCGCGACCGCTAACCCTGTCCCCCAGTTTGGAGACAGTACCCACCTCTCTATCCCACGCAGGAGATGTCTGTGTCTTCTAGAGAGCAGGGCACTCCCACCCCAGGCGGCCTGCCAAGGAGGAACAGGGAGAGACAGCAGTGCTTTGAGTTCAGTCAGCAGCCAGTGGGGGAGCTACAAGTGGCTAAACCCGCTGAGACTGGGGCATGCTGCACCCTCAGCCAAGGGGAACCCTGTTTCAAGATGGTCCCTTCTAGCCCAGCCTAGGGCCTCTTCTCTCACTGTGACATCTACGATCCCCTGCCTTTTGGCTGCTCTAAGGGGAGAGCCTGACCCTAAAGCCTCCTGCCTGGGTTTTGCATGAGGCCCAGTGCACGTGGAGAGAGGACGCTAGAGCTGGAGGAATGCAGCCGTCGGTTCCAGCACCAAACTGGCCTATATGAACTGGCAAGTGACTTCCAGTCTGGGTGCATGAGAGATGGCAGAAAAAAAAAGCTACTGTCCAAGTGGCCCAGGGGGGTTATGGGAAGGCACTGGAGGACTAGCGGCCCCCAAGCAGTGCATTCTCGCTGCGGAGTGATAGCAGCAGACCAGTTGTGCTCACTTCAGCTTCAGCTGGTGCCCCAGTGGTGTTAGTAGCATCACAGAACAGGGGTGATGGTTTGTGTGTGTGGATGGGGGAGAGTTCAAAGGATCCTTCATACTCCAACAGGAGTGAACTCTGCTGTGGAGACGAGCCGTGAGGGGGTTAGGGATAGGGCTTGTCAATTACCAGCAATGCTGGGTCTGTTCAGCCAAACTGTGGGAACCACAGGTTCCCAGTGACCTCCTTACCCGCTCCCCTAGCCTAGCTCACCTCCCTTCCCGGACAGACATCGCACGCGCCCAGGGACGGAGCCCTTCCTAAATCTCTAGTGCCCAAGGGCACATCTCCCTGCCGTGCCCTCCTTGGGGGGGACTCACATCCACGTGAAACCAGGCCCCGTGGCGCTCGCACACATCTGCCACGTCCGCCAGCGGGTCGAAGGCTCCCAGGACAGTGGTGCCACAGGTGGCGTTGACAAAGAAAGGACACGCGCCCTGGAAGGGAAGAGGGGCAGTGGGTGGCGTGCGGCGTTACAGGGCAGAAGTGTTCCTAGCAGGCTGCTCCCTGCCTCACAGACCAGACCCTCTCACCCCACCCCAAGCTCACCTCAGATTTTGCCTTGTTGATCTGTTTCTCCAGGTCTGCAGGGATCATTTTCCCCCTGAGGATGACAGCACAAATTATCCCCGGGGGCAGACTCCGTGCAGGGAGCAGAGATAGATTCTTCTACCCAAGTCCATCCAGGTGGCTGAAGGGAAGCATCTGTGGGAGCTGTTAGCTACCCTGCTCAGGCCAGCAAGAGTCACTGATGGGACTCATGGAGGAGTGATGGCTTGTGGGAGGAAATGGGGCATGTGCCCTGAGTGATGGGGCGCCTTGAGCTACTCCAGTGCGAGCCTCTCCCAAGAGGGGGTGCTGATTGCTGGGGCGCTTCCAACTAGAAAGAGGAGCTGTAGGGAGCAGGGCAAAAGTCCTGGGCACTGGGCTGCTTCCAGCGGCTGTCGTACCAGCCTCTCCCAGCAGGGGGTGCTGTAGGAAGGGAAGGAGGCGCAGCCGAATGGAACCAGTGCCAGGTCTGGATAAAGGCCACAAGCATTCCCAGTGTGAGCTCTCACCTCTCATCCACTCCGACCAGGTAGATGTTGTCTGTACCAATGCCCAGGAAAGCTGCCCCCTTCTGGACAGAGTAGTGGCACTGTGGGGGAAGGCAGAAGGGAGGGAATCAGCACAGACTCCTGCCAGGGTCCAATCCCAAAGAAATCACAGGGCAGGAAGTGTCATTTAGAGTTCAGAGCTGCAGGATCCCTGGGAGTCAGGGCTGCTTTAACTGAATGCACCATTTTGGCCTGTGTTGCAGGGGGGCTGGAACAATTTGTATAGTGGGCGGGGTGGGGGCTGTGAGCCGTTGAACCAAATTAAACCCTGGATATGATGGAAACCACTTCAAGTGACGGGTGCTGCAGCACCCCTAGTTCCAGCACCTCTGCTGTATCATGTATTCTGTGATACTTAGCCCTGCTGCGTTATTCCCTTGGGGGGACCACTGCACGGAGTGGATGGAAAACTGATGTGCCTTAATTCTCTGACAGGGCCGCTGGTACTCTGGTAAGAGGCCTATTTGAAGGGCTTGGCCAGGTTACAGATGTCGATGTTTATGGGATTTTTGGCCTTGTCCAAATTAGCAGAAAAATGCTACAGCAAGAAGCTGGGGGTCAAAGTTCCAAGAACTGCAGCCTCCATCCCATTCCTCTCCTCCCACAACACCTCTCAGGCATTTACAAGTGCGGAACGGACCGCTGCTCTGAGAGCCGGCTGAAGCCAGGCCCTGGGCATCCTTCCCGGGGCGGCTAGCGACCCTCAGGCATTGCAACCCTTAACCCTCTGGTTCCACCCACTTGGCCTACCTCCATCCCACAATGCAATGCTTCCTGTTTGAAAAGGACCCCCAAAAGACCCCGGTCCCTGTGCCAGGCTGTGTGTATTGCACGCCGGCCAAACTGGGGAGGGGAACTGTAGATGGCCTGAGTTAAGCCAAATGGCACAGACGCTGAGGGTAGAAGTGGGTCATGCTCTGGGCCCTGCTGATCCACGGCTCTGATGGGGTGACACTGCAGCACCCCATCCCTCAGGGGAGACCAAGCCCAGCCCCCTCTTCTCATGCTCCTGTCATGGCTAGCGAAGGGGAGGCCCCAGGTTGCACCTCTTGCGATGTGAACACCGCCAGCCTCGGCAGTGCCCAGATGCCCGTCTGCTTGCTGTCCGGGAAGCGCTGATACCGTGCCACGTTCATGGCGTATATATTGGAGAGGGAGCCTCCTGCAGGGAAACAAACCCACAGAGATCAGTGCAAGCCTGTTGCCCACTCTCCATGTGCTGTGGGATAGGCCGGGGCAGGAACAAGGGCAGCTTTGGAGGAGAGGAAGGAGGGTTCCCTGAGCAGGATTCAATCACCACACCAAGAAGAAACTTGCCCTGGTGGAGTCCCCGCTACCACCAGCAGGGCATGGAAGGATGCTCACGCTGCTGAGGTGAAGAAGCTGGCATCAGCAGGGCACTGCTGAGAGGAAGCTCACACTCGTGGAAGGAGGTTGGTATTGGCAGGGCACTGCTAGGAGGACGCTCACACTAACCGAGCACTGCTGGGAGGAAGGGCCAGGTGGCACTGGTATATCACCGTAAGAGTGTCAGGTTTTAGGATTCTGCATAAGAAAGCAGAGCTTTATTGCTGACTCACCTTAGTGCCTGGTGCCAGAACCCTGCAGAAAGAGACAGAAGTATTTCTGCTGCCTCATTCTGTAAGGGGGGTCCTATCCGGTCCCAAGCCATGACATAAAAGGGGCTGGAGGGTCTCTCTGAGGCAGAGGGAACTAAGGGTAGAGATTGGGGGAGTCCTGCAGAGAAGCGCCCTAGGAAGAGCCAAGCTCAGGAGAAAGCTTTGGCCACAGGTTATGTTCTGTTGTTTCTTTTTAAGTGAACCGTAAAGGCAAACTGCAAGGAGGGCTGAGTCTAGCTCTTGCCCCGTGTGTGTGCCAGGAAGGGCCGAGTCTGCCCCCTATGTCAGCCAGGGATGCCAGCTGCTAACCCTGCTCACACACTTCTTTCAGGGATCTCCTAGCCCTGCAGGACTCCGGCAGTTCTGAGCTGTATGGTATAGGAGCCAGATCCTGGGGAAACTGGTGCAGCTCAATCAGCGTCAATGGAGCTACCACGATTGACCCCAGCTGAGGGTCTAGTCCTGCACCTTCACTTTGGATTTGTGGGGGGGGGGACGACTGTCAGACCGGCAATGGGGAAGGACGGACCCAGCAGGAAACCCGGTTCATGAAAGGGCAGTGATGCCCTGGGTGCCCCTGGCTTGACCCTCCCTCTGGCAGTATATCAGTCTCACGCACCTGGACAAAATATCCCGTCTCCACTCCCCCAGCCAATCAGCTCCCGCAGCTTCTTCAGCACGACCTCCTCCATCAGCACAAACACCGGGGCGATCTCGTAGGTGTACCTGGGCCACACAGACACACCTCAGTGAGGCACCCGGCCATTGGGGGAGGGGGCGTACCTGGAGCTTCACAGGAGATGAGGCCCCAGAACTCCCCCCCCCTTGTGAATTTCACCCACCCCTCTCTGTCTTTTGGCAGCAAACAGCCCCAACATTCTCACTTTCCTGTGTCCTTAACGGTCCTTGTTCCCACCCCCAGCTAGATGCGCTGCCTCCCTGGGCAGCTCCAGGCAAAGGGTGCTCAGAGACAGGGCAAGGACGTACTGGCTGGTGTTGAGCGTCTCTGTGATCATCCGTCCCACCAGGGCATGGGGATCCAGCCCCGAAAACAGCTGGTTAAAGAAACGAGGATGACCTGGGTGGGGGGGGGGGGGAGGGAGAGAGAAAACCTTTAACACAGGGAAAGAGCAGGAAACAGAGCTTGCATCTTCATTAAACCTGGGCTAGATCCGACATCAGTCACCAGCTCAGCCCTACACCGGGCAGCCCCCAGGACCTGTGAGCCCATAAATACATTTGAGCTAAAGGAGAATCTCTGAGCTGTAGCAGTTTCAAGGCCGTTACCCTCTTCAGGCTGCAGCCACTAGAGGGCGATAGCCACATTCACCTGGCTGGGCTCCAGGGTCGCAGACACCATAGTTGGTACGTCACAGTGGTGCTGATATCCCTTACCGTAGTTCTGACCTAGCACGCAGGCCCTGCTCAGCGGAGGGCGAGCCTTGTTCTCCCTCTGACGCACAGCCAGCGGGAGGGGGACCCCCTCCGAGGGCAGCACCAGGCCCAGCCGTCGTCAGAGCCTCTCAGCACCTACATGTTTTCACACTGTAGCGGATGACGTCCCGGCAGTGCTCCAGCACCCTCTCCTGTGGCTCCCCACTGCTCCTCAGCTCCAGGTCCAGGATTTTCTGCAGGTCTTGGGGCTTCCTCCAGTCACAGACCTGAAGGGACAGAGACAATCCATCAGCAGCCTGCTCCGGTCCTGCTGAGCTGGGAAAACAGCCCTTCCCTGGATACTCCCTTTGCCAGGGGGCACAGGGCAAGCAGGGCCCACCTCAGCAGGGAGCCCCCCACAACTGGGGGCAAGGCTGGTAGCAGATGCCCAGCTCATGACCTCAGGGGCCTGTGCACATGTGTGAGGGGGGTTACTCAAGGCTGGGGGAAAGGAGTCGGGGCAGCTCAGTTCTACGCACTCTCCTCCTTACCATTAGCTCCGGTACTTCCTCTCACCATCCTTGGCAATGAAGGAGTCTGGAATGGTCACACACACACACACACACACACACACACACACACACACACGCGACTCCAGGGTAGTCATCCAGCCTTTGCTCAATGCCCAGGACTGCGCATGTATGTCTCGTGGACTGAGTCCATAAACAGGAAAGGACGGGAGGGGAACGGGGTCCGAGCAGCACATCAGAGAGAGGTATTCTCTGTAGCTGCAATCCCAGAACTTCTCCCTCCCTCCACAGGACCCTTGTGAGAACACACGGAGCCCTTCCCCAGGCTCTTTCACACCACGGGGCCTCGTGTTTTCCCCTCTGCAAAGTGGGATGATGCCGGCCTGCCTCCCAGAGCGAGGCCTCCAGGCTCAGTGCCCCGGCATGTCCAGAGCTCTTGGAGAGCCTCCCCTGGGAGAGGGGACAGCGGAGCACAGTGCCAGTAGCAGTCAGGGGAACAGACAGCACACGCCAAGCAAAGTCACTCCTCTGCTTGCGATCTGAGGCATGAGCGGGCATGGTACGGTGTGGATGGGCACTGGCGTGCAGCCTGTGGCCACTCTCCTCTCTAGGCAATGGTGCAGTC
Source organism: Gopherus flavomarginatus (assembly GCF_025201925.1). Taxonomy (NCBI): domain Eukaryota; kingdom Metazoa; phylum Chordata; order Testudines; family Testudinidae; genus Gopherus; species Gopherus flavomarginatus. The sequence continues at coordinate 22,631,722 of NC_066632.1, read as the reverse complement.
CATAAAGATGTACCATGCCCCTTGAGCTGAGTGGCCAGGCCTGCGACCTGCCATCTCCATGAGCGCCCCTTTAATATTAAAGCCAAGGGTGCGATCGTCGCTGTTTTGTACGCGGGAGGTGGGCCATAGGTCTCCTGATCCGTTGTCGGTGCAGCCCTTGCCCAGGTGGTCTGTGCCCAGGCTGCAGGGAGTGGCTGGGCAGTCTGTGCCCAACTGGCAGGGGGTGGCCAGACAGTCTGTGCCTTGGTGGCAGGAAGTGGCCACGAGGTCTGTGCCTATATTATAGGGGGTGACCAGGCAATCTATGCCAGGGTGGTGGGGAAGTCCGTGCCCAAGTAGCAGGGGGTGGCTGTTCAGTCTGTGCCCAGGCAGTAGGGGGCAACTTGGCAGTCTGTGCCTGGATTGCAGGGGTGGCCTGTGGCACTGGTTAAGGCCAGCTGGATCACGGCTCCGCTGGTGCCATGTTCCTGCCAATGGATTGGGAAAGCCAGTGATCACCACCACTCTGGGCAAAGGGCACCTGGAGACAGACAGAGGGCCAGTGATCACCACTGGCAGCAACTTGGCTTAGAAACAGACAGGAGGCCTTTGCAAAACACCTTTGCGGTAAGAGGGAAAACTCCCTCCTGTGCCCACGCTGAAGAGGGGCCAGCCACAGGCTACCCCATGGAAGGGGTGGGGCTACACTCCAGCCTCCTGGGCTACTCAGCCACCCCCACCCTCAGGAGCCTCACCTTTTCTGTGATATCTGTCCCTTTCCTGACGGCTTCCTCCAGGATAATCTGGAAAGCTTCCCGCAGGAACTCTTCGCCGGCTTCCTTATCCAGGGCGGGGTGGGACAGGGGGTCTTCTGCCATAGTTAGCCGTTTCCCCCGAGCATGCCCCTGTACATCAGAACACACATGACATCTGTGAATCTCCGTGGAGACCTACACTTTTCTGGGAGAGAAGCGTGAAGCCTGGGGAGGTCTGGACACCATACCTGAAGTACAGGAGCCTTCTCTATTCATAGCCTGCTCCGGCACCTTCCCTAGGGCAGGGAGTCACAGAAAACCCTACCTGCAGCATGATTGCCAAAAGGGTGGGTGATATGGACCCCACTAGGATGACCAGCCCTTGCTGTAGGACTTGGTCATCTGGAGACATCACCCAGCGCTGACCATTCATGTCTAGGCAACGTGGCCAGCCCAGAGGCCAGGCACGTCTAGCTGCAGCCTTCCTCGTCAGATGGGGAGGACATTCCTCTGCAGATCAGGGGCCACACACTCCTGATGGGTTATAGGCCAAGGAGCATGAGCACAAAGAGCTTGGAACTAAGGGTTATTCCCCTCCTCCCAGAGCTTCAAAGTCCTCTGTAAGGCCCTGCCCCTACAGCTTCCCTTTCTTCCTCCTCCTGCTGCCTGTGCACCTCCTAAGCCAGTATCGTCTCTCTCTTCTCCAGACCCACCGACCCCCAAACAACCACTCTGGGAAAAAGCCACCCAGTGTCCTGCTACCTGTCCAGCCCTGTGAGATCTGTGCCCAGATCACAGGGACAAAGTACAAAGGAAACAATCTGTTACTGACAAATCAATCCACACAAGCAGCTCTTAAAGGCATCCCTTGCTGCTTCCAGGAGATTTTCTATTTGTCAGACACAAGTAAGAGTCAAATTCATATAGCCCCCTGCTGGGCTCGGGTCCAAACAGCCTGGCTCCAAGATACTGTACCTCTATGTGCTAAATGCTGTTTGCCACAGAAATGCCAGGGGCAGCCCAGGCCAGAGAGATGCTGAGACATTACAAACTCCTTTGGGAAAAGTGATCATTACAGCTCATCCAGTGCTCAAGGAAGGGGGCAGGGTGCCCGGCCACTGATGGGAGCTTTCTGAACACCTTTCCTCTATCCCTCCCAGCCCCTCTCTCTCATTCCCCCCTTCCTGTGGTTCAGGAGCAGTGGAGAGGCAGCAGCTCCTTACCTGTCAGCTCCCAGAGGCGAAATGAACTAGGCAGCTCTGGCCAAAGTGCACTCTGTTGGCCTCAGTGCAGTCCACAGAGCCCTGCCCTCATGTTCTCCGCAGAGGCGTGGCTAGCAAGGACTACAAGTCCCAGGGTGCGGCACCCCATCCCACCGCCAGAGGTGGTGCAACAAGTACAAGCCCCCGCATGCAGTGCACCAACTTAAGTCAAGACGAAGCGCAGAGAGTAGAGACTGCTTTAGCAAGCCATGGATATGTAATATAAGGTTCACTAGTACGCAGCAGGAAAAGTAACTACCCAGGGGTGCAAGAGAGAGCATCCTCTGCCCTAAACATGAACTTATGCCCTCAACATCCCAATATGTGTGAGACAAAGACTGGTCTTGTGATTAAGAGACTGACCTGGGATTTAGGAGAGCTGGGTTCAGTTCTTGGTGCTACCGCAGATTCCCTGTGTGAATGGGGGCAAATTACATGAATCGGAGTGTGCCTCAGTTTCCCTCCTGTAAAATGCAGATGCTAAAGCTTCCTTTCTCCTACGCGTGTCTATTTAGACTGTACGCTCTTTGGACAGGGATATCAATCACCGTGCCTATTATATAATGGGGCCTCTATCCTGAGTGGGAGCCTTTAATACAATTGATAAATACATTCCCCAATTTAGCTCCACCAGTTAATTCTCTGCTAAATACTCACTCAGTGTGAGTCACACTTGATCACTGAGTACCAGGTGAGTGCTACTTCCCCATTTTCACCAATTTTTCTTACACCTGATGTAATGGAATTGTTATGCTGATTTCTGTCTGGCTCCTGCTTTGTGCAAACCTTGCAACTCCCCGTGCAGAAATGGAACAAAATAGACCTTGTGGAGGATTTGCCACACCGGATCAAATGACTGATTCATCCAGCGCGGCCTTACGAATCCTGCCAACAACTGCTACTTCAAAGAAAAGTTAATATAATCCCACCGTGCACCTGGCAGATTGTGCAATAATGTACAGAGGTGGTAACAAAAAATTATGTTCCAATCCCACACAGGTTTTCAACTCACATTACAGCATGAGAGGTACTTACTCCTATCTGAGCCTGCCAAGCTATAAATCTTATTACTGGATATAAAAACCATCCACGCCTTCTTCCAATCCAGCCACAGCTGTTCTCCCGGGGAAATGCGCAGGCTGATTAAGTGCTGCCTGAAGACTAGTTTCCATTTATTGGGGATTTAAATGTAGCAACCGTTCATTTCAGGAATGGAAATTCCAACAATTTTTAGGAGGTTCCTAGTGTAACGAATACAGAACTCAACTCAAGGGCAGGCTATGGTCATCTTACCTCTTTGATTCTCCACCTTTCCCATGCTGAGTCCCCAAGTTACAAGAGGCAGAGGTTTTGGGCCTCTTTTCCCATCTAGCCTTAAAGATAGGGCGGCTGGTCGTGCCCCCTGAACCCTGTTTGCACACGCCAGGTCTTAGTTTATGCACCTGAAATGCAAAGCTTGGACCTGAAAACCACCTTCAGGGTTGCTGAGATCTGGCCTGTTCACTCTGATCCATTTGATTTGGCCCAGTATTTGGCTCACTCAGATTCAAATCTCCCCCAAAATCTAGAGTGTTTGGAACCTGCAGAGCCCATCTCCGCTGGTTATTATAACATATTATTTACCGCTGGCAGCACCACAGACACAAAGGAAGTCAAGGTCCCTGCCCTGAAGAGCTTTCCTTCTCAACAGGATGGATGCCACACTACAAAAGGAGAAGCGACCAAGGAGAGATTGAGAGAACAAGGAGAAAGGAAAGCCTGCTCCTGCAAGAGCATCATAGGTGTCAGAGCCAGGGCTTGGCAGTGGGGGTGGGCAAAGGGCAATTGTCTCCCCACTTTTTAAACAGGGGACCCATGCCTCCCGCTTTGAGAACATAGGCACCCGGCAACAGGTCAGCATAGAGGTAACCTGGGATGCTGCAGCTAAGACCAGGCAGTGGAGGGCAGGGGCAGGAGACAGGTGATGCCAGAAACCAGAGCCGCCTGCACAATGGACTCACCAGTGAGAAGCAGGAGCTGAGCACAGGTAGGGGGAGGCGGTGACCAGACAGAATATGCAGGGAGTCACTCCTTGTTCCCCTGGGCCTCCCCAGCTTGCCCCTGCCCTTCTGAGAATATAGGTGCTTGGTAGCAGGTCAGCACAGGGGGAGTCGGGAAGCTGCAGCCAGGACCAGGCAGGGGAGCACAGAAGCCAGAGCTTCCGGGAGCCCGGGATGGAGCTGGAGGATGTTGGGAGTTGGGTACCAGGGTCACCTGGACAGCAGAGTCCCCCACAGGGGGAGCAGGACCCAAGCATAGGTAGTGGGGAAGGCAGGAACAGGACAGGCTCTGCAGGGAGTCACTCCCTGTTCCCCTGGGCATCCCCCAGCTGCTCCCCTCTTTTGGTCACTGCTTGGCCCCCTCAACTTTTCTGGTCCTTCCGTCACGGCTGGAGAGCACTCATTCCCAAAGAGCACATTACTTTGACCTCAATGGAGGAAAGGACATTAAACTTGTGCTTAACTCCCACAAGCTATTACTCTCCTGGGTCAGGGTTTTAATTTGCTTCTTGAGCCAAACTTCTCTCCTGTTGATTCAGTATCTTTAACCCCAAGTTTTCTAAACTCAGGAGTGAGGTTCCAAAAATCATGAGATTTAAAAAAAAAAAAAAAGCAGCATGATTTTAAGCCAAATAAAATAAAAATGAGCTTCTTTTTCCCTGTGTACTGGTTTCTGAGCCTGTAGATCACATTGGCTTCACATTCTCACATTCTTCTCTGCAACCATGAGGGTTAAAAACTTAATTAAAAAAAAAAATATAGCTGAGATGCACTTCTAATCTCAGGACTCCAGGACCTGGGGTTTTGAGGCACCAGATATTGTCAGACTTGCAATAAAATCATCAGAGTTGGCAGCACTGCTGACTGGTTGAGGGGGATCTTTTCAAAGGTACCTAAGTGACTTCAGCGCACAAGCCCCAGTGATTTTTCTATGCTGCTTGTGTTCATCGGGCCCTGGGGAAAATCTTCTCCTGCGTTTATTAAAATAAACTCTCCTCTTGTTTATGATCAGGCTGAGAATAGTAAAGAGCATGAAACCTACAAGTTCTCAAAAGCGATTGGAAGGCAGAGAGGGATCTGAGTCACAGAGAGCATGTTACAATCGCAACCCCTGGGTAAGACAAGGCCTTTCACTGTAAATCATTAAACCTTCAACTTTTGAACCCACCCTTATTATTCCACAGTAATCTCATTTACCTGCAAGAATGAACATCACCCTTTAACAGACCCACTCCACTCCAGGTAACCACCCCTAATTCATGAGAATCCACCTACCTTCCAAATGTGCTTTGCCCAACAGCCTGCTCCCTGCTTTCTGCGTGTGTATCCCCCTAAGGGAGGGGAAATGAACTCTGTGGGAGCAGCACAGCCAGGACACCACGTCAGGATCGATTCCTGCACCTTGGCCTGTGGCTCCAAATGGGGAGTGAACTACAGGTGTTAGTCCACATGGTGTCATCACGGGTCTGGCCGGCACCAACAAGGGACAGATCCCTGCCAGACTTCTATGGAGGGCAAAAAGGGATTTCAACAACCAGGCCACTTGATTTCAAGCCAGCGGGAATTTCTCACCTGCGATAGCCCAGATCTGCAAGCTGTGAAAAGTCACGTGGTTGTAGCAGCCTGAGAAGGTTGCAGTTGCCACTTCCGGCCACTGAGGGTCCCCATTGCTTCTGGAACAGCTGGCAGGGAGTGGGGCTGTGTACATGGCGGGCCAGGGCGTCCTAGCAGGCTGAAAACCAGTCGGAGAGCACGTCAGTCTGCCTGCTCACTCCGTTACAGACCAGCCCAAACCCTTCCAAACCAGCCTCCAACGAGAGACGGCTGAGCTGCGATTAGTTTGCAAATGGACACCATTAAATTAGGCTTAAATAAAGACTGGGAGTGGATGGGTCATGACACGAAGTAAAGCTATTTTCCCATGTTTATTCTCCTTCCCCCTTTCCTCACAACCCAGGTGTGTATATTGGGGTGGGGCTAGGGACAGCCCCTCCCTCTGAGGGGTGTGTATTGGGGTGGGGCCAGGGAGAACCCCTCCCACTGGGGGGTGTATATTGGGGTGGGGCTAGGGACAGCCCCTCCCACCGAGGGGTGTATATTGGGGTGGGGCCAAGCAGAACCCACACCCCTGGGGGGGGTATATTGGGTGGGGCCAGGAAGAGCCCCTCCCACTAGGGTGGGGGTATATGAGTGAGGCCAGGGAGAACCCACTCCCCTCGGGGGGGGGGGGTATATTGGGGTGGGGCCAGGGAGAGCCCCTCCCACTGGGGGGTGTATATTGGGGTGGGGCCAGGGAGAGCCCCTCCCACTGAGGGGTGTATATTGGGGTGGGGCCAGAGAGAACCCCTCCCACTGGGGGTGTATATTGGGGTGGGGCTAGGGACAGCCCCTCCTACTGAGGGGTGTATATTGGGGTGGGGCCAGGGAGAACCCACTCCCCTCGGGGGGTATATTGGGGTGGGGCCAGGGAGAGCCCCTCCCACTGGGGGGTGTATATTGGGGTGGGGCCAGGGAGAACCCACTCCCCTGGGGGGGTATATTGGGGTGGGGCCAGGGAGAACCCACTCCCCTCGGGGGGGTATATTGGGGTGGGGCCAGGGAGAGCCCCTCCCACTGGGGGGGTGTCTATTGGGGTGGGGCCAAGCAGAACCCACACCCCTGGGGGGTATATTGGGTGGGGCCAGGAAGAGCCCCTCCCACCCGGGGGTGTATATTGGGGTGGGGCCAAGGAGAGCCCACTCCCTGGGGGGGGTGTATATTGGGTGGGGCCAGGAAGAGCCCCTCCCCCAAGGGTTTATATTGGGGCCAAGGAAAGCCCACCCCCCAGAGGCCGCAGTATCTCCCTCTCCCTACTCATGGTTACCCTGGTAACAGCCCCCTCCCTCTCTCCCTCACTTACCTGCACCAAGATGGCGGCAGGAGTGGCCTCAGGAGCGGTCGTGCGCACGCGCCGGCCCCGCCCGCCCGGGCGGACTGGACGTGACCCCTGTGTCAAGCGCTTCCGGTTCCGGGGTAGCGGCGGGGGCCGAGAGGCTTCGGGCCGCTGTTTGTAAACTTGTCTCCCGGGGGAGCGCGCGGAGGCGACGGCGGAGCCCGGAGCCCGCAGCGGCCGAGCCAGGTACGGACCCCACAGCCGATGGGCAGCGGGCCCTGGCGGCCAACGGGCCGCACCCGGCTCGGCCTTGCACCCCCCGCGCCTCGGCCTTGAGCGCATGCGCTTGCACGCCCGCGCCGGGGCCCTTGCACGCTCGGGGGCTGTGGCTTGCACACCTGTGGGCGGTGGGCCTCGCCCGCCCCCCACGCGCTTGTGTGCACACTCGTGCTCGGGCCTTGCACGCTCAGATACAGGTTGCAGCGTTGCCCGCTTGGGTCACAGCCTCGTACTAGCTGCGTGTTTGCACACCCATGCTGTGGTTTGGCACGCCTGTTGCACGTGAGCATGTTACAGAGGCACTTGAATTTCGCTGTGCCCCCTTGCACCGACATGGGTCCTTTGCATACTTACTGTGTGTGCACTCTGCGATGCTACACTGAGCACCTATTGCGGCGCCTGCTTCCTCCGATTCATACACCAGCCCTCACTTGTGCTGCACTGTGTCTGCACACTCATAGTAGTTCACACTAAGGTGTGTGTTGATCTTCTGGCAAATCACAAACTTGCTCGCTCACTCCACTTGTGCGTGCACGGACAGGAATGACAATCCACAGTTATGCTCCTTCGCAGTCTCGCTGTACTTCCATGCAGCATCGCGGAGCAGACAGATGGCACTACAGAGTGTCAGATTTTATGCTTCCTGTTTCTAACAATAGAAAGTTATAACTTCTAAACACTTTCTCTTGAACTGTGAAATAATAATGTTGCAGAGCACCCACTGCAGCCTTTCTGTATGTGTCGGTATTTGAAGAATGAAGGGGTGTGTTTGAACACAAGGTGGCAGTCAGGATTCCTGGGTTCTCTTCCCAGCTTTGGGATGGGAGCGTGGCCTAGAGGTTAGGGCAGATCACTGAGAGTCAGAACTCCTGGATTCTGCTCTTGATTCTTACTGTGTGCCCTGGGACCAGTCACTTTACCTCTCTGTCTCCCTATCTGCAAAATGTTGTTAAGGCTAACTTTGCACAGGACTTAGAAAAGCTCGTAAACAGTAGAGAGTATTGTGTCCCTTCTCCTCACCTTCCAGCAGAACCTCTGCTAATATTAAGCAATAAATTTTGCCTGGGTTCTCTTTGAGTGAAGGTGCTTTGACACACTGATAAAGAAGTTTCTTTCTCTAGCCGTCCCTTGTCAATTGGCTCAGTTATGCTTCTTTTTTTCTTTTTTACTCGCAGGCTCCAGAGACGTGTCTGCAGTGATATCAAGGCACGAAGATCAACCCCCTTTATCCAGCATCCATCCAGAAGCAGGGCTAGGGTTGGGATGACTCATCTGTAAAAGCGGTGCAGTCAGTTACCTTCCCGTCTAGCTTCTCCAGCTCTCGGCAGTGCTTGGGGAAGACACCCTTAGAACGTCACACACGATTCCAGGCTCTCAGAATCCAGAAAGATGTCGGCAAAGTGGAGGGTACTGGACAAGACCAGCAAAAAATGATTAACTGAAAAAAAAAAAATCTTTCTAATCGTAAAATTCTTTCCCGGGAGAGAATTAAGGCTAAAGAATTGTTACAATCCGTTTGTTGAGGACAGACAGACAAGATGGCTCAGGTAATGAGCCCCAATTTTCCCATCTGTAACAGGAATGCAACGTCACAGGGAGGTGACTGTCAAGTTGAATGGGCTGCAGAGCCCTTGGTGACCCGCAGTGATAACGGGTAGAAGTCGATACTTAATGTAAACGATGTAGTTCTGATCAACCAAAATCGGTTGAATTAAGGAGGCTAAGCATGTGCAACCAACACGGTTGCACACACACCACCATGAAACTGGAATGCTTGCTCCCAAAACACTGCCCTTTTTAAGCTCAAGGGAACTCTCCCGTTAGCTACCAGTAGCAATAATTCATAGACCCTCTTTGTAGATCTCCAGCCACCAGAGTCTGGTGCAGTTGCACATGTGGCTGAATATGTCTGATTCATTCTGGTAGAGGGTACTGGCATGTTTGGGCATTGGCTATTTAGGTTATGGCTGGCTAAGCTCAGCTGAACCCTGCGTCTTTCATGGTTGTTTGTCTTGTCTTTTAGGCGAGTCTCCTGGCCTGCGAGGGCCTCTCTGGGGTGTGCCTCGTGCCAACTGTTGCCAGCAAGAAGATGATGCCAAAACAGAGCTCCAAGCAGACAGAGAATGGAGAGAGGGGGAACAGCCCAAACATGCTGGTATGGGGGGAGCTATTACAGGGGTTATCTCTACCCTGATCCTGCCCCATCCCCAGACCTACTGTCATTGACATGACTAGAAAGCGGTCTCTAAATGTAATGGCACAGGGCATCTCCAGAGGGTTCTAGGGGCAAGGGGCTCTAGAAATGCACACAGGGAAAGAACTGACCCCTGTTTTCTCTCCTTAAGGGTCTCCGCCAGGAGAGCGAGAAATCTCGCAGCCGTAAAGAGGAAGAGCTGACAGAAGCATCGCAGCCAAAAAAGACCATTAAAAAGGCAGGTAATCGTCCGTCGTATGGTCAGGGAGGAGCGGGGCGGACGGGGCTGCGTTATGAAGTCTTACCAGGCTCAGGGCCAACCCTTGGTCCTGAGTGAGCTGTTAGAATTGTTGCCTGTATCTCAGACAGCTGAAGATTTCAGGAGTTTGTCTCCAAACACTCACACAGCTCAGGCATCCAGCTCTTTGCCATCGCACTGCTCAGCCTTGAGGGCCCAGCACCTTTCAGCCAAGAAATGGATTCACAGGCTCCAAGAGTGACATTGGGGTAAAGGTGGGGGGGAACACGATACCCCCCAACCAAAATGTGAACTGACGTCCTGTGGCAGATACTAGTTCTCCCTGCAGTACTGAGCCCATCTCACCTGCAGGAAGAATCTCTGCTAAAATGGGAAGAGTGCTCTTGTGAATAAAGCAACGGGACTTGGAATCAGAACTCCTGAGTTTTGTCCTGGGACCTGCCATAGACTTGCTGCATGGCCACAAACCTGTCCTTTAGCCTCTCAGTGTCTTCATCTTCTGTCTTACGTTCTAGGAGGATTGGGAGGCTAAACTATTGATACTGTAGCATTAATAATGGTACCTGTCTCTTACGTAGAGCTTTTCATCAGGAGATCTCAAAGTGCTTCACAATCTTCAATGCAGTGGCTAGGGGCCCCGGAGTCCTGTTGTGCTAGGCATCCCACAGACACATGACAAAAATGGTCCCTGCCCTGAAGCGTTCACAAAAGTGCTTGGACGTCCCCAAATGGAAGGGGATAGGGAGGGGTGAATAGTTTGGCAGCACCTGACCCTAGAGCAGTGTTATGTGCTCGCTGTGCCATGCGCAGGAATGGTGAGGGTCTGTCTGTGCTTTGCAGATGACGGTGATTGAGCAGAACGGCTCCTTCCAGCTGAGAATCCCCAAGAACTTTATTTGCGAGCACTGCTACGGAGCCTTTCGGAGCAGCTACCATCTGAAGAGACACATCCTCATCCATACTGGTACAGAGCCAGGAAAGCGAGGGTCTTGCTCTGCCAAGGGTTGCTGTGGCCTTCTGGATCAGAAGCAGAACGGGGGTGAAGCACTGAGAGGCTAATCCGTAACTCCAGCTGCATCTATAACTTGAGCTGTGCTCCAGTGGGGACAGGGGCTCTGTTGATCAAACAGCTCGGCTCTTTAAGCAGAAAGGTTGCAAGAGGGCACTAGGATCCTAGCAATGTTTAAATCAGAACATGTACCTGCCTGGATATTAGGTCTTGGGTGCAGAGTTTGCAAACGCTGCCTTTAAAGGTGGTGCGTTCACCGCATTGTGTTCTAGCTGCTACCACTGCATCTGATGAGGAGGAAGTTGCTGTTGCCATGTGAGCCACTCCTTGCTGAGAGCTTGGATCGTGATGATGGAAGATCCTCACTCTTCTGTCTCTATCCCCCTGCCTCTCTCTTTGCTTTTCTGCTGCTTTGCCCCGAACCTTACAGCGAGGGGGAGAGAGCTGTGAGCTCTAGAATAGGGTGGGGCTGTGACATTAGAGCAAAGGAGGGGACCAAACAGGCTGTGCAGAGGGGATGACGTGCAGGATTAAATTTGTCCATGCCCTGGTGAGTTTTCAAGGGAAACTCACATGTGGGGCAGTGATGAAGCGCTGCCTCCACAAGGTCAGATGGTTACTCAGCTGTGGGGCATGCACCAACTGATCAGTTAATGCCAACTAGCCTGGTGAATGATCTTTCCGACTGGGGGCAGCGCTGAATGGGGAGAAGGCAGTGGCTTTTCAGATGGGTTAAGAGGCTGCCCACAGGAAGGCGCTGAGACAGACTAGGAAAGGGAAATGAAGAGGAGAGGTGGTTCAAAGTGGCATTATTGACGGGTAAGTGTGGGGGCACAGTAGGAGACGAGGGTGGAGATGCCAGCCAGACAGGCAAGGTTGGGTCATGCAGCGCACTGGGGATTCGGAGCCAGGCCGTGGCACGAGGCTCTGTGCCGCCACTGGGGTGGACGGGGAGTGGGGAGGGGGGGCAGAGGGCAGTACAAGCCTCCCTATCACAGCCCCTTCTGCTCTTCCCCAGGTGAGAAGCCGTTCGAGTGTGATCTGTGTGACATGCGCTTCATCCAGAAGTATCACCTGGAGCGCCACAAGCGTGTGCACAGCGGCGAAAAGCCCTACCAGTGCGAGCGCTGCATGCAGGTAACCCCCACCCTGGCCAGGCATGCCGCAGAGCAAAGGGTGGGGTCGCTTTGCTGCAGACACTCCCTCACCCACGGCCTGCAAGGGTTACTCCTGCGATGGCTGGGCTGAGGAGGAGATGCCCCTTCCTGGGACTAGGCATCAGCCCAGGCTCTGTGCTAGGGAGGCTGCTAGGCTCAGTGGTTTCCCAGAGCAGGACAGCGGGATTATCACAGGGAGCTAGCGCACTCAGATCTGTGCCCGCGCAGTGCGGGAAGCTGCTTCCTTCCTATTGGAACCACTGTCCTCCTACAAACAGCCTGGAGGAGAGCTTGCCAGGAATTTGTTCCTGTTTCGATCTGGCCCCGTCAAATCTGCTTGGTGCTGCTTTTGGTCTGTGCCTAGCAGTGCAGATCTCTGCCTAGGGCCTGCAGACCATGGCTCATCTTCCTCGCTCTGCAGAGACATGAGCAAATGCTCCCACAGCCCCCCCCTGGAAAGTAGGGGATTGCGAAGGGTTTAAGGTCAGAAATCGCTACCTTTTAGGGTGCCTCCATTATCCATGACCTGAGACATGAGCTGTGAGCACCCCCAGCTCTCCTGGACTTCTGCTGGGATTGCAGGTGCTCAGCAGCTCTTAAAATATCAGGCCAAACGTGGCCCAGGATGGCTCCCCCAAAACAGAGGCACCCCCCATCGGTAGCCACGCATGGAAAACGTTGGCCCAGCTGTCTTGCAGAGTCGGTGTCCGAGCTGGGTTAGACTCCGGGCTACCACCCAGCAAAGCAGTGCAGAACAGTCAGCTGCTCAGCCGCGTGGGGCTGTGTCTTCTCTCTAGACACCGACTCGGTCAGCTGAGAAGCGTGGTTGGGCGCTGGGCTGGGTTCTTGGTTATGGTCCAGCCCCTTGTGTTGCTCAAACAGTGCAAAAGAGGTTGGATTCTGGCTGAAAACAGCCAGTGGGGAATTCCCATGACAGAAGTTAAGGACCCACCCAGTGGGAATTAAAAGCTGGTGTCAGGAGTGGTGATGGGGCATGGCCGTGCTAATTCTCCATTGCCTAAGTCAGTGGCTTTCAAACTTTTTTTCTTTTCTGGCGACCCAGTTGGAGAAAATTGATGCCTGCAACTCAATGGAGCTTGGGGCTAGGGGGCAGGTGGCGGCTCAGGGCTGGGGCAGACGGTTGGGGTGAGGGCTGCACAGTGGGGCTGGAAATGAGGGGTTCAGAGTGGGGGATGGTGCTCTGGGCTGTGGCAGGGGGTTGGGGTGCATGAGGGGGTCAGGGCTTTGGGCTGGGCATGCAGGTTCTGGGGTGGGGCTAAGGATGATGGGTTTGGGGTGCAGGAAGGGGCTCTGGGTTTAGGGGGGCAGGCTCTAGGCTGTGGCAGGGGGTTGGGGTGCATGAAGGGGTCAGGGCTCTGGGCTGGAGGTGCAGGCTCTGGGGTGGAGCTGGGGATGATGGGTTTGGGGTGCAGGAAGGGGCTCTGGGTTTAGGGGGGCAGGCTCTGGGCTGTGGCAGGGGGTTAGGGTGCATGAGGGGGTCAGGGCTCTGGGCTGGAGGTGCAGGCTCTGGGGTGGGACTGGGGATGACAGGTTTGGGGTGCAGAAAGGGGCTCTGGGTTGAGGGGGCACACTGGGATGGGGTTGGGGCACAGGCTTACCTCCAGCAGCTCCCAGTCAATGGCGCAGTGGGGGTGCTAAGGCAGGCTTCCCACCTGTCCTGGCACTGCAGACCGCGCTGCGCCCCAGAAGCGGCCAGCAGCAGGTCCGGCTTCTAGGGGGAGGCGTGTAAGTGGCTCTTACCCGCAGGCACCACTGCCGCCACAGCTCCCATTGGCCAGTTTCCAGCATATGGGAGCATGGAGCCGGTGCTCAGGGGGGGGCAGAGCCCAGTGGGCTCCCCTCACCCCCCATCTAGGAGATGGACCTGCTGCTGGCCGCTTGTGGGGTCCAACACGGTGTCGGAGCAGGTAGGGACTAGCCTGCCTTAGCTGGGCAGCACCGCTGCCAGGACTTCTAACGGCCCGATCGGCTGTGCTGACGAGAGCCGCCGCGACCCATGGTCTAAACCAATGGTCTAAGTGACCCTGGGCCAATTGTGTAAGCAAGAGCAGCTCGCGGACTATTGTAACTTGGGCTGGGGTCAGCACACAGCACCCTTGACTCCGGCTCCCTGTGCTGAGTGGAGAATCTAGCCCTGCCTTGCTGCTCTAGGAGTCTTTCCTAGGTCTGAAGAGCGAGCCTGCCATTCCCTAACAGACGCCTGCAGCACACGCTGCCCTGCGTTGGTGCTTTTCTTATTGGCTGGATCTGACGTTGCAACAACGCCCTTCTCTCTCCTCCATCTCTCGCAGAGCTTCTCCAGGACAGATCGGCTGCTTAGACACAAACGAATGTGCCAGGGCTGCCAGACCAAAACCCCCGACTCGCAGCTGCTGCTTTAGGAGCCAGGGTGATGCGTCGGAGAAGCTAGGAAGTGGACAGGATTTTCAGTTTTCTGTGTCTGGTTTTGCCTGCTCCTGCTCCCCCAGTCAAGGTGGGGACAGAGCTGAGGACTCTCCTAGACTCTCAGATGGGGTCCTGACACTGTAGATAAGATGAGAATGATCTGGAATCTCTACCCAACCAGCAGAAGCCACGGGCAGCTGTGTATAAACCTTCTTTTCCATTGATTTGTTTTTGAAGTATCACCATTTGCCTCTCAGGAAAGGCTTCGTGGGACAACAGGGCAAAGCTAGCGACACTCGCCTCAGACTCTTAACACTTGCCATCACCTGACCGACCAGCTCACACCCAGGTAGAGCTCACAGGTATGAAATACAGCGGGGTGGAAATCAACCATGTTGTTCTTTTGACTTTTTTTTTTTAACCAGTCTCACCGGAAGAGACCAACAAAGCAGTGGATTATAAGAGGCAGCTGTGGAGGATTTTGGTTCAGGTGTGAAATGCAAGAACTCATCTCAGCCGAGAGCTTGGTTGTGAGGTCTGCGGAGCTTTTATTTTTAGGGCGTCTGATTTTGTAACCGAGTTTCCTCCTGCTCTTTCCACCTCAAGAAATGAGCGGGGACGTTGGAGGGGGAGGGAGGAGAGCGCACTGTTGGAGAGGGGAGGGTAGCGGTTGAAACTCTTGTGACAACCAGCAGCTGGTGCGATCAGTGTCCTATGAAATGGTGTTGTGTGAGCTGCTGCTGTATACATGGCCTGGGTGAACCCGCATGGCATTGTCTGAACATAACCCTTAGAAACACCCAAACCCCTCGTGACAGGCAGTGCTTCGGGGTATACAGCCCATGGCTGTGGGGGACGGCTTCTGCCAGAGGCTGCCCTCCTTCCTTGGCCCCAGTGTGTGTGTGTATGTGAGGATGCTTGGGGTGATCACATTACCGCAGGTCCCTGTTCCCCCTGGAATTCAGATCCTAGTCTGGTTCATGGCAGCAGCCCATAATCTGGCTTTCTCAGAAATGCTCTAGCCTCAAATGCTGCCGGGATTGGCTCACACTCGGGAAGGTTTTCAGTTGCTTTGTAGTTCGGGATAAGATCCACCCCTTTGTGTTTGACCCCGCAGGCTAGCCAGGAATGAATCTTTGCAGTGTCTGTTGTGGATTTGGGGGCGGAATTTAACCCACTCTTGGATTTCACTTTCATTAAATTGGTGCCCTGTCCACTTGCGGGTGGACACCACTTAAATAAACTGTGATCTCTCTGGCAACTTTCCAGTGGCCCAGGAGCAACTGCCCAGTTCAGGGGGAGCTAGAAACAGCTAAAGGGACCTGCAGGGAAAGGCAGTTAAACTTCCTCCTGTGGAAGAAACAGAAACCATGAGCATGATGGAGGGGGCCAGGCTCCCCAGCCGCTGTCAGGAACCCTGATTGTTGCAGGCCAGGAAAAGCCTGTTACCAAAGCGTCAACTCTGCCTCCCCAAATTCCCCTCTCGGCTCCCAACGCATGTTCGTGCCCTGCCTCTGAAAACTCAGGCCCAGCTAGTGTCAGCTAAAGATCAGTCCTTTCCCTGCTGGGAGCAAATGTGTGGGGAAGGAAGACGCTGTTCATGTCTGCGGGTTGGCTCCCACTCCCCCTGCAGTGACAGCAGTATATTGGCTACTTCCTGCTCAGTGCTCTGCTGGGAGCCCCACCCAGATGTCCCTGGTTGCATAGCCTGGGTCTAGCTAAGCTTGGTGTCTGTGCACAGCAGCTGGTATTGCTGCAGCTCAGGATCTCCTGTTTCTGCCCCAAGATGTCACTTGGTGTCCTGGTAATTGTTCTGGGGCGGGGGGAGCAG
Source organism: Gopherus flavomarginatus (assembly GCF_025201925.1). NCBI lineage: Eukaryota > Metazoa > Chordata > Testudines > Testudinidae > Gopherus > Gopherus flavomarginatus. The sequence continues at coordinate 22,615,680 of NC_066632.1, read as the reverse complement.
GGCACATGGGACAGCAAGAATCTGGACTCGGCTTTCTGAGCATCAGTGACACTGGAGCAAAGTGCCCTTGGGAAATGACCCAAATGCTCTTTAAAATGTCAGTGGCTCTGTCACTTAGTTCAAATCATGTGGCCCTCCATGTAGCTAGCTACATACCGAAATAAAATCCTTTCTGTAGCAGCCTCTCCTAGCAGCAGAGCGCACTCTGCACCGGTGCAGCCTGGCCTTGTCCGGCGAAGGTAGATACTGCCCAAGTTTATCTTAGGCCAGCGGGGACGCTGCTAATGTTAGAAGTCGACCTTCTGTCTCTTTATCTCACTGCGCCATTCCTTTGGGTCTTCAGGTCTCTTCAGACTCCCTTCCCCCACGGGTGCTCCTCCTCATCCTCTTCTCTTCTCCTCTTCCCCCCACCCACCCACCCACCCCCCACCCCCAGAAAAAGAAAGAGAGAGATAGGAATGTGTTTCTGTCTTGGAACCCCCCCCCCCCTTCAGCCATATATCTCTGTGAGACACTCTGCCAGGGGAGATTTGCAACGCATCCTGCTGCCAGATTCTGCTCTGCTTTCCCCCAGCTCTCAAAGGTGAGACTGAAAGCCAGTTTCCAAAGAGAACAGAGTTCTGTGTCTCTTCCACAGACCCCGCACAGGACAGGGCAACTTGGCTTGGCCTGACGCATCCTTGGTTGGTTCTTTTGTAGAATTTCGCCAGCAGCGTGCTCCCTGCACCTGCGTGCTGGATACACCAGTATGAATGCTGTACTTGCGTGGAGCCTTTCATCCAAATCTCTCCCCGGCGGAATACAACATCTGTATATGCACTGCGGTCTCCTTTGGGGAACGGCTAGAGTGGAACCTGGTAGCCTGAGTTGTCTTTCCCAGGTGTCAAACGCTACCCTTCCTGCTGAATCCATCTGGCGCTGTGAGTTCAGGGCACCTGAGCGCCTTAAACCCTGAAGTCACAATGGTCCAACTTCCTGCTTGCATCTAACATGCTTTGTTGTAGAGTTGGAAGAGGTTAAATGGGCATCCTCCGTCTCTTGGCCTGCCCACGCCGTCAGACAAACGCAGGGGCTGCTTGTAACCACACAGGATGGAAGAGCAGAGTGTTAGTTACGACGTTACGTGATCAGCTCCTGCTGCCTGTTAGAGGCCAAGGCTGCTCTTTGAGACCGTTTCAGAATGGTTCATTTTTGGTGCCATTTGCGTGATTTTCTGCCAGGTCCCTGCAGCCTGGGCTTAGAATTGTTCCTTTTCAGTCTCCCTACCCGAGAAAATCACACTCTGTTATACGTCTGGCACTTCTGGGTGTTGTCTGGAATCGAAGCATAGGCTGCTGGCACCTGTGAGGTCTGTTAGGCTGCGGCATAGTCTTGTCAAGGAAGTGCTGAAAGCCCTGTTGATTCTGTCACTCAGAATCACACTAGGCAAAGTGTCTGGCTCTGTTGTGGGGAGCAGTGGGATGGGTGACTGGCTAGCTTCTCAGCTGGGTGTTCCACATTGCCAGCACCTGGGTTGGCATAGCAGGGAAGGAGACGTTTAGGACGCTTCCCCCACAGGCTCATGGCCTAAGCTGTCCTGGACAGGAGAGGGGACGGCTGTTTGAACGGTGCTGGGCCTTGCAACCTGGCAGTGGGGCGCAAGGTCGGGGGAGTGTTGTATGGAAGCAGCTTCCAGGCAAACCACTGATGATTACCATTCTAGCTGGTCCAGTTGGGTCAAATCCAATTGAAAAGGAGACACGAGTCACTTTTGCACGAGTCTTTTCTCTGCTCTCTTTCGCCGATGATGGAATTTAAAGGAACTCTGAACTTTTCCTGCCCCTCAGAGAAGCTAAGACTCTTTCCATCTTTTTACCCTCTTTATTTGGTAAAAGGCGATTCCCAGCCACCCACGCCCCCATGTTGTGGTGAAGGGAGCTGAAACCAGCAGTGACATGCAGCTTTACCTAGCCCCTTATTGTGTCAGAACATCAGCATCACTGATCATCAGCACAGCTGTGGGACTAGTATCTGGTTCCTGCAGAGAGTTGGCCTGTCGTTCTGTCGGGCCCCCAGAAATCCTGGCTTTTTAAAAGCTACCTCGTTGCCTGTGTCTGACGTCTGTAGAACTGGTTTTCATGGGTGGGGTTAACACTGAACGCCTGGAGGTGGCATCCCTGTTAACGTGAAGTATCTTGGCCTGGAGAATGTCACCAGAAAAGCCTTTAATCCTAGATTTAAGATTCTCTTCCGAACAGGCATGATCTGCTGTTCAGCCCTGGCTCCTTGTGCTCTGTGGCAATAATGGCTGAAATGGGATGTCCCGTTGTGTGTTTGGTGTCACTATTTTCCTGTCCCTACCCAACGAGTAAGGCAATCGATGGGAAGTCAAAAGGTCGTGGGTTCTAGTCCCACCTCTGACACCGACCTTGGGCAAAGGACTGTTCGGTAGCTGTGTTCTCCCTGCGCTAATTGTACTGACTCCCATTTGCAGAGAGAAGTATGAAGTTTTACTCTTGGAACACGAATCTTCTGTGTAAAACTGCTGATGGTGGATCTTGTGGTGTGGCTGTGACGTGAACATTGGTTGGGCGCCTGTTACAGTCTGGCAGTACTTCTGCCCAGCACAAGGGGGCAGTACAAGCTATCCTGTAGGACTACTGGCAAAAGGGTGTTGGCAAACAGTTAGTTCGGTTAAACCAGATGCTGGTTTAGAGGACAAAGTAACTCTTGGTTTTGAACTTTCATAGCGGATGGAGCACTTGTGGTCTGGGGCAGAGACCCCTAAATGATGGGTGGGAACCTTGCTGCTCAGAATGTGTGAGGGCCTGAAGCTGCCTGCGTTCAGCATTGCCGAGTTTTGGGGGTGGGGGTGTGGCTGGGGGTTTTCTCAAAAGCTGTTTTTTGACCTGCAGAGCTACTGGCGTCACTGCTGCTACAGATAGTCCGTGTCTTTGAGTAGCTGATGCATGCACGCTGTGTGCTATAGAAAGGGTTCATCTGTCTAGCTGATGCTGCAGGCTGCCAGTGCACTATAGAAACTGCAGCTGTTTTGAAGCCTGAAGGTCAAATTGTTTGCAGCTGGGGCTGCCTTTCTCTAAACCGTCTCGGCAGAGGTATTTCAATTCCCAGTAAAAAGTACAGATCTGGGACTAAAAGGCTTATTGGGTTCACATACGGCTCGTGCTCTGCAAACCCCCTCAGCTGACGCATGGAAAGTGTTCTCAATTTTATATCCATAAATTGGTGACTTATGATGATTTGAACATTTTGTTTTTTTATTTTTAAATCCCCTTAGAAGTAACCTGTCATGACATTTCAAAGTGAATTAAGATAAATCGAATTAAGAGCATTCACACAGGGATTTAATGCAGTTTAACTAATTCACTATACATCAGACCTTTAATTAGGATTAATTTTCCTTAGTGTCCCCGAGCTATACCCGGGGATACAGAGTAATGTTGACAGAGATGTTTCGTGACTATGAATTTATTCTTCCTAGCTGCTTTGCAGCCAAAATAGCATGAGAAAGGTGGGGGCAGCGAAGCTGACAAGGAACGCAACTGAAAGTGACTCGAAACAAAAGTTTCCCTGTCTGCGCTGAGTGCAAAAGGGCAGCCTGGCTAGCACCAGCGCTCCAAAATAAATCTGCTGAAAACGTGTCAGTTCTAGTAACACGCACAAGACGATGTTTAAAATTGTCTGTTAACTTACTGTAGCAAAGAGGCGTGTCAGCACCTCCTCTGTGCTGAGGAGAGCAAGTTAAAACAATGCAACCCTCCAGTGTAAATATATTATTCCGGTGCAATGCGGGGCTTCCCCTGCTTTCAAGCTAGGGTAAACCAGGCACTTGCAAGCCCCTTACTGTCACAGCGTGGTGCATTCACCCTGGTGCAGCCACAGTAATGCAGCTATCCCCAGCCCCTCTGTGGCTAAAGCAGAGGAGCTGCAGCGCCGTGGGCGTCAGGCTGGCTGCTTCTCTGGAGCGGGGTGCCAACAAGCACTGCATCTCCTTGTGCACCCATGGAAAGCTAATTTTTCCTGTAGCATCTATATCCACGAGCCCGCATCTGGGTTGGGGGGAAGGGGACAGTGTCTGTGTGTTTCAGAGACGGGACCCTGCTCTCTAGTGTGCAGAGTCTGCTGAGCTTGTCATACCCGATCTGATTTGTATTCAGCTGTCTTCTCAGGTGAGGCCTGTATCGGGAACAGCCCAGGGAAGAGGCTAGCTGTAGAGCTGTGTTCATGTGCATCGTTAGACCTTGATCGTGCCATTTCCCATCTCCAGCCAGGGTGATTTCCTTCTCCACTGCGTGTGCGTTAAAAAACACCCAGACAGAAAACCACACGCCTGGTTGCAGTGAGCGGTGTTTTCTGGCATGAGCCCCCAAAGGCCAGGGATTGGAAACCATGCTGCTGGCTAAGTGTGAGAGATTACACACACACACACCTGCTCTTGAGTCAAGGAGTGTGTGAGAGATTACACACACACACACACCTGCTCTTGAGTCAAGGAGTGTGTGAGAGATTACACACACACACACACACACACACCTGCTCTTGAGTCAAGGAGTGTGTGAACAAGAAGAGGATGGCTGCCCGGGTGCCTTTCACAGGTAGAACAAACGCAGTTGCACTGTGGCGTGACACTGATCCCTGGAGGCAGAGGGGGAGTGGCCCCCAGTCGTCCCAGAACTACTGTTTTGACAGATGGACCAAGAACTCTCCTGTGTTAGTGAATCCGAGCTGAGTAATATCTGGAAAGTCCCATGGCTGGCTTATTTGTCTTTTTTTAAAATATACTTATTTTGCAACGGGGGTGGGGGGAGCGCGTGTTACTGATGAGATCAATGAAAATCACTTTTAAACTGTAGTTTTTATAAGATGTTATAAACTTGTATCTTTTTACCATTAGTGTGGTGTCTGTTCCTTTGTGACCTATTTAGAGTATTTAAATAAAATCTTGTGGTTTTTTTTTTCTTTTCTAAACTCTGTTCTGCTTCTTATCTCAGTTCACTCTTGGGCCTCGGATCCTGGTCTGAGCAGCAGTGCAGCCAAAAAGAAAAAAGCCCGAATAGCAGACAGTCAAGGGTTATGAAAAAGGGGAGTAGTGGTTTTTGGGAACTTTGGCTCTTTTGAGGGCTCTTGCTTTGAGAGAGAAAATGCTCCATGTTCTGGACATCAGACCCCGTTAAAAGGTCCAGGGTTGAATGCCTGCAATCACTAGTTATGCTGGAAAATGCGGTCACACCGAGAAGCCCTTTGTGCTATAAGACAGCCAACAAATAACACAATCTTGGCTTCTGAGCTTCAGCACACCAAGAACTTCTCCCAAGCAGCTAAAGCGTCAAAAATCTGCTGTCACCATGGTACCTATGGATTTTAATTAACCCGTGGAACTTTCTGCCACAAGATACGGTGGATGGGGTCAGTTAATGTGAATACTAATGTGGTTCCAGGAGCTAGGGCTGGGGATGGTGCGTCTCAGCCATCCTGGGGGGTTTGGACATACGGTGCAGTGCGTGGCTGGGGATTAGAAGACAGCTGCTGGATCTTTGGCCGGTCGTTGACGAGTTATCTGTGAGAGGGTCTGGCATGGCCTCCGGGGGCCGTAATCACTGTCAGGCAGGAACACTGGTGTGATGCACTGTTGCAATTTCTGGGTTTAATCGTCACCTTGCGTTTGTCAGCGGTGTAACAGGATGTGGCCGTACGTGCAGTTTGTGACTGGGTGGCATTGCCCGTTGATTCTCTCTGAGTGCCAGCTCTGCAAGGGGAAAGTTTTGCTCCCCGTCTTCCACCACTGCAGCCTCTGTCCCACGGGGCCCTCCCTGCCCCTCTGCTGCCGGGGCTTCTGAGCTGGGCCCTTCACTCTCCCATGGACTGCGGAGCAGCAGCCTGCAGCTGGAGCTGGCTCTCCTGGCGCTGGGTGGGTTTTTCCCCCACACCCCTGTATGTGGGAGCTGACGCTTGTTTGTGTCAGGAAAGCAGACGCGGTTGCAGGGAGGTTCTGCTTTTGAGCATGGGAAGCTGCCAAAATGAGGAAATGCTCACAACCTCCTTCCAGACTTTCTCTTATCACCAGACCCCATATGGGCACCCCTCCGGGGCTGGGAACAATCCCACACCTGTTCATTTCAACCCTAGGGCCCCATTAGCTACACACAGGTACCAGTTTTCCTGGTGCTAACCCAGCTCCCCCCTCCTAGCCTGGGCAGAGAGGTTTTCCTCCTACTGCCCTTAAGCCAGGGGGCCTGAACCTTTAGCTTCAAGCATAAAGGCTCCTGCTGTGAGAGTCACTAGGGCTGGGTTCAGTCCCTGCATTCAGGGGCAGGAGATGTGGAGTAGCCCCAGGTGCCCTCCTCAAGGACAGCTGATGAGAGCACAGGGCAGGGGCCTGGGGAGAGGCGGGCTGGTTGCCTTGTACACACAGGGCGTAAGGGTGTGAGCAACTGATTCCCAGGCGTGGACCCCCCCCCCCACTTCCTTGCAACCACTAACAAACAGCTAATTAGGGAGGAAGGGAGCAAGTATTCCTCCTGCCCACACTTTGCTCGGACTGTTTTAGTGTGTGAAAACACTGGTTTTGGTTAATGGTTTAGGGGGGAGAGAGAGAGGCTCAACCTGCTTTACACCTGGGCCAAATGCATCCCGGCGAATTTCCCCCAGCCTGTCTGTATTTTGCTCCCTTCATTGTACCTTCCTGGATCTCCGAGGAAACGATGCATCAGTGGCAGCACACAATAAAACATCAGCAAGAGCTGAGCTGGCTGCTGCCTCAGCCCTTTATTCCTCGCTGTATTCACCCAGCAACGTCGGGAGGCAGTGCCTTGGCGGGGGGTGGGGGAATTGAGAGCCTCGAGGGTGCTGGAGGAGATAGAGAGGCTCCCAGCATGGTTCACAGTGGGGTTTCACTGGCTTTGTGCTTCTGATCCCAGCTGGCAGGAGGGACTACGCCTGCTGCTTCTCTTCTGGTGCTGAAGGCAGGGGCAGCTCCAGGCACCAGTGCACCAACTGTGCCCCGGGGGGCGGCCTGCCGGTTCCCGTAAGGGTGGCAGTCAGGCTGCCTTCGGCGGCGTTTCTGTGGGAGGTCCGCTGGTCCCGGCAGTAATTCGGCGGCAGGTAAGCTGAAGGCGCAGGACCGGCGGATCTCCTGCAGGCACACTGCCAAAAGCCGCCTGACTGCTGTGCTTGGGGTGGCAAAATACACAGCCGCCCCTGGCTGCAGGGCCCTGCTCCAATTACCTCCCCGCCCCCATGGGTAGCCATGAGTTTCCCCTAGATCTGCTCAGCCCTACAGTGCTCCCCTTGTGGCCTGGAGCAAAGCCCCCAAAAGCAGGGCTTCGGTGCTCTGTAGCCCGGCCCTTCCTGCTAGCCCAGAGTTCTTCTGCTGGGTGTGGGCAGCAGGTTGTGCTCTCCTGGCGCGGGGCGTTGCTGACGGACACACTGGGGGAGGCACAGAAGCAGCAGGCTCTGGGCAGGGCCTGCCAGGAGAAGGGGGGGACAGGGTGAGCCTACTTAAGCAGGGAGGCCTTGGGCTGGGAAGGGCCCCAGGACAGAGCCAGGGCTGCATCCTGCTCCTCTAGTAACAAGTGGCAGCACAAGCAGGCACGTCCCCATGGGCCTGTTTGGCAGCAGGTAGCAGTGTGAGATTCTGCCGAGCAGCGGGCCCTCTGCCTGCACCTTCTCTTCCAGTCAAGATCGGGGGGGCGGGGGCTGCCATAGAGAGCGTAGCATCTGGGGGCTCATGCCGCTGGTAGCTGGACTGGCACCGGTGCGGCCATCACTGGTGCTTCAGTCCTCGTTGTACCTGGGGTTGATGACGGTGGTGGTGGCACTCTGGAAGAGCGGGTTGTTGACCTGGGAGGGCAGAGAGTTTCCTGGAATCAAAGGGGAGGCCGGAGGCCTCAGGGAACCTGGGGTCTGTTCCTGCTGGCCTAGGACAAGTAGCTGGATCTGGGGCTGATGAGCCGCATCCTGCTGGGAGCCTGGCCCAGAGAGGAGACGACTGTCCCACTCCAGCCTGGTCTCAGCCAGCACCGAACTGGAACGTCCTCACCTGCCAGGTTTTGTGACACAGGGAATACAGGCTCCAGCACATGGGGAAGGAGGTAGGGAGCCTTTGGGCCCTGGGAAGCTGCCCAGTTCAGCCCTGGTGCTGGGACTGGATGGCCGCAGCGTGAGGGAGCTCGCTGGCTCCCATCTGGTCCCAAGCCTCAGCCCACTTCCTCCGACCGGCCCTGTGTCAGTAACGCAGCGGCCAAGGGCTGAATGGGCCAGGCAAGGGGGAAGGAGCTGCCAGTGGGCGGAGTGGACAGCAGGGTGGGGCCCTGACCTCATTCCCCTTGGCCCGCTCCCGCTCCTTCTCGAAGCGCATGTACTCCCGCCGGTCCAGGATCTCCACCGAGATGCGGTAGCCGACGATGATCAGCAGCCCGATGAGTACGATGCCCAGGACCACGCCCAGCACAAACATGGAGGTCCGGTCAGTGACGGCTACGAGGAAGGGAGGAAGAACACGGGCCTGAGTGAAGCCTGCAGCAGCATCCCACCTCCACCCCAGCAACCCTGCAGCTCTGGGGATGCGTCTCAGGGTTCAGGGGAGGTTACCTGCAGGGTAACTCTCCCTCCCTGGTCTCACTGCCTCCTCCCAGCTCACTGGTTGGCCTCCCCCTTTCTGGCCCACACTAGACCCCTCTCTCCCTGCTGCCTGCCCTTCCTGGGGCATAGTGCCCAGCCCCTAGCCTGCCCCATGCCACCCCCTCTACCCAAGCCCCACACCCAACCCCAACTGGTGCTCATCATCCCTGGCTCCCACCCCCCCAAGTGCTCACCGTCCTTGTCTTTCACCTTCAGGGGAACTTTGTCCCCCTCCGTGCCCTCAATCAGGAAGATCAGGATCCGCCCATCGTCCGTCTTCTCCTTGCACCACTGCTCGTTCACAGTGGCCTCGGGCACCAGCGTGGCCACGGTGTGGTTGCAGGCGACGCTGCAGTTCTGGCTCAGCGGGCCCATCCTGAAGGCCTGGCAGTCGGCGCAGTCCCTGCCAGCAAGACGGCTGCAGTCAGCTGGCCCCTCCAGGGTCCCCCTTGCCTGCACTACCCTGTCCACCAACCCAAGCCAGCCCCCTCCCACTGTCCGTTCCCCCCCCCCATACACACTGTTCTGAGCCACCCTGTCTGCCCCCAGCCCCTGCCACCACTTGCTGCTGTCCCCCCAACCTGCCACCTTCTGCCAACCCGACCCACCCCACCCGGCCTCTCCCCTGGCCTTAGGGCATTGACAAGCTCCCACCCTGGGCTGCCACCCAGGGCTTATCTTCCATCCCGAGCGCTGCCCTTTGCCCGCTGCTCACCGATGCTCCTCGCAGGGGGTCTGGCAGCTCGGGCACCGGCTGCAGAGCCGGTCGAAGTAGCCCGGCTGGCACTGGCATTTGTTGCAGATGCAGCTCCCGTGCCCGCTGCACTCCACACCGTCCTGCAGGCACGCGCGGGTGTCCAGGCTGCAGTCGCAGGCACTGCCTGTGTAGCCCTCATTGCAGAAGCAACTCCCACACTGGCACCGACCCTGGCCTGCGGTGGGGGGAGGGGGACAGGGTGCCCTCAGCCTGGGCGAGCACCTGCTCCTGTCTGGGAGCCAACCTGGCCCCCTGACCCCGTCCCCTCTCTCTATCCCTCCTTCGCCTTGCACATACCCGGCAGCCACCCTCCACCCTTTCCTCCCCCATTCACTCCTCCCGCCATTGTCCCACGGGACGAGGCAGGAGCTGTCAAAGCTCGTAATTTAGCAATCCAGCCCCCCCCCCGCCCACCGGTGCCCCCCTGACCTGCGCAGAGCTGCCCGTTGTGCCGCTCACAGCTGGCGTCGTCACACTCGCAGTGCTGCCCTCGCACGTTGCTGTTGCACTGGCACTGCCCGCACACGCACTGCCCCTTCCCGCTACACATGGGGCCCGTGCCGTTCCCGCCCCGGCACCCCGCCTCCAGGTCCGTGGCCTCCGCCAGCTCACACTCACACAGCTTGCCCACGCGGCCGGGGCTGCAGCTGCAAGGAAAGGAGGGGGGCAAGGGAACATGGGTGGGGGGCCTCTTACCCTCCCCCCACTGGGCCAAGATGCCTGCAGCTCCACCAACACACACGCACATATCCTAGCGGCCCCCTCCTAACCCCCCCTCTTCTGGGCTGCCCCCAGTGCCCTTCCCCACTCAGCTGGGATGCCCACAACTCCCTGCAGCCCAGCCCCACACTAGGCCAGGCTCCCCACCCCACTCTGCTGAGCAGTCTGTTCCCCCTGCACTGATCTGCCCCCATCCGTCTGCCCCCATCCCCCTGCGCCGATCTGCCCCCATCCGTCTGCCCCCATCCATCTGCACCAGTATGCCCCTCGATCCATCTGCCCCCATCCGTCCGCCCCCACTCCTCCGGCGCCAGTATGCCCCCCATCCATCTGCCCCCATCCGCCTGCACCGGTATGCCCCCCGAACCGTCTGTCCCCATCCCCGTGCGCCGGTATGCCCCTTGTCCTGTCCCCTCCCAGCGTCTGGGCAGGGCTTTACCTGCAGACCCCGCAGGTGAGGGTACCATGGCCCCCGCTGCAGTGGGTGGCGTGGGGCTCCGGCTTGTCGCAGGGGCACTCGCACAGCGTCTGCAGCTCCACACGCACCTCCTCGGTGAAGCCCAGCACCCGCAGTGCAAAGCTATGCGGACCCTCCAGGCAGGTGTCGGCCTGCACCGTCACCGTGAAACTCACCTGGGGGAGACGGGCACATGGGGCAGGGGTAAACACCCCCAGCCCCAAGCCTGCTCTGGCCAAGACACCCACTCACATCCCACTGAGCTGGCCTGTCCCCAGCCCCCAGCCTCTCACTGAGCCAGCCTGTCCCCTCCCCTCACCCGGCTCCCCAGCCCCTCTCCCCTCCCCACCCCGGGTTCCCCAGCCCGACTCCCCCATCTCCTAGCCAGCCTGCCTCCTCCCCTCCCAGGCTCCCCAGCTCCACTCCCCGCCCCCCCCCGAGGCACCCTGCCCCTTCCCCTCCCCAGGCTCCCCAGCCAGCCTGCCCCCTCCCTGGGCTCTTCAGCCCCCCTACCCCCCCAACCAGCCTGCCCCTTTCCCTCCCCAGCCTCCCCAGCAGTCCTCTCCCACGACAGCCTGCCCCCTGCCCTCCCCAGGCTTCCCAGCCCCCTCCCACCCAGCCAGCCCCCCCCCCAACTGAGCCAGCCTGCCCCTCCCCTCACTGATCTCCCCAGCCCCCTCCACTCCCTGGGCTCCCCTAGCCCCCCTCCCTCCATTGAGCTGGCCTGTCCTCTCTCCCCACCCACCCAGCCCCCCGCAGGGGGTCAGGCTGTCCTAACACTGCCCAGGACAAATCTGGCCTCCAAGCCTGGCAGCCCAACTGAGGGATTGGGCTGGGTTGCCCTCCCCAACCCCAGGGTGTCAGGGTGGGGAGGAGAGCCAGGCCATGGGGGCAGCTCAGCCGGGGATTCCCAGAGCCTGGCAGGGCTCGGTGTGGGGTGGGGCTCACCAGCTGGTTGATGCGGACGCCGGAGCAGACCCCACTGTGGCCCCCGAGGGAGCGGGTGGCGTCCTCGCAGTGCGACTCGTAGGCCACGCTCACGCCAGGCGGGAGCTGGAAGTGCTCCAGGTTCACCGTGGATGACAGGCTCTGGGGGGAGAGGGGCACAGGGAGCCGTCCAGGAGCCACAGACCCTGGGCTGCAGGGACCCACCTTGGCTACCCACCCCACCTGCCCCTGCAGCTTCCAGCCAGCCCATGCCCACCCCGGCTCCTACCACCCACCCAGCCCCTCCAAGCCCCCAGCTGGCTGGGTAGTCAGCCCCTCCACCTGCCATCCTGGTTCCCAGGCCCCACTGCTCTGACCGCTAGGCCACACCCCCACCAGCCCCTCCCCCTCCCCCCCCAAGTGTCAAGGAGACCCTGCATGGGGTGCCCAGGCCAGAGGGGGCTCTGAAGGGATATGCTGGTTACTGGGGGAGGTGCTAGGGGTCCTGGGGGGGGAAGCAAGGATCCCTCAAAACCTTCAGCCCCACCCCCATTACATGCCATCATTCCCCCCACCCCCCCCAGCTGCCCCTCCTTCTCACATTGTAGGCATCAGAGATCAGCTGCACCACGTTGCTGGAGTCCTCCTTCAGCTCCCCCACCACTGACTTGGGGATCAGCCTGCTCAGCTCCTGGAGGGGGGTAGAGGCCGGGTGAGTGAGTGAGCTCCCCGCTCTGCCCCCCCCAGCTCCACCCCCAGCCTGCCCCCGCCCTCACCTGGTACACAGGCAGCGTGGAGCCAGTGACAGCGAAGATGGGCTGGATGTTAGAGGCTGAGAGCACCTGGGCCAAGTGCCCGACCGAGGGGTAATCCTGCAACGAGAGGCAGCGCCCACCTGTCACCACGCAGGAGTCCAGTCCAGGCAGGAGTGGAACCCAGGAGTCCGGGCTCTGACCCCTCCTCCCTCCCCGCACCAGGAACGGAACCCAGGGGCAGCCGGGCCTGAGGAATTAGCTGATGCACTCAGAAACCATTATGATTAACTCCGAGAGGCCACGGAGGCCGAGTGAGGTACCTGGAGAAGGGCCGTGGGCTTTAAACAGGAACAGAGGCCCCTGGGGAATTACAGACCAGTCAGCCTAACTTCGACCCTTGGAAAGCAGCTGGCCTCAATTACGAAACAAGTAAGCGGCAAGAGGATACTAGGATGCTGAGGAATAGCCAGCCCGGATCTGTCAAGAACAAATCCATCCCATTTCCTTCTTTGATGGATGGGGGAAGCTGTCAACACGCCATCACTTGGTTTTCATACGGCTTCTCACACAGTCTCACGTGCACACCAGGGAGACGGCGGGCTATGTGAAATTACTATAAGGTGGGTGAAAGCCCAGCCTCCAACAGCAGCTGTGGATGGTTCGCTGTCAAACAGGGAGGGCAGAGCTGCGGGGGTCTCAATATTTTCACTAAGGCTAAAGGAGTGGAGAGGCAGTGTATGAGATTTGCCGATGACACCAAGCTGGGAGGGGTTGCAAGCACTTTGGAGGACAGGATGAGAATTCAAATGGGAGGCTGGGTCTGAAATCAACAAGAGGAAATGCAAAGTGCTTTGCTTAGGAAGGAAAAATCAAATGCATGACTCCAAACGGGGTAGGGAGTCACTGCTGACAAATCATGTGGGGGTTTGCAGGGATCACAAACTCAGTACAGGACATCTGCCAAAAAGGCTAAGATCATTCTGGGTGAGAGGCATTCTAGTTCCCACTGCTGAAACCACTAGACGACGCTCCCTTCTCAGACCCAGGCACAGAACCCTGGCATCCAGGCAGCCGTTCCTGGGCTCCGACTGCACCCCTCTCTTTTACAGGGCATGCGCATTTCCCCCCTTCCTCATCCCAACCTCTCCCAGCTGGGTGCAGGGTGCTGCAGGGACTGTCTCGATTGCCCCCCAAGGGGCCCCGAACGGGGCGTTGGGTGCGGACTTACGTAGATGTGGCTCTTGCTGTAGAGGCCGTCCGTGTCGAGGTGGCACTGGTTGTCATTCGGGAGGTAGATGCCACCCAGCTTGCCATCCCCTGCTGTGTGGAAGACGTCATCTGACGTGAAGACCAGCAGGCGTGTCACGTTCCGCCAGCCAATCTGCTCCTGGTAGGGTGGGGAATGGGGGTGCGGGTGAGCAGGTACAGGGGCCACCCACTGGTCCCTCCAGCCTGCACGCCCCCTGCATCTACCCAGACCCACGGGCACACGCGGGCACTTTTGCTCACACACCCCTTGCAGCAATGTACACATACACACCCACGTGCACGTGCACAGATGTATGAGCACCTGCCCCCCCACCGCTATGCACACCCTCCTATGTGCACTTGTGCTCACAGAACCCATGCGTGCACATCCCCCATGTGCAGTCACACCCTTTGAGCACACATGTGCACGTGCACACAGAGCCAATCACATGTGTGCTCACACCCAGCCAGGTGCACACCGACACTAATGCACACCCTGGCATCAATGCACACATACACGTGTGTGTGTGTGCGTGCGTACACCCAGAGACAGACACACACACTCCCTGGCAGTGAGGTGCGTATGCCCACCCATTTGCACACACACAGAGTCATGCACACCCCCTGGCAGCGATGTGCATGTACACACCCGTTTGCACACTTCTGCACTCACACAGCCGTGCACATACTGGGAGCCAATGAAAAGGCAGGGAATGCCCAACAGCTGGACACCCCCTCCCCAACACACACCCACCACCACCGCTCAGAGCCCATGGCTACTGCCCCCACCTACACCCAGCCCCCCGGCGGCTCACCTCACACACGGCCGCCTGCATGATAGCGTCGAAGCCGCCCTCGGGCGAGTCCAGGTTGCCTGAGATGCGCTGCTGGCTCACGCGGCTCTCGAACTCGCTGGCGTTGTCGGTGAGCGGCAGCACGTGGCGAAAGCTGACGGGCGAGTCACACTGCTCGTAGCGGTCGGGACAGGGGTTCCGCAGCTTGGCGGGCACCGTGCTGACGTAGGGCAGGACCGTCTTGTCCACGAAGGAGCCGAAGCCTGACGGGGCAGAGGTGGTGCTGGATTCAGGCGCCAGCCCCACAGTCGCCACAGGGGGACCCCACCCAGGCCGGATGGATCCCAGGCCCCCTCCCTCCGCTGAAGCTCTCATCCTCCTCCCTTCCTAGGCTGAGGTATGGAACCCAAGAGTCCACGCTCCCAGGCCCTACCTGCTCTAACCACTAGACTCCCCTCTCTGAACCAGGAAGGGAACCCAGGAGCCTGGGCTTCCAACCCCCTCTGCTCTAACCATTAGACCCACCGTCCCCCGCCCTGTACCCTCTGCCCTGCCTTTGCCCACTGCTGCCCCCCAGCCCCATGGAGCTCTGACTATGGGGCCAAGTTCCCACAGCTCGTGGCTCTATCTGCGCTCCATGGAGGGGAGCAAAGCGAAAGGAAGCGGTTATGGGGGGGAAATATCACCCCACGGGGGTGGGGGGGCAGAGTCAGAGGACAGCAGGGTGACATCACCCCATGGGGGGCAAAGCATGAGGAGGGGGGCTTCACCCGATGGGGGGCCAGGGCAGAGCACGAGGAATGGGGGAGGGCATTGCCCGTTGAGGGGTTAAGGGGTGGAGCATGAGGCGAAAGGGGGGCATCACCCCATGGGGGACTGGGGGATGGAGCACAAGGAGAGCCGGGGGGCATCACTCCACTGGGGGGTGCTGCCTCGTACCGATCTTCACTGACTTGGTGATGTTCCTGAGTGCAGCCAGCAGGTCATTGCCGAGCCTCTTGATGTTCTCCAGGTCGTCCTTCATGGAGTAGGACAGGTCCATGAGGTAGTAAACGTCCACGGGGTAGCCCTCGGCTCGCTTGAATCGCACCGAGAAGCTGTGCTGCTCTCCTAGGGGGTGCGGGGGGGGGGAGACAAGGACCTGGCTCAGCAGGGAATCATGCTGCAAGGCCAGGGGCTTGGGGGGAGACCCTTCATCCACCCTCCATCATCCCCCACCCCTTCATCCACCTCCATCCAGCCACCTATCCACCCCCTCCCCATCCTCCTGCCCATCCATCCACGTACCCCTCCATCCCTCCATCCCCCGCCCCTTCATCCCCCCACCTATCCACCCCCTCCTCACCCTCCTGCCCATCCATCCACGTACCCATCCATCCCTCCATCCCCCGCCCCTTCATCCCCCCACCTATCCACCCCCTCCTCA
Source organism: Gopherus flavomarginatus (assembly GCF_025201925.1). Taxonomy (NCBI): domain Eukaryota; kingdom Metazoa; phylum Chordata; order Testudines; family Testudinidae; genus Gopherus; species Gopherus flavomarginatus. The sequence continues at coordinate 22,599,977 of NC_066632.1, read as the reverse complement.
CCCTCCTGCCCATCCATCCACGTACCCATCCATCCCTCCATCCCCCACCCCTTCACCCCCCCATCCTGCCACCTATCCACCCCCTCCCCATCCTCCCACTCATCCATCCACGTACCCATCCATCCCTCCATCCCCTGCCCCTTCATCCCCCCACCCATCCACCCCCTCCCCATCCTCCCACCCATCCATCCACGTACCCATCCATCCCTCCATCCCCCACCCCTTCATCCCCCCACCTATCCACCCCCTCCCTACCCTCCTGCCCATCCATCCATCTCCCACCCCTTCATCCACCTCCATCCAGCCATCCACCTCCCTACCACCCCCTCCCCATCCTCCCACCCATCCATCCATGTACCCATCCATCCCTCCCTCCATACCCCACCCCTTCATCCCCCCATCTATCCACCCCCTCCCCATCCTCCCACCCATCCATCCATCTCCCACCCCTTCATCCACCTGCATCCAGCCATCCACCTCCCTACCACCCCCTCCCCATCCTCCCGCCCATCCATCCACGTACCCATCCATCCCTACACCCTCTACCCCTTCATTCCCCCATCTTGCCACCTATCCACCCCCTCCCCATCCTCCCACCCATCCATCCATCTCCCACCCCTTCATCCACCTCCATCCAGCCATCCACCTCCCTACCACCCCCTCCCCATCCTCCCGCCCATCCATCCACATACCCATCCATCCCTACACCCTCTACCCCTTCATCCCCCCATCCTGCCACCTATCCACCCCCTCCCCATCCTCCCACCCATCCATCCATCTCCCACCCCTTCATCCACTCATCCTTCTACCTCCCACCCACTCCCTATCCCCCCACCTATCCATCCCCCCCAGCCATCCACCTACCTCCCACCTCCTCCCCATCCTCCCATCCGCCTACCCATCCAGCCATCTACCTACCTCCCACCTCCTCCTCCTCTTCCCATCCATCCATCCACCCACCCCACCGCTCCATCCATCTACTCCACTCCTCCACCCATCCATCTGCCCCACCCCTCTACCTACCCATCACCCCTTCAGCCATCCATCACCCCTCCATCCATCCCCATACACACCCCTCTATCCACCCATCTATCCATCCCCATCTGTCCCCCTCTATCCAGCCATGTATCCTCCATTCCCATCCACCAACCCATCTACTCACCCACCTCTCTAGTCACCCACCCAGCCCCCTTCAACCCCCTACCCACTCATCCACCCACCCCCATACATACCTGTCCTTCCATCCCCTCCACATCCCTCTGTCTCTCCCTATCTCCCCACTGCTTGTATTTCTAGGCACACACCCTCTGTCTCTCAGAAGCACCTCATGGCCTGGGTGCACAAAGCCCTTGGACCCCCACAAAGGGCTGATCCGTGACACTGGCAGGGACACATGACCAGCATGTTGGGCCAGCAAGTCAGGCATCAGGAACCCCAGGCAGGGGATTCGGGAGGCTGGGAAGACCCAGCTCCCCACCTGGGCCCCAGGACCATGCTTCCCCCCAGCCTGGCATGGGGCCCAGTTCCAACCACAAACCTCCCCCCTCCAGTGGGACCCACCGGGTCGGAGCCACAGGGCGATCTTTTGGGGTGCCAGCTGGGTCACCGTCTCCTGCTCGGCGCTGTCGCTCAGGGGCATGTCCTCCAGGACTTGGTGCCGGCCCCGGGGCTCAACCACCTCCTCCAGGGCACAGCCACGCTGGAGCAGCTCCTCCCGCATGGCGCAGCGCGTGGCGTCCGACTCGCCCACCTTGGTGAAGTTCTGGAGGGGGAAGGGGGATTCAGCAGCTGGGGGGCACTCCCCCCAATTCTGTTCCCTCCAATATGCTGCCCCCCTTGAGATCCCTTCCCATCCCCATAGGCCAACACCACCCAGGGCACCTGCTGGGTAAGCCCAGCTCCCTCGCCCATTCTGGGACCCACTGGCAGAGCAGCAGGGGGCACCTGCCTGATGCTTTTCCCCAGCAGGGGGTGCTCCCCATGGTCAGTTCCAAGCCCCCGGAGACGGGGTGCTATCAGGAGACCCCCCCCCCGCTGCTGGCCATTCCCCACTTCCCCCTCCCCCTCCAGGACGTGCAAGACGTGCTGCTGGCATCAATTATCTCGTCTGTTTCTCATTGATGGTTTCCTGTTGCATTAGGTGACAAACCGCAGCGTGAGCAGTGGAGGATGGGACGTCTGGGAGTTGGGGGAGCTTTCACCATTGCAACCCCCCCAAGCCCTTTGCAAACGGCCCCCACAGACACAGCTGGACTGAGACCCCCCATCCCTCTGATCCCAACACACATTCCTCGTCCTCCTGAGCTACGGAAGCGCTCCCCCAGCCAGCACTGGTAGTAGGTCTTTTATCCTCTCTGTTGCACTGACCCATCTCTCCAAGCAGTTACATGGGTGCACAGCTCAGCTTCATGGCTGGGAGGCATGGGTGTAGCGGGGAGGGGGGGACGACAATGACTGAGAGCCGTTCCTGCCACTCCACCCAGGGAGGGGCCACTGGGGTTTCATGCTGCCCCTCTCAAGTGTGGCAAATAGGAGCCTTAATCCTGCATGGGTGTGGCCCCCTGTAAGGGGAGCTGGTGGGCAAGATGGGGGACAGTCCCCCGTTCCCATCCTCACCAGCAGCTCCTCCACTCGGCCCAGCTGTGCCTGGGGGGGGAGGGAAGGGCTTGGTCTGCTTGGCCATGGTTATCTGTGCCAGGAGGCAGAGGGACCCACAGGGATCTGTGCTCCATGGGCACACAACTCAGGCTGCACAGACAGCCGGGAATCCCACCCCCCGCCGCCCTGCACCAGCTGGCCAGACCCCATGGCACGAGCTCTCGAGAGGGCAAAGGTTTCACTGCAGGACAGAGCAGCACCAAACCGAACAACCACAGTAGGGGCTTGGGAGGTAGGACACCTGGGTTCTATCCCCAGCTCAGGGAGGGGAATGGGTCTGGTGAGTTAGAGCAGGAGGGGCTGGGACCCAGGACTCCAGGCTTCTATCCCTGGCTTGCGGGAGGTTCTAGTGGGTTAGCAGACAGGGGTTGAGAGGCAGGACGCCTGGGTTCTATCCCCAGCTCAGGGAGGGGAATTGGTCTGCTGGAGTGGGGGGGCTGGGAGGCAGGACTCCTGGGCTCTTTTCCCAGTTCTCCCACTGTCACTGTGTGGGCCTTGCCAAGTTGCCCCCGTGTGCCTCAGTTTACACACACACACACACACTCTCCTCCTGTGTGCCTGGCTCTGCTGTCTACCCTGCACCAGGAGACCCTCAGCCAGAAGGGCCGAGAGACGGGGATGGTGCTGTTAAGTTACACGACCCCCTCACGCTCTGAGATTCCCCCCGCCCCCTAGGGCTTCCTGCCCTGCTGGGTGGCAGGATGTGGTGAGCTGCTGTCACACACCACCTGGGACCCCCCCAGCTGGGATAACGCACCAGAGAGGATTTCCGCATGGGGGGCCCTACCTATCGCACCGGGGAGGGCCCAGCCGGACACAGATTGCACAGCTCCCCGGCATTCGGGATAATGCGCTGGCTGCACAGGTTCTGACTGCGGGGGGCTGGAGCCCAGAGAGAGGGACGTTGGAGATTCATCTCCAGGCCCCCTGTACAACCCCAAAACCCCACAGTGCTACAGGGTGCCTGTGCCAGATAGGGCCAGGGCTGGGAGAGCAGGTGGGGCTGCGGGCTGGGATTGAGGGGCACCGGCAGAGCTGTGGGGGAGCCCAGGGCTGGGAGAGCAGGTGGGGCTGCCGGCTGGGACTGAGGGGCACCGGCAGAGCTGTGGGGGAGCCCAGGGCTGGGAGAGCAGGTGGGGCTGCCGGCTGGGACTGAGGGGCACCGGCAGAGCTGGGGGTGGCGAAGAGCTGAGTCTGTGTGACTCAGCTTGTTATTTTCACAAACACCAGGTTCGTGAGAAGCCAGAGGAAGAACAGGAAAGGTCGAGGGTGAATCAGAGGCCACGGCTGGGATGAGAAGTCACTTCTGTCTGAGAACCCGGCTGAGGGGCATCGGCGGAGCCCAGGGCTGGGACAGCAGGGCACAGCGGGCTGGGACTGAGGGGCACTGGCAGAGCGGGGTTGGGGGAGCCCCGGGCTGGGATAGCAGGTGGGGCTGCGGGTCAGGATTGAGGGGCACTGGCAGAGGGGTGTGGGGGGATTCCAGGGCTGGGACAGCAGGTGGGGCTGCAGGTCGGGATTGAGGGGCACTGGCAGAGGGGGTGTGGGGGGATTCCAGGGCTGGGACAGCAGGTGGGGCTGCAGGTCGGGATTGAGGGGCACTGGCAGAGGAGGTGTGGGGGGGAGCCCAGGGCTGGGATAACAGGTGGGGCTGCAGGTCAGGATTGAGGGGCACTGGCAGAGGGGTGTGGGGGGTGCCCAGGGCTGGGATAGCAGGTGTGGCTGCGGGTTGGGATTGAGGAGCACTGGCAGAGGGGTATGGGGGGTGCCCAGGACTGGGATAGCAGGTGGGGCTGCGAGTCGGGATTAAGGGGCACTGGCAGAGGGAGTTTGGGGGAGCCCAGGGCTGGGATAGCAGGTGGGGCTGCGAGTCAGGATTGAGGGGCACTGGCAGAGGGGGTGTGGGGGGGGAGCCCAGGGCTGGGACAGCAGGTGGGGCTGCGGGTCAGGATTGAGGGGCACTGGCAGAGGGGGGGTGGGGAGGAGCTCAGGGCTGGGATAGCAGGTGTGGCTGCGGGTTGGGATTGAGGGGCACTGGCAGAGTTGTGGGGGAGCCCAGGGCTGAGACAGCAGGGTGTGGCGGGTTGGGATTGAGGGGCACTAGTGTAGCTAGGTGTGGGGGGATCCCAGGGCTGGGGTCTGGGGCTGAGGGGCACTGGTGGAGCTGGGAGCTGTTCTCCAGGCCCAGGGGCTAGTGGCATCCGGCTGGGGCAGACAAGTGGGGCTGGCAGCATCCTGGGGTCCCTGTTCTGGTGTGAATGGACCTTGGGTCAAGGGGGAGTGGGGCTGGGGCTCAGAATGGGGCTGGCTAGGTGAGAGGGGAGATCCTTAGGGCTGGGAGCAGAGGAGAGGAGAGGAGCCCCCCAGAGAGGAGGTGCCGTGGGAGGAGAGCAGGAGACTCCCCCAACCCCAGCTCAGAACATCCCAGGCCCCCCAAGGGCAGCGGGATCCCTCCTGCCCTGGCCCAGCCCCTGGCTCCAGCCGGGCTCCCCTGGGGCGGAGGTGGCCGTGGGGCCGCTCAGTGAGTTGGCTCTGCACTCAGCTGGGGGGATCCCCTCGCTTGCGTTCCTGCCCCCAGCACCCACGGGCACTTACCAGCGCTTTGCACCAGGCGCAGCTGGGCTGGGAGCGGATGCAGTCGCGGCAGGAGGCGCGGGGCCGGCAGGAGCCTGCAGGGAACCGAGGAGGCCATTGGAGTGACCCCGACCGCAAAGTATCACACAGCCCCCCCAGCCGTACAACCACCCCACTGTGGAGACCCCCTCCCCACCACTCAGCCCCCCACTGCGCGGCCGCCCCCCCATCACTCCCATTCCCCAGACATGCATCGCCCTGCAGCCGGGCACCCAGGAGCCAGCCCTGCCACGGCAAAAGCCTTGACTAGGAGTGAGGCCAAGTTGGACTGGGTCACGCTGGGGGTAGGGGGAGAAGCAGGGCAGGGCTGGGGGGGAGGCTTGGAGGGCAGAGCTGGGCTCAGGGGCAGGTTGGGATAAAGGGCGGGGCTGAGGGGACAGGACAGGGCAGGGTACAGATTGGGGGGCAGAGCTGGGCTCAGGGGCAGGTTGGGATAAAGGGCGGGGCTGAGGGGACAGGACAGGGCAGGGTACAGATTGGGGGGCAGAGCTGGGCTCAGGGGCAGGCTGGGATAAAGGGTGGGACTAGGGGTACAGGACAGGGCTGGGCACAGATTAGGGGGCAGAGCTGGGCTCGGGGGTAGGCTGGGATAAAGGGTGGGGCTGGGGGAACAGGACAGGGCTGGGCAGAGATTGGAGGGCAGGGCTGGGCTCAGGGGCAGGCTGGGATAAAGGGTGGGGCTGGGGGGACAGGACAGGGCTGGGCACAGATTGGGGGGCAGAGCTGGGCTCGGGGGCAGGCTGGGGGGACAGGACAGGGCTGGGCACAGATTGGGGGGCAGGGCTGGGCTCAGAGGCAGGCTGGGATAAAGGGTGGGGCTGGGGGGACAGGACAGGGCTGGGCACAGATTGGGGGGCAGGGCTGGGCTCAGGGGCAGGCTGGGATAAAGGGTGGGCCTGGGGGGACAGGACAGGGCTGGGCACAGATTGGGGGGCAGGGCTGGGCTCGGGGGTAGGCTGGGATAAAGGGTGGCGCTGGGGGGACAGGGCTGGGTACAGATTGGGGGGCAGGGCTGGGCTCGGGGGCAGGCTGGGATAAAGGGTGGGACTAGGGGGACAGGACAGGGCAGGGCACAGATTGGGGGGCAGGGCTGGGCTCGGGGGCAGGCTGGGATAAAGGGTGGGGCTGGGGGGCAGGACAGGGCTGGGCACAGATTGGGGGGCAGAGCTGGGCTCGGGGGCAGGCTGGGATAAAGGGTGGGGCTGGGGGGACAGGGCAGGGCACAGATTGGGGGGCAGGGCTGGGCTCGGGGGCAGGCTGGGATAAAGGGTGGGACTAGGGGTACAGGACAGGGCAGGGCACAGATTGGGGGGAAGAGCTGGGCTCAGGGGCAGGCTGGGATAAAGGGTGGGACTAGGGGGACAGGACAGGGCTGGGCACAGATTGGGGGGCAGGGCTGGGCTCGGGGGCAGGCTGGGATAAAGGGTGGGGCTGGGGGGACAGGACAGGGCTGGGCACAGATTGGGGGGCAGGGCTGGGCTCGGGGGCAGGCTGGGATAAAGGGTGGAGCTGGGGGGACAGGACAGGGCTGGGCACAGATTGGGGGGCAGGGCTGGGCTCAGGGGCAGGCTGGGATAAAGGGTGGGGCTGAGGGGACAGGACAGGGCTGGGCACAGATTGGGGGGCAGGGCTGGGCTCGGGGGCAGGCTGGGATAAAGGGTTGAGCTGGGGGGACAGGACAGGGCAGGGCATAGATTGGGGGGCAGGGCTGGGCTCGGGGGCAGGCTGGGATAAAGGGTGGGGATGGGGGGGCAGGGCAGGGCTGGGCTCGGGGGCAGGCTGGGATAAAGGGTGGGACTAGGGGTACAGGACAGGGCTGGGCACAGATTGGGGGCAGGGCTGGGCTCGGGGGCAGGCTGGGATAAAGAGTGGGGCTGGGGGGACAGGACAGGGCAGGGTACAGATTGGGGGCAGAGCTGGGCTCGGGGGCAGGCTGGGATAAAGGGTGGGACTAGGGGTACAGGACAGGGCAGGGCACAGATTGGGGGGCAGGGCTGGGCTCGGGGGCAGGCTGGGATAAAGAGTGGGGCTGGGGGGACAGGACAGGGCAGGGCACAGATTGGGGGGCAGGGCTGGGCTCGGGGGCAGGCTGGGATAAAGGGTGGGACTAGGGGTACAGGACAGGGCAGGGCACAGATTGGGGGGCAGGGCTGGGCTCGGGGGCAGGCTGGGATAAAGAGTGGGGCTGGGGGGACAGGACAGGGCAGGGCACAGATTGGGGGGCAGGGCTGGGCTCGGGGGCAGGCTGGGATAAAGAGTGGGGCTGGGGGGACAGGACAGGGCAGGGCACAGATTGGGGGCAGGGCTGGGCTCGGGGGCAGGCTGGGATAAAGGGTGGGACTAGGGGTACAGGACAGGGCTGGGCACAGATTGGGGGGCAGGGCTGGGCTGGCCCTGCTGTGGTGCCCCGGGGGGGGCAGTGGGTGGGTTCCCCTCAGCCAGAAGCCCCTCCCCGACCTCACCGATGGGGCCCCACAATGGACACAGGCCCAGCTGCCCCTGGGTGAAGTGCCCCCCCCGTCCCAGCCCCAGCACCCACGGGCGTCTCACCCGCTGCAGGGCCCAGAGAAAGCAGAGAGAAGGCTCCTGCCGCCCCACCCTCACCCCTGCCATCCCCCTGCCACCCCGACACCCCCCATCTCCTCTCCTTACCTGCCTCCAGCGCCTTCTCTCCCTGCCCCACCGCCAGCAGGAGGCCCAGCCCCACCACCAGCCCGGTGCCCTTCATGGCCTGGCAGGGAGAGGGGAGATGGTTAGGGGTGGGGGCAGCTGTCCCACCAACCCCCCCACCCCCGTTCCCCTCAGGCCTGACGGTGTCTGTCCCCCCAGCCCCTGCCCGCTGCAGGGAGAGGTGTCTCCCGCCCAGAGCCAGGCACTGAACTCTCCCCTTGCGGCTGTGGGGAAGTGAAAATGCTGAGTGGGGGGGGGGCACAGCCTGGCCCCCACCCTGGCCTGGGGAGTTTCACTTCCCCCCCCCCCGAATCTGGATTCCTAGAACCGCTCCCTGCAGCCAGGCGGCTCCAGGATGGGGCCCATCCCATAGAGGGGCTCAGCTCTGGGCAGCTCCCATAGGGAACAGAGAAACGCCCCCCTCCCACTGGGAATACTGGAGAACCGCCCCCCTGCCCACCCGCCCCAGGAACAATGGAAAATCTCTCCCAACCCTGACTTGGTGCAGATGGAGGGAGGGACACAGGATGCAGTGTAGTAAACTGGCCTCCTCCCTACGCACCCACACGACACGCCCAGACACGCCTACACGCACCCAGGCCCCTCACGCTCACACCCAGCAGACTGCGGGATGCATGCACACACACACACATTACACACGTGTACGCAGGCCCCTCACACACCCTCCCTGTACACACCCAGACATACACACACCCAGACATACACACACACACACTGCATGCACAGCCAGGCCCCTCACACGCCCGCCCTGCACACACCCAGACAAAACACACACACACGCACAGTACACGTGTACCCAGGCCCCTTACACACCCTCCCTGTACACACTCACGCACACACACACACACACACACACATACACACACACTGCATGTGCAGCCAGGCCCCTCACACACACAGAGACACTCTCTGGTGACCCTGCAGCAGTAGCTGTGGTGTTTGGCCAGGGAGGGAGCCGTCCCAGTGCATGGAGCTGTTTGGGGTCACCTGGAGGGCTGTGGGGACATGGGCCATCCATGCACAAACCCTGCCGCTATGGCTGCAGTGAAGACACAGGCTCAAACCTATGCCCCCGCCTGCCCAGCTACACCCCGAGCACATGCCCTCTCCTCATACCATCTATGACCACATCAGCGAGGCCCCCCCGCGCCCCCGGGGGTTTGACGCTTCCTTCCCACCTGAGGGATATGAGCAGAGGCGGCCCAGAGTTGGGCTGCAGGCACAGCCCTTCCCCCAGCCTCCCCCCGCTCCCCACCACACCAGGTGCCTGTCAGAGGCAGGAGCTGTGGTTAGCGCGCAGGTTTCACCTAACTTTCCCTCCACACGAGATCACGGCAGAGCGGAAGCAGGTGGTCAAAGCACATGACTGGACCCAGGACTCCTGGGTTCTGTTCCCAACTCCGCCGCTGACTCACCAAGCACAGCCCTGCTCTGTGCCTCGGTTCCCCCCCCGTCCTGTGGGGATTTGGATCTAGACATGAAGGAATCCAGCCTCCCTCCCCCTTCCTGGGACGCAAGGAACAGGAAGGTGACTGGTTTTGCAGACGCAGAATGTGGCCGTGGCCAAGGCGGGAGTAGAACCCAGGAGTCCTGACACTCAGCCCTGCCCCTTGCTGCTCTGACCACCGGACACCACTCCCCTCCCAGAGCTGAAAATAGAACCCAGGAGTCCTGACACCCAGCCCCTCCCTGTTCTACCCTCCCAGCTAGGAAATTGCATCTTACTGCAACTGGAGCTGCTAGCCACTGGATTTTACAGATTCAGCGATCCACTAATCAGAGAACTGCCCCCAGCTCACTCCGAGAGCAGATCTCTTAAAAGAACATGCCCAAGCCTGGTTTTAAAAGGCAGCTTCCTTATGGCAGCGAGGTGGAGCGAAGCCTTCAGCCCTCATCCCTCTCTGTGGCATCTCAGTACCAGACACACAGCTCAGCTCCCTCTCAGCCTTCTCTCCCATTCAGCCCCTCATCAAAAGACTTCTTCGCCAGCCCCCGGATCAGTGTTTTGACCTCTCTCCACCCCATGCAGTGTGGCCCCCGGCACCGGCTGCAGGATTCCAGTAGCTGTGGGTACAGCACCATGCGCGGAGGTGCGAGCAAGTTCCCTATGTCTGCCTGCCAGTCCCCTTCGACGCCCCGGGACTGCACTGACCCTTTTTGCCACGGCATTGTGCTGGGAACTCACACTGGAGCATTTATCTACAATGGCCCCTAAATCCTTCGGGGGGCCACAGCTTCCCCAGACAGAGCCCCCGGCCTGGAGGCATTCACCTGGGCGCCCGGCGCTCACCTTGACTGGCATTCGTCTGGGTTAAAGGACATGTGGTTGCACTGGGAGCATTTAACCAGGCCACAACAGCCGCTGTCCGGCCCGGTATTGACTCCCTTGCCGGCCTTTCGTCCCCAGCAAAGCTCTCGCAGCACCGTTTAGCTTGGCTGCAGAGTGACACTTCCCCTTTACAACCAGCCAGCCCCTGGGGCTGATCCTGCTGCCATGGGGACCAAACTTCCCAGTGGGGATGGAAGGGGAGTGGGGTCTAGTGGATAGAGCGAAGGGCTGGGTGTCAGGACTCCTGGGTTCCATCCCAGGCTCTGGGTGGGGGTGGGGTCCAATCGGTTAGAGCAGCGGAGGTTGGGAGCCAGGTCTCCTGTAAGTCTACAAATCGGAAATAACAAAAACTCAGTGACAAACAACCACCTCGATTCTCCAGCCCACAGCGTGACGGGCCAGCAACGCCCTGGGAAAGGGCCCCTGGCTTCAAGGGAACAAATTTCCAACCCTGCTGAGAGCCCCTGGCCCAACCCACCAGGCACAACCAGAGTTAAAAGACAAGATGCTTCAGAGGGAGTGAAAAACCCCAAACTCACTGGTTAGAGGCTGCAACAACTCATCTGCGGCTCAGGCAGCAGGCCGGGGGGTCAGATATCACACTCTCCAGTGGGGTACAACACCCAAACCTCGCCCTAGGGTATGACACAAAGGCCCAGCCCTCTGCCAGATGTCCACAGGAGCATACACCAACATGGGACATTGTCCGAATTTTTCCATGAAAGAATTAAGGTTTGAATTGACTCTCCCTGATTTTTAAGCTTCTGGGCCGATCCACACACAGGCTCGGCAGCCCAAAGGGTTGAATTCAAAGCGACTTTGCTGTTTTGGGGCATGGGTGCTCCCCTTCGGAATCAGAGCAGCTAAAGCTGGTGGAGTGAAAGGCAGTTTGTTCCTGACCTCAGCTCAGGTCGGTTCAGGTACAAGGCCTTAGATTCATAGATTCATAGATTCTAGGATCAGAAGGGACCAATGTGATCATCTAGTCAGACCCCCTGCACAAAGCAGGCCACAGAACCCTACCCATCCACTTCTATAACAAACACCTAACCTATGTCCGAGTTATTGAAGTCTTCAAATTGTGGTTTGAAGACCTCAAGCTGCAGAGAATCCACCAGCAAGTGACCCATGCCCCACGCTGCAGGGGAAAGCAAAAAACCTCCAGGGCCTCTGCCAATCTGCCCTGGAGGAAAATCCCTTCCCGACCCCAAATATGGCGATCAGCTAAACCCTGGGCATGTGGGCAAGACTCACCAGCCAGCACTCAGAAAATAATTCTCTGCAGTAACTCAGATCCCATCCCATCCAACATCCCATCACCTATCTGGTGATAATCAAAGATCAATTGCCAAAATTATGCTTTCTCATCATACCATCCCTTCTCACCCAGACTAGCCTGGAAACAATAGAATCGCGTTGAATTTACACCAGACCTGCTGCAAATGACCATCACAGCTTTCCGCTCCTGGGGCCGGAGGTCTCTGGGGTGTGAATTGGCTTGGCTGGGAACCGAAGGCTGAGAAACCTCAAATTTAACAAAGAACGCCTTTCTCCACCGAGTTCATTAGGTGTTGGAGTTTCACAGGGGCGAAAAGACAGCTAAGGGTTTTAAACAGACTGAGTACAAAGCTCTCCCACTCTCAGCATTTGCAGTCAGTGTCTGAGCCCATCTGTCCACCAGCTGCCTAGTCTTCCTTAGTGTTTCCCAGGGAAGAAAAACATGGACTTTTCTAACATGAAAACGAACAGCGAGGGCAATTCTGCCTCTCACGGCCCCTCCCCAGATCTTGCACATTCAGTATCAAGAAGCTAAAAGCCCTTTTGATGGGCTTCCCAGCATGGCAGTGCCGGCGTGGTGTGGATCAAAGTCTTTGGATCACACAGGTTCTTGGAGGAGGTTCTGTATCCGGCTTGCATGGGGATCTGTTGGCCCTGGGACCTCCCAGCATCGTGCACCACACCTGGGTGAGACAGGGCTTGGCATAGCAGTGCACACCCATGTGCAAACCCCGCATTGCACTAGCGCAAAGCCTGCACGCTGAGAGTTTTCCCTGGTGCAGCCACATGAATGGACAGAGAATGGAGCTGGCTGGAGGGCAAAGCCGAGCTCTTCTCCCTCAGTGGGGAAATATCACCTCACCCCCCTGGGGCAAACTGGAGAGGATTTAGCAGGCTCAGACTGCGCAGGAGTTGAGGCCGATTTTAGTCCAACCCTCCACAGCTCTGGCTCTAGCTGATGCAGGGCTGGCCAGTGGGACATCCCAGGCCTGTGCTAAGGAGTCAGGCTAGTCCGTCTCAACGGGCCTTGGGATCTACGGCTCAACCTTCGTCCCGTGGGGATTCAGCTCCCAGACCTCAGGGGAGGCCACCCCAGCTGTAGCGGGTCCCAGCCTCACTACTTTCTGATGCGAAGTGCAACGACCGACTCCGCAGAGCACAAAGCTGGGTGGAGACCCCTGCCCTGTGGACAAGTGCTGGGAGACACACCCAGCTGTGCTTGCAAAGCAGCACAGGAGGGGCTCTGGATACTAAGGAGATGAGTGCATTAGAAAGAAAGAAAGAAAGAAAGAAAGAAAGAAAGAAAGAAAGAAAGAAAGAAAGAAAGAAAGAAATGGGTGTATATTGGGATGGATTGATAGAGAAAGAAGGGTAGAAAGAGATAGAAAATACAAAAAGAGAACGCTAGATTCTTTCTCTGAAAGAAAGAGGCTGTGGATCGGCCATTCAGCTTTCATGCTCTCACAGTATAAGAGGGGAGGAACATTCAACAAAATGTAAAAGGCAGAATGTTTGCAAATGGGAGAATTTTGTCTGTACGGGGAACACGTACCGAGACACTGGGAGGGATGGAAAGTGCCGGGGTTCAGAACCCACCTTGTTCAGGGCAGGAGCAGCCACTATCCGAGGGGTCAGGTAGAAGTCCCATTGGGGACGTCTAGCCGCTGGGTCCAGCAGTTTCCTTACATTCCCCCTGAGCCAGGCTGTCAGATCTGGGCCACAACACAGATCAGCCTCATGCCGCCCCCACCCCGCTGCTGCCCCCAACCCGGGACAGCTGCTTGAGTCAGCACTCACAGCTCAGAGCCCCCAACGCCCAGGCTGTTGGTTCCAGCAGTGGGATAGCAAACAAGGCCACTCACCGGCTTGAATGAAGCCCCTGGGACTGGGGGATCCCAATGTCCTGGAGACCGGCCAGGCCTGGGGAGCTGTGCAGCTGTGTTGCCCAAGTCCTTCCTCCTTCAGAGGCAGCTGTGCGCTGGCTGCTATTTGCATGAATCTTTTGTGATAGGAAACCAAAGCCGAGCAGTGGAAATGGTTTAAGGTGGGGGGGGGACCAAGGGGGAGGGTGCTGTGGGGGTTGGGTGTGGAAGCACAGGGGGCTGGTGGAGAGAAGGGAAGAGAGATGTGAAGATTGAAAGGAGATACAGGGGTGTTGCCAGGGCTGAGAGCCCAGGGCTGGACAGCGGGGGGCTGTGGGGCAGGACTGAGGGGCATTGGCAGGGTTGGGAGGGGAGCCCAGGGCTGGACAGTGAGGGGCTGTGGGGCAGGAGTGAGGGGCATTGGCAGGGCTGGGAGGGGAGCCCAGGGCTGGACAGTGTGGGGCTGTGGGGCAGGACTGAGGGGCATTGGCAGGGCTGGGAACCCAGGTCTGGACAGTGGGGGTCTGTGGGGCAGGACTGAGGGGCATTGGCAGGGCTGGGAGGGGAGCCCAGGGCTGGACAGTGTGGGGCTGTGGGGCAGGACTGAGGGGCATTGGCAGGGCTGGGAACCCAGGTCTGGACAGTGTGGGGCAGGACTGAGGGGCACTGGCAGGGCTGGGAGGGGAGCCCAGGGCTGGACAATGGGGGGCTGCGGGGCAGGACTGAGGGACATTGGCAGGGCTGGGAGGGGAACCCAGGGCCGGACAGTGGGGGGCTGTGGGGCAGGACCAAGGGGCATTGGCAGGGCTAGGAGGGGAGCCCAGGGCTGGACAGTGGGGGGGCTGTGGGGCAGGACTGAGGGGCATTGGCAGGGCTGGGAGGGGAGCCCAGGGCTGGGCCAGTGGGGGGCTGTGGGGCAGGACTGAGGGGCATTGGCAGGGCTGGGAACCCAGGATTGGACAGTGAGGGGCTGTGGGGCAGGACTGAGGGGCATTGGCAGGGCTGGGAACCCAGGGCTGGACAGTGGGGGGCTGTGGGGCAGGACTGAGGGGCATTGTCAGGGCTGGGAACCCAGGGCTGGACAGTGGGGGGCTGTGGGGCAGGACTGAGGGGCATTGGCAGGGCTGGGAACCCAGGGCTGGACAGTGGTGGGCTGTGGGGCAGGACTGAGGGGCATTGTCAGGGCTGGGAACCCAGGGCTGGACAGTGGGGGACTGTGGGGCAGGACTGAGGGGCATTGGCAGGGCTGGGAGGGGAGCCCAGGGCTGGAAAGTGGGGTGCTGTGGGGCAGGACTGAGGGGCATTGGCAGGGCTGGGAACCCAGGGCTGGACAGTGGTGGGCTGTGGGGCAGGACTGAGGGGCATTGTCAGGGCTGGGAGGGGAACCCAGGGCTGGACAGTGGGGGGCTGTGGGGCAGGACTGAGGGGCATTGGCAGGGCTGGGAGGGGAGCCCAGGGCTGGACAGTGGGAGGCTGTGGGGCAGGACTGAGGGGCATTGGCAGGGCTGGACAGTGGGGGGCTGTGGGGCAGGACTGAGGGGCATTGGCAGGGCTGGGAGGGGAGCCCAGGGCTGGACAGTGGGGGGCTATGGGGCAGGACTGAGGGGCATTGGCAGGGCTGGGAGGGGAGCCCAGGGCTGGACAGTGGGGGGACTGAGATGCATCATGCACCGTGACACCCGGGGGACTGACCCCGCAGCCCCTGGATTCAGAAGCGAATCCCTCGGTGGGGCACCAGCACGGCACCAGGGGTCCCATTAAACTCTTCCCTGGCCCAGCCACCTGGGGGGGAGACACTGAGCGTGGGTCAGACGTTCCCCAGCGTGTGTGTGTGGAAGGGGGCAGGCGTCCCCGTGTGTGTAGCAGGCTGCACGTGTGTGAGTGGGGCATGTGCATGGGGGGGGGGGCTGTGGATGGGGGGGGGTGCATGTATTGGGCTGTGCATGTCGCAGCTGCTCAGGCTGAGTGACCCCCCCCCCCTTTTTGAGCTGGTTTCTGGATCTTAGAAATCTCCCCAGCTCTGCGGCCCCAGCGGGTTTTTTCAACTTTAACTGTGTCCTGCTGGCAGCCCCCCCGCACCTGCCATGCCCCCCCAACCCCGGCCTGGAGAGATACATGACCCCACCCTCCAGGCTGCAGCCCCAGGGCCTGGAATGGAGCCAGTTGGGGGGCGGGAGGGCAGGGGAGGCTGCACCCCGCATGTGGGAGTAGGGGCTCAGCACCCTCCCGCTCCTGCCCCCCTGGACTGAGATCTGGCCCCACACAGAGTGGGGAGCCTGGTCAGTAGATGGGTGAGACTCCCCGGAAATCCCAGGGGAGGGGCTCAGCAGGGGGGCTGCCCCCCCAATGCCCCAGCGCAGCGCTATTGGGTGCTGGGCTGGGGGGGGTGTTCAGTGGGGAGGTGTCATGCTGCAGGAAGAGAGGGGCAGGCCCAGCAGGGGGCGCTGTGCTGCAAGGGGGCTGGCTCCACCCCTCCTGTTCTCTGCCCTCCTCCACCCCTACAGATGGACGGAGGGTTCCCTCCCCTCCCCCAGCAGCGCGGAGCTGCCGTCCCTCTGCTGCCCTCTGCTGGCCCAGGCAGGTGGGCGCATGGAGGGGAGTGAAGTAAAAGCAACGGGGACGCACAAAGCTGGGGAATGGCGACCCCCAGTGGCCGGCAGGGGTCACTGCAAGACCAGAAATGGCAGCAGCTGAGCTCTCACCTGGACCCGGGATCGATGTCACCGGGATGCCCCCGCCGGGGTCTGGTGGCTGCGCTGGGTTGGCAAGGGCAGCAGCTTTTGCCCCATGGCGTTTATTAGCAAGGAGACCTGAGGCCTCTAGCATCACCAGCACGATCCAGCGGCACCCACTGCCAGCTAGAGATGGCACTGGCTGCAGGGGAGCCCAGGGCTGGGAGAGCAGGGGGCTGCGGATCGGGAGTGAGGGGCACCAGCAGAGCTGGGGGGCCCCGGAGCAGGGCTGGGAGAGCAGGGCTATGGGTCAGGAGTGAGGGGCACCAGCAGAGCTGGGAGGGGGTTGAGATCAAAGCAGAGGGCAGCTGCTCTCGGGATTTGGGGGCCCTGGCAGAGCTGGGGGGGGCATATTGACAGACCAAAGCTGGGGCTGGTCTGCAACATGGCCTGGGACATGGCTGGGCCCAGCCCCCGCCAGGGAACTCTCCAGTGAGGGGTGATGGGGCGTGACTATTAGATCCCAGGGGTGGTGGAGCGAGGGCTGTACTGCAGAACCATCAGCATTCAGGAAGATAGGGCACTGGCAGGACACCTGGGTTCTATTCCTGCCTCTGCCGTCACTTTCCTGCTCTGCCTCAGTTTCCCCTTGCTCCCTTTGTCATTAGATCCTGGGCTCCAGCGGGCAGGGAGCGTCTCTTGCTCTGGGCAGCGCCTGGCACATTGGGGTCCTGAGCTGGCACCTCCATGTCTTACCCCAATGCTAATGGCCAGACTCGGGCAACGCCTGTCACGGGGCTGCAGGCAGCACTAGGACCCAGGAGGGGGTGCTCCTTGCTTGTGGCAACGCCGAACCCTCGCCGAACCCTGGTGGGGCTGCGGGGTGCCCCCGGTAGATGTGAATTCCAAGTCCAGCCTCCGTGTTCCTGAGAGGCCCAGCCATGGAGACTTCCCTCCGCCTGCAGCTCCCACAGGATTGTTTTATGAAGCAGGATTTGTGCAGCGTTACTCTGTAGGCTGTTAAAGACTTGCCAGAGCTCACCCCAGAGGCCGCTGCATCTCAACACCAGCCAAGGGAACCCTGTAGAAACAGCCCTCATGCCCCACCCGAGGCAGCTGCATCATCCCCATCATTCCTCCAGGAGACAGTCTGGTGCCTCCTAGTGCCCCGTTTCCAGCTGGGGCACGAGGCGCTGGGCCAGCCCCACCCCTTCAGTCAGGCCACAGGCACGGGGTGGTGGGTGCCAACAGGTTGGAGTGGCCAGGTTGGGGTGCCCCACACACCCAGGCAGGAGGCAGCTGGGCTGTTTCCATCTCTTTATTTTGCAAAAATAGAAAAGTCCCCTCTGCGACAGAGCTGGGCGCTAAGGGGGCGGGCAATGGGAAAGGGGCTTTTCTTTTAAAACACCAGGTAAAGCTTGGCTGTAAACATGACTGAGGGGTGAGGGGGTGCAAAGCCCCCCTCCCAGCTCCCCCTGTAACAGGGTCCTTGGCTTTGTTTTAAGGTCTGGGGTATTTCTTTTTGGCAGCTCAACAGGATCAGGGAGCAGCAGGGATTTCGGCGGGGGGGAGACAACGGGGGTGTCTCATGCCAGGACAGGTCCCCTGGGTCTCCCCCTGCCCCACTCTGGTGGGGGAGGGGGCAATTGGGTCCATTTCCCAGGGTGAAAACAGGCCAATAAATAACAGGGAAAGTGCTGCCAGGCTGGGGGCTGTAGAGGCTGTGCTGGCCTGCAGGGGGCAGCACGTGGCTACAGCTCGCCTGCCCCCCCCCTCCGCCGCCCCCCACCAGGGTCATAGGCATGGGACGCCTGGCAGAGGTAGCAAGTCTGGGCACCTCCCCCTGCCCCCCCATGCTATGAGACCAACACCCCCATGATGCAGAACTTGCTTACTTGTGAGGGTGGCAGTGCCCCCTGCTGCAGGAGTTTGGAACTGCAGCCCCAGCACCGATGGGGGCCTTAAGAGGGAGATTTCCCCCTCCCCCCCCCATCTTGTAGTGTAACAGATCAGGGTCCCTGCAGGGCTCCTTCCCCCATATCTGGGGGGTGCTGAGGGGAGGGTGAACCTACAGGGATTGTGTGCATCGGGGGGGGAGGGCAGATTCAACCCCCACCACTCCTCCCCCCAGGCTGGTGGAGGACGACGCTGCATGGGGTGGGGTGGGGACAGGGTGACAATATTTTCTCCCAGGCAAGGACTGGAGTGGAGGTTTTTGGGGAGAACACTGGCCCTGGGGGACATCTGGGGGGGACATCTGGGCGGGACACCAAATGGGGGGGCTGGGGGAGGTGCTGTTTGCTTTGGTCCATAGGGGGTGCTGTGCAAAGAGCCCCCCAAGTGCCACCCTCTTGAGGGAGCATCCCAAGCTGCTGTGCAAAGGGGCTAGGCTGCTCCCCTCACCCCAGCAGGGAGCAGGGTCCCAGCTGGCGGTGCCCAATGGTGCCCATTTCCTAGGGGCACAGGGAGTGGGGGAGGTTCCCCATGGATACATCATGGAGCAGCCTTGTTGGGGGTGGGGGGGTTGAGCCCCTGGGAGGGTGGCACCTCCCTCTGTCCCCACATGGCCCCACCAGCTCCTTCCCTCCGATCCCCACCCCCTATCTTTGGTCTCTAGTGTTGTGTGTTCCCAAAATCATCAGCACCAAGGGGTGAGGCTGGGGAGGGGGATTGTGGGGATGGGGTCAGGACTGAGTGGGAGGGTTATGGGGAGATGGATTAGTCAGGGTTAGGGGCAGGGCCAGGAGAATATGGGGAGCAGCGTCGGGGGTTATGGATAGGGAATGAGGGGGGGGTCATGGGGCGGGGTTGGAACTGGAGGTTATGGGATGGGGGGGTCAAGAGCGAAAGACACCCCAACTACACCAAACCTGAACAGCATCAAAAGCAAAACCAGATACAGCCCTGCAGTCTGGCCCCCTACCTCTGGGGGCCCCCCCATCCCAGCAAAACCCCCAGGAGACAGGACAGGGACCCCTCATCCCCCACTGCTGAGGAGTGATCCCAAACCATGAGCACGTTATACAACAAAAACATAAAATAAAATATTCCTCCCAAACTTGGACCTCATCCCCGCACCCCGAGATCCGCGTCCCCCAAAACCTGCAGGACGCTGAGTGGGGAGCAGCATCCATTCTGGGGCAAAGTCCCCCCCTCCCTCCCACTCAGTCAGGGGTTCTGGGCTTTCCACGGCCTGGGGGGCTGCTCCGTCCCCCGCCTCTTGCCCAGCAATCCCCAGCTTCAGAGATCTGCATCAGTAGTCCGGGATGCCTGGGTTCCAGCAGGGAACATCACTTTAGGAGGCAGGGCCTTGACCGATCTTGAGTCAGGAATCCGGAGGCAGCATCGTTGGGGATGCAGAGTGGGGGGGGGCACCCCAACATCCCAGCCCAGGCTCACTTCCAAGTCTTTCTCTCTGGCTCCAGGGCACCCCCTGCTGGACGGGCAATTGCACTGCGGGGGCAGAGTGGGGGGCTCTGCTGAACCCCTACAGGTCCATTTCCAGGGATCTGCACCCCCACCCCAAGCAGGGAGCTCCCTGGCCCGACCTTGCCCCCCTGAATTTTTGGCTTGGAGTCAGACTTTGGCAAACAGAAAAGCTTGGGGATGGGGGTGGGGGGAGGCTCCAGATTGCTCCCCCCAGAGACAAGGTTAAGGCAAGAGCTACACCTCTGAGGCAGCATACAGAATCTCCATTAGCTGCCCCCCAGCCCATGCCCGACCCCCCAGCAATGTGGGGGAAGAGTGAAGGCAGCTGTGGCTTGTTCGAACCAGCTGGGTGTTGGACAGGGGGGTGGGGTGCCTGAGGATGGGGCTTCTCCCAGTCCTCACCCGCCACTCCCCAGGGTGCTAGGGGGTCTCCTCGGGGCTCTTGCTCTCGGCTGGGCTCTCCTCGGAGCTGGGGGGCTCTGCCGACGGGGGTGGCTGTGACGAGTCGTCCTCGAACATTTCGGGGTTTTCCAGCATCTCCCGGATGAGGGGGGGCATGGGGCCAGGGATCTCCATCTTCAGGGTGATGGCTCGCTCCGCACCTGCGATAGGGGTGGGGAGAAAGGAGCAGTGAGCCAGCACTGCAGGAGGCTGTGAGCTTCCCTGCAGCAGTGCCCTGTCAGTACCAGATGGGAGACCGGTGCTGTGAGCTTCCCCGCAGCAGTGCCCTATCAGTACCCCAAGGAACACCGGTGCTGTGAGCCTCCCCCCCAGCAGTGCTAGGAGGCACCAACACTGTGGGCTTCCCCCCCAGCAGTGCCCTGCTGACAGCCCACACCTTTGGTGCTGATGCCTCGCAGATCAGTGATTTTCATCAGCATGCGGGGGAACATGTACGGCTTGTTGGGTCTGCGGCGACGGGCGTAGATTTTCAAAGCTTCTAGCAAGGGCTCCTGAAGCTTGTCCACCTTCTCGGGCTCCTCCAGGTCCATCCGATCTGGGGGGGACGACACACACGTTTGTTGTCACAGCCCTATACCCAGCACCCTCGAGCCCCCCTAGCCAGCACTCCCCACAGCACCCCCTGCTGGGAGAGGCCAGGCTGGCATAGCTGGGAGCGCCTCCCATGGCCAGTGCTCCTGCCCCACCCCCTACAGCGCCCCCTGCTGGGAGAGGCCAGGGCTGCAGCAGCTGTGAGGGCATTGGTGTGCCCAGCCCCCATTCCTGGGTCCCAAGGGAGGCGGCGGTGGCTGGGGCTGGCTGGTACCTCCGCAGATGAGGCAGATGGCGCTGAGCAGCCCGGTCTCAGTGTCGTCCATCTCCAAGGGCAGTAGCTGCCCGGCGAAGGCGAACACCAGGTCGGTGAGGGGCCCGAAGCCGGCGTTGTGCATCTGGGTGCGATTCAGGGTCAGCCCATCCGAGAAGGTCATGGTGTCCTGCTCCGGCGTGTAGCGTGTGCAGATCCGCAACATCTGCCAGGGACGGGATGTGGGGTGAGCGCCGGGACCCACTGGGCCAGCCCTTCCCCACGCAGCGGGCAAAGCCTGTTGAGCCCCAGGCTGGGCAGGGGCCCAGGGTCTCACCGAGCCGCAGCCCGAGGAAAGGAGGAGGAAGAGAGAAGAGGCTTTAGGCAGCTGAGTTCCCCACTAAACCCCCAGGCTGCTCCTCACCAGGATGTCCAGGCAGGCTGCCTTGAGCAGGGTGATCTGATCGGCGATGCTGAGGGTGGTGAAACCCGGCAGGCGCTTGGCAAACTCCACAATCTTGATGATGCACTTGGTGGCCAGTTCACTGAACTTGTCCCAGAGCCCAAGGTCCAGCTGCACCCGGTGATCGGCACTGGAGTTCTGGGGGAGGGAACGGGGGGGTTAGTGCTGCACCGCGGGGCCTAGGCAAGGATCATCCCCTACAGAGAGGACTAAGAGCCACATGGAGATTACCCAGCTGGGGCCAGGCACGGAAACCGGTGCCCCAACCCTCTCTCCCAGTCACAGAACCTGGGTGGCCCAACCCCCTCTCCCAGCCGGGGCCGGGCATGGAACCTGGGTCCCCAGACGCCCGTTCCCCACCAGAGCCAGGCACAGATCCTGGATGGTTAAGGGGCACTGGTGCCACCTGGCGGCCAATGTGCAGAATCCCAGCTCTGCACTGCTCGGGGATTGCGCACTCGGGGGTGCCACGCAGCCTGGCTGAGAACAGCAGTGACAGCGGTGGGCAGCCCAGGGTGGTAGAAGGCGGCTCTGTTATTCCCACAGGCTGAGCCCTGGGACCCAGAGGCCGGTGACGGCAGCAGGGGAGGCAGCAGGGGGTTCCTGGGTGGGCTGGGGGAGACGGGCAGTGCCATGTGTAGGGGGCTCACCGTGGTGTATTTGCCCAGCTGGCACAGCGAGGGGAAGGTCTCTTGATGGGCCTTGCTGACTTTCTGGATCAACTCCTCCAGCTCGGGAGTCATTTCGTAGCTGTCCACCACCACCTCCTCCTTCACGTCCTTCTTCTTCTTGTTCCTGTCGTTTCGCACGGCTGCCGGAGAGGGGGGTGTTGGTCAGGACACGGCACTGTGTGACCGGTCCTGAACCCGGCTCAGAGTCCAGGGCTGGGAGCGTGTGTGGGACGCCGCACGGTTGGGGGAGGGGGGGGCCTTTGGCCCTGGGGGTCTGTCCCAGCCCAAACACCCCCCAGAGCTTACCAATTACCCTGTGGGCCAGATCCCTGGCTGGTGTAAACTGGCATGGTGCCACCGACTTCAGTGGGGCTAGGCTGATCTGTACCAGGTGGGGCTTTGGCCTGACTCCAATGGAGATATGCCCACCTACACCATACAGGGACTGGCCCCACTGACTCCAACCCAGCGATGCCCATTTACACCATATGGGGATCTGACCCCACTGACTCCAACCCAGCGACACTGGGGATGGGGATGGAAGGGCCGCATGACTAGGAAGCTGCCGTTGTTGCTGGTTACTTGTCGGATCACACGCTTTGGACATTCCCTCTCAGCTGGGCTGTACCAAGGCAGTGTGGGCTGGTGGCAGGGGCAGCAGTGGGGGCCGTAGGAAACCTGAGTTCTGTTCTTGACTCTGCTGGTTGACTGTGGGCAACTCACTGCTGTCTGTGTGCCTCGGTTTCCCCATGCGCTCTATTTAGACAGTTCAATCTGTGAGACGGAGGTATTTCTTGCATTGCCATGGTGAGGGAGCATTTGGTGCATGCCCCAGCTGCTGGGCAGGGGGAGCGAATCCTGTCTCTGCAGAGGGAAACATTCCCCCTGCCCTGGAGTCAATGCTGGTAACCTACGTTTATACACGGTGGCGCTCTATCCCCGCTCCCAGCAGTTAATGCTCATGATTGGCACAATCCTCAGTTCAGACAGCAGAGCCCTAACCTTTTACATCCAGTGGTTCCGGGTTCGAGCCCCACCCAGGGGGTTATTTTTGCCAGGTGAGCTCTGGAAAGCAGCGTGTTAGAGGCAGGAGGTGCTGTTACAACCCCCCATGTCAGAAGAACTGCCTCTGCCCTCCCCGCCCCCTTGCAGGTTCTACATCCCTCGCCCATCCTGCCCCCTGGAGGCGGCTCTGCCCTCCCAGCCTTCACTTGGGAAACACCGAGGCCTGTGCTCGGCCCAAGGAAAACAGGAAGCAGCAGACAGGGCGGCCAGATAAAGCATGGGGGGTACTCAGATAAACGGGAGTGGGGGGTGACATGGCATTGGCTGCCCCCTCAGACTCTCCCCCTTTGCCCACAGCATATGCCCAGGGAGCCCGGGAGCCCATCATGCCAAAGCCTGATGGCTGCTGGCTCGTGCCAGCTGCCCCCCTCGAGCCTGCCTGGCACCCCAATAGCCCCTGCCTTCACAGTGCCCCAGCTGGCTAGACCCCTGTGACATGTGTCCTAGGGGGAGGCTGGAATCTGACTGGCCCTCCAGCTTCTACCACTGGCAACGGGCAACTGGGAGCCCAGTCTGATTGGCTACCCGGATCCTAATGTGGGTTAATAACCAATGGAAATGGATCCCGGTTGGCCACTTGGCTTCTATTGCAGGCTAAAGCCCAATGCAAATGGATGTGGGTTGGCTGTCCAGCTTCGACCATGTGTCGGTGCCCAGCACCAGTGGATTCGGATTGGCCACCTTGCTTAGCACACGGATCAGTGCCTGACGTGACTGCACCCGATTGGCTGCCCAGTGTCTCCTGTGACAGATGGGGCTTCCCGGTTTTCCCTCTGCCCCACTCCGGCTGCCCCGGCCCCGCTCCCCGGGGAGCCCCGGGCTTGCCCGGCCTCTTGCTGCACCTGTCCAGGCGGGTCTGTTGCAAAATACTTTGAGCCCTGACCCCTCACTTGACTGCCTGGCTTGGCCTCTGGGTGGCAGGGGGAAGGAGGGAGACAAACTAGGCTGCACCCAGGGGGACAGAGACAGCCCCATGCCTGGGGCGGGGTCGGTTCATCCCTGCCATCCCCAAACCAGGGCACCAACAATCCTGAGGCCCAGCAGGGCCCCCCGCTCCCGCCAGGGTCACAGTGTTCCCGTTGCGTGTGCATTCTCCCGGCCCGCCCTGTGGCCGCACGTTTCCAGGCTGCACTTCCTGCTCACCCCAGCACGGAGCGCCAGGGGGAATCTGGCAACAGGATACGCGAGCCGGCAGGATATCCACTTATAGCCTCGGCCAGCACAATGCCGGCAGGGAGGGGCTGCCGGCAGAGCTGCCCCCCACCCCCCGCCCAGACACCCCACTGCCTTGGGGATCCAGCCCCATCCCCCACCATAAACAGCCCAAGTTGCCATGGTGTGGGGGAGGGGGGAGCTGCTTAGCTCCCCCCCCCCCCATCTACTGGCACCTTCAGCCCATCAAAAACCAGGGTGAGGCATGGCGGCGAGGGTGGGGGGGTGTTTAAAGAATCAGGTGAGACACCCGAAGACAGTGGGGGGTGCAGGCGGGGGGGGGGGGGAGCAGGGAAGGGCAGTTCAGAGAGGCGGCAGGTCCCCCACATCTGGGACCTGGGCCAGTCTTCCCATGCCCACCAGCTATAGGGGGGGGGAACCCCCTTGATCTCTTTTCGGGGGCTCCTGGAGCCCATTCAGTTCCAGCTGGGCCAGTGCTGGGGGTGGGAGGGATGCCAAGGAAACCCACCCCTGCCCAATCCTGGCCTAATTCCCACAGCACACCCACTTCCTGTCTCCTTCAAGACATTTTTCCCTCACCCCCCAAAATCCCTCCGCCCTTAAAGCGACAGAGGCCTGGAAATCAATGGCCAGGGCTGAGACAGACATTCCTAATGACGGGCTCTTAAAGAGACAGTGATTAATGGGGGCCCCACCCTGGCCGGCGTGAGGACATGCCTTAGCAGTCAGGAGTAAAAGCAACAGCCGCGGAGAGGCACTCTGTCTCCAGATGGACCGTCCGGCTGACAGCACTCTTAAAGGGGCAGCCGCCCTCTTCCAAGCCTTCCTCCAGCTCCCATGTGACTCAGCAAAGCGGGCGCCGGGGGCATGTGCGAGAGATCACCACCACGGGGGTACGGTTACCATGGCTTTAGCCGCTGAGCCTCAAAGCCCTCTTTGCCAAAGGGCCAGAACCAAGGATTTGAATCCCCGAGAGATTCGGATCCAATTCTGGCCCCTGTGTCCTGTTCCCACCTGGTTCCGACTACCCTGGCCCAAGAAATACCCATGTAGGAAGCATGTCCTAGTGTGTGCTTACCATGGGCGCCAGCCTTGCATGAGACAGGCCTCAAACCAGAGCCTGGATCCAACCTCCCACCCCCTACAGATCTGAACTGGGCCAAACTCAAACCCTGGATCCAAATGATTCAAAGCCAAGCCTGGATGCTAGGTCCTAGCCCCAGCACAGCTGGTCAAACTAGCCCCTCAGCGCACCAGACTCGGGCAAAGACTCACCAAACACTATGGGGCTCTGTGCAGCACGTTCCCTTCCCAAACACATGTGGGTCTGGGAGCTTCCCGCTCCCATACCCCTGCACCAGTGACTTTCCAGTCTTGTGGCACAGCAGTGCAGTGGGGCAGGGCCCTGCAGGGGTAGTGGGCTTGGGGGGGAACAGGTGCATGTGGGCCCATCTCTCTGCACGGGAGCACACACGGAGCATTGCCCCAGCTGGATCCAATCAATCTTCCATCCGATCCTGCTGCAGGTGGATTCCTCCCCCCCCCCCGGCCTTCATCTCCATTGCCCCCACCCTCCCGCTGCTCCTGGCGCCTCACCTTCTTTAGACATGCCGACCTCGAAGCATTTCTGGAGCCGACAGTACTGGCAGCGGTTGCGGGTCACCTTGTTGATCTGGCAGTTCTTGTCACGGTGGCACGTGTACACCATGTTTTTCTGGATGCTTCGGCGAAAGAATCCCTGGGGGTGGGCGGGAGAGACAGGGACATGCAGGTGATGGGGGGGAAGAGGTAGGGATGTGGGGGGGGGGAGAAGGGGTTACCTCATGCTCCCTACAGCTCCGAGCAGGTGCCTTGGGAAAGCTGCACCCCAAACGCAAACGGAACCCCCCACACCAGCACCCACCTTGCCTGGCATACTGGAGCACCAGTCGCTGCATCCAGCCTGGTGCTCCGGCTCCAACACTGGGGACGCTGGAGACTCAACCCCCTTCTCACAGGCAATCACAGACTGATCCGCCCGTAGGGCATGTGCCCGCCTGACCTCTGGCATTTAGGAGCTGGCTTGTGTAGGCCTCTGGCTGGGATTTGCAAAGGGAGTGGGGTGCCCAAATGCAATGAGCCCAACCCCCTTGGGCCCCTTTGCACATCCTGGCCTCCAATACAATTCACTATTCATGTAACTGCCTTGCCATTCTCTAAATCCTATTGAATCGTAGAGGTGTAGGCCTGGAAGAGACCTCGAGAGGTCACCCAGTCCCTCTCCCTGCACTGAGGCAGCATGTATATGTAAGCCATCCCTGACAGCTCCTATTGCATAAGAACATCTAGTGGTGGTGAGTTCCACAGGGCCATCATTTTGAAAACGCTCTTCCCTGGGATCAGTTTTAAATGGGCCAGGTGTCCCCCTTGGCCTTCACGCCCCACAAATTGTCTCTATCGTGGTCATTCTCTTAGGGCTTGTCTACATGTGGAAACTGACTGGAATAATAATGACACCTAGTTCACTTCATCAGCAAATCTCAAAACACTTTAAAAAGGGGGTACCTATCACTAGCCCCATTTTATAGGTGGGAAAACTGAGACACAAAGAGAGGCAGTGACTGGTAACCCAAAAGAGCCAGGACTAAAACCTAGGGGTCCCAACCCCTAACCCAGCACTCAGGTGCTCAAACTATGCTGCTATTCCAGAATATTGTCCCCCTGGACACTCTATTCTGGACTAAAAGCCACTTTTCCTGCAAAATAATGACTGCACTTCCAAAACTCTGTTCCCCTCTGTTTGCATTGTGAACCGTTTGGGGCAGGGACTGTCCCTGGCACAACGGGGCCCTGATCTCAGCTGGAGTCTGTGCAGTGCCTGGCACAACAGGACCCCATCTTGTCATAGCAACCATACCACAAGCTCTCCCCATCGTCTGCTCCCTGGTACCCAGGTCTTTTTCCCAAGTGGCAGGGGTTAGTTTAAGACCCCTCAGTGCAGGTCAGAAGGGACTCTCAGCTCCTCTAGTCTGACCTCCTGGAGAGCACAGGCCATTCCATTTCATGCCGAAACCCCTGGACACCGAGTCTCTTGAGCTAGACTGCAGCATTTCCCCTGGAGACTGAACTGGTGCGTGCCACCGTCAGAGAGCAGGAGAGACCGAGGTGCCCGAGGCCCCGGCAACGGCAGGGGTCATGTGCCTGGATGATTCCAGCCGGCAAGCTGTCCCCCATGCTGCAGAGGAAGGTGGAAACCTCCATGGTCCCTGCCAGTCTGACCTGGGGGGAAATTCCTGCCCAACCCCGAATCTGGCCGTCAGTGGGACCCCGAGCAAGACCTACCCGCCCAGCAGCTGGGGAAGAAGCCCCCGTGTGACCAGAAGAGACCCTGGGCAGCAGGCGATTCTGGCTGCCCCGAGGGGTGCCCAACGGAGAGCCAGGCTCCAGAGGGGCAAAGCAAGAAGCTGGCAGAGCCCCAAGCCGTGGGGCAGGCCCCAAGGGCAGGGGTCCCTGTTACCTTGCAGCCTTCGCAGGAGCTGACGCCATAGTGGTAGCCAGAGGACTTGTCGTTGCAGACGAAGCAGGGCTTGTAGACGCGGGGGGGCGGGGGAGGCGAGGGCGAGCTGGGCACCATCTCCTCCGAACTGGTGCTCTGGGTCTCCACGGCTGAAGAGAGAGAGAATGGCAGGGGAATCAGGAGCCAGCGTCCGGGTAAACCCCAAGGGCCGCAGGACCCAGGTGATCAGGGACAGCCCTGCCAGCGTGTGTGTGCGTGCGGGGGCTGGTAAAATCCCCCCAACTTCTGTCAGGAGCCTTCTCTGAGTCATGGGGTTGGGGGCTTCCCATCCTGGGGATTGGGGGTCAGGATGGGCTCCAAGGAACATGCTTCTGTGGATCCCTCCAGCCTGGGGCAGCCAGGGCCACTTGTTAGGAATGTAGCACTGGCCAAAATAACCAGAGGGGAAAAGCAGGGGGATTCAGATCCCTCCACAACCTGTCCCAATGCCAAAGCCAGCCCCCCAATCCTCTGCCCTGCCCAGCCAGAGCCAGCCCCCCCATCCCCTACTTTCCCCCTTGCCAGAACCAGCCCCTACAATCTCTCTGCTCCCTGCAGGCCAGAGCAAGCCCCCCAGCCCCCTGCCCTCCACCCCAGGCCAGAGGCAGACCCCCATCCCCTGCTCCCCCAGCCAGCCAGGCGTCCCCAGGCCGGGCTGCAAACTGTTTTCAATTCTATCTTTCAGCGCAGAGCGAATTTCCTGTAGCTGGGCTCTAAATGCCACATTCCAGTCCAAACAGGTTGGAATTGTTACCAGAGCCGTGTAACCTAATCCCCTTTCCCCCAGGCCCATGGCGGGGATGGGGGGGGCAGGGGAATGGAGAGGGCACACCCATACCCCAAGGAGACTGCGGGCTTATCCCTCCACAGAGGGCCTGGCATTGTGTCCCACCTCTTGCCTTCTGGCTGTTTTATCCCCACCCTACCCCCGGTGAAGGCTGCACTCAAAGCAGCAGAGTCCCAAAACCTGTGTCAGTCCAGGTGGACCCCCACGACTGAAGGGGGAGGGGGTGGGCGCTGCCTAGGCTTGGACAGTCTCCAAAGCATCAGCTTCCTCTGTTTGCAAAGCCAGGGGGCGGGGGGTCAGCAGGGGGTGCATCTCGCGCTCATTTTTCTTAAAAAAGGAAAACAATAGCAACTCCACAACGTTGGGCCTCTGAGCAACCCTACAATAACACACCAGGGTGTGCAGCCCTGTAGCCCCAAGCAGTTTTAAAATAACAAATCCGTGTGTACAGACTGGTGCTAAAAAGCAACCCTACAGCAACACACTAGTACACCCAGTTCCAGCACTCAAAATGACAACAAACCAACACGGCAGCATATGCAACTTACAAGCCATCTTTCTTCCCTCTGGGTTTTGGGGGGCAAGGAGGGAGGGAGGCTGTTTCTATAGAATTTAAGTTCAAGTTGCCAGCCCTTCACGTTATATCAATAACCTTCCAAACATGACCACAAGCCACTGCCTGAGTCTGCAGCCAGCGAGCCAAAAGCAGTAACTCAAATGGCTCCCTTTTGATGCGATGTTAACTCTGGAACTTAATGATGAAACAGCCGAGAAATACCACAGGTGCAGAGTTTCCAGACAACTCCCAGAGTTCAGCGGCATCCCACAGGATACATGAAAACCAGGAACTTTCTATATATTACCAGGCAAGGAGCAGAGCTGTTAATGTGTGCAATGCTGCCCTCTACTGGACACAGTCAGAACTGTCCAGCTGTGTGCCATAGGCCCTGTACTGTTATTGGCTGAGGAGGATGCTCCTATAGCTCAAGCCGTAGAAGCCAGCATTATACTAGAACAGGATTAGGTTCTTTCCCTGCTGCTGCACAGTCTCCATGAGGTCTTTAGTGATAAATCAGGCTAGACGGTGAACCCTCAAGAGAGAAGGGTTTTCCACTGGGCACTGTTCAGCCCACCCAGGAAAAGGATGAGACTCGGGGAAGCAGCCACATGAGCTGGTGGCCAAGCAGCAGATTGGGCCTCAGGACACCTCGGTTCTGCTGCTGACCTTGTGTCCATGCATCTTTCCAGTCTCATCCTGAAACACACAGAGATACATACCCTAGCACTTTGCTTCTGGCTGACAGATAGGACCCTTCCCCAGGCTCCCTCCTCGGTGCCCTGCCCTGCCAATGGGCACTACCCTACTTCCGCTCTGCACCCTCTCAGGCTGCCTTCCTTGGCTCCAGCCCCCTGCTCAGATCCTTTCCCCTCCCTGGATATCAGCTCCGCATCTACCACCTGTCTAATTCCTCTTGCTCCCAGGATGCTGGCTCTGGCTTTTCCTCAGCTCCCCACCCAACACCCCAGACACTGTCCTTGCCCGCGCTGGGAGTGTACAGCCGGGCTAGAGATGGCGTAGGTGGCACATACACTCCTGGGATCCCCTCTTCTATCGCCACCACCCTCAGCAGGGTGCACCACAAGGGGCACACCCTCACTTGCCTCACTTCTCCCAGCTTAGTGCTGCCAGGAAGGCAGAGCTGCCCCTGAGCTGGGCCCTGCTGCCAAGGACTGTGCCTGGTCCCATGCAGGGCACAGATTGCGTGGGCAGGGAAGCAGCATCCTCCGCTGGCACTTGCTGCCCAGAAATCTTTGCAAGCTCAAGCAGAAATCCTCAGCGGACAGGAACCCAAGATGGCAAAGCGACACTCCAACAACACCACTAGCATTGGTGAACCTGTGCAGCGTGTGCAGCACCTTGCACACCAGGGCCCCGATCATGGCTGGGACCTCTCGGCATGACTGTAACAGCGGTTATAATACTGGGGTGTGGATCTCAGGGCCTCACTGATTAGCTTCACATTGTGGGAGAAAGAAATAACACAGAGAACTGGGTACTTTACTTAGTGCAACTTGCATATGCTCCCTTCGCCAGGCCTGGAACAGAGGCAGTCACGAACGGCACACAAGCAATCCTCTCTGTAATAAATCTCAGCACCAACCCCAAAGCCCAGTTCCCAGGGAGCAAGTCTGCCTCAAGAATAATTAACCCTGGTTAGAGAAATTAGGGCAGGGAGCAAACCAGGCAGCAACCACAGTTTACTAAGGAGGGGCCTAGATCAAGGGTTTTCATGGGCTCCCAGATGCCATGGTGGCCACCCCAGCCCCTCCAGGTCCCACTCACTCTCCTACCCCTCCTGCGTGTGTGTAGTTCACAGGGAATGACACATGGAGGCAGAAACATCAGCACCCCCCCACACACATACAATATTTCCATTGTGGGGTGCACTAGCCCTCAACACCACCCCAGTTCTGCCATCCCTGGGCACGGCTGAGCCTGCCATAGCACAGAGGGCAGACCCAGCTGTAGGGTGTGGGGTGCTTCCTCTGCCATCTGTGGCCAGGGGGCAGCCCCCTTGCACCCTGGGTGCAAACTGTCTCTTTCTGCTTGCAACAGCTCCCTGGTGAGTGCATGTGCATCCCCCCAAAAACTAAACAACAGGGTGTCTCTTCCAAGGCGGAGCACTGCCTGCAGGCTAAGAACTAGCACAACTATGTAACAGCACCACCTCGTGACTCCCACCGGAACAGCAATAAGGAACAGGCCTCAGTTTCTTTCTGTCCCAGCTTCTGCCAAACAGAACTAGGGCCTCCCGCCAAAACCTCAGCTCTGGGCCCCCAAGATCTATGGGGGTTCGGATCTAGGGGCAAAGCTGGCGGCTGGCCCCATGGACCAAACCAATGCCCCTACATCTAATTGCCTGAAAACACTCAGAGTCCCACACTCCATGCCCCTCTCCCACACCCCTTGATCTCACCCGGGGGCAGCAGCCTTTTGTCCTGGCTGATGCATGAGGGAGCTCCTGACACCAACATCCCTGTCCCTTCCCCCCAAGGGAGACAATCTCATCTCCATGACAGACAGGCCAAGTGGACGATTAGAGGCTCATGAATTTTAACCTCTGCATTTTTTCCCTGCTTTACAAGAAGACAATAGGGGATTTGAGACCTCACCCTGTGACTTCCCTCCCACCTGGGAGATCAGCAGAGAGACAAAGGAGGGGAGGGTAAGGTGATTATATCTCAATTGCAGTCTTTTATTTACCTGAAAGTAACCCATAAACACACAGGGAGGCGCCTTTGAAAGGCATGGGAATGTGTGTGTGTATCTCTACATCAGTGGAGTTGATTGTGAGTCTGCAAGACAGTGTGTCTGTGTGGATCGTGTTTGTGTGGGTGCAGAAATGGGAGAGCATGTGTGCACTTGATTGAATGTGTGTGCACAGCCCCCGGTGAGAATGTTTGGCTTTAATTCTGGGTGCATAGTCCCAGGTGAGCATGTCTTGATTTCATTCCGGGTCCCCGGTGAGCACCTCTCGATTTGATTCTGGGTGTGCACAGTCCCTGGTGAGCACGTCTCGATTTGACTCCGGGCGTGCACAGTCCCCAGTGAGCACGTCTCGATTTGATTCCAGGCGTGCACAGTCCCTGGTGAGCACGTCTCGATTTGATTCTGGGTGTGCACAGTCCCCGGTGAGCACGTCTCGATTTGATTCCAGGCGTGCACAGTCCCCAGTGAGCACGTCTCGATTTGATTCCAGGCGTGCACAGTCCCTGGTGAGCACCTCTCGATTTGATTCCGGGCGTGCACAGTCCCTGGTGAGCACGTCTCGATTTGATTCTGGGTGTGCACAGTCCCTGGTGAGCACGTCTCGATTTGATTCTGGGTGTGCACAGTCCCTGGTGAGCACGTCTCGATTTGATTCCAGGCGTGCACAGTTCCCGGTGAGCACGTCTCAATTTGATTCTGGGTGTGCACAGTCCCCGGTGAGCACGTCTCGATTTGATTCTGGGTGTGCACAGTCCCTGGTGAGCACGTCTCGATTTGATTCCAGGCGTGCACAGTTCCCGGTGAGCACATCTCAATTTGATTCTGGGTGTGCACAGTCCCTGGTGAGCACGTCTCGATTTGATTCCAGGCGTGCACAGTTCCCGGTGAGCACGTCTCAATTTGATTCTGGGTGTGCACTGTCCCCGGTGAGCACGTCTCGATTTGATTCTGGGTCTGCACAGTCCCCGGTGAGCACGTCTCAATTTGATTCTGGGTGTGCACAGTCCCCGGTGAGCACGTCTCGATTTGATTCTGGGTGTGCACAGTCCCTGGTGAGCACGTCTCGATTTGACTCCGGGCGTGCACAGTCCCCAGTGAGCACGTCTCAATTTGATTCTGGGTGTGCACAGTCCCCACTTACATGCATGTATCATCCACTTTATAGGAACATCTCAGGACTGCTACAGGACTCCTGCTCCCCTCCCACCAGTGTAGGCTGCTCGCCCCCCTCAGAGCTCCCTCTTCCCCACCAGCAGCCCCAGCCCCCAGAGATCTGTCTCCATGGGACAGGGAAGGCCCTTCCCTCACCAGCATCTGACCCATGGGACCCCACTCCTGCCTAGAAACCCAACCCATGCAATATTCCAGAAGCCACTCCCAGGGCCCTGGGGCAGGGACAGTTCTCAGCTGACCCCAGGAATTAGAGTGCTAGAGGGCAGATGCCTTGGGGTCCGGGTGGGGTTAGACAGCAGTTCCTAGGCTACATGAGGGGCAAAGCGAGTGGGGAAATCCGATGTGAACTGGATCTCGCCCCATGCAGGCCTGGGTGAGCCCTCCACCCCTTCCTCCCAGTCTTGCTATGAAGACTGGGGACTGAGAACTTGGACTGCACTGGCCACGTGGCTTCCAGTGGGTCCAAGGCTGAGCTGCAGACAGAGGTCACCAACCCACAGATCAGAGCCCTCCTGCCCCCAGCTGCCATCTCTTACTCAGCAGGCAACAGCAGGGTATGGGGCTGGGCTCCTAGTGATCATTACAACCCCCCGCCCCAGCCCTTGAAGGAGCATGTGTGTGGATGAGGCCTGGCCCCCTACCCCAGGGATGGGTTCAAAGCCAGTGTAGTGTCACCCTGGCCCCCGTCTTCTGGCTGAGACACCAGCACCAGGAAGCAGGTCTCCGGGAAGCAGGGGCCTAGTGATCTGTGAGAGGGTCCTGCTGAAAGGTGCTGGGGAAGGGCCCCGTTCCCCAGGGACACGGCTGGATTCTAAGGGGGCCCCCTGAGGCAATAAGTCCATCCCGTCCTTGCCCCCAAATCCATTCCCACAAACCAACCGGGATCAGCCTAGTCTGCCCAATCCCATGAGCCATCAGAGCTAGCAGAGATACCCAGGCCTGGCCATGGGCAACAGAGAGAGCGGGTCCCCAGGGAGAGGCACCCCTATGGAAATCCAGTCTAGGAGCTCCCTAATCCCTTTCCCCAGTACCGCTCCCCTGCATACCAGTCCCCCCAAAATACCATTCCCCGACACAGCTCCACAGGATACTGCTCCTCCTATATATCACTCCCCAGTACTGCCCCCCCGAATACCTGTCCCCCTCAAATACCATCCCCTGATACAGCTCTGCTAGCTACTGCTCCTTCCAAATATCACCCCTCGTGACACCCCCTGGATACCGGTCCCTCCAAAATACCATCCCCTGACACAGCTCCCCTAGCTACTGCTCCTTCCAAATATCACCCCCCAGTGACACCCCCTGCATACCGGTCCCTCCAAAATACCATCCCCCGACACAGCTCCCCTAGCTACTGCTCCTTCCAAATATCACCCCCTGCATACCAGGCCCCCCAAAATACCATTCCCCGACACAGCTCCCCAGGATACTGCTCCTCCTATATATCACTCCCCAGTACTGCCCCCCCGAATACCTGTCCCCCTCAAATACCATCCCCTGATACAGCTCTGCTAGCTACTGCTCCTTCCAAATATCACCCCCCAGTGACACCCTCTGGATACCAGTCCCTCCAAAATACCATCCCCTGACACAGCTCCCCTAGCTACTGCTCCTTCCAAATATCACCCCCCAGTGACACACCCTGCATACCGGTCCCTCCAAAATACCATCCCCCGACACAGCTCCCCTAGCTACTGCTCCTTCCAAATATCACCCCCCGGTGACACCCCCTGCATACCAGGCCCCCCAAAATACCATCCCCCAACACAGCTCTGCTCCTCCCAGACATCTCCGCCCCGTCCCAGACAAAATAACCCCCTCCCCCAGCAGGCTTGGCAGAACCAGCTCACCCATTTCATCAACAACTGACTGAGCCACAAAATTCCTGGCCTCCTGATTGCATTTTACAGCCTCCTTCCTTCCTGCCTGGAGCAGCAGAGTGGTAGAGTGGTGGGAGAGGGTGTGTGAGAGAGAAAGAAAGAAAGAAAGAAAGTGGTGGAGAGAGAGAGGGAGATGTCTTTCCAACTGGTTGCTCGGGGGAGCCTTCCTAAACCAGGGTGATGCTCAAACCCCCCAGCCACGGCCAGGGCCCCCCAGCCACTCTGTGGCTGCAGCCCCCTGAAGCCAGGCTGACAAGGCTACAGCATGATTAGCAGAGATAAACCCGGAGCCCTGCAACAGGTGGGAGCAGAGGGGAGGAAATAAATCCAGCCTCAGGACAGTTTGCGCTGTACCCAGGGCCTCCCATCTCTGCAGAGAGGGGAAGAGCCGGGCGGGCCATAAATCCCCCCTGCACCGCCAGCCGTCTGATGCTCCGTGCCTTTCATCACAGGTCGAACAAACCCACACACGTTCCCTGCCCTTGCTGGGGGCCACTCTGCCTCCAAGCCAGTGGAATAGGGCTGCCAGCTCACAAGGTTAGCTCATCTCAGGCCTGGGGCTAGAGATGGGGGGCACGCTCCCCATTGCTCGTAGGACTTCCAGCCCACCAGACTCACGGCACCGAGAAGCAGCAGGTGGAGTCCTGGCTGCTGGGTTCTAATCCCAGACTTGGGTGGGGAGTATGGCCTAGTGGATACCTGGATTCTAACCAAAGATCTCGGGGGAGAGCACGGCCTAGTGTGTGGAGCCCAAGGCTGGGCTCCAAGACTCCTGGGTTCTGATCCCAGATTTGGGTGAGCCGTGTGGCAATGGGAGAACACAGTTGGGACTTGTGAATCTAGGCAAGCGTGTCTGCTAGGTAAAGCAGGGGCCAGGGAATAAGGACTTCCAGGCTCTAGTCTGATCTCTTGGAAAGAGTAGGGTGGTTAAAGAACCCAGGAGTCCTGAGTCACTCTATTTCCAGCTATCACTGACTCTCTGTGTGATCCTAGGCAAACCACTACGTCCCTGAGGTATAATACGATTAACATGAAGTTCTCTGCCAGTGTCTGTTATTAGAGTCAAAACTACATCACTGATCCAAACACGTCTCCCCTCCCCCCAATGCTGGGAGCAGGAACCATCTCTGATTCCACAGGACATTCCTCAGAGAGGACCTGTTACAACCACAAGCAATCCTTAGATGCAGCCACCGCTGGGGAGGAACACAGTAGCTGGTTACCAGCCGTGCTGCATGATGATTTTAGTAACGGACCGTGCAGGAGAATCTCTTCTCATTGGAGTGATTGCCCAAGCAGGGATCTGGTCACCAAGCCCTTGGATTAAGACCCTTCGTCTCAGAGGCAGGGCACAGGAGAGATTTTAATGAGCAATGCCCAGACGTAGATTGAGAGACTCATTCTGACCCATGTATATGTTATACCTCGCAGTGCTAGAAAAGGAGCAACTCTTCCAGCAGCCGGCACCACCAAACCCCACGTGCTGGCTGGTGGTGGTATGGGGGGGTGTTTCCTTCAGCTATTTATTGCTATTTACCAAAGGCAACTTTGGTCTATAAAGAAAGGTTCAGGGATCCTGCTGCCACTGACATAAATGGGGAAAAGTCCAGGAGGGGAAGAGAGGTATGTATGTGGAGGGGGGAGAAAGAGAGAGTTGGGTGATAGATAGATAGATAGATAGATAGATAGATAGATAGATAGATAGATAACTTGCGAGCAGCGGTCTGAGTGTCGTGTTAATGTCAAATCCAAGGCCTTGTCTACAGGGCAAAACAGTACCAGATTAAAAGATTTAAACTGAAACCGATTTAGGCTTTGTCTACACAAGAGATTTTCTCAGTATGACTGAAGGCACCGATAACGCTACCCTGGTCTAGCACCCCAAACCCCACCCCCGAGGAACTCCTGGCCTTGGTCCACACTAGGAAGTTGTAGTGGTTGAATCCTACCAGTCTAGTTAAAGCAGTATAACCACACACCCACACCCTGGGCAGGCACAATGATCCCAGTACAAATGGATCAGTGTAGGCACAGCTCATTCCCAGCTGGGAAGGGGAATATAGACCAGCATAACTGCATCCGCCCAAGGGGTTGTACTGGTATCACTGTCACTAAAAAATCAGCCCTCCAACCAACAGAGTTATACGGGTACAAACACAGCGCACTGAGCAGGCATCCGCCCAGCCAGTCAGACTGATTTTATATAACTGGTCCATCTTTCCTGTGTAGACAAGGTCTCAGATTAAGAGTAGTTTACTGTGGTTTAGCTTAAATAGGTTCAAAACCAAAAACTTGGGAAGTTATGAGATAAACTAAGGGCTGAGGGGATTGAAACCACTATAATCTAACACCCGATATAGCTGATGTCACTTTGGAAGTGATTTAAACTGAGTCAGAGAAAAGCCACAGGCTATGTCTACACTATGGGCAGTCCAGTGGCCCAGCTGCAGTGATGCTGCTGTAGCCCCACAGCGTAGATGCTTCCTACATCAACAGAAGGGATGCATCTGTTGAGGGAGGGACCTGCTTCCCTGAACGATGATGAGCTGCCAACCCTCCAGGACTGTCCGGGAGTCTCCAGGACTGAAAGGTGAATCTTTCATTTAAAGATTATGTGTCATGTGATGAACCTCCAGGAATTTGTCCAACCAAGATTGGCAACCCTAAGCCCCTTGTGATGGCTAAATCAGGAGAATTCTCCATCAGCCACGCTGCATCTACACCAGGGACTAGGCTGACTTAACTACAGGCTCCGGGGGAGGGAGGGGGTGAAGGTTTTCACACGCAGCTATGTACCTAGGTTGATCTATATTTCAAAGGTAGACCATGCATCCACATAGGGGGTTAAACTGGGGTAGCCAGAGCCCTTTATCCCAGGATGATGATGACTGAGTATAACTTCCCACGTGAAGGAAATTTCCCCAAACAGTTCGTTCCTTGATGGGAATAAACAAAAATCTAGTAGCAGTGTCTCTCCTTCTCTAGGGCTTCCAGGCCCAGCGTAAGAAGCTAGCTCCTGCTTCCCTGACAGACAACAGCACTTTGCATTTCTATGGAGACTCTCAGCAGCTCCTCAGTTCTTTATCACCTCCTCAGCCCCTAGAAGCAGTATCCTAGACAATCAGCTGTTGGAGGGGAGCGGGATCCTGATCTGAATTAAATTAGCTGCTACTACTTAAGAAAGAGATGGAGTAGTCCTCATGGATAGTTCTCTGAAAATATCCAATGTGCAGCAGTAGTCAGGAACCATTAGGAAAGGGATAGAGAAAATATCATAATGCCACTATATAAATCCGTGGTGCGCCCACATCTTGACTACTGTGTGCAGTGCTGGTCACCCCATTTCAAAAACCGTAAATTAGACTTGGGAAAAGTACAGAGAAGGCCAACAAAAATGATTAGGGGGGTGGAACAGCTTCTATGTGAGGAGAGATTTAAAAAACTTGGAAAAGGGAAGGCTAAGGGGGGATGTGATAAAGGGCTATGAAATCATGAACGGTGTGGAGAAAGTGAATAAGGAAGTGGTATTTACCCCTTCACATAACACAGAAAACAGGGATCAGCCGATAAAATTAACAGGCAGCAGGCTGCAGACAAACACAAAGAAGCACTTCTTCACACAATGCACACTTAACCTGTGGAACTCATTGCCACGGGATATTGTGAAGGCCAAAAGTATAACGGGGTTCAGAAAAGAATTAGCTAAGTGGATGCAGGACAGGTCCATCAATGGCTATTAGCCAAGAGGGTCAGGCTCACAATCCCATGATCTGGGTGTCCCTAAATCTCTGTTGGCCAGATGCTGGGACTGGACAACAGAGAATGGATCACTTGATCACGTCCTGTGCTGTTCAGTCCCTCTGAAGCATTCGGCTCTGGCCGCTGTGGATACTAGGTTAGATGGACCATTGGTCTGACCCAGTATGGCCGTTCTTATGTGCTTATGAATGACCCAGCCCGGTGAGGTGTAATGGGGACCACAATGGTACTTGTGCTCCATTCCAGGGGAATCTGCCTGGATCCTGGATACCTTTTAGGACATCAGTCCTAGATGGGGTCCTGCTGTGAGGAGTATAAAAGGGATTTTGTAGTGAGGAGGCTGGACACAGATAGCACACCGGGGTTCTCTCTGGGTCTGTCTACTTGGCAGCTGCTACAACCGCACAGCTACACCACTGCAAATGTGCCACCTAAGCACCGTGATGTAGACGCTTCCTACGTTGTTAGGTTG
This sequence comes from Gopherus flavomarginatus, assembly GCF_025201925.1. Lineage (NCBI taxonomy): Eukaryota > Metazoa > Chordata > Testudines > Testudinidae > Gopherus > Gopherus flavomarginatus. Next base: position 22,560,929 of record NC_066632.1, on the reverse strand, counting down.
ATTGAATTACAGAACTTAGGCCATGAAATTCTTTACAGTCCTGAGCAATGTCGCTAGCTGGGTTGACCAGGTCTCTGGCTTCTTACCTCTCAGCCTGGGCTCTCCTAGCACGCAGCTTCTGCTGGCCAAAACATGCCAGGGCCACTCGGAAGGACCCCTGCCACCCAAGACCCCAGGCCCCCTGAATCCTCTGGGCAGCCGTGAAACATGCTTTTGCCAGTATAGGAATAATAAGGCAAAATAAAGCCATGCGGTGCTTTCCCGGTACAGGAATACCTATGCACTTATATGTGGAGGCAGCCTACAGTTGCACTGCTAGAAGTCTGTAGTGCACTCTGGCCTAAGCTGCCCCTACCTAAGCACTCTGACACCAGTATAACCGTGTCTACACTGGGGCTTAAGAAATGTCATTAAAAATCACCCCCCTCTCCAACGCTGCTGCACCAGCAAAGGTTTTCGGACAGAGCTGGCCCTGGGCTGCTTCGTGGCACTGCATGGTCTCCCTAAGAGGTGGGCTTCGCCCGGTGACATGTAACTGCACGTGGCCCACGGAGCAGATGCCCCAGTGTTTTCAATCCGAACCGCTCTGGTACATGATGGAAGATGCTCTCATCCCCCCGGCCCAGGATCGTTCCTGTGTCTCTGCAGCAGCAGGATAAAAGGCCTGATTTCTGTTCAAACACCGTGGCGGTGGTTAAAGCAGGGCCAGGCAGCGTCAGGGAGGCAAAGCGTGGCGCAGGGCTTTGCATTCCCGTCAGGTGGCTGCCGCATGCCAGCAGGTGCAGCGAGCAGCAACCTGCCAGAGTGATTAATAACACTGATCCTTTGCCCTTTGATCTGAAAGCGCTCCGCGGACACTTGTTAATTAAGCCTCAGGGAGGCAGAGCGGGGGTTTGCTAGAGGAGGAAACTGAGGTGCAGCGCAAGGAAGTGACTGGCTTAAGATCACACAGCTAATATATGCAGCAGCCGGGAAGAGAACCCAGGAGTCCTGATTCCCAGTGCCCATCTGTAATCCCAAAGATCACACAGCACCCAAAGCTGAGAATAGAAGCCAGGAGGCCTGACTCCCTTCCCCTGATCTGTTCACTGATATCAAACCTCCCAGAGCTGGGGAGGGAACCCAGGAGCCCTGCCTCCCAATGTCTCTGCTCACTGGGCCAGGAGGGGAAAGGCCAATTCCTCTGTCAAAGGGGAGTGTTCATGGTGGTTCTAGTGGAGTTCAGTGCTCCCCCAACCAGCCTCATGTTCAGATGCAAAAACCAGATCCAGGCAAAAACTTAGGCTGGGCAAAGCCAGGGGGAAAAGCAATGAGGTAGTATGGCTTAATGGCTATAGCACTAGACTGGGAGTCAGGATGGACCTAGGTTCTAGTCCCAGCTCTGCTGTGTGACCTTGAGTAAGTCACTTCCCTGTGCCTCGGTTTCCACAGCTATACAATGGGGATAATATACTGATCTCCTTTGTGAAACAATTTAAAATCTGTTTATTCTACTCTGGATGATCAAAGCGCCAGCCCTGGATTTGGCCCAAGCAACAGTGTGGGGGACCAAGAGGTGCCCCCTGCACCCCACCAGCTCCCAATACATGGATAGCAAAGGGGAGAGGGGCAATCCTGTCCCATACACCCCATTATATTTCAACCCCTCTCCCCACACACAGGCTCAGCTCTGGGGCCCTTTGTGGTCCCTTCCCCTGGCACTGGAAGGGGCTCAGCAATGGCATGGGCACCCAGACAGCACTCTTCCAATTGCACCTCCTCACGCTACAGATCAGCCAGCCCCTCCCCAACCTTATTGTTGATATTACTGAGACCGGGGACCCCTTGTGTCAGGGGCTGCACAGACACAGAGTGAGAGCCAGCCCTTGCCCCCAAAGAGTTCACAGTCTAGACGGTGGGGGGGGGAACTGAGGCACAGAGACTTGCCCAAGGTGAGTGGCAGAGCTGGGAATAGAATTCTAGTGTCCGGACTTCCCCGCCACTAGACTGCCCTGCCCTACCTGCCTGCTAGTGACCAGGCGGCGAAGTCCCAAGGTCGGTAACTGACCTAGCACTACCAGGGGCTTCATTTCCCCTTAGTGGGGAGTGAGGACTTTGGGATCTGGGAGCAGAGAAGAGCCCCTTGGTCCTGTCTAGTGCACCCCTCCCAGCCAGGGCAGGGTGGGTCCCTACTACGTCGCTATGACCTAAAGCACCTGGGATCCTGGCCCTTCCCCTGGGGGGACAATGAGCCAGCCAGATCCAGCTTACTGCTGTGGAATGATGGGGCTCCCCGCCCTTCCCCCTGGGGGGGAACGACGTGCCTGTCACATTGAAATGGGGCTCCCAGCCTTTCCCCTAGGGAAGAGTCGTTCTCTAGCTGGATCAATCCCCCTGCCACAATGTTTCTCCACTTTTCCTAACTCCATCCCCTGTAACACATCCCTCTGCCCCTTGGCATTCACCCCCATCCCGCCGCCCACCCCACACATCCAGCCCCCCCCCTCTCCCCTCATTGCATGTCCATCCCTTTGGCCCCAGGATCCAGGGCAGCGTGCAACATTTCTCCCCCCACCCCCATCAGCCTTCCTGCCCTCCTGCCCCTCCCCTACCCCCAGCCCAGCCCTTCCTCCCCATCCATTGGGTGAGAGAGAAAAAGGGGCCCAGCTCCTGGCTTCTTATCAGATCTGGAGCCTGCTGGTAACTTTACAAGAGGCTGGGACAGGCTCCTGGCCCTCTGAGGCCACCAGTTATCGGGCCTGTCATTTCCTGGAGAGAATCACATTACAACCCTAACTTAATCCCTTCCTAATAGCTTCTGTACACAACACGCCAACCCTCCCAGGAGCCCAGGGGTGAGGGCTTGGGGGAGGGGGTTACTTTGGGGAAGGGGTGGCTTCACCACCCCTCCTGCTCCCCTAAATCCTCAACCCTAGAGGAAGAACGCTGGGCGCTCCGCTCCCCTGGGGATGCGTGTGGGATGGAGGGACACAGACGAAGGGACAGATCCGTGGAGCCTGTCACCCCATTCCCCAGCGATCTGACAGCCCCACCTGCAGACCCAGCGCCGGGAGCCAGGAAGGACCCAGGCCCCGTGCATCCTGGGGTGTAGCACTCAGAGCTGCTGCGGCCCCAGGCTGTTTTACACGGGGCTGAGGCACCAACAGGCTCCTGTGAGTCAATCTCCTTCCCCCTGGCACCAGCTCCGGCTTGCAATCGTCTCTCCGCCAAAGCCACGTGGGCACCTGACGCATGGTGCACCCCTTCCCCCCCCACCACACACACCCCGCTGCCATGGCCCCGCTGCCAGCCTGTTCCCATAATGCTGGGTCATTTCCTCTCAGCGCAGCAGGTGCCCCTCCACCACCCACCAAGCACCCAATCAGAGAGGGGCCGGGGGTGGCGTCACCCAGGGCAGGGTCCCTCGCTAGCCAATTGCATCCTGCCTGCCGCCGCATGCCCGCATCAGAGCGGGCACAAGCAGAAGGGTGTGGGCAGGAGAGCCAAGCCACCGGCAGGAAACGCTCCGCGCAGAAGGGGCAGCTACTGAGCTAACGGGCTGGCAGCCGGCGCAGGCCCCAGCTGGGCACGCCGGGCTGGAGGGGGCAGGACGACAGGTGCTGTGCCCAGCTCGGCCCTGCCATGTCTCTGCTCCCCCTCCTCCCATGCTGCAACCCAGCTCAGCTGCCCGGCATCCCCTCTTCCTTCAGCCCTGCACGGCTTTTCCATCCCAGCACCACCCTGGGAGGAGCAGCCAGCGACACGCCCCATAGAATCAGGGCCTGCTCCAGGCACCAGCCCAGCAAGCAGGTGCTTGGGGCGGCCAACGGAGAGAGGAGGCATGTCCGGCTCTTCGGCGGCAAGTCCCTCGGTCCCTCTCGGAGCGAAGGACCAGCCGCCGAATTGCTGCCGAAGACTGAAGCGGCGGTGGTAGAGCTGATCGCGATCACGGCTTTTCCCCCCACCCCTCCTGCTTGGGGCGGCAAAAACCCTGGAGCCGGCCCTGCACAGAATCCTCCCCTTTACTGAGCAGCCCCCCTCCACCCCACCACCCCATGGCTTTTCCAGCCACCCCGCTTGCGCGGCACCTGCCCTGCATCACTGGGCAGAGGCTCATTGTCACACTCGCTCCTTGCCCCAACGGGCATTAGCCCCAGCATCCTCATTCGGTTCTCAGTTATTAGGGGGAATCCTTCGGGCGCTGCCACAGAGGGTCGGATGGGAATTTGGGCTGCCCAACCTGTTCAGTCCTTGGCCTCTCTGCCTACCAGTGGGGCTGTTTAATGCTAGTCGCTATGGTGGTGTTAGTAGCCCAGGATGTGTGCTCAGATCTGGGCTGTGACTGCCCCTGCAAAGTTCCTCTTCCACAGGACACCAACCCACCTTGTGGCTTGCGCCTTTTGCTCACTTCTGGATTCCCACCAGCGATGCCAGCACAGGGCGGCTGCCTATCCCGCTCCTGGACTAGCTGGGGACATGACGGGCAGAAGGGCAGGGGTGGTCCATGCTCACAGGAGGCTGCAAAGCTCTGACTGGCATCTGCAGCCCAGTTCCCTCACGTCCTGGCACAACCACGCCAGCATCAGTGGCAACCCACGGCCCCACGGAATCCTTTAATACAAGGTCCCTGGGCAGCCTCCTGAGGGAGCTGTCACGGGGTCAGCTCTCCGGCAGGACCGGTTCTGATGGCCCAGCCCACTTGTCTTGCTGGGCCCAGCCAATGTTCCTACTCCCAGCTCTCCCGCTGCCTGACCTGGGGCAGGAAGTTTGGTGGTGGTTGAGATTTTTTTTTTTAAAGCCTAAATTGCTGAAATTGAGGAAATTCCTGCCCTAGCTTCGCACAGCTTCAAACAGGCCATTTATAACCGGCCGTAAAATGTTTGCAGCTGGGTCGCTATATAAGCCATTTGTCTCAGTAACTGCATTCCTGACACTTTACAAAGGGAGTAATCCACACACAGCCCCCCTCTCCCCCCTGCACACTCAGACACACACCACAGCCAAACACCCACACATGCCCGCAGCCTCAAGCAAAGACACACAGCCCAGCCAGAGGCAGGGCTCAACCAGAATTGCACCCCCACCCCATGCCCAGGCACACCCATGCAAACCGACATAAACACTCACAAACAAATGCATGCTCCTCTGCAGTCTAGGAGACACACACTCACCCACACCCACAACCCTGAACAATCACTACAGCAGCTCTTCCTTGCCCAGGAGGTGCCACAGGCTACCAGGCTGGGAAGCTCAGTAGCCACTGCTTTTGCCAGCCCAGGCCCATATTGCCTCCTGCTCCCTTCAACAGCCGCTCCAGGGCCACCCTGGTGACCTCACTCAATGTGGTTTCCACAACATCTGAGTCAGTGGAACAGGAGGGTTGAGGAGAACGCCCCCACAAGTTGCCCTCAGGAAGATTGCTGCCAAGGCAGGGCGGGGTGGAGGCATGGGGGCTAGATGGCAGGAAATCAAAATAGGACTCTTCCCCCTAGGGTCTGAATAGGGGCCCTGAGGCCCGATTGCTGATCTCAATGGGGCCACGCTGAAGTAAGACCTACACCCATGAGCCTTGTGTACCCTGCTGCCTGAGGGGTGGGGGTGGCCCCTGCTCCCCCAATGTGCACAGAGCAGAGGCCACCCCTCTACCTGGCCTGATTGCTCCTGCTATGCCCCTTGTGGAGTGATTGCAGCCAAGCAGAGTGGGAATTCTTGTCTGGCAGCGCCCTGAGTCCCTCCTTCCCAGGTGGGGATGCCAGGTCCAGGGTGGGAACAACCCGGCTGGCCTGGCTCCATTGGGGGATTAGCAACTAGGCCCTGAGCCAGAGGAGTTGCCAGCCCAGAGACGAGGACAGACAGAGGGGTGTCCTCGCTCAGGAAGGGGAGGGGCGAGCAAAGAGAGGTTCGGTTCAGAGGGCCAGTCCAGCCCAACCTGCAGTCCGGGTGTTGCTTCTCCGAACTACCTGGGGGTCAGCTGGGGCTGGATCAGCCTCATGCGAAACCTGGGGCAAGGAGATGGGGGATTCTGACATTGGGTTGCCAGCCGGAGCACAGGGGCAGAGAGGTTGCTGGGGTAACGGGAGGGGTGTTAATGCAAGGGGGGGGTGCTCATTCCAGGCAAATGAGGTGAATGTTTTATGTGTCACATGCAGCCAGTGCCAAGGAGCGACTCATTACACCAAGGATGGGGAGACCTAGGTTCTGTTCTTAGATCTGCCAGTGACCTTGTGTGTGACCCTGGGCAAGTCCCTTTGCCTCAGTTTCCCTTTGTCTATGCAGACTGTGAGCTCTTTCGGGCAGGGACTGGCTCTCTTGCAGCACCCGGCACAAAGGGGCCCTGTTTTCAGCCAAGGCGTCTAGCTGTTACTATTCTAAACAACCACAGGAACATGCATGTTCCCGGTCCACCCGACCCCGATCCCCGATTCCCACCGTGGTGAAAGCAGATGGCAGAGATAACAAGAAGAGAACTGGCTCTCCAGGCTGGGTGGGCACTGGGCGAGCACTCTGCCCTGGTTGTTCTCTGGGGCACCCTGCACCAGGTCTGGACAGAACCATTCGGGCACATCTGCATGCAGCTGTCCTGCTGTTGCCCAGCCCAGCATGGCTCCTGGGAGCAGGGACTGCTGGGTCATTTCCCACCCTCCTGCCACAGAGTGGGGAGGCGACCCCAAGCTGGCAGCAGGTGTGATTTCCCATTCACCTGCAGCTAAAGGTTCCAGTTACAGGCCTTATAGCCAATCGGCATAGCCCAAGCCTACACTACACCTGGGAGAGGTGGGGTCCTGCCCAAGCTAAAAACTCCAGGGGGATGGGTACCCTGTGGAAAACTGAGGCTGAAGAGAGGAGCAAGTCAGGCTAGGATCCGGGAGCAAATGAAGGAGAGAAAGGAAAAGCAGTTACCTTGCTCCCCCCACGCATGCACATGGGGGGCAATCCCCCCCCAGTGTTTTGGGGTGTCTTTAGCACCTGACTCTGAATGCCAGACAGGTCCCGGCTTTGCAATGGATTTCTAGTCTACAAAAACCCACCTGGATGGGAACTTTGGGGGGGGTGGCGTGTTAGGGATCCGTCCAGGCCTCGGCCTCGACCTGCTTCCCAGACCCAGGGTGCTAAGGAAGGGTTCCGTGCCACGTTTTGGAGCAGGGAGTTAGCGAGACAGGAGCAGCCTTGGCAGGGAAAAGCTTGGCAGAGTGGAGTGGGGACAGCTCTGAAATGAAACCATTGGAAAGGGGGGTGGGGGGCTGAGATGGAGGAGAGAAAAGGTCAGATTTACTTGGGGGGATGCCCCACGTCATCCCTATGCCCATCTCTGCCCCGCTAGGTGCCCAGGGCTGCGACGGGGCGTTCTCCCAGCCCTACAACTGGCTGCTGAAAACAGCCTGTTCCTCAACTTGTAAACAGAAGTGGTGGCTGCCAAAGGCGGAGAGATTTGGCCGCCACTCAAAGGGAGCCTGTAGGCTGAGAGAAGCCAGGGGGTCCTGGGGATGGAAGATTCCTCCCCCCCCTTTACTAGTTCCACCCCCCTTCCCTGCTCCTGGCTCTGCCAGTGGGGGGGGGGGGCGGGGGGTTTACAGGTGGGGTACTAGACGCAATGCTGTGCCCGCTACACCTCCGGCCACAGGGCTCCTCTCCCAGCACTTCTCCAATCCCTCATCCTGTTTGCACGGCTCGGTGGATCGCCGCCAAATTTCCATATTTAAAAGAAAGAAACAAAAAAAATTCCCTGGCTCTGGCTAGTGAGGCTGGAAGAAATGACCCCTCCTGCCCTGCTCGCCGCCCCCCTCCGCACCTTACTGAGCTCCCCACCCCCTGCTCGAGGTCCCCTGGGATTGGCTTCAAAGCGCACCCTCATCTGGTCCTCATTTTCCTGCCCTCCGGGGCTTTTCGGTAACGCGCTAAAGACAAAGGGGGACTGGAAAGGGGCACGCGCCCCCAACCCCAGCCAAACAAGACGGAGGACCCCAGGGCCCCTGAAACTGAGGCACGTTGTTCCCCCTGCACTGCACCCCACCCCACGAGCAGGGTAAAGCGGAGAGAGGCCACGGATGGAGGATGAGGGTGGGGGGTGAACCCACGCCCCTCCCGCCCCTCTCCAAAAAATACTTCTCACCAAACTTCCCCCCCCCCGCCCCTGCGTAAAGTTCTAAAGCAGGAAACGGGCGAAGCGAAGAGCCGGGTCCAGACCGCGGGCGCGAAGTGGGGTTTCTGCTTCCCCCCACGCGCGTAACAACCCACGCACACGCGCATGTATAACCCCCCGTCCCGGGCAGGGGGTGGCACACGCCTCCCGCCACACTGGCGCAGCGACGCGCTCAGCCACCGGGCGTGCGCTCCTCCCCACGGAAACACCCACCCACGGCCCAGCCCCACGCGTGGCAACCCATCCATCCCCGGCACCACGTCAGTCAAGCCGCGGCCCACCCCACCAACCCCTCCCTTCCCCACGGAGGAACCGGGGTCCACCTACATTGCAGGCTGGCCGGCTGGGGCCAGCCGAACGGATCCAGCGCCCCGAAACAGGGGCTGATGCTCGCCTTGCGCAGCATGCAGGAGCCTTGGTTGGTGACATCGAAGAGCTGCCGCGGAGCCACAGCGAACGCCTCCATGCAGTCGTACATCGCGGCGGGGAGGGGAGCGATTTGGGGGCTGAGCGGGGGTGGGGGGAGGGAATCCCTGCTGCGCCCCCTCCCCCGCAAAACCACAGGGGGAGAGAGCCACACTTCGGCGGGAGGGCGGGTTTGGGGGGCCGCCGGGTCAACTGAGACCTCCCCAAAAACACGCCCGGCACTGGCTTGTGGTGCGGCGCTGGACGCGCCCTGGGTGAGTCCCAGCGGCTAGTGCTGGGTACCTATTGGAAAAGCAAACGCCTCGGAGATGGGGGTGGGGCTTGGGACAGAGTGGGCGGGGCTATAAAGTGGAGGGCACACCTACACCCACACACGGGCTTTCGGACACACACACGTGCACAAGCTGCACTCCCCCCACACACACACACCAGTCTCTCTCTCTCTCTCACACACAGTCATACAGTCACACATTCTTACTGCCACCCAGAAAAGGGCTCACACACATAATGTCACAAATGCACACCATAGGGACACACATACACACACACACAGTCACACATTCTTACTGCCACCCAGAAAAGGGCTCACACACATAATGTCCCAATTCCCCCCCTAGGGACACACATACACACACACAGTCTCTCACCTCCTTCCACCCTCACACAAGGTCTTAAACACACACATATAGTCAAACACAACAGCACACACAGTTACGCACTCAGTCTGACATACAAAGTGTTTCGCAGTGTCACATGCACACACAGTCTCATACACAGTGTCTGTCACACACACACACAGTCTGTGTCATATGCACACACGGTCTTGCAGTCTCACATGCGCAGTGTCTCAGTGTCACGCACAGTTTCATGTTCTCACGCAGTGTCACACGCAAACAGTCTCACTGTCTCAGTGTCATGCAGGCTCACACAATGTCACGCTGTCTCACAGTCTCTCACACACACAGTCTCACTATCATGCACTCACAGTCTCACATGCGCACACCGTCTCTCTCACACTCACAGTCTCACACCAAGTCTCACAGGCTTGCACACACGGTCTCACATGTGCACAGTCTCATATACACCCAGACACCCATCCACACACAGCGTGTTTGTTTCCATACACACTCTCTCCACTGCTTGTGGGCAACAGGGGCTGTGGGTGGCAAAGCCTTGACACCAGGGATGCATTTGCACATCTCCTTGTGCCAACCTGCCCGCCCCCACAAGCTGCCCGCACAACCCCATCTCGCCCCCACCCCCATCCTTGGGTAGGGCGCAGTGATACATTCCTGTGGCTTGAAAGTCTCCATTTCCTTTCAATCTCAGATGCCTCTCAGTAAAAATAAGATCCGCCCTCACCCAGCCCCCCTCCTCCCCCCACACACACTGCCTGGGCTGGCCCGGCCTCCCTCCTCCCCCCCTCTGCTGCCTGGGCAGGCCTGGCCTTCCCCTGCCACAGCCTAAGCAAGGCCAAGCCGAGCCATCCTCCTCTTCCAGCCCCTCCCTCTGCTGCCTGGCCTCCCCTCCTCTGCTTCCTGGGCTGGCCCAGCCTCTCTACACACTCCCCCCCCCCCCGTGCTATATGCTGTGCAGGCTGGCTGGGCCCTGCCTCCACCCATGCCCCTGGCATCCTACTCCACTGCCTCCCCCCAACCTCCCATCTCCTCTGCCTGGGCAGACCCGCCTCCCTCCTCTGTTACCTGGGCTGGGCTGGCCTGGCCTGGCCTCCCCCCAGCTCCCATTCAGCTCTAACCTGGCTCTCACCAGCCTTCCCTACTCTACTACCTGGACCATCCCAGGTCCCCCCAGCCTTCTCCCTCCACTAGCTGGGCAGATCTCCTCCCAGGCTGCCTGGGCTGGTTTCCCCCTCAGTATCCCCCCCACTGGCTGGGCTGGCCTGCTCCCCCAGCCCCCTCTGCACTGGCTGGCTTGAACACCCCCTCCCCACCGGCTGGGCTGCCCTCCTCCCCACTGGCTGGGCTGCCCCCCCCCAACATCCTCCCCACTGGCTAGGCTGCCCCCCCTCAACCTCCTCCCCACCGGCTGGGCTGCCCTCCTCCCCACTGGCTGGGCTGCCCCCCCCAACATCCTCCCCACTGGCTAGGCTGCCCCCCCTCAACCTCCTCCCCACCGGCTGGGCTGCCCTCCTCCCCACTGGCTGGGCTGCCCCCCCCAACATCCTCCCCACTGGCTGGGCTGCCCTCCTCCCTCACTGGCTATGCCAGCTCCCCCTCCAACTCCCCCCTGGCTAGGGCAGCTTCCCCCCAGCCTGTTCCCCACTGGCTGGGCTGTCCTCCCCCCTCACTGGCTACCATGGCTCCCCCCCAGCCTCCTCCTCACTGGCTGGGCTGCCCCCCCAGCTAGGGCGGCTTCCCCCCAAACCTCCTCCCCACTGGCTAGGCTTCCCCCGCAGCGTCCTCACCACTGGCTGGGCTGAAGCCCCCACCTCCCCTCCCCTCCACTGGCTGGCCTGCCCTCCCCACATCTCTCCTCACACTGGCTCACACTGGCCCCACTGGCTGGGCTGGCCCCTCCCCCAGTCTTCCCCCTTAGCTGGCTGGGCTGGCTTCCCCCCCCCCCAGCTTCCCCCTTCGCTGGCTGGGCCAGCCTGGCTCCCCGCTCACTCACTGGCTGGGCCAGCCTGCCCCCCGCCCCGCAGCTCCCCTCCCTTTCCTTCCAGCGCAGAGGCAGAGCAGCGAGCTCTGCTTGAACTCTCCGAGAACCCCCTTTGGGTACAGTAACCTTCAACTGACCCAGCTCCATGTCAACCCTTCCCTTCCCTGCCTGCAGCGCACGGCACAGATCCGATGAGGAGCCGCCAGGACACAGCGGGCTCCCGCCTGCTCCTGCCGAGTCCCCCCACCCTGCCCCCAGGCCTCTGCCACCGTTACCCCCTGCCCCAGGACAAGGGCGACCTTCCCACCCCACACGCCCCTGCCCCAGCCACGTCTCCCATCTGGAGGGACCTGTTCGGGTTGCGGGACTCAGGGGTGTCTGGAGCTGGGGGTTAGCTCCAGTTTCAGAGCTTGAGGCCCCGGGTCCCTGGGGGTGGGCGCTATGTTGGCGGAGCTGGTTTGAAACACAGTTTTCAGCCAAGACCTAGTCAGGGCGCTGGGGGTTTCAACATGAAATGGCTGGGCCCCAATACCCCTGCTGCCCCCTGCAAAGAGGGGAAAGGGGGATTCACAGTAGTTGTGGGGGGCTGCAGCCCTGAGCCTCTGGAGGGGCAGCCACGTGGCTCCACAGCCAGCTTCAGCAATTTATAGTTGCCTGGAAATAATAAACCGTCAGCGAGAGCGAGAGACGGACCCGCCCTGGGAGCTGGCCACTGAGCCAGAAGCAGGGGCCAGAGCCCAGTGCCTCCTGCCAGGGGGTGACCATGTGTGTGTGTGGGGGGCCAAGGGAGGCAGATCTGCTCTACACATCCTATGGACCTCCTAGAGCAGAAACTGCCGGGAGATTTGGGATCAAACATCCCCGCTCCATGGGGGCATTAGTACTCTCTGCCCCTCCAAAACTGCCCCTCATCAGACCATCAACTCCCCTCCCCCCTGATCTCCTGGGTGGAACGTCTTGTACTCCCCACATCAGATCACCCATGGCAGAGCACCCACAACTCCTGGCAGCAGGGCAAGTCTGAATGGAGGGGCAGTATTCCCCTCCACCCCCGCCCTCAGCTTTAAATTCTCAATGCACCCTAAACTGGCAAATGATGTATAAAGTGACGCACGCATTGCAGCTGGAGAGAGGTGGGGGGGGGGCTATAGGTACACACACACTGACCCGTGCCACGACGGACCCCTGGGTGGGGCATGCCACGTCGGGACTGACATGCTGCAGGGCCCGAAAGGGGTTTTCTTTCCTTCTTCCCTTTCGCATGCGTTTGCTGAAATCCAAAAGGTCCCAATTAGCCTGACCCGCCTGCCCGGTAATTAAAACCAGAAGCCGCTCAGCACAAACCCTGGCTCTGTGGAAGGCCTGAGGAGGAGCGGGCTCCCGCTCCCCTCCCAGACTCACACAGACTCGATTAAGCCTCGCAGACATTCCCTCACTCCCTGGGCGCAGAACTCACCCGCTCGAACTCTCGAAGCAGCCCCACATCAAGGGGTCCTGTGCCAGCTAACATTGAGGGGGTGGGTTGGAAGGAGCCCTCAGACTGTGATGGCCCCCTCCCAGCTCACCCCAGTGGGGGCTGATGGGAATGGAATGGAGTGAATAATTTGCACGGAATCTAGCAAATTTTGCCCCATGGCTGTATGGGCCGGTGAGTTTCTGTCATTCATATTGCTTACTTGTGAGTGTCATGGGGTGCACTGGGACGTGCAATTGCACGAGTCACTGTTATTCCAGAGGCTCCAGCATCAGCAGGAAGGGGTGAGCGGGAAGCATTTTGGTTTAATCATCCTAACATATGCTTAGGGAGATTTTTTGCTCCATTATTCACTATATTCACACTTGTGTCAGTGTAGCATCACATGGAGCGTGTGCCAGTGCAGCACATGCATGTTGGTGTGGTGCGTGTGTCTGCATGTTCATGTTGGTGCATGTGTTCTTGAGTCAACATGATGCCCAGGTGTGCAGGCTTGAATCACTGCACACAAGTTTGTATGTGGCTTCATCACATATGTGCTTTTGTCAATGCAATGCACGTGTGTGTCATGTCAGTATGGCACATGGAGACACATGTCTGTGCATGTGTATGATGTATGCAGACATGTACGATGTCTGCATGTCTTTGTGTCCATCTGTCCATGCTTGTGTGGGTGTGATAGGATCGTGTCTGTGTGTGTATGTTCGGTACAGTGTGGCACGCGTGTCCTACTGTTGTGTACTTCTGTCAGTGTCCACGTGGGTGTGCTGCTGTCACCATTGCTCTCCTGCGTGCTCCCATCTGTTCAACACATGTGTCATTGCCTTCATGCTTACATCACCATGGTACGTGCTTGCCTTGGGCAGGCATGCATAGGCGTGTGTGACGTGTGGGCCCAAGTGCTGTGCATGTGTTTGGGCTGCAGAAACACTTATGTTCCTCTCAGCCTAGTGCATGTATGAGGGGCTAGGCGCCATGTCCGCATGCAGGCCCACATGTGTGCGTGTCAAGCCAGCACATGTGTGGCATGTGCAAGTGCATGTGATATCTGTGGCATGTGCTTGCATGCAATATCTGTGCACACCCTTGTGGTGCGTGTGTGTGTGTTGTGTGCAGCCGTGTGTGTGATGTCTGTTTTGGGGGGGAGGGGTCGAGCTTGTGTTTCTGGGGCAGCAAAGACTCTAAGTCCAGCTTCCATTCAGGCCCCTACAGTTTCATGGCTCAATTCTGGAGCCCCCAGGCCCGCTCACACCCCAACCCGACAGCCCCTGCATAAGGTCAGGTGACATCTCTCGACTCATCCCCCTCCCCACCCCAGACTGCTCAGCCTCATCCCCATCCAACTCTGCTAGTCACTCCCCACCCAACCGCTGCCAATGAACTGGGACCCCCCAACTCGTGTGCTTCTTGACTGCTCCATGCAGAGCCCCCGACAGGAAGGGCCAGGGCTGCCTAGTAACAACCCTAGTGACTCTGAAAGATGGAGGCGAGCTGGGCTGGTGGGAGGGCAGAGGCCTACAAGAAGCCTTCCCTCTTTTCCACCCCCACCCCCCAGAGCACAGGGACCAGAACTCCCTCCTCTCAACCGTGGCAATTAAAACTATTAGCTTCTAATGTTTCACGAGAACCAGATGTGCCTGGGCTAGCCTTTGTGGGAGTGGGGCATGCATCAGGCTAGCGAGATGCCAACACCAGGGACCCCTGCAGCCTTCTGCCAACAGGCCAGGAGCTCCCCCGAGAGCTGCCACTCAGCAGCACAAAGGGATGCACTCTGGCCTGTGGCCAGGTGCCCCAGAGAGACTGACTACAAGTCCCAACTTACAATGCCCTCATCCTAGGCAGGCCACTGGGACTGGTGCATGCTGGGAGCTGTAGTCTCCCTGGGCCACTCCCATCAAAGAGGGCAGCTGTGGGCTATAGTGTAGGACTCCTGTGGCGCCGCCCCAGTGGGTTAAATGGGGCTGATTACATCAGCAGGCAGCACCCTTGGAGTTACGGTGTCACCTGCTCCCCCTGTCACCCCCACCTGAAGGAGCCACTGTCACTCACTTCCCCGGCATCCACACTGAGGGGGCAACATTTTCTGAGTCACAATGTCACCTGCGTCACTCACATTGGGGGGGACACCTTCTGGGGCACAGTGTCACCTACCCACCCCTAGTCAGCCGGTGGGGTGGGGTGGCAGCCTGGCTTTACCATGGACCTGGGGGTACAGCGTCACCTTCCACCTCAACCCCCATGAGCTGGCTGAGGGGTCACAGGGAGGGGACAAGATGCCACCGGGAGGGTACAGGCCCTGGCTCCTCGCCCGCCTACCCAGTCACTGGGGCTTCGTGTCTGAATAAAGCCCTGTTTCTTTTGCAGAGACACTCACACTTTCCTTCTCCTTTCTTTAAGGCCTCCCCTTTGCCCCCCCTGCCCCCCCTCCCGGTTAAGCTGACCCATGCCAGAAATGAATCCCTCATCTTGCCGGTGGCTGGCCCCCATGTGCCCAGCTGCCCCAGGGCTAAACCTCTGCTTCCCTCCCCCCACCTACCATATCCCTCCCTCTGCCTCCGGGGAAACTTTTCTCTTATGTCTGAAACCTCCACAGCCTGCCAGCTCCAGGAGAGATTGATCCCCAGGGGGAGGGGAAGGAGCAAGCTCCAGCAGCACTGAGATGCGGAGGGTGGGCAACAGAAAGGACACCCCCTCCCCAAAAAAAATGACCTGTGTTTAATGATATTATAGACACCCCGCCCACCTCGTACTTGCAAAGCATGGCCGTGAACCTTTGTTCCATTAGCAATAGCACTTCTGCTGGGAGCTCCCCCCCACAGCCAGCCCTCCTGTCCTGCTCCTCGCAGCTGCCCCTGCTGGGAGAAGCTGGGCTGGGGTAGCCTTGAGTTTCCCCCACAGCCAGCGTTTCTGCCCCACTCCCCACAGCGCCCCCTGTTGGGAGAGGCTGGGCTGCAGTAGCCGGGAGCTCCCGCCACGGCCAGCCCTCCTGCCCCGCTCCACACAGCGCCCCCTGCTGGGAGAGGCTGGGCTGCAGTAGCCGGGAGCTCCCCACATGGGCAGCCCTCCTGCCCTCTTCCCGGGCATTGATGCATGTTTCTGAGAAGCAGAGTCACTCTGGCAGCCTTGTGCAACAGTGTGACTGAAATGACATCTCTGCCCAGAGCCCAGTCAGGCGCCAGGCCAGACCTGCCAGGCCTGTTCCTGGGGCTCGGTGCATCCTACCATCTGCCACCCAGCCCCGCTGCACAGCTCCAGGTGACACCCCACCTTGGCCGGCCGCAGTGGTTCCAGGAAGCAGCGTATGCTGCAACCGTCTGGGTTCCTAGCAGAGGGTGAGGCTGGCATTTCCACTTCCTGTTGTGGCGCTCTGACTACTTCCTGCACTGGCCACATGGCCCGGTGCCAGGCCCTTCCACCGTCCAGCCCTGCGTGCCATGCCCCACCAGGGAACCAGCTGCTGGCAGTGACGCACTCACTGTCTGGGAAGAGGAACCCAACACACTGTCAGCAAACTGGGAACACAGCTGGGTTGTCCCTGGCCTCCCTCCATCTCCTCCCCTTCCCCATCAGGATGGACAGACGAACGATGCACCATGTTCACGTTTATTCACAGCGGCACATGCACGGCACTGGTGTCACTCCCGCACGCTCTCAGATGCAACTCACACTCAGCACTACTGCGCCCTTCCCACACACTGGCTCATCGGTCACTCGATCGCTATCGCAAACGCTCACAGTCACAGCCGCACATCAACAGGCAGACAGTCACACATCAGTCTCTCTCATTCGTGCCCTGACTCATTCACAGTCGCGCCACCACTAGTGTTAGAGACCTTCCAGTGGGTTCCTCAGGGACCCTCAAAACCAAAGCGAAGAATTTCCCTCTCCATCAGCCACCCCCAGGCATCTTGGGCAGATCCCTTCCCCCATCTCTCTCTCTCTCACACACACACACACACACTCTCTCTCTCTCTCTCACACACACACACACACACACTCAGCCCCATGCTTTAGCCAGCCACTTTCCCAGCTCAGAATCCCAGCACAGCTGCCTGCAGCCCACAGAGGGGTCTTTCACACCAGGCCCAAGCAATTCTGCACAGGCAATGCAAACCCCATAGGGGCACTACCACCCTAGGGCCCTGAGACCGGTTGACCCGTTCAGCTCACATGGGGGAAACTGAAGCACGAGATGGGACTGGTGGCAGGCCACAGAGTGAGTCAGCCCTCGAGATTAGAACCTGGGGCTTCCCAGTCTGCTAGGCCGCACTACCCAAGTGCAGGGGCTGCCTATCTTTGGCTAAGATACTCCATCCCCACTGTTAAACAGCTGCCAAGCTCCACCTCAGAGGTGGCTGCATTTCGGTGGTGCTCAACATCTGGGTTCACAAAGACACAGGCTGTAGATCCGTCCCCGCCCGCTCCTTCACGTTGTGAAAGGGTCCCTGACTAGGGGTCAGGAAGACATCACCTCTGCTATAGTGTGAGAGTGGAGGAGATGGGGTACTGGGCACACGGGCCATTGATTCTGTTTGGGAGGGGGCACCTGGCTGGATGAGGCCATGGGTCTGATCTGAGGGCTGTTTGGCTCTCTCTCGTGCATGTCCCAGTGAGGGGATCTCATTGTGGCAGTGAAGGAAAGGCTCGCCCAGGGGCCAGGCCCTCTCTGGAGCCAGCAACAGCCCCAAGGCTCCTTCCCACATTCCAGCCCCACTGATGCCATAAACACTGCAACATTCATGATCCATATGGTGAGAACAGAGGGGGAGGGGCAGCACCAGCACCATGGGTGGGGCCGGGCAGCCCCGAGGCGGGTGAGGGGGGAAGCTAGTAATAATCATGTCTCACATTCTTGAGGCCCCCACCCCGCTCCCTGCAGCACAGCGCCCCCTACTGACCCTCCACCCAACTCCCTGCAGCACAGCACCCCCTACTGACCCTCCACCCCGCTCCCTGCAGCACAGCCCCCTGCTAAGCCCCCATCCCACAGCACAGCGGCTCTGCCCCACTCCCTGCAGCACAGTGTCCCCTGCTGACCCTCCACCCAACTCCCTGCAGCACAGCACCCCCTACTGACCCTCCACCCCGCTCCCTGCAGCACAGCGCCCCCTACTGGCCCTCCACCCCGCTCCCTGCTGCACAGCTTCCTACTAAGCCCCCATCCCACAGCACAGCGGCTCTGCCCCACTCCCTGCAGCACAGTGCCCCCTACTGACCTTCTACCCAACTCCCAGCAGCACAGTGCCCCCTACTGACCCTCCACCCAACTCCCCACAGCACAGCACCCCCTACTGACCCTCCACCCATCTCCCTGCAGCACAGCGCCCCCTAGTGACCCTCCACCCAGCTCCCTGCAGCACAGCACCCTCCAATGACCCTCCACCCAGCTCCCTGCAGCACAGCACCCCCTAGTGACCCTCCACCCATCTCCCTGCAGCACAGCGCCCCCTAGTGACCCTCCACCCAGCTCCCTGCAGCACAGTGCCCCCTAGTGACCCTCCACCCAGCTCCCTGCAGCACAGCACCCCCTACTGACCCTCCACCCAGCTCCCTGCAGCACAGTGCCCCCTAATGACCCTCCACCCAGCTCCCTGCAGCACAGTGCCCCCTAGTGACCCTCCACCCAGCTCCCTGCAGCACAGCACCCCCTACTGACCCTCCACCCAGCTCCCTGCAGAACAGCACCCTCCAATGACCCTCCACCCAGCTCCCTGCAGCACAGCGCCCCCTAGTGACCCTCCACCCAGCTCCCTGCAGCACAGCACCCCCTAGTGACCCTCCACCCATCTCCCTGCAGCACAGCACCCCCCAATGACCCTCCACCCAGCTCCCTGCAGCACAGCGCCCCCTAGTGACCCTCCACCCAGCTCCCTGCAGCACAGCGCCCCCTAGTGACCCTCCACCCATCTCCCTGCAGCACAGCGCCCCCTAGTGACCCTCCACCCATCTCCCTGCAGCACAGCGCCCCCTAGTGACCCTCCACCCAGCTCCCTGCAGCACAGCACCCCCTAGTGACCCTCCACCCATCTCCCTGCAGCACAGCGCCCCCTAGTGACCCTCCACCCAGCTCCCTGCAGCACGGCGCCCCCTAGTGACCCTCCACCCAGCTCCCTGCAGCACGGCGCCCCCTAGTGACCCTCCACCCAGCTCCCTGCAGCACGGCGCCCCCTAGTGACCCTCCACCCAGCTCCCTGCAGCACAGCGCCCCCTAGTGACCCTCCACCCAGCTCCCTGCAGCACAGCGCCCCCTAGTGACCCTCCACCCAGCTCCCTGCAGCACAGCGCCCCCTAGTGACCCTCCACCCAGCTCCCTGCAGCACAGCGCCCCCTAGTGACCCTCCACCCATCTCCCTGCAGCACAGCGCCCCCTTGTGACCCTCCACCCATCTCCCTGCAGCACAGCGCCCCCTAGTGACCCTCCACCCAGCTCCCTGCACCACAGCTCTCCCAAGCTCAGCCAGGGAGTCAGCGCTGACTGAAGGAAGAGCACTCCCTACAGAGCTCCACTCTAGCGTCTCCTAGAACAACAGCTGAGCATTGGGATCAGGCCTGACTGTGAGTGGAGAGTGCTCCCCACTGAGTCACTCACCCCACTGGTTCCAGGAGGAGGTCTCCCTCCCCACTCCTGAACACACCCACCGCTGCTTAGCTTCA
The DNA here is from genome assembly GCF_025201925.1 of Gopherus flavomarginatus. Taxonomy (NCBI): domain Eukaryota; kingdom Metazoa; phylum Chordata; order Testudines; family Testudinidae; genus Gopherus; species Gopherus flavomarginatus. The sequence goes on along the minus strand of NC_066632.1, from coordinate 22,541,637 downwards.
CAGCTGACAGGCTGCTTGAAATGGTCGCAGCACCCCTAAGGGGGGGGTTCAATAACACTCAATGCTCGGGACACAGCCACCCTCCTGGGCCAGTGGAGCCAGCCGGGGCCTTGCACTGGGGCTGTAGGGATCAATTAGCATCCCAGCCTCCAGCCATCCCCCATCTCGTTAAAGGCAAGGGTGCCCATAAACACCTGGGGACCTGCACATCAGCGGGTGGGGAGGGCAGTCAGTTCCCTTGACCCCGTCCAGAGCGCTGGGAGCACAGCCCTTCGATAGGGGCCAGAAATGTGTCTGATGGATCCTGGGCCCACTGGTTTAGTCCAGAAAGGGGGAACAGACCCAGCTGCCAGGAGTGGGAGATATACAAGCTGAGCAGCAGGGAAACTGGGGGAAGGGGCATTTGGCAGGGGGGATCCAACTCCTGATGTGGATCCAGGATCGGGATGGCGGGGCAGCCCCCCCCCATTTTGGATTCACAGATTCACCCTCCGTTTGCTCCCTGCGTGCGTTCCCCGCTCTGGACTTCAATCAGGGACCCTGCAATGGGGGATGGGGAGGGGACATCAGCTGAGCGGTGCTAGGGGAGAGGGTGGCTGGGGGAAGCAGTGGGAGAGAGTCGGTTATTTGTGGATGTGGGGGGCAGGGGATCTGGGGGTTTCAGAGCTGTAGGGGGTTGGAGCAGTGCAAACTTGATTCCACTTCCTAGAACCACCTGTGGGGAAGGTAATTCCTGCAGAGCTGCTCAGCCATGCTGGGCACCCTGACTGGCACGGATTTATTCTCCCTGAAAAGTAGAGCAAGGTAGGTCTAGTGGTTAGAGCAGGACACTGGGAGCTAGGGCTCCTGGGGTCTATTTTATCCCCTGCAGATTTGTAAAGCAATATCATGAGAGGCAGGGCACTGCTGAGGGACCTCAGGGTGCTGCTCCTAAGGGTGCTTCCCCGGGACCATCCCTGCAGGCTGAGGCCTCTGCTGGCCCTTGGGGAGCTGTAACGCCCAGCCCCTCCTGCCAGTGCTGAGACAGCAGGTTCGCTGGGATATCCCTCACCCTCTCCTGCGGAGGGCTGCAGGGCTGAATTAGTTCATGTCCATATGGTGCTTGGAGAGCCTCGGCTGGTGGCACTGGGGCTCGCTGGCTCCCCTACAAGTGATTAGAGATGAGGGCAGGGGAGCCCATGTGCTACCAGGGGGCCTGGGACTGGCGTTTCTGGAGGTACCTCTACTCCAGCCACTACGGCATAAGCGGGCCTGAAAGACGCTGAAAGTTAACACTAAAGAAAACAAACCACAGGGTATAGGCGGCTGCCAGCTACCCCCCCCCCGGCTGGCCTCCCCCCTCGTACCCCTGGCGGGGTTCACTGAGAGGCCAGTATGCTTGGAGCTGGGATGCTACTGGCTCCCCCTGGAGACCCATGGGCTCACTGCGCTCGGGACGGGACAGCCCCACATTTCACCCCCCGTTCCCTCTGCCCAGCTCCCGGGGATGCTGCAGATCAGGGAACCCCACGTCACATCAAACTGGGTAATCACCCTACTGGGTCCCCCTGCACCCTGCCCCACCCCAGCTCCCGCACCATGCGATGCATTAAGTCCACCTGCCTAGCTGACCAAAGGAGGCCGGGCCACTGAGCTGGGACCGTCCCTGTGGGCATGCAGCTCCATCTCCCCAGGGGCAGGGAATATGCCCATTTATACTCCAGGAAGCTCACAGTGCTGGAGTCTCAGCTGGGCACTGCTGTGGGGAAGCTCACAGCGCCAGGGCTGGGGGATGCCCATTTACAGTCCGGGATCTAACTGAACAGGGCACAGGAGCTGGGGCCAGGACATAGGAGACTGGGCTTGGGGGGAAGCATGACAAGGGAGCCCCAGGGTTCTCCGGGGTGCAGAGCTGGGGTGGAGGCCGGGGAAGCTGAAAGTGAATCTGGTGCTGGGTCGATAGCCCTGGAGGCTGGTAGCTACAAGACGCACAGGGCAAGGCACCTGCTGCACTGTCCTCCATGGGCAGCGGGAGAACGTCCCAGCTTCGAGCTCACCTGGATGGGACCCTGCTCTGAGCTCTCACCAGGCTGGCGCAGGGCTGGGCCCTGGGAGGGGGACGGATCTAGGTCCCATTAGCAACCCCAGCAGCTGGAGGGCGATGCCCTCACAGCCTCCTGCCCACATCAGAGCGCTGCCCATCTCACCAAGGCAGTATCAAAGGTGAAGAAGCAACCCAGGATCCTGACACCTGCTCCCACCCCGCTCCAACACACTAGACCCTGCTCCTCCACCAGCCTCTGGAATAGAACCCAGGAGTCCTGGCTGCCACCCCCCCCTTCCCCCGCCTCTAACCGCTAGAACCCACTCCTCTCCCAGAGCCAAGAAGAGAACCCAGGAGTCCTGACTCCCAGCCCCACCCGCCCCCGCTCTAAGCTACTCATCCCCTTTGCACATCCAGCTCCCCCACTCTCCCCAAATTAGTCCCCCAGCCCATAATCCTGGGCACCCGCCAGATCTGCTCTGCAGGGCGGGCGATGCCCCTGGCAGGGAGCAGCGATGGGGTTGCTGTACCAGGGCTTGCCCTGCCACTCTCCAGTAGCTAAACCCCAGGTGCGGCCCAGTGCAATGGGCTCGGGTGGCCCCCAGGGCCCAGCAAGTGCTGGGATGTGCTAGTGAAGTGTGAGAGCCCCTGCAGAAGGGAGAAAGGAAGCCAGTGAGGTGCCCTGACCCCAGCCCGCTTTGCTCCCGTGATGGAGAGCCGAAGGACTGGGTGGGAAAAGCCGCCGGCCCGCTGCCTGCGAGGGGCTGGTGAGGGGAGTGCACAGAGCCCTTTTCACTCCACCGCCACCCGGGCCCCGCTCAGCAGCTCTCATCTGGAGCCAGATGAAATAATTCTTTCCAGCGGCGCTGCCAGCGCCCGTCCATCAGGCACTGATTAAAGCTGTCACCCTCCGTCGGCTGAGCGAGAGCCGGGCCCGCGGAAAAGCCAGTGTGAGCAGAACAGAAGCCAGCTTGCTGCTCGCGTGGAGTTTGGCAAAGGGGGCTGAGGGAGCCAAGAGGGCTGGGCTGGTGGGGGAGCAAGGGGGCTGGGCCGGGGACAGTCCAGCAGGCAGATTCCTCTGCCAAAATCGTACCCCTTTCCTGTATCCCAAAACACGAGGAGGCAGTCCCGTGGTCACAAACACCACCTGGCCTGAAAACTCCCCCAAGCCGCAGCCAGATCTGCTGAGTCCCACATTCGCACCCCTGCTGTGCACCATGGGCCCCCCACTTAGCCCGAGGCTCTTGTCCCCCCATCACGAATGGCAGCTCCACCTCACAGCACCACTCCAGACCTCGGGGGCTCTACTAGCAGCAGGGGACACTGTGCCCGTCAGCTAATGCCCTGCCCTAGGCGGAGCGAGGCTTCGCCCACACACGCCCTCCCCGCATGGTGGGGGATCGCAGCAGGCACCATCTTGCCCAGCTGCTCCATCCCCTGAGACGCCAACGTTCCTGCCCCTCCCACGCAATGTACTTGCCGCTCCGCCGGGCCCCAGGGCAAGCACCACCTGCAGCTGCCTGGGATTCCACTGTCAAAAAGCCCAGGCAGGCTCCCACGCCCACACGGGCACGCCCCTGGGCTCCCCATACCAGGGCCAACGTTGCACAGGATGCTGGCCAGGTCATGCCAAGCAGGGCACTCATCAGGTGTGGCACAGGGCCGGGCAGCGTTCCAGGGAACAACCCGAAGGTCTAGAGGCCAGGGCGGGATGGGTCATGCTACCCGCCCCACGCTGCCTTCAGATCCAGCTGGCGGGGGGAAAGGAACGACGTGGCAGCCCCTCTAGCAGGCAGGGAGGTGGTGTGGGGAGGAAAGGCTGCAGGTTGGGATTACGAGACATCAGCAGAGCTGGGGGTGGTCACAGCGGGCTGTGGGCCAGGACTGAGGGGCAGCAGCAGAGCTCAGGGGGGCAGCCCAGGGCTGAGATAGCCTGGGCAGAGCTGGGGGGAGGACCCAAGGAGAGGGGGCATGACTCCTCTGTCAGGAGCCCCCCATACAGGGGAGGACCCTGACACCCACAGGGATAAGCCCAGCCCCACATGCAGTGCAGACACGTGCGGCCCGTGACTGACAGCCGGGGTGGCATGGGGACGCGACTCCGGCATGTTGGGATCCGCACACGGGAGACCAGGCTGGGTTCCAGGCCTGTCCCAGCAGGCAGGAGGGGGCTGAGCCCCACGGAGCCCTGAAGCCCCGGCACTGAGCCACCAGCCCCACCAAAACGTTCCCTGGGGACAGGGTGGGGGGCCTGACCCACCCCTGGCACTAGAGGGCAGCAGGGGCTGCTGAGAGACTCTTCCCCCTAGAGAGCCATCTCCGCCAGGGGCAGGACCGTGAGCTCCCAGGGCACCATGGCAGACCAGAGACAGCGCCCCCCTGTCCCCCTTAGACCACTGGGAGGTCCCATCAAAGCATCGCCCATCACATCAGGTCATCGCAACGGGTCACCGTGGCATCCCCGAAAAGTCCCAGCATTAGCTCCCCACGGCCCAGCGCTGACCCTGCCATGGCCTGACGGCAAACCCAAACGCGGCCTAGCGCCAACCCCACCACGTCCGGGCAATGACCCTGCTGCATCCCAGGGCCAAACCTAAAAATATCCCAGTGCCACGCCCGCCATGCCCGCCACACCCTGATGCCAGCCATGCCATGTGAAGGCATCAATCCCACCACTTCCCAGCACGGCCCCTGCCACACCCTGGCACTGACGCGGCCGCATCCTGGCAGCAGCTCAGCCATTCACAGGCACCAATCCTGCCATGCCCCAATGACAAAGCCCAAATTGTCCTACCACACCCTGGCGCCCACCCTGCAGCAACCCCCTCCCGCAGAAGCCAGCACAATGGGGCCCTGGTCTGGGATGGGACCTCCAGATGCTCCCGGAATAAAGAGACTGGAGCCCACCATTAACCCCTTTGCATCCAGATCCAGCCCCACTGCACCCCGCCATTAACCTCTTCGCATCTGGGGCCAGCCTCACTGCACCCCGCCATTAGCCCCTTCGCATCTGGAGCCAGCCCCACTGCACCCCGCCATTAAACCCTTCGCATCTGGAGCCAGCCCCACTGCACCTAGCTGTTAACCTCTTCACATCCGGAGCCAGCCCCACTGCACCCCGCCATTAACCCCTTCGCATCTGGAGCCAGCCCCACTGCACCCCGCCATTAGCCCCTTCGCATCTGGAGCCAGCCCCACTGCACCCCGCCATTAGCCCCTTTGCATCCAGTGCCAGCTCCACTGCACCTTGCCATTAACCCCTTCGCATCCAGTGCCATTCCCACTGCACCTCACCATTAGCCCCTTCATATCCAGAGTAAGCCCCATTGCACCCTGCCATTAACACCTTCACTTCCAGAGCCAGCCCCACTGCACCACGCCATTAGCCCCTTCGCATCCGCATCCAGCCCCACTGCACCCTGCCATTAATCTCTTCGCATCTGGAGCCAGACGCACTGCACCCTGCCATTAGCCCCTTTGCATCGAGTGCCAGCCCCACTGCACCCCGCCATTAACCCCTTCGCATCCAGTGACAGCCCCACTGCACCCCGCCATTAGCCCCTTCATATCCAGTGCCATTCCCACTGCACCTCACCATTAGCCCCTTCATATCCAGAGTAAGCCCCATTGCACCCCGCCATCAACACCTTCACATCTGGAGCCAGACCCACTGCACCCTGCTATTAACCCCTTCACATCCGGAACCAGCCCCACTGCACCCCGCCATTAGCCCCTTCGCATAGAGAGCCAGCCTCTCTGCACCCTGCCATTAACCCCTTCGCATACAGAGCCAGCCCACTGCACCCTGCCATTAACCTCATCATATCCAGTGCCAGCCCCACTGCACCCCACCGTTAGTCCCTTCGCATACAGAGCCAGCCTCACTGCACCCCGCCATTAACCCCTTCACATCTGGAGCCAGCCCCACCGCACCCCACCATTAACCCCTTCACATCCGGAGCCAGCCCACTGCACCCTGCCATTAACCTCATCATATCCAGTGCCAGCCCCACCGCACCCCACCATTAACCCCTTCACATCCGGAGCCAGCCTCACTGCGCCCCGCCATTAACCCCTTCACATCCGGAGCCAGCCCCACCGCACCCCACCATTAACCCCTTCGCATCTGGAGTCAGCTCCACTCACTACAACGTGGCACCACACGTCCCAGCATCAATCCCATCTCGGCCTCGATCCTATGCCAACCCACCATCAGCTCACTGCGGGCAATTGCCAGCCCTGCCACCATGCAACATCACAGCCTCACAGCTTCTCATGGTACCCCTAAACAATGATGAACCCCCCGCTCCCTCAGTGCGGCCCCCCAGCCCCGGGTACTTACACAGAGATGCCATCTCCTTGGGCAGGTCGGTGGGGAAGCCCCGGAAGTAACCTGCACTGGTGAGCACCTCGAAAGGGGGTGAGCCCCGGATGCTGCTGGAGAAGGCGAAGGGGTACACGGTGGGGGGGAAACCATTCATGTGGCCCAGTGGGGTCCCACTGGGGCACACCCTCTCCTTATTCGCTGCCATGGCAGAGGAGGGCCTGGGGGGGGGGTCGTCCGTCTGCTATGGAGCAACGCCCGGCCCCGACCCGTTTTCAGCACCGGCCGAAGATCCTGGTGGCATCAGTCGGCCCCCACGGCGAGCACGCCATGGCCCCTGGGCATCTCCCTTGAAAGATGCAGGGGGTAGTGGGGTTGGGGTGTCCTCGACCAGGATTTATCCCCCCACACCGCTGGCGTTCCTTCCTCCTGCCTTCGGAGGATCCGGGGCATCCGCTGGGCCTTCCTGGCTGCGGGAGAAGAAAGACAGAATGAGATGGTGCCGGTGAAACTGCCGGCCAGCCCCTCCCTGCCTGGTGGCGGAGCTCAGCACCACGCTGCCGCTTGGCACAGATGCCAGGGCAGGGCGAGCAAGAGCCAATGAGCCAGCCAGGGGCATCGGCCCCCTGGAGCCTGGCTGCACTGCATGGGCACTGCCAGTGCCCAGACTCCCAAAGCCCTGCCCCGCAGGGACTCCTGCAATGGGGGAGAGGGTGGGCAGGAAACTGGGGCTGGGGCCAGGGCCTGGCCCAGAGGGTCGATGGCATCCTGCCAGGTTGCCCTGATGGAGGAAGAGCAGCTGCAACCCTCTGAGCTGCTCCAGATTCAGGCACGGCAGGGCTCCAGGGCCGACTTTCCACAGGGCCCTGCACCCAGCAGCTCCCGCTGGGCCTTGCGAGCTAGATTTGCACCCAGGACGCTGGCCCCAGGAAGCCCAGGGCTCTGGGACAGCGCCAGCTTGGTCAGGGCACTCCTGACCCTGCGAGGGAGGTGGGGATAGCCCAGGAGCTCAGAGCACACACATAAACACGCACACACCCAGTACAGGCATGTACACGCTCATGCAGGCTTGTGCACGCAGCACAGGCACAGAGAAAGCAGCCCCCCCTCCCCTCCCCCGCACAGGCTCTGTGTCTCTCAGCTCTCAACCCCTCACCCCACCCCATGTGTAACAGCCCTGATCCCAGCCCAGCCCCTGCTGGGGGGTGGGGGAGGGGGTAGAGTTGCCAACCCTCCAGGATTGTCCTGGAGTTTCCAGGGTGCAGTGAGGATGGGAAGTGTCATTAATACTCTAGGGATCTGGCCTGACACTGCCCCCGAGTGTCATCCCCCCATAGGCCTGTTCCAAGCCTCATGCCCCTGGGCGGTCAGGCTCCCCAGGGTAAAAGGACATCGCCTGAGCCAGTGGGGGCTGAGGGCTGGCTGAGGATGGAGCAGAAACCCAGCAAACCCCACTCCCTTGGCGAAAGCTGTCCAGCCCCCTCCCCTTCCCTCCATGGGCCATCCCATGAGCCTAGGGGGACCAGATGAGAGGGAGTGGGGGTGGTCCACCGACAGAGAAAAAAAAAAGGCGAGTGCTGCCGGCGGAGCAAAATATCAGGACAAAGATCGGTCGGGACGCGGGACAAACACCTAAATATCGGGACGGTCCCGATTTTATCGGGACATCTGGACACCCTACGTGAGCCCCCAGTGCATGATGGCAGACCAGAGACAGCACTGCCCCATGGGCCTCCCTGTTAGTCCCTAGTGCATCAGCGGGGCTCAGCTGGAGGGGCACTTCCAGATGTGCAGAGCAGAGAGCTTGCTGGGAACACAGCTGTCCCAGCATGCTCTCTGCCAGGGCGTGTGGCGTGCAGGGCTTTGGGTACCCATGGAAGCCAATCCCGTCCCAATTACGGAGGGCTGGATGGCTCTGCAGGCCAATGGGAAGGGTGATCTAGAGGCCAGTCCATTAGCCTGTGACCCACGGTGCAGAGGCCATAGCCTTAAATATCCAGCCCCACCCAAGGGGAGGGAACATGCCACTGTTTGGTTCGACAGTCAGGACGCCTGCCTGGTCTCTCCTGCTCATTGCTGGCTAACCCCAGAGGACTGGGGTTGGGGTGGTGAAGGTTCAAACTGGCTTTGATAGGCTCATTAGCATCTGCCTGACACCCCCCCCACACCTCAGTCCATACATCTCAAATGCTTTGCAACAGATGGGGAGATTGAGGCCCAGCGAGGGGGAGGGACTCACCTGAGGTCACTCAGCAGAGCTGAGAATAGGACCCAGGAGTCCTGCCCCCTCCCCAGACAATCATGTGCCCTAACTCATGGCTCAGGTAGGGTTGCCAGCCCTCCAGGATTGTCCTGGAGTCTCCAGGAATTAAAGATGATGTCATGTGATGAAACCTCCAGGAATATGGCCAACCAAAATTGGCAACCCTTCCCTGCTTCCCTGGGAGCCGAGTAGGTTTATTGCGGCCAAGTGGGTTTGAACACCCCCTGGCTCAGAAACGCATGAACAGGAGAGACCTAGACATAGGGTCCAAACGACACCCGCACCCCGTTACTCACAAACACACACACTCACACACGCAACTCACATGCACACGAACAGCAACTCACATGCACAAACACACCACACACACACCCTGACTCATACACACAAACACCAACTCCTTCTCTCTCACACACAAACACACACATACACACACACACGCGCGCGCACACCCTGACCCAGGGTGTGCATTTAAAATCCCCAGCCAGATCTATATTTTGATGGCAGCCCCCACACCCCAGTGGAGAAAGCCGGGGTCCAACCCCGGGCCACCAAATGGCGCCATCGGACCCCAACCCGGGCCCTCTCCCCCCGCCTCCTGCCATGTCTGGACAAGGCCCTGACTTGTCCGCGCACTGCGCTGGCCCTTTAAGCAGCTCCGCACAAGGGCGCGCGTGTGTCTGTGTGTTTTTCCTTTTGAACCGGGGCCAAAGGCAGGCGATTTTTTTGTGCTTTTACCATATGATTTAAATCAAGAGTCATTTCAGGTTCCCAGATAAATGGAGCTTATGTTCTCGATGCCAGCGCTCGTCTGGGCTTGGCTCGCCCTGCATCGGCGCGGCCTGTACCACCCCGGGGGCAGAATGCGAGCGCGTCACATCTTCCACATGGAACACTACACCACAGCCCTAATTCACAACAGCCGCCTCTGCGGCTCCCGCTCCCCCCACGCCCAGCTCCCCCCCCCACCTCTGCTGCTTGTTTTCTGTCCCCCCCACCACCCCTTTGTTCGGGCTCCCACACTCGCTCCCCGGGGTGATCTTGCCTCACCCTAGTTTGAAACCGGGAGGCAAGAGCAGGGAGGTGGCGGGTAGCGTGGCAGCCGTGGGAAATGGGTGAAAGGGGATTGCTGGCATCGTGCCTGGAGGGAAGCAGAGGGGCAGTGGCTGGCACGGTCACGGTGAACAGCAGAGCCGGGCTGGCACAAGGAAGGGAGGTGGCAGAGGGGTTGGCATGCTCGTGGGGAGTACCATGGAGTTAGTGCTCCCCAGACAGTAACAGCAACGGGCACAAGGATGGGGAATTGCAGAAAGAGAGAGCGAATGGCAGAAGAATGACTGGCAGAGAAGGAATGGCCACAGATGAGAGAGAGGCCCAGTGCTTGGTCTCGGGCGGGGGGAGGCTGTGCTTATATTGAGGGGCGCTACCTCGTCTTGCTGCAGAGAAGAGAAGCCCTGATGCTCACCCCAGTGGTGGGGGACTGTAGGGAAAGCTGCTTCTTCCCCTTCTGATCTGGGGTCACAGTTTGCCAGGGGCTCCCTTGCTTTGAGCCCCAAGGGTCAGATCCAGGCCCACAGTACAGCCAGGGGGTAAATGTAGCCCCATCCCCCTGCGGATCCCCCTGGAGCAGGCAGGGGGCTGCACCCCGCATCTCTGTCCTACAGGCCCAGGGCACTGAGGTCCAAGCTGTCCCTAGGGATGACCTGCCATGTGGTGCCCCCCACTGGTGAGCATGGGAAGCTGGAGTGTTGAGCCGGGCAGGAGACTGGAGGATATAAAGGGGAGGAAATTAGCGTCCCCTGAGGAGGATGCTAATGTGCGTCATGCTGGCGCTGCATGCTGGCTTGAATCCCCCCTCTGGGGGCACTGACACATGGAAAGCACCCGCTGCCCACAAGCTTCATGTGTGAGCTTGCCCAGAGCAGTGCCCAGCCGGAACGCCAGCGCTGTGAGCTTCCCCACAGCAGTGCCCAGCCGGGACGCCAGCGCTGTGAGCTTTCCCACAGCAGTGCCCAGCCGGGACACCAGCGCTGTGAGCTTCCCTGCAGCAGTGCCCTGCCATGACTCTGGCAGGCACCCAGCACAGCAGCTCCAGGGAACAGCCCAGCTGCACAAACGTCCCTAGAGCCGGTCGTCTCTCCGAACTGGCCTGTGCACACATCCTACTGGGGCAGGAAGATGGTGTTGGGTGCCTTTAAAAATCCAAGAGTTCGCTGGCCCACAGCTCTGTTCCCCCTGCTGCAGAGGACCCTGCCAAGCGGCCTGTGGAGTGAAAGCCATGAGATTTCAAGTGAGCCACTCACGTAAGGGCTTCGTTTCCGTAAGCTTTTCCATATGTGAGGGCCTCTCGGAGCCCGTGTTCCAAAAATAAACGTGCTGTCAGGCCGAGGTGTCCAGCCCATGGAAACCAGCGAGAGAACCAGCTCACAGATACCCCTCTGCAGAGGGAGGGCCCCCTGCTTTCTCTCCAGACCCTGAGCTGGGCTGGGGGGGGAGGGAGGGTCAGCTGTGGTGCTGCTTTCCAACCACTTTGGGGATTGCAGGTTACATCCATGCAGAGGTGGCCTCCGAAGCGTCCTGAGTTTGCTGTTCTCAGCTGGAACACGGTGAGGTCACACTCAACAGAGATGGCTTCTCCCACCCTCGGCACGGTGCAGACAAGGCCCTAGCCCCAGCCTTGGAAAAGCCCAGAGGAGGTTTCGCTCCGTGTGTCCGAGGGAAGTCGATGCTTGCAGCAAACCCAGGCTGTCTGGGCAGGCCTCACAACACGTGCTCGCCCGTACGGCTGTCCTGGCAAAGGACCCCAAGGGTGGACATAGCTTCGACCGGCAAAGCCGCACCATTCACTGGGTGTCACTAATTCCAGCCTCCAGCATCCGCAGCACCAGGGGCTTCTGCCAATGCAGCGACGCCCGCCAGGGATCACCCCTCTTCAGGCTGTAGGGCTGACCTGGCCTTTGACTCTAACCTCCTTGGCGTGGCCATGGCCCAGACTGGAGGGAATCTCATCTCTGCTAGGACCATTTTCTGTATTTCGGGAGCGCCCAGAGGCCCTCACCCAGGCCAGAGCAAAGCTATGCCAGGTGCTTCTCAGCCACAGAGCGGGGAGGAGACAATCTGAGGACCCAAGCACGGGTGGGCGGGGAAGTGACTGGCCAGAGCAGGTAAAACCCAGGTCTGTCCCAGCCTGATCTGCCCAGTTCGGCCTTTGGAGTCTGGTCCATCAGTGCAGCCTGGGCTGTGATGTCCAGCTGGGGAGGCTGAGCAGCCTGCAGCCGGAGCCCCGCTCAAAACCAGGGGCTGTATTTTTTGGTAACGGAAAAAGAGAGACGTGAATTTTCCGCCTGCCTCGCTCCCAAGGGATTTGACGCAAACGTCCCCCCTCCAGACCCACCTGCCATGGGGTTGCCGCACGTGGCACCTGGGATAACGATGCCAGCGCCTTCCGCACTGCTTCTGCGCTAGCGAAACAGATCAGTGTGAGCAGCCCAGGCCAGCTCCTCAGAGGTACTCGTGCGCCGAACTCTGGGAGTTAGGCACCTCCGTGGAACTGGGCCCAAGCGCTCAGAGCCTCCACTGCAATGGGGCTTAAGAGTCAGTGCCCTTTTGCCCCCTTTCTGACCCGTTTGACTGGCAGTGCCCTCTGGGTACCTACCCCATTGTTCCTGACGCCGGGGAGGCTGGGAGATCTGGCAGGACTTTGGGCTGGGGGTGGGGGCAGGAAAACAGTCAGACGTTTCCCGGGGGCTCTGCGCTGACCCAGGGAACAGCACCGAACGCAGCAGAAAGCACATCCACTCCAGCACACCTGGGACCCAGCAGGGCGTCCCAGAGCCCTCCGGAGGGACGTTTCTCTGGAGCAGACAAGCTGCTAGCTCTGAGCCACGTGCATGGGAACGGGTGGCTCTGGCCGCTGGGCAGCGGAGTCTGGCAAGATCCCAGTGCTCCCTGGCACAGCCGGGCTCAGCGCAGACTGTCACTCCACGCTGCTGCTTAAGCCATGGGGCTAATGCAGATGGGGGTGGGCTGACAGACACAAAGACTGGGGCCGAGCCGGAGGCGGGTGTATTTCCCACTGAGAGCCGGACACAGCCACTCTCCACTGGGGCCAGGGCCTGGCATTGGAAGGTGCCATTCTGCTGGCCCCCCTCCAGACCCGAACGGAGCTCAGGGTGCCATGCACACACACAGGCCAGGAACATCCTAATTTAAGGCCCCAGCCACTAGGCCATGCAGCTGATCTTGGGTTTCCAGTCTGTCTAGGACATCCCCTCCCTTATACTGTGGTGCCCAAATACTTCTCAGTCTCTAAAGGATTTCTCCTCTCAACCCCCACCCCTGTGAGGCAGGGCAGGGCTCCCATTGTGCAGATGGGAAAACTGAGGCTCAGAGCAGCTATGATGCAGATCCTCAGTGGTGCCTAAATACCTTGAAGCCAGGGCTCAGCCTAGCGTCCGTCTTTCTTCTCTGCTCTAGGCCAGCTCCTGACCCTGTTGAACTCCACAGGACCGCTGACAGCAATTTCAATTTGCCCCCGTGACCCACCACCGCCCGCTCCACACCTTCCCCGTCAGGATGCTGGCAGCGCCGCTAGCTGAGGTGGAGTGCGGCACATTCCAGCCTATCCCCCTTGCCACAGCATCCTCCAGAAATATTTCCCCTCTGGGGTTTGCAAGCCGTTTCAGCTTGCAGGGTGGGGTGGGGTGGGGGATTTTCAGAAGGTGGGGAGGGGAGGCCGGGTGGAATCCACTGAGCTGGGCCTGCTTTGGGTTTGTGGGTTTGTGTTTTTTGTTGTTTTTTTTTTTTAAAAGCTACTTGAAGGTGGGAAAATAAATACAGATTTTCCACTTTCCCAACAAACTGTTCCTGGCAAGGGAATCAATAATTAGACTGTAATGGGGGCTGTGGGTGGTGGTTGGGGAGGCAGCAGGTTAGGGCTGCGGGGAAAGGTATTTGTAAGGGAGAGACGGGAATTGCCACCCCGGGAAGTCTTGTCTCTTAATGCTGGCACTGCAGGAGCTTAGGCACCGGAGAGGAGCTGGATTTTCAGAAAAGTCAGCCTGTGGCGGGGAGCTCCTAGCACCATCAGGGCCCTTAGAGACAGGGTGGAGGTCTGGGAGCCTGGACTCCTGGGTTCGGGGCCTGATTCTGCAAGGGGCAGGGTTATTGGAGTGTGTATGTCGGTAAGAGTGTGTTGGGGTTGGGGTATGTGTGGATGTATCACTGTGTGTATCTGTGGGGCTGCTGCATGCGTTGATCTGTGTGGTTTTGTTGGGGTTGGTGTGTTTGTTGATGAATCTGTGCTGAGGTTGGTGTGTGTGTGATATGTGTGTGTGTTGGGATATGTGAGTGTAAATATTGGTGTGTGTCTGTTGGACTGGTGTGGGTGTTGGAGTGTGTCTATGTTGAGCTGTGTGTGTGCGTGTGTACGTTTCTGTTTGCTAAGATGTTGGAGTGTGTGTCCATGTTGAGCTCTGTGTGTGTGTATGTGTGTGCGCATGCATGCGCTGGGGGTGTTGGAGTGTGTCTGTGTTGAGCCATGTGGGTGTAGGTGTGTGTTTGCTGGGAGTGTTGGAGTGGGTCTGTGATGAGCTGTGTGTGTGTGTGTTTGCTGGGGGAGTTGGAATGGGTCTCTACTCAGCTGTGTGTGTATGCGCACGTGTAACCCACACAGTTACATGCATGTGTGTTTGTTGGGGGTGTTGGAGTGTGTCTGTGTTGAGCTGTTTGTGTGTGTGTGTGTGTGTTTGCTGGGGGAGCTGGGGTGTGTGTTGAGCTGTGTGTGTGTGTTTGTTGGGGGTGTTGGAGTGTGTCTGTGTTGAGCTGTGTGTGTGTGTTTGCTGGGGGAGTTGGAGTGGGTCTGTGTTGAGCTACGTGTGTATGCGCACATGTAACCCACACAGTTACATGCGTGTGTGTTTGCTGGGGTTGTTGGAGTGTGTCTGTGTTGAGCTATGTGTGTAGCTGGGGGGAGGGGGGCTAGATCTCTTTTCTCCACGCCCGCAGCTGCCACGCCAGGCCCTTATTCCAGTGGGTGTGACTGGTCCCAAACACATGGGAGGTGAGAGCCAGAACCTGCTCTCCAGTGCCCAGTGGGAACCAAACCCACTGGCTTAGGCAACAAAATCAAACCCAGCCCCGTGGAGTTTCCTGGGCTGAGCACCTGGGCGCATGCAGGTTGTTCCCCGACTTGCAGCACCACATTCCTGAGCACAGCCACAGCACTAACCCCTTCCGCCCCACCAGGGATCCCGGCTACACCGGGAACAGGCCCAGCCCGGCCCTCACCCCGAATCAGAGCCAGCCAGCCCAGCTCGAAATCCAGTGGGGCTCTGGGGTCTGGACTGGGCCCAGTTCCTACAAACAGGGGGGCCTGAACTGCCGCTTCTGGAAGGATCTGGAGATTGAACCCTCAGCTGGCCGGGCTGATGGGAAACCCAGCCAGAGAAGGTAGTAGCCAGCCCCCAGCAAGTGCCAGCATTTCTGGGGCTCGGCTGGAGCTGCTTAGCCATCTTTAATGCCCTTTCCCGGCGCTGCAGGGGCAAAGGGTGGCATTGGGCGTGATCAGCCAACACGGGGCAGCGGTTACTCCCTGGGGCAGCGCTCGGCTGGGGTGGGAAGCAAGGACTGTTCCTTTTCCTGCCCGTCCCTGCAGCAGACCGATCCCGCACCATCCGCACGGGCCCAAGCCAAGTTCCGAGGGCTCGAACCGGAAGCCAAGAGGCAAGTCGCTCTGCAGTGCGAAGGTCAAGCCGCAGCCCCGAGTCAGGGGGTCTGCGCGGCGTGGATGCGGTAACACAGCTGAGAGAGCCGGGTTCTGCGATTATGAACCCAGGTTTACAATGCAGTGCGGACGCTCAAGTGAGGGGTTGGAAACAGCGAGTGCACAAGCCCAGATCCCCCAGACCCAGGTTTACAATGCAGTGTGGATGTACCACAAATGCTCGTTAGTAAGTCATTTGCCCTTCCTCCTGCCTCTGAAACCTGGAGGATCTCAAAGCTGTTTGCGGGCATTTATTAAGGCCTGTTCTACAGTTTGGGGACCAACTTAGCCATACCAGGACAGGCGAAAGGGTACGACCCAGCCCAGCGGGGACCCAGTTATACCAGTATAAAAGTGCTTAGACCTGCATCCACACAAAGGGACTGGCCCACTTTCACTGCACTGATTTCTAAAAGACCGTAGTTAAAGCAGTATGCGGCCTAAATCCCACAGACCTCAGGGTGATGAGTGAGAGTCATTCCTGGGCTGCAGGTGGGGAAACTGAGTCAGAGAGCGAGAGCGAGAGAGAGAGGAAGTGATTTATCTGAGGTCACAGAGTGAGTCAGTAGGAAGCTGGAAATAGAACCCAGGAGTCCTGGCTTCCAGATGGCACCACTATAACCACTAGACCACAGTCCCCTCCCCAAGATAGAAACGAGGAGTCTCGGTCCCCCCTGCCCCCCCCAATGCTCTAACCACTAGAGAACACTTCCCTTCCCACGCTGAGCACAAAACCCCAGGAGCTGAGACTCTCATTCCTCTGCTCTCACCACTAGACATCACTCCTGTTGCCTCTTTGTCCCTGTCTGGAAAACGAGGATGATTCTCACCACAGAGGGACATTTGGGGAAATGAGAGAGGGTCAGAGATGCCCGGGAGCCCCTCAGACAGGAGGTGCTAGACTCGGCTAAACATGCTGTCTGCATTTGCACAGAGCCCCCCGGCTCACGCTGAGCACCCCTCCCCAAACTCACTAGGTGATCCAGGACTAGCAGAATCAGCCCAGGGTAACTGACCCCAACCAAGGAGGGAGGGGGGCTGACCCAAAACCCAGATGATTATCAGGTAGCAGAGACCCCACCCGAGCTCAGTGCCGGATGCTGCACGGGGCCACAGAGTGAGACCCAGTCCCTGCCCCGGGCAGCTCAGCGCCTAACTAGAGAGAGAGGAGAAAGGAACAGGCCGAAGGCCAGCAGCAGAGCCAAGCCCGGGTCTGCTGAGTCCCAACCCAGTGCTCTAGCCACTAGACCTCACTGCCTCAAGCTAGGCCTGAGTGCCAAACAGCCGGGAGCCTGAGGCCACACAAGTACCCACTGCCACCCGGCTCTGTGGAGCCAGCCGGACTTCCCTGCGCTGGGGGGAAGGGGAGATTCAGCTCCTCCGAGGACTCTGGCTCCATGTTGGGGGTTCTGATCGTGGAGGGGCTTTAAGAACGGGGCAGGGGGGGACACTGGGATTGGCCTTCCAGCTCCTCTCCCTGCCGCGCCTCCCAGCCCAGCCGCCAAACAAAGCTCCCATTTACTGCCTCCGCTCACACGTCTGGGGAAGGTATTTCCACCCAAACCTTTTTCCATGACCGAATTAGCTCCTTTAAAAAAAAAATAATAATAATAAAAAAAATAACTCAGCCAGCAAGCCGGGGCCTGTCTCCCAGCCAGCCGGGCAGGGACGGCTGAGCGCAGCTCCCCACCCCCAGCTCCCCGCCCGGGCCGGGAGTAATTTTAGCACTGACATCTGGCTTTGGCAGCCCCGGTGGGCGGGCGAGGGGGGGCTGGAACAGGCTTGTTCCTGGCATGCGGGGCCAGGTGAGGGGCTGGCACTGGTGGCCCAGTGGGCAGATCCAGCTGCTGTAAGGGGCTGGACACGTGAACCCTGGTGCTGGCGGTTCTGGTTGGGGAATGGATCCTGGGCTGATACCAGGCTCTGAGGGGAGGCTACTGCCCGGCCTTGGCAGCTCCCAGCCTGTTGCCCGCAGTGCCGCAGTTTCGGGTGTGACTCAGCCACTGCCCAGGGAGCTTGGCCAAGACCAGAGGTGGCTGAGTCAGGAGGGTGCTGGAGCGGCAGACGGGAGAGACGCATCCCTCGCCTCCCGGCCCAGCCCATGCCCTCCCCCAGCAGTGCTGGTGCCCAGGGCACTTCCCAAGGTGCTGCGAGCAGGGCACAGCAACACCACGCCCCAGGGAAGGTCCCAGACACAGGCCTCCAAGCACCAGGGAACCTCAGAGCTCCCAGCACCTCCCTGCCCTGGGCTCACTGGGACAGTCGCAGTGCCGGCCCTGAGATCTCAAAGCACCTGCCCAACACTTATAGAGCCTCACAGCCCTCCTGGGAAGGGGTCAGTGGGAAACTGAGGCACACAGAAAGGAAGCAATTCTCACAGCAAATCAGAGCAGAGCTTGGAAAAGAACCCAGGAGTCCTGGCTCCCAGCTCCCCCCTCTCCCCTTTCTGAGCTAGAAATAGAACGTAAGTGGGAGGGGGGCTCGCTCTGCCCGCTGCTGGGTCAGAGCCTCTCTGATCTTGGCCTCCATGCCCCTGCAGAGCCACCACTGGGCTGGGGTTTAACACGCCCAATGGGCATGCCCACTCCTCTCTCCTGTAGCCAGCCAGAGGGCCCAGTATGGCGAGAGATTAGCCGGAGCCAGAACGCCGGGCGGGGCGGGGCGGGAACTGTGAGTTGGCGTGGGAATGGGGCAGCAGCTCCCTGGGTGTGGGCAGCCAGAGAGAGGTGGGGCCGCAACCGCCTTCTACAATGAGAACACCTGGCATTGGGAAGAACGGGCTTTTCCCTCAAGGTGTCATTATCCCAGAGTTACAGACAGGGAAACTGAGGCACAAAGAAGGGGAAGTGGGCTACTCACCCAAGGTCAGTGAGTCAGCAGCAGAGTCAGGATTAGAACCTGGTGACTGGGTTGAGCAGCAGACTCAGACCCCTGATGCTATTCCCAGCTCTGCTGGTGGCCTAGGGTGAGCCCCTTCCCCTCACTTTGCTGCTGCGTCCCATCCCCGGGGGTTCCCTGGGGCAGGAAGCGGTTCTCGCGGGATGTCCGTGCAGCGCCTGGCGTCTCTGGTAGATGTGAATGGGGCCAGCAGATAAAGGGTGGGGAGCAAGGGCAGCGGATCTGCCCTGGGATGGGTCATAGCAGCGCGGGAGACAGCGCAGGGCTGTTGGCCTCGGTGCCCCGGGGGGAGCTATGCAGGCGGAGTTATGCTGGGAGGAGAATGCCCCCACGGGGGGAAGTGGGACCAGATCTAGGTCAGTTTGCATTCACACCTTGGCATACACTGAACAAAACCTTTCCCCTGTAGACCAGGCCTACCACAGCCCAGGGCCCAAGCCCCAGCTGGCAGGGATGGCCCGGTGCTGACACCACTAGCCTGGCTCTTAAGAGAGTCAGGTTCAATTCCTGCTTTCCCATGGACTCCTGCATGCCCTTGGTCATGTCACTTAGCTGCTCTGTGCCTCACTATAGAATGGGGATAGGCAGGCCTGCCTGGCGGGGGCGGGGGCGGGGGGGATTGTGGGGCATGCAGGTGCCATGGTGATACCTGAAAAAGGAGCAGTGAAGGCCTCCAAAGAGGTGACTTGTTCCCCCTCAGCTCAGACAATGCTCTGAGTCCTCGGGCACAGCTTGAAACCTGCCTGGCCCAGAGCCATGGTGAGGAGCTGCAGTGCCGATCGCTTCGAGAGCAGGGTCCCATTGTGTCAGGTCCTGCTCAGACACAGTGTCAGAGACAGCCCCCATCCCTCACAATCCAGACAGACGAGGGGAAGGGGAAGTCCCCCAGGAGCAGAGCTGGGATGGTGTCTCCTGAGTGCGTGGGCGGTGTTCTACCCACTAGACCACACTGCCTCTGAATGCTACTCAGGCCCTTCAGGGGCCAGTCTAGTGAGACGACAACATGTGTATTCAGGATGTGAGTCAGGAGTTCATCCATTGGTAAACCGAACGATGCCCATGTAGCCCTGGCACGGTCTTTAATGCCAGCACCTCAGACTCTGCCCTGAGATCTGGGCCGGGTCTGCCTGCTCAAACGCCATCCCCAGCAGGAGAGATCCTGCAGCTAGAACAGTGTGTTATTCAGAGCCCAGGCTGTTGGGAGAGATGGGACCTCAGGCCATGGTCCCCCGGCCCACGAGCTGCCTTACCCCAACATCCTGCTTCCAAACCCCTTGTACCCCAGCAGCATCTTGATTTGGGCACCATGGAATTGATACGACTCACAGTGCTGGACACTAGCACGTGTGCCTAACCGTGCTGTGATCTGTTCATAGGGACCTCCCTTCCCAGGGGCTGCTCTGACCCTGCTAGCGACAGCCGAGCTCGAACGCACAGGCTTCTGCTCCCACGGCCACTGGAGTTAAGGAGGAATCCCCCTCAGGTCTTACCAATATAGGGGCTATGACACATAGTCAGCCCACTGTGATTTCAGCCAGTAGAGGGCAATGGTGAGTGTGCATGGGTGCTTGTGCTCACACATACAACTCACCGCCACACCCTGCTTTCTGTGTACTTTCACTGGGTCTCTCGGCTAAGAAATAAAGCTGGTCCTTAGGCCCACTCCAGCCCCCTGGCCAAATTCCCCTTGGGTGAGTCTGTTCTGCCTCCCTACATTTCTCTTGTCATTTCAGTCAGATTCAGGTGTCTCCTTCACTCCCTCTCCTAAATCCTCCTGCAGCGTTAGACTGCTGCCATGCCCCACCCCAGAGGTAGCTGCATCTCCATGCCTGGTGTGATTCTGGCTCCCCCAAGCCTGTTGGGATCCCCTGGGACATTCCACATCAGTGAGCTAGGCTCACTGCATGATGAAAAAAAATGGGGAGGACAGCGGGGCGCAGAAGGTGTGGGGTCCATGAAGAGTCCAGTAGGCTTGGGTCAGATCAAGCATGGTATCAGCTGAACAGCTGCTCCAGCATCCAGTCGGGGGATGGGGTTCACCCTGACTGCAGGGATCTTATCCTGTGAGCTGGGGGTGGGGGGGCCAGATAATTGATGCTGGATCCCATTCTGTCCCCAGTAATAACAGCGTGTTGCTTCTACAGCCTGGCAGGGAACTTCCCAAGCAGCCTCTTTGGCCTCCCAGCTGGGTACATGCTAGCACCCCCATTTTACAGAGGGGGGAAACTGAGGCACAGAGGGATAAGGTCATCTAGCAGGTCATTGGTGAAGCTGGGAACAGAAGCCATGTGTCCTGAATCCTGATCCTCCAGCTCTAACCACGCCCAGAGTTGGGAACAGAACCAGTGACTCTTGCCTCCCAGTTCCAATCCACCAGACCCCACTCCCCTCTCCTCCCATAGCTGGGGACGGAACCCAGGAGTCCTGGTTCTAGGTAGCCCTGCTCTAACCACTAGGCAAAACTCCCTCCCAGAGCCAGGGATAGAACCCAAGAGTCCAGTTTCCCCTTGTTCTAACCACAATTCCACTTCCTAGAATACTTTGCCTTTAATAAATACCCCCAACCTGAGAAATGCAGCTGGGTTTGAGCTATTATCTACATTCCAGCCCCTCTGCCGAATGTCCCAGTGATACTAAATGTTGCCCTGATCCAAGCAAACCGATGAGAATACTTCTGCCATTTGTTTCAGGGGAAAGTGGGGTACAGATCCTTTTGCAGAAGGGGACTCTGCAGAAACAGCCCCATGGTGTTCAGTGTTCTCTGGGACGCTGCTCAGCTCAGCCTTTGATTACCAGCACCTCAGACTCTGCCTTGGGATCTGAGAGTCAAGCTGGGTATTTCCTGCTTGTGCCCCAGCAAGAAAGATGCTGGAGCAGGGACCTGGCTCCAGGATCTGCTGCCCATGCAGGAGCCAGGCTGGACTCCAGCTCACTCACCCTCATGGACCAGAGCTAGCAGGAGGGAAGATTTCTCCAAATGGATCCTGGCCAGGAAGGAAGCAGGTATGTTGGGGATAGGGTCCCAGAGCAACACAGAGCCCATGGAGACACAGCCCCTTCCACTGGGAGCCAAGGTTAGAGGCCAGAGTTCAGGGGAGTAGATGGAAAGTAGGGAGCTGCCGCCTGGACTTGGCAGGAGCTACTGTTGGAGCCGTTAGGGAGGCAGCCTGGAACTAGCAATTTCTTCTCTCCCTCACAGCCCTCCCCCCACCCCAAACATCATCCACAGACACCAAAGCGACTTTGCAAATGGCTGGATTGAGCCTCATGCCCTCCCTTGGGAACTAGAGTACAAATGGGGAAACTGAGGCATGCAGGGCCTTGGCCCATGGTCATGCACTGAGACATGGGCAGAGCCACAAAGAACTCAGATGTCCTGCCTCCCAGTGCAGCCTCTAGGATTCCACTCCCTCCCACAGCTGGGGATAGAACCCAGGCGTCCTGACACCCACACCTCTGCTCTGCCCATGCACCCTCCCCTTGCTGAGAATGGAACCCAGGAGTCCTGATGCCCATATCTGTGCTCTGACCACACACGCTGCCATAGCTGGGGAGAGAATCCAGGTGTCCTGGTGCCAGGCCCCACTTGCTCTATCCTCTAGGACCACGATGGGTTCTGCTGGACAATGCCAGCCCCTTGAACAATGGACCAACCAGCAGAGACTCAGGGGCTCCGGACTCTGCCTACTCCTCCATGCCACCAACTCGACTCCAACCCAAGGCCATGAAGAGAGCACAAGCCACTCTCCAGCCCATTGGGGCACCATGGCCCTGAGTCCTGCTCTCAGCTGCCAGGTGCCCGCTGTGCCAATAGACAAAGGAGTAGGTTGGCCACAGAGCCAGAAGCCCCTCCTCCCCCAGAGGCTGCCCCCCAACACACATAGGCTGGGGGGTGGCGTGACCAGGGGCTTACGCTACGCTCTAGAGAAGCGGAGGCATCTGGGGCTGAGGTTTCAGGGCAACAGGAGGGACCGAAAGCTAACTGGAGCAGAGTGTCTAAATCCCCTAGTCAGCCTGGCAAGCTCAGCCGGCTCCCCAAGGAGGCCGGCTCTGCTCCTACAGCTACGTCCCTAATGCAGCTCACCAAGCAGGACTCACCTGCAGGGTCTCTGGCACAGCATCACCGGAGGGTGAGCCGAGGCAGATGAGCTCCTGTCTGTGCCTTTACGTGCACCGCACCTCCGCCGGGCACCCTCCCCGGGCCAGACCCACAGCCGCTGTAACTCAGCCTTGCCCCCTGGCTGGGTTCAGCGGGGCGACGCCCATTGGTACCCGCTGGAAATTGGCCCAAGATTGCAAGAGGTTCCTAGGGCCCGAAGGCCAGGTGCGCGTGGGAGAACAGAGGACAGGCAAGGCAGAGAGCAGAGATGTATGTACAGCACCTTGCACAGCGGGGAGCCCGTCCGGACCAGGGCCTCAGCCTGCTACCATAATACATGGGATAGTAGATAGAAAGAAATGCACCAAGAGAGATGTGTGTAGACAGATGGATGGACAGCTAGACAGACCCCCTTCTCACCCTGGATATTGGGGGCTAATGGGGCATGGCCCACCCTCAGCCCTCATTCCCTGGGGGGGCCTAAGGGTGGGGCGAGCAGAGCCAAGGGCACAGTAAGGGGGGCAGGCCCCACTCCACAGCGCCTCCTCCCTGCTGCTTCTAGAAGGCCCAACGCTCCCAGCCTCCTGCACCAGGCAGAGTCACCTAGAGCCCCGGGGGTCGGAATGGGACTGAGGCAGAACGGAGGCCTTCCCCGAACCAGCCCTACCCTGGAGCCCTGTTCCCCCTCCCCTGCGGGAGCCATGTGCCACCCACATGCCCCGACCCAAACACCACGGTTCTGAGGTGCTGCAACAGAGCCCCAAGGCGCAGCCCCCGTCCCGTGTGCCCCTGTGAGGGCCCTGCGGGAATAGGCCAGGGGGCGGGTGCGTAAGGAGGGACCCTCCTCAAAAGCACCCACCAAATCTCCCCCTCCCTCCCAACATAGGAAGGATAGAAAATCCCCTTTCTTCCCCACCCACAGCACCTCCCAACCCCTCCAGCCTGCCCCACCCCCCCGGCTCTGATCTAGCAGACTGGGGTCAAGGAACAACTCCCCCCCACCCCACCACACACACTTGTCCAGCAGCCCCCTGCCCCATCCAGTAGCACAGACCTTTCCTGAACAACCCACCCCCATTCAGGGGGCACAAACCCAGCTCAGATTCCCCAGCTCTCCCCATCAGCTCCACAAGTGGACCCCTGAGCAGTAGGCAGCAGAGATGGGGGGGCAGGGCTGGCACAAAAAGCTGGCACCTCCCCAGAGCCAGGGGACAGTAGCTTTCAAGGAGAGGAGCCAGCACCCCCCAAAAAATGACCATTGATAGGGAAAGGAAGATGGGTGGGAACCTGGAGTCGCAATGGGGTCTGGGTGGGGGGACTGGGTGTGATGGCGGAGAGCAGCTGTGAGATTTTGCCTCAGGCTGTCTGGGGTGAGACACGTGTGTCCTGTCCACACATACATCCACGCCCCCCCCACCCCCACCCCAGACACCTTCCCCAACTCCCAGCCCCACCCCCACACTCCAAACACGCCTGCAGACACCCTGTCACTTGGTTCCACTCTGCCTCCCCCTCCCGCCCACCCCACCAAAGTCCTTCCCCGAGCTGGGCACAGACGCCCCAAAATGCCCGTGCACTCCGGCAGGGACGGCGACGCCACCACCAGCCACAAATCACAGCTCCCAGCCTTCCCCCCACCCGGCCGCGAGCCCCAACACCTGAGCCGGTCGCACCTGGGAGCCACGGGTCGGGAGGGGTAACCCCTGGAGCGGAGGAAAGTTTCCAAACTGGCTGCGTCCGTCCGTCCCCGGGCGCGTGTGGCTCCTTCTCTCCCTTCGCCTCGGTTGTGCGTGTGTGTGTGTGTGTTTTCTAACATTCACTAAGAAATCATTATCCTCGGCTATTCATAACCCCGGCCGGTCATGTGACGCAGCCCTGAAAATATACAGCACATTTTTTCAGAAACCACAGAATGACTTCAGGCAAAGACACGGAAAATATTTTCACTGCGTTCCCCCTCCTTCTCCTGCTGCCGCTGCGCTGTCCTGCCAGTGGCACCGCTCCCCAGGCTGTGCACACGTGCTCACACTCGGACATGCATACACCGTGTTCAGTGCAACACACATAGACACACACACACACACGATCCAATAGCACACACCCCCTGGATCTAATGACTGATCCACATACAATCACACACACCCCCAATCCAACAGCACACACACCCTGGATCTAATGACTGATCCACACCCAATCACACACACCCCGGATCTAATGACTGATACACACACACACACACACCCCAGATCTAATCTCTCACACACAGCAGATCTAATGACTGATGGATGCATGCACCTCCCCCAATCCAATATCATACCCCCAATCCAATCTCTCACACACGCACACTCACACCCACACCCTAGTTCCAATGACACACACACACACACTCCCCAGACCTAATCTCTTTCACACGTCCCAGATCCGACATTCCCTCAATCCAATATTTGCACACGCTCATAGCCCAGAGCTATTCTGACTGACACACAGATGATCACATGACTAACACACACACTCCTAATATTGACCCCGACAACAACTCAATCTAAAATCACACGCACACTCCAATCTGACTGATACATACCCCCAAGATCTAATATCACACAAACACCCACACACCCCAAATCTAATATCGTGCACACACACACACACACCCCAATCTGATATAACTGACACCTCCCCGATCTAATATCGCACACACACACTGATCTAATATGACTGACTCAGACACCCCAGATCTAACATTGTACCCCGCAGATCTAATATCACACACACCAGATCTGATATCATGTACACACACACACACACACGCAAACTAAGGTGACTGACACCTCCCTGATCTAATATCGCGCACACACACACCAATCTGATATGACTGTCCCCTCTCGATCTAATATCACACACACACACACAGATCTAATATTGTGCACACACACACAGGTCTAATATGACTGACACACACACCCCAGAGCTAATCTTGCACATGCACTGAGTTTTACTGTCGCTGTTCAGGGCCCCGGGAGGATCCAGATTGGAAACTGGGGAGTTATTCCCGCTCCTCCTGGCACTGAGTCCCTGAGTGGGGTCAGCCATAGCCTCCTTCTCTCTCTCTCTCTCTCTCTCTCTCTCTCTCTCAAAGGGAGGCACCATCATCCTCCCTGTCCGTGAGTTATTGGCTGGGACGTCTGGCTTCTCAGCCCCAGCCGCTGTCCGTGAGTGCGCCGCGAGACACGCCGGCTGCAGAACGGCAAGCAGCGGGGGGCTGACAGTCATGGCTAGTGCAAACCGCACTGCTGCCTCTTGTGCCCAGCATCGATTGTGCAAACGGTGGGCACGCTACCCTTGGATTGTGGGGACTGCAGAGCCATCACTCACGCTAAGCCCTGGCCTCCCCCAGGCCAGTGACAGCTGCTGTTCAGGCCAAGCACTGATTGTGTCAGTTGCAGGAGCATGTGAGACCCTGACACACCCCAGAGCCGTGACTCCTGCTAGCCACTGAAAAATCGCAGGTATGCCAACCGCGGAGCATGCCAGCCACTGACTGTGGTAACTCCAGAGCCAGTGATCATTGCAAGCACTGGGTCGTACCAAGTACCATGTTAAGTTCATGCCCAGTGCAGAGCAAAATGGCTCCAGAACATGCCAGCCCCTGAACATGAAAATGAGGGTTGTGCCAACCATACACTGTGCCAACCCTGCGGCTGCCAGCTATTGCTTATGCAACTACCGGTCATGCCAGCTGCAGAGCACGCCAGGTCCTGACAACCATGGAGCCCCTGAATACACCGACCACAGAAATGCCAGCTATGGCTTATGCAACCACCATTCGTGCCAATACAGAGCAGCATGCCAGGCTTTGAGAAGGACAACCCAAGACACTGCCAGCCAGAGCTGATAATGACGCCAAAGCCCTGAGCTGGCCAATCAAGCCCTCACCAGGAGCTGTCTCCTCTGGGGACTGGAATGCCTGGGTCTGGGCCCGGACCCACAGGCCCCTGGAGGCCAGTAGAGCTCCTTTGTCCCAAGCCCTGTGGTCCCCGGTGGGGGCCTTTCCACCAGGAAGCAGGGCACACGGCGCAGGCTGTGAATTTCACATTTCCCTAGTCAAATCTAGGCCACCCTAGAGCTGGCAGTGCCCGCATCCATCTCCAGGCTGCCCCTTGCCCTGGAACTGAACTGACATCTACAAAACTCAGCCTCCACAGGCCCCTGGGCTGAGTCCTGCTTGGTCCCTGTTACTGGTTATTCAGGGGGCTTGGCTGAGCCTAGATCCCATGTACACACGACCCTGCACCAGAGTGGCTAAATTGGATTCGTTTAACCCCCCGCCATGATCATCTGATTCCAGCTCAAATCTGACACGTTTCACTTTCGTTTCCCCCTGCTCCTGATCGACTGGAACAAAACCCACGCAAGCCTGATGTGAACTGGAGCAGGTGCGTCCACACATGGCCCCTTGCTCTAGATTAACAAAAGCAGTTCAAACGCCCGCCTCTGCTTCCAGCGGGTTAACCTGCATGCAGCCAGTCGCAGGGCCTGATCCTGCTGCCCCTGGCCTCAGAGGCGTCCGGCGTAGGCACAGAGTGAGTCTGACTTTCACTCACTCAATACAACCATGACTGCCCTTTCAGAGGGCTTTTCGGGATTGTAGCAGCCTCGTCCCCTCCCAGATCCTGGCATAGAACCCAGAAATCCTGGTCTCCACCCCTCCTCCACCCCCCAGGTCACGCTTCCTTCATGGACCCAGGAATCCTGTCACCTAGACAACACTCTCTCCCACAGCACCCAACCGGGGCACTGGGGCCAGAACTGACTGTGAGGGGAAAGCACCCCCCCGCCCCACTCCCTGCAGTACAGGGCCCCTGGGTGCTGCACTGAAGTTAGAGGGGAGAGCACCTCCTACTGGTAACCAAGGGTGCCTATGGGTGACAGTGCAGGCCTGTCCTCTCCCTTCCCGCAAGGCCCCGTTGGGAACGGTGGGCACAAGGAGCCAACTCGAGCACCGTGGCTTGCCCCGTGGGTGCTGGAGGCCACAAGGGAGGTGCCCCTGGCCCTGCTGAGCCCTTCCAGGGCGTGGGTGCCTGGGGAGAGCGCCTGTCCCCGCGGCTGCAGCCTAATGACCTGCAGCTGTACCTCCAGCTGTGCTGGAACGTGCCGGCTTCACTTTGAACTCGCTGGCTTTGTGGGCGCCAGTCTCTCCTAGGGAAGCCATTTGGAAATGGTTAGTTTGGCGTTTGGATTGGGGGCGGTGGTGTGTGTGTGTGTGTGTGTGTGTGTGTGTGTGTGTGTCTCCGTCCATCCGTCCCTTTCCTTGGCCCCGTTTCTTTCCTGAGAAAGAAAGAAGGAACAAGAGAAGGAGAAGAAAAGACTAACTGAACCACAAGGGGGGGAGGGAGAGAAAGAACACGGAGAAGGAAGGAACGAATGAAGGAGCGAGACGGGGCAAGGCAAAGAAGAAAGAACGTAACACAAGGAGAGAAAGAACGACGCAAGGCAGGCGCCCACGCCACTGGTGCCGGTGCCCTGCCATTTGGAGCTCCCTGGGCCCGCAGCAGCTCCTTGGGAGAGGAGCCGGCACTGCCTGCTGGGGTTGCTGTTTCTCTAGCTGATCACATTTCCACGGGACAACCAGACACCGAGTTTGCTCCAGGCCCCATTCCCCAGCGACCTCCCCATGCTCACAGGGCGAGTCAGCCTGAGAGGTGGGAATAGAACCCAGGAGTCCTGCTCCCCTACTTCCCACACAGCTCCAAGCAGACCAGCTCAGGCAACCCTGCCCCATCTCCGGGGGTCACTCACCCACATGGCCTCACTGCCTGGGCAGCCCCACCCCTGCTGGGACTATCCCGCTCCTCCTCCACAGGGAGCACTGCTCTTCACCCACCTTCTACTGGACAAATCCCGTCTGGGGCTGGGGAGCCAACCCCCCACTCCTTGGGAGCACTGAGCAGGTACCCCGGGAGGTACCTGGCCCCTAATCAGTCCCTCACATCCAGCCACCTCATCCCCATCCATTCTCCTCCCTAGTCCTAACACGCTGCTCTAACTACACGCAGCACGGATTGAACCTGGAGCCAAGGCACCTTGAACTATGAGACAACACCCCCAAAGCTGACGGCTCCAGCAGCCTCAGGGAGGGGGTTGATACTCACAGAACCGCGGGCTTGGCTTCTCCAGAATGGAGGTCCCTCGGCAGCTCAAGGGCTCACCGGGGGGTGCCCTGGCAGAGAGAAGACATGGAACCTGGGCTTGGCTGGGACATGTCCCACTGGCATTAGTCTTTCTCCTTGAGCACTGGACAGAAGGACAGTGAAAAATTTGGACCACATAAAACTGTCAGGTTGGGTCGAAGGACCATCTACCACGGAGATAAGGGCTTGCAGGGTGCCAGGGGGAGGGAGCTGAGATCTGCTTGGTGCCTCCCCCCCATCAGTTTCTGGGAGCCCCTTCCTACTGCCTGAGCTCGACTAGTGCCACCCCCTGCCTGACGCTGGCAGGACCCCAGCGACTAGCAGATTTGCCACGCTGGAGAAGTGAGGCTCTGAGGAACTGCAGACCGGACGACAGGTGCGGGGAGGGGGACGAAGGGAGGAGAGAGCCAGCACTGGGCAGACGGGGGGATTTGGGCCAGATACTGCAGAGTCTGTGTAGGGATCAAACCCTCTTGCTTCAGCATAAGCCCACCTCAAACTTGGGGGGTAGAGGGGGCCCATCACTGCCCCCTGCAGGGCTGTCACACCTTCCACTGCAGGGGCTGGGGCTGGGACACTGGGCTAGATGGCCCAGCCGGCTCAGCCAGGCTGGCCCCATGTTTATTCGACCCTGGCTGGCTTTGTATCCGGGGCTGGTGGCCATCAGAAGAGCCAGGGCCCTTGGTGCACTGGCATGGAGGGGACAGCTCCACGGGGGGGCCCCCCCACCCAGCAAAGGGTTAACGCTGATCCTGACTCCCGGGAGCCCCTGTGCGTCAGAGAAGGGCCTGACAATGGGACCCCACATGAGCCCATGCTGAGATCGGCCAGGCCCCCCAGGCCAAGCTCCACAGCAACAAAAGGGGCATTGATGCAGTAAATCAGCCGCCTGGCAGCCGGGCGCCCAGCCTGGTACCCAGCCAAGCACCCTCCCCAAAAGCACTCCGCTCCAGGCCTCCTGACACAGGGAAGGTGAGCTGGGAGCTTGAGCTCAGGGGTAAGCCCCATAATGTCTCACTAGGCCTAGTTGTGGGTTAATGGCTAGAGCAGGAGGAGCAGAGACCCAGGACTCCTGGGTTCTACCCTCAGCTCTGGGAGGGCAGTGAGTGAGAGCAGGGGATGGGGAGCCAGGACACTGGGAGCAGCTTGGGCCCATCTCATTTCTGCTTCCGCCATATTTCTCACTTCCTGCAGGCAGCAGAAATGCCAGAAGCCGGGGTCCGAAAAGGTCCCAGCCGGAATCACTGGTTCTGGACCCATTTTCAGGATGATGGGTCAGGCACAACCGCTGGGCCCTGTTCAGCTGCACCCAGCTTCGTGCTGCAGCCAGCTCTGGGGTGGAGGGTGGCAGCGGCGTTACTGCGAGGGGTGGCAGAGATGCAGCAGTTCAGGGAGCCAATCTGCAGCTTCCCCTGAGAGAGCTGGGCCAGGATCACGGCTTGACCTGGAGAAACACTCCAGGGTTTATGTCTCATCTGAAAGGCAGCCCCCCTAACAACATGGGGGAAGCAGCCCCCACCCCATTCTCTGCAGCTGAGTGACCCCTAGTGCCAGGGGCAGATTAGGGTTTTGTGGAGCCCTGGACCGGAGAAAGTGGGGGCTCTTCCCCACCCTCCCCTAGTGCTCCTGTCAGGGAGCAGGCTCAGAGCACGGAGGCTTGCACCGCTCCGCCTGCCCACCTGGCTTTCCTCTGGGTGGCAGCAGCAGCACAGTGTCCCCTAATGCCGGGTCAAGCACTGACTGGGAGGGGGAAGTGACCCTTCCAGACATGCCCCCATCCCACTCTGTGCAGCACAGCACCCCCTAGTGGTGGGGCAAGCTCTGACTGCCAGGGGGAGAATGCTCCCTACTGAGCCCCCCCATCCTGCTCCCTGCAGCTCAGTGGCTCCTAGGACCACACTAGCTTCTGCGCAGACTCAGAGGGGAGAGCGCCTCCTACTGTCGCCTTCCATCGCTTTGCATCTTCCCTTCCTGGGGCTTCTGGCTGGGCCCGGCCCTACTCAGCGCGGGGCCCATGTGGGGCTGGTTCTGTTGCAGGCGCTGAGCAAGGAGGCAGAGGAAATCCTCGGCAGAGACACATGTTTTCAGTTAAAATCAACAAGGCAAAGCTGCGGGCCAGGACTTAGCCAAGATATTTAACCCAAGCGATGGGATTCTGGGCTGGGAAATGCGCTCCCTAATTTACGCCCCCCCCCCCCGACATGGTGGGCCACAGTGTGTGGGGGGGAAGGCTCTCTTAAATGACATAGTTTCGCAATGAGGCGAAATTTCCCGTAGCTCCCAGGGCTGGCGGGCGGGCACCGGGAGAGAGACAGCCAAAGGCTGGAGGGGAAGGGGGGGCTGTTAGAGAGATCAGGCCCCAGCCTCCACATTGGGACTCTGTGTTCAGAAACCCACCCACACCCAGTTTCCAAAATCCAGGGGGTTCAGAACAGGAGGGTGAGGAGAGACCCCATTTCCAGAGCATGCAGATAGAAAGGTGAGAGGCTCAGGGACCTTCAGCCTCCTCCTTCCCCCCTTAGGATCTAATCTAGATCTATAGATCACCCCGACCCAGGACACGGCGTGTGTGTATCGGCCTGCCCCACTGCTACCCCTCCTCAGTGGGTCTGATCCCATCCTATCTAGGCTCTGATGCCACACCCCTTACTGTGCCTGTGGGCACCCAGCTGAATAACAAGAGACCACTCAATGAAAATCAGGACTGGATCCTCCCAGGTGCCCACTCTCCTGCCCGCTGCACTTCCCCCTCCCTCGCCAGCTGTTTGTTGCTAAACGCCAGGTGGGGGGAGCACCCAGGGCCACAGAGAGGCAGCCTGGGGGAGCAGAGCCAGGGGGCAGTGGGGAAGGTGACACGTAGGGGGTTCTCGGCCTTCTCAACAAAAGGATGGTGTCAAAAGTCATTTAGAAAAATAATCAACTGGGGAGACCCACGGCGACTAGCAGTATGCCCCCACCGCACGGATGCTCCTCCCCCAGTGGTGTAAATCAAGGGTAACTCCAGGGCAGCCCATGGAATCAGGAAGGAGGGCAGAGCCAAGGGGCCAGATTATGCTCCCACTCACTCCGGTGTAAGTCAGGAATAACTCCAGGGCCGCTGGCAGGGAGATCAGAGGGGTTGTACCCAGTTGGAACGCTCCCTTGACTTCCCGTCAGACGCTGCGGGGGGTCAGACCAGAATCGGGCCAGCCCCACGGGGGAGAAGGTCCGTTTCTCCCTCTCTCCGCTCCCTGGCGTTTGCATGGGGACTGGTAAGCGCTGGGAGAGGCCCTAATTGCAAACAGGTTTAACTGGCACGAAATAACTGGGCCCAGCCCAGGGAGTGGCCGTGAGGAACAACTCTGCTGAGAAAAACACACCACGGGGTGAGGTAGCAGAGGAGCCCAGAGCTGGGGGTGCCACATCTCCTGGAGTGGGGGGAGTTGGGGGTCCCCAGGATACTTGCTCCAGGGGTGTTGGCACCAATCCACCTTCTGGTGCAAAAACCTGGTGATGCTCTTCCCAAGTGTGTGTGTGTTGGGGAGATTTGCACATGTAAAAGGACAGGGAAGGGTGTAAAACCCGGGGCTGGATCGCTCATGGCCATGGTAAAACCCGGAGCTGGGTGCCCTGTCGGAAGGACGGGCCTTGCAGCAGGAGCGAGCTGAGGCCTGACTGGGCGGTTGCTGCCTCCCCAGCCCGTCTGAATCATAACTGCATAAGCTCGCTGCATCCCCATTCATTGTGAAACCACCTCCTCCCTGGGTGACTGGCAACCCCAGCTGTGTGGGAGTCTGGGAGGGGAAGAGCAAGTGGGACAGGGCGGAGGGCTGGGGAGTGCCCTGGGGAGCCTGAGCGGCAAGACGGGGCTATGGGTCAGGATCGAGGGCATCAGGAGAGCTGGGGGGAGCCCAGGGCTGGGATAGCAGGGGCTGCGGATCGGGATGGAGGGGCACTAGCAGAGCTGTGGGGGGAGCCCAGGGCTGGGATAGCAGGGGCTGTGGGTCAGGATCAAGGGGCATCGGGAGAGTTGGGGGGAGCCCAGGGTTGGGAGAGCAGGGGCTGCGGGTCGGGATGGAGGAGCACCAGGAGAGCTGGGGGGAGCCCAGGGCTGGGATAGCAGGGGCTGTGGGTCGGGATGGAGGAGCACTAGCAGAGCTGTGGGGGGAGCCCAGGGCTGGGATAGCAGGGGCTGCGGATCGGGATGGAGGGGCACTAGCAGAGCTGTGGGGGGAGCCCAGGGCTGGGATAGCAGGGGCTGCGGGTCGGGATGGAGGAGCACCAGGAGAGCTGGGGGGAGCCCAGGGCTGGGATAGCAGGGGCTGTGGATCGGGATGGAGGGGCACTAGCAGAGCTGTGGGGGGAGCCCAGGGCTGGGATAGCAGGGGGCTATGGGTCAGGATCAAGGGGCATCGGGAGAGTTGGGGGGAGCCCAGGGTTGGGAGAGCAGGGGCTGCGGGTCGGGATGGAGGAGCACCAGGAGAGCTGGGGGGAGCCCAGGGCTGGGATAGCAGGGGCTGTGGGTCGGGATGGAGGAGCACTAGCAGAGCTGTGGGGGGAGCCCAGGGCTGGGATAGCAGGGGCTGTGGGTCAGGATCAAGGGGCATCGGGAGAGTTGGGGGGAGCCCAGGGTTGGGAGAGCAGGGGCTGCCGTTTGGGATGGAGGGGCACCAGGAGAGCTCGGGGGAGCCCAGGGCTGGGATAGCAGGGGCTGCGGATCGGGAAGGAGGAGCACCAGGAGAGCTGTGGGGGGAGCCCAGGGCTGAGATAGCAGGGGGCTATGGGTCAGGATCAAGGGGCATCGGGAGAGTTGGGGGGAGCCCAGGGCTGGGATAGCAGGGGCTGTGGATTGGGATGGAGGGGCACTAGCAGAGCTGTGGGGGGAGCCCAGGGCTGGGATAGCAGGGGCTGTGGATTGGGATGGAGGGGCACTAGCAGAGCTGTGGGGGGAGCCCAGGGCTGGGATAGCAGGGGCTGCAGATCGGGATGGAGGGGCACTAGCAGAGCTGTGGGGGGAGCCCAGGGCTGGGATAGCAGGGGGCTATGGGTCAGGATCAAGGGGCATCGGGAGAGTTGGGGGGAGCCCAGGGCTGGGATAGCAGGGGGCTATGGGTCAGGATCAAGGGGCACCAGGAGAGTTGGGGGGAGCCCAGGGCTGGGATAGCAGGGGCTGCGGGTCGGGATGGAGGGGCACTAGCAGAGCTGTGGGGGGAGCCCAGGGCTGGGATAGCAGGGGCTGCGGGTCGGGATGGAGGGGCACTAGCAGAGCTGTGGGGGGAGCCCAGGGCTGGGAGAGCAGGGGCTGCCGGTTGGGATGGAGGGGCACCAGGAGAGCTGGGGGGAGCCCAGGGCTGGGATAGCAGGGGCTGTGGATCGGGATGGAGGGGCACTAGCAGAGCTGTGGGGGGAGCCCAGGGCTGGGATAGCAGGGGGCTATGGGTCAGGATCAAGGGGCATCGGGAGAGTTGGGGGGAGTCCAGGGCTGGGATAGCAGGGAGATGCGGGTCAGGATTGAGGGGCACCGGCAGAGATCTGTGTTGAGGGGGAATCAGAACTCACAGCACGAGTTGATCTCTACTCACCACTAACCCTCCATCCCCCCTGGGCCAGCATGGCCGATGAGCTGCACAGCTGGTAACAAATAAAACCCGATCCTGTACTGGTGGGAATCACAGGAGTTTTCACTCTCTTCCGCCCCCCCGCCCCCACAAAATCCCCCAAGCTTGTCCTCCTTTCTATAAAGAATGGAGAATTTAAAATACACATATAAATACATTCTTCCCTCCTCACTGTGCGAAGCTCCAACCCACGTGATCAAAACAGCCGGTCAGACTTGGCCATGCTGGGAGGGACCGAGGCACAAACGAACACCCAAAACCATAAAGATTTTGATCAGTTTGGGGGGTGGGGTCAAAATGGTCAGATCGCCCAGTGGGTCGGCCCCTGGGGGCACTCAGCCCCTGGGACAATCCAGGGGTGCCACTAACAGCGACCCCCTCGCCTTCCCCTGGATCGGTCCGGGATATGACCCCCCAGTCTCCCCCACACACACATCCACTTTCAGCCCCAAGAGACCAGTGGGACCCTTCAGGTTATCAACTCATGGTGACCTCAGTAGGCTCGTGCTGGCCCAGCCCCTCTCTGGGGAGCTCCCCACTGGCCCAGGGACAAGACCTGGGTTCGCTCCCTGTAGTCGCAATGGAGTTTGCAGCCTCACCTGCCTGGAGGCATCGTGGAAGGGGAGATGGGGGCAGTGGGGGTTAAAAAAAAATGTTTTAAACAAGCCCAAACTCCCCCCCACCCCCGTGCAGAGAACAAATGGATCCCCTCCCAGCCACGCCCCATGCAGCTGCTGGTGCAGTCAGGGCCAGATGCAATTTCAAAGGCTCAGACCTCCCAGCAAGCAGCTGTCAGATCCTGAACACTGCATCCATGATTAACACTGGGGGGGGGGTCTTCCCCTGGCTGCTCCCCCCATGACAGAAACGGCAGCGTTTACCTGCCCAGGGTCCTTCGGCCACTGATCCCAGCCTGCCCACAGGTGATAGGGGAACGTCAGTCACAGTCAGTGGCTTCTAATAGCAGGGGCTGATGTGCTGGCCACCAGCCACTGGCCACGGGCTCCTGCTGTGGGGCATTTCAGGCAACCTGGCCCATGGTAAGAGCCTGCCCCCTGGTGGTGCTGGGCTGGGCCAGGGGGCACCTTGCCAGGATAGCGGGCCATGCCCTGGTGCAAGCTGGGACCTGCCCCTGCTGCGTAAAGACTCCCTCGAGCCAGCCAGGCTGCAGCACGGGGGCCCCCATCCTATGCGGGAGTTTGGCTCTGTGCCCCCCTGACAAGGGTCAGAGCGTAAGGGCAGTCCAGGGTGAGCAGCCCCCCATGGGCAGAGCAGCCATTGAAGCTGGAACCGTCGTCCTAGAGATGGCCTCTCCCCCGCCCCCCGGGGAGCAGCTTCTGGGCGCCCCATAGGGCAAGGCCAGCCCCCAGCACACCTTGGGGAAGGTCCTAACACTCCCAATGTAGTTAGGCACTCAGCCCCTGAGCTGCCAAGGGAGCAGGGGGCTTGCTGGGAGTCAGGACACCTGGGTTCTCTACCCAGCTCTGCCAGTGCTTTGCTGTCATCCCAGGTAAGTCCCCCATGGTCCCCCCCGACACACACACATTCTGTGCCTCAGTTCCTCACCACCACCATGTGCAATGGGGTTAATGCAGCTGAGCCCCTGGTAGTGAGGTGGGTGGGTCAGCGACAGGACAGTGAGATCCGGGGGCAGCAAAGCCGGGAGCAACCAGATAAATCACCCTTAAGCTGCGCAGGGGGATGCTGCCGGACGTAATGGTGA
The DNA here is from genome assembly GCF_025201925.1 of Gopherus flavomarginatus. Taxonomy (NCBI): domain Eukaryota; kingdom Metazoa; phylum Chordata; order Testudines; family Testudinidae; genus Gopherus; species Gopherus flavomarginatus. Next base: position 22,505,759 of record NC_066632.1, on the reverse strand, counting down.
TGGACAGTGTTAGTTTAAAGAGACAGTGTGATTTGTCAAGGCCTCTAAGGGCACAGGAGAGAGAGAGGGAGAGAGAGAGAGAGAGTGTGTGTGTGTGTGTGTGTGTGTGTGTGTGTGTGTGTGTGTGTGTGTGTGTGTGTGTGTGAATGAGACACAGTGTCCCTGGGTGGAGTTGGGGGTGTGTCACTGTCAGATTAAGGCATGGGGTGCTGTGGGGGATAGGGAGGGGGGCAACCTGTACTGTGTGTTGAGGGAGGGTACATGGGGGGTCATCTGCTCTGTGTGGGGCTGTGTGCTCCCTGTGGGGGGAGCTGCAGGAGGTGTTGTGGGGCTGGGGTGGGGCACTGACCAGGGAGAGCCGGGCAGTACCCATCTCACTCTCTCTCCCTGGCTGAGGGTCGCTGGCATGGCCCATGCCAGGGGAGGGTCCAGCAGGTCACATCACAGCACATAACCGGCCTCCAGCCACCACGGTGAGTGAGCCAAGGCCCTGCTGCCCATTGCATCAGGCTGCCCCACCGCACCCCCCTGGTCTGGTACCAGGTGCCAACCCCCCTCCCTCAAGCCCCACTCCACCTCACTTGCATGGCAACCCCATGGCTGAGGACCTCTCCCCACCCACAGCTTCTCGCAGCCTCCCCTAAAGCCCTGCTGGGCTGGGGATTGTGGGGCCAGCCAGAAGTGGGGCCAGCCAGAAGTGGGGCAGAGGAGTGGGAGACACCCCCTTTTTCCAGTCTTGCCCCTGCCTGCTCATGACCATTACAGCTCATCACACAAGCGAGGGGGACAGCCCCCTCTTGGCCAACGGCTCCTTGACTCAGTTTCCCTCCTGCCGGCTCTGTTCCTTTCTCCCTCTTCTCTGGGTGGTGCAGCTGCTGGATCTCTTTCCAGCTTGACCCTTTCCCATCTCCTCCATTGCTCTCTCTTCTTGTGCATCCTCCCACCCCATCTCTGCCAAGTGGTTTTGGGGGGGGAGGCCAGGGCAAGGTGGGGGGTGGAAATGTGTCATACAGAGAAAACTAGAGGCCCAGTCTCACTATTACCAAGCCCCTGGCTGATCTGCCTCAGCAGGCCGGGCCCTGTCATTACTGTAGCGCGCCAGGCTCTGGGCGGGTGGCAGGTTGGCATGAGGGGGGAGGAAGTGGTGAGGCCGAGGGCCTGGGAACCGAGTCTGTTACGCCCGCGAGCAAGATATGACACAGCCGGGAGGCAATTCGTTCCGGAGGCGGGATCTCACCAAGGCTTGTTTATGTTGCAGGGTGGCTCGGGCCCCCCTTTATGGAAGGGGCCACTCAGGGGCCCCGCTGCCAGGCTGAATCCAGCCCTGTTGGCCAGGGTAGGGGAGGAGGGGGGTTAGGGGAGCCTTGCCCATTGCACTCCCTTTTTGCAGGCTGTCTCTGCAGGGCGGCGAGGATCCAGGGGATCATAGAGCCCTGTCCCCCACTCAGGGGAGTCATGGGGCCCCAGAGAGGGGGAACCATAGGACTGTCAAAGTGACTGTGAATCCCCCCCACACACACACGGGCAGACTTGCCCCACTGCCAGCCTGCAGCAGCGCTTCCCATACCCACCCCTCCTCGGGGCCTGCTCCTGCTCCCTCTCCCTCTCACCCGATTCCCCATTGTGCCACACCCTACACCTCTTTTGCACTGCCGCTGAAAGCAGTGCAGAATCAGGCCCACCCAAACTGTGCAGGAAGCCTCAGCGAAAGAGGGGAATCCCCATGAGCTGAGAGCAATATAGGGCTCATGACACACGGACAAGAGGTTCTGATTCCAACTATTACCAGGGAGCGTGGACACAGGCGTGTTACAAGATCAAGGGCATCAGAATGAAACTACACTTGAAAAACATCCAAGAGGTTTAGGTGTCATAAACCACAACCCCCTGCAATGTTTCACTCATGAGTAGGGCACACGGCGGGGCGGGGAGGGTAAGGAAGAGGCTTTCACAACTTGCTGCTCTTCGATCCAGCTCAGTTCAGACCTGTGGGCCCCTCGAACTGATTGCTCCATCCAGGTCAGGCTTAAAAAAAAAAATACCCAGCGGACCAGGCAGCCACGTGACCTGGTGACTCAGACAAGCCACAGTTGTGGTTTGCCCTGAAAGCGAAATGCTGTGTGTGAGAGTCCCCTCCCCGCCTCGGTACTCTATTCTGGGCATCAGCAGCCCCTCCCCGCTCGGTGCCACAGTTGTTATGCTCGCCACTGGGATCGGCTTCCAGTGTCCCCCTCTCCTCCCCAACACCCTTCCCTGGCGCTCTTCCACGTGATGGTCCCTATGCCCCACGTCAGCCCCATGGACAAACATTGCACCGTCTCAGCGTAAGTGGCACGCGTGGGACTCTGCGTCATCCCAACACGGGCCCATGGAGGAGGGGAGAGACGGGAAATCAAGGCTGCCCCATTCAGCCTCATTTCCGCCCCCGTCCCCCCCCCCCCCCCCGACTTCCTACCCTTCTGGGGTTGGCTGGAAAGGAGGGTGACGAAAACTCTTGGGAAACCGGTGCCATCCTCCCAGTTCAGGTCTGAAGCTTCGAAGCTGTGCAGATGGCCAGGACAGGGCCAGTGAAGGGGGATGGGAAGGGGCAGAAGCTGGTGCTTCCGCTGCTCAGCGGGTGCTGGGCATCCCCCATCAGGACTTGGGCTTGAGCTGCAGCCCTGGTGCAGCCCAGCCGTGGGACAGGTGGAGCGTCCGGCTGGACAGAGCCAATCCCCTGGCATGTGCCGAGATCTCCCCAGTGCCATGTGGGAGGAGAGCGGAGCAGCTGTCCCTCCATGTGGCGCCCAGTGGAGACACCCCAGTACCCGGTATCTGCCTGGGAAGGACCCTAAACCAACAAAAGGGAATCCATGGGAACCACAGGAGGGAAAGGGAGACCCTCTGATCTACTGGGATCTGAGCCTAGAGGGATGGGACCCGCTCTGCTGACCAGCTCCGGTTACAGAGGAGCTGAGCTGCAAAGTTCATAGTCCAATTTTGATCCCCACCCGCCCCAGGATCCAGGTTCCAGTCTGGGGATGATGAATCCTATTGAAACAGGGAATGAGCCACTGGGTGAAGCTGGATGCTCTCCAATGCGATGGTACCTGGACCCAGCTGAAGATCCCAGCTGGCTAGCACGGCAAAGCATGGGGGGGCCACGCTGCAGGGGGAGCCGTGCAAAGCTACACCCACCCCATGTAGTGAGCAAAGGGTGGCATGGAGGAGGGGGGATTTCTCACTAGAGAAGCTCAAATGTGGCATCTGTGCATCTCCCCAACCACTCGCCCAGCCCACCAAAACCACAGTCTAGCAGGGTTCTCCTCTAGTGCACAGCTGAGGAGCCCCTCGCCCACAGCAGGGCGGGGCTCTCCCACCCCCTCCGCTATCTCTCCCTTCCTGGCCCGGAGAAGTTCCCCTTTCTGCAGCCCAACGCTGCCCGGAGTGTCCCCGTCGCATCAGCGCTGCAGCTCCCTGCCTGTCACCGCAGCCTGCGCCCAGCCCCTGCCCCAAACCGCTATGCCATGCGGCTGGGATGTGGAGAAACTGAGGCACAGGGCCAGCCCCTGACTGGCTTGAGGTCACAGGCGGAGCCTGCGCTGGAAATGGCACCCAGGTTGCTCAGGTCCCAGGTTCACAACTCACCACAGCCCTCCCCACTGACACTTGGGCAAAGGTGTGATCTCTTCTCTTCCACCAGCACACTGCCCCTTTTCCCCTGCCCCTCCACCAGTGGGAGACTAGACAGGCCCACATCAGAGCAATCCTCCAAAGCCTAGAGGATTTCCAGGGCAGGTTGGGAGTCAGGACTCCTGGATTTTAGTCCTAGAGTCCCAGTGGGACCTTTGGCTTGGCTTGTCTGGTAGCTGGAGCAGGCTAGGGGACGAAGTCAGGACTCCTGGGCTCTGGTCCCCACTGTTTCAATCTTCCCCAATCCTCAGAGCTAGGTAACAGAGTGCGACTCGAACGGGGACATGGAGACCCCCAGGTTTGGCCAACAGCTCATGAGAGACGCACGGAGGCTGCTCCAGGCAGCAGGAGCTGCAGAGGCGATGACTCTCAATCTGCTTTGCAAGGACAGGAGACCAAGTCCCTGTGATCCCTGAATGGAACCTTTGAGCTGGCCCCTCAGAGGAATGGGGAGCATGTGGGGCTGTGAGCAGCCCCCTTGAGGGGCAGCATGGCCTAGCTGATGGGGCCTAGGCACCAGGACACCTGGGTTCTAGCCCCAGTTCTGCCTCTTCCCCCGTAATAGCACGGAGCACCCCAGTGCACTGCCTAAGCAGGGGCCCTGCATGCCAGGCTCTCCCCAGAGCAACAGGAAACAGCTGGGTGGCTGCTCATCGCACACCTGGGGAGCGGGTTCCCCCCACCCCACTCACACAGGCTGTGCTTTGTAGTCAAGATGGAGGGGGGAGGCCCAGCTGCAACAAATAAAAGCAGATGGGAAGACAGCAGAGTGAGATTGTGCAACACACAAACCACCCCCCCTGCCCCCTCCCCTCACGGATGTTACAAGGGACGGGCGCGGTCCCTCAGTCACAGCACAGAAGGGTGAGCCCAGGAGCCCTGGGCTCTGCCCCTGACTCGCTGCGTGGCCTCCGGGCAGCCACTTCCTCCCCCACCACCTCTGTACCATGGGAGATAAAAGCACTGAGCTGGGGGAGCAGAGGGTGAGGCTGAATATTAACGAAGCTGGGAGGAAAGGTGCTAGCAGGCGGCACATGGGGCTGTTGGGGTGAGGGTGAGTATGTCACTGCCCTCTGCTGGAGGCACTCAGAATGGCTCAGCTGTGTGCACTAGACCCTGCACTGCTAAGAGCAAAGGAGGAGTCTCTGTTAGCTCACTTGGGAGGGGTAAGAGGATCACTGTTCTAGACCAGCTGCTGATGATAGCGATGAAGCTCCCAGCTGGCTGCAGGTCTGATACAATATTTGAGAACGCAGCTGTGCTGGGTGAAGAATCCCTGTATAAACAGCCCCCACCCCAGAGGCAGCTGCATCTCACTGCTATGTGAAGGATCCCTGTATAAATCACTCCTGCATCCCACCCCAGAGGTGGTTGCATCTCAGCACCAACCGAGGGATCCCTGTACAACCATCTCTTCCCCCCCGACCCCCAGAGGTGGCTGCATCTCAGTTCCGGGGGAGATGACTCTTCTGCTGAGCCTGAGAGTCTGTGAAGTGGGGTTGCTATGGAAACACAAATTGCCACTAAGGTGGTGTGGAGAGGGGAGGGGGGGGAACAGAGCACTCCCAAGAGGGGCTGGGGAGCGAGACCCTTGCCCAAAGGCCAGGCCTTTTAACCTGCCATCCATCTCCATCAGGGCTAGGATCTCCCCGCCTTTAATGGGGCATCATAAATCGCGGGGCTGTCACAGGCACACGGCGGCCTCCCATGGAAAGACAAACACTGCTGCCACCTTTAACCCTTGACACTCCATCTCTCCGGCAGGGCCGCTGTCTCACCCTGCATGGGGCCGGTGACCAGGAAAGCCCCGGTGAGCCCAGAGCCTGTGGGAAGGGGGATGCTGGACGCACTGGGGGCCTTGGATGGGCTGAGATGGGGGGTGACACACAGACAAAGGCCAGTCTGGATCAGCCCAGTGGGCCCATCTAGCCCGGTGTCCTGCCTGCTGCAGTGGCTGAGAGCAATGGAGCTGCTGGGCCCCTGCTAACCCCCAGCCCTGAGTGATCTGCTAATGCCAGGCAGCCGGCCGGGATTGGCGGGCTCCCCATGCTTGCCCCACTAGCCCGTGCTGCCTCAGACATGGAAGCCAGTGCTCCCTGGCCTCAGGCATGATTTCTGATTAGCCACGGCCCAGCAGCTGACCTGAGCACGCTGGTCTGCGGCCATGCAAGGAAGGGCAGAGGCTCTGGTGGTAAGAGCATGGGACTCCGAGCTGGCAGCTATGGGCTCTGCTGCTGACTCCATGCCTTGCTGTGTGTCTCAGTTTCCCCCAGGGTCTGTACAGTGGTAGGCAGCTGCCTCCTAGGAAAGCTTTGAGAGCCCACCTCCACGCCAAAGGGCTGGAGGATCCTGAGTGTGAATCCTGGCGCTAGTGCCTGGTGCGTGTCTCCTGGTGGGCCAGGCACATGAACCCTGATGCTGGTCCCCAGCACCTAGGCCACGCAAGAGGATCCTAATAGTACAACAGGACCTTGAGCCCCCACCCCAGAGGCAGGCCTCCAATCCCTGCAGTGCACCCCCTTCCATGTGTGCGGACTTCAGGACAGGACTTAGGGAGACTCTACGCAATGACACGAGGCAGCCCAGCAGGGGGAGCTAGGGAGCCAGGGGGAACCACCCTGGGGTCCCCTGTGTCCACCAGCACAGAACCCCCTTGGTATTCACTGCAGCTGCTCCCTGCTGTTAGGGGACACTGCAGCCAGGGCCAGGGTAGGGTCTGCACAGGAGAACAGGACCCCCCACCCCACACATTGCACAAGAGCTCTGTGCTGAGACGCTGGCACATGCATTAATGCTCCTCACGCACAGCCTAGAGCTTTCCCTTCAGCCCTATGGACTACCACAATAGCTGGCCCCGTGGGCCAGTTAACCCTTGACACAGGGGGGAGAGACCCAGTCACCCAAGGGGGAGAAGGGGTTAAGCAGGAGGCTTCTGTCTAACCACCCCGCTCCCTCTATTCTGGCATCCAGAATTAGCCCCCTGCTGGGGTCTGTCCCAATGCCACACCAGGTCAAGCATACTATTATGGAGCCCCCCAACCATAAAACACATGCCGCTCACTCCCCCCGTCTAGCAACCGGCTCACTAGCAGCAAACACCCTACTATAGCTACTAGCTGGTGGAGCTGCTCCTTTAGCTGGAAGTGGTAGAGATGTGTGCAGCAGGGCTGAATACCCTGAGTCCCAGTCCTACTGCAGAGGGTACTGGGGGTCATTGCATTAGCAAGACCAGGATGTGCATGGAAAGCAAGGCTGGTTGGGGGGGGCAGTTTAGGGAGGAAAGAGACCCCAGATGAGGCTAAAGTAGTCACAGACCCCATGCGCTAAGCAATATGGAAAATCCAGCCTGTATCAATCCACCTTCCTGTCCCCCCACATCACACCCCCACTTCTCTAGGGCCAGCCCAGTGTCACTCTTACCCACACTAGGCAATCACTGAGAACTAGGACATAAACACACTAACCATTGCATCAAGCAGCGGTGTCAGCCAGGGGATGCTCAGTGTTTGCCCAGGAAGTGTTTCCGGGGGGCCCTGGGACTCTGCTAGAACCTCAGCATCTATTGTGTCTGTAGAGAACTGGAAAAACCATGACCCAGATGCACCCTACCAGCTCCCAAACCAGAAGAGAAAGAAAACAGAACCCAACAGTGGTGTGTTTTTTTTATAGGACCCACCCAAATCCCCATGCTTACCTCAGCGAAGAGGCACTTGCTAGGGTACAAAGCTACAGCTTCCAAATTCTGCACAGCCCCTTTTACTTTAGGAGCCAGGGGGCCGCTGGTTTATATAGAGGGAGGCGGAGCTTGGGCACCCCGCAGATCCCGCCCACTCCTGGAGAGATGGTATAAAAAGACCCACCCCACATTGGCTCACCTTTTTGCCTGCAGGTAGGGTGGGAGAAGGAAGAGGAGGCAGTGGTTAGCTGCTGTGGCTGGGGATGCAGGGTGTGTTTGAGGGGGAGGGAAGGGCTTTTTCTGAAGCTGCTTTCAGGAGACAGGTTGTGCTAGGCAGGTTTAGTGAGGGAAGCAGGGGAGAGGGCTGTTTTGAGCCTGGATCAGTAAGGGTTTTTTCAGGAGATCGAGCGGGGCAAGGAATTGAGGAGGGGCAGGGATGGGTGACTAGAAAGGGGGGGGTGCTTTGCATGGGTCACACACACTCCCCACCTCCATCTGTTGAGTTCATGGTAGTTATTGCAGCCAGGCTGGTGCTCAGGTGGGCACCTGCTCAGAGACGTAAAGGCTGGTTGGGACCATCATGATTGTCCAGTCTGATGTTCTGCATGGGCAGGCCACTGAGCCTCCATGCCCCCCATACCTCCATCATAGGCCCAGAACCTCTGGCTGAGCTGCCACTGAAGTGCTGTATTAGCACCTGGGAGCTTTCCTGGGGTGCTGTGAGGGGACCCTGATGCCTGGTGATGTCTCCTTAAGTCATGACTGGGTTAATGACTGGTGAAGCCCTTCCCCTCCCCCAGACAGCCCTGTGTTGGGGTGCTGCCTGTCCCCCGCTGCTGTACGGTGCCTGTGGCAGGGAGGGATTGATTGCCCGACTGCTGTCTGCACTGCATGAGGCCCTGAGCCCTCCCAGGTAATGGGTAATAGCATTACCTGGCAGTTCCTGGGGGAGGCACCTGCCTATTGATCTCCATTAGCTCCCACATTCAGGTTGCCCTGGGGTCATGGGCCCAAGCCTAACCCAATCAATGCAGTGCTTCAGAGGGGAAGGGGTCTCTGGCAGGGAGCGGGCTAGGGGGTGTCAGCCACCCTCTGTAGGCGAAAGGGGAATCACAGTCCCTGTCTGATTCAGGTGGAGGGAATTGTATCTAGGGCTTTATAATTCTTGGCCTGGTCCCCCACAATGGCTGACGCCCCCCCCCACTAAGCTGACAGAAGTGGGGTGGGTCGTGGAAGGGCAAAGAGGATGAGGGGTGAGCTGTGCTGGCAAGGTGGGGAGGATTGGGCAGGGAACAGGCCTGCTGCTGTCTGAGAATCAGAGTGGCTGTGTCCTATCCCCCTTACTGCTGAGCACTAAGGGGGGTTCTCTAGCTGTGGAGGCAGGAGCAGCTGGGCTTTTGGTGTGGTGGCTGCATGAGTCTGAATCCCTGCCAGGGTCCTGAGTGCCCCCTGCTGATGCCCCTGAGCTGGACACGAGCAGCAACATCATGGGGGATGGCCTGGGACTTGGACCTAGAGTTTAGCCTTTTATAACCAGCAGGGTCCCTTTGCCAAAGGGATTCCAAACACGGTGCCCCCCCAGGCGGAGTAGGAGCAGCATCTGGGCATGGTGCAGCTGAAGGAGAGGTATTTGTCTGGGGCATTGAGTGAGAGGAGCCTGGGGTTCTCCTGGGCTGGCCCAGCTCCTAGCCTGGCTGAAGTCTGGAGAGGGGTTTGGCCCCTATGACTCTGAGGGTGTTACTGTGGATTTACCCCAGGGTGCGCGAGAGGAATTGGAGACACTGCTCAAGCTAACACCCCACCCCATCGGTAACCGGCTGCCCCCCCTTTCCCAGAAGCCAGCCTCTCCACCTCCAGGAAGAGCTCCCTTCCGACTTTCTTCATTTCTCCCAATTGAATTTATTTCAGGCGCGTGTGAAGTCATTGGGCCGCCTCCTGATTTCATTAGCCGGCCCCATGGCCCGCGGGGCGGCTGGGGCTGTCGGCTGGATGGAGATCTATAGGCCAATATCGGGTGCGAGAACTAGCCAGGCCGGTTCCCGGCAGACACATTACGGATGGGACAAACGCCTCGCGGTCTCGGCGCACCTGACAGATTAGCGTATAAATCCTCCGACAGGCTGCTGAATGTGTGTGTCGGGAGGGGGGTGTTATCTGGGGTGGGGAAGGAGGCTTGGAGCATCTTTGTCTGCAGTGCCCAGGCCTGGCCGCAGAGCAGGGTGGCTGGAAACTTGTCACCCAGGGCCTGATCCTGCCCCCAGTATGGCAGTGCCACCGTGCCCACTTCAAGGGTGTAGGAGCAACCCCCTGCTCCCACCATGCTGGCTGCATCCACTGTGTCTCCCAAGTTAGCCAGCAAGTAGGAGGGGAAACTGAGGCAGGAAGCGGCAAAGGGACTTGCCTGAGGTCACCCAGCAGCCAAGGCAGGAAGAGAACCCAGGCGTCTTGCTGCCCAGCCCAATGTTGTACCCATGAGACAATGCTGCCTCTGCCTAGTCCCCATTTGTCTGGGCATGGCCCATGTCTTGTTAGTGCCCTAAAGTCCCTCAGGCTGCTGCATTGCTGTGCTCGGCATCAGCCCCAAGGAGGTGGCATCCCTGCAGGTGAGGGCTGGCACGAGGGGGAAACATGCCAGGAAAGATCTGATCCTAAGCAAAAACTCCACACCCCAATAACCAGCCAGCCAGGCTAGGCATGCACAGGCGAGGCAGAGGGGGGCTGGGAGGTGGGAAAAACCGGGCAGGGGGTGGGTGGTCTAGTGGTCAAGGAGGGACTTGCCATCAGGACTCCTGGGTTCCATTAGTAGCCCTGGGGTGCGGTGGGGTGTAGTAGTTATGACAGGGAGTCAGGACTCCTGGCCAGGGTACTAGGACCCCTGTATTCGATGTCTGGGTCTGCTGGTCATGTAGTCTTATAGCTAATGTGAGGTCAGGCTGCCAGGACTCCTGGGTCCCATCACCAAGGAGGCCCTGGGGGCACAGAGTTGACTCGCCCCAAGAAAGGGAAGAAGCCAGGTCCAATTTTCTCGTTACAAATCTCTGGACCCCATGGCTTAGATCTATCCAGGTCTCTGTCTGTCTGTCCCTTCCCCCTATGGAGAGGTGACATGCCCCTGGGAAGCCCTGTCACCTTGCACACCCCTGAGGGGCCCATCTCTCCCTGGCCTTGGCTGCCCAGCACCAGCCCCGCAAGCTGGGACAGGGCTGTGTCTGGAGCAGTCAGCTGCCGTGTCATGGGATGGGGAGATGAGATGAGCAACAGCAAGCAGGAGCCTGCGCCAGGAACGTGGCCTCCTCAGCCCCACTCTCAAGGAGGAGGAGGCTCCCCCTCTCAGTGCTTTGCTGGCATGAGCCCATTGACCCCCCACAGGGAGCTGTCCGGAGCCTTATCCCTCATTGGCCTCTGGGGAAACCGAGGCATGGAGAAGGAAAGCGTCTCATCTAAGGCACGCCTGCTTGTCAGCGAAGGAGCAGGGCTAGAACCCCAGAGTCCTGGCTCCCAGCAACCCCTGCCTCCTTAATGCACTAGACCCCACTCCCTTCCCAGAGCTGGGGATAAAACCCAGCAGTCCTGCCTCTTGCCCTGCTCCCTTTCCCCAGTGTAGATGCAGGGTAATGCTTTTCAGTGGATTTTAGCTGGCTGGGACCCAGGCTGGGCAGGAGCCCGGGATGCTGGAAGCCGGGGAGGTGCCAAGAGAAGCTCTCTGCCCCAGGGACTGCTGCTGTGTGCACTAGGGTTCTGACCCCAATCTCCCTGGCTGTCACCCCGAGGAGGAACTGGAACAGTGGAGTACACACATCACTCTTTATAGTGTGGTAGCACCGAGATCGGGGCCTTGTTGTGCCAGGCGCTGCGTGGACCCCACTCAGACCCCTAAGAGATAACTACTGGGCTAGCAGGGGGCTGTGGTTGGGATTGAGGGGCACTGGGAGAGCTGTGGGGGGGAGCCCAGGGCTGGGAGCACAGGGGGCTGTGGGTCAGGAGTGAGGGGCACTGGCAGAGGGGCTGTGGGGAGCTCAGGGCTGGGAGAGCAGGGGGCTGTGGGTGGGGAGTGAGGGGCACTGGCAGAGCTGGGGGGGAGCCTGGGGATGGAAGTGCAGGGGGCTGTGGGTCAGGAGTGAGGGACACCGGCAGAGGGGCTGTAGGGAGCCAGGGCCTGTGAGAGCAGGGGGCTGTGGGGAGCCCAAGGCTGGGAGAGCTGGGGGCTGCGGGTCGGGAGTGAGGGGCACTGGCAGAGCTGGTGGGGAGCCTGGGGCTGTGAGAGCAGGGGGCTGTGGGTCGGGAGTGAGGGGCACCGGCAGAGCTGGTGGGGAGCCTGGGGCTGGGAGCACAGAGGGCTGCGGGTCGGGAGGGAGGGGCACTGGCAGAGGGGCTGTAGGGAGCCAGGGGCTGTGAGAGCTGGGGGCTGTGGGGAGCCCAGGGCTGTGAGAGCTGGGGGCTCTGGGGAGCGCAGTGCTGGGAGAGCAGGGGGCTGTGGGTCGGGAGTGAGGGGCACCGACAGAGCTGGTGGGGAGCCTGGGGCTGGGAGCACGGGGGGCTGTGGGTTGGGAGTGAGGGGCACTGGCAGAGCTCGTGGAGGAGCCCGGAGCTGTGAGAGCAGGGAGCTGTGGGTTGGGAGTGAGGGGCACCGGCAGAGGGGCTGTAGCGAGCCAGGGCCTGTGAGAGCAGGGGGCTGTGGGGAGCCCAGGGCTGGGAGAGCTGGGGACTGCGGGTCGGGAGTGAGGGGCACTGGCAGAGCTAGGGGGGGAGCCCAGGGCTGTGAGAGCAGGGGGCTGTGGGTCGGGAGTGAGGGGCACTGGCAGAACTAGGGGGGGAGCCCGGGGCTGGGAGCACAGGGGGCTGTGGGTCGGGAGTGAGGGGCACTGGCAGAACTAGGGGGGGAGCCCGGGGCTGGGAGCACAGGGGGCTGTGGGTCGGGAGTGAGGGGCACTGGCAGAGCTCGGGGAGGAGCCTGGGACTGGGAGCACAGGGGGCTGTGGGTCGGGAGTGAGGGGCACTGGCAGAGCTGGTGGGGAGCCTGGGGCTGGGAGCACGGGGGGCTGTGGGTCAGAAGTGAGGGGCACTGGCAGAGCTAGGGGGGGAGCCCAGGGCTGTGAGAGCAGGGAGCTGTGGGTCGGGAGTGAGGGGCACTGGCAGAGCTGGTGGGGAGCCTGGGGCTGGGAGCACAGGGGGCTGTGGATCAGGAGTGAGGGGCACTGGCAGAGCTGTGTCTGTACGATGGGGAGGAAGCCCAAGACTGCAACAGTGGGAGGGGGCTGCAGGCCAGCGAGGGAGGAGAAGGGGGGGTGGTTTCCTGCTCAACACGAGGGGGGGGCCGCTCCAGTGGGCTCCCTGCCCCGTTGCCATCCAGCCGCAGCAGACGCTGAGCTCCCCGGCACATCTGCAATCGGTTTAGAGTGAAAAGAGGATCTGTGCAGCCCTGGCATGCAGGCTCCCCCCCTTCCCCTCTGGGCCCCCCCCTTCCCATCCACAGCCAGGGGCTTCCAAGATGTTAAGCAAACAGAGCTCTCTGGGGGAAGCTGGGTCCATGTCCCGTGGCCTGATTCTCCCTGTCAGTGCCCGGGGGGGGAGGGAGCAACCCGGGCACGTTCCCCACATGGGGACTTCCTCCCGGCTGGCCAAGGGCCCGGTGCTTTGATTCACGGCAGGCACTCTTAGACCAGGCCCCATGTGGCACAGGCATGGCACCCGGGTGGCACAGAAACCCTGCTCAGGCGCCAGGCAGCGCAGTGATGTCATGCCGCCCACTGGAAAATAACCACGGGCCTCGGCCAGACCCCCAGCCTGGGGGCCGGGACGCTGGCCCCAGCTACAGGCCCCAGCCCTCCCGCGCTTACCGGGATCCCCACCCCAGGGTGCCAGGATTCTCACATCTCAGCTTCTCCCTTCACCAGGGCAGCCGGAGTCTCTCCCCTGAGTGCCCAGATGCCGGGGGAGGGCTGGGGTCCTTTGGTCAATGTCCTCAGCTGAACCCGGGCAGGGACCCCGGGCTCTGCCCAGACAAGCGAGGGGCGAAGCAGCCCGGGAGAGGACCCCTTTCAGAGCTTTGCAGTAGGTCCCCACCTCCCTCTGGCCCAGCCAGGCCCCCTCTCCCGGCTCCGCTTCCAGGTGGTTTCTGTTTCCTGTCGGCAGGTTGGGGGGAGAGCCCTGGGGAGAGAGTGGGGGTGACTGGTTAGCTCAGAGGCTATAGCAGGTTCAGACGCGGTGCAGCCACTAGAAGGAGGCGGAGAGCAGCAGGGGTGGAGCGCCAGGTTGGCGCAATGGGCTCAGGTGCTGACATGGGGCATTGGGTGCCCCCTGGTGGTAGCCCTGGGTAACTACGCCACCCAGCATCCTTAGGGAGGCCTGTGTTTCGGGAGTGAAGGAAAACCTGGGGATTGCTGGCTGCAGAAAGCAAGGTCTCGATTTCCATCCTTTCTGTGTGCCACAGCCCGGACGCCTGGGTTCCATGTCCAGTGTGGGGAGGGGAGTGGGCTCTGGTGGTTAGAGCCGGCAGCCAGGGTGTCAGGACTCCCTGATGCTGACCATGGATGAGTCCCCTCCCCCACTCCCTGACTCAGTTTCCCCACCTGTACATCTAGGTCCCAGATGTCCTTTGGGGCTGGATGGGGACACGTGCCCCATTCTTCCCAGGGGATGTGTTTTGTGGGGTGCAGAAGTGGAGTTCTTGGGGAGCTCACACCCAAGGGCGGGGAGGCAAGCCCCCCCGCCCCAAGCTCCCCATGCCCCAGCCCTGCCCTAGGCAGCCGCCATGTGAGGCAGAGAGGGGCATTCAGTTGCAGAGGAGGGAGAACTCCCTTCTTGCTAGAGAACAGGCTGAGACCTGCTAACTCTCCCCACGCCCCTGAGAAGGGAACTTTGGGCCACTCCACTGGGGGGCACCCTAGAGCTCACGGACTCCCTCCTCTGCTCCTGATTGCCCCACCATGTCCCAAAGGCCAGTGAACCAAGGGGCTGGGAGGAGGCCTAGGGACCTGCAGACTCCAAAGCCCAGTTCATCCCTACCCTGGCACAGCGTCCCCAACTGGGTGCACGGCAGGAGAGAGGGATGGTGAAAGCGGAGCCGATGGAGGGGTCAGAAAGAGGGATGGTGAAAGCAGAGCTGATGGAGAGAGGGATGGTGAAAGCAGAGCTGATGGAGGGGCAGAAGGAGGGGGGAGCTGACGGAGGGGCAGAGAGAGGGATGGTGAAAGCAGAACCGATGGAGGGGCAGAAGGAGGGGGGAGCTGACGGAGGAGATAGAGGGATGGTGAAAGGAGAACCGATGGAGGTGCAGAAGGAGAGGTACTGCCATCCCAGCCCCTGCTAGCCTGGGGTGGGGGGGCTGGGGTCTCTCTGGGTTGAGGGGAGAGGAAACAAAGGGCCCCATTAATGTTTCCCCTTTGCTAGGAGTGAGTCAATATTTTTCTGCCACCCCCAGCCCCCCGCCCCTAGCCCTGGAGCACAGCCCAGCTGCCTCTGGGCTGAAATAACCACTTCAGAGCCGTGACTGGGGGGGCGGGGGTTTCCCATGGAATGAAACCCAGGCTTTGTGCTGCCCTTTCGGAGGGCTGGGCCTGGCGAGCCCAGCCTCGGCTGGGGGCTAATTACAGCAAACCACGCGGGGGAGGGGGCTGCGGCATGTTTGGGCCACATGTAGGAGGTAGGCGTGGGGGATGGGGGGAGAGAGTGTGTGCACTAGTGTATGTGGGGGGTGTGCTTGCAGCAGGGTTGACCTGCTGTGACAGCCAGCAGGACAGTACGGGGTGTTGGGGGGGAAGTGAGAGCCTGGGGACTGGAGTCTGCACTCACACTGGTGTCAATCTGGAGTCACTCCACTGTGCTGGGGGGCAGTGTCCTGATTTACACCAGGGAGATCACAGTCCAGCCCCTGCCCAATGTATGTGTGAGTGTGTGTGTGTCTGTGCACGCGTGTGCTTGTGCGTGTGTGTGTGTCTGTGTACGTGTCTGTGTCTGTGTGTGTTTGTGCACTTGTGTGTGTCTGTGCATGTGTGTTTCTGTGTGTGTGTCAGTATCTGTGTGTGTGTGTGTTTGTATCATGTATGTGTGTGTGTCTGTGTTGGAGGCGGCATGGCTGTGAGGCGGTTGAGGGTGCCCAGACACTGCTGTGAGCGAGGGTGATGGGATTGGCTGTGTGTGCAGATAAGGTGCAGGAAAGTACCGGGGGGGGAGGTGCACATGACGGTGCGAGGTGTATGTGCACGAATGGCCGTGCAAGACTAGGTGTGTTAAAGGGGCACATGTCAGGGCAGGACAGATGACACCCCACCGACCAGCCCAGCTCCCCTATCGCAGTCTCCCCTAGGGGGCCGGTCCAATGGCACCTCCACCCCACCCCTGTCCTGGGGCAGAGCAGGACCCTGGGCAGGCAGGGGTTAACACTCAGCATTCTCAGCCCTGGCACCCTCCCTGGGACTTTCCATTTTAATTAACTTCTCTTTTAAAGAACCTCCTGAGGGCCAAAGCATGAGCGGCTCCTCCTGTGAAGCATAGGGACCCCCTCCCCCACTGCCAGCCCAGCTCGGGGAGGATGGAGGGGTAGTAAAGTCAGATTGGTGCCCCCCACAAGGAGGGGGGGTGTCTGGCACAGAGTCCTGAGCCCGGGGCAGCTGATGGCTGAGGAGTCAGACCTGTGAATTGAACTGGCATTAGCCAGGGAATCTCCATTAGCTGTTAGTCATGTGGAGACTAGGACACACAGATGAGCACTTCTCATTCAGGCCTGGAGAGGGCAATGGTGCATATGTCCATTGGAAGCACAGGAGGGCATGCACACGTATGTATGAATGCACATGAATGCGCACAAATGCACACACATCCACACACACAGACCTCATACATATCCACACATACGTACACACAAATACCTGCATGCAGATACACACACCGATGTATGTGTGCGCGCACACACAGAGGAACCAACTCGACTTTCTGCAGCTCCCTGTTGGGTGAGGTGCCTTGAAGCAGCCCCAGCCCAGAGATGTTGCTGTATTGACACAGGACCATGCCAGCAGGAGACCCTGGGGGGTGCAATGGAGTGGGGGGGGGGCCTAGTCTACACCTTGCAAGAAATTTGTCTGGGCTCTTTTTAGAGCTAGAACGTGCCCAGGGCAGACCCAGCTTGGCCCATGCATCCCGAGTGCCAGCTGGGCTGGCAGCCCCAAGGGCTCATGATTCTGTGCACTCTGGCCAAGTTCCCCAGCACAGCTCTGCCAGGGGTGCCCCTCAATCCCAACCCACAGCCCCCTGCTATCCTAGTCCTGGGCTCCCCCTCCCCACCAACTATTCAGGTTTCACAACCTGGGCAAACCATCTACTAGGTCCAGGCATGGGGCCAAAGCTCAGAGACCCAGGGTCACCCCTCTGCTTCACTGCCCCCCCAGTGATGCAGAGAGGGGAGTTTTGGATAAGGGGGACACTTACAAACCAATTTTTGGGGGGTATCCCCCAGATCCCCCCACTCCAGGAGTCTCTCCTTTGTTCCCTGGCAGCACGTACCCTCTAGAGAAGCTGTGATGGATGTAGGGCCTAGCTCATTGCTGTTGGAGATCCCCCCCATCCCATGGGAATAGGCCTTATGCAGGGAACGCCCAGTTCCAGATGCCCAGGGACATGTGCCAGGGTGAAACTGCCCCCCATGATTCTGCCAGCCCAGCTGTCTGTGCCAGATCCTGCAGGCATGCGCCAATGTGGAGAAGCAGGACTAGAACCCACATCCTCGAGCTCTGGAGACACCTGGGTCTGCTGACACTGCCCCATGGGCCTAGCCACTGCAGCAGCTTCACTCCCACCAAAAGCTGGCCTGTCACATGGCTGTGGGTCTGTCTGTTTAGGGCAGCTTCAGAGAGGAACCGGGGGAGAGCCTGGTTCCTGCGGGCTGGTTATAGATTCATAGATTCATAGATTCTAGGGTCAGAAAGGACCAATGTGATCATCTAGTCCGACCCCCTGCACAAAGCAGGCCACAGAACCCTACCCATCCACTTCTATAACAAACCCCTAACCTATGCCTGAGTTATTGAAGTCTTCAAATTGTGGTTTGAAGACCTCAAGCTGCAGAGAATCCATCAGCAAGTGACCCATGCCCCATGCTGCAGAGGAAGGCGAAAAACCTCCAGGGCCTCTGCCAATCTGCCCCAGAGGAAAATTCCCTCCCGACCCCAAATATGGCGATCAGCTAAACCCTGAGCATGTGGGCAAGACTCACCAGCCAGCACTCAGAAAAGAATTCTCTGCAGTAACTCAGATCTCATCCCATCCAACATCCCATCACCAACCACTGGGCATACTTATCTGCCGATAATCAAAGATCAATTGCCAAAATTAGGCTCTCCTGTCATACCATCCCTTCCATAAACTTATCAAGCTTAATCTTAAAGCCAGATATGTCTTTTGCCCCCACTACTCCCCTTGGAAGGCTGTTCCAGAACTTCACTCCTCTAATGGTTAGAAACCTTCGTCTAATTTCCAGTCTAAACTTCCTAATGTCCAGTTTATACCCATTCGTTCTTGTATATCTACATTGGTACTAAACTTAAATAATTCGTGGGGGGAGATCCGGAGCCACCAATCCTCCCCGTAGGGCCCAGTGGTTTGATGCCAAGGGAGTTTGTTGCACAGAACTGGTGGGCAGCACTGCTTTGCAATGTGTTGTGGCACACAACATACACACACACACACTAACCCACAGAGCTGGGCACAGGACCCAGAAGTCCTGACTCCTAGTCCTACCTCCTCACTCTAACCACTAGACCCTCACAACCCTCCCCAAGATGGGACTAGAACCCAGGAGCCCTGATTCCCAGCCCCGCCCCACTCTAACCAGTAGACCCCACACCCCTCCCCGAGCTGGGACTAGAACCCAGGAGCCCTGATTCCCAGCCCTGCCCCTCGCTCTAACCACTAGACCTCACACCCCTCTCAGGAGCCCTGGCTCCCAGCCCCTGCCCTCTCTAAGCACAAGCTCCCTCTTTCAAGTAGCAAGAGAGCAGCTGGGGAATGAGGTCAGCTGGCTGCAGGGGGCCCCAAGTCCAGCATCCAGGGGAAAAGCACCTCCTGCCTCCACCTCGCGCCCCTCCCTCTGGAGACCACTGCTCCCCAAACAGCAGCGCCTGGCTACCTACTCCAGAGCCGACTACAATCCGGGCCTTGTGCTGCTCTCTTGGCCACGGCTCAAGTCAAACACCAGGGTTGATTTGTTGCCGTCAGTGGCAGGGGATGGAAAGGCGCGCACAGGTCTGAGGGGCCGCGGCCGCCACTCCGGGCGGTGCGGGAACAAGGGGGGCATTGAGGGAAGAGGTGATTCCCCCAGGCTGTTTCCCGGCAAGCTCTCCCAATATAGAGATTTGGGGGGGAGGGGTCTGACACAGAGCCCCGCAGGGAGTGATGGCTGGTGGAGGAGGCCGGAGCTGGAATGAACTGGAGCTCGTGTGCCGTGCCCACCGGGATGCCCCCTCTTGGAAAATTTGCAAGGGGTGCCCTGACCTCAGGCTGGCTTGTTCCCCAACCCCCACCCAGGGCGCTGTGCAGAGAGGGGGCAGCCCTGCGTTTCCCCCTCCCCACAACCTCCCAGCCTAAGGGATGGCATAATGGAGTTTGCACACCCCCCTCCCCCCCCCGCTCACTACTGGCCCCTTGTGGTGAGTTGTGGCTCTGTAGCTGGAGAGTGCCCCCTATGTTCACCAGCGGATCCTGCCGCTCCCGGCCCTGAGTTAACACAGAATCTTCTTGTGTTGATTCCAAGGCCAAGGGACCGTTGTTATCATCTCGTCTGACCTCCTGGGTAGCCCAGGCTTGCAAATCTCCCTCCAAGAGCCCTTCCTTTCCCGTGGATCCTCCCCGGGCCAGCCCCTGAGAACATTCACTAGCCTCCCATTCGGCACAGGCTCCATTAGCAAGTAAGCCTGAGAAGCCCAGATGGGCCATCAGTCCCCCTCCCTGGTTTACCTGGGCTACTCAGGGGTTGACTGGAGCCAGGCGCCCTGGGGCAGCTGGTCTGCCAGTGCAAACCGGTGCCTCCATTCTTGTGCGGCATAAAGCGAGTGAGTCTGGGGAGTGTCTCTCCCTCCCGCCCTGGTTCATGAGGATACAAAAGGCTTCTCCTGCCTGAGGGGTCCCAACAGCCCCCTTCACTGTTCGGCTCCAGCATGGGGTTGTTTATCACCAGCTCCTGCCTCCCTTCTCCCCCTCCCGCCCCAGCTCTGTTGTTCCCCCACTCACATCTCTGCAGCAGACTCCAGGGTACTAGCCAAGTGTTACCAACCGGATGGTGGGGAGGGGAGTCCCCAGGGGTGGGGAGTCCCCAGACCAGTGGCTTGGATATGGGCTGAAGCATTGAAAAAGGAGAGAAGACTGGGGATCAGGACTCCTGGGTTCTCTGCCTAACCCCAAGACTGTGATCCAGGCATTAGAGCAGGAAGATTAGTAGACGGGACCTCGGGGCTCTCTTGTCACCTGTGTGTAGCCTAGTGTAAATCAGCACTACTAGTTGTTTGAGCAGGATGTGGGAGTCAGGACACCTGGGTTCTGTCCCTGGCTCGGGGCGGGAGTGAGGTCTGGTGGGTTAAAGCAGGTGGGCTGGGAATCAGGACTCTTGGGTTCTATTCCTAACTCTGAGAGGGGGATGCTGGCCAGCAGTTAGAGCAGAGAATCAGGACGCCTGGGTTCAGGAACTCTGCACCCCAGGACGTTGGGCAAGACACTTCCCCTCTTTGTGCCTCAGTTTCCCCCATCTGTACCACAAGGATAACATTCGTCTTGCCCAAAGCAGGGCCTGCAGGGCGGGAGGCTCCATCCTGACAGCCCTTCAAGGTCCCTGGAGGACAGAGCTAGAGAAGGGCCCAAGGTTCCCCTGGAGTCCCAAGCCCCAGTGACTGCATCTCACTGCAAGGCAGCGCATCCCCCACACAGGCAAGCAGTGAGGGCCTGAGTGGCCAGTGCTGCTCCCAGCAACTCCCCAGCCCCAGAGGAGCAGGAGGCCATGGGATCCAGCCACACTTTCCCCAACGAAGAGCTCCAGGGACTGGCGTGAAACCCCAGTTTCTTATGGAGACATGGGGCAGCTCCTAATGGAGAGTAGGGTAAACAGCAGCACAACCATCGTTCGGAGCTCTCAGCTGTGTGGTCAGGGACCTGATGCAGTTCAAATGGATCAGGGCTGTCTTGGAGAGGTAGCGTTCTCTAGTGGGTATGGCCGGTACTCAGGACACCAGGATTCTACTGCCACCCCGGCTGGGTGACCTTGGGCATGTCACTTCCCACCTCCGGGCCTCAGTTTCCCCTCCTGACCCTGGTCTATTCCAATTGGGCTTTTTTGCTCTGTGTCTGTGCAGTGCCTGGCCTAATGGGGCCCTGACCTCCAATGGTGCCTCTCGGCATAACTAGTCACTTCGGTGACTGCATACTGCCAACCGAGGGACTTCATGCTTCAAGTCGTTTCCCAGCTGTGCAACTGTTAAAGCACTGCTGTGTTCTGCACCAGAGGTGGCTGCTCTTCAGTGCTGGGTGAAGCCAGTTCAATTTCTCTATGAGAGATACAGGAGCCTGGGGCTTTTGGAGCAATTGGGATCTGACTTTTAGCCTTGAGCAAGAATCTGGGAGTCAGGACTCCTGGGTTCCATTCCCTGATCTAGTCAGGAGTGCGGCTTGGTGGTTAGCCCAGGGACTGGGGATCGGGGCTCCTGGGTTCTGCTGACACCCTGTCTGATGTTCAGCAAGTCACAGCCTGTGCCTCTGCCTCAGTTTCCCCATTTGCAAAAAGAGGACAAAGACCAAATTTGGCAAATGCTCAGAGATGCTTGGATGGCACAAACGTGCCAGCGAGAGGGGGGAAACCTGTGTCCTGTTGAGCCCCGGGTTTCCTGTGAGCAGAGCCAAGAGCCCATGTCCAGCCACCTCTGTGTGGTAGGAGGGAGGCCAGTGTTTCTGCAGGCTCGGCGCACGGGGATGCTGCAAGCACCTTACGTGTGGGGAGCAGAGATTTCCTGTTTCTAGGCCTCGGGGATGGCAGCCGCAGACCAGCAAGCTTCCGACGGCTTAAAATACCCTTGCCCCAGCAGCAGCGTTTCCTGCCAGCAGCTGCCTCTCGCCCTTTCGAGGTAGCAGCAGCTGGGGCTGGGCGCTGGGCGGAGGCGGGGGAAGGAGATCAAGCAGCACCCCCACTGGGGACGGAAGGAAGCCCCCCCCTTGCTCAGCAGCAGCCCCTCCAGCCAAGGCACTGAAATGGGTCCCAACTAGGCCATCAGGGAGGGAGCAACAAGATGGTGCCTCCCAGCCAGCAGGGCGGGGTAGGGGTGGGGGTTGCCCTAGATCCCCAAGCATGGGGGCTGGGGACTGTAGATAACTCCCCCCTCCAGAACCAAGAGACCCCCGCCTCCAGCAGGGCAGACGCCATGGCAGAGCCAGCCTCAACACCCTCTGTTTCATTCAGCCTCGGGGGTTCAAAGGCCCTTCAGCCCCGCTCCAGGGCAAAGCCTCCTGGCCTTCCTGCCAAGCGCTGGATGGGTGCGGGGTACGGGTGGAGGAAAGAGAGATGGAGGGGCGCAAAGGGAGAAAGCAAGTGTAGCAGATAGGAGATATATGGGGGGGAGTGTAGGAGGATAGATAGATAGATAGATGGGATATGTCTGGGGACAGAGAGAGAAGATTACATGGAAAGGGGAGATGGATGGATGGATGGATGGATGGTTGGATGGATGGGTGGGTGGACGGATGGACAGGGCACACACCCATCAACCCTCGCTCAGTCTGTCTCCCCTTGACCTCCCCCCCAAGTTTCAGCCCTGGCCACACTGGGGGCGGCGATGGCATCTTATGCCCCCCACCCATCCCCTGTTCAGTGAGTCCCCAGGGCTCTCGGGTGACCCCCATCTCTCGGGTCGGGAGTACGTTTAGCTGAGCTGGGTCCCTCCCTTGTGGTGCTTTTCAGCCCCCGGGGTAACCCGCCAGGGGTGTCTCCAGGCCTGATGCCAGCACGTGGGGGAGGGGAATGGCCTTAACGGAGTGGGGGGCGGGGGAGGTGGCAGCACCGAAGTGTTTCCCATGTGTCCCTTCTGTGCCTGAAGCTGAACTCCGGGGCGGCTGGGTTTGGAGTGAGCCACGGCGCCCCGCCTGCCCACAGCACCCCCTGGGGGGCAAAGGAGAATCAGGTCATGATGAGTGGCCAAGGGACTCTATTGAGGGTGCTGGGCACAGACAGGACCATGGGGTTTGCCAGCTCCCAGCCTGCACGGCCTGCTATCACCAGGAGGGGTCTCTCTAAGCACCAACCTGAAGGTGACCCCATGTTCGCATCGCCTTCCCCATGGGGGGCAGAGACCCATGGGCTCTGGGCACCACCTCAGGGAGACACCTAGGGAGCTGGCACCCCTTAGAGTGAGAACCAGCCCTGCCCATCTCCCCACCCGGCCCCAGGGCAGCGCTTGACCTGTCCATGTGTCTGTCTCTGCGAGTCTGCCTGGGTCCCTGTGATCAGGGGTGTGTCTATATGTCTGTTGCCGTGTGACTTTGTCCCCCTGTGTGGCTGTTCCTCACTCTGTCACTGGGCAGGTGTCAGGGTGTGTGTGTGTGTGTGTGCATGTGTCTGTGTACGTCTGTGTGCGTATGCATATCTGTGTGTGTGTGCATGTATGCCTGCCTGTCTCTGTGTCTGATTGTCTGTGTATGTCTGCATGTCTACATGTGTCTGTGACTGCCTGTCTCTATCTGTGTCTGTCGGCATCTCTGCATCTCTGCATGTGTGTGTCTATGTCTGCCTGTCTCTGTGTCCACATCTGCCTGTCTCTGTGTCCACATCTGCCTGTCTCTGCATGTCTTTAAGTGTCTATGTCTTCCTGTCTCTGCATGTCTGTGTGTCTGTGTGTTTGTATCGCTGTCTGCCTGTCTCTGCATGTCTTTCTGTGTGTCTGTATGTCCATGTCTGCCTGTCTCTGTGTCTACATCAGCATGTCTCTGTGTGGCTATGTCTGCCTGTCTCTGAAAGTCTCTGTGTCTATGTGTTTGTGTCTATGTCTGCCTGTCTCTGCATGTCTCTCTCTGTGTCTATATTTTCAATGTGCCCCTAGTTGCCACAGCAACCCCCTGGCGTGTGACGAACCCTGCACTGATGTAATTCACCAGGGACGATGCAGCCAGCGGCCACGGTGCCAAAAAGCTACATGAGCCCCGCAACGCTGTCCCTCCCCGGCTGCCCCCCAGAGATGGTGGCCCATGCCAGGGCAGCCATCGCCAGAGTGGGGGAGGGGGCCTTGGGGGCTCTGCCCTGCTCCATCTCCTCCCCCCGCCACTCTGCTGGCAGAGACAACTCGGGCTGGCACTGGGAGCGGAGCCCCTGGCCTGGGCCTGCGCGGCTCGGGGAGGCACTGATGGGGCTGCTGGCTCTAAAGGAGAGAGGGGCCTGAGACACGTGGGCCCAGATCCCAGTGCAGTGTGGCCCATTTCTCCCATAAGCCATGTCAGCTTTCCTCCCCTGGCTGCCACACATACCCGGACATGATCCCCGTTTTACAGGCAGGGAAACTGAGGCACGAAGAGGGGCATAGACACAGAGTCCATAATACAGCCCAGGATTCCTGGCCCCCAGCCCTTCCTTGCACTAACCACTAGGACTTACTCCCCTCCCAGAGCCAGGAATACAACCCAGGAGTCCTGATTCCCAGCCTTTTCCTGCACTAACCACTAGATCCCACTCTCTCAACGTAAACATTTCCCAGAAACGATGGCCCATTTCTCACAGCCACTTCCCGTACTGCCCAAGACACCCACCCCACCCGCTGCTCCATCCCTGGCCCTTTCCCGGTGTTCCCCATCCTCCAGCACTGTACCTGTCGTACTCCTCCTGTATCACTCAGTTTCTCAGCCAGGCACTGGCAAGTGCTTTCAATGAGCACATGAAAGGTTAGGACTTTAGGTCAAATCCCTGCCATGCTATAGTACAATGGCAAAGGGCACCCCGTGACACAAAAAGGCAGGGGTGCCTGGTTCTCAGGGCAATACGCCCCGTTTGCATCACCCTAGCTCTACCTAGGGCCATCGACGTGGGGGTGAATATCACCTCGAGGCCCCTGTGCACTGCTAGAGCAGTGCACAGGGGCCTCAGCATGAATCCGATCCAGGCCTGGGGTGCGCCAAATGGCGACGCAGCTCAAATGCAGCATTAACCTGCGGAACTCACTGCCACAGGTTATTAGCCAAGCTAACGGCTCTGTGAGACTAGACCTCAGTGCCTCTCACCTACAATGCTACCAGGGATTCTCTTTTGGCTCTGGGGGTTCTGGGTTCTAGCCCGCCTGGTGCCAGCTAATAGGGCTCAGTCCCAGGGCCCTTTCTTTTGATGGCAATATGGCTCATGTGCTTTAGCCATGAGTGGCTAATGGTCCAACATCCCGATGACTCTTCTTGGCTTGATGGGGCCCACCTTCGACCCCGGAGGGCAAATGGTCATTCCCAACTGCATGGGCTCTCTTTGATGGAGGAGGGGGTGACAGCAGAGGGGCTGAGCGATGCTGGGGTCACCCCTACCTCGAGTGCCCAGCCACGGCATCTCTCTGGGGGACAGAGATACAAGCCATGCCAGACTCAACTGCCAGGTGTTGATGCCGTGGGTCAGGTCAGATCTCCTGCCCCATAGCGGGCAGCTCATGGGCTACCAGCTCCTACAATGAGCAAATCATGCCATATCTAGCCCCATAGCTGCCCAGAGCCGGATGGGAAGGGGAGGAGTGCCCCCTGCTGGCAATCCCAGGCTGGAGCAGGTATGGATTGCTGATCTCATAACATTATGGAGAGTAAAGAGGGGGCATATCTGTCCTTCAGTTCACCCCACCTGGTGCTGAGGGTTCCCACCCGGTTCCTTCTATTTAAACCATAGGGCATGAATACACAGCTCCCCCCCAAGCCGCATCCCAAGGGAACTAGCTGTTGATGCAGGTGAGAGTAGCCCTGGATTTAAGTGTGTCACCTCAGGGCCTGGTATTTGCAAAACCCACAAGGCTTCCAGTTTCAGAGGCGCTGAGTGCCCCCAGCTGGAGTCAGGAGGAACTGCAGGGCCTTAGGGCTTGCTCAACCAGGCAGGTGGGTAGCCAGAATCAGTGGCTGCCTCCGAGCATTGGGTGCGCTGGCCCTGTGCCCATCGCGGCATCCGTCGCTCGCATCCAGCGCCCTGTGAACTTCTGTATTTGTCCTGCCGGGAGAGCAAACGCCGAACGTTTCTGTGAGTTCCTGGGGACCGGGGCCACACCTGGGGTTCCTGACTGTGACAGCAATACAAATACTGCATGGACTTTGTACCTGGGCGCCTTGTTTTAACCCCCAGCAGAGCACCCCTCAGAAACGCCCGCTGGATTTGCAAAGGGACCAAGGGGCTGCAGCAATCGGAGCTGGGTGTCTCAGTCCCAGCCCGTAGTCGGGGAAAAGGAGCAGGGAAAGGCAGCTGCTTTCCCTCCCAGCCCTGTTGAATGGTGAGCTTTTCACAGCGGACCTGGTAAGATGACACGGCGGGACAAGGCACGTGCTGGCTCCGGGACTTGATCCTGGGCGATAGAGCCTTGGCTGGACGCTGTTGGCATCTCGCTGGTGAGCAATGAGTTGGCTGGGCCTCAGCTCACTGGCAGCCGAATGGGTCTGAAGATGCCACCTCATTGCTCAGCACTAGGTGGCAGCAGGAAGCCACCAGCTCAGCCCCTCCAGTGCTTCTTAACCCAGCCCTGGGCCCACGGGTGCCCTAGACGGTGGGATTAGCTAAAACCCCATCAATGCACAATGGGCTCCCACCCGCTCCCCTGCGGTGCCCAGCCCCCCCAGCAGTGCTCTCTCCTCCTGGACGGGAACCCCTCGCC
Organism: Gopherus flavomarginatus; assembly: GCF_025201925.1. Taxonomy (NCBI): domain Eukaryota; kingdom Metazoa; phylum Chordata; order Testudines; family Testudinidae; genus Gopherus; species Gopherus flavomarginatus. Next base: position 22,479,578 of record NC_066632.1, on the reverse strand, counting down.
CAGCAGCTCTTCTGCCAGGGTTTGGGGGAAGGCACATTCTCCGGACACCGGGGATTCCACCTCGTCCACTCCCAGCGCCTGGCCCTGAATGCTGCCCCACCCTGCAGGAAGAGCCACTGGAAAGCAGGAGCTAGGGCTGTGTGGTCTAGTGGATAGAACGCTGGCCTGGGCATCAGGACGCCTGGGTTCTGGCCGTGGCCCAGCTATGCGATCTTGGGTAAGTCAGTCCCTGATCCCGTTGTTCCTCAGTTTCCCCTCCTATCCTTTGTGTGCTTTTTCAGGGCAGAGGCTGGCTGTCCCTGTGTGTTTGGGCAGCGCCCGGAGGAGTGGAGCCCTGTGGGATGCTGCTGTGACAGATACTAATGAAGATGGGGCTGGCTGAGTGGTGTGGGAGGGATCCAGGAGCTTTCTGCCCTCATGAGGAATCCTGTGCCACAGAAAGTTAAGGGGAGAAGGGGGACAGCAGCTCCTGCTTTTGCCCAGAACCGGGCCAAGGGGAGCAGACAGGCTGGTCTCTGCAGCCTGTTGGGTGAGATGAGTTGAGGGGGGGCTCAACCCATGTCCTACGGGTTGGGGTTGTTTACAAAGCTTCCACCCCGTGTCAGCACTCGGCAGACAGGCTGTGCGCTCCTCTCTGCCCCTGCCACAGCAGGACTGGACACGCCAGCAGGGGGCAGGTGGGCCCGGGCAGCACTGCTTCCAGAGATGGATGGCGGCTGGCTGGGTCCCTCGAGGCACCGCTCACGTCAAACAAGACAGGAAGGGGTTAGGTTCCCACCACAGCCTGCTTTGCAGCCGCCTCTGCTGTTCCTGCCTGACCCAGATTCATGCTCTGCCCCAGATATATTTAGACTCCTCCAGCGGAGTGTGGCGACGTGATGCACGTGCCAAAGCCCAGGCTCCCACGGTGCCCTCAGCAGGGGTCCCACACACGCCACCAGCTCTGTGCTGAGTCCCGGGGGGTGCAGATGGAGCCATGCTGGCATAAAGTCCCTAGTGGAGAGGCACCCGGATGGTGCAATGCAGGGCGTGCGATGGTGTAATATGGGCAGAGTAGCCTGTCTGGGTGAGTCACAATGGTGCAAGCCCCATTTTGCACTAGTACAGTGTGTTTGCACGCCAGCCCAGAAAACCTTCCCCCTTCCCCTCCCCTAACCTCCTCATCACAGGAGCCTGAGAGCTGCTCTGTCCTGCAGCCTTGATTGGTGGGTGCGAATCACCTTTCGTTGGTGTCCCCCCGTCACAAACACACAGACATGCGCACAGCCCTTAGCATCTCACCCAGAGCAGAGAGCTACATTTGAAGACCGCCTCATAGGTCAGGCTTGTCCTAAGGCTGCTCTCAGCAGCTTTTACCCCACGTGCTGCAATTCCTGCTAGAGAGGGAGAGAGAATGGGCTGGAGCAGGGGGCTGCAGAGTCAAGACTCCTGGGATCTATTCTCATCTCTGAGAGGGGAGTGGGGTCTAGTGGTTAGAGCAGGAGGCTGGGGAGATAGAACTCCTGGGTTCTATTCCTTGCCCTGTTGCATACTCACTCTGTGACCTTGGCCACGTTGTTTTTTCCTTGCCTCAGTTTCCTTGGGAGGGGTGAGGGTTTAATTCATTCAGGTTTGTAAAGTGCTTTGAGATCCTTGAATGGCAGGTTCTAGAGATGGGCAAAGTCACTGCCAGGAGTTCCCCTAGGTGCTGGCTCAGCCACCCGCAGTTAACAGTGCGGGCAGCCGCGGGGCTGGACTTCAGATCTTTCGGCTCCAAAAGCCCAGCCCCGCCGCCCACTTGAGCTAAACCTCCAACAGCTTTCAGCAGTAGAGGGGCCATGACACACAGCTGAGCTGCCATTCACAGGGGGCAGGGTTGGGACGCACACACAAAGCAGGGCTCATCCCCACTATCTGAGGGTAGCAGGGACACACACCCAAGAGGGCAGTCCTGGGATACACACATGCACATACTCTGAGTATGTGGTCTCCTCCAGCAGGACGGACTGTCATAAACAGATAGCTAAGGGTTAATGTCTCTTTCACCTGAAGCACCTGACCAGAGGACCAATCAGGAAACCGGATTTTTTCAACTTTGGGTGGAGGGAATTGAGTGTCTAAGGTCTTTGTTTTCTGGCTGCCTGCCTTCTCTGAGCTTTGGAGAAGTAGCTCTACTTTCTAGTCTTCTGTTTCTAAGTGTAAGGACAAAGAAATCAGATAGTAAGTTCTATGGTTTTCTTTTCTTTGGTATTTGCATGAATATAAGTGCTGGAGTGCTTTGATTTGTATTCTTTTTGAATAAGGCTGTTTATTCAATATTCTTTTAAGAAATTGCCCTGTGTTGTATCATCTTAATACAGAGAGAATATTTGTACTTATTTTTCTTTCTTTTTATATAAAGCTTTCTTTTAAGACCTGTTGGAGTTTTTCTTTACTTCAGGGAAATTGAGTCTGTACTCACCAGGGAATTGGTGGGAGGAAGAAATCAAGGGGAGATTTGTGTGTTGGATTGCTAGCCTGACTTTGCATTATTCGTATCATGGCCCCCAAAGTTCCATTGAACCTTTCAACCAGGCCATTGGTTTGATGGTGGTACGGGGTGGCAACCAAGTGATTCACCCCATGAGTTTCCCACAGTTTTTCCATGGTCCCTGCCAGGAAATTAGACCCTGAATCTGTAAGGATGTCGGAGGGCCAACCTACCCTGGCAAAGATGTCTGTTAGGGCCAGGCACACAGTGTTAGCCCTGGTGTTGCCTAGAGCGACTGCTTCTGGCCATCGGGTAGCAAAGTCCACTAAAGTCAGTACGTACTGCTTTCCTCTGGGCGTCTTTTTTGGGAAAGGGCCCAGAATATCCACAGCGACTCGCTGAAATGGGACCTCAATTATGGGGAGTGGCTGGAGAGGGGCCTTGACCTGGTCTTGAGGCTTTCCCACTCTTTGGCATACCTCACAAGACCGGACATACTTGGCAACATCCTTGCCCATCCCCTCCCAGTGGAAGGACTTCCCCAACCGGTCCTTGGTTCTGTTCACCCCAGCATGGCTACTGGGATGATCATGGGCTAAGCTTAAGAGCTTCCCCCGGTACTTAGTTGGAACCACCAACTGTTTTTTGCGGCTGCCATTCTTCCCGGTGTCCACCAGAAAGAATTTCCTTGTACAAAAGTCCTTGGTCTATAACAAACCGGGATCGATTAGAAGAGCTGAGAGGCGGTGGGGTGCTCCGTGCCGCTGCCCAAGCTTTCTGAAGGCTGTCATCTGCTTCCTGCTCAGTCTGGAACTGTTCCCTTGAGGCTGGGGTCACCAGTTCTTCCTCAGACTGTGGACTTGGGCTTGGTCCCTCTGGAAGCGATGTAGGTGATGGGGTTGTTTCCGTTGCTGGTGAACCGCTTTCCGCTGGTGCACCTGAGGGTATTTCAGGCTCTGGCTGAGCCTTTTGGGTATGGCTGTCTTGTGCTTCTGCCAGTTTTGGCTCGCTGGCGCCCTCTGGCGTTGAGTTTGAAGATGGGGTTGCAATGGCTGGTGCTGGTTGCTGTTCCAGTTCCGGGCCTGGGACTGGAGATGCTGTGGCTGTTTCAGTGGTAGGCATGGAATCCGGGTCCACTACCTCTGTCTGGGTCTCTGGTAACACAGACGGGGCCTCTGTGGACGGTTCAGGAACAGAAATGGGTCTGGAAGCTTGCCTGGTTTGGCTACGTGTAACCATTCCCACTCTCTTGGCCCGCCTCACCTGGTTGGCCAAGTCTTCCCCCAGTAGCATGGGGATAGGATAATTGTCATAGACTGCAAAAGTCCACATTCCTGACCAGCCTTTGTACTGGACAGGCAGTTGAGCTGTAGGCAAGTCTACAGCTTGTGACATGAAGGGGTAAATTGTAACTTTGGCCTTTGGGTTGATGAATTTGGGGTCAACGAAGGATTGGTGGATAGCTGACACTTGTGCCCCCGTGTCTCTCCACGCAGTAACCTTCTTTCCGCCCACTCTCAAATTTTCCCTTCGCTCCAAGGGTATTTGAGAGGCATCCGGGCCTGGGGATCTTTGGTGTGATGGTGGTGTAATGAATTGCACTCGCATGGTGTTCTTGGGACACTTGGCCTTGATATGTCCCAGTTCATTACACTTAAAGCATCTTCCATCTGATGGGTCACTGGGCCGAGGTGAGTTACTGGAGACTGGTGAGGTTGAAGGGTAGGGTATCTGTGGCTTTACTTGGGTGGTATGTGGGGTCTTTGGCTGTCCTCGGTTGTAGGGTTTATGGTCTGTGTGCCCCCTGGGGTAATCGTTCCCCTTGACAGTAGCTTTCTTGCTTTCTGCCAGTTCCATCCATTTGGCTCCAATCTCCCCCGCCTCAGCGATATTCTTGGGGTTTCCATCTTGTATGTACCGCGTGATGTCTTCAGGAACACCATCCAAGAACTGCTCCATTTGTATGAGGAGGTTCAGTTCTTCCAAGGTTTGAATGTTGTTTCCTGTTAGCCAGGCCTCATAGTTTTTTGCAATGTAGTAGGCGTGTTTGGGAAATGACTCCTCTGGTTTCCACTTTTGGTTTCTGAAACGCCGACGGGCATGATCTGGGGTTATCCCCATCCTGTATCTGGCCTTGGTTAGAAAAAGTTTATAGTCATTCATTTGGTGCTTAGGCATTTCAGCTGCCACCTCTGCTAAAGGTCCACTGAGCTGTGACCTCAATTCTACCATGTACTGGTCTTCGGGAATGCTGTACCCAAGACAGGCTCTTTCAAAATTTTCCAAGAAGGCCTCGGTGTCATCACCTGCCTTGTAGGTGGGAAATTTCCTGGGCTGTGGAGCAATATTTGGCGCCGGGTTGTTAGGGTTGGCTGGCACAGGCAGCCCAGCTTTTGCCAATTCCAGTTCATGTTTTCTCTGTTTTTCCTTCTCTTCATTCTCTTTTTGTTGTTTTTCCATTTCTTTTTGGTGCTTTTCCATTTCTCGGCGGTGGGCCACCTCTTCTTCTTCTAGTTTTCTTCGGTGGGCGAACTCTTCTTCTTCTAGTTTTCTTTTGTGTGCTGCCTGTTTGATTTGTTCTTCTCTTTCTTTCATCTCCATCTGTCGCCTGTGTTCAGCTTCTTTGATTTGTTCTTCGGCCGCAATTTTTGCCTTAGAAGTCATGATTCCTGTTTTCTGGTGTTGGGGTGCCCTCCGGTGTTTATCTTCTGAACTGCAGGTTCTCTGTTGCCTCCTGAAGTCTGCCTAGCAACAGTGTTTTTTGTCCTTTTCTCTCTCTAGCTAATGTTCAATGAAGGAAACCTGAAAAACCACTTTATTTGCATTCATATAGTGCTGGTATGACTCTCAATGGGAGTGCTATTGTGTGACAAAAGACTGTTAATAGTCCTTAACGACTCCTGCTTAACATGCAAGCCACAAACTGCCAGAGAGAGCAGAAAAAAAAATTTCTCTCTGGTTCCCTTTTAAAACCAACTGCTTCTCTCTGCTAAAAAGCCCTTAGCAGAGAAAAGAAAAATACAATATTTCTACTGGCTTCTGGATTCTGTCTATATCCCACCGCTGCCACCATGTAATAACCTTAGTCCCAGATTTGGACCTTAGCGTCCAAAATATGGGGGTTAGCATGAAAACCTCCAAGCTTAGTTACCAGCTTGGACCTGGTACCTGCTGCCACCACCCAAAAAATTAGAGTGTTTTGGGGCACTCTGGTCCCTCTGAAAAACCTTCCCTGGGGACCCCAAGACCCAAATCCCTTGAGTCTCACAACAAAGGGAAATAATCCTTTTTCCCTTCCCCCCTCCAGGTGCTTCTGGAGAGATACACAGACACAAGCTCTGTGAATCCAAACAGAGTGAATCTCCCTCTCTGTTCCCAATCCTGGAAACAAAAAGTACTTTCCTATTCCCCCAGAGGGAATGCAAAGTCAGGCTAGCAATCCAACACACAAATCTCCCCTTGATTTCTTCCTCCCACCAATTCCCTGGTGAGTACAGACTCAATTTCCCTGAAGTAAAGAAAAACTCCAACAGGTCTTAAAAGAAAGCTTTATATAAAAAGAAAGAAAAATAAGTACAAATATTCTCTCTGTATTAAGATGATACAACACAGGGCAATTTCTTAAAAGAATATTGAATAAACAGCCTTATTCAAAAAGAATACAAATCAAAGCACTCCAGCACTTATATTCATGCAAATACCAAAGAAAAGAAAACCATAGAACTTACTATCTGATTTCTTTGTCCTTACACTTAGAAACAGAAGACTAGAAAGTAGAGCTACTTCTCCAAAGCTCAGAGAAGGCAGGCAGCCAGAAAACAAAGACCTTAGACACTCAATTCCCTCCACCCAAAGTTGAAAAAATCCGGTTTCCTGATTGGTCCTCTGGTCAGGTGCTTCAGGTGAAAGAGACATTAACCCTTAGCTATCTGTTTATGACACGGACGCACACACACGCAAGCCCATTTCAACACTTCCTTAACTCACGTCTGGCAGGAGAGGGGAGTTTGAGGCTTAAGCCAGTCGTGCTGCTAAAGCGCTTGGGGATAGTGGTGGTGTGTGGATGGGGCTAGTGGGTGATCAGAGTGAGTATTATCATGTGTCTTTAAATATTCCCTGCCCTGCTCCCCGGGCCCATATGAGACAGCTGATGTGATTTGTGAGCTGCTGAGGGAGGAAGAGGAGCCTGCCCAAAAAACAGCCCGAAGGTGAGACGGGACATGTGGAACTAAATGGTGACTTTTAAAAAACAAATCCGAAGTCGTGGCCAGAGTTCTTGGTGTCCCCCCAGTCTCAGCACAATCTCCAGCCTGGCCATATTTAGTGGGGGTTGATCCTGCTTTGAGCAGGGGGTTGGACCAGATGACCTCCTGAGGTCTCTTCCGATCCTAATCTTCTTGATTCTCTGATAACACGCTGGAAAATGCTGACACCCCGGGAACTGGAACCGTAATAAATCCCCATCAGCATTGATTTTATGGTGCTTCAGAGCTGTGCCCAAGGGGGGTGTGTGTGTGTGTGTGTGTGTGTGTGTGTGTGTGTGTGTGTGTGTACACACAAGCCCAGCTCTATGTGCATTTACGGTCCCCTGGTGATGGCCCACAGCTTTCTGCTGCGGCAAACCTAACCCCCTGTAACATTTGATTCTAGGTTTGTGGGGTCTGCTCACTATGGCTGTCTTGAGCGGGCATTGTGGGGGCAGCTTGACCTGGTGGACTCTGTGCCGAGCTCTCTGCCATGCCAACCTTTGCAGCTCACCTACGGAGCGTGCCAGCAGGAATCGCAGGCCGGGACCCCCTGGTCACGTTTGCCCATGGAGCAGTTAGGGGATGATTATTTCTGGGACATCTCTGTACTGGCCAAAGCTCTAGTGTAGACACAGCTACGCCGGCAAAGCAGTGCTCTTGCTGGGGTAACTTATTCCACTTGGGAAGCTGGTATAAGCTGTGTCCACACTCGGAGGGCTTGCTGGGATAGCTGTACTGGAGAACCCCTCCTAGTGTAGCCCTAGCCTTTTTAATGGAGCTGTGGCCACCTGGCACTATAACTCAGCTCCTCCCAGTCCACAAGCCCCTCCCGCTGAGCTGAAGGGGAATCACCACTGGCTATTAGTAGCATAGGGGGCTATGCCACAGAAAAGCAGGTCGTATAAATTCCATCCAATAGGGGGCAGCGATGGCACATCTGCACGTGTGCGCACACACGCACCCCATCCAATAGCTCCCCCCATTCCACATGCCACACACACGTGAACCATATCTGGTATTTCTCTCTTTCTTTCAGCCCCCCATCCCCGCTCCAATAACACCCCACCCCCGGATCGGTATGCCTGAGCTGCTGCCTGGGGGTACCATGTCTCACTAGCAATGGGACTGAGAGCCCCCCTACATTTAATTCCCAATCCCCTGGGGCCCTCACAGCTCTGCACTCTGAGCCGATGGAGCAGTGGGTGCTGGGACCTGTCCCATGCTGTGGGGGCTCTGTGGATCCCGGAGGTCTCCACCCGCCGTGCTCAGAGCCGTGACTGGAAAATTGCCTGGCGCGAGCAGGCTCAGAGCACAGATCTAGCACTCTACCTCCAGGGACCTCAAAGCCCAGTGTAAATGGAAATGGGGAACACCGTCCTCATCTTACAGAAGGGGAAACTGAGGCACAGAGCAGGGCCCTGACTTGCTCAGGGTCACCTAGTAAATCAGTAACAGAACTCCATCGAACCCAGGAGTCCTAGCTATCTCCTTGTCCCTGTAATGTAACCCACTACCCCACCCTCTTCCCAGAGCTAGCAACAGAAGAATATTGTCTTCTCCACCCCCGCTCTAACCACTGGTCCAAACTCCCTTTCCAGCACCAGTCTGACCTATAGCCTTTCAAAGTGTCCAGCTCCCAGGTTGCCATCATGCTCCTGGAAATCAATTTCCAAGCTCCTATGGGGGGCGGGGGTCTACGTGCCACTCCCTTGGGCCAAGGTCTGCCTTGCAGGGGGCGGGGGGATTTCCCCTGCCCCACAGCTGGGTTCCTTGGAGACTGAGTGTGGGCACAGAGCAGCCTGGTGAGCCCAGGCCCCGTGCAGGGCTCAGCTGGCTTTAGGAGCCAAGCGTGCTTGGCCTTATGGAGCTATAAATACAGCCAAGGCCACTTTGCGGCAGGACCCGTGACCTGGAATATGGTGAGAGGGGGCAGGGCCCGTGAACCACGGGGCTTTCTTGCCGGGTGCAGCTATTCGGTTGCAGAGCTTGGTTGGGCAGCCCAGGAGCATCTTCCCCAGGATCTCTGCTGTCTCCCTTCCCTGCAATTACCCCAAGTGCTCTGTGCCCTCTCTTCCCCCATGTGCAGCTCTGCCTGCTGCCCCCCCTCCCTGCCCTATGTATTGCCCCATCTGTTACCGCTGCCCCACCTGTTACCCGCCCCCTTGCTGCCGCCCCTGCTGCCCCTCTCCCTGCCCCGCCTGCTGCCGCGCCTCCTGTTGTGTGAGCTGTTGCCACCCTCCCTACCTCCCCTGCTGCCACCCTTGCCCCCCCTGCAGGTGCCTGGCCTGTTGCCCCCCTCCCTGCCACGGGTGCCACCCCCTTTCCTGCTCCACTTGTCGGAGGCCTGGAACCCGGCTCACCACCAAGTGACCAGCGCTCGGGTCTCTCCAGATGCTGCTGGATTCGCAGACCCGGGGGGACCGCCCCATCTCCGCTGCAACCGCGGCTCTGCTGCGGTAAGTTACCGGGGTCCCCCCCACACCGTGACTTACCTGCCATGAGCAGGGCCGAAGGGACTGTGCAGGCCAGGACACCAGCACTTTGGACACATCCCTGCAGCCTGGCTGGCCTCTCACCCTGCTCCCACCAGCTGATGTGCCCACAGAGCTGGGGAACATTCACTGGGAGGGTCGGAGACCACAGGGGCTCACACCAAGGCCTGGGACAAGGGAAAGTGAGGGAGCTGTGTCCCCAGAAATCCCTGAAGCTCTGCAGTGGGGTCCATTTGCAGGACTAGTAGCCAATGCTGTGAGCTTCCCCAAAGCAGTGCCCAGCCAGGACACCAGTGCTGTGAGCTTCCCTGAAGCAGTGCCCAGCCAGGACACCAGTGCTGTGAGCTTCCCTGAAGCAATGCCCAGCCAGGACACTAGCGCTGTGAGCTTCCCTGAAGCAGTGCCCAACCATGAACCCCAGCGCTGTGAGCTTCCCTGAAGCAGTGCCCAGCCAGGACACCAGTGCTGTGAGCTTCCCCAAAGCAGTGCCCAGCCATGAACCCCAGTGCTGTGAGCTTCCCCACAGCAGTGCCCAGCCAGGACACCAGCGCTGTGAGCTTCCCAGCAGCAGTGCCGCACTGGGGCATTGCTGTCAGCCTGACACAACCCGTGGAGTTTCAGCTGGTCCCCAAGGCTTCAGTAGGAGCTATATCCCCTAGCTGCCTCTTGAATGAGGAGAGTGGTAAAGTCTAGTGGTTAGAGCACAGACCTGGGTGTCCAGTTCTGGGCTCTTTTCCCAGCTTGGTCCCATTACCCAGCCCTTGTATGCTGGACCAGAACCAGTATTCTGATTATACAGGGGAAATTGTGGGACCTGAGCCCAGAGGTCCCAGCCCCTGTCACGCAGATACCCAGAGCTGCTGAGTGCTGGAGTAAGGACCTAGGGCCCCGGTTTGCTGCTGCTCAAGCCTCCCAAACAGGAGCCTGGGCTGAGAGCTGCCCCAACGATGCCAGCACAGCAGCGAAGGTGGCAGGATGAGGAGCAGGGAGCTGAATCAGGGCCGGGGGCACAGTGCGTAGGTTGCTGGGGCTGACTCCCAGGAAGCAGGGACGAGGTGAGACTCTGGGCATTGACTCCCCTGGTTCTCTGAGGACAGGTGATAACGCAACCACTCCAGAGGCACTCAGAGGACGGTGGGGTAGCCCCTGAGACAGGAGGTAAGGGAGCAAGCCATTTGTGCAGAGACAGAGATAATCCCAATGGGCCGTGCCACTTGCCTGAGGCGGTGGACCAGCATAGTGGCAGAGGTATTTGCACGAGCACAGGGGTATTTGCACGGGTGCTGGGTATTTGCACAAGCACAGGGGTAGTTGCATGGGTGTTGGAGTAGTTGCACAGGGACAGATGCATATTCTTGAGCATGAGGGTGGTTGCACAGGGTGGGGTATTTGCACACATGGAGGGATATTTGCCTGGAGGAATAGGTACATTCTTGAGCACAGGGGTATCTGCACATGCACATGGGTATTTGCACAGGTGCTGGGTATTTGCACAAGTACAGGGGTAGTTGCATGGGGGTTGTGGTAGTTGCACAGGGACAGAGGCATATTCTTGAGCACAGGGGTGGTTGCAGTGGGTGAGATATTTGCCCACGTGGAGGGGTATTTGCCTGGAGGAAGAGGCATATTCTTGAGCACAGGAGTATCGGCATGAGCACACAGGTATTTGCACAAGTGTGTGTGGGGGGGTATTTTCATGACCACAGGGGTAGCTGCACGTGGGCTAGGGCATTTGCACAGGCACAGAGATAGTTGCACAAAGGCCTAAGACAATTGCATGAGCACAGGGGTAGTTACACAGGGGCTGGGGTAGTTGCACAAGCAGAGGGGCAACTTGCACAGGGGCTTATGTAACCCATGCCTGCCTGGTGTGGCGCTCTGTCTGGCTACAGTGGCACTTCGACCGTCCGGCGATTGAGGCGTCTGCTACAGCTTTGGCTAAGAGCCGCCTGGCTTTTGGCTCTTGCCCTAAGGCTCATGGATCCCCGGTTCAATCCTGACGACCAGCATCTGTCAGCGTTACGCTTGCACTGAAGTAGTGATACGGCTCGGGAGAGTGTGGGAACATGGATGGCTGAACCGCGGGGGAAGGTCCCCAGATTAGCTCATGCCTCCCCACCCCCGGCTTTTTCTTCCCTTGCACTGTGGGATGTCTTGGGAGTGCTTTACAGCTGGCCCGTGTGTTTCCCCACTTACCCCCTAGCCACACCCCCGCTGCCCACCCCCTTTATCTGGGGTGAGCCATGCTCACATTGTCCCGGTCCATGTGCTACCAGGAAGTCACGCTGTGCCCCTCCCCCTCTGCACATGCCTTAATCGCATTAATCTTCGCCTCACAGAACCGTGCCAGGGCCTCCAGGAATTAGCGGGGGCCTGGGTTGTCCCGAGGGGCAGGAACAGCTGGTGCCCGGCTCCTGTCGCTGGGCCGGGCGATCCCACGAGGAGGCCGGGCAGCTGGGTCTCCGGTGCACTTCACGTGACGCTCCTAAGGTCGATTCGGGCAGCGACGGAGGGTGAACCGGGCCCCCCTGTGCGACGGTGAGCCCCCAAAGTGCAGTTCAGTCCTGTGCTGGGGCCTCCATGGGGGGGCCATGGACCTGATCTTGGGGAGAAGAGCCCTGTGTGCAACCCCCACATCTCCCACTCACCTGCAGGGAGAGGGTTGGCAGGCAGCCTGCGGTGTAACAGATCGGGGCTGGAATCTGGGTCAGCGTGGGCCTGCGGGAGCGGCACACCCAGACTGCCAAGGGCGATTAGAGATGAATCTCCCAGGATGGATCGGATCAGCACCTGCTGGGTGACCCCCTCACCCCACTGGGAAGTGGGGGGGCACCAGGCACCCATCTGTTGCCCGGGTCACATATGTTTGATACTGATCTTTAACAATACTCGATGGATCTGTGGCTCGGGAGGCTGAGGGGTTCTGCTGCATGTGTGTGTGGGGGAAGGGACAGGGCTGATGAGAAGGGGGCTCTGGGGGCCCAAGCTTATGGGATCTCCCATAATGTCTGTGACTGAGGCGAAATGTGTGGGGCCCCAGTGAACAAGACGTACCAGTGCCCCAAATTTCTCTCGACTGGCCTGGGAGAGATATGGAGCTGGGGAATCCCCCAGTTGCCTCCCTCCTGTGCTCTGGGCAGGGTTCAGGGGGTTCCACTGTGTAGGGGGACAGGGATCTGGATTGTGGGGACCCCCCCTTAGCCCCTGTGTGCCAAAAATCACATCTCCGTGGGGGTCATTGTGCCCTGGTGGGATTCAGGGGGTTCCACTGAGTAGGGGGAGGGATCTGGATTGTGGGGACACCCCCACTTTGTCCTCATGTGCCAAGGATCACATCTCTATGGTGGCTTGCTGTCCTCCTGACTGGGTTCTGGGCGGCACAGTGCGAGAGGATCAGTTGCAAGATCGCCAGCTGTTCTTTGCGCAGAAGGGGAGCCCCCAGGGCTACTGTGGCTTGGAAGGCAGTAGCCGCAGTGTCTCTGCTGGTTCCACGCAGCGTTAGGCGGAGGAATCCGCCCCCCCCAATCATTGAGAGCACTGCAGGACATAGCCCTCATTAACTCAGCCTCACACCCTGCCCCCCTTCCCGAGGAGCTCACACCCCTTAGCATCACTGTCTTATTGCTGCAATGCTGGACAGGCAGGGATTAAAGCAGGTTGAGTGGGGAGAGGGAAGGAAGCCACTCAGCAGACCCCCTCCTCCTCAAACTATGCCACAGCATTGCAATGCCAGGGGGACTTTCACTGGGCAGAGACCAGCCCCACCTCCTGAGTTACCCTGTAGCGTGGGGAATGTGCACTGAGTTGGGAACCCGGTGCTGATGAGGTCTAAGCTCTTGGCTTCCACTCAGCGCTGTCTATATCTGTGAGCCCCAAATCTCTTCCCATAAAGCAAGATCTCAGACCCCCCCAACATTGGTCCCAAGCAAGTATAATTCAATTCTACCCACTCCTTGCTACAGATCTGTTAACTGAGCTTGCTTAAATAGAACCCTGATCTCTAATACAAGACAGCCACGCTGCCTTTGCGAAGAGACGGGCCAAATTTCTGCAGCGGGCTTGTCTGTAGCCACTAGCCCACACTCCCCTCCTAGAGGCAGGGATGAGACCTCACATTCTAGTGCTGCCTAGTGGAGAGCTGGGTAACCCACTGGCAAGGTGTGTGTCTTACCCGTAGGGTTTGTGCTGGGGAGCTGAAGACGTGGGCCCCAGATCTTGGGGACCCCTCGCAGTTGCACGTGAGGGAATTTCTACCATCCCAGCTTTTTTTTAAACAGATGGTGTCAGGGTTCCCTCCACACTCTGAACTCTGGGGTAATCCTCTGCTCCTATACAGCCCCCCTCCAGCCACAGAGCTCCCTTTGCTAGCCAGACTGGGAGGTGGCTGCTCCTTCAGCTCAAAGGCTTTTTTGCTGCATAAGGTCCGGGGTTCAAGTCAGGCTCTGGTTGGGTCCATTTGGGCACCTGTAACCTGAGGCTACTTTACAATCGTGGTGTTGGCCCAGTGAGGGGCAGTGCTCTGGAGCTTCCTGGCCAGGGCATGTGGCTCATTAGGGTCCCTGAGCCTCCCTCTCCTGTCCTATCTGTTGGGGTCTCTAAGCCCCGCCTCCATGGCCCATCTTTGTCGGGGTCTCTAAGTTCCACTCCTTGTGTCCTGTCTTTGTTGGGATCTCTAAGCCGCACCCCCTGTGATCCAACTTCATTGGGGGTCTCTAAGCCCCGCCCCTCATGTCCCTTTGTTGGGGGTCTGTAGGCCCCGCCCCTCATGACCCATCTGCATTGGGGTCTCTATGCCCCGCCCCTCATGTCCTGTCTTTGCTCAGGTGAGGCCAGGGGGCGACAGAGAAGAGACGCTCTCCCCCCACATCCTTGCCCCTGGCACACCCCCGATTCATTCCGGGTTCCGCTCCCGCGTCTCGTTCCATCAGTTTCCCAGTTCCCCACACTTCAGAAATGTCCTCCCTTTCCCATAGCCTTTCTCTTTTCTGATTGCCCTCTTCTCACATTCAGTAGCCCCTTCCCCACCCCCCACCCTACCTCTCCCCTCCCCCTCATTTCTAACCCTCCCCACCCTCGGGTCCTCCTCTTCCATTCCCCCAACACACGGGCTCCATTTCTGCCTCTCTCCATTTCTCCTTCCTTCTCTCCATCCCCTCTTTCTTCCACTCTCCCCACCCCACCCTCCGGGGGTGCTTGGCACAGGACACTCCTGCCCCCTTTGGAAAACGCCTGGGTGAGATGCCAAGGGAGGAGAGGGGAGAACAGAGGGGAGAGGTAAACATGAGGAGGGAGAGGGGCGCAGGGGGGGGAGGGGTGAATTGGGGGGGAGGGGACGAATCGGTAGGGGAGGGGAAATGAATTGGGGATAAGTGAATAGCTGGGGAGAGGGGATCATGGAGGAAGGGGGTGAATCAGTGGGCGAGGGTGATAACTGGGGGGAGGGGTGAATAGTTTGGGGAAGGGAATCAATCTGCTAGGGAGGGGGTGACTTGGCAGGGGAGTGGTGAATTGATGGGGGAGGGGAATGAATTGAGGGGAGGTGTGAATAGGTGGAGGGAGAGGGAAGAAGGGGGAGGGGTGAATCAGCAGGGGAGGGGGATGAACTGGGGGGAGGGGGAGAGCAGGGGAAGGGGTGAATAGGTGGGGGATTAGGGAGGACAGAAGGAGGGTGAATCGGCAGGGGAGGGAGATGAACTGGGGGGAGAGTGAATGGGTGGGGGAGGGGGATGAATTGGGGAGGGGCGAATCGGAGGGGAGGGGAAGAACAGGGGCAGGGGGATGAATTGGGGGGAGGGGCGAATCTAGTTGCCAGCTTTGGGGCTGGTGCTCCAAATGGGGCTGGGCCAGTGGGAGGATGACGAGGGGGTGTAGCCTGTAGACACACAAATGGGAACCTGGCAGAGATGGGGGAGCGGGGCGGGGGTAATCCCCTCCCCCAGCCATCATTGCTTCCGATCGGCCGGCTTTTCCCGGAGTGGGTAATTAACCACAGGCCAGGAGCGGCCTAGCTGGCAGGGCTGGATTCGGTTCACCGCAGGGTCGTGAAGATTCGCCCTCCCGTGGTGTCCTTCGGTCAAGTTTTCCCTCCAGCTCACCCAGAAGTTCGGTGCCGGAGGCAGGGCTGGCCGGGGACCCTCCCCAACCTGTGCCAGGCTAAGCCGATCCTTCTTCTGAAATCTAGTCACCCCTGGATCCCCCGCCAGACCTGCCCCGGGAGGGGGAAGCCAGGGGACATGGGAGGTGACCCAGGCCGGGAAAGGCCGCCTCTCCGCGCCCCAGCTGGGCCTGAGCCAACAAGGCCGGCTGGCGAGCCTGGCGCGGGGTGTGCTGCAGCGTGAGCTCACTCCGCGCTCCGGGGAGACATGTTTACTCGCCCCCAGCTCCTCCCCTTACCCATGTGCTCCGCAGAGCTGAGCTCACCCCTTTCTCCTTGTCTGAAATGTGTGTCAGTGGGGCATGGCTGGGGCTGTGTCACATGCCGTCAGCACATGAGCTGTCTGCGAAGGCATGCCAGCGCCCGACTCCTCCGCTCCCCTCCTGGCTAGGAACCAAGCGCTCGCTAATCCCTGAGTGAACAAGCAACCCTCACCCACATAGATACAGAGAAATCGCCAACCTGAGCAGCCCCACTTAGAAACACGTGGAAGCAAAGACCATCACCGGGGCTGCCTTCTGGAATCTAAAGGCATTTGGGCAGCTGGCGGCTCAGGAGTGAATACACCCGAAGGAGCAGCGGAGGAGAAAGCTGGGTGGCCAAAGACAACCCCCCCTCCACACACAGCCCCCGACACTCCTGCCTGCCTCTCCGAAAGGGTGAAATTAAGGACAAGCAAGACAGAGATCACCATGGATAACAGTCCTGGTAAGAGAACAGCTTTCTGATCTGCAAACTCTTAAGCATCACGGGCATGGATTGCCGTAGGGAGCCGGGATTTGTTTGGCATTGGGGTGGGGGGGAGTGTTGCAGACAAAAGCTGACGCACCTGGGGAGCTCATCGGTGCTGTATTTATTTCAAGGAGTCTCTTGCAGCTTCCAGAATGGGCTAGCTGACAAATAAGCTACTTTATCTCTGCTGCAGCTCAGGGGTGGGGAACAGGACAGACAAATAAATCAGAATCCCCCACCACCTTTGCTTTATTTCCCTTCTCCCCACAAAACCCACTTGCGAGGGGGGTGGGGGGAAGAGGCAGGTGGAGTTTTCAGAGGCTGGAATTTGTAAACTGGCAATATCTTTCTTTTTTTTTCCTTTTGCACAGCTGAAAAGCACAAAAGGTTAAACGTGGGGGGGAGGCTTCGTTTGGGGGGGGCCCTGAGGGTGGGTTCCAGGGGAGGTGCTGAGCCTGGGGAGGGGGGTGAATGGTTCCATAGATGGATGGAGGCGGAGGGAGGATGGGGATCGGCGGTGCATTCTGTTTGATGGGAGAGAGCCTGCAATCCTCTTCTAACCGGTCTCCAGTGATTTCCCACCATGGGATCAGCACCAGCCAAGGTGTGTGATGCCAGGTCCCTCCAGACATGGCCCGGCTCTCGGGAGGGTGGCAAGAGATGCTGGCTAGCTGGGAATTGGGTGAGTGACGTGGGAGGTATGGCATTGACCTATTAATGGGGAGTTTGGGGTCGACTGAGGTTCGGGTTGGGATTTCAAGCGGGTGCTTGAGATAGTGGGGGGGGGCTGTCACCACTCTCATTTCCATGACTGATGTGGGTGGCGCGACTCCAGATTGGCACTGGCATTGATCGAGGGCAGGATATGCCCATGGGAAGTGGGGATAATACAATGCAGTTCTACCCCTGCCCCACCACTAGCCCCTTAGCGAACGCTTCTGCCCTGTGGCTTGTAAACAGAGTTCACATGGGGGCTTTTCTCCCTGTGTGCCAGAGGCACAGGAACTCCCTCCCCTCTGGGACAGGGAACCCCTCTTCCTGTGTTTGATCCTCCTGTGTAAATCACTTCTAAGCCGCTTGCAGCACTGGGGGGTGGGGGGACGAGGGAAGCAATTGAGGTAATTAAGGTATAATGGGCCCCTCTGAAACTCAAAATCTCTCCCATTAAGGCCCCCAACCCAGATGCCATGTTACCAGCCGCGGGCACCTCATGCTCATTTCTGGGATCGCCCAGGGCTGGCTCTAGGTTTTTTTCCGCCCCAAGCAAAAAAAGCCAAACCCCTCCGAGAGCGCACTGCCAAAGGAAAAATAAAAAATACCTCAGGGAGCGCAACTGCCGAAGTGTCCGGAATGCCACCCCTGAAATTGTGCCACCCCAAGTGTGTGCTTGGTTTGTTGGTGCCTAGCGCCGCAGCCTTTGCGGGTCTTGGCATTGCTTCAGTGGGCTGAGGGGGATCCACGCGATGGCATTTGGACATTATGCCATTGTGGCATCTTGCAACGTCACCATGCGGTGTGGCGATATCACGATGGGTCACACTGGTGTCTTGATGTCACGCCAGGGTGCGTTGGCATCTTGAGGATGTCACCGTGCTGCCCAGTGATGTCACACTCAGGTCGTGTCGGTGTTTCGAGGCAGTGCTTTGAGACCACTGTGCCATGGGTGACAACACACCAGCTCACGTTGGCATCTTGATGATGTCACACCAGTGCTTGTCATGATGTCACATTTGGGTCACATTGGTCCTTTGAGGTCACTGTGCCATGTGGTGACATCACGCTGGGTTGTTTTGCGTTTTGACGTCATCTTAGTAACATCCTGTCCTATCGAAGGCCCCTCGTGGCTGTCAAATAGGGGTATGCAGGGAACTGCACACATCCAGCGACTGAGCCGGTGCCAGGTGGGCAACAAGTGGGAGAAAGTGGGAGAGGAGGGAAAAGTCTGCAGCCACTGGAGTAAATCGAAGCAGCGCAGGGGGATACGACAGCAGATTTATGTGAAGGAATGCGGCCATGAATTTTCCCCCCAAAAATCACAATTTTCTCCGGCCCCTCCCCATATCTATCTGTCCATCCATCCCCCATCCCTGCTCATATCCATCCCCTTATCCATCCCCCTCTCTGCCCATATCTACCTGCCGATCCATCCCCCCTGCCTGCCCATATCCATCCCCTTATCCATCCCCCTCCCTGCCCATATCTATCTGTCCATCCATCCCCCCTCTCTGCCCATATCCATCCCCTTGTCCATCCCCCTCCCTGCCCATATCTACCTCTCCATCCATCCCCCCTCCCTGCCAATATCCATCCCCTTATCCATCCCCCTCCCTGCCCATATCTACCTGTCCATCCATCTCCTTATCCATCCCCCTCCCTGCCCATATCTATCTGTCCATCCGTCCCCCCTCTCTGCCCATATACATCCCCTTATCCATCCCCCTCCCTGCCCATATCTACCTGTACATCCATCCCCTTGTCCATCCCCCTCCCTGCCCATATTTATCTCCCAATCCATCCCCCCTCCCTGCCCATATCTACCTGTCCATCCATCTCCTTATACATCCCTCTCCCTCCCTCCCTTCTATCTATCTCTCTCTGAGGCACCCTCTGTGTCCCATAGGATCCTAGCTGTCTCCTTTTGCTGTCCACGTGTCGCTCTGTCTGTCTGTCCAGTCCATCCCAGGGCAATGGGACTCACACCACCTGGTTTGAAGTGGTTTCCCTCCTATCCAGGGTTTACAGTTTGGTTCAATGGCTCTCAGCGCCCCTGCTCTCCAGTGGCCCCTTGGGCCACGAGGCAGCTCACAAACATGCCCGTGTGCTATTCTTGCCTCTTTCCCCCTTCCCCCGGCGGTCAGGGCGCAGTGCTGGCGGCTGTGTCTTCTGACTGTAATTCACTCCAGCTGAGCTGTACATGCCCGAGGCTTCCCCGGTAAATCACGCATCGGGGAAGATTGCCGGTGACTCATGCAGGAGGGTGGGTGTGCGGGTGTGAGTGTGTGCGCACCCAGCCCCCAGCCAGGTCATTAAACTTTGGTGAGCTGGAACGTGAGTGTTGAACTCACCAGCCTGTCTTAGGCAGATCTTGTTTAGGAGGCTAAGGGCCTCAATCTTCTCCTTGGGGTCACGTGAAGTTCAAGGTGTTGGACAGGTTCCACAGCAGCCGGGGAGGTGCTTATCCAACCGGTCACAGCTGTTGCACCCACCGGGGTCACAGTACTGTTTTCCCAGGAGGCTCCGCTTGTCAGGAGATAGGATGGTCTTGGAGTGGCACTTGAGAGAGTTGGTAGGGGTGCTATGCACAGCTCTGCCACCGATTTTCCAGATGAGCTTGGGCGCGTCATTTAATCCTCCCCCCGTGCCTCAGTTTCCCCCATCTGTAGAACGGGGATGGCCCAGCCCTTCTTCGTGGGGGGCATTAAATCCGTTAAGAATTGTAAAGTGCTCAGACAGTACAGTAGGGACAGTTCAGTGATGGGGACCTAGAGAAGGTGGGATGGGAGATGCCCATTCGCCCACTGGCAGCGAGAGCTCATGGAAGATGGCAGCTGAAAGCTACTGAGATACTTGTCTGTACCTGGTGCACTCTGAACAAGACAGAGAGACCCTGCCCCAAATCTAAATAGACAAAGAGTGGGAGGGGAAACTGAGGCACAGAGAAAGGCAGTGACTATCCCAGGGCAGGACCTGATCTGTGTTACAGTAAGACCAGACTTGTGATTGGCCCTTCCTAATAGGGATTGTTTACCAAGGCAGCTGATTTGTAGTGGGTCAAGACAGTTGGTTTATAGTGGCACCAGATGCCTTGGTGATGGGCACTGCTCTATGCGGCTAAGTAAAATCCCAGGGCCGTGCTCATTACTGGGGTGACTGCATCCCTCACAGGTGCAAACTGGGAGCAGCAGTTCTGAGTGCCTCCTAGTGGCAGTCCTCATTATCGCACCGCTTGGTGCAAGGTGAGCTCATTGGACTGCACTGCCCTGTGACCTGCATGAAAAATGGCAGGCTGGAGGTTAGCTGCAAACCTCGCCGTCTGCTGCCTCTTGGTCCAAATCTCCCTGTGCTGCAGCACCTCTTGCTCTCTGTCTCCTCTCTACACCTCCCTTCCGGGACCTACATGCACGGTGCCTCACGGGCGAGCAGCCCCTGGGGTTTTAAGGAAGGATCGCACCGGGCCTCTGACAATTCACAGGCAAGCGGGCATGCCCAGTTCCCAGACATTGTCCATCTCCCTGCAGGCAAGGGTGCCCACACAGCCTATTCCTCGCCCAGAATCTGGATTTGGGATTCTTACAGGGCACAGCTGAGGGTTAATCCCAGGGCTTTGATTATTTGGCTTGACAGTGCTCCTCTCCCTGGGATGAGGCTGCTGCAGCCTGTCATGGGACATCACATGACAGCGAGGGGGGTATTTCTGCAGCAGGGGGTGATATCACGGGCATGCCTGAGCCGGCCTTTGGAAGAACCAAAGCAACAGCTTCTGGGTTATCCATCCAATACTGTTTTCTGATGCTGCTGAGAGCCTGGGCTGGGATTCTTAGAAGTGCCTAAGGGTGTTAGGCTCCTACATCCAGTGGGATTTAAGCACACGTGAGGCACATGGGCTGAATAGGGCCGGATTGCAGGATCAGATGCATCCTTGGGCATGATCCAAAAAGACCCATTTCTGTTCCCCAATAGCCAGATGTTTATGTCCCCAGGGTGTGCTCTCTGCTCAGCTCTGCATTGTTATTACAGGCAGCTCCCCAGGTTAGTGGCTTTGTTCTTTGTCCAGCACCTAGAGAAGGTGGGAGATGCCCATTCTCCCTCTGGCAGCGGAAGCTCATGGAGGACGGGATCTGAAATCTACTGGCAGGTCTGTCCGTACCTGGCACACTCTAAGCAAGACGCAGAGCCCCTGCCCCAGATCTACATAGACAAAGAGACGGCGGGGAAACTGAGGCACGGAGAAAGGCCATAGCAAAGCTGGGACTAGAAGCCAGGTCTCCTGCGTCCCAGCAAGGCCCTAGATCCACGTGCTCCCCTCGGCGCTGATGAATTGCACACCGGTGGCCACTAGCCCAATCCCTTTGCCTCCTGCATACCAATCACCCGGGGTTGTAGACACCAGGGCTGCCCCTCCCTGCTCATAGCTGAATGGAGGAGTGCCTTATCCTCCCAGGCACCGAAAAAGAAGCGAGGTAGCTTGGCAGTTCTCCCTTGAAGCACCCAGGACGTTCTCCTCGTTCACTAATCAGCACGTTAATTAGGGGAAAAGGGAGGTGGGGGGAGTGGGAGCCAGTGCTCAAAACAAATATCTCCAGGGGGGCACTGAATGTTGCCTGGGCGGCAGGGTGATTTTTTCCCCCAAAGCTGAGCTGGGACCGGAGGAAAGCAGATGGCTTGATTGTTATCTCGGCCAGGATTTCTGCACACTCTTTGTTTCAGGGCTCTTTCATTGTGCCAGAGCGTGCTGGGCTTGTCTCCCCTCCTGGAGCTATCCAGCTAGTGGGGAGGTGCGAGGGTGTATGCGCAAGGATGGGGGGTTAGTTCTGGGCTGCCCTAAACCCCCCAGTCTCTGATCCAGAGGCTGCGTCACCACATATATCTCTTCCACTGTCACGGTGACACTGACCTAAGTTGCTCTCTCTGCTGCTTGTCTGCAGGCGTCAATGGGACACCCAGGTGTCAGGGAGGCTGAAACCGGCTTGAAAATGAATTGCGGTGGGCAGGGAAGCTGGCCCTAGAGAAAAAGAGGGGGTCGCAGTTGGTTAGGCTGTCTCGTTTGCATGGCAACTGGAAAAGCCCTCTTGTCTCCAAGGCGAAAGGGAGGGGTTGTCTCTTGCTTGGTTCCTGCTGGCCAAGGAGAAGCACCTGGCTCTGGCCTGGGCATCAGAACATATGACCCAGCTCATCCCCAAGATATGGGCTGGACACAGGGATCACCGAGGGAGGGTCTCTGGCTGAGGCCATGCAGGCGTTGTGGGAGTGGATCTCTGGCCTGGGCCAGGCAGGGAGCTTTGGGAGGGGGTCTCTTGCCCGGGCCATGCAGGGGTGGCTGGACAGTCTCTGGGTTGGACTACACAGGGGATCAGATTAGATTATCGAAATGGCACCTTCTGGCCTCAAAATCTGCACCTCTGAAAAGAGCTTTTGCTAGAGAACAAATTCCAGAGACTGAGTGACTCTGTCTCTCCAGGGAGAGCTGCCTGGTTCTCTGTTGCTTCCATACCTTCCCCTGTGGGCCCAGCAGGCTTTAAAACAGCCCCTCCAAACAGCTTTTTCTTTCGTTGCTATGGCTGCAAACTACAAAAATCTAGAGCCAAAATTGGGAGCATCAGGGCCCATTGCACAGAGCACTGGACTGGGATGCTGGATCCTCTTGCCAGCTTTGCTAGTGGCTCTCTCTGTGCCTCAGTTTCCCTCTCCATACAAGCAGGGATAAGGCTACTCACCTGGGGACCTGGGTAAAGCGCTTTGAGGGCCCCAGATGGGATTATGTTTGCAGCCCCTTCCCCAAAGTGTGGGGTGGGAGTAGTGGTGGAGGGGATGGGATCAGATCTCTCTCTGCTTGGAAGGGATCCCCCATCCTGACTTTCATGACAGGCAGAACCAGAACGCAGATCTTGGTCCAAAATGGGGAACTCTGCTCCCCCATTTATTGCTACCCCCCTCTGCTCATGTGCAAGGGGGTCGCTCTGAACGGTGACTCCCCACTCAACTTTCCAGAGACCCCCCTATCCTGTCCTTGCCCCCCCTCTCCCACACGCCAACCTCTCCCATCCCCTTGTAAATCCAGCGCAGTCAGGCACCCCTACAGCGTGGGCTCCCCAGTTGCTCAAAGGAAAGAGGCCTTTCCTTTTGTGGCAGGGGGCTGCTGAACACGGGAGGGGGTCCTCGAAGCCAAGGCAGGGTGGTCAGCTCAGCTGCTGGCTTTTGCTGCTCCCCCCCTTGGTAAAGCAGGGTTTTCCACTCATCTGTCTTGGAAGGAAAGTCTCCCCAAAAGCAAGAAATGGACTGGTTGAAATCCACCTGCGTCTCAGCTGGGAGCGAGAGGATGCAGGCTGCTTTGGGTTTTGCCCAGGACTCCTGGAGCTCTATGCTGGGGGGAGGGGAAGCCCCCCCCAGCATCAAGCAAGCCAGAGGCCAGGAGGCCAGAATATCAGCTCCGATGTAGGCACTGATGCAAGTAGCTGCAATTTGGATGTGTTGGATGCTGGAGAATCTGGCCCTGATTTTGTCCCAGTGTGAGTTGCTGGGTGAGGGGCTCTCTGGAAAAAAAATCAGTGCCCCTGTGCGAACTGAGCCCATGGGAACCCTGGCCTTGGGCTGTCTTAGAAAGTCCAGCCCTAGATGGTTGGAGATTTTGGTGATGGGACTGTGGAAGTAGTTAGACTGGGGGTCAGGGGGGAGTCGTTGAAATATGGTGCTCCTGATTATTATTATTCGTTATTGTAGTGCAGATGTGCTCAAGAGTCCCAGGCACAGAGCAGGACCTCATACCAAGAGAACATCGCTCCCCTACTGCTAAGATGCAGCCACCTCTGGGCTAGGGCATGGCAGCTGATTCTTTCTCCCAGATCTAAGCCAGCCCCAGCCCCTGAGAGCTGGCGATCCTTGCTGCCTGCCCTTGTCCCCTGACGCCGGACACTCGAGCTCTGCGGGGCTCGCTTGCCCTGCTGTCTGTGTTCCCAGACTCGCTCCTGTTCGGAAGCTCCAGCCAGCCTGCAGATGCACTCTGATTTGCTTAACCTACTTAAGCCAAAAAAAGCGCGAGGCAGTTTCCTCCCCCCGCCCCTCGCTCCACTGGTGAAGGAACGTGCTGGAAGATTAACGTGCTGCACGAGTAGCTAGTGTCTCCTGGCAGCGTAGCTAGACGCGTGTTCCCTTTCTGGGTAATCTCATTTATTTACACTTTGCCATAGGCAGGGACACAGCATCCCATCTTGCGGGGCTGTCCCCCCCCGGGGGGGCCAGCTTCTCCTCTTTTTGCAGGAAGTTGCTTAGAGCTCAGGTACCTGAGACAGTTGCAAATGGAGATTTGTGCTGGGCAAGAAATTTGGAGCTGGATTTTCAATGCCCTTAAATGCATCTGACGAAGTGGGTATTCACCCACGAAAGCTTATGCTCCAATACTTCTGTTAGTCTGTAAGGTGCCACAGGACCTAGGGCGGCAGGATTTGGGGGGCAGCATTTTGCCGCCCTTGGCGGAAATTCGTTGGCTGGGAGGCCTTCCGCTCTGGGTCTTCGGCGGAAATTCAGCGGCGGGTCCTTCACTCGCTCCGGGACCCGCCGTCGAAGTGCCCCGAAGACGCGGAGCGGAAGGACCTCTGCCGCCGAATGCTCAGAGGAGGAGCGTTGCTGCCTAGGGTGGCAAAAACCGTGGTGCCGCTCCTGGCTACCCCTCTGATACTGAAATTCAGGGTTGTTCTGGTCTGGGCCCAGTACGATGGGGCCTGAATTGACAAAGGCTTCTGGGCACTGTCCCAGTGGAAAGGGACAGATTGAACTGAAGAACCAGGTTGTATCTTGGCTTCTGCTGGGGGTCAGGAACCCCAGATTCAACCCACGCCCCCAACAAACTCCAGGGCACTGGAGATACAGCTCCAAATGTCTCGTCTTGCTCCAGCGAGGAGTCCTGAGCCGGGAACCCGAGATCTGACCTTCAGTTGCCCGATGCGACAAGTTATTTTACTGTGGGTGAAACTGACCCACTTTCTTGCTCCAGATCAGTGACAGATATCAAGATCTCGCAGAGTCACGGGTATGTGTGTGAAACCCCCACACGCTGGCATGAAGAATAGGCCTGCAGTCCAAGGCTTCCCCAGTGTGGAAAACACAAAGGCAGAAGGGACACTGTGGGGAGGGGGGTCTGATTTTCAGGGCTGCCCACCCCCTTGACTTCAGCTGGAATTGTGGGATCCTCAGCACCTCTAAAATCTTAAGCAGTCTGCAACATTGGGGTACCCAGAGTCAGCGAAGCCAGGATCAGAAAGGGGTCAGCAGGACCTTCCCCCCCCATCTTTGTTTACCCATGAACCTAAATTTGTTTCTGAGGGGTTTTTTGTTTGGTTTGGTTGGTTGGTTTTTTTGGGTATTTGGCTGCAGTTCTGGACAGATTGCAGGGGGAGGCGGGGAGAGTTTAAGAGACACGTGTGGGACTGCAAAGGCCAGCTTGGAATCAGCCTCTAAATAACTCCGAAAGCCAGGCGCGCACACAACACACACACACACGAATGTGCTTCCCGTGTCTGGCGAGAGAGGATAATGGGGTTTAAATGCTGCAAACGGATGGCGGCGAGCCGGCCCAGACTGTGAAATGTTGCAAGGACTCCCCCAGCTGCCGGGAGCCGGGGAAGCTGCGGAGTGTGACATGCCTTATAAATATGTTTGAGTGCGCAGTGGGATCTGCCTTTGTCAGGAGAATTCAGGTCACCAGGTACAGGAGGCAGCAGCTGCCTCCAGCCCAGCGCGAAGGAGAAGGTGTCTTTATGATTGATTTCCCCCCTCTCCCCCGCCCCCCCAGTGCCGATGAAACACACACTGCGGCATCTTAACCTCTGCTGCATTCCCAGCTCCGGTAGCTCCATTGAAATCAGTCCCCCGGTAGTGATGGGGTTTTTTTTATTTGTTTTCCCTGACACCCCTTTTCTGAAAGCAGCGGGTCCCCTTGTCAGATTGTCAAGTCAGCAAGGCTGGGACAGCGCTGTTGTGTTAATCACCGCTCTGGGGCGGCAGGTGCCAACCGGGCTGCAAATGGCTGCAGCAAAACAGAGCCGGGGAAACTCAGAGGCCCTCGTGTCCATGGCTAGAGTATTGAACTAGGGCTCAGGATAGCTGGGCTCTTCTTCAACTCTGCCACTGCTCACCTGGGTGACCTTGGCCAAGTCACTTCCTCTCTCTTGGCATCTGTTTCCTCTGCCACCCTTTGTCTGTTTAGACTGGGCACTTTGAGGGGCAGGGAGCCGCTCACTCTGTCTGTGCAGCGCCCAGCACAACAGGGCCCTGATCTCCACTGCTGTGCTAATGTGAACAGTGGCTCATTTATCAAAGAGAAATGGACTGAGGAGTCTAAGGGGAAATGGCTCTAAATCTGAAGGGGGGATGTGCCATTGGGGGCTTCCCTTGCATTCCCAGCGCTTGAAATCCACAGGAGTTGTGGGTTGCAGGACTGGGTCAGTGTCTGGTTTGGGATCCTGCAGTGTAAGGTCCTGCAGTTGGATGGGGCCAGGGCTGTGGGCTGTGCAGTATTGCAATCTGCCCTTTGGGGATCCCAATCCCTCAACATCCCCTGCCCAGCCACCGTTCCTGTAAGATGCCAACAGCATCAGAACAGAAAAGCAGGCCCCTGTCTGTATCGGACCTCAAACCCAAACCACTGAGGCTAGTTCAGATCCAGGGTTGTCGAATCCAGACCTCGCCTTCAAGGGGATCCAGAGCCAGGGGGCAAGTTTTGGCCCCGAGAGGAGAGAGCTGAATTATAGGCTGCTTCTGCATTGTGGGGCTCTAACCCCCTTTGGAAGGGGCCATGATAGGGAAGCAGGAAGCACCAGGCCTGGGGCTATTTGCTGATCTGCCGGCTGCAACAGCAAGGCCCTGGGGGGGCGGGTGCCCTCGCAATGGGACGGCCCGTTCTGTTAAAGGCCATCAGACGAGTCCAGGGTACCCAGCAGTCGATGGGCCATGGGAGTGAGGGCCCCAGCAGTCCCCCTCTCCCCTCCAGCAGCCCATTAACACTTCCAAACCCTGGCACACACCAGTAGCTCCACTGTTGGGAGAGCAAGGCCTTAGAAAAAGTCCTGGGGAGAGTCCTCGGGGCAGCATGGAACCCTGAACGGAACCGCTGGATCCAGATCTAATCCCAGAACCCAACATCTGCATCCCAACCTGGATCCAGAGCCAAACTCAGAACCCGACAGCTGGTTCTGGTTCCAGATCCAGCGCTGAACCCCAGCAAGTGGGTCTGGAGCCAAACCCAGCATTGGCTTTAAGATGTAAGAAACCCACCATCCAGCTTTGCAGAAGGAGTTAACTCCAGCAGGCTGACAGTCCCAGCTCCTGTCCCTCGCCCAGACATAGACTGGACCCACTGCCGTGTACCAAGCGGCGGACAGACCCGAGCCGAAGGGGAGCAGGGGAATTTACACCTGGCTCAAAAATAAATGTTTAAAGCGTTTTCAAGATTTTGGATGAATGTCAAGGCCAGGCATGGGCAGGAGCATCTGCCTGGCTGCAAACCCTCAGCATGGTAATGGTTAACCGCTGGCACTGCAGTGTGGGGGCAGACCTGCCCCCCACCCCCAACTGTTTGCATTAGTGCCACTAGAAAGCCTAAAGGGTTTTATTTATGTATTTTAAGAGGTGTTAATTTCTCCCTCCTGTCTGGGAATGGACATCTGGGTACTGGTCCCAGAACTGGGAGGGGAGTGGGGACTAGTGGTTAGCGTGGGGGGGGGGAAGGGGGAGGGTCTGGGAGCCAGGACTCCTGGGTTCAGTTCACAGTTCTGGGAGTAGGGGCAGTGGTTAGGGCAGCCAGGACTCCTGGGTTCAGTTCAGAGGTCCAGGAGGGGGAGTGGGGTCTAGTGGTTGGGGGATGGGCTGGCAGCTAGGACTCCTGGGTTCTATTCCCTCCCCCCTCTGGGCACAAGGGGAGGGAGAGGGTGGGTAGCTTTGAGATGCAGCCCCCTGGGGTGGGTGGATCGGTCGGTCGGTCTGTCCATCCATCCCTTTGCAAGCGGGCACTTTTGCTGCTAATCCCCCTCCCCCCATTCGGGGGTTAGGGGCGTCTGAAGGAGGCAGCTTTGGGTGCCCCCCCTCCATCGCATTGCACCGAGCCGGAGCGATCGCCCGCCGCAGCCATGTGAGCAGCCGGTCAGGTGTCCCCGGGGCTGGCGCGGAGCCCGCCCGCCCGCTGCTGTTCCCGGCTCCGCGCCCCGGGCGGACACGTGCGCGCCGTGACCTGATTGTGGGTGGCGCGGGGGGGGGGCGGCCGTGTCCTCTCCTGCCCCTATGGCCGCATCGTCTGCTGCCCCCTCCCCCCCGGCGTGCCCACTCCTGCCCCTGCCCCTCCCTTGTGTCCCTTCGCCCCCCGGTGTCCCCTCCCCTGCCCCACCCCTCCCTTGTGCCCCCTCGCCCCCCTGCGTGCCCTCTCCTGCCCGTGCCCTCCCCGCCCCCCGATGTGCCCTCCCCTGCCCCACCCCTCCCTTGTGCCCCCCCGCACCCCGGCGTGCCCACTCCTGCCCCTGCCCCTCCCTTGTGTCCCCCCGCCCCCCGGTGTGCCCTCTCCTGCCCGTGCCCTCCCCGCCCCCCGGTGTCCCGTCCCCTGCCCCACCCCTCCCTTGTGTCCCCTCGCCCCCGGTGTACCCTCTCCTGCCCGTGCCCTCCCCGCCCCCGGTGTCCCCTCCCCTGCCCCACCCCTCCCTTGTGCCCCCTGCTCCTCCCTTGTACCCTCTCCTGCCCCACCCCTCCCTTGTGCCCCCCGCTCCCCAGTGTGCCCTCTCCTGCCCCACTCCTCCTTTGTGCCCCCCCGCCCCCCAGCGTGCCCTCTCCTGCCCCTGCTCCTCCTTTGTGCCCCCCGCCCCCCGGCGTGCCCTCTCCTGCCCCACCCCTCTCTTGTGCCCCCATGCCTCCCCTCCCCCACGGCATGTCCTCTCCTGCCCCTGCCCCTCCCTTGTGCCCCCTCTGCCCCCCTTATGCCCTCTCTAACCCCTGCCCCTCCCTTGTGCCCCGACCCCTGTTGTGCCTTTTCCTGCCCTCTGCCCTGTGCTGATCCCTTCTGCCTCCCTCCTGTTGTGCCCACTCCTACCCCAGACCCCCCACCCCCCGTCGTGCTCTCTCTCCTACCCTTTGCAAACTCCGGCATGCAAAGCGGGACGTACTGGTGTGTCTGCATCCCAGGCATCCTCTCTGTCTGCGCATCCCTCTGTTAGCTGGATAGAGGGGTGTCAATCCTCTCATTTCTGCTGCCAGCTTGGATTTTAATCAACTGCACATGAGGAAGGGGGGGGAATTAAAAATTGCACTGGGCTACTCCAGGGACAGCCCCTCCCAGCAGGGGGCGCTGTGGGGAGCGGGGCAGGAGCGCAGGCTTGGGGGCAGAGCACCCAGGTACTCCAGTCCCAACCCCTCCCAGCAGGGGGCGCTGTGGGGAGCAGGGCAGGAGCGCTGGCTGGGGGGGAGCTCCCAGGTGCTCCAGTCCCAGCCCCTCCCAGCAGGGGGCGCTGTGGGGAGCAGGGCAGGAGCGCTGGCTGTGGGGGGAGCTCCCGGGTACTCCAGTCCCAGCCCCTCCCAGCAGGGGGCGCTGTGGGGAGCAGGGCAGGAGCGCTGGCTGTGGGGGGAGCTCCCGGATACTCCAGTCCCAGCCCCTCCCAGCAGGGGGCGCTGGCTGGGGGGGAGCTCCCAGGTGCTCCAGTCCCAGCCCCTCCCAGCAGGAGGCGCTGTGGGTGTCAGGCTAGGAGATAACTATTCCCGGGCTGTCTGTGTTTTCCGCACACTGAGCCCTGTGGGCAGAGAATTTGTTGGGACTCTCCTGCCCTGGGAGCTGGGGAACCCAGGGGCAGGCCAGGAGGGTGGAGATGAGCCTTTGGTCTGGGGAACTTGCTAGGAACAGGGCTGGGTGGAGAGGTGACTAGGAGGGCACCTGTGCTTACGTGGGGGCAGGCCACACTGGGATGCAGGGGGGCTCTTGCACGGAGAGGGCATGGTGCAGTATTCCTCGCCAAGGGCAGGGGGCTCATTTAGGGGGCAGCAGGCCACCCAGAGGAGGGGGGCAAGTGGGGCAAATTGCCCCGGGCTCCACAGGGGCCCCGCGAGCCCTGGCCCGGCGGCAGTCCAGCTCTTCGGCGACATTTCAGAGGCGGGGGGCCCTTCAGTGCTACCAAAGACGCGGAGCGACTGAAGGGCCCCCTGCTGCCAAAGACCCGGACCGCCGCCGGGTGAATACAAGCGCCACAGCTCCCTCGCTTTGCCCCAGGCCCCCTGAAGCCTCTGGCAGCCCTGGGGAACAAGATCTACCTGCTTTCAGCTCTAATGAGGACACCCCAGGTCTGGTACCTAGGCAGAACCCAGCAGTGGCTACCAAAAGTACTGGGCTGGAGTCTTGTTTTGCAGTGGTGGGCATTGGCAGGCTGAGCTGGGGGAGAGAAAGAGGCTGGCGTGTGGCTGTTATGCACATCGCCCCCGGGGCTGGGTTACCTCGGGCGCCAGGGCACACAGCTCCCCAGGGGCAAGGTGGGAGCAGACCCTGACTGCAGCCCGATCTCTCTCTGCCCCCCAGGCCAAATGGAGCTGATGGCAGGAAAGGGACAAATCCCTAGATGGCTTAGGCTAGCGCCTCCTCCCATCTCACATCTGATTTCACCCCATAATTTTCAGGGTGCAGACAGCAGGAGTGGGGCTTGGCTACAAGTATTTGCTCTGAGCTGGAATTTGGGCGGCGGCGGTTGAGTCCGGGCAGCACCTGCTAGGTTAAAAGACTGGATCTGGCCTTCTTAAAATCACAGGCACAATTCCAGAAAATCCCAAGGGAGGGAAGTATTTATTTTGGGTGCTGGTGGGTTTAAACGCCCTGGACTATTGCGGAGGGGAACGTATGTCAGTTCCGACTGCGGAAGAACCAGTTCCTGCCGTTTGCAGGTAATAATAATGAGCTAAGATCTTTGAGTCAGAAGAGCAGCTCTCTTCCTGATATAGGTCACCAGGACCGTGCGCGCGTGTGGGTGCCCACGTGCCCAAGGGGGCGAGGTCTCCTCCCCGCCTCTGTGGGCTCCCTCCACAAAATCTTCACGCAGTTTGCAGAGGGGCCTCTGCTAATGGAAAAGGCAGAACTGGGATGGCAGGAGGGGGCTTGTGGGTGGGGACTGAGGGGCATGGACAGAGGCTGAGTGTACGACCTGGATTTGGCTCAAAGCTCTCGCCCAGAATGGGCCTGCGGGGACATGGAATCTAGGCAGCTGGTGCCCCCCCCCAGCCAGGGCAGGTCCACACTCCAGGTGTCCCTGGGAATCTTGGCACGACCCCTGTCGTACCCTTGGACCCCTGGGCCGGCTGCCAGCGGGATGACCCGGGTTTGGCATTTTGTCCTCTGTTTGTTTGCCCTACTTTCCGCAGCACGTGCCTCACTGCCCCACATTCCCCGCAGCCTCGTCTCAGGGCTGCCCGGCGGCTGTGTGTGTACGTGTGTGTGTATGCATGTGTGTGCGAGCGTGTGTGTGTGCATGCGCATACGCAGGCTGACACTGTGTTCCTCCCCCACACCCCCATGCTGCAGCTCCATGTGAGACACTGGGATAGCTCCAGGGGACTCCGATTTCCCCGGCTCCCAGCCAGGTGGGCTGTAGCGGCTCCCTGGTCCCGTCCCCTCCAGCTGCCTGTGGCCAGGGGAAGGGCAGACCCTGAGTCTGTGCAGGGGTTCGGAGGCTGCATCTGCCCTCCCACGGGTGATGGGGTTCGTCAGTTGCACAGATTTCACCCTGCCCTTTGTCTCCATGTCTTTCAATGTTCAGCCTCCCATTTCCTTTGCCCTGCCCCCTGTTCTTTTGTTCCCCCAGGAACACACCCTTGTGCCCCCCAAGATCACTCCCCCATCTCCATCCCAAACATCCAACCCTGCCCTGATAGTATTAAAGCCTGGCAGGCCAGAGCCCTGGGGGATGGATGCCAGCCTGGGTCCCCCATATGCAGCTCCCCTGCCCCTACAGGAGGCTGCAGACCCTGAGCACCCTCAATCCCAGCTGTTGCTTCCAGCTGTTTTCTGCAGCAGGACTCAAGCCAAGATCCCCATCTGACCTCCTCTCCCACTGCTCTCTGTCCCCAAGGCGGCGTGATCCTCTACGTGGGCTCTACGGCCGGCTCCAGCCCCACCCCGGGCAGCCCACCCGGCAGCTACCTGGTGCCCTCCCCACAGCACTCCCTGCCCTCATCGCTGGAGGAGCTGACGCTGACTGAGATCGGGGCCATCAAGCCGCAGGGCTCAAGCTCGCCATCCTCACCTAAGGTGGCCTTCCAGTTCCCGGAAGGGGTCAGGTACCCCAGCAAGGGCCAGTCGCCCCCCACCCAGAGCAGAGTTGCCACGGCCAAGCAGAACGGCGTGACCAGCACCTTCACTAGTAAGTGAATCATCCTCCTCCTGCTCCAGCTGGGGAAACTGAGGCACAGAGCGAGGCAAGGACAGCAACTCAGCAATAGAACCCGGGAGTCCTGACTCCCAGCCCCTCTGCTCTAACCATTAGACACCGCTCCTCTCTCAGAGCTGTGGATAGAACCCAGGAGTCCTGACTCCCAGCCCCCCTGCTCTAACCACTAGACCATCCAAAGCAACAGGAATATTGGGGGGGTAGGGTACTCTCACATGAAGTCACAAGGGGCCAACCTGACACACAGCTGGGACCATGCACCCCCTCTTTGGGGGGTCCCCAGTCCTGTGGGGCTGGCAACCTAGTCTGGCTGGAAATGGGCGTCTCCGAGAGGCTAGTTAGTGAGTCTGGTCAGCAGTGGGGAGGGGGATGCGTCTTAGGGGGCCCGGTGGGACCCTGGGGCTGGGCAGATGGTTGAAGGGAGGGGGTGGCACTCCCATCGGTCGGCCCCTCGCTCTCCATTGGGGAGGCTGTAGTGGGTTGGGCAGGAGGGGACCGAACGAGTGTGATGCTCACCCCCCCCCCTCCTTGCAGAGACGGGCGGGATGGTGCTGCTGTGCAAGGTGTGCGGGGACATCGCCTCCGGCTTCCACTACGGCGTCCATGCCTGCGAGGGCTGCAAGGTGAGGCGGCGGGGCCCAGCGCAGGGCTTTGGGGGGACCCAGCTGAGGCGCGGAGCCTCCTAGCAAGCCGCGGCGTCGCCATGGCGCCGTTCCCCGGGGCGCCCCAGCTCCGACGGGAGCTGATGGCCAGCATGAACAGCGGGGGGCTGGCGGGCAGGGCGGGGGGGCACAGAAGGGGCAGGGTTTGCCTGGCACTGACTCCTCGCCTGTTGGCCCCCTCCAGGGCTTCTTCCGGCGCAGCATCCAGCAGAACATCAACTACAAGATGTGTGTGAAGAACGAGCACTGCATGATCATGCGCATGAATCGCAACCGCTGCCAGCACTGCCGCTTCAAGAAGTGCCTGGCCGTCGGCATGTCCCGCGACGGTGAGCGCAGGGATCCCGCCCCCGCCCCTGCTCCTCCCCCGGCCTGCTCTGCCCCTGGGTCTGCCCCCAGCCTGCTCCCTGCCAGTGCCCCTCAATCCCGACCCGCAGCCCCTCTGCCAGTGCCCCTCAATCCCGACCCGCAGCCCCTCTGCCAGTGCCCCTCAATCCCGACCCTACACCCCTCTGCCAGTGCCCCTCAATCCCAACCCTACCCCCCCGCCAGTGCCCCTCAATCCCGACCCGCAGCCCCTCTGCCAGTGCCCCTCAATCCCGACCCGCAGCCCCTCTGCCAGTGCCCCTCAATCCCGACCCACAGCCCCTCTGCCAGTGCCCCTCAATCCCGACCCGCAGCCCCTCTGCCAGTGCCCCTTAATCCCGACCCTACACCCCCTCTGCCAGTGCCCCTCAATCCCAACCCTACCCCCCCGCCAGTGCCCCTCAATCCCGACCCGCAGCCCCTCTGCCAGTGCCCCTCAATCCCGACCCGACACCCCCTCTGCCAGTGCCCCTCAATCCCGACCCGACACCCCCTCTGCCAGTGCCCCTCAATCCCGACCCGCAGCCCCTCTGCCAGTGCCCCTCAATCCCGACCCACAGCCCCTCTGCCAGTGCCCCTCAATCCCGACCCGCAGCCCCTCTGCCAGTGCCCCTTAATCCCGACCCTACACCCCCTCTGCCAGTGCCCCTCAATCCCAACCCTACCCCCCCGCCAGTGCCCCTCAATCCCGACCCGCAGCCCCTCTGCCAGTGCCCCTCAATCCCGACCCGACACCCCCTCTGCCAGTGCCCCTCAATCCCGACCCGCAGCCCCTCTGCCAGTGCCCCTCAATCCCGACCCGACCCCCCCTCTGCCAGTGCCCCTCAATCCCGACCCTACCCCCCTCTGCCAGTGCCCCTCAATCCCGACCCTACACCCCCTCTGCCAGTGCCCCTCAATCCCGACCCACAGCCCCACCTGGGCTCCCCCGACACCCCCTCTGCCAGTGCCCCTCAATCCCGACTCACAGTCCCACCTGCTATCCCAGCCCTGGGCTCCCCCCACACCCTTCTGCCAGTGCCCCTCAATCCCGACCCACAGCCCCACCTGGGCTCCCCCTACACCCTCTCTGCCAGTGCCCCTCAATCCCGACTCGCAGCCCCACCTGCTGTCCCAGCCCTGGGCTCCCCCTACACCCCTCTGCCAGTGCCCCTCAATCCCGACCTACAGCCCCACCGGGGCTCCCCCTACACCCCCTATGCCAGTGCCCCTCAGTCCCAACCCACAGTCCCACCTGCTGTCCCAGCCCTGGGCTCCCCCTACACCGCCTATACCAGTGCCCCTCAATCCCAACCCACAACCCCACCTGCTATCCCAGCCCTGGGCTCCCCCCACACCCTTCTGCCAGTGCCCCTCAATCCCGACCCACAGCCCCACCTGGGCTCCCCTTACACCCCCTCTGCCAGTGCCCCTCAATCCCGACTCGCAGCCCCACCTGCTGTCCCAGCCCTGGGCTCCCCCTACACCCCCTCTGCCAGTGCCCCTCAATCCCGACCTACAGCCCCACCGGGGCTCCCCCTACACTCCCTATGCCAGTGCCCCTCAGTCCCAACCCACAGTCCCACCTGCTGTCCCAGCCCTGGGCTCCCCCTACACCCCCTATGCCAGTGCCCCTCAATCCCAACCCACAACCCCACCTGCTAT
Source organism: Gopherus flavomarginatus (assembly GCF_025201925.1). Taxonomy (NCBI): domain Eukaryota; kingdom Metazoa; phylum Chordata; order Testudines; family Testudinidae; genus Gopherus; species Gopherus flavomarginatus. Next base: position 22,444,720 of record NC_066632.1, on the reverse strand, counting down.
CCCAGCCCTGGGCTCCCCCCACACCCTTCTGCCAGTGCCCCTCAATCCCGACCCACAGCCTCACCTGGGCTCCCCCTACACCCCCTCTGTCAGTGCCCCTCAATCCCGACTCGCAGCCCCGCCTGCTGTCCCAGCCCTGGGCTCCCCCTACATCCCCTCTGCCAGTGCCCCTCAATCCCGACTCGCAGCCCCACCTGCTGTCCCAGCCCTGGACTCCCCCCACACCCCTCTGCCAGTGCCCCTCAATCCCGACCCACAGCCCCAGCTGGGCTCCCCCTACACCCCCTCTGCCAGTGCTCCTCAATCCTGACCTGCAGCCCCACCTGCTGTCCCAGCCCTGGGATCCCCCTACACCCCCTCTGCCAGTGCCCCTCAATCCCGACCTGCAGCCCCACCTGTTATCCCAGCCCTGGGATCCCCCCACACCCCGTCTGCCAGTGCCCCTCAATCTCAACCTGCAGCCCCACCTGCTATCCCAGCCCTGGGCTTCCCCTCACACCCTCTAGTCTGGTGCCCCTCAATCCTGACCTGCAGCCCCACCTGCTTTCCCAGCCCTGGGCTCCCCCCACACCTTTTCTGCCGGTGCCCCTCAATCCTGACCCGCAGCCCCCCGCCCCTCTATCCCAGCCCTGGTTCTCTCTTGTGCAGACTGTCTGGACTGTGCTGACTGTTTCTAATCTGCCACCAGGAGACCCACCTCGGAATTTAGCTGGGGATGGGGGAGGCGGCTTGGGGTGAAAGACCAGTGCCCTGCCCCCCTGCGACAGGACCCCACATCCCCCTGAGGCCCCCCTGTTCTGCCCAGTCAGCAGCTGCCCCAGCTGATAAATGGGAGCTCGGTGCTGGGGGCTGATTTATGGCTCTGAGCATGGATGTGGGGAGGGGGGGAGGTGCAGTGGCGTGGGGGGATGCCAGGGCCAGGCTGTGATGAACTGCTGGAGATTCTCCCCCTGCTCATGATGGATTTGTTAGACTTTGAAATGTCTTGTCAGCATTAGCGTGCCAAGAATGGCCGGGAGGGGGGAGGGGCGCGGTGCGAGGGGGTGGCAGAGAGACCTAGAGGTGGGCTGAGACCGGACCCAGATCCGTGGAGGTGGGCTTGGATCAGCACCAGAACCATGGAGAAGGATCAGGATTGGGGCTGGGACCACACCCAGGTCTGTGGAGGTGGGCTTAGATCAGCACCAGAACCATGGAGAAGGATCAGGATTGGGGCTGGGACCACACCCAGGTCTGTGGAGGTGGGCTTGGATCAGCACCAGAACCATGGAGAAGGATCAGGATTGGGGCTGGAACCACACCCAGGTCCGTGGAGGTGGGCTTGGATCAGCACCAGAACTGCAGAGATGGGCCGGACTGTGATTAGGACTGGAACTTGAGCCGTCGAGATGGGTCGGGACTGGGACCAGAATCAGAACCAGGGGGGTGGACTGGAGCTGGGACCAGAGGTTCCCCACCTGGACCTCTTCACTGGGACTCTTGGCTCCCCTGGCTTCCCTCCTCCCTGCCCCGATGGTTCTGGCTCTTTGCTGGTTTGGGCCAGGGATGTGTGAGAACCAGCTCCTTGGATCTCAGCACCACTGACACCCATGGGTCCCACACACCCATCCAACCACGAGCCAGGGGGTGGGGGCAGCAGGGGCCAGGCTCCTGGGTCCCGCCCATCGCGTTGTGCCGGGTAAAGCTCGCTCACTGGCCCAGAGTGCAGGGTGGAGGGGCACACAGAGGCAAAGTAGATCCTAAGGGTGAGCAAACAGCCCAGGGATCTTGCCTCCCTTGGGCCGGATACTCACGGGCAGGAGGGGGGAATCAGGAAGGGAACTAAACCCCAGGACTGAGCAGCAGCCTCATGGGCTCCCCAAAGCCCCAGCTGCCAGAGGCTGTAGGGCAGGAAAGGCCACGGGCATTATCCAGGCTCACAGCTGCTGTGTTAACAGGGGTGGGGTGCAGAGAGGGACGAGGGGGGGGAATAGGGAGAGATGTGGTATAGAGTGGGGGAGGAAAGGGACAGGGATGGGGAGTTGGGGGTACGGGAGAAGGGGAGGAATCCCAGGGCGCTCTCGCCCCCCACAACTGCCAGTTCCAGGCCCATCTGGGGCTTTGCGGGGACAGCGGGATCCTGTGTGCGGGAAAGGAGGTTTCTAGGTCACGGCTGCCACGTGCAGCCCCCGCTCCAGCTCAGGTTATGGCAGCAGCTCCCAGAGCAGGCGTCAGCCTCCAGACTCTCGCCCCCTCCCCCACCCCGCACGCTGCTCCCCACAAAGCCCCGGGTGGGCGTGAGAACCAGGCTCTGTCCTGCCCAGCACGGGGCTCATTCACCTCCCACACGTGTCCCCTCGCGTGAGGCTGCAGCACTGGGTCCCGATCCTGCTTCCGTTGCCATGTTACCGTGCAGAATCGGGCCCCTCTGTGCTATACCCGCTGGGGGCACAGTGTGGGGAGGGGGGCATCCCTGGGGATGCTCCTCCCCCTCCCCTGTGATACACCCCTTCCCCACCCAGCACAGCCAGAGCTGGAAATCCACTGCCGGGAAAGTCTCTGATTGCATCAGAGTTATTCTGCTGTCAGGCCTCAGTGGGACAGGCGGGGGAGGAACCAGTGGCTGAGGAGAAGGAAGATACTTGTTATCATCAGCACCAAGGTCTCCAAACACTTGGCAAAGGTGGAGCAGTATCACTCTCCCCATCTTAACAGATGGGGAAACTGAGGCACAGAGCAGGCAAGTGTCTTGCATAGCAAATCGGAGTTGGTATGAGAACCCAGGAGTCCTGGTCCCCTTCCCTTCCCCTGCCCCAAACCACTAGATCCTCACTTCTTAGGGCTGGGAATAGACCCCAGGAGTCCTGACTTCCCTTCCCCCTGCTCTAACCCTCTAGTCCCATGCTGCTCTCAGAGCTGAGGATAGAACCCAGGAGTCCTGACTCCCAGCCCCACTACTCTAACCACCACCCCACTACCCTCCTCCACCCAGGAATAGAACCTAGGGCCAGAGATCTGATCTGACACCAGTGCAGCCACATTGACTTTAGCGAGTTTCTCCTGATTTACACCAGCCTACGTCTGGCCTCTGGTCGGGACTTGGGGGGAACCCCTGGGTGGTGAGACCTGTGGGCAGGAGCAGAGGGAGCCACGCGGTCTGTCTGTCTCAAGTGGCCTTGATAAAATCTCATACTGCCCTCCCACCTCGTCTTGGCCTCGGCAGAGGTGCTGGACGGTCCTATAGCAGTAGATTGCCCCCGCCCCAGCCCCTCTGTGTGTCTCCTATGGGCCTTGGTGCTGCTTCTGACCCACTGACCTAGTTACGGAGAGAAGTGGAGCAGAGACGTGCCAGGCAGGGGGTGATCTGGGCGGGGGAAGGGGGGTAGGCAAAGGTGCCTGTGGGGCCACTGGGGGGGGAGAGGGAGACATCAGCCAGTGGTGTGGGAGGGGCGCATGGGGGCTTATATAGGGGGTATGGCGTGCAAGGGGGGCTGGCTGAGCCGTGCCAGTCTAGACACACAGACACACAGGGAAACAGCTGCATCATGGGAGGCAGCGCTGCAATGCAGTGTGCTCTGGGGTGGAGTGCAGCAGTCAGCGCGGCCATGTAGAACAGGACATTTCTGTTACTACCTGCCACGAGTGGGGCCCTGCTGCATGCGCCACAACGGGAACTGTGGGTGGTGACAAGCCCCTCGTGCCACCTCCTCCTGCCTGTGCTGCTGGTTCGGGGGTGCTCACGAGTGCACGCCTAGTGTTTGCCCAGCTCACGGTCTCTCTCTTCCCCACCCTGCAGCAGTGCGCTTCGGGCGCATCCCCAAGCGGGAGAAGCAGCGCCTACTGGACGAGATGCAGAGTTACATGAACAGCCTCAATGAGGCCCCCATGGACATGGGGCTGGGGCCCGAGGGGGAGGCACCCCCCAGCCCCGATGCCCAGGAGGAGGAGGCCATCGGCGCCATCTCGCGGGCCTATCATGACATCTTTGTCAGCGGGCAGGACCGACTGGGCAAGCAGGCTGAGCCTTACCCCTCGCTCAGCTACGCCGACCAGCAACTCAATAACGGCTACGCCTACGGGCAGTACGACTCAGCTGGCCTGCCCCTCTCTGGCTACGGCACCTGCCCCCAGGAGGCCCCCAGCTACGTGGACAACGGGCCCCGCCGCTTCGGCAACGACATCTACCAGGCCCAGCAGGCCGGGTACCTGGCCAACGCCGGGCACTACCCCACCTTTGAGTACGGCTACTCGGAGGGCAGCCCCCAGAGGGCATGCCCCTGGCGCTCCACCACCAGCAGAGGCATTGTAAGTAGCTAGGCAGGACCCCCGATGGCAGGGGTTATGGGGGAGGGCATAGGCCCTCACCTGGGGGGAAGCAGGACTGGCTCAGCCGGGTGTCCAGAGGGGAAAGTGAGGCCTAGAGACAGGGAGTGACTGGCCCAGGCTCACTCAGCCAAGTCAGAGTTGGGATGAGAACCCAGGAGTCCTGGATCCCAATCTTCTCACCTTGTCCTAACTACTAGACCCCACTCCCTTCCCAGAGCTGGGAATAAAACCAAAGAGTCCTGACACCCGCATCCCCCTGCTCTAACCACTAGACCCTACTGTGATGCAGTAGGGAGCAGGGCAGATTGACCTGGAAATGGCTCTAGTTTTACTGGGACTGTCTGCATGGAGGATGGGAGAGCCTGTAACCTGAGCTGGGAGGGGGATGGGGCCAGGTGACACCTTTGCCCAGGAAACTGGACCAAGGCTGGGTGGGGTTTCACTTTGGAGTGGGCGAGGGAAGAGGAGGGAGCCCCCAAGTTTGGGGTTTAATCTCCCTGCCCCCCAGAAGGACCTGGCTGTGGGGTCCTGTTTGTGCCTACAAGCTCTGGTTTGGTGTGTGTTCCTGTCGTCTAATAAACCTTCTGGTCTACTGGCTGGCTGAGAGTCCCGGTGAACTGCAGGAACTGGGGGTGCAGGGCCCTGACTCCCCATCACTCCATGTCACTACCCGCCACAAAGGACCAGGAACAGAACCCAGGAGTCCTGCCTCTCAGACCCCACTCCCCTCCCAGAGCCAGGAATAGAACCCAGGAGTCTTGACTCCCAGACCCCCCCCCACTCTAACCATTAAACCCCACCCTCCCCTAGCCAGGAATAGAACCCAGGAATCCTGATTCCCAGACCCCCCGCGCACGCACGCACACGCACACACTAACCATTAGACCCCTCTCCCCTTCCCTAGCCAGGAATAGAACCCAGGAGTCCTGATTCCCAGACCCCCCGCGCACGCACACACACACACACACACACTAACCATTAGACCCCTCTCCCCTTCCCTAGCCAGGAATAGAACCTAGGAGTCCTGGCTCTCTCTAATTCCTAAACTGTTGCCATCTGATTGTATTCAAATCCCTCCACCTCTCCCTGCCCCGGAGTACATTCGGGTTCCCAGTGGAGTGAAGGGTGCTCTGCACCCCTCCGGATTGGGCCCCAGAGCCCCAGACCTGCGGCTGGATTGACACCAAGAAGCAACTTGGTTCTTAAGGGTTGGCTCCCCCTGCTGGGCAGCAGCGACGCGGCAGCACCCTCCAGGGCGGGTCTATCTCTTCAACCCCATATGTTGCCCCTCGGGCTCCCATACAATCTCCTTTGGGGAGACTCCCCCCACCCCAACAGTCTGAGAGGCCAGATCCGGCCAGCGGCAATCCAGAGTCACTGAGCCCCGCAAATGTGGACCCCCTTCCAAATCTGGATCTCATTCCTCCTACTCCCCCAAATTTCAGTCTGATTCTCCTGCCCCCCAGATCTGGCTCCAAGCCCCCCCAAATCTGGATCTGATTCCCCCATCCCCAACGTTTTCAGGGTGTTTCCATTCTGGAGTCCCAATCCAGGCCCACCCTGCCCAGGTTAGGAGGCTGGTGCTCCTCTTGCCCCTCCCTGTGTTGGTGACCCGCCTCGCTCTCCCCACCCAGGCGTGCCCGCTGAATGCCAGCCCATACAGCAGCAATGGGAACAGCAGCCAGCAGGTGTGGGAGGAGTTCTCCCAGTGCTTCACGCCCGCCGTCAAGGAGGTGGTGGAGTTCGCCAAGAGCATCCCAGGCTTCCAGTCACTCTGCCAGCAGGACCAGGTCATGCTCCTCAAGGCGGGCACCTTCCAGGTCAGTCAGATGCCCCGCCAGCCTGAATCTGGGCCTCTCCTGCCTGGAGCGTGGCCTTGGGTTGCACCTGTAGCTGTGGCCCCTGTGGTGTCGGGTCTGGTCTGTTCCCTTCACCCTGAGCTGATGCACACTGACTTGCTGGGGATATCAGAGGGAGCTGGGCGGCCATAAAGCCCGCAGGGAGAGAAACGCAGCTCCACCCAAGACTGGTGATGTCTGGGAGCCAGAAAGTGGGTGCCCCAGAGAGACCCCAGAGGAGAAACACAGGCTCAGTTACCCAGAAACTGTGACCTAAACTAGACAAATGAAGACTTGAAATAAAGCACAGATTGTTATGTGAGTGTAATTAACCATCGGCACAACTTTTACAGTCAATAAGTCCCAACATGGGGAGCAAATATTTTGTAGCGGGCGCTTCAGTCTAGCAGAGAAAGGTCTGACACCGGCCAATGGCTAGAAGTTGAAACTAGACAAGTTTAAACTGGAAATCAGGTGTAAATTTTTAACAGTGAGAGTAATTAACCGTTGGAACAATCTCCCAAGGGTCATGGTGGATTCTCCATCACTGGCAATTTTAAAATCAAGACTGGATGTTTCTCTAAAAGATCTGCCCTAGGAATTATTTGGGGGAAGTTCTCTGGCCTGGATTATCCAGGAGGTCAGACTAGATGATCACAATGTTCCCTTCTGGCCGTGGAATCTATGTGTGTGTCCCTGCTGCTCTCTGCTGGAGGGAGAAAGCCCTCATTTTGTGTGTGTGCGCCCCCTGCAGTCTGGAATCAGAACTATTGACCTGTGTGTCATAGTTCCCATACTGCTAACAACCATGGGGGAGTCGCCTCTAGCTCAGGGCTTTTGCAGCAGGAGGATTCAGCCAGGTTCTGCCCCTGCTGTCTAAGTGGCCATGATATGCTGAGCACTCAGGCTCAGCTCTGACCTCCTCCCCTCCCGCAGGTGCTGATGGTGCGGTTCTCCTCCCTCTTCAACCCCAAGGAGAAGGTGGTGACATTCCTGAGCGGCGAGACCTACTCGCTCTGCAGCCTGCGCTCCATGGGCATGGGCTGCCTGCTGGACGCCATGTTCGAGTTCAGCGAGAAGCTCGGCTCCCTCGGGCTGGATGCCCAGGAGATGGCGCTCTTCATGGCCGTCGTCCTTGTCTCAGCAGGTGGGTGCGTGCCCTGGGGCCAGTGAGGGGATCTCTGAGGCCGTGTCTCTCTCTCTCTCTCTCTCTGCAGACCACAGTGGGGAGAAGGCCGGCCCAGCCACAGCCACGAGCCACGTCAGCTACAATCCCCCTGCAAAGCCCGTCCCCAGTGTTTTGGGCCAGGTGTTCTGCACTAGGCAGGCTGGACCGCTGCTAAATGCCCTGCTGCCTGTTCTCTATGCTTGGTCCTGGGGGCAAAGACAATGACAGAGCGGGAATGCCCCATGCCCCTCGGGGATCCCACGTCCCAGTGCATGCAGCATGCTGATGTACATGGAGCTCAGCCTGCCTGGGACCTTCCAGATCCCACAGTGAACAGAACTGACTGTGGCAGCTCCCTGGGCTAGAGCTTTACCCAGGGAATCTTCTCCAGGTGTTCCACAGCCTGTGGGTGTTAGAGGTGGGGAAAGACCAAACTGGGCATCACTTTGTCCAGCCTGGTTTTAAATGCCCCATCCCTTCCCTCTGGAGACTTTTCCCCAGGCTGAGATCTGGGCATTAGGAAGCTTCCCCTCACAGTTTGTGAGCAGTTGTGTGTGTGTCATATGCTCTATACCGTTGTCATGGAGGGAGAGTCCCCTGCAGGGGGGACCGGTTTCTTTTTTTGGAAGCAGGTTGGGTATTAATGTCATGGCTCATCTGATTCATAGATCGCTCTGGCATCTCAGATGTGGATGCCGTGGAAATCCTTCAGGAGACCCTCATCCGGGCCCTGCGGACTCTGGTGACAAAGAAGCACCCCGACGACTCCACCCTCTTCCCCAAACTCCTCCTGCGCCTTCCCGACCTGCGGACCCTCAACAACCAGCACTCGGAGAAGCTCCTGGCCTTCCGGATCGATCCTTAAGCCAACCGGAGACGCCCGCCCTCCGAGCCTAGGGGGAAAAGGATCAAGAACAGTCACCGGACCCAGCGCCTCAGGCTGCATTTAGCTCTTTCGAAGATGAGGAAGGAGGGCTCTGGCGCTGCCAGGCAGCACGTGGCCTGTCGGAGCCGGGCTCTGCCAGCGCACGTCCCCCGACCCGGGGCGAGCGGGTTCAGGAGAAGAGTTCACACCTCCCGCGTGGCGCTCTCTGCAGCACAGCAAGGCCTGGAGAGCGAAGCAAACATGCGTCCGAACTGACCGCACCAACAAAGACAGAGTGTATATATGTGTATAGAATTCTCTCTCTGTATTGTCTTGAGGTTCTAGTCTGTATATAAGAACCTGGATATGTTGTACATACAGCGCATCAGTAGATCTTGGGGGGACGGCTCACCGCACTCATGTTTCATTTGATGACCTGGTTCCTTCTTCGGGTGCACGCTGTTTTATCCCATTCCTCTCCGCCTCCACCCTCCATCCGTACCAGCCCTCTCCTATGGAGAAAACAGCACAGATGGCTTGTGGAGCTGCGCTCTGTGGATGGCATAAGATAGACTGGATCAGGAAGTGATATGCAAGGAGCCTTTTTGTCAGGGATGGTAGGAGCACTCGTCTGGTCCCCAAATCCCGACCTGAGGCCAGACATAGGATGGTGTAAATCAGGAGAGACTCACTAAAGTCAATGCTGTGCTTTTTCCTGGCTGGTATTTTTTTAAAATGTCTCTTGCCATCAGGGCTTCCAGGGTGTTTTTGGAAGAGGCTTGGCTGGGCGGTGCTGTCTCTCAGAGGGGAGAGGTTGAAGGAGGCAGCTCTTGAGTGCAAGCACACTTCCATTAAATAAACAAATGGCTCTGTTTTGCTCCCATTCAGCCCTGCCCTAACCACTAGACCCCATCCCCAGGCCAGGAGTACTGGCTCCCATTCCTCACCCCATGGTCTAACCAGAATCATAGATTACTAGGGTTGGAAGGGATCTCAGGAGGTCATCTAGTCCAACCCCCTGCTCAAAGCAGGGCCAATCCCCAAATGGCCCCCTCAAGGATTGAGCTCACAAGCCTGGGTTTAACAGCCCAATGCTCAAACCACTGAGCTATCCCTCCCCTCCACTCCTCTCTCAGAGCCACAGTTACAACCCAAACATCCTAAATCCCATTTCCCTCATCCCAGCCACTAGACAATTCCCTCACCGCAGAAGAGAATGGCTCTGGTTTTGTGGGAGAGGTGGCACTTTAGACTGTTACAAGATGGAGACAAGTCTGGGGACCAAAAGTGGGGCCAAAGCTCCCCGGCATTGCATTTCGATACATATCAAATCCTGAAGGTCCACAGGGAGAGGGAACCCGCACATCAGAAGGGAGCACTTTATAGTTTGTGTTTGGTTCTTTGCCGAGCTCAGAACATCTGCAGGACGAGGGGGAGCCGGGTCGCGCCTCGGCTCCTGGCCCCACCGCTCTGTTCTTTGTTTTTTTTAAAAAAGAGCAACAAAACTTTGCACTTTTCTGAAAAATATAAATGTACAGAAAAAAATCAACTATCCCCTATCCCAACTCAGAGCATATCAGCAAAGGGATGCCCCCTGGGGCACGGCTGCTAAAAGCCCTAGTGCCTGGCAGTGGAAGAAGAGAAACGGTTTATTTTTGGTCTAATATTGAAGTGCAATAAATAAAATAAAGACTTGCTTAACGTTGAGCTGAGTGTCTACAGTTTGGTATTGTTGCTATTCCAGGTGCACCCCTCGCCGAGACCAGATCCACCTTGCACTAGGTGCTGTCCATCCATAGCCCCAAGTCCCCAGCTCCTGGAGTCATGGGAATCTATGACAATTTCAATTTTTCACAGTTTCTAGCTCTTGTGGTTGGGGAAAATATGACCTCCTAAGGGTCTGAATGCCTTACTGGCGAGGGCCTTATTATTTATGTTCCCACATACACAGGTGTAAATCTGGACTCACTCCAAATATTCACTGAGGTCGTTCAGATTAGCATTGGGCTTAGAGTGCAATTTTACCCTGTCGTGGTGATTTCTCTTTTCTCCCTTCTGTTCATTCCCTTACTGATTGGCCTACAGAGCCACCTGCTGGATGGCTGGCCATCAATCTATCCTCATGCACCCCCTCCTATCTATCTAGCCCATGGTATGGTATCTAAGCATATCAGTTATTCACTTTTGGGCTCAGTCTCTCTCCATTCCAGGGGGACAGAGTGCACTGAGTGATCCCCATTTTAAGAAAAGACAATCGATTGTGCAGCAGTGTGAATCTGGCAGTGTGGCCAACCCCAGCCATTCAAGCATCAAAGAGTCCAGCCCTGCCAAAATCATGCAATCGGCTTAAAATGCCTGAGGTTTTAAAAATACAATCATTTGGGGATCCTTTAGTTACTTTCAGGTTTTGTAGCCTTCAGGGATCCTGTTTTCCAGCTTTTCTCCTCAGCCACAAGGTGTTAGATATTGTCCAACAGCTCCGTCTTTGGAGGACACTGGCAGACATGGGGATTCCAAAGCCTCTCATTGAACTCATCGCAAGTTTCTACCACCAACAGGCCAAAGTGCAACCAGCAGGTTTTCCACCTGGTGCAGGTGAGACAAGGGTGTATTTTGCCCCTAAGGGTACGTCTACACTACAGGATAAATTTGAATTAGCTTAAACCGATTTTATAAAACAGATATTATAAAGTCGATTGTGCGCGTCCACACTAGGCACATTAATTCGGTGGTGTGCGTCCGTGGTCCGACGCTAGCGTCAATTTCTGGAGCGGTGGACTGTGGGTAGCTACTGTAAAATAATGAGGCCAATAACGTTGATTTGCGTCCACACTAACCCTAAATCGATATAGTAATATCGATTTTAGCGTTACTCCTCTCGTTTTGTAGGAGTACAGAAGTCGATTTAAAGAGCCCTTTAAATCGATATAAAGAGCAGTGTAGTGTGGACAGGTGCAGCGTTAAATCGATTTAACGCTGTTAAAATCGGTTTAACAGCGTAGTGTGGACCAGGCCTAAGACCCTTTAACATATATGCAGAATTTGTGATGATAGAAATGTACTTTTTTTTTTTTTTAATGAAGGCTGAATTCTCTCGTATTCACATGACTTCAGGAGCTGAGACTTTAAGAAAACACAAGAGTTGGTAACACTGCCATGAAGTCAATGGAGCTATGCTAGTGTCAAACCAGTGTTGGTGTGAACAGAATCAGGAGCAGAGATGGGTCAAAACCAGAGCCTCAAAGCTGGATCCCTCTGAATTTTGTGGGAGCGGGTTCTGATTCCAATACTTTCATCTGACCTTACCTTCGTGGCTTTGGTTCCAGGATGGGAATACTCCCAGTGCAGGCGCAATCTAGGACTGGGGTTGGCTGCCCTCCTTTGCAAGCTAAAATCCCAGGTGGGATGGTGGTGAAAATTCACCTTTGTTACCCCTCCCATGCCACACAGCAGAGGATCCAACCCTCCCACTCTGCAATGTCTCTTTGTCCAACACCCAGTCTGCAGGGCCAGCTCCAGGCACCAGCTTAGCAAGCAGGTGCTTGGGGCAGCCACTCCGGAGAGGAGCAGCAGGTACAGCTATTCGGCGGCAATTTGGTGGAGGGTCCCTCACTCCCGGTCGGAGCGAAGGACCTCCCGCTGACTTGCCGCAGATCGTGGCTTTTTTTTTTTTTGGCTACTTGGTGCGGCAAAACCCCTGGAGCCTGAAACCTTCACTGTCCTACTGTAGCGTCAGGGATCATTCTGCTGAGGAGGAAAACCAGGTGGTTTGGGAACATCTGCTCAGCTGTGAATGTTGCCCAGGAAGTGATTATCTGATGAGAGTACGTAAGCCCTGGTGGAGCCCACCCTGCAGACAAACATAGCAGCAATGGAGCCACTGACACACACAGCCAAATTCTGCTCTCACACTGGTGTAAATCTAGGTTAACTAGGCAAATCTAGGCTCACAATGAGGCATGCAAGGAGCCTCTGCTTCCTGAAAAAATGTCCCTTAATCTCTTTAGCTGGTTTTAGCCCAGTTTTGCGTGCCACTGCTGCCAATGCACTAAAACGGGTTGCTCTCTCCCATTTCTTGCGATTCTTAATGACATCTCATTTCCTGGCTCCAAAGAAGGGAGCATGATGCCACACCCGCCCTTTGAGTTGCAGCATTTGACCCCAGGGCAAAGAGACAGGCAGCCCCAATGGAGCTGGAGTCAAGTGCCCTAGCACACAGCAGCCAAATGGGGCTGTGCTGAGGGGAAAGCGCTTCGGAAGAACAAAGAGGAAAGACACTGTATGGTCCAGCAGCACGGCAGAGCAGGGATGGTGGGCCACAGGGTTCGATGTTCGCTGTCTGTATCACGGCCGAGCTGTTTGGATCTGAGGAGTCTGTGCTACTCCCAGGGGAAAGGAATCGATGGGACACTATTTAAGCTACATTTTTTAAATCTATTTCTTTACAAACGTGCTGGGTGAAGCCCTGGGGTCATACAGGGATCCTGATCTCTGCAGCACTGGGCTAGCAGGGGCTGGGAACGCTGTGGAAATATCTTCAGTCCCAGGAAGAGCAAGGGGCAGGCCTGGTGGTAGGCTGGAGAAGGAAAAGGATGAATGACGAGGTCCAGTGGTTATTATGGGACTAGCCCTGGAGATTCAGATTCAAGTTCTGGCTGTGTCGCTCGCTGGCTTCCTGTGTGACCTTGGGCAACTCACACAGAGCTTGTCTCTATGACCACGTACTGTGCGGCAAGCTGAGGTATAACTCTACAGATCTCTAGTCTTTAGCCTCTCTGTGCCTCAGTGTCCCATCTTTAACATGGGGGTAATAATACTTCTCAACCTCTTGGAGGGGGCAAGGTGGTTGTGAAGATAAATCCATTAATGATTGCGATGTGCTCAAAGGCTGCAGGAATGGGAGCCACGGAAGTACCTCAGGCAGATAAAAGGGGAGCACTCCCTGGCGGATCTTCCTGCTGACAAAATGCCGGCCTTGTTGCTATGCATGAGTAGGGTGACGTCATGACTCCAGGAGGCTGCGTGCTGCGATGGGAGGTGGTGCTTTGCTCCCTAGCCACTTATGTGCACCACACGGGCATTTTAAGGCCTCCCGGCCCTGCCACGTCACTGGGCTGCATCACGTGGCCACATTTTGATGGGGTCCTCGCTGGGCCAGGTCATCCCATTTCGGCGTCACATGACCACAGCTGTGGTGCCAGATCTGCACCCTGCTTTGCCCCTGCCCATGTTTGGACCGGGCCATACGGTGATGTCCTGCACCAGCAGCACCACGGCGACACTAGGATGTTGTGCGCCGTCACCACAGCGACGTGAGGATGTCATGAGCCATCACCATGGCAACGGTAGGACGTCATGCACCAGCACCATGGCAACGCTAGGCCAGCCTCATGGGCCCAACCCCCCACTCAGGCCCTGCAGGGGGGCGGGGCTCCTTGGGGAAGGGGTCACGGGTGGAAGCAGCAATGCTCGCCCTGTGGGCGGGGCCAAAGCCTCTCCCCCATCACGTGACCGCTCTCCAATATGGCGGCGCCCTGGGCTGCCTCGGACGGAGGCCGGTGGGGTGTCGCGGAAGCGGGTCGATCGGGGCCGGGCGCGTGTGAACGAGGCGGGAGGGCGCTGGCGAGGAGCCCCCCCCCCCCCCGAACGACCGGGGCAGGTGAGGGGCTGAGCGGGGAGCTGAACGCAGGAGAGACTGTGGGGAGGGGCTCGGAGCCCCTGGGAGGAGAGGAGGGGGAGTGGGGCCTCTGCGAGGAGTGGGGGGCTGGAGGGGGTTCTGGGGGGAGGCTCTGTGAGGAGTGGGGGGCTGGAGGGGGCTTTAGGGGGAGGCTCTCCAAGGAGTGGGGGGCTGGAGGGGGCTCTGGGGGGAGGCTCTGTGAGGAGTGGGGGACTGGAGAGGGTTCTGGGGGGAGGCTCTGTGAGAAGTGGGGGGGCTGGAGGTGGCTCTGTGAGGAGTGGGGGGCTGGAGAGGGTTCTAGGGGGAGGCTCTGCGAGGAGTAGGGGGCTGGCGGAGGGCTCTGTGGGAGGGAGAAGCTGTGAGGAGTGGGGGGGAGGGGAAGACTGGGAGGTGTGGGGAGCTGGAGTGGGATCTGTGGGAGAGTAGGCGGGCTGGAGGGAGCTCTGTGGAGGAGGGGAAGGCTCGAGGGTGCTCTCAGGGAAGAGAGAGACTGAGACTTTGGGGGGAGTGGGGAACTCGAGAGGGAGCGGAGCTGGGGTGTACGTTTTGTGTGGGAATGGAGAGTTAATTGGGGGTTCTGAGACGAGTCCTTGTGGGGGATCCTGGAATGCTGTGAGTGGAGGGGTTGGAATGGGAGGGATATGCTATGAGGAGTTCTGGGGATCCCTCTGAGCTGGGTGGAGCTGCCTGCCAGTGGGGGCTGTGGCCCCCAAGTGCTCTTGATGGGATTGAGACCATAACTCCACATGGTTCCCTGGCTCAGCTTTGCCCTTTTCCCAGGCTGGCTTGGGGAGATGCTGAGGTAGCTCCTCCTCTCCCTTCCCAAGCCCCCGTGTAAAGTGCTCTCTTCTGTTCAAATGTTTCCTGATGCTAACAGGGTTGCTCTTGGCACTTTGACCATGTTTTCAGCAGACTGTTTTTCTATTCTAGTGAGTTCCTCCAGAGCACAGGAGTCAATGTGGTGATGAACTGAACACACTGGCCCCCTAGCAACTGTACTAAGAGCAATCTCAAGCTCTTTCACATTTGATCTGTCCTCTGGCTTATCTTTGAGCTCAGCTGGGAGAGTGTTGGTCAGAGGAAAGCTTTGATGTCCTGTATGAATTTGCAGGGGGTTCTGAGACCAGAGCATAGACATCATCATTACAAGTTGCAGGTCTCAGCCCATAGGCTTAAAATTGAACAAAGTATGCAGGCTAACCTGCTCTTTCACTCCTTGAACAGAAGAATCCCTTCAGGTCAGTTTGGAGGCATGTGGGCAGAGGAACGCGGGTGATGCTAACTCTGCCCCAGCCTACGCTGTTCTTCCTCTATGACTAAACTGGACTTTTGCCTCCAGAGTTTTCAGTCTGGCACCTTTCACCATTGCTTTACGCGCCCCCCCCCAAAAAAAAGTCTCTTTAAAGAGCTACAAAGAAACTCAACAAGGGCATTTGAAGCACGGTTTAGAATAACATGAAGGAATGCAGATGCAAGGGGAGGCTTTATCGTGCCATACTCAGATTAAAGGAGTGGATGGTTCCAGGCACTTTCTGGCTATCTTGTAACATACAGGAGACCTAAAGGAAGCCACTCTATGGTAATCTCTGTGAGGGTTGGCTGTGGAACTGGTGCCAGTTATTGTAGTTTTTCTTTAAAAATGTGCCAAGTTGAGAGTTAAAATCTCTGATTTAAGTGTCTCCAGTGGATCTTTCTTTCAGGAACCCAGTCGTAGAGCTACAAATATCACACAGCAGATTACATGTTGTTGTTGTTGTTTTCCTCACTGTAACTGTTATCCTCCCATGTGACTTGAGGCTAGGAAAACAGAATGTGATTTTTTCCTGGCATTGATTTGTGGCTTTAGCTACTCTGTCCAACAGTCTGTTGGTACCAAGACCGTTACATCCATTCACAGTGAAGAAGTATCAAAGATCATTAAACCAATTGTACCATCTGTGGCCTTGTCTCCACTACCGTATGTTATTGTGTTACTACATAATTGCATAGAGTCAAGTTAGCTGACAGTGTAAGTCCCATGATTTTGAGATCAGTGTAGATAAGGACAAGTTGGAGTCAATGTTGTTGCTAGATGAGGTTAAACCCCGGGGGTACAATGGGGGGAAGGTCTTTATCACACAGAGTAAGAAGGCTGATCTAGTCATGTGTGGTGAGGCCACTGGCCTGGGATTCAGGAGACCTGGTTTCAATTCCAGCTCAGACACAGACTTCTCGTGTGACCTTGGGCAAGTCACTTAACTTACATCAAAGAGATCTGAACTGCTGTTGGGATTTGAGGGCCCTTATCGAGAGAGGGATGACAGAATACAGCAAGTTCAGATGATGGTTCATATTTTGAATATTTGCAAATATGCGGTTGAAGGGAGGCAGATGAAACAGCCAGAGGGAATCCTAGGAATTACCCCTGTAGGATGGTCTAAGTGCCTAAATCACCTAGTCAATATCTCTCAGTCCTTGGCTCATGCAGGATAGCTCCCTGCAATGTATTCACTGGGTTTTATCCTGTCTAGTTCTAAACATCCTAAGCAATGAGGCTTCCAGTACTTCCCTTGGGGAGATTCTTCCACAGCCTGAGAGATCGCAGTCCCAGAAAGGTTTCCCTAATTCCCAGCCCAAGTTTCATGGGAGCCTGAGGTTAATCTCCAAGCAAAAAGCCTGTTCGACAGCAGCGCAAACTTTGCGCTCAGGGCTGCTGCTCCTGCTGACAGTCATAAATCCAGTAAAGGTGGCTCTCCCGTCTGTGTCTCACTGCATGTTATTCTCTTCTTTCAGGTGCTCTGGAGTAGACCCCAGGGGATGCACATGATGTTTTGAGGCACCATGCTATTCACTGCATATGTCGCCTTTGCTGTCCTGCTGGCAATATGCATGGGTTTGGAGTTCTCCGCCTGCCGCGCCAAGCTCGCTGGCAGCACCTGTACCAACCCTGCCTTCCTGCAGTTCCAGCTGGACTATTACCAAGTGTATTTCCTGGCCCTGGTGGCTGACTGGCTACAGGGCCCCTACCTCTATAAACTCTACCAGCACTATCACTTCCTGGAAGGCCAGATCGCCATAATATATGTCTGCGGCTTTGCCTCCAGTGTGCTCTTTGGACTGGTCTCCACTTCCTTGGTTGACTGGCTGGGCCGCAAGAAATCCTGCATCCTCTTCTCCCTGACCTACTCAATCTGCTGCCTCACCAAGCTCTCTTGGGATTACTTTGTGCTGGTAGTGGGGAGGATATTAGGGGGGTTGTCCACAGCCCTGCTGTTCTCCGCCTTCGAGGCGTGGTACGTGCACGAGCATGTGGAACGGCATGACTTCCCAGCAGAGTGGATCCCGGCCACCTTCTCGAGGGCTGCTTTCTGGAACAATGTCATTGCGATCGGAGCGGGGGTGACGGCCAACTTCTTTGCTGAGTGGTTGGGCTTGGGCCCCGTGGCCCCATTCATGGTCTCCATCCCCTTCCTCATGCTGACAGGCATCTTCGCCATGAAGAACTGGGATGAGAACTATGGCAAGAAGCGGGCACTGTCCAAGACTTGCGTCAATGGTTTGAAGTGTCTCCTGTCTGACCGGCGTGTCTTGCTCTTGGGCACTATCCAGGCCTTGTTTGAAAGCGTCATCTACATCTTCATCTTCCTCTGGACACCCGTCCTCGATCCCTACAACCCATCTCTGGGCATTGTCTTCTCCAGCTTCATGGCTGCCAGCATGGTGGGGTCATCGCTGTACCGTATTGCCACCTCCAAGAGGTACCACCTCCAGCCCATGCACATTCTCTCACTCTCTGTCTTGATGGTATTCTTCTCCCTCTTCATGCTGACCTTCTCCACCAACCCTGGGCAGGAGAACCCTTCTGAGTCCTTCCTGGCCTTTTTGCTGATTGAACTCTCCTGTGGGCTGTATTTCCCTGCCATGGGCTTCCTCCGGCGGAAGGTGATTCCAGAGAAGGACCAGGTGGGTGTCATGAACTGGTTCCGCATGCCCCTGAACCTGCTGGCTTGCCTCGGCATGCTCATCCTCCATGACAGCGACTACAAGACGGGTACCAGGAACATGTTCACTATATGCTCTGTGATGATGTTGATGGCATTGCTGGCCGTTGTTAGCCTCTTCACCGTGGTCCGGAACAACGCAGAGCTCAGGGTGCCTAGCCCACAGGGGCATAATGAGCTGTCCTCCCCGGAGCTCTGATCACGTGCCCAGCACGACTGCCCCCCTATCTCCCCCCCAGTACAGTCTCCAAAAGCTTAACACTTCAAATACCATGACTCTGGGCTAGAGGGGAGGACTCTGTAAGTGAGAGAGAGACTGTGGAAAGGACAGCTGCTCTGAGGACTGGTCTTTGGGTATTGGGGGCGGTCCTCTGTTTTAACTTTCACTTGGGAAAAACGTATTGTTTCAAACAAAACTTGTATAAATCACAAGCAGCCTGGTGATCCCCCAGCAAGTATCGTTTGTTCCTTCCCACCCTGGAGTGCCTGCATCCAAAACTTCTTAACCCAGGCCTGCAAACCCTGGGAGTCTCCTGCATCCTCTATTCTGTAGCTGCCACGTTTGGAGGTGGCGAGGAGAGGCCAGGTGGGAGCACATGTCATAGCTGCTTGGCTCCTCGCTTTTGCCGGTGGGAAAACAAGGAAAGAGACTCTCTTCACATGTTGGAGGTATTGACCCCAGTTACTGCATGAGCCAAACTCCTTCATTCTATTTTTTTTTTTAAATAAAAAAGAAATAAAACTCCTTGGAGAAAAACTCTCCTGCGATTTTATTCCTTTGTGTCCTGAACGGAATGGAAATTTAATTATTCTTAAGGTTGTTGGTTCAAGGGCTGCAGATCCACCTTCGCTTCACTTGGATTTGTTGGGGCCAAGTGATGACGCGTGGGGGGGGGGTAGGGGGCTGCTATTGATTAGGATTTTACTTCAGGCGGATATTAACCCCCCTTTCCCAACACCCTGTTAGATAGGAATTGAGAACTGAGTTTGCCGATGCCTACGTTCTGTATGCAGCTGGCTGTGATGGAGTACCTGGTTCAGGAAGCATCTAGCTCTCTGCCACAGCATGAATATTGAATAGACAGTTCCTCTCAGCAACTGCGACCTCAAACCCAATCTGGAGTCCTGAGCACGCTACATCTTAGAACAGCGAGTCTGACGTGTGTGGTGGCATGGTTGTCTCTGAACATGCCTGGGTTCCCATGGAATGTGGTTAAGACTTGATCAAGAGCCAAGGCAGCTGATGACAAAGTTGCCCTTGCCAGTCAGGCAGGCGTATACTTGTCTGCCTGTATCCAGTTCAGTAGTTTCAGGTGAAACTAGTTTGGCCAGTCCTCCATGGCCGAATGCGTTGCCCTGTGGGTTGCTGGTGCTGCTCTTTGCCTGTCCTCTGGGCACTCTGCCCCCTTCTGCGTTAGTTTGGGATAGATGCCCATCTATTCCCAGAATGCGCTAATGCAAATAGGCTTTGGCGGGGTGGTAGGTGTGGCCACCTAAACAAGGTTGAAGTTGTGTTGGGGACATGGGGGGAGGGGCAAGAAAGATGCCAGGACTCCCGATTAAACCATGTTTGTAAGTGGACTGGAGGAGTGTCAGGAACTGATTACAGAAACATGACTGTACTCAGAGCCTTAAGGGTGCAGCGTGCTGGTCCATCTTAGTTAAAGGGGCACTGTAGTCTTGGGTCTATCAAGAGTAAAAAGTGAAGCCTTGCTCCAGCAGCTTGCTTTCCCCTACAGGGAGCGCCCCCTTCCTGTTTCATGGTGAGTGACAAGTTAATGATCTGTGTCACCCTGAAGTGCTGTGCACAGAACGACTCTTGCTAATTTAAAACTCCCATTGCAGCTCCCCCTACCGGGATGCGTCACCATGCGCTTTTCAGTGCCCCCCTGCCTCTGAAGGCGACCCCTGTATGATGAAGGGGAAGGGTGGCTAGGACAGTTCAGTTCCCTGCTGTGCCACAGACTTCCTGTGAGACCTTGCCGGCCCGTAGAATGGGGATAAGAGCCCTGCCCTGCCTCACAGGGGGATTGGGATGTGTCCTGGATCCCCAGGAGCTGTGCTACGCCCCAGTGTTTAAACAGTCCCTTGAAGGAGCCCCTTCAGTTAGCCAGACCCCCAAGGGGTCCCATTCTTCCTTAAGGATTGGCCATGTGGCCTCAACACCTCTGTGTAAGTATATCTTAGCGGTGGTGGATTTTTCCACTAGATACCCTAAGGCAGCTGCTCTGTCTGATATAGAAGCTGAGACAGTGGCAAGAACCCCGCTCACTATAGTCAGCAGAGTTGATTTCCGTAAGGAGATTTTGTCTGATCAGGGGGCAAACATTGTGTCACAGTTATGGAAGGTATGAGGCATAAAACAACTTAAGACTGTCCCCTATCGCCTCCAGGCCAATGGGTTGGTGGAAAGGTTCAATGGGACCTTAAAATCCATGCTGGGAATCTATGCCAAGAAAAGAAGCCAAAGTTGTGATGAGTGGTTGCCATTCCTGCTGTAGGCTTACAGGGAGGTACCCCAAGAATCCATAGAATTTTCTCCCTTTGACCTTCTATATGGAAGAAAAGTGAGGGGACTCCTCAATCTCATTAAAGACATACGGAAAGGGTGCCCAGATTGGCATAATAGGCAGGCTCAGTGGTATCTCAGCACATCAGGCGGCATCCCGTCACTGTCTGTATTACAAAACTTGTGCTATGCTTCTGGGTGACACGCCCAGATAGTTTGGCATCAGCACAGCCTAGCCTGCTTGATGGCCCATTAAGGACCATGAGCTATACAATTGACCCATTGAGAGAAAGCAAGAGATATGCCTTATGACTCAACAAGGCATATGATGGGGTATGCCCTGACCTTGGCATTTCCAGTGAGGACTGCTCCAGGCATCCCGGTCACAGTGGGGAGATGGGAAAGGGACGGGGGAATTTGGTGGAGGAGGGAATGGGTGTGTGTGCACAGATCCTCTGGCATGCGGGTAATGGAGGGATCACAGTGACCCAAGCATGGGGAGGAGGGTTTGGAGTTGTACAGAGCCCCTGGCATGGGGGAAAGGGGAAATGTGGGACATATAGAGCACAGGGCACAAAGTGGAGAGATTCCCTGAAGTAGAAGTGGTTGGGAGATTGGCAGGCAGGGAGTTTATGGGGGCCGGAGGGAGGGATGCAAGGAGCCCCATGTGTGCAATCAACTCGGCTTGCAGGAGTGACAAACTGTGTCCCCTCTAGTGCTATGTATGAAATATGGACCAGTCCCTACAGCTCCTATCCCAAGCCTAGCGGAGATCTGGGGGGAAGGGGACACATTGCACACTCAGGTTTGCACAGTGGTAGGCCCGGCTGATGGTGCTGGTGCACACGATGAGTTTGCGCACTCGAGCTTTGCACGGGGCACACACTGGAAGGAGTTTAACTGCAAAACGCAACCCGCCCCTCCCCCCGAACTGCTAACTCTCCGCCACAGCGACCCTGAACTACGATCCCCAGCATGCAGCGAGGCAGGAAGGGGCGGGGCACGGGGCGCCGCGGGCTGCTGATTGGCTGGGGCGGAGATTTGAACCGGCCGGGCGCGGGGGTAGGGAGGCTGCGGCTTCGGTTGCTCTTACCCTCAGCCCCTCCCGGCTCGCTGTGGGCGGGGGCCCTCGAGAGGGAGCGCGCACCGTGGGGCCAGCGGGCGCTGGGAGGAGCCCCGTGGTAGGGCAGGAAGGGCCAGGGAGCTGGCTGGGGGAGGGTGGGAGTGGGGGGAGGTAAGTGGGGGGGCTGGAGACTGGGGAGGGGTGGGAGTGGAGGGGCTGGAAATTGGGGGAGGGGTGGGAGTGGAGGTAGTGGGGGGAGGGAGGCTGGAGACTGGGGGAGGGGTATCAAGAGTATGTGGGGAGGGGTTGGGGTGGGGGTAGGTAAGTGGGGGGGGCTGGAGCCTGGGGAGGGGTGGGAGTGGGGGTAGGTAAGTAGGAGGGGGGCTGGAGACTGGGGGAGGGGTGGGAGTGGAGGTAGTGGGGGGGGAGGGGGGCTGGAGACTGGGGAAGGGGCTGGAGACTGGGGGAGGGGTATCAAGAGTATGTGGGGGAGGAGGGCTGGAGACTGAGGGAGGGGTATCAAGAGTATGTGGGGGAGGAGGGCTGGAGACTGGGGGAGGGGTATCAAGAGTATGTGGGGAGGGGTTGGGGTGGGGGTAGGTAAGTGGGGGGGCTGGAGCCTGGGGAGGGGTGGGAGTGGGGGTAGGTAAGCGGGGGGCTGGAGACTGGGGAGGGGTGGGAGTGGGGGGGCTGGAGACTGGGGAGGGGTGGGAGTGGGGGTAGGTAAGTAGGAGGGGGGCTGGAGACTGGGGAGGGGTGGGAGTGGGGGTAGGTAAGTAGGAGGGGGGCTGGAGACTGGGGGAGGGGTATCAAGAGTATGTGGGGAGGGGTTGGGGTGGGGGTAGGTAAGTGGGGGGGCTGGAGCCTGGGGAGGGGTGGGAGTGGGGGGGCTGGAGACTGGGGAGGGGTGGGAGTGGGGGTAGGTAAGTAGGAGGGGGGCTGGAGACTGGGGGAGGGATGGGAGTGGAGGTAGTGGGGGAGGGAGGCTGGAGACTGGGGGAGGGGTATCAAGAGTATGTGGGGGAGGAGGGCTGGAGACTGGGGGAGGGGTATCAAGAGTATGTGGGGAGGGGTTGGGGTGGTGGTAGGTAGGCGGGGGAGGGGGTATTGGGGTCGGTAGGTGTGGGGGAAGGGGTGGGGTGAGGGGGTACTGGGGGTAGGTAGGTGGAGGAGCGGCATCTGGGAGCGAGGGGAAGGATGTGGGGGGGCTTTGGGAGGGAGCTGTATAGGAAGGGATCTCAAGGAGCTGGGTCTGAGTGTATGGGGGTATTGGGAGAAGGTGTAGGGTGAGGAAGACCCCACTGGCTCTCAGCAGGCAGTGCAGAGCCAGGCAGGATTTTGCTCTGGTGGTTCTCAAAGTGGGCCGGGATCCCATTTTAATGTAGTTGCCAGGGCTGGCTTAGATGTTCTGGGGCCAAAGCTGAAGCCTGAGGGCTTCAGCCCTGGGTGTCAGGCCTCCGGTTCAGGCTCCCTATCTGGGGCTGAAGCTCTTTGGGCTTTTATGGTGAGGCCCAGGCTTTGCGCCCCCTCCCCCACAGGCGGCAGGGCTCAGGCAGGCTTAGGCTTTGGTCCTCTCTCCTGGGGTTTGTGCAGTAATTTTTGTTGTCAGAAGGAGGTCTCGGTGCAATGAAGTTTGAGAACCCCTGAGCTAGGCTGCTGGCGGCTTAACAAGGGTCAGTCACAAGGGATAGTTGAGAAGGATCTCCCTGGGCCCACTCATAAGTGGGTCTCAGGGGAACTAGGGTGATGGTGGGGAGGTGGGAGCAGGATGGTACTTGGCAGGGTCAGTGAAACGGCCTGATGAGACAAGCATCGTCATTCAACACTATAGAAGTTCTGATCTAGCTTGCTGCGTACTGGAGTGTGGGAAGATGAGAGGGCAGTGAGGGATAAGAATCTCTGAGTATAGAGAACTGGGTTGGATGTGTTGTTTTCACCCACATTAGGCCAGCATAGGAAACCTAGAGAGGCTCTCTGTGCAATGGGTCTTTACACACACTGGCGTTTACAGAATTAAGTGGCTCACAGAGTTCAAGGCCAAAAAGCATGACTAGATCTTTTAGAGAATGCGATCCAATTACTCCAGTATTATGGTTCATTCTTCCTTGCTACAGGCCAGAAGTAGGATGAAGCGCCTAAAAGGAACCGATTTTATGGCACGAATCAGCAATTGGGAGGAGACACGGATGCTGCTGTTGGAACTGAAGGTGAGACTGCAAGAGAAGACCTCTGAAACCTCTCTCTGTGGGAGAAGTGGACATCTAAACTGTTCTCTGGGTCAGACCCTTAGTGAGAAGTGTGGGCAGGGGAAATGTTTGGCATTAACTACCAGAACCAGAGGAGGCATTGTACATGGATGCACAGTTGAGGAATGCGGCGTGTTCCATACTCCCTTGTTGTAGGAGTGCTTGGGGTCACAGCAGTGGACTGGGGGTCAGGACTCCTGGGTGCTATCCCCAGCTCCACTGCTGACTCAGTGTAACTTCTCAATGGAAGCTGCTTTCCTTCTGTGCCCCAGACTCTCCATCTGAAGAACAGGACCAATATTGTCCTGGGACGGGGGTTGGAAGGCCTAATATGAAAATGCTCTGAGATCATCCAATAAAAGGTGCATATCAGTTGCACTAACCATCTTGTTTCCTTTCAGGAAAGCCTTGCCTGTGCCCCAGAAGACCCAGCCAGCACAAGCAAGCTCTCCTGGCAGAGCACGGTGTGTGATAAAATCCTGCGGGCTTGCATCCACTGGCTGGGACTAAGCAGGAATTGCCTGGCACACTTTGAAAGCCTCTTGGACCTGGCTGAGCTGGCATGCCAGGGTTATATAGCAGCCGGCCCCCAGCATGTTCCCCTTTACCTGGAGAAAATCCTCTACCACCTGCTGAGGAACATTGCCACCCAGGGAGCCTATGATGCCTGCTTAAGGTTTGCTGGTCTGCTCTATGCCAACCTGGCAAGGTGCCGGCCCCCAGAGGTGCCTGCTGAAGACTTTGAGGCCATTGCCAAGAGCAGTTTCAGCGTGCTGTGGAAGAGTGCAGATGCTCTTGCTAAATCGGGCCAGGCACCAAGGGAGAGCAAGGTGGTGCTTTCAGGCCGGCTGCAGGCCGTGCGCTTTCTGGTCTTTCTGGAGGAAGACTGCTCAGCCCAGCTGCCCTTGGAGCCCCCATTCTTTACCTCCCAAGTAGCTCGTCAAGCTGCAGCTGCTGCTGTGATGTTTGAGGCCCAAAGGACCCCCCTGACCAAAGAAGATGCCTGCTTCTTCAGCAAGCAGCTTGCTTGCCACCTGATCGCAGCCCTACTGGATGGGAGGAGTGCAGGGGAGCCCTTACCCCTGCAGCGGTCCCTGTGCCTGTTCGAGCTCACCTTGGAGCGATGCCGGCGTCTCTGCAAGAGCAGCTGCTTTGGGGAAGGCAAAGAAGCAATAGACCAAGCCCAGGGCTTCCTAGAAGGAGCTGGTGACATCAGGAGGGGCTTTGGTGCTGCTCTGGGTCTCGTTCGTGCCGGAGTCCAGCTGAACCAGGTGTTAGCACTGGGTGAGAGTCGGGCTGGGCTGCCCCTCTCCCAAGCTGCTGCAGCTCTGAGCTGTGCGTCTGGAGTCCCTGAGCCCCTGCCCAGGGTGCTGGGTGAAAGCTGCCAGTTCATTGTCTCCTCCCTAAATGGGTACGTGAAGAAGAGCAAGCGGAGGCTGTTCAGCCTGGAGGACATCCTTGGCCTTTCCACTTTCATGGAGGGTTATTCCTGGCTTCTCCATAGGCTGCTGGATAGCGTGAGTAAAGCTTGTGATTTAGGGGCTTCCCTAGGTGGGGTGGGGCCTGAGACACAAAGGGTTGTGCCAGGGTTTCATCTGGGTTTTGTACACAGCCTGGGAGTGCAGCAAAGATTAGGCCCATTGGCAGCTGGGATCTTTCGAGCTCCAGGGCTCTAAAGCCCAAGCTGGCATTAGGCTGGGGATTGCGTGTGACTGAGGTGCCACTTCTGCAGTACACTAGCATTGCACCGCAGAAAGGAAGCGTGCTCTTTGGGTAAGTCTACGCTGCAGCCAGAGGTTTAAGTTTGAGCTCAGGTAGATGTACCTGCACTTGCTTTGATCGAACTAGTGCACTAAAAATACCAGTGTAGCCACAGTCAAGCTGCCTCAGCACAATCCTGCCCGAGGCCCTAAGAAGTATGTATCTGAGCTGCTAATGTCTGCTGCTGCCCATGCTGCAGCAACGCTGTTTTTAATGTGTCGATCAAAGCTAGCGTGTGTCGGTCTCCCCAAGATGGAAATTACACCTCCAGTTGCAGTGTAGATGTCTCCTCTGTCTGGGAATCTGCCTTCCAAAATCTAACCTGCTAGGGTGCACAGGGCTGTCTCCATCTGCTGACAAATGCAAACTTCCCTCCTCCGTGAGCTAGCTGAGGACTAATAAGGATGCCCCACAGGTGAGTGGGGTGGGCCTGCATCCACATACTAGCCAGTTGCTGCTGCTATTTAGTAGCTCATCTGTCTGCCAATTAAATGACAATGCAACCTTTTGTATTGTTTCTGTGGGGCCCGATCCATGTGTGCTGAGCTGGAACGGATGCTCCTTGGGGATGCCAGTGTGAGTTCTCCATGCTGATCTGCCTATTGCATTTTTGTTTTCCCTCTTCAGATTCCCCCTGACAATGTGAAACAGCAGCAATCCGTGAAACAACTACACTATCACAGCCTGCAGCTCTACACCACAGTGGCATATGATGCCTTCCTGGGTTCCCAGGTACTGGCAGTGGAGGGAATAGCGCATGCCACTAGGAGCTGAGAGTGGGCAAGGGAGATCTCCAAGAAGCGTGGGTGCAAAAAAACCGTTAAGCTTCTCATTGCTGGACTGGTTCCAGTTTGAGGCCAGTGGACTCCCATGAGGAGCCTGGTTCACTGACCTGACTCAGCAGGGCTCCGAGTGCTGTAACGGCAACAACACTCCCCCTCTCTGAAATTGCTCAGTCTCATCCAGCCTACCCCAGAACAATATGATGGATGCTTTATGCAGCCTTCCTTTGTTACAAGTTCTCCGATTAGACTGGGCTGAATGTGCCACAGAGCATCACTGAATGGTCAGTGGGAGATATCCTCTGGGAGCCATGGTACTTGCAGGTTGCTATTAGCATAAACTACATTTATTACTCCAAGGTTCCCTCTTGCCAGTTGCTTTCTGCTCCCACCCAAATGAAGGAAGTGTGGTCATGTGGTTAGTGTTAGGAAATCTGGATTCTGTTCCTGAATCTTCCCTTGACTCCCTGTAAACCCTCAGCTAGTAACTCTGGGCTGCACCATCAGAGTGGCCTAGTGGCTAGGGCAGTGGACTGGGACTCAGGAGACATGGGTGCAGTTCCTGACTGTGACTGCTTTGCTGGGTGACCTTGGGCAAGTCACTCTGCCTCCCTGTACTTTAGTTTTCCAAGCTACAAAATGGAGATATTTATCTTTGTAAAGTGCTGTGAGATCTACAGGTGAGAAGTATTCTGCAACAGCTAGGTAGTGATGTTCCTCTTTATGTGGTGTGAGACTTTTAACCAGTATTTTGAGAGACCAGTACTTGGTATATTTATCTGCAAGTCACACTGCTTTGCAAAGGCAAGTCAATTACCACAATCACCACTCAATAGCGCTAACCAGCAATAGCCACTCCAGGTGTGGTGGTGACCCTCTTAGTTCTGAGCATAGCTGGCAGATGAAGTCTGTGTAACAGTGGAAGAATGCTGCCTCATGCTGTTAATCCCTGATTATTTCTTTCCCGTGCAACTGCTCAAATGTCCTATCACTCCTGCTGCATCTCCCTTGCTCCCCAAACCTCTGACTTTCCACAGGTGGCAGGGGCGGCTGGACTGGAGCAGCTGGTGGGCTCTTGCCAAAGTGTCATTACCTGGATGCTTGATGCACTAGAGGGCCTCTCCGAACAAGACCAAGTGGAATACCTTGATGTCACAGGTCAGTCCCTGAGCCTCTGAGCAGGGTCCCGCTCCATTGTTGGTTACAAGGCCTGCTGTCGGTGGGCTGGGAATGGCCTCCCCAATGTTTAACTGCTCTGGGCTGCTGTGTGAGAGGATCTGGTCCGTTACCTTGAATGCAGAACAAACTCAGTGTGAAAAAAGTGCAACATTCACCAATGCCCCACAAATATGCTAAGCACCACTGGGCTGCCAGGGAGAGAAACTGACCGATTTCTCCACTGAGATCCCTGTGCCAGGTCTGACTGAGACCTTTCCCTTCCAGGCAGGGAAGCATTGCTGTTGCTCTGGTGCTCCTCCCTGTCCTGCAAAAGCTCTAACCTGTAGTAGCTGGAACAGGTGTGGCTTGTGACCAGATAGCCCTGGTTCTTTGGATTACAAAGTCCTTCCCAAAGTAACCCGTGCTGCTGCTGGACTGGAGCTAACTATGGAATGTGGTACTGCAAAGTCTTGCCACTTAATGGTGCTAAGACTCCCATGTGAACGGAACAAGAGCATCATGATTGATGCTTCTACTCCTGTCTCTTGCCCCAAGCCCCTCCAAAGTTCTGCTTCTTGGCTCCAGTTTGTCCTGGTAATCACTGCTACTAGAGAGCAGTGGCTCCACTGCAGTCTTTCCTGATGAGACCCTAAAGAAAATGTTCTTCCTAGACCCCGTGAACCATTCTTTTCCTCCTACCTCAGTATCACTATCAACTGTTCTGTTCAAATCACCTGTCACTGTATCTTCCTCCTCTTCCCCCTGACGCAGTCCCAGGCAATGCTTGTCCTGCTTCTGCATCTGACTCCTCCCACTTTCCTCTTCCTTAAATCTGCACTGCAGGGAAATGACTGAGCATCTTGTGGCCCAAAGAGCGGTGAAGGATCAGAGAGTGTGGGCTTGAGACCTCACAAAGCCCAGCCTGGGATTGAAGGGGCAGGGGTGTTGCTGGTATCAAGTATCCATTGGAGGAATCGATAGCCATGCCTTGCACATCACAAGTCCTAGGATTAGGGGGATGGTCAAATGGGAATGAGGAGAGAGTGGGCCCCAGAATGGTGACGTGAGGCTGGAGGCTTTTATACAGCCCTTCCAGTCTAGAGGGAATGGTCTCCTTCCTTAACTCAACTCCTGGGGCCTGATCACTTGTGCAAATCTCCAGCAATTCAGCTGAAGTCAGTGGAGTAGCACCTGGGTAAGTGAGGAGACTTGGATGCACCAGTTTGATACTGACTGGTGGGTCTCCTCCTGCCAGTGTTTACACTTCCTCTGTAGACTGATGCTTTCGTCCAATGGGATGGCTGTGGGGAGTTTGCAACTGTAGCTCTCTAACAGAAAGTGCCCAAGGCAAACCCTTCCTTTTGAGACCAAATATGGTGCCTCCGTGACATGCTCGCCTTGCTGGAGTATCGGGGACAGTGTCTGAGTGGTTACACATGGCTGGAACTAGGCCAGTGAGATTCTTGATGCTCTACTGGAAAATCCAGATCTCTCCATACAAGGTCTTTGCTGTTGCTCCCACAGCTCATGGAGACAGATTCTCTTGCAAGGATATTGGTAACAAGGCTTTCAGAATGAGGGTGGTAGGCCCCCTATCCTCCATAGGGGAGCGGAGAGTGAGAGTACTGTAATCTCGTAACGAGGCAGCCTTTAATATTCATGCTTTTGTTTGCTGTGGTAGCCTCGTGTGCATTCAAGCTGGCCTATGGCTTCTACAGCCAGAAGCTGTATGTGGAGGCCAGCTCAGTGACTGAGGTGTTCTGCCGGAAGCTGGGGATGGCAGAGTCCTGTAAATATCCAGAGATGTCCACAGAAAGGGTGAGTAGCTGCCTAAGATTCTGGGTAGCTCACTGGGGACTCGGGGGTCTGGTGTAAGGGAGCCATGAGCTTGAGTCCCTGGGCTGTAGGAACCAGACTTCCATGAAGGCAGCATACTCAGGCCCTGAGTGTTGGGAGATGTAAGGCACTTCCTCTCCATCCTCTAGCTGATGTGGAGTCCTGACAGGCCCTCCACCAGGATGGGGGCTGCAACGTGGGGCTGGGGGCTCTAGGGCCCAGGAAACGGGGAAGCTTTTGCTGATGGTGCCTCTTTGCAGGGATTAGGTGGAAGTGACTCTCGTTCATCCTGTTCCAAACGGCTCCGTCAAGTTATGCTCTCTGTCTCTCTGCAGTTGCACAAATGCTTTAAGCTGCAGGTGGAAAGCTACAGGAAGCTGTGCTGGTTTGAGAAGGGCCTTGAGTCTGTGTCACTCTGGCTGGCCGCACTGCATAGCAAGATCACGGAGCAGATGGCAGAGCCAGTCTTGCTCTGGGTCAGAGTCAAAATGGATGCAACAAAAAATGGAGATGAAGACTTGAGACTAAAGTAAGGAAGGGGCTGAAATCAGGGGTGGGAGCCTTTCTTTTGGCCTGTCATTTCATGGAGCATGGGACTGGGAGTCAGATTCCTGGGGTCTATCCTGGTTTGGCCACTCATCTTGTGGCCAGACTGCTCTCTGCCTCAGTTTTCCTATCTGTAAAATGGATGGATATTTCTCCTAGTACCCCAAGACAGATCTGTTGTCACACACAACCTGGTCACTATCATAGCATAGACCAGGGGTCGGCAACCTTTCAGAAGTGCTGGGCCGAGTCTTCATTTATTCACTCTAATTTAAGGTTTCGTGTGCCAGTAATACATTTTAATGTTTTTTAGAAGGTCTTTTTCTATAAGTCTATAATATATAACTAAACTATTGTTGTATATAAAGTAAATAAGTTTTTTAAAATGTTTAAGAAGCTTCATTTAAAATTAAATTAAAATACAGAGCCCCCCAGACCAGTGGCCAGGACCCAGGCAGTGGGAGTGCCACTGAAAATCAGCTCGTGTGTCAACTTCGGCACACGTGCCATAGGTTGCCTACCCCTGGCATAGACAAAGCTGTGTAATTAATTATTAGGGCCCTACCAAATTCATAGTCCATTTTGGTCAATTTCATGGTCAAAGGATTTTTAAATTGCAAATTTCATGATTTCAGCTATTTAAATCTGAAATTTCATGGAGTTGTAATACTAGGGGTTCTGACCCAAAAAGCAGTTGGTGGGTGTGGGGGTCACAAGGTTATTGTGGGGGGGGGGAGATAGTGGTACTGCTACCCTTACTTCTGCACTGCTGCTGGCAGCAGCGCTGCCTTCAGAGCTGGGCAGCTGGAAAGCGGTGGCTGCTGGCCAGGAGCCCAGCTCGGAAAACTAAGCTGCCGTCATCAGCAGCGCAAAAGTAAGGGTGGCATGGTGTGGTATTGCCACCCTTCTGCACTGCTGGTGGTACTGCCCTCAGAGCTGGGTGCCCAGCCAACATCTGCTGCTCTCTGGCCGCCCCGCTCCGAAGGCAGTGCAGAACTAAGGGTGGCAATACTGTGACCCCCCACCCCCCAAAATAACCTTGTGCCCCGTACAATTCCCTTTTGGGTCAGGCCCCCTTATATGAGAAACGCTGGTCTCGCCAATGAAATCTGTGTAATATAGGGTAAAAGCACGCACAAGACCAGATTTCATGGTCTGTGACGCACTTTTCATGGCCGTGAATTTGGTAGGGCCCTACTAATGATCAAAGCTACTGAAATACCTAAAGACTAACCTGATGCTTCCCAGAAGAAATGCTACCCTGGCTAGAAAACTGGGTCTGTGCTGTAGTGCCCAGCTATGGTGGGGCTATCGGGAGCCCTAGCAGCCATTTTGAGTGGCCCACCTCCAAGTGTTGCTCCTGCGTGTTTGCTGCAGGACTCTGAAGGATGGCTTGGAGGGGCATGACCTGGATGTAGGGACCCTGGTGTCTGTGCTCTCTGAAGAACTGAAAGCCTACAAGGCTACGCGGGCTGACACAGGGCAGGAGCGCTTCAACGTGATCTGCGACCTGCTTGAGATCTGCTCAGAGGAGAGCGGCCGAGATCACGAGCGGGCGGTGAACCTGGTGGAGCTGGCCCAGGTGCTGTGTTATCACGACTACGCGGAGCAGACGGCCTGGTGAGTGGTGGGTGGGGTGGGCCTCATCACCCTCCTATCTGCCTGTTCCTCTACTACCTGCTTCCTGCAGTGGTTCTGATTGGCTGCCCTTCCCCCAGGAGGCAGCCACAAGGGGAAAGCAGCCAGTTGTGGGGGTTCCCCAACAGTACTGAAAATGTGGGGTCCCTTAGTGACCCAGCTTGTGTCTTACAAATGTTGTTTCCAGCTCTGCAGCCCCTTGCAACCTGGCACCCTGTAAGCACTGGGGATTGCTCCAGGCATGTGCAGGGCAGGAGATGTCTCTGTTACACTAATGATCCCTATAGGAGAGCTACTGAATAAAAGGGGCCATGTCCTTTTCTATTGTGCCTACCACCTGGGAGGTTCATCTTCTGCTGCCCTGTAGGGGCGTTCCATAGAGTTCCTCTAGAAGACTAGAGGTGCTAAGACTCCAGAACTGTCGGCCTGCCCCTGCTGTGAATTGTCATGGGGTTTGGCCTCACATGACGCCTCTTCCCTGGTTTGAATCTCATGGTGCCAGACGATAGCCCTGGGGACTGAAGGCCTCTCTGTACAGTACATGCCTTATGGAGATAGTAGTGGTGAGAAAAGGGACCGGAATATGGGAGACCTGGGTTTTGTACCCAGCTCTGTCACTTAATTGCTGACCTTTGCCCATTTCCCTTCACAAAAGGTGGGAAAATATCATCCCCATTTAAGAGAAGTGCTGTGAGATCCTTGGGAGTGAGATGCTGTTAGTCTGGCTTATAACCAGTCTCCTCTCCTGCAGCTCCTCCTTGGACTCCGTGCGGGAGGCCCTGCGACTGTTGGACGCTGTACCTGTTAGTGCTGAGAACCAGGAGCAGCTCCTGGATGACAAAGCACAGGCCTTGCTCTGGCTCTACATCTGCACCCTCGAAGCCAAAATGCAGGAGGTAGGTGGTGGCAGCAGTGTGATGCAGTGCTGGTGATTCTGATCATACCTCCCTGCCCCATGGGAGGTCTAAGCTCTGGAGCCACCTCAGCATTGCAGTGGGGTGAGGACAGGGTTCTGGGTGGCAGGGGTAGGTGAGAGGCTGTGGCACAACAGTCATGGTGCCGTCTTTGGGGAGTTGTTCCTGGGTACCCCCCATATCAATGGGGCCAATGAAAAGCTCTCCAGCTGCCTGATCTGCACCAGGATATACCAGGTGTCTTTCTAGCAGCACATCAATGGCCCGCCTGTAGAGAATGGCTGCAAAGCACCAGCACCTGAAGCAGTGAAATGGCTGTGCAGGAAGGACAGGGAAGTGCCCATGCAGTTGTCTGGGATGCTGTCTTTGGGAGCCTTCCCTGTGTCTGGCCCATCAGACTGTCTGCCTTCCCCCAAGGGTGAAAACCCAATGGTGATGGAGCAGACCCACACTCTCCTCCCATCGGACATACCATCAACAATGTGCTGTAACTGCCTTGGCTTCTTTCAACCTGCTGCAGAGCATTGAGAGGGACCAGAGAGCTGGAGACGAGGGGCACAAGAACCTGGAGGATTTTGAACCCAATGACCTCAACTATGAAGACAAGCTCCAAGATGACAAGTTCCTGTACAACGGCATTTCCTTCAACCTGGTGGCAGATTCTGGTGAGGACCCTCTTAGAGGTGGGACAATTAAATGCCAACAGTATCTTGGAGCAATGCCTAACTCTTCTCGTATGGGTTAAACCGACCCATTGGGCCCAGGAAAGAGAATCCCTGAAGTGGGGGTGAGGCACATGGTCTCCCATTCAGTTTTCCAGGGTGCGAGGGGGTGGGGAATGCTCCCATTGGGAGCAAGGAGAATGTATCCCAGAACTCTGCTGCTGCAGTGGGGGTGAGATTGGTCTCTCCATCATTTAGTTGAGCACATTGGGCCTGTCTGGATACTGTCACCTGCAAACTTACAACACCCCTGTTTGCATGTGGTGGGGGTCATTGACTCATTCCCTCTGCCTTCTCTCAAGAACCGTTCGGTCACCACTGCTCTAGAGGTGGATTTTATCCATGTCTGATGCTCTGGCCCTGGAGGAGAGGGATCAGACCCCTGGTGGCTAAGTGACACTGCATGCCTTGGTTTTTAGCACAGGCCAAGTGCCTGGATGATGCCCGTGCCTTGTGGAAGAAGCTCCTGGCCAAGAAGGGCGTCCCAGCAGTGCGCAGTGTCGAGCAGACCATGGTCTCCCTGCACATCATAGCAGCACTTTACAGAATGATGGCAAAGGTATTGGGAGCCTTGGGCTCTGATGGGCTGGGGAGGTGGCTTCGTCATAGCCTTGTGGCGTTGAGAGGGTTATCTAAGTGCAAGAGGGCTTCAGGCTAGTACTAACCATAGGTCATCTCAGGAGCTACCTACGTTAAAGTTACCTGTGTCTGAACCAGTGGGTAAAAGTGAGCCAGTGTGTTGTCTTATGTGACCCTTCACATTTTAGTCGAGCGCCTGTGCTGCTCTAGCCAAGGGGTGGCTTGTGGGCACTGCAGCCCCAGCAGTTGGTGCTCCCTGACATGATCAGTGATCAGCTTCTGTTGATCCTTCTTCCTCCCTAGATTAGGACCATAACCTGACCTACAGCAGCACTTCCTATCAGGCCGTATAATTGGGTATCCTGTCTCAACAGTAGCCTGTTCCATATGTTTCTGAGGAAAGTGTCACACCATTATGGAAATCTCTTCAGTACTTGGCCATGGGGGTTTCATTCCTGACCCTTGGCCATTGGCAGTGGGTTTATGCCCTGAAGCATGAGGATTTATGTCCTTGCACTTTTATCTACTGTAACAGAGGGGTGTGTGTGGGCAGTGTTCATATAAACATTCAACTCATGAAGCCGATTAAAATCTTGTCTTTGATACCTTGAGGCAGGGAGTTCACAGGCTAATTATACGATGTCAGTTTCCTGTGTCGCCTTTTCTGATCTAATTGTGAGGGTCAATAGGAGCCTCCTGGTTGACCTCTGTAACAATCCCTGTTTGTATCTAGTTCTTGTGTCTCCTCTTTAAACAGTCCTAATCTCTTCTACTGTGGCTTCCTGTGGTCCCCTCTCTATTTGGGTACTTGCACAGCCCTCATTGCTGTAGGAGTGTTTGTCCTGTCCCCGTCCCTCCCTCCTCCACTTGCTGCCCTGAAGAGTCGTGTAACTATTAAATGGCTACAATACCTCATCCTGAGGTGGGTGAAGTGATGGCTTTAAAGTATGTGTGGCATATCTAGGATGGGTGTATTTGTTTTCCTTGTCCCACAGCCGCTGCAGTCCATGGAAAGCTATCTCCTGATCAGAACCCTCTCCAGTGCCCTTGGTGACTGGCTTGGGACAGCCAGCGCTTTGTGTCAAGTGACTAAACTACTGTTCCTGCTGGAGAGTCCCAGTGAGGCCAAGGTAAGTATCAGGGGGAGGGTGGTGGTAAAAAGGTGACTTATAGCAGTGGTTCCCAAGGTGGGGTCTGTCTGGGCTTACGTGAGGGTCAGTCCTTTGAGCCAGAGCCAGGCCAGAAGAGCATTCTAGCACTCTTGCTGCATGGAGGACGGCATTTTGTTCTCAATGGCGTCCTTCACACACCATGCGTGAGGGGTCACGCTGGTGGGGTTTGTTTTCAGTACTACTGGAAACAAAAGGGGTTTGGGACAATTGGGCAGACTCCAAAAGGGTTGTTGGCGGAAAGGATTTTGGGAGCCACTGATGCACAGGCCGATAGTGCCATTCTCTGCTAGGGTGGGGACACTTGATCTAACTTTCGTGGTCTGAACTGTCAAGTCTGGAGAGTCGTACACTGGGTAGGTCTTTCAGCTTTTCTGTGTAGTGTTGCTGTCTTCTAGAATTGTGAAGGGGAGGTGAAGAATCTGCCCAGTACGTAGGAGTTCAGTGGAGGAGCTGGTTTCTAATGTGATCCTAATCTTCCAGCTTTTGTGGTGCTTTGTGCCTCTTAAGATTTTACCATGACCGTGGCTGAGCTGAATTCAACTATCACTCTGTGGCAATCCCTGGACTGCACATGCTTCATTTGGCTTCTCTTTTCAGATCTTCCTGGAAGAAGCAGAGTCCTGCTTGCAAAAGGCTGACTGCAGCAGTGACTCCTATCTGCTGCTGAAGCAAACGTGCCTTATACTCCATAGCCAGCTGTGCTGTGCAAACCATAAGGTAACCAGCCCTTTGAGATGTAGCTCCTGTGACTTTCTAGTCCCTTTGTTTCAGGCTTCAGCTCTGCAGAAATCATTAATCTGACCTTTAAATATGGGTCTACTAGAGCTAGTTGGAAAATGGGGCTTTCCCCACCCACAGAAAACTCTGCATTTTTTTGGTTGTAATAGTTTGATTCTGAAATACGCTGTTATGCCTCATGGGACATGTAGTCTGGGTATCTTTAGTTCCCATTGTGCTATAGACTGGGCCTTGGTTGGACTCATCTCCCATGGTGCACCATCACGATGCACCTCCCCTCTCCATTCCTCCTATGCATGGTAGTCACATGGCCCTGGAGCATCATAGGAGATGGAGTCTGGTCAATAGAAGAAAGTAGAAGCATGAAGTGCCTCAGTGACATTTCAGAATTGACATTATTCATTTTTCAGGCAGAAAATGTCTTTGACAAAAAAGCAAAACTCCCCATGGAATGCAGATACTCCTTTTATGAAAAGCTCCATTTAGTTGAAACCCTTACATGTTTAATAGAAAACTTTTTTGATTTGCCCAATATCCACCTTGTTTAGGATTTGAGTCAAAGCCCACCCTGGCACCAGTGGGAAAGGAAACTTTGAAGATCGGATGCCAGCATGGAAACCTTTCTGCTCAGCTGTGAGAGGACTTAGAGCAATGAGTCCTCTTCAAGCCAGACTGTTAGCTTAAATTCTCCTGGGGGAAGGTGCCAGGTGGAGATTTCTGGATTTGCCCTCTCCAGGAAAGGGTGAGCAGAGGCAGTGTAAATACCTTGCACACTGCCCCCTGCCAGTCTAAGGTTTTTCCATAGTGTTCCTGACTAGCAGGATCTTAAACTCATTCTGCAGTGTCTCAGTCAACTGATCTTGCATGGAGGAAATCCCGTCCTCAAAAGGAATGAAAGAAGTGATTGTTTCAATGACCTTGTTGTTCTTGAAACTACTTCCTTGTATTTCTAATCTTTCCCTCCAGTCTGTTCCATGGACTACAGTTACTTGAATCAAGCTGTAACGCTGAATTGATAGGTCTTGGTTCATATGGAGAACTGTTTTCCAGGTCACTGTACCCCTCAGTCCTCATCTCTATCACATACAGGTTGAAGAAGGCCTCACTCTGTTGCTGGAGGTCCTCCAACACCCAGCCCTGCAGAAGATCTCAAAGGTTTGGTACCTGCTCCGAGCCCATGTCCTCCAGTTGATGGCAGTTTATCTCAACCTTCCTTCAACCAGCCTTTCACCTGAGCTCAGGCAACAGCTCTGGGCTCAAGGTGAGCATGGTGACATGGCAAAACCCTGACTGCAGTCCAGAGTGTCTCAGCAGCATGGGAGATATTCTGATGGCAGCGGGGTTGTGGGCCTATACTGGGTGGCATATGCTACCTTGGCAGACTGTGGGGTGGCTTGGGAGTTCACAGATACCTAGATCTGGCTTTCTCTTGGCCTGCCAGTGATGACCACCTGGCCCACAACGTTAGTGACATGCTAAACTTGGGTACCTTCTACCTTTCTTATCACAAATGTGGCAAATGCCTTTCTCCACCCCTCCTGTGTGGGAAGAAGCAGAGCAGCCTACCAATCTGGAGCTGTCCTCCAGAGGTCTGAGAGCATGGACTCTAATGTACCAGTGGTGGATCTAGTCCTGTGTCCATCTGCAATGACAACCGGTGCCAAATCTATTAGTGATATAGAGCTCCCATAGCATACTTTGTTGTATAAGGCTAGACAGGGAGAAGGATTGTTTCCTGACCCAGGCTGGGGATCAGCATGTGACCTGGAATAGGAGGGCAGTGGTCCAAGTAACTTCTATCTGAGTTTCATTGCAGACGCTCCTCTTCCTAAAAATGTCCCTCAGTTGCCTGAGGGCTGCCTGCTTTGATCTCCCTGTCTTGTGACACCACCCTTCCAACTGAGATGGGCAGAGAGCAAATGCTGGAATTTGCATGCTTTATAAGTTCTGCTGGAGTTTCTGCAAATAACTGGAGTCATGCCAAGCATGCTGCTATTAATGGCACTGGGGGAATTAACTGCTTTCTGCATGGGTAGGCAGATGGTGCTAATGTTCATACGCTCCCTTGTACAGGATGGAAGACCCCTGAGACTGCTCTTGCTGATGCTCACAAACTCTTCCGCAGCATCATCCTCCTCCTGATGGGCGGTGACTTGCTGTCCTCTCCTAAAACTGTCACAGAAACTCAGTTTGTGGATCACGGTAAGCTGCATTTGTGCATAGACGGTATTGTTAACAGCCCTGACTAAGAGGACTTGGCTGTCTTAACTGGATCTTGCTTTTGTGCACAGAAGGAAATGAAGAGGCTGATTCTCTAAATTGTGTTGTTTGAAGTCTGCGCCGGGATTAGCTGCCACGTGGAAAACTTCAGGCTGATCTGATTTTTGGGTGGATGGAAACGCATCTTCCTGTTTTTTTAATCTAACTTCATCCTTGATGTCAGCAGGCCTAGTGTCTCCTCATAGAACTAGGAAAGTCTTATGCCTCCATATACAACAGTCTAGCTTCCATGATCAAGTGTCCACAGAGAGCAATAAAGGGGCTGGGAGCAAAATACCAGTGAACGCTGAGTTGAGGAAATTTTAACTGTTGTGCTAGGGATACAGAGCCTGTCACCATGGTATCTGGCTGCCTGCCTGCTGATCCAGTCCCTTCAATATCAACTAGAATGACTTTACATTGCAGCATAAACTTCTGTGTGACCTACCCTGACCAGCCTCTCCAGTAAAGAGCTGGATGATGTTAATGGTCTGGAGTAGTGCAGTGTCTTGTAGACGTTTAATTACCAAGTGGCTTCCCCTTAACTTTGTAGGTACAGTGCAAAAGAGGATCCCTATTCACCTGTTCTCTTCTCATGCAGGGGAGAATCTCCTGCAGAAATGGCAGGTGCTAGCGGACATGCTGGTCTGCTCGGAGAAGCTCATTGCCCTCTTCAGCCAAGTGGAGATGGTGTGTGAAGCTAAAGCTTTCTGCTTGGAAGCCCTCAAACTCACCATGAAGCTGCAGGCCATTCGGTGGTAAGGGGCTTTCGGTGGGAAAGACTCTGTCACGGGGCACAGCATGCCCATTTCAATGTGAAGCAACTCTGTCAGTGTCATGTCTCAATGCCTGTGAAGGACCTCCATGTTTCTGGGAGCTGTTCAGCTCTGCTTTCAGGCCAGCCCTAGGGGACAACTTCCTCATCACAGATGGGGAGGCCAGGTGTTGGGTCTTGTCCAAGCTGCTGCCAGTGCAGGAAGCAGCATTGGCAGTGGGGTTTGCTGATCCTTCCCTAGAGAAAATTTGGTCTTCGTGGACTGCTAATCAAGCTGCCATCTTACCTCATGGGATCCAGGTTGTTGATGGGTTTCTCTTCCTAGGTGTGCTGGGTTTCTGGTCTTGAAGGCCAAGCTGGAGCTGCAGCGAAGTGAGCTGGAGCTGTGTCACTCAGACCTCCAACAAGCCCTGTTCCTGCTAGAATCTGGCACTGGTGAGGTTTTTTCCTTCTGATTTAAAGGAGAGCAGCGGGGAGGGGAAGAGGACTTTATGCCTCCTGAAAAGGAAATGTGACCAGTTCTTCCCATGGCATTGTCCATTGGTGGCAGTGGCCGTACAGCTTGCGCTTCAAAGACAGATGGTTAGGGATAGAGAAGGGTCTGCAGACACCAGGGTTCTGCTTTTCCTTCTCTGCAGGGTGTCTCTTACAATAGTTTTAATGACACAACTGAGGACACCCTGAAATCCATGAACCAGAGGGGCTGGAGGAAGGGGGAGGTCTTGAGACTTGGCACTCATAATTGCAAACCAAATCCAGTTTAGCTCACTGAGAGCGACTCCCAGTGGCCAGTAAAGAAAGGAGTGTGTCTAGTAGCTTATTTATTTTATTTTTTTAGCTGCTTCCTGGAAAGAGGAAATGTTAATATAGGAATAAAACTAGATTATTTTGGGGGAGGGGGGGAGGGGAGTGTCCCATGGTTACAAGTCTGACTCTACAACCCAAGATCAGTACTGTCTTGAGGCTGTGTAACTACTTTCCACTTTCTAGGGTGGGGTGGTGGTGGTGGTGGTGGTGGTAAGCATTCTGTCCTATTGAGGGGAAAAGGCCTCCTACAAAGGACAGTAATAATTGTCTTGAGTCTACCGTGTGTTCAGTATAGCACAGCAATGGTTGACCGCAAGTGGCGACACTCAGATAAGTAACCACACTCCCTCTCTTCCACCTCCAGACTTTGAAACGAAAGAGAAGCAGAAAAGCAAAGTGAAGATCAAACCCAAGAAGGGCAGGTCCAAGGGTAGCAAGTGCCAAGGCCCCAGTGCCGAGCCTGCCGGGGAAGAAGACGGCTTCCTGAAGGGCCCATTGCTTGAGTTTGTGGACACAGTAAGCAGACAGGAGACTGAGAGTGTCCTTACCACCTCCCCAGTGCTGAAACCCAAGAAAAAGAGATGTTTGAACTTCCTGAGCCACTCTGCCCTGTGCTCCTGCTCCCTTTGTTCTGACGTGACCCTTTCGGCTGTCTGCCTCCACTGGGCGGTCTCCTATGCCCAGTGGGAGCTGGCATCAGGGAACAGAGCAGAAGGGTTAGGTCTTCTCCGGGCTAGTCTGGAGCGCTGTATGGTCATGACTTCACGCATCTCCACCATGGTGCAGGAGGCATCCCAGCACAGTGGCAAGAAGGCTGCTGTTCGGGACCGATCCGTGCTTGGGCTGCTGGACGATCTGGTCGCCAACATCTATGCCACCGTGGCGGCTCAAAGCATGGGTGACCACCGGCCAGAGAAGAGGCTATGGGAGCTCCTGGAGGCCGGTCTGACATTCCTGTCTTCCAGAGTGCCCTGTCTGCCAGGTCTGGAGTACCACAAAGCCAGCTTGCTGCTCACCAAAGCTGTGGCTACCATCTATAGCCTGGTGTCCAAGCACAACAGCTGCATGGCCCACATCTTCTCCAGCGCCTGGGCCTGGAAACCCCCAACTGTCTCCTCTGAGACCAAAGAATCAGCAGTGACCAAGGCAATCAAGAGAGAGGAGAGAGTGCCCTTGAAGAGTAGAAGCAAGAAGATTCCAGTGGCAGCCTCTGGCCCAAAACCCAAAGCCAAGAGAGGTCAGGGAGTCAAACCTCTGCCTCTGATAAAGTCCAGTGATGTCTTTGCCCTGGGTGACTCAGATGGAGAGGTGCCCCCGATCGTTATTAGACCTGTAATGGATCCCTGCACCCCAGTGCAGAAATCCTTCCCTCCCACCAAGGGTCGTTCACACACTAAGCCAACCCCTGGTCCCAAGGCTCCATTTATGGTGTTCAATGAGATCTCCCCTCCAGGGACGAAGTCCCAGCTGCTAAAGGCTCCCAAAGCCTCCAAGAGAGTCAGATCTCGCCTGAAGGTAAGTGCGGGGGGTGCAGCACTCATTGATGGATGGTATCTTTGGGGTGGAAGGTATATTGGGGATCCCGGGACTACTTTGTGCCTGGGC
The DNA here is from genome assembly GCF_025201925.1 of Gopherus flavomarginatus. Taxonomy (NCBI): domain Eukaryota; kingdom Metazoa; phylum Chordata; order Testudines; family Testudinidae; genus Gopherus; species Gopherus flavomarginatus. Next base: position 22,403,777 of record NC_066632.1, on the reverse strand, counting down.
AACTTCCAGAGCACCACCTGCTGGTCAGACCCGAACAGCTTCTGATCCCTTGGGATAGGGAGATGGCCTACTGGGTGGTGTCCACTCCATCTGTCCCCTCTCGCACTCCTCTGATCAGTGCAGATTGCTCTCTAGGGCATTGTCCTGGCTAGTTCTGCCATGTCCCTGGTGATAGGGCTTGTACTCCTTCCCTGGGGAAGACCAGGCCGCGGCCTGTCCCAGCTCACTGTTGCAGAATTCTTCAGTAATCCAACCTAACTTGGGTCTCTCTTTGCTCTGTTACACCCCCCTGCTGCTAGTGACATGAGTTAAATACAAGCAACTGGCCATCCTCTGCTCCAGGAACCTGATCCCTTCATGAGAACTCTGGTCTTACCACCTCTTTGCAGGGACTGAAAGGGTTAATTGTAAGCCAAAGCTGAAATTGTCCCAAGGCCAGGTGGAGACTCATCCAGATTTGTAGGCAGTTAACCCTTCCATTGCTAGTTCTCTGGTGCGTAAGATGCCCCTGAAACTCCTGTTGGCTCACAAGATCCACAGAGCCTTTCGCTTTTAGGTTAGTTGGCCCAGTTCTATAAGGACTGGAAATCACTAGTGTCTAAGAGCCAGGCTTGTGAGCAGAGTTGAGCGACACAAGCCAGTTCTAATGGGGATGTCAGTCCTCCTAGACCTTTCAGCCGAGAATGTCATCAACTGCATACTGGAATTGTCCTCCCGCTCCTCCTCCCCTTGGGCATGGCCCAGAGCTTGGGCTAGAGGGGAGGAGAAGCTGAAGTTGGTGCTGCTGGTGTTGGAGACAAACTCAGGCCGTAAGATTCCAGGGCTACTGATCCCCTGCTTAAAAAAAAAAAAAAGGCCGTTCCCTGCAGTCCCATCCTGGTGCCAAGAAGAGCTTGATAAATCTCTCTCCACATGCGTTCTGGGCACTGCCCAGAGGGGGTCACTAGACTAGACTGGAGAGCAAGGAGCTGGAATCCACCCTGGAGAAAACTGTCTCCCTGTTCCCAGGTGGTCTTCAGCGATGACAGTGATGTGGAGGATCCTGCTGCAGCAGCCCAGGGGCCAGAGAACAAGGGGCTGGCTGCTCACAAAGAGCCAGGGCCTGCCAGCCACAAGACAACACGGGCATCGGCCTATGGCAGGAAAGCTTCACGGCCGAAGGCCTTGGTTGCTGATGCAGAGGGGGCCCAAACCAGTTCTTCAGATAACTGCCCCCAGAACAGCAAAGCCAAGCCCCGGAGAACACGAGCGGGCAACAGGAAAGCTGCTGGGCAAGAAGAAAAGGAGGGAGCAGCCCCAAGAGGCCCCTCTGGACAGGTGCAGGAGGAGGAAAGGGAGCTCCTAAGAACCATCAAGGAAGAGAAGGTGATGGAAGAGGGATTTGAGATCAGCTTTGAGGTCTTGCGAGGATCTGATGAGGAAGAGCCAGCGACAGGTAAGTCTGGCTTTCTGGGGTGGAGGAGTCAGCAAGAAGGGCTTGACTACTAGACAGCTTTGTCCTGCGTAATGTGTCGTGGGCAAGCTGTATTCTGGATCATGTTAGATCAAGGGGCATAGAAACCAGGGAGGTCTCAAACTGAGAATATAGGCAAAGGAGAGAGTGCTTGCTAAAGTCTGGTCTGAGCCCAGATTTGGGAGGTACCCAAGGTCTAACCTTGACTTGCCCATGGTTTGCAGGTGCAAGTCCCTTCACTCTTTGCATCCTCTGTCTGTAAGACTGGCCTTGCTCCCAGGAGTGGAGTGAAAGTGCTCTGGACACTCTAGCCATGTGTCCTGGTTGGCTGGTGTAAGCCCATATAGGGCCTTGCAGATGAGGGGAGGCCTGTGGAGCTGGGTCCTGAAATGGATAGGGAAGCCTCTGGGGGTTAGACAGCAGAGGCAAGGGGGAGAGCTCACTGAGGAAGTGGGAGGGGGGGCGGATCTGAGGATGCTGCTTTTCTCACTTGTTCAGCATTGTGACAACTGAATCCTGCCACGTTCTGGATCCAACTTCTCCCGCAGAAGTGTATCTTTCCAAGTTCTGTCTGCAGAGACTGGGCTTGAGCAGACCCTGATGGAAGCCAGAGCCCTGGTGTGGTCTGAGGGAAGGTCTGAGGCGAGGTTTGAGGGAAGTGTCTGCTTTTGTCTGCAGGGAGGAAGAGGCTCTTGGCCTACAGGCAGGATGGTGTCGAAGGGGAGCACGAGGTTCTCCGGCGAGATGCCAGTGCTGATCTGGAGGAGAACTTCCTGGTGGCAGAGAGGAAAGGCAGCCATGACCCATTCAGCCTGCAGGCACTCTCCTCCTCCCTGGCTGCCGCTGTCAGTAAGTGCCCTAGGAACCCCACAATACCTGGGTCTCCCTTTGTTGCTTCCCCTCCTCATTGAAACATCAGGGCCTTGTGGCAGTGGCAGGGGACAGAGAGGTGAGCTCCTGTGGGAATTCAGGGACCATTGTATAAGGAAGGTATAGTTGCACTCTGCCTGGTCTGTCCTTAACCCTGTCGTTCCAACAAGCCACAGTAGCAGTGTGGTGGGCCTGGATCGGACACTGGCAGTCCTCCTCCTGTCTCTGCTATGATGCTTCAGCAGCTAAGCCTGCTGGAGGTTGCCTCCACTCTTCCCTGGGACAGCCAAGGCACTCCACTCCACCCTGCCTGCCAGCTCCCCAAACTTGCCAACTCCTCTGAAAACATGCTCGCTGCCACTCCAACCCCCTTCCAATCCACTCTACCCTTCACACCCCACCTGCTCCCCTCTGCTCTGATCTCCACCTTCACGCGGGGCAGGAGGGAGGGCCGAATGAAGATGCTCTTATCACGCCCTGTCTGACCACAGGGTTATCTGCTCTGACTGTTCCAGGCGTCTCCTCTCTGGACTCTGTCAGCAACTCCCTGAAAGCTGCCTTCCAGGCCATCAGCCACTGCCCTCCAGGCACCCTCTACTGCCAGCTCTGCCGGCTCTTAGCACTGTGCATCGGCAGTTGGGACCCCATCACTACTGCCTACCTGGTTTCAGAGTCTGTCTCTATCACTGTCCGCCATCAGCTGATGAGCAACGTTCACAGGAGACTCTAGTAAGAGCTGCTCGCCCTCGACTGGCGGGTTCATACAGTAAAGGGGAAACCCTTGTAGATCCTGCAAAGGCTGCCTTTATAGCTTCTGTTTACATGGGGCATAACAAGCCTGTGGAACCCACTGCCACAAGGTGAGACAGCGTTAAAACTGTCTGTGAGCTGTACAAAGCCTCCGAAAGTGAGACCAAGCAAAATAACTTTAATGCTGAATTGGAGGTGGGAAGGGAAGATGGGCTGGTGGCTGATTGACCAAGCTAGGAGCCAGCTCTGCCCCACCTCTCCTGGTGCTGCCAGAAGACCAGTGTGTGACCTTAGGCTGTTTACCCCATCTATAATGTGGGGATAATGCCTCGCTCGGGCATGGGGGCTTAATAATCCTCAGGAGCTCCTGAAATGGAAGCTACTGTGAGGGTGGTAACATCAAACTAGAAGAAGCATTATCAGGACACTCGTCCTAGTTTAAACGCTCCCCACTCAGAGCTCTAGCTCCCTTTTGTTGCTGCCCTGTAGCCTCGTGCCTCGCTCCTCCACCACCTGGCGCTCAGCTCACTGCTCTGGGAACTTGCCTGTTCCATCACCCTCGGTTCAGAACAGCCTTTCTGAACCCGGCCCCCGTCTATGCCTCTCTCCTTTCTGGGTCCTGTGGGTCTCTGCTGTACTGACCCTCCCTGCACGCTGCTTCCGTCTCCAGCAAAATGAAGAAAAAGTCAGCGGCCGACGTTGCTGAACAGCTACAGGAGCTCACCCTGCAGGGAGGGGATGCCGATTTGCAGCTCCAGCACTTCTTGCAGCTCCAGAGCTTGTTCGAATTCAGCTCGGCAGGGCTGGGCCAGGGGGAGACCGAGAGCTTCAGGGAGCAGCTGCAAAAAATCCCCACTGGTATGTGCTGGGAGGGAGGGTCCCCTTCAGCTGGTGGTAGCGGGTGGCTTTTGGCTTTCCCTCTGGGAAAGGGCATCTCGCAGCTAGGTGCCCGGTCTGGACCCGCTGGGTCTGTGGTGGCTGAATGTTGTTACACCACATGGCCATAGAGCAGTGCCTTTGCTAAATGAGTTGTCCTTGGTCCAGTTCCTAGTGGGCAGGCATCCCTGTGGCAAACAGCCATCCCAGCTGGGGGACCTTGTTTGCAACCTGAGGCCCGAAACAAGGAGTGAATGGGCTTGGGGAACCAAAATCTCCTCCTCCCCCATGGAGGGGCAGGGCTTTTGGCATATAGGAGGCTTGCACTGTTCTCAGTCCATGCCACAGCGCAGGTGGGGCTCTCCTGCAGGCTGCCTGCTCTCTTCCACTGGGGTGGATTCAGAATGCATCCTCTGACACCAAAGAAGGGCTCTTAGCTGGGTTCGGCTCACTGATTGACTCCCCTAACTGCTCCGTTGCTGTGCTCATCCCAGGTGTAACCGTATGCCTGCTGACCCTGGTGAGCCTTCAGCCTGGCACCCTTGGGGACACCTTACTGATAACGCGGCTGGAGAAGGACAGCACCCCAGTGACCATCCACATCCCAACTGCACAGAGCAAGGTGAGGAGCAGGGTCGATGGGGCACCTGGACAGCGGCAACTACACCTCTACCTCCATATAATGCTAGCCTTGGGAGCCAAAAAATCTTACCACGTTATAGGTGAAACAGTGTTATATTGAACTTGCTTTGATCCACTGGAGTGCACAACCCACCCCCCTACCCTCGCCCCAAGAACACTGCTTTACCGCCTTATATCCAAATTTGTGTTATATCGGGTGGCGTTCTATTGAGGTAGCAGTGTATGTGAGCTCAGGGCAGGGGTCATGGCGCTGTGTCTCATGCAGGCGCCCCTAAGCTCGGTACTTGGCGAGTTTGACGCCATCCAGAAGGAGCAGAAGGAATTCAGCAACTGCACGGACAAGAGGGACTGGTGGCTGGGCCGGACGGAGCTGGACAGGAGGATGAAGGTGGGTGGGCACGCGGGAACAGCTGCTGACTTGGCCAAGTTGGAGACTTGGGCTTTCTGGCATCCCACACCTTCACCCCACTCTGCTGACATGCCTCCCCTGGCCCTAAGGGGGAGCTCCATCCTCAGGAGCCAGCCCTTGGCCTTTCCACCGAGGGGGCCAGTGGTTGCCTATGGTGGCTAGTTCTTCAGTGCCCAGGGACTTTAGACTCCCTCTTCCATTCTGCAGGTCCTGACCGAGACCCTGGAGAAGGAGGTGCTGAGCTGCTGGAAGGGAGCCTTGCTGCCGGCCAGCCAGGACTCTGGTGTGGCCAAGGAGGCCTCCAGCCTGCAGGAACAGCTCAGGGAGTGCGGCTGGGAAAATTCAGATCTGGCTCTGCTGAAGGTGAGAGGTGGTCCTGGGAGAACCAGCTGAGAAGCCCCTAGCATGACTGGGCTTTTTGCTGAGCCTGGGCGGGACAGATGTGGATTGGTCTAGCTTTAGGCTGCTGAGCTGTTGTTGTGACTGTGGTAGGAAAGGAGCCAGGTCCCTCGTGCTCTCAAGGGGTTAGGAAGTCCCTTGTACACGCATGGAGGAGGCATTTCAGTTGAAGCCATTCCCCTGGGGCATGGATGGGGATTTGCTGTGCCCATCACCTTGCTGGTCCCTGCATGGGGACACTGGCACAGTCACGCGTGCCTCAGTCTTCCTTTCTTCCCTCAGCTCGTGTTGAACAGCTCTCATCTCCTCACCCCTCAAGATGTGCAGTGCCTGGCGTCTGGGCTGTGCCCAGCGCAGCCAGATGCCGCCCAGGCCTTCCTGCAGGAGGCGGTGGACAAGCAGAGATCCCGCAGTGGGCAGACGAGCGGTCACTTGGTTCTTGTGCTGGACAAGGTTAGTGGTCCTCTCCCTGAAACATGCCCCTGCCAGCCTAGCGTCTGCCTCTCCAGATAATTCCTCCTCCTCCTCCTCTCTAGCACCTGCAGAAGCTCCCCTGGGAGAACATCCCCTGCCTGAGAACCCTGCCAGTGACCCGGTTACCCTCCCTGCGCTTCCTGCTCAGCTACTCCCTTGCTCAGAGGGTAAGTCGGGGAGGGGGGGGGGAAGGGGAGGGCGGAAGGAGGCGACTGTCCTGGGATGGCTCTCCTGTGCCTTGGGGAAGAATTCCCCTGCCTGTGTGAGAGCGAGGCTGGTAGGTAGCTCCTATGCTCTCAGATCAGCTGGGCCCTTCCTTCGGTGGAGGAAGAACCCACTTCCCCCCTGCATGACCTGCTCAAGTGACACTGAGCTTGAAAGGGTCAGCCAAGAAGTGCTGTCCCCTCTTCCTGCTAGCTGGAGGGGCTCTGAGCACCCCTAGCCTGGCAAATGGGTGCGATGGGGCAGGTGGAATGATCTCGCAGGCCAGCCAGGGGCTTCTAGCTGTAGCATGGACTCTCAGTTCACATGGCTGGACTGGATGGTGCCCAGCACCCATAGCTCCCAGTGAGATTGTGGCTGCCCTCATGGGTGCCAGGGACTCTGCAGGATGCTGCACTTAAGGGTGGGAGCAACATGTTTTGTGTCCTCGTTTCAGTATCGGCGAGGGTCCATCCTCACCTGCGGAGTGAATCCCAGCAGTGCCTTCTACGTCCTCAACCCACATGACAATCTGCCTGGGACAGAGGAGCGCTTCCGAGCCTGGTTTGAGAGGTGGGTGCATCTCCCTGCCCCCACATGCCCATGGGGGTGGGGTTCTGCAGGGCGTGGTTGCCTGTATCCCTGCATGGCTTGGCTTTAATCAGCCTCCCTCAGTAGAGTGGGAGATGTGTCCTGCTGCTGCCTCCTGCCTGGAGCCATGGGAGCGTTGCTGAGCAATGCCGTTGGGGTTTGCCCTTCATTGTGGGAGTGGTGGGTGTTCCACTCTGTTCTCACCCAGTGTCGTCTCACAGCGAACCCGGCTGGACGGGGGTGACAGGAGAAGTCCCAAGCCAGGGGCAGATGCAGTTGGCTCTCACACAGCGTGATCTCTATATGTAAGTGATTCTGGCATGAGCCAGCTAGTGTCTGAGGGTGGGTGGCACTGGCAAGCAGGACTGACTACGTCTCCCTAGAAGATGGGCGCCTCAGACCTCCTGGGATCTGTTCCCAGCGCTCTGCCTGATTTGGGGTGTGACCTTGGACAAGCTACCTCCCCTTCTCGTTCCTGTACAGTGAGGATACCTGCCTCACTAGGAGATCCCTCTTACAGGATGCTGATAAGTGCACATTTTCAGTAATCGTCAGGTCCATAGCAGGTGGCTCTTTCCTGTGGCTAAAGACCAACGCGTAACAGTCCTGGGGAGAGACGTTTCCGCTGCTCAGGGATGGGAGTGCAGCTAGATTCAAGCATTGGGGACCTGGGGGGAACAATGGCAGGGTATTGGATCAGTCCATGGAAGCGCAGAGCATTTGCCCTGCAAGTCAGCCTCATTAGAGGCCAGGGAGCTGAGTGAGGGAGCAATGACCAAGATAGCTGCAGCCACCCGTAAGCTGTCACAGAGTCCCCTGCAGTGCTGTGAGCTTACCCACAAACTCTGCCTTAGCTACGCCGGGCATGGAGCCGGTGCCCGCTTCCTGGATGGACCATCAATCCTAAAGTTGGACTGCCGTGCTGTGGCCCTGCTCTTTGGCTGCAGCAGCGCCGCCCTGGCTGTCCGCGGCAACCTGGAGGGAACGGGTATCCTCCTCAAGTACATCATGGCAGGATGGTGAGTCTGCTGGGGATGAGATCTCGAGTGTGGGAAATCTGTGCTCTGGCTACTATCAACCCACTGGCCCATGCACCCCCACCCCCCCATTCTGCTTTAGAGGAAGGGAGATGCCAGCATTGTAGGTTTCCTTCCTGACTCATTTAGAGGCTCTGTGCCCTTAAGCATGAGGTCTAGTCACCCCTGGCTTAGCCCATAGAGCTTCAAACACTAATGGCCATAAATCACATCGTTTCAAATCCCAGCCACGGCATTCAGCTCTGCTGTGGGGAAGCCCGATGCCCACACAGGCAGAGTTCTATGGCTCTGGTACTTGCCTGATGCCAGTCCAAGCTATACACACTTTCTCAACCAGATCTAATTAATAGTGGGAGGGGGTTGGGGGACTGAATCTCCCCACCACCTGAACCCAGGCTAGGCTTGATCCAGGCATGGCTGTGCTGGGTTAAGGTACTGGCTAGAGCCCTGTGTCTGCTGGAGGGGAGACAAGTGTCTGTCTGTTTTTCCCTTTGCAGCCCTCTGGTGTTGGGAAACCTCTGGGACGTGACTGACCGAGACATCGACCGCTATATGGAGGCGCTCCTCCAGAGCTGGCTCAAGGCAGGGTCAGGCGCTCCTCTCCTCCAGCATGTCGCCCAGTCCCGCCAGGCCCCCAAACTCAAATACCTCATCGGCGCAGCCCCCATAGCCTATGGCCTACCTGTGTTTCTGCAGTGAGGGCCCTGCCCACTGGGCTCCCAGGGGTCATGGGACTTGGATCATGAAAGGGATCCAGCACCTCATCCCTCCAGGCTCTTGTATGAAACACTTGACCTGAAAACTTCCTCCCAGCCAAACTTTTTCCTCTGGACCACAGTTTCTCTGAAAGTGCCTTGCACTCAGGCGCTGCTTTCAGCCTTGTCTGTCTGACTCTCAGCAGAAGGCCCCTGGGTGGCTTCTCATTAGGACTCATGGATGGATTTTTGTTTTTTTAATCTTCACTGTGACATGTCTGAACAGCTGCAGTGACTTGCAGAGGGGCTGGTCCAGGACAAGAATCGTATACATGTAAATTGTCAAATCTCTATGAATATAACTTATTTTAATTAAAATAAATCTGAGTTTTTATATTGCACATGCTTGCTGAATATGTAACGCTTGTACAGCTATAGTAAAGCTGGTGGAGCCATAGACTTGGACCATATGGATCTCCTGGGTCCTTGAAATAAGAGGACCATGCACTCCCCCACTCCTAACCCTGTTACCTGCTCTGCTAGGCTTTCCTTTTGGGGCAGTGCCACTCCGACTGTTGCCTAGGCTGGAGGGTGTAACTTGAACCATTCTCTAGACCGGGGTGGGCAAACTTTTTGGCCTCAGGGCCACATCGGGTTTCTGAAATTGTGTGGAGGGCCAGTTAGGGGAGGCTGTGCCTCCCCAAACAGCCAAGTGTGGCCTGGCCCCTGCCCCCATCCAACCCCCCCCGCGCTTCTCACCCCTTGGGACCCCTGCCCCATCCAACCCCCCCATCCTCTGACCGCACCAGAACCCCTGCCCCATCCAACCCTCCTTTCCTTCCTGACTGAACCCTCAGAACCCCTGCCCCCTGACCACCACCCTGAACTTTCCTGCCCTCTATCCACCCCCCCGCTCCCTTACCGCACTGCCTGGAGCACCAGTGGCTGGCAGCGCTACAGCTGTGCCACCCAGAGCACTAGGAGAGGCAGCCGTGCTGCCCAGCTGGAACCAACCACGCCACAGCACAGTGCACTGGGTCAGGCTGCGGCTGCGCTGCCCGGCAAGAGCTCCTAGCCTTGCTGCCCAGAGCACTGTGCCGGCAGCGCAGTGAGCTGAGGCTGCGGGGGAGAGGGAACAGCGAGCCTCCCAGGCCGGGAGCTCAGGCGAGGCAGGAGGGTCCCGCAAGCCAGATGTGGCCCGCGAGCCGTAGTTTGCCCACTTCTGATCTAGAGCAATCTCTTCTGGGTAAACTGACGCAGTGATTATTTGGAAGGTTAGATGCCACTGTTGCCTCTCATCAAAGGGCCATCTTCCTACACCCCATGTGCTGGTAGGGGGCCTGCATTGGACAAAACACCTTACGAGACTTGGCTTTTTTTCCTTCAGTCGCTTCCATTCTATCCTCCGACTGGGGGTGGGATGTCTTTTTGCCAGTATCAGTCAGGATGAGAGAGGGAGGATCTCTTAGTCTTGGGTGCAGTTTTGCTGGTAATGGTGGGGGTGGAGTGGGGGAGAGCTGTTTTATGGTATTAAAAAACCACCATGGGCCTCAGAGTTGGTTGGGGAAGGGGGTTGTTACAGCAGCATAGCTGACTAAAGACCTCAGGTGGAGGCCTCTGCACCAGGAGGGTTTTACTGGTACAGCCATTCCAGTAAACACTGGCAAAACCCTCCTGGTGTAGAACCAGAGAAATGCAGGGCTGGAAGGGATGGCAAGAGGTTATGTAGCCCATTCCCCATCCTTCATGCTGAGGCAGGGTGACCTAGATCTGATGGGTGTTTGGGGGCTTTTAAGATTAGATTTCCTGAGTAGACCAGTACAAAGCCCAGACTGGGCGGGGGGCAAGCCCATCAAGGCCTCAAGTGTGTTGGAGTCCTGTTGTAGCATTTAACTGCAGCTTTGTTGCCCTAGATTTGCAGAGGTCCCTGCTTCTTTGCTGGACCAGTGGAGCCACTGGACCATTGAGATGCTAAAGGAGCACTCAAGGACAACAAGGCCATTGTGGAGAAACTAAATGAATTCTTTGCATCAGTCTTCGCAGCCAAGGATGTGAGGGAGATTCCTATGTCTGATACATTCTTTTTAGGTGACAAATCTGAGGAACTGTCCCAGATTGAAGTGTCAATAGAGGTGGTTTTGGAACAAATAGATAAACTAAACAGTAATAAGTCACCACGACCAGATGGGACTCACCCAAGAGCTCTGAAAGAATTCAAATGTGAAACAGCAGAACTACCATCTGTAGTCTATAACCTATTATTTAAATCCGCTTCTGTCCCAAATGACTGGAGGATAGCTAATGTGATGCCAATTTTTAAAAAGGGCTCCATAGGTGACCCTGGGAATTACAGGCAGGTAAGCCTGACTTCAGTACCAGGCAAACTGGTTGAGACGACAGTAAAGAACAATCTTGTCGGACAAATAGCTGAACATAATTTGTTGGGGAAGAGTCAATAGGGTTTTTGTAAAGGGAAATCATGCCTCACCAATCTCCTAGAGTTCTTTCAGGGGGTCAATAAGCATATGGATATGGGGGATCCAGTGGATATAGTGTACTTAGATTTTTCAGAAAGCCTTTGCCAATGTCCCTCACCAAAGGCTCTTAAGCAAAGTAAGCTTTCATAGGATAAGAGGGAAGGTCCTCTCATGGATTGGTAACTGGTAAAAGATAGGAAACAAAGGGTAGGAATAGATAGGTAAATAGTGGTTTCCCTCAGGGGTCTGACTAGTCCTATTCAACATATTCATATATTATCTGGAAAAAGGAGTAAACAGTGAGGTGGCAAAATTTATAGATACAAAAGTTCTCAAAATAATTCAGTTCCCAGCAGGCTGCAAAGAGCTACACAAAGATCTCACAAAACTGGATGACTGGGTACCAAAATGGCAGATGAAATTCAATGTTGATAAATGCAAAGTAATGCACATTGGAAAACATAATCCCCACTATACATATAAAATGATGATGAGGTCAAAATTAGCTGTTGTCACTCAAGGAAAAGATCTTGGCCTCACTGAATAGTTCTCTGAAAACATCCACGCAGTGGCAGTCAAAAAAGCAAACAATGTTGGGAATCATTAAGAAAGGGATAGATGAGACACAAAATATCATATTGCCCCTATATAAATCTATGGGATGCCCACATCTTGAATACTGGGTGAAGATGTGGTTGCCCCATCTCAAAAAAGATGTATTGGAAAAGGTTCAGAAAAGGGCAACAAACGTTATTAGGGGTAAGGAATGGCTTCTGTCTGAGGAGAGATTAAATAAAATGGGAGCTTTTCAGCTTGGAAAAGAGACTAAGGGCTATAAACTCATGATTGATGTGGAGAATGTGAATAAGGAAGTGTTAGTTACTCCTCATAACACAAGAAGTGTAGGGGTCCCCAAAAGAAATTAATAGGTGGCAGGTTTAAAACAAAAGGAAGTATTTCTTCACACAACACAGTCAGTCTGTGGAACTCTTTGCCAGAGGATGTGGTGAAGGCCAAGAGTGTATAATAGGGTTCAAAAAGGAACTAGATAAGTTCAGGGAGGATAGATCCATCAATGGCTATTGGCCAGGATGGGCAGAGATGGTGTCCCTGGTCTCTGTTTGCCAGAAGCTGGGCATAGGTGACAGGGAATGGATCACTTGATGATTACCTGTTCTGTTCATTCCCTCTGGGGCACCTGGCATTGGCCACTATCGGAAAACAGGATACTGGGCTAGATGGACCTTTGGTTTGACCCAGTATGGCTGTTCTTATGTCTCAGGGGAGGCTCTGGCTATGTCACATGCAATGCCAGCTGCACGCTTCCGGCAGGAGGGTTTTCAGGAGATTTAACTTTCAGAACTGTTAACAGTGGCTTGGGTTTCACTCTTTGCTTGGTAGTTTGGATTGTGTCAATACACAAAGTCAAGGAGGGAGAGTAGCATGAAGCATGCCCATCAGGAGAGCTGGAAGTGGATCTAGAAGCTGCTGTAGACACCTCCAGGAACAAAGTGTGGGGGTGGTGATGGAGGAATTCTCTCCTATCCCCAGAAAACTTGATAGGGCTGTGGGACACCTAATGTTTCGTAAAAGGAGGCCATGACCTTACTTTGTCTAGAGGGGAAACAGAGTCAGGGCAGATTAAGTGACTTGGTTGATGGTTCCACAGACTGAGTGGAAATGCTGGTCCTAGAATCCAAATCTCTGGCCTCAGCATCCTGTGCCCTATTGCAACAACTTATTCTGCCTTGCTTGGGAGTAGCCCCCACACTACAGGGGGGCTTGGCTGTAGTTCTGCCTCTAGTTGACTGAGTTATTTTAGTGGCCAAATGCTGCCTAATAACTGTCTTCAGCACCAGCCCCCTCATTTTCCCTCTATGTAGGATGGTCTCTAGAGGGTAGGTGTGCCTCTCCCTTCTAACCTGCACCTTAACACCAGCGTGTATGTGTGTGTGTCTGTTGCTTTAGTAGGTAGTGCTATCACATCAGAGTCTGCCTCTGTGCTTGGAGAGTCCCAGCTTAAAGCCCGTTACTGCCTCTATGAAAAGCATCACGCTGAGGTCCTCTAAGCACCCCAAGGAGCAACTTGGATGTAAAATGACTACTCATGGAGCTGTGTAAAACCCAAAGAGCTGAGGCTGTCCCCTCTATCTGATGTTCATCCAACCTGCTGTCACTGATTACTGGACTGGCTTCTTTATTTGATTTGTATTGTGAGCAGTGCCTAGGAGCAGGTCCCCATTGTGCTAGGGGCTGTACAAACTGAATGAAAAGACCACCCGTCCAAAAAAGCTTACATTGCACATTTATTTTAATGTGAGTTTATTACATTGGTAAGGTGACAGCCTCTCTCGGCGAACACGCTGTGGGTAAAAAGGGGCTGGGGTCTCTGTGTTAGGTTGTTCTCAAGTTTCCCTCTGTCCCCCATGATTTTCTGTGCCCTGAGTAAACTTAGAGCAGTCCAATAACCTTGACTGACTTGTCTTGCTACTAAACTAAGAGTCAGGCATGATAGCAGGGGATCTGTAGTAGAAATGCCATCTTTCACTGAACTCCCAAAAGCAAGGTCCTGAACCCATCTTGGAAAATCTTATTAAAAATTAGAGCCATTAGCACCCATGACCTTGGCCTTAATTCCCATTCTGTCTAACTCTGCCAGGTTAATGTCCACTGATACACTGCTCTAGCCTGCTCCACAAATGACTAAAGTGACCCTTGTGGAGCTGATTTAGAGGAAAATTGGATCTTGCAGAAATATTCAGGATAGGGGTTAAATAGTATGGAACTATTTAACCTGTATGCAAATCAATCTTAGCTGTTCATTTACATGAATTAGTTTTGACCTGCAGTTACTATGTGCAGGTCTTTCTGTACATATGAAAATAGCTTACAGTGACTTTATGCTGCTAATAGCAATTTATCTGCTTTAATTATATTTATTTGCCTCTCCTCTGAAGCCTGGGAGGTCAGCATCAGGTGATTCCAGTTCATAGATTCCAAGGGCAGAAGGGACAATTGTGATCATCTAGTCTCACCCTCCATATGACGTAGGCCATAGAACTTCCGTGCAATAATTCCTAGAGCAGATCTTGAAGAAAAACAGCCGATCTTGATTTGAAAACTGCCAGTGATGGAGAATCCATCATGCCTCTTGATAAGTTGCTTCTATAGTTACTCTCTGATAAAAATTGACACCTTATTTCCACTCTAAATTTATCTAGTTTCAGCTTCCAGACCGTGGATCATGTTCTTCCTTTCTCTGATAGACTGAGGAACCCATGGTGTGCTGATGGGTAAGGAGGGGGAGGCAGGGGGATTCCGGCATCAGTCTAGGACAGTCATTCTCAAGCTTATTTGATCGTGCCCCCTTCTTTGTGCCTCTAGTAGTTTACACACCTACCCCCGCCTCTTGCCACACAAGTACAGATACCGCTTTAACAAAAATCAACCTGCAGCTCTCCCTAGATATTAAGAACAGTAAGGCGTTGATTCAAACAGAGCCAACGATCCATTGTAATAAGAGCAAAAGCCCAAAACTGATTGTAGTTGCTGCTTACAATTAAATATGCACAAAGGGATTAATGCACAGAAGGCACCGACTTTATATAATGGTATGCAAGCTCAACAGAACTCCAGCAGGCTGCCCGCTGAGGACCTGATACCTCTGGAGGAATCAGCTTTGCTAGTTATTCAGTGCTGTGGGTAAAATGGGTGCAGGACAGTTTTTTTCCTTAAATTTCTCCACCCCCTCTGCCTCCTGATACATTCCGCCCCCCACCCCATCCCCCGTTTGAGAATGTCTGGTCTAGGAGTTCAGTGCTGTTAGGACCATCCCCCTGGGGTATAAGAACGAGACAGACAGTGGTGGACTGACTTTGTAACCTTGTAGGCCACCTTGACCTTGAAACTGAGCAAGGCCTCGCTTCTGAACTCCTCAGCATAGGCTCTAATGGGGATTGATCCCCACAGAGCAATGGCGACCGGAAGTAGAGGATAACCCCCACGGAGCAATGGCAGCCGGAAGTAGGCTTGACGTTTATCCCCACAGAGCAATGGTGACCGGAAGTAGGCCAGACGTTTATCCCCACAGAGCAATGGCGGCCGGAAGTATTCTAGACGTTTCTCCCCACAGAGCAATGGCGACCGGAAGCAGGGCAAGGCTTAGCCCTACAGAGCCATGGCTGGCCGAAGGAAACCATAGAGACTGGAGTCCAGAGGAGGTGTCGCGTACCATAGAGTGGCTCCGTGTCCGGCCCAGAGCGCCCCCCGGCCCGCTCATTGACTCTCCCCCAAGATGGCGCAGCAGGTGAACATCACGGAGCTGACGCTGCCGCAGCTCGAGGTGCTGAAGAACCAGCTGGACCAGGTCAGGGCCCAGCCCCGAGAGAGACACCCCCCCAGCCCTGTCTGAGGGGCCCCGCCCCCCCCGCGAGACCCCCCCCCACCGCAGCGCGCTCCAAGCCTCATCTGAGGGGCCCCGCCACCCCGGACTCCCACCGCAACCCCCCCCAGCCCTGTCTGAGGGGCCCCGCCCCCCCCGCGACACCCCCCCCAGCCTCATCTGAGGGGCCCCGCCCCCCCGGACTCCCACCGCAACCCCCCCCAGCCCTGTCTGAGGGGCGGGGCCCCGCCCCCCCCGCGACACCCCCCCAGCCCCGTCTGAGGGGCCCCCGCCCCCCCAGCGAGACCCCCCCAGCCCTGTCTGAGGGGCCCCGCCCCCCCAGCGAGGCCCCCCGCCCCGAGGCTCTGTTCCCCTGCCCCCCCAGTGATGCCGGGTTCTGCCCCGCCCCGGGGGCGCTGGGCTGTGCTCTCCCCCAGGAAGTGGAGTTCCTCTCCTCCTCCATCGCCCAGCTCAAGGTGGTGCAGACCAAGTACGTGGAAGCCAAGGACTGTCTGAATGTGCTCAGCAAAAGCAATGAAGGTGGGTGCAGACCCCCCTGCACCTCAGCCCCCTTTCCACCCCATTCCCCCCAGGCCCGTCTGGGAAGGGTGCAGTCGCAGAGGGCCCCCCTTGGCGTTTGCATGCGGTTGTTAAGCCCCTCGAGCTGCTCGTATCCTCCAGCTTTGTGCATCTGTCTTGGCCACCTGGAATGGCCTCCCTCATCCCAGGGACCAGGTCCCGAGGGGAGGGAGGTTTCACTAGTGGTTAGAGCAAACCACTGGGAGCCAGGACTTCTTGATCCTGATCCTGGTTCTGCCACTGACTTGCTGCGTGGCCTTATGCAGGCCACGGTCCTGGTTGGTGCCTCAGTTTCCTTACAGGGTCTGTATGTGTAATTAATTCAAGAGCTCTGAGATCTGGATGAAGGATGCTATGGAGGGGCCAAGCGTTACTATTAACTTGACCCAACTGTGCAAAGCCTCTGAATGCTGATGAGCACCCCATAGTCATGGGTGTCCCAGGCAGCTTTGGCACCCCCCACTCCCACACTGCTGTTTGGAGCCCTCCTCCACCCCCCATACTGTGCGGTAGCGGGTAGTGTCTGGGTAATAACAGGCATTTGTTTCTGTCTCCAGGGAAGGAGCTGCTAGTCCCGCTAACCAGCTCTGTATCCTTTACCCACCACCTCGAAGATGCTGCTGACATTGTGCTCTGGCTCCTTGCTACCCTGGCATTTTGATTCTCACCCCAACGGGGAACTTAACCCTCCGGGCCCAAGGATGCAGCCTGCTCTGCCTTGTATGCAGCCGGCAGCTAGCAGGCTAGAGCTGAACATTTCCAGTCAGGGGACTGGAGGCTGGGAACAGTCACAGGGATCCTTTTTGTCACTAGTCTAAATCCTGCCTGGATTGAGGGTGACCAAAGCTGCTCCCATTGGACAGCTGTTTCAGTGTCCTCTCTGTTAAATGATCTGTGCTGTTCCATGTGGCCTGCCATCCACATCCCAAACCCACACCCCAGCTGGCCCGTTAGCGCCCTCCTTGCCAGAGGGGCCAAGAACCAAGGAGGCTGGTAGAGCACGAGCTCCCCTCTAACTCCGTGGTAGGGCTGAGGCTTGTTGGCCAAGATGCACTGGGGGCACTTGCCCTGCAGCTGCTTGGGTTGCCCCTGCTCTGGGAATGAACAGGGGCTTCTAGTTCCATGCTCAGTCCCTGCTGCCTCCTCTGCCAATTGATTTTTCCAGCAATACTGGGATATTGCAATGCTCTTGGTATCTCTCTGCAACCTCCTCCCATTAATCCTGGCTTGGGTTTCTCCTCTGGCCAAGCATCACCTAGGGGCTTTGGGACTGATCTGATCTTTTGATTCCTGTTGAAATTGGTTCTAGTTGTTCCCATGGGGCCTGCCCAGTTCATATCTAGCAACATGGTCCAGTGGTTAGGGCACTGGCCTGTGACCTGGATTCTATTCCCAGCTGTAGCACTGACCTGCTGTGTGACCGTGCGTGAATCACATCCTTTCTCTTTGCCAGTTTCCCATCCCACCTTCTCTGTCTTGTCTGTTTGGACTGTGAGCTCTCCAGGACAGAGACTCACTCTCTCTCTACGTTTGTGCAGCACCCGGTTCAGTGGGGCCCTGAGTTTGGTCAAGCCTTCAACCTGCAACCACAATATAATCTAGTAAAACACTGCTTTATTAAACTGAAGCTGTGGGCAGATTGCACTCTCAGATCTGCCTGTGCTCAAAGGCACTCTGTTGCTTTATAGCAGCTCAGGATCTGCCCCCTTCCAGGAGGTTTGGAGCTAAGATGCTTTGCCCAGGACCTATCACCATAACCTCGTTGCTCTCTTATGGTTCCCCTGCTGGTCTGGTGTTTTCCCTTGACCTCCCTGGCAGATGTACGTCCCCGGAAAGCTTTCCGACGTCGGCCACGTGCTGGTAGACGTGGGGACAGGCTACTACGTAGAAAAGGTAGGAGGCATTCGTGAGCCAACCCACCGTGACAGCATTAGACTTGGTGTGCTCCAGGGAGCGGCAGGATGCGCTTTACCTGCACATAAAATGACTTAAAGCCATCTCTTCCCCACCCCAACCTCTGTACAAAACGCACTCACTCTTTGAGCACAGAATTCCTGTTGTACACCCTGCAGGTCCTCCCCTGGGAGTGGCAGGCTGTGTGTGACAGCAGGCTAGGTAAATGGCCAGCGAGGTTAGTGCACTGCACTTCTCTGCTTGGGGATTGGGTTGCATTCCCTTAGCCAGACCTCCTTGGTCTACGCTGCAGTTGGGTCTTGCAAGCTAAGCAGGTGGGTTCTTTGATGAGAAACCTTCAAAATCCAAGCAGGTACCGCAGGCATTGGTGGTGCACTCTTCCCCTTGAAGCAGTGCCTCAGCCTGCTGGGCGACTCTGCTTCTGGGTGCTACCATCTGTCAGGGCAGATGTAAAACCAGCCTGCTGACCATTAACACTCCAGTGACCCTTTCCCCAAGTATCAGGGGTTTAGCCCTGGCCAAAGATGCATGGTTATGTGCTGTCGCCTCTTGCTGCTTCAGTCAGAGACAGTGCCATCAATTTCTATCTCGTTTTGTGGCATTGGGATGCGCCGTTGGACAGCTGTCATGTTCCACCCCAGAGGTGGCTGCATTTCAGTAGCAGATGAGGTGATATATAGGTACACCTACAACTAAGGCATGCTGTGAGGCTTCATTACTTAGTGCTTTGAGGTGCTCTGATGAAAGGTGCCGTAGAAAGGCTAAGCATGTTACTGCCTGAGCAGCCAAATATTGGAGCAATTCAAGTATTTACCCTCTGTCCTGTGCATCGCTTCATTGTCACTGCACTTCAGGCAGGGGGTGAGCCCCCTCCCCAGGTGCCTGCCTCTCCTTAGGGTGGGCATATCATGCCACCTTTCCTCTTGCAGACAGCAGACAATGCCCGAGATTTCTTCAAAAGGAAGATCGACTTCCTGACCAAACAGATGGAGAAAATTCAGCCGGCACTGCAGGAAAAACATGCCATGAAACAAGGTACACATGTTGGCCTTTTTCTGGCAGGGCAGTGCCCACAGCTGGGACCCACCTATTAACAGCTAGGACAGCCCCTGGCCAACTCCCTTCAGTGTGTGTGCGTGTTCTCTCCCTTGCAGCTGTGATGGAAATGATGAGCCAGAAGATCCAGCAGCTAACGGCCATGGGGGCTTCACAGGCTGCAGCAACGAAGGCGTAGCCTGTGGCATCGGTCCCCCGGGCCCCGCACGCCGCGGCGTGACTGAGGCATTTTGTTCTGTTACGAGCAGCGTCTTAAAATCACCGAGGAAACAGCTGGGGCCGAAACCCTTCCGGCCGTCGGGAAGCATCTGCTCTTTGTGCTGGTGGCTGTTACGTGCGTGCAGTGTCTTAAATGCAAACCTGTGGGAAGCTTGTCCCCTTTTGAATGTGGCAGGTGATATCAATGTGTGAGATAAATTAAAACAGTGCTGAATGGTACTCGGCCACCTCTGGTGAGAGCTACATGAGGGGTGGGGCTAGGACGCCTTCCAGCTGTCAGTGTGGCCGTGAATCCACTGGAAGTTGTTGCCAGCTGATGTGTGGGGTGGATCTGTCTGTCTAAAGGTTCTGTCCATTGCCCTATTCTGAGCCCCTTCCACACAACAGCAAAGGCCCTACTGGAATGGTGGCTCTGGCTCCAGAAGAGGAGGGGGGGCAGGGGATGGAGGTGGGGGGTGCCTCTTCAGGGAGCCCTAGTCTGTAATTGGCAGGTCTGGGCTGGAGTGCTATAGGGAAACAAGGTGGTTCCTGTGTGAGGTGGTGTAAAGATTCCCTCATGGCATCTGGTGATCACCTGACACAAGGCAAGTCACTGGCACCTACCAGCACCCTTAACCCCTGGCTGGATTTCAAGCTGTGGGTATGTCTCTTGTCAGATACATGTACCTTCTGGTCCTACCTGGGGCCCCTGCCTGCCCTTCTCTTACCCCCCCGTTTCCTCTCCAGCCACTGAGCACTACAAGCAGGGACCCAGTTTCCTGCTAGGGGGAGGAGGAAGGGCTATGAGGAGCAGTGGCCATTCCCTGCTGCCCCCAAGTGCCCGTTTACCATTCTGAGAGGCAGCAGAGGCCAGGCCTTGATGTGATGGGTTTTTGATGGGCTGGATGTGACGTGGTTGGGGGTGGGGTAATACTGGCCAGGCTTCAAGCTGCATGTAGACCTTGAGCAGAGGGTTGCCATGGAAATTAAGCCCAAGCTGGAAGCAGGCATCTGGTCAGCATCTTATGCCACTGGCTCTTTCCCTACAGCTGCTCAGAGGCAGGAGAGTTCCCTCCCTCTTTGTCTCCAGCTGCTGAGAGGGGCAGGAAGGGAGATTGGTTCACCTCTGTTGTCCCTGGATGCAGTCCTTAGAGTTAACATTTTTAATGCTCCCCCTAGGATTCAGACACCTGGATTCCCTTTATGGTGTGTCCAAATCCCTTAGGTAACTAACAATCTCAGTCTCTGTTTGTGCACAGCTCCTCTGTCCATCACTTCAAAGGGATTCACACACAACATCCTCACAACCTAAAATAATGTACCTGCCTCTAGCTCACAGCCACCTGCTGCCAGGGATGGAGAATGATGGTGAACAGAGCTAGAGGAGAAAACCTCTATGACCAGCACGTCTACTGAGCATCAACACAGCTGGCCAGAGACATGCCAGCTGATGGTTCCTGCTGAGTTTCATTCCCAAAATAGACAGCCCTCATAGCTGAGCTGCTACTGGTTTCTATTCCCCTTGGCGGAAGCAGCCTGTCTGAAACTCCTGCAGGAGCTGGGGGCTACTGGCCTAGTGAAAACCAGGCCCTGAGGTCTTAACCCCATGTAGCAAGACACAGCTCATGTCAAGTCACCCAGAGGGGGAAAATGCCCTGTCTCCTTTTGCCAGTCATGCCCAAGAACTCCAGGTGTTGGAGAGAAGTGACCTGCAGTTTGGGATCAAGATCCTGGGGCCTGTGTTTCACCAAGTGCTGAGTGCCCAGGCTCTTTAAGGGGGGGGCAGTGTCCTCTTGAGTTGGATACTAATCAATCACTTGTGAAAACCTCAGGCAAAGGAAAACAGCTCTTCCTATCACTTGTATGCACTGGGTGCAGCCCCCATTTGGAGCAGCCAATGCAACTAGGCCAGGCCTCAGTACTGCATGGATGGCCAATGCCCTGGAGGGAGCCCTCAGGGGATTCCCTGCCAGCCAGGTGCCTTGCATTACGTCACCGAAGGGGCTTTCTCAGACCAGAGGGAACACAGACAGGCTGGGGGTTGGGTTCTGAGCTTCTGTTCTGCTTCACTCTTTCACTTCCACTGCTGATTCCTTATTTCAGTCTCCAACCGGCCCACGCCCTCGAAAGGGCAAGTCCTGTCCCACGCTAGCCCACTGGGGTATGTCCACAGAAAGCTGCCAGCTTGGCGGTGGGTGGGGGGATACGAGGTTCTTAAGAGTGACAAAGAACCTTTGATTAATTCATGCAATTTTCCCCTGCCCCCATTATCGTTATTAGCACAATATCTGGGGCCCCCCCACTATGAGCAGGACCCCAAATACGGAACCAAGGTGCCATTTCCTTCCCAACAAGCCCAAGCCACACAGAATCTACACCCCCAAAACAGCAGAATTTTATTCTACACACGAGGCACCTCCTCATCCACAATCCAGCTTTTAACATCACCCCCCAGGAGAGGATGCCCTCCCCTGCACCTAGATGCTGGCTTCCCTAGGATGGGCAGTTGCCTTGTTGAGTATTATGGCTTCTACCTTAAACATCCCCCACCCCCACACTCGGTCCCCGCCCCCCACCTTATGTACATCTGTAGCTCTGTCTCCTGTGAGTTTTTTTGAGGTCTGCTTTCCAAGGCTTTGACCACAACGTTGACACTGTGCTGGTGTGGGTCGCGTGTGGCCAATGTAGCAGCTGGCCATGTGACACCATAGACAGCCAGGTGCCTTGCCAACGCTAAGTTGCTTGTTGAGATCATGGAAGGTCACATGACGGGCCAGGGGCATGCTCAGCAACGTCATGGATGGCACAGGCATGCTCAACATGCGTCGATACAGTGGAGGGCCCCGCTCAGCACACACCAATACCGTGGACAGCCACGTCCCGCGATGCTGGGGCTAGTCACGTGACTGTTGTAGTCATGCTTTGGAGGCATCAACGCTGCGGCCAGCCACGCGCTGAACCACACGGAGCGCATCTTGATGCCACGCGTGGTCACGTGCCGGGCACGGCCCCACTCCACACCCGTCGCTCAGCGCACAAAAAGGGGCTTGTGGACCCTCTTGTGCCGGTTGAGCGTGGCGCTCTTGGCAAAGCTCTCCCCGCATTCCACGCAGATGTAGGGCTCATGCCCATGGGCTTCGGCCCGGTGGCGCTCCAGCTCGGCGCTCTCGCGGAAGGCCTGGCCACACTCGGGGCAGGCCTGGCTCTGGCGGGCGGCATGGAGCCGCTGGTGCTTGAGGAGGTTGGTGCTCTGGGTGAAGCCACGGCCGCATTCGGTGCAGCGGTGGGGGCGGGCGCCCGAGTGGGTCCGCTGGTGCTTGATGAGGTTCTTGCTCTGGGTGAAGCTCTTGCCGCACTCCCCACACTGGTAGGGCTTCTCGCCGGTGTGGATGCGCTGGTGCTGGATGAGGTTGGAGCTCCAGCTGAAGCTCTTGCCGCAGTCGCCGCAGCGGTAGGGCTTCTCGCCTGTGTGAGTGCGCCGGTGCTGCACCAGGTGCGAGTTCTGGCTGAAGCTTTTGCCACACTCGCTGCAGGTGCTGGGCCGCTCGCCGGTGTGAGTCCGCTGGTGCCGCAGCAGCTTCGACCAGTGGCTGAAGCTCTTGCCGCACTCGTTACAGATGAAGGGCCGTTGCCGGCCGGTGGCCCCACGGTGCCGCACCACCATCCCCCCCTCCTCCTCCTGCCCGCCAGCCAATTCAACCAACTCGCTGCCATAGTCAGGGGGTGGCCCTGCCGGGCTCTCTGGCCCTCGGGCTTTGGCGCTGTTCCCATCGGCTCTCTGGGAAGCCTTCTTCTTGGGCTTCTTGGCCAGCGGGCTGTGGGGTATGACAGTCTGGATGATCTCATGCTGAAGCTCCTCCTCGCTCTCGCTCACGATGCCGTCGTCAGCTGGAAAGCAAAGGGGAGCCAGGGTTGGCACAAGTGCACAGCCCTGGGGCTCCGTCTGGGAAGCCAGAGCTGAGCGCTGCAGAGCAGCCCAAGGGATTGGAGGTCCTGTTGCCATTAAAATTCACAGCAACCGGGTACTTGGATTCTCCAGGCAGCTTTGAAAGTCTCCCCCATAGTCCTCAGGGTGGGAGAGACAGCAGAGGCCAGTTCTCATTTCAAACCCTGCCCCTCCTGGCAGAGGCCCCAAGCTTCCCCTCAGCCCCACCCCTCCATGAGCTAGGCTGAGGTGAGAAGAGTGACCCACAAACCCCATGAGAACTGGATGGGGAAGCCTTTGGCTGGAAGTGTAGTTACAGCCCAGGACCCATGAGACATGGGAGCCAGCCATCCACCCTGTATGGAAGAGAATGGGCACGGGGGGGGGTGGGGGGGGGAGAGCCCAGCTGCCTCGCACCCTGAAGACAACCCTTTCTTATTCCCTGCAAAACTGGAGCACGCAGGGACCCCCCTCCTTAGCCAGCGGCACAGCACGACGCCCCCACCCATTGCAGGTGGGATGAGGCCCTCGCCAGAGAGAGGAATCTGCACAATGCAGGGAGGACAGGAGGAGGAGAGATCCCAAGGGGAGGGCACAGAGGGATGGGGCTAGACACCCTTTGGACGCTAGCAGTTTAATGGAGGAATTAAAGCCACCCAAGGGACCTGGGGTTCACCCTGAAGGTGGCTCCTTGAGGCACCAGCCTGCAGAGGATTCTGCACTCAGTAACCCCCGGGCACCCTCTTCCCTTCAAATGAAAGCCACCTGGTAAGTGAAAAAGCAGGTCGCTCTGAGAGGAGGGGCCTCCCAGGAGTCTCATGAGTGACACCTGCATCCACGTGGGAAGAATGGCCCAGTGGTCAGGCCACTAGCCTAGGACTTGGCAGACCCAGGGGGTTTGAGTCCTTGCTCTGCCACAGCCTTCCTGTGTGACCCTGGGCCTCAGTTCCCCCTCTGAACAATGGGGATGCCTGGCCCTGCCTCAGAGGGATGTGTGAGGAGAACGCCATTGACAAATGGAAGGTGCTTAGATACAATGCGAACGGGGCCAGATAAGTACCATCCATAACACGAGGCGCGCTAGGCTAGGACAGGTGGAACTAAGAGTCCCCTCTGCCCCTTGAGTCTCAGCTCCCTCCACCCACGCTTCACCGATCAGTGGCTCCTGGCTTTGTATCCGTCCTCACCTATGTAGACTCGTCTAACCATATCGGGGTCATCAGAGTCATGGAGCTCCACTACGCACGGCTCTTCTTGCTCCATTTGGAGGGGGAAGGAGACGTGAGGAGTCAGGAATCCTGCTAACGGGTGAGAGAAGAGAACGCAGCCTATTAACTCTCTGCCCCACGGCAGCGTCACCATTTCTCACACCCTACACAGCCCGTTCCCCACACATACAGCCCTTGAATCTGACAGGAGATGGAGTTAAGCAGTAAGGCCAGGAGGGACCACTGTGGTCTCACAGCCTGATCTCCTGCAGAGCACAGGCCAGAGAACCTCAGCTAGCGAGTCCTGCCCTGAGCCCAACGACAAGTGGGTGAGTTAGAGGACACCCGAGTCTTGATTTAGAGAGACCAACTGATGAAGACCTCACCATCCCGATGAAGCTGATCCAGGGGCTCACTACCCTCTCGTGTTGAAAATCCGCATCCTATTTTGACTTTGCCTTGCAGCCATCAGATTGCTGTGAATGGGAGGTGGGCATTGACCAACTGAGGCACTTCTTAGCCATCAGGTTTCCTGGAAAAATCTGCCCCTAAGTGACTTTGCCCACAGTCAGTGGCAAAGCAGGGAACTGAGCCCAGATCAGGCTGCTGCCCTGACCACTGGGCCATCCTTCCTCCCTTAAAGGGGCTACGACTTAAACCCAGTGCAAATCTAGCTCTTCCAAGAGCTTCTCCTGAGAGCTCAGGTTAATAGAACTGCTTCGGCAGAAGTCTAGGAAACACCCAACCCTTTGGTAAGGAGCCCGGGCAAAGGGTATCACATGGGCTAGTGAGAGACAAACTAACTAACCGCACTGTGGGCTAGCTCAGCTCCCATTTAGGCATCATTGTTTTCAGAGTTCAGGAACGCTCTTGGAGAACCCAGCCTCACTTTTGGGTGCTGAACCCCCGAAAACCCAGCCCTGTGTGCCTAGTTTCGAGTGCTGCTTCATCCCTGTTCTAAGAAGTAGGCATTGCTAGCCACAGGTAGAGTGCCTAGGCAGTGGCGATCTAGGTGCCAAGGCTGCAATTGCTCCCCAGAGCTGCCTAGGGGATTCAGACACCTCAATTCCCATTTGTTTTAGCCTAGCCTGACACTCCCATTCAGGTCCTGCCAGGGTTCCTCTAACAGGCATGTGCTGTACATGGCATACTGGGACATCTCTGCACCATTACCTGCACTCTGAGATGTGTGGGTCAGGGTTTCCTGCGCAGGCAACACCTTGGCAATCCAAAGGCTATTTTCCCAGCTTGCCCCTGCAGCCCCCGTCTCTCTGAACAGCGTTACTGTGGCTGGATGCACTTGAAGACCTAATGGAGAAAGCAAAGCAAGTAAGAACTCATTATTATCTTGTCATTGGCAGCACAGCAGCTTATATCCTTATCACACCCCTTTGGAGTAGGGAAGCATTAGTCTCATTGCAACTGGGGCATAGGGAGATAATACTTAGCTCTTATACAGCTCAGTGGG
The DNA here is from genome assembly GCF_025201925.1 of Gopherus flavomarginatus. Taxonomy (NCBI): domain Eukaryota; kingdom Metazoa; phylum Chordata; order Testudines; family Testudinidae; genus Gopherus; species Gopherus flavomarginatus. Next base: position 22,378,174 of record NC_066632.1, on the reverse strand, counting down.
CTTTGCAAATGAGGTCACACCATCTTTAGCCTCATTTTACAGATGGGAAAACTGAGGCATGTAGCAGCTAAGTAACTGGCCTGAGGGGGTCAGACAGGAAGTCTGTGGCAGAGCAAGGATCTGAACCCTTATGTTTGGCGACCCTTCCTCTCCTAGTCATCTACACAAGGTGAGTCAGGAGGGACTGCACTGAAGTTTCTAGAGATACAGCAGCAGAAAACTGGGCGGGGGGGGGGGAAGAGGAGAATCCAGCCCAGAGTTTTCACTCCCTGCTCCTAAGAACTGAAGTCAACATCTTCCACAAAGCAGCTACTGATTTTGAGGGGCCTTGGTCTTTGGGAGTCCAGCTTGAGGCCTCCCCGCTCTGTTCCAGGGGGTACAGAATATTCTGACATGAGGCTTTTTCAGTAAGGTTAGATCTAGTCACTTCTCTTTGGAACACAAGACTGGAAGGAACCTCCTGAGTCACAGAGGCCAGTCCCTTGATACCGCAGGCAGCCCAGTCATACAATCCTGTCCATAAATGTATCAAGCTCCAGCTTTTAAGCTAGTTAAGGTGTGTCATGGAGTCTGGGGGAGTCAGGGCCCTATACCCCCCACTTCCTGCAATTCGCCGTGACTCTCAGCCAGCCAGTAAAACAGAAGGTTTATTAGACGACAGGATCACAGTCCCAAGCAGGGCTTGTAGGTACAAACCAGGACCCCTCAGCCAGGTCCCTCTGGGAGGCAAGGATCTTAAACCCCAGACTTGGGGTTCCCTGCCTCTTCCCAGCCAGCCCAAAACTGAAACCAAAAATCCCTCCAGCCAGCTCTCTCCTTCTCTCTCCCTTTGTCCAGTTTCCGTCGCAAAGGTGTGGACTGGTCCCACCCCCGTTCCTGGCTCAGGTACCGTCCCTCACCTAAAGTCATCCCCTGCTCTCCCATTCTCCCATGCAGACAGTCCCAGTAAAACTAAAACGACATTCCCAGGTCAATCCACCCCGCTCCCTACTGGGTCACAAGGTGTTAGCCTCCCGCTACGAGTCATGGAGGGCCAATTCCAGAACCTCCCTCCTCCGACGGTTAGAAACCTTTTTCGGATCTCCAGCCAGAAGTTATTTCTGACTACTTTCTCCCCACAAGTTGTCTTTTAAACTGAAGATTCAACCTGAAAAAAAAAAAAAAAAAGACAATCCCACTAATGTACGGCCATTCTTATGTTCTAATGCATCCAGGGAGAGGGAGGGGGGACAAAAGAATCCAAAACACAGTCTCTAGGGCTAAGACCAACCTTCTTTGTACAGCACCTAGCACATTGCGGTCCTGATTTGTAACTACAGCTCCTAGGTTCTACTGCAATACCAATATTAAGTTCTTACAAGGGAAGTAGTATGTGGGGGTGGATGAGTCCTTCAGGAAATGGGGCCTGTTTTCACAGCTTTTTAAAAAAATTATTAAGAAAGTAGAAAAAATTCTTACAAAGTCACAATTTTTGTTTTAACATAACTAATGCTTTAGTTTTCCGTTGTTCTGGTTTGCACTGCTGGACTGTCCAGAGACCTCTCCTCCCCAACCGAGATCATATGTCCCTATGCTCGTGGCCTGTTCCTTTGCATTGTAAGGGAATGCCTGAAGGCTGAAATATACCTGTTCCTGGCAGCTTTAAGTTCCAATTTCAGCTGGGAGGTGGCAGGGACAATCCTGGTAAAGAGTAAATGTCACTTGGGACAGATCTGCTGGGTTTGAGGGAGGAAAGGAGCCTGGTTTTTAGAGACTGTGAAACCAAAGGCTCACCCGGAGTGTCGCAATTGCCGACAGTTGTGCACCCAACAGAACAATTTCTTCCCCCTCCGGTAATTGATGGCAAAGTTCATAAAGGAGAACAAAGCGGTGGTGAATCACCCCCGGCAGGCAGGGAGACAGCTGGCAGGTCCCAGCTGATGTTAGCCACCCACTGCTCTCAAACTCGGGGGAGTGGGAACCCCAAGTCCCATCGGCGCTCAGGGGTCAGGATGGGCAGCGGGCCAGGCAGCCATGGATCACACCCACCCTCGATCACTCTCCCCCCCCCCCAAAACTGCCCAAATCAGGGCTCCCCCTCCAGCTGGCCTGATCTCGGCCCCCCTCATTGCCCTCCAGCTGTCCGGATCTCACCCCTCTCCCCCGAGGTGCCAGGATCAGCCCCCTCATTACCTCCCCCCCCCGCTGCCAGATCTCGCCCCCCCACCCCAAGGTACCAGGATCAGCCTCTCCCCCAATCACCCTCCAGCTGCCCGGATCTCGCCCTCCCCAGGTGCCAGGATCAGCATTCCCCCATCACCTCCCCAACTGCCTGGATCTCGCCCCCCTCCAGGTGCCAGGATCAGCCCCCCCCATAACCGCCCCGGACCTCACCCTCCCCAGGTGCCAGGATCAGCCCCCCCAATCACCTCCCAACTGCCCAGATCTCACCCCCCCATCACTCTCCAGCTGCCCGGATCTCACCCCTCCCCCCCCAAGGTGCCAGGATCAGCCTCCCCCTCAATCACCCTCCAGCTGCTCGGACCTTGCCCCCCCAGGGGCCAGGATCAGCCTCCCCTATCACCCCCAGCTGTCCGGGTCTCGCCCACCCCGGAGGTGCCAGGATCAGCCCCCCCCATCACTCCCCGCCACCCGGATCTAGCCCAACCCCATGGTGCCAGGATCAGCCCCCCCAATCACCCTCCAGCTGCCTGGATCTCGCCCCTCCCCCCCCGAGATGCCAGGATCAGCCCCCCCCCCCATCACCGCCTCGCTGCCCGGGTCTCGCCCAACCCCGAGGTGCCAGGATCAGCCCCCCCATCACCCCCCAGCTGCCTGGATCTCGCCCCCCCCCCGAGGTGCCAGGATCAGCCCCATCACCCCCTGCCGCCGGGGTCTAGCCCACCCCCACGGTGCCAGGATCAGCCCCCCCCATATCACCCTCCAGCTGCCCGGATCTCGCCCCCCCCCCCGAGGTGCCAGGATCAGCCCCCCCATCACCCCCCAGCTGCCCGGATCCCGCCCCCGCCCCCAGCTGCGCGGATCTCGCCCCCCCATCACCCCCTCGCTGCCCGGGTCTCGCCCAACCCTGAGGTGCCAGGATCAGCCCCCCTCCACCACCCCCCAGCTGCCTGGATCTCGCCCCCCCCCCCCGAGGTGCCAGGATCAGCCCCCCCATCACCTCCCAGCTGCCCGGATCTCGCCCCCCCCCCCCGAGGTGCCAGGATCAGCCCCCCCCATATCACCCTCCAGCTGCCCAGATCTCGCCCCCCCCCCCGAGGTGCCAGGATCAGCCCCCCCATCACCCCCTGCCGCCCGGGTCTAGCCCCCCCCCCGAGGTGCCAGGATCAGCCCCCCCCATATATCACCCTCCAGCTGTCCGGATCTCGCCCCCCCCCGAGGTGCCAGGATCAGCCGCCCCCCCCATCACCCCCCAGCTGCGCGGATCTCGCCCCCCCATCACCCTCCAGCTGCGCGGATCAGCCCCCCCCCTCCATCAGCCCCCAGCTGCCCGGATCTCGCCCCCCCCCGAGGTGCCAGGATCAGCCCCCCCATCACCCCCTGCCGCCCGGATCACCCCCCCCCCCGCTGCCCGGATCAGGACCCCCCCACTGCCCGCCCCCTGCTCGGCTCGCTCCCCGGATCGGGCCCCCCCGCTCACCGCTCGGCCCGGGGTCTCCAGCGCAGCCGGGCTCGGGCGCCGCCAGGTGCGGGGGCTGCTGGGAACAGGAAGGTCCCTGCGCGGCCCCCCGCCCCCGCGTTTCCTGGAGAGCTCTAGGCGCGGGCGGAGCCGCGGCTCTATGGTGGGGGGAGGGGTCAGGAGCCGCTCCGCTCCATGGCGGGGGGGGGGTCAAGCTCCGCTCTATGGCGGGGGGGGGGTCAGGCTCCGCTCTATGGCGGGGGGAGGGGGGGCGATCAGGCTCGGCTGTTGGCGGGGGGGTCACTCACAGAAGACACAAAGAGGCATTAAGGACCCAGCCCCCATCTCACAATGACTCGCACCCCTCCCCCAACTGGCCCCCAACTCCCCCGCCTCTCCTGCCCCCCCCAACTCCCAATCACGCCCCAACTCCTCTTGAAAAAACAATCAATCAATTTCCACCCCTAATATATGGGCCTGGACAACCCCAGCCCAGCTCCCTAGGAAGTGCCAGGCCGAATCGGCCCATCTAGCCCAGTGTCCTAACCTTGGCCAGTGCCAGGTGCCCCAGAGGACGGTGTATGTGGGATTATCTGCCCCCCAGTTTTAGGTCTCTTCCTGGCCTCTAATTAAGCTCTGGGTTTAATTTGCTCACCACAATTTCAATCGTCAACTCTTCTTAGTCCCAGAAATGTTCCAGCCCTTTCAGCATCTTGCTAATTTCTTGTGGCGATGAGTTCTGCAGGCTAACGAGGTGGCATGTGGGGAAAGTATTTCCTCTGCTTAGTCCTGAATTCATCCCTCTTTTGTATTGCTAAAAGTGTCCCCTTGTTTATGTGTCATGAGACAGGGAGAACAAAAGCGCCGGATCTACCTCCCAGTGACAATCATGCGATGTTTGCACAAAGATTGGGATCTGGCCCAACTCGAGGGTCACTATAAAGTGCTCAGTGCTTTACAGTCACATGCAGGACTCCTCAGTGGGGGGAAATCTGCTCCCTTGGCTGCTATTCCGACCTTTTGCTTCTCTTCCTTCTCCATTGTCCTTCCTCTTTTTCTTTCTCTCCTTTCCCTGTCTAATTCCTTTCTTCCCTCTGGATCTTCCTCTCTGCAGCAAATCTCAATCCTCCCACTGGGATTAACCCCACCCCCCCTTTGACATCCCATCTGGTCTAATACTCAGCAATGAAGCGTTAACATTGACATTTTAAATGAGTCATCATTAGGCACCAGTGTCAACACCCAAACGTTATGAATGGAGGATGGGAGGGTTACACTCTTCAGAGCCAATGTTTCAGGCTGTCTACAGACATCACGACATTGGGTTAAATTTCTAATCTTGAACAAAGTGTATCTTCACACTCACCAGAGCTAGAAACTTAATGTTTGTGGTTAACACAAAAACTGAGATCCTTAACATGTCTCACATGAACATAAGCACACCAGGCTAGCCTGGCCTGGACCATGGGGCAGGTGTCCAACACCATTACCTTAAATCACTACAGAGAAATTTTTGATAGTGAAAGCAATTAGGGTGTTGGGTTGCAAATTTCTGGGTGGGGGTGCTTCTCAGCCTCCTCCCACCTTAAAATCAGGTTGCACATAAGTTGTGTGATGTTATGAGTGTAATATAATATCTCACTGAAAGGTGACAGGGCCAGAAAGAGTTAATTACCTCACAGACCAACCTGACCCATGGCCCAACTTTAGAAACTGGTTAGGAAGATCTGTAAATGAACAGAGCTTTGAAATGCAAGTCTGCGTTGTTCGAGGTAGGTGTTTGCTCAGGTTTTGGGATGTCAGCAAACAAGTCTTGTCTAATGCTATAGCTTTGATTCAAAGATCAAAAAGGAATATTAACATTTAGGAAGATACTTGAGTGAAATAGTATTATTGTCTCTATGTCTCTTTGAAGGTTGTGGTAACCTGTATCTGAACTGTTTCATGGATAAGTTACCCTGTGCTAAGTGCCAGGATGTTTGGGAGAAGGAGAGTTAAGCCTATTGTTTTCTCAGGCCGAAAGGTTGCTGGAAATGTATAAGAACCCTGGGACACAATCCTGCTTCATCTCAGATCTGCTTTGGGTTTCAAGAAGGGGAAACCTTAAGCCACAAGGATTGGGATCCCCAGTCACTGACTGGAGAATATGGACGAAGTGGGTATTCGCCCACGAAAGCTCATGCTCCAGAATGTCTGTTAGTCTATAAGGTGCCACAGGATTCTTTGCTGCTTTTACAGATCCAGACAAATGAAATTAATAGGCAGCAGGTTTAAAACAAACAGAAGGAAGTTTGTTTGTTGTGTTTTGTTTTTTTCCCCTCACACAACACACAGTCAAGCTGTGGAATTCTTTGCCAGAGGATGTTGTGAAGGGCAAGATTACAACAGGGTTCAAAAAAGAACATGATGTATGATGTACCTGTATAAGAACATAAGAACGGCCATACTGGGTCAGACCAAAGGTACATCTAGCCCAGTACCCTGTCTTCTGACAGTGGCCAGTACCAGGTACCACAAAGGAAATGAACAGAATAGGGAATCATCGAATGATCCATCCCCTGGCACGCATTCCCAGCTGCTGGCAAACAGAGGCTCGGGACACCATCCCTGCCCATCCTGGCTAATAGCCATTGATGGACTGATCCTCCATGAACTCATCTACATAATTGTATTGGTACAAAAAAACAGTGTAGACCAGGCTCATGTTTGCATGATAATCACCATTTTCCAGTTGCTCAGACCTTTAAGCTGAAATCATCCCGGTCCAATTAATTTTTTTTTTTAGGAACAGTTTAGCAAAGCCAGTTCAGGCATTTGTGAAGAGGATGAGAAGGGACAATAAGGTACTTTTCCCACTAGGAAAAAAGAAAGTACTCCTTCGTTATTTAGTTTTGGAAGCATTAATACTTTGGGGCAGAAATTTGCACTGCAGTTGTTTTCTGAGATGCACAACATGAGAAGATCCAGGATTTGTGGGCTCGATACAGAAATGACTGGGAAGGTTTCAGCGTTGCCATGATGTTACCTGCAGCTCTCGCTGTCTCAGGTTGGAGTCGAACGCTGAGCGCTAGAGATCTGCGGCCTGACCCAAACTTCATGGGAAAAGTGTCAGGTTCAGGATGTCTCTAAAAACAACCCTACCCTCTCGGGGTCAGGTCAGGTCTTCTCTGATCACCTCCTTCTGCTGGTAGGGTTGACACAGCAGTGGCCCTGTGCCCTACTCCTGCCGGCCAACACCACCTTGCTGAGCACTGCAGAGGGAGCGTGCCAACTACCCTCCCTGGGCTGGCTGCCACTGCGGACAGATGGTGGGTGCTGGGCATGGGGAATGAGAAGCTCCCACTGTCCCAACCCCAGGGATGACGCAGCAGCGGTGCTGACATAGGTTTTGGGGGGGAAGTATCAGGTTTGGGTCGGTTTGGTTCTCGGTTCAGATCAGGCTTTAAAATTAGGCTCAAGCAGACTCAGAATCAGAGGTGGTTGGAAAAGGTTTGGGCAGGAGATTTCTAATACTTCTGGGTTTTCCTCCAAACTTTCTAACAATATTTTTGGTTTTAAAAAGCTGCATATTTTGTGGGGGGGGAGGGAGAAGAATCTGGTTGCGGGGAAGAGAATTCAGTTTTCAAAATCCAAATATTTTAACCAAAAAAAGGTCAATTCCTGTTTTTTTTGTTTTGATTCCTCTTACACAACAAAGAGCCAGAAACATTTGATCCAAGATCACTTTTTGGCAGTGAAAATTTACATTTCAGTCCTAAAAAGTTTTTTTTAAAAAGTTCTGATGATTAAAAAAAAAATTCAGCCAGCTCAACGCAGCACCTGTGAATGATTCCTTCTGAAAGTCACACTCATTTTCAAGACGGATCAGCACCAACTCTAAGGGCCAGATTCTCAGAGGAACATGATACGTGGGTTACCACGTACCCTTGCCATAAGAATACTTAGCACGTTACATCAGTAGATTTCAAAGCACTCTACAAAAGAGAGATTCCCCATTGATAGGTGGGCAAACTGAGGCACAGAGCAATGAAATGAGTTGCCAAAGGTCATTCAGCAGCCCAAGGGCAGAGCTGAGAATGCAACCCCACCTTTCCTCAGGCCACCTTTATGCACGATGGGAGCAATTAAAATAAAGAAGTACCAGCCCATATATTTTAAGCCCTTTATAGGTCACTTGCAAGCAGCCAGGGCTTTGCACTCGCATACAATCAGCATCCAAGACACTGGAGATACAGGCTCTAGCCCCCTCCCTGCCACTGACCTCCTGCTTGACCTTGGGCAAGTCACCCTCCCCCTGTGCCTCGATTTCCCCTCCACCCTTGCTCTGTTTAGGGCTCTTTGGGGCAGGGACTGCCCATGCGGGGCCCACCCAGCCCTGCTCTCCGTTGGGCCCGCTAAGCGTTACCGCAACGCGTTTAAACAATCACTGTGAGTTTTATAAGACCAAAAAATTTCTTCCGCCTGCAGTAACTGATTGCAAGGTTTGCAAGGCGAACAACGCTACGGTGAATCATCCCCAGCAAGGTGCGGCTGGGCCTGGTTGGTCCCAGGTGACAGCCACCCACTGATCTCAAAGCCAGGGGGGCTGGTGAGCCGGGGTATCTGCAGCCACAGCCCCCCCTCCCCGATCGTCCCCTCTCTCCATCCCCAGCAACGCGCTAGGCTCCCGCTCCCCGTTCTTGGCTCCGATCCCCCCCTTCACTCTCATCCCAGCCACGCCTCGCCTCTGCTGTTAGTTTCTGCCCTTCCCCGGGGGCTGCCTCTCCCTGCGCCTTCCCAACTCACCGCTCCAGCTGGGGAGAACAATCGATTCAGGGTGTCTCCACTGGGGCTGGGGATCCAGGAGCTCCCAGCAGACCGCAGGGTTAAATGGGTGGCTGGGAACAGGAAGGTCCCTCCTCAATCCAATCCCCCCGGCTGTGCTGCCTCTGATCGCTGGGACTGGCAGCTCTCTGGGGCAGATCCCTTAAGTCACTGGTTGGGGGAATTAACTATTTACTGTGGGATAAAGCGGGGCTGGGGCGCGCCTAAGGTGGGGCGTGAAATCTGCAGAGCAGCTTACATCATCGCTGGATCGTGAAGCAACCCCCTAGCGTTAAAACTCCTGCCTGTTTCCCCTGAAAGTCCCTCTTCCGGTTGCATAGAATTTGCACACTCCTTGGGTTGACATTTGCCAGGGCCGGGCTTGGCCCACGGGTGAATTTCTTAGGGAAGATTTAGCGAAGGTGGGGCAGGGGGTTGTTAGCGGCGAGGGAGCGGAGGTAAAACACTTTTCTAGCCAGGAAAAAATGCCACCACTCCAAACACTGGGGATTTAAAAAAAAAAAAAAAGGTTTGAAATCTGACCTAATAATTTCCACGTGCAAATGCAATAACGCTTTAAACACCTTATCCCGGAACTATATTATGGTGCAGGTGGGAGCAATAGGCTAGTTAAGGCCCTGAATCTGCAAAGAATTTCTTTTAATTGAGTTGTTCTTTTGTATTTGTATTACCATAGGGTGCAGGAGCCCCAGTCATAGGCCAGGACTGAACTAGCTATTAAGTGCATTATGGCAGCACCTAGGAGTCCTGGTCAGGTACCAAGGCCACATTATGCTGGGCACTGTACGTTATTTATTAGGGGTATTATGGTAAGGAGTAGAAGGCCCAGTCGTGGACCACGACCCCACCGTGCAAGGTGCTGTACAAACACAAAACAAAGAGATGGTCCCTGTCCATCTAAGTATTAAGATAAGAGGCACCAGATGAGGGAATGCAGCAGCCTAACTGTGGTTGAATTTAATACCGTGACTCATTGTTATAAAGTTAAGCACAAGCCTAAGGGCTTGTGAGATCAGTTTCTGACTCAGGTATTGGTATTGGCCCCCATTGGCGTAGTACTGGGGCACGGCACACTCTGCAATGATCTTCCCACCTCTTCTGGAATGCATGGCTATTGTTGGTGTTTTACAGGTGGGGAACTGGAGGCACAGAGAGGCTAAGGGACTTGCTCAAGGTCATACAGGGAGTCTATGGCAGAGTGGGGAATTGATCGCAGGTTTTCTCAGGCCTAAGCTACTGCTCTAACCACTACACCATCCTTCCTTTCAAGCTGGAAGTAGAGGGTTCTACTTCACAGGAGCATTGAAAACAGTGGTTAAAGTAGGTGCGTGGGTAGGGGAGGGTTTGCCAGGGGTCACAAACCCCAAACCAGGTCACTAAGGGGCACACTTTAAGCACTGTCTGACCAGTCAACTTCTCGTAGGTCCTGATAGAATTCCCTATCCTTTTTTTCCTGGTCACTTTAAGCACAGGATAAACCTCTGTTTTGTGAAATCAGCACTGCCAAATCCACGTGTTCAAAAATCATGGTTCAGGCCTGAAAAACCATGAGATTACAATTTTTTTACAGGTTCTTTTATTTGCCTTCTGGATTCAAGCCTTTAGGCATCATTTTTCCAGCTTTTCTCTGCAACCCTCAGGCCTAGGAACGTACCTTTAAAAAAAAAAAAAGCAGAGAGTCTCCCAAAATAACAGGACTCCAGGAGCTGGGGCTTTAAGAAAACCAGCAAATAGCATGTGGCCTGGGACGAAATTGCAGGAGCTGATAATGCCCTAAAAATCCCATCAAAATGCCAATACAGGAAAGATTGTGGGTAAAAACAAAAGTAACAATATTTGTTTTTTTCACAGTGGGGTTTCTAGAACTGCCACTTAAACAGTTTCCCCTGATATTTAGCCTCCATCTCCCGTGCTGTACGTCAAGGGCTTTCTCTTTAACTTCCGGTTTCTATGCTTTTTAAAGTTTCCGACTGGCAAACAGAAACAGGGGCCTGGCTTGGGAGGCTGGCACAGACCCTGACCCCCTTCCCCCAACGGATCCAGCTTAAAGGCAGCAGGGACCATTAGATCACCCAGTCTGGCCATTGTATTTCATCCAGTTCCCCCACCACCACTCCGCCCTAGAAGGATTAACCCCCCAGAGGAAATGTATTGCAGGGCAGGCGGGGATTTAATTCAGCAAGGACCTTCCTGTTGCCTGGATCCTGGTGGTGCCTGAGCTCTGCTGCCTGCATCCTCCAGCTCCGGTCGGGACGCCCCTCTGCCCGGGGAGCCCAAGACACTCAAGCATCCCCCAGCAGGAGCGGTGAGTGGGGCGGAGAGGATCCGATCCAGGGGGAGGCAGCCCTAGGGGAGGGCTGCTGCCTGGAGGAAGCAGCCAGAGAGAAACGGGATATGGCGCCTGGGTGGCAGCGAGGGGAAGGAGAAAGGAGGAAGAAATGAGAACACGTGGGGGCGGGCTGCGCAGCCTGCAGCCCCGTCGTTCCCTCCAGCCAGTCTTTCCGTGCCTCAGTTTCCCCGCCAGCCACGCAGGGATGGTAACGTCGCCCTCACACTGGGTGGTGGTGTGGGATTGGTAAAGGCTCTGAGATGCCCCGGTGGAAGACGCTGCAGCTGCAGAAACTGCAGGATCCTGGTGAAAAAGGACGTAGGCAGAAATGATTGTGTATTACAATACGGCCCTGAGCTCAGGGTCTTGGTCCCAAAAAGAGCACCTTCTAAAGTGACAAGACAGGCAAAGGGTGGGAAGGGAAACTGAGGCACGAGCAGGGAAGTGACTTGCCTAAGGTCACGCACAACAGTTCGGTAGCAGGGCTGGGAGTGGAACTCAGGATGCCTGGGATTCAGCCACTAGACCATGCTGCCTCCCAGAAGTGCAAAAAGCAGCCATGGCAAATATGTTGTTATAGCAACTCCTCTCCTTGCTTATTAGCAGGATTTGAACATATGATCATGTGCATCACAGGACTGAACTGCAGTCACTCAAGCTGAAGGTGTAACTCTGCTAATTGTTATTAATAGCAGGGAGTTATCCTCTGTGGACCATTCACAGAGCCAAACACATCATACATTGTTATTAGGGCTACATGCACCCTGGAGCAACTGCTCATGGCCTGACAGCTCCTTATGGAGCAGCAGCTGTGCTCAACCCCAGAGGGGATGCAATCAGAACAGAGAGACTCATGACTACCCTGTATGGCTAGATGGTGGCGGTGGTAATGTGGGTTGCAGTATTGCAAAGCCTGAGAGCCAATAGATAGATCTGGATCACAAAGGGGGAAGGTGACTGGCTGGCCCAGTTTCTGTAGAATCGATTATTTAAACACTGGTGAGGTTTTAATTTCACTGTTCTTATTATACAATTAATTATATTAGGGCGCCTAGAGCCTTCTGGTAGAGTTGGGTGAATTTTTCAGCCGATTTCTAGTGAAAAATGCAGAATTGGCAACACCAAAACTTTTCACAATTTTGTGTCGATTTTACCAAATTGTTTGTCAAAAAAAAAATTAAAAACAAAATTTCCTTTCGACCTTTTCAAAACAAAAGGTTTCAATTTATCAACATTTTCTTGAATTTAATTCAAGCAATCAAAAACATTAAAAAATGCTTGAAAAAACCCCCACTTTGGTCAACCTGCAGTGATCATATTTTCAGTTTGTCAAAAATTTAGAAAAAAGTGTCCAACCAAAACTGAATTGATTGATTGATTAGAATGGCCAGAGAACCAAAAAATCTATTTTGTCAGCCAGCTCTGCCTTCAATAGGCGTCTTTGTTATCTTCAGTCTAAATAAATATATAAGCCGCTGCTCTGCAGATATTTAACAAGTCACAGCGTCTCCTATTTTCTCCCACCCTCCTTTTGCAGGTTGTGTGATCCTAATCCTGACACCATCTCTCACATGGAATGCAAGAAAGAACCCTGTGTCCCGGACCCCAGCGAATGGCTGAATCAAAGAGATGCCTGCAAAGGTAATGAATAATCAGAACTAGAGGGAGTGGGGGTAAAGTGTTTGGATTGTTTCTGGAGGATCCCAAGTGGCAGTTAGGCTTCATCTACCATCATTTGCTTTTCTGGAGCTCTTGTGTGCGCGAGGCGGCCAGCACTGGGTCTATGGACTACTTAATTCCCCCTTCAGCCCTAGTAGCTCAATGGGTCTTGAGTGAGCCTCTGGATTGCAGTGAATTTCACCCACTGTGAATAATGAATGCTTGTCTGAGTATTTGCAGGAAGTTCACAAGTAACAGTGATTTGAGGGCTGGAAAAATTGCTTTGGAGTAGGGAGTTGGTAGGAAGGTAAATTTACCTGCGTATATGGCATTGGGGAGACTGGTATTGGAATACTGCATCCAGTGCTGGTGTCCACATTTTAACAGACTTTGGACGATTGGAGAGGGTGCAGAGAAGAGTCACAAAAATGATTTGCTGGCTGGATAAAATGCTTTACTGTGAGAGACTGACGGAGCTGGTCTGTTCAGCTTAACAAACAGAAGAGCCATATGTGACTTGATTACAGTGTCTAAAGTACCATCCCAGGGAGAAAATGCAGTATACTCAAGGTCTCTTTAATCTAGCAGTGAAAGGCAGTGGTCTGTGGTCCAGTGGCTCCATTCTTCGCTATCTCCTGGTGGGCGTGGGCATTCCTGGTGCTCTTACTAAAACCGAACCGTATGCTCGCCTTGCACCAGAGATTTTCCAAAATCTGGCTGTGTTCCTGGGAGCAGCACACTTGGCAAAGCATTTATTCTGCTTGGTGGTGATTGCAAACGCAGGAGGCGGTCCATGGAGTTTGCCGCTCAGGGGTCAGAATGAAATGGAAGCGTTCAGTGCTGAGCTGCTGTATTTGAACCAGAGGATTGCTTCCATTTCCTGGGAGTCAATTGGCTACTCTTAGGATAGCAAGGTCAAAGAGCCCTGGCCCGTGGGATTGTGGGATAGGATTGACCGACTCAGGGTCTGAGGGTCTAGCTGCGTCCTCACTGCGAAATGATGGAGTTTGGGCCAGAGTCCCAGCTGGACCCACAGGCTCAAACCCATCCCTCAGTGGGGTCCTGGGGCCCAGGCTTGAGTCTGACAGAATTGTGTGTAGATGGAAGTGGGGGTTCAGCTCAAGCCTGAGTATGCACTCAAGATTACATTGCAGAATAAATGTACCCTTGACAATAAAATATCCATTCCACCGAGTCTCAGAGCCTGGGTCAATTGTCTCGGGCTTGCTGGGCTCAGGCTGCAGGGCTAAAAATTGTAATGTAGACGTTCGAACTCAGGCTGGAGTCTGAGCACCGAGAGCCAACCTCCTTGTGGGGATTCAGAGTCAGGCTGCAACCAACCCATGTCTGACCATCTACACTGCAGTTTTTAGCCCCACAGCCTGAGTGCCGCAAGCCCAAGTCCAGCCGTAGCTGTGCCGTGGGTCTTTTATTGCTCTGCAGATATACCCTTAGTCTCGGTGCCTCAGTTTCCCTATCTGTACAATGCTGTAATAGCGCTGCCCTGCCTCACCAGGGGTTGTGAGGATAAATGCATTAAAGAGTGTGAGGTGCTCAGATACAGAGGTGATGGGGACCATAGTAAATACCTTAGGTAGGCTGGGGTGGGGAAGTTACCCTGGGGTCATCAGGAGTGGGGGGGGGGGTTGTAGTTTCAGGGAACATGTCAGTACTTTAAAGAGCAATGTAGCCATGTCTGGAGTCTCCTTTTCATGCCAGCAGATCAACAGATCCTGAGCCAAATTAAAGAGGAGACCCCACTGCAGGAGGGCGCTGGGAAAGCAGAGTCGTGCGAGGCGTCAGCAGAGAGAGCTGGAGGGGACGTCTCACAGCAGATCCAGCCTGGGACAGGGGGAAACCCTGTGGAGCACGATCACCCTACCTCCACCACCCGACTGAGGGCCAGGCGACCCAGACGGGCTGTCACCCAGCAGAGTCGGCGGGCGGCTGGGGAAAACCTCACTGAGCGGGATGTCCTAGACCCACCGGCATCCCGGCGTCCCAGCACCTGCACCGCCTGCGGGAAAACCTTCAGGCTGAGCTCGAGCTTGCTGCGTCACCGTTGCATCCCGCTGGGTCAGAAGCCTTACCGGTGTGATGAATGCGGCAAGGCCTTTGCCCAGAGCCAGAACTTCCTGGCCCACCAGCGGGTCCACACGGGCGAGCGTCCCTTCCTCTGCACCCAGTGTGGGAAGAGCTTCTCCCAGAGCCAGAACCTGCGCACCCACTGGAAGATCCACGGGGGCCAGCGGCCCCACCAGTGCCCCGAGTGCGGGAAGAGGTTCAACAAGACCTGCAACCTCCTCAAACACCGCAGAGGCCACCAGGGCCACAAACCTTTCCGGTGCGCCCAGTGCGGCAAAGGCTTCGCGGAGAGCTCCTCCCTGATCCGCCACCAGCGCACCCACACCGGCGAGCGGCCCTTCCGCTGCCTGGACTGTGGCCACGCTTTCACCCAGAGATCCAACCTCGTCAAGCACCAGCGCGCTCACACCGGCGAGCGGCCCTACCGCTGCGAGCAGTGCGGCAAAACCTTCGGCAAGAGCTGCTCCGTCATCCTGCACCAGCGCATCCACACCGGCGAGCGGCCCTACCGCTGCGAGGAGTGCGGCAGGCGCTTCAGTCAGCAGGGCCACCTGGCTGCCCACTGCCGCATCCACACCGGCGAGAAGCCCTTCGCCTGCATCGAGTGCGGCAGCATCTTCAGCCAGAGCGCCACGCTGATCCGGCACCGCCGCCTGCACCAGCGGGAGAGGGAGCAGGCAGGGCAGGCGCCGCGGTCGGGAGAAGATGGGGGTTCGGAGAAGGAGGCACCGGGCAAGAGCAGTGCCCGGCGGGGGAGCGCGCGGCCGGGGAGCACCAATACGTAAGCATTGGGGTGGGGGGCGACGACCACAGCAGTTGTTGAGCCTTGATCCAGGGTAAAATGTGTGGACAGCGCTGGGGGGGTGGGGGGAGAGGACAGAGAAGCTCTGGCATGGGGGCGGAGCTAATGGGGGGCATAACAGAGACCCTGGTGGGGGGAGAGGTAAATAGGGAACTGTCATAAACAGAATGTTAAGGGTTAATGTCTCTTATACCTGTAAAGGGTTACAAGCAGGAAACTGGACACCTGACCAGAAGACCAATCAGAAGACAAGATACTTTAAATTCGGGTGGAGGGAAGTTTGGGTGTGACTTCTTTGTTCTTCTCTGGGGGGGGGGGGGGGGGGGGGGGGGGGGGGGGGATGGTCTGAGAGAGACCAGACAATACTACAGCCTCTCTAAGTTTCTTTTCAAATAGAAGGTAAAAACCAGGCGGCTTAGGCTTTTTAATTGTTTTACTCTATTTGCAATTGTGGATCTGGCTGGTTAACTTTTATATGTGTAGTTGCTGGGAATATTTTGATTTGTATTGGTACTGGGGGGAAAGTCTCTTTCTGGTATCTGTAAGCTATAGGACCCTGTATATTGACATCTTGAAGTTACAGAGATAATTCTTTACTTTTTCCCTTCTTTTATTAAAAGATTTCTTTTTAGAGAACCTGATTGATTTTTTTCTTCTGTTTCCCTTGTGTTATTCCAGGGGATTGGGATAACTCACCAGGACGGGTGGGGGAGACAGAAGGAGGGAGAGAGAAAATCTCTCTCTGTTTTCCTTAAATCTGTTTGCCTCTTTGTGGAAGGGAAGGGAGATGCTTCTCTGTATGGTGATTTAAGAGGTTAGATCAGTATCTCTCAGAATAGCCCAGGGAGGGAAATTCTGGGAGGGGAGAGGTGGGGGAATGGCTTATTTCTCCTTGTTTTAAGAACCCAAGGGATCTGGGTTCTTGGGGTCCCCAGGGAAGGTTTTGGGGGGACCA
Organism: Gopherus flavomarginatus; assembly: GCF_025201925.1. Lineage (NCBI taxonomy): Eukaryota > Metazoa > Chordata > Testudines > Testudinidae > Gopherus > Gopherus flavomarginatus. The sequence goes on along the minus strand of NC_066632.1, from coordinate 22,361,901 downwards.
AAGGGTATCAGGCCCTGGAAAATTCCTGATTGGTGGCAGCATATCAGACCTAAGCTGGTAATTAAGCTTTAGGAAACTCATGCTAGTACCCATATTTTGGACACTAAGGTCCAGAACTGGGAAGGAATGCTATGACAGGAACACACAGAGCTCCTGACGGCAGGGAGGTTAATGGAGAACATCCATTAACCCAGAGCCCCTGGCATGGGGGAGAGGGGGAAATAGGGGGCACATGGAGCCCCTGGCATGGGGGTGTCATGAGGGATGCTTAGAGCCCCTGGCCTGGGGGAGGATGTGAAGGGGGGTGTTGCAGGGAGTCCCTGAAACAGAGATAATGGAGTGGCTGATATGGGACTAGATTAACAAGTTAAAGGAGGGTCATATAATTAATGCCCATCAACATGGATTTATGGACAATAGATCCTGTCAAACTAATGTGTTGTATTACACGTCTGATTGATGAAGGTAACAGAGATAATGTAAGTGACGTAGACCTCTGGAAGGTGTCTGAGTTGGCAGTGCATGACATTTTGATTAGAAAAAATTGAATGCTATAAAACAGGAGTTCTCAAACTTGGGGTTGGGACCCCTGAGGGGGTTGCGAGCTGTCAGCCTCCACCCCAAACCTTGCTTCACCTCCAGCAATAGGTTTATTATAGTGTTAATTAAAAACACTTTTCAATATATTTTATAAGGGGAGGGGGTCACACTCAGTGGCTTGCTGTGAAAGGGGTCACCAGTACAAAAGTTTGAGACCCCCTGCTATAAAATGACCATGGCCCACATTACATGGATTAAACACTGGGTAATTGATCGGTCTGCAAATGCAGCTGTAAACAGAGAATCATCATCATCAGCTGAGTCTAGTTCCAATGGCGTCCCACAGGGATCGAGTCTTGGCCCTAAGCTGTGTCATGTTTTTACCAATGCCTTGGAAGAAAACGTAAAAGCATCACTGATGATATCTGCAGATGACACACACTCTGCGGGGAATGGCAAATAATGAAGGAGACAGGTTACTGATACAGAGGGAGCTGGGTTGCTTGGTAAGCTGAATGCCAGCAGACAATGTGCATTATAGTAGGGCTATATGTAAACGTGTGAACAAAGACCGTTGGCCATAGTTACAGGATGGGGGACTCATTTCCGGGAAGCAGTGAGTCTGAAAAGCCTTCGGGGATTGTGGTGGATAATGCAGTGCTGTGACCAAAAGGGCTAATACAATCCTTGGATGCACAAACAGAGGAATCCTCAGTAGGAACAGTCGTGGTGTTTTACCTCTGTGTTTGGCACTGGTGCGAGAGGGCGGCCAGATGTCTGGTTTTTCAACCGGAAAGTCCAGTCAAAAAGGGCCCTGACAGTGTCCAGTCAGAGCTACTGACCGGACACCTAAAGTCCAGTTACTGCAGGCAGGGACCTGCGGCCAGGGTGACCAGACAGCAAGTGTGAAAAATAGGGACTAGGGTGGGGGGTAATAGGAGCCTATATAAGAAAAAGACCCCCCAAATCAGAACTGTCCCTATAAAATCAGGACATCTGGTCACCCTACCCGCGTCAGCCCCTACTCAGCTGGGGCCACCTCCTACCTGTTTTGGGCAGCTGCAACTCCCAGCCTCGGCTCTGCAGGGAAGTCCCACCCGGGCTGAGGGAGAGAAGAGGGGAAAAGCCGTGAGTGAGGGGGGGCTTGGGGAAGAGGAGTGAATGGGGGCAGGGCCTTGGAGGAGGAGGCGGGGCAGGGGTGGGACCTCCGGGGAAGAGGCAGGGGAGGTTCCAGCACTCCTGATGGAGTGTCCGTTTTTTAAATATTACAAAGTTGTCAACCCTCTGGTGCATGCTGCTGGAATCCTGGGTCCAGTTCTGCTGTCCACAGTTCAAGACGGCAGTTGATAAATTGGAGCTGGTTTAGAGATGAGCTGTGAGAAGACTTAAAGGTTTAGAAAACATGCCTTATGGTGAAGACTCAAGGAGCTTGATCTGGTTAGCTTAACAGATTGATGACAGTCCGGCTGTACCTACCCGGGAAACAAAATCTGACAATAGCCAGCTATTCAATCGAGCAAACTACATAAAAGGGCCAGTGGCTGGAAGTTGAAGTGAAACAAATTCAGACTAGAAATAAGGCAGTTTTTTTTAACAGTGCGGGTAAGTAACCATTGGCTCATCTTAGCAGCTCGGGAAATTTCAGCTCGCAAGGTTTAAGTCTGGTAAAGTTATAAGCAACTGAAAACAGGTTCTTATAATGAGAAGCATCAGGCAACCTTAACTAGACGTCGCTGACTGATGTGGCTGAAGAATACAGGTCAAAATCCTGCCAAGGAAATAGGAGGGTCTTGTGGAAAATGATGTATTCCAGATCATTACTAATTATACCTGCAGGCTGAATTTTTAAACATCTAAAGAATTGTTACTCTTGTCTGTATCTCTGCAGGGCTACTCCGGCCTGTGACATACCTTGGGCTGCGGAAACAGAGTCGCAGATGTAAAGACCATGTAACCTCCCAGTTACCCCTAGAAGGCACCAGCCCACACTTTGAGTGTGGGTTAAATCAGCTTCTCTTCTAATGATTGATTTAAAGCAGCAGGCCACAGGGACTTAAACAGAAAGACTGTGTTAGGTAATATTCCTGGCATTAAAAAAAAAAAAAATCAACTACAGGGCTGGACTGACTGATCGCCCAACACCTCTGCAAGCTGCTGCCACCTGCAGAGATGGCGGAGGCGAGGGGTGAAAAGCAAAGGAAACAGACCCAGCGTGAAAACTGGCCCAGTTCTTCGTCTTTCCTCTTGCATGCGTGGGTCTGCGGTGTGGCACTAAGAGAGGAGGGTTACGGGGCAGCACCATGACACCCCCAGTGGGGTCGTCATCGGGGCTGGGATCCAGCATCCTGATGTTAAATGGGCCGGTGTCTGCTCCCGAGCGTAGCTGGCCCTGCCGCTAACTGGAGACGCAGCCGCACTGCCTGCCAGGGTGGGCTGCGACAGGGATCACAGACGGCGTTTCATTTACTGACCAAATGAGCTGCAGTTTTGGCCGCCCAATCAGCTGTGCCCCAGAAAGCTACCGGCCGCCCCAGCTTTTAAGCTAATAAAACACGTCCAATTATCACCAACCAGACCCTGTTTATTTGATTGACATAACCGGTCTCTGCTTTTCTACTGCCCCTCCCCCTGCTCCCCAGACAGAGCAGTAACGGTGGGGGCCTGCCTGGGCGCAGCACGTTGCCCATGGCATTGCATTAATTCTGTTCATGTCACAGGGATGGTCAGGGGGACAGCACCTGCTCCCAGCTCAACCTCCAGAGTTGCTGCAGGGGAAACAGCAGGATCCTTAGCTACCCCTCCACGGGCACGCTTCACTCACCTCTTTAAAAATCCCAGGGTCCAGATTGGGGCAAACATTGGAAATTCCTAATCAAATACAAATTTCTTAGGGGCACTGGTTGGATGCCATTGGCAACAGCCACCCTTTGAACCCACTGATCTGAGCCAGGTGCGGCACGCCTGGCTTTTGTGGCCTGTCGTGCTGGCAGATTGCAGTAGGTTTTAAGTGGAACGCTCACTTTTAAGGCTGTCCCATGGCGGGAAGCAGCTAAACCAGATCTGCAGCCTGTAAAGGGTTAATTGGGCTGGGGAACTTGGAATAAGGTGTGTCATAAACAGATGTTAAGGGTTAATGTCTCTCTTACCTGTAAAGGGTTAACAAACAGGGACCCCAAACACCTGACCAGAGGACCAATCAGAAGACAAGATACTTTCAAATCTCATGGGAGGGAAGCCTTTGTTTGTGGGGTTTGGGTTTGGCTTTGGCTTTGTTCTCTCTGGGTCCTGGATGGGACTAGAGGTGTAACCAGGTTTCTGCCAATCTCCCTGCTACAGTCTCTTATCTATTCAGAATTGTAAGTAAGAAAAGGCGGTCATAGTCTTTTTAATTTGTTTTTTTTTTCATTTACATATGTGTACCTGCCGGAAGTAGCTTAAATTGTGTTTCTGCTGGAGAAAGTTTCTTTCTATTGTGTATAAGTTGAAAGACCCTGTAACTTTTTACCATCTAAAGTGCAGAGATAAACCTTTTACTTTTTCTTTCTTTTTTTATTAAAAGTTTTGATTTTTAAGACCTGTTTGATTTTTTTTTCTCCTAGTTAAGGTTCAAGGGAATTGTGTCTGTACTCACCAGGAAATTGGTGGGGGAGAAGGGAAGGATAACTTTTCTCTTTGTGTTAGATTCACGCAGCTTGAATCTGTATGGCCTCTGGGTGAGAGGGAAGAAGGGAGGGGGAAGGTAACACTCCTCTCGGTGTGGTGATTCAAGAAGTTGAATCAGGCGACCTCCTAGTGTTCCCAGGGCGGGAAGGAGCTGGGAGGGAGAAGGGAGGAGGAAAGGGAATGGTTTATTTCCCTTTGTTGTGAGACTCAAGGAATTTGGGTCTTGGGACCCCCAGAGAAGGTTTTTGGGGGAGACCAGAGTCTATCAGGCGCTCTACTCTAAGTCCTGATTGGTGACAGCCTACCAGATCTAAGCTGGTAATTAAGCTTAGAGGAATTCATGCTAGTACCCATATTTTGGATGCTAAGGTCCAGAATTGGGAATTATACTATGATAAGGTGACCCCAGGAGCTGGAGGAAAACAGCAACGACTGCACGTCTGTTCCTGTGAGCCCTAAGCTTCCCCAAGCTTGCCCTGTCAGCCAGTGGTTCTCAAGCAGGGACCCCCTGGGGGAGCCATCAGCAGGTTTTAGGGGGCTCGCCAAGCAGGGCCCAGTGTCAGACCATTGGCCCAAGCAGTTGCCCTGCTTGCTATCCCCTAATGCCAGCCCTGGCTTTTAGATGCACAAACCAGGGATTGTAGCCCAGGTGGGCCATGGAGTTTTTACAGCTTGTTGTGGGGGGGAGGTGGGGGGGAGAAAACGGTTGAAAGCCCCTGCACTAGGCAAACACCCTCCCGTCCCCGTCGGCTGCCTGGCCCGCTATGCAGCCTCGGGAGCTACTCCCACGTGCAGGGGGAGGCTGACAAGGTGCTGCCAAACCCTCTAGCAAAGAGCTGCCTGTGAGATGTGTGGGTGGGGAGGGAAGGGGGCCGAGAGCCTCCCCAGCCTCCAGCACCAAAGGGGCCTCGGTGGGCCTGACGTGTGTGGCAACTGGGCTCGCCCAGTTCCCACCCAAATCACTAGGGCCATCGCTCAGCCCATAAATATAAAGCCTGGAGCTGCGTCTTGCGCTGGCCTGCAGCTGGCAAACGCTGCGCAGGTGAGTGTGCTGGTACCGTGCTGCTCATTTCCCACCTACGTGGTATAAGGCGAGACGTGCCGCGATGGAGAACTGAGCTGATACGGGGGTTCTTTCTCCCTCTTTCCTGTTTTTTTCCCTTTGCACGTTTTCCACTAACTACGTCCAGTCCTGCCCCTCCTCCCCCCCCCGTGCTCTTTGTGGCAGGTTCCGGCAAGAGCCCTGCGTGACAGGGACAGGAAGAAAAGGGCTGAACTCCAAATCCCCCTCTCCGGGAGAGAGGAGGAAGGTGCTTGACTTTGTAATATGTGAGGGCAGCAGATAACGGCAGAGGTGTAACTCCCTGAAGTGTGTTCAGGGCCGGCTCTAACTTTTTTGCCGCCCCAAGCAAAAAAAAAAAAATGCGCCACTTCGCCGTAACACCCCCTCCTGCGAGCGCTGCACCTCCGAACCCCCACTTCCCCGAGTGACGCACCGCACCACTGAAACCCCCGCCCCCCCTTAGCGCTGTGCCGCCAAAACCCCCGAATGCCACGTTGCTGAAACCCCCGCCCCTCCCGAGTGCCGCACCGCCAAAACCCCTGCCCCCCGAGCGCCACACCGCACCGCTGAAACCCCGGTCCCCCTGAAACTCCTGTGCTCCCTTAGCACCACGCCAAAACCCCCGAGCACCGCTCTGCCAAAACCCCTGCCCCTCTCGAGTGTAGCGCCACCGAAGCCCCCGCCTCCCCAAACGCTGTGGTACCCAAGCCCCTGCCTCCCCAAGCACCTCCAAAACACCCCCTCCCTCCGAGCGCTGCCCGGCTGAAACAAAAACCAAAAAAAATCCCTCCAGCGCCGCCCCACCGAACCAAAAAACCAAACAAACCACGAGCACCGCCCCGCCCCAAGAACATACTTCGTCGGCTGGTGCCTGGAGCTGGCCCTGAGTATGTTGCACGTCTCACCCAGTCTCTGCTCCACAGAGGATGCGTGTCCATTACAGAGCTAGGCAGAGACTCGCAACTCTTTAGCTCACGCCAGAGCAGCTCCTGCTTTTCGCGCTGGCGTCCCTGGTTCAATCCCCCGTGTGGCAGCTCTCACAGAAGCTATAATGCAGAGGAACAGGGAAAGCAAAACCCAAACTTCTCTGTGATCTGGTGGATGGGAGCGTACAGGTGCTGCTGCAGCGCTGGCTTCCAGCCACACAGTCGGGGTGAGGGCTTCTCTACACTTAAAATGTTACAGCTGCACTGCTGTAGCGGTTCAGTGTAGACACTACCTACTCTGAGGGGAGGGTTCCCCCACTGGCGTACGTAATCCCCCTCCCTGAGAATTCTTTCCATTGACCTAATGCTGTCTACACAGGACTTAGGTTGGCTTAACTATGCCACTCAGAAGGGTGAATTTTTCACCTGTCTGAGGAACACATTTATGCTGACCTGTCTAGTGTAGACCAGACCTGAGATTTTGAAGTCATATGAATGGATCTGGAGACCCCACTCCTATAAGAATGAAGGGGAACTTGGACTCAAATCCTCACAGCCTTTTCTGCAAAATCTCATCCCAAGAGAGCTCAGTGGCACCTAGTCTCACAAGAGTTATTTTCCTTAAAGCCCCACCTCCACAAGTCATGAGGGTCAGTCTCCATTTCAAAAGTCAGTGTCTAGCTCTTGTGGTTGTGGAGAAAAGCTGGTAAGCAGGACCCCATATGCCCTGACAGCAAATTAAAAGTACAGGTACAATTTATTATTGGTTTTTATATCTCAAAATTTTTAGGCCAATCTGATGCTTTTTTGGGGGAAGGGAGGCTCATGATTTGTGATCACTCGGGGCAAAGACAAGAATGAAACCAGACCCCATGGAACAGATTTTGTTTTGTTTTTAATTAAAAAAAACAGTAGCCACTAGTTTATTGAAGTGAAATCCTACAAGTTATTCAACATCTACCAGCAGCCGTTTTTCTGCAGTTTTATCCCGGCTTCTAGGGCAACACTCAGGCACAGGATGGTGCAATGGATGTTACTGAGCGGCATGCCAACTGCCCTGCTCACAACAGCAGCAAACTCTCCACAAGAGAGTTTTAAACTGACCCCAGCTGCCGGCTGGGAGCAATGGAAATGGAGGCTGCTCTTTCTCCAGCCGTGGCCAGGCGATTGCTCTTGAAGACCACAGATGCGAGTAACCTACTGCTCATTGAAAACAAAAGAAAAAAAGAAAAAAAAAAAAAAGAGATACCGAGATGCTGCAGAAGTGCCTAGCATATAAATGCGACTACGCTTGTCTTAGTTTTCCTCTCTCATTAAAGAACAGGTCGGCTTCTGCTGCTCCATCCCCTCCACAAAACATCTTGAAATTAGAGGAGTATGGAGTGGAGATGGGGGTTGGCTGCCTATACATAGACTGACACGGTGCAATCCCATGTGGACACTCTTAATTCAATTTTGTCCAGAGCATGGTTAGTGGGAACCAGATTAATTATGGGTTTCGGGAGGAAGGATCATGGGAGTTTGACCCCATGCCCCATGATCGCATTAGCCACTGGCAAGTATCCCACAATCTATTGCAAAAATTCCCAGAATGCCCAGCTGCAGCTTGGCACCCTGGGATGCTCCGTTACACACTTACATCAGTACAGGGCGGACGCAACACTTTGCGAGCAATGTAGCTCAAAGCAAGGTATGTACATAAGGTCTAATCAGCTTAAACCAAACCCAAACCTATTCTAGCCTCTGCTGCAGTCATTCCTCATCAGATGCTGGGATTGGCAGTAAGTGCATAAGGGAGTTGGGGCCTGATTCTCATTGGAATCAGGCCTCTCACTCAGCTTCCCGGCCTTAAACTAACTGGCTCTACTCTGAACTGGAGATGAGTCTTTGGATAGTTTGGATTGGGATTTGAACCTCCAGAGTTCAGGGTTTCCACTGAAGAACTTCTCATCCCCATGTTACTTTGTATCTACCTATGAACCTATTCTACCCTAGCTATATAGTTAACCATGCTACTCTTAAATCCTATGTACACTGACACTGTATTTTATAGTTCTCTAAGCTAAATTTGCCTCAGACATTAAAAAAATCTGTCTCTATTACAGTGATATACATATGTGCATGTGGGAAATACCCTCGTTCAAGATCACGATCTCGGTCTTTCACCAAACAGGTACCAGTTCGACACAGCGTCGGTATCCCTTGCCATCAGAATTCGAATCTCTTCTGCTAGTGATTTTGTCCATCCTCCAAAGTTTCAGCTAGAGTCTCCATTTCAGAACTTTGGTTCACGACGCAATTGATGTTTTGTTGGGTTTTTGGACAGTTAAAATCTTGGGATTCCGGTGGTTGTTTTCATGATCAAATTCCAGTTTTCTCCAGGGCATGTGGCCATGACAGTAGTCATCAAAGGCTGATGTTTAAGGACCGCACCGTTCTCTACTTATGCAGTCTTGTTTCACGAGTTTCCTAGAGTTGGGGTTTTCCCCTGCCTGTGTCTTCTTCTAAATCTCCAAGAAACTCTTTTACTTTTATCCCCCAGGAGCTTCTCAACTTGCTTGTCATTTTGTGCTTGGATCCTATGGATTTCTTTTTGCTTTGACAGATGCCACTGAGTTTGGATGTGAGCTAGTTCAGACTGAGTAGCTATCCTGAGTAGCTCAGTGAGATCCAAGAACCTTTGAAGGTTCCTCTTCACTCACTGTGATGGTCTCCAGATTTCCCAGAGACCATCTTAAGAACATTCATCTCATGAAAAGACTCTACCTTTTATTTAAAAAAAAAAAAAGGAAAAAAAATGTTTTTTCTTCAGTTCCAGCCCTTTTTCAAAGGAGTTGTCCTTGTTTAAATATTTACAGCAGGTCTCAGCATTCCTGGCGATCTTCCTTGACTTGTCCCATCACTCGGACCACTTTGGTTTTGCTGCGGGCACTGCATGTTCCTGCACCCAGATCCTCATTTGTTTGGAATTTCTCTGGCCTGTGTCATGCAGAAGGTCAGACAGGAGGTTCAGGTTGGTCCCTTCTGACTTTAAAATCGGAATCTATGACTTCCCAGCCTTCTGCTCTGCAAAGTCCATAATCAGATCGGTGCCTTTGCTGCTACTCTTCCTCGGATTTCTTATGGCTCCCTTTACACCAGAGGGTCTCAAACTGGGGGTTGGGACCCCTCAGGGGGTCATGAGCTTATTACATGGGGGGTCACGAGGTGTCAGCCTCCACTCCAAACACCGCTTTGTAACCAGCATTTCTAATGGTGTTAAATATATATATATATAAAATGTTTTTAATTTATAAAGGGGGGGTCACACTCAGAGGCTTGCTATGTGAAAGGGGTTACCAGTACAAAACTTTGAGAACTACTGCTTTACTGGAGAGAATCTTACTAAAAATTTGGTCTTTGCTCCTTGCTCCGCAGTCCTCTTTGCTTCTCTGCCTTCCAGGACTGCTCTCCCTATCCTCTGTTTGCAGCTGGGGGCCCTGATTCTGCCACTTTTCGTCCACTGGATTGAAGTGACGTTCAAGGACCCTTCATCCCTGGCATCAGCTCCTGCTCTCTCCACTTGCAATCTCTCTCCATCAGCTAATCCTCCATTCCACTTCCTTCAGCCTCATCTCAGCAGGTGGACCTACTTTTCTGCTCTAATGATGGCAGGTCTTTATTAAGCTGAAGATCATCACCATTCACCTGAACAGAGGTGTGGTGGAGACAACCACGTGCAGTTTTATGAGCTTCTGCTTCCATCTTGGGTAAGATCTATTTTCACCTCATTCACATGTTCATCGACCTTCCTTTTCAGCCTGGATTTTACCTCCATAGAGAATCCAGCCTATCAGTGTTTCCCAAAGAGTGAAGTGTATGTCCCAAATGGGACGTGTGAAGAATTAGTAGGCGGAAAGGGCGGGTGGACCTTGTAACTCTTCTCTAGATTCTCAGCTTTCACCTGGTCATTAGCTGTTATGGTTGCGAAGAAAATCTTGGAAGCTGATGCAGCAGCAACACCTACCTGAGTTTGAAGAGAGCCTGAAACAAAAGCTCCACGCCCAGTTCATTTCAACAGGCACTAGCTCAGAGGCCAATGGCGATGCTTTAAATACCAGTGTTGTGAGCTATTTCGATGCTCACTGAAGTATGTGAGGCAAGGCTGGGTCAGATGATGAAGATCAACAATTCACTGCTCATCTTGGGTACAGCTTCTAACAACACATAGTGGTGGTGGTGGGCAGGGGGGCACAACTGATTTCATTTTGCTAATATAGGGGCTCAACTTTCACGTGTTTTGGAAACACTGCACTATACAATGGTGATTGCTCTTGGCTTGTGCTGTTTCCGTCATTCTCCATCAGCTTCCTCTCTATGTTCACGTGGACCTTCAGCTCTGGTCAAGAGAGATCTCTGTCCGTTCTCCAAGCCATATTCAAAACCTCAGTCTCCAGCTGCTTCCTGCTCTTTTCAGGCCACAGATACACCTTCCATTCTTTGGAATGGCTTCAGAAGAGGAGAGAACCTTTGAAGGTTTCTCTTCACTAGGTGGATCTTGAGAACGTCTTTGGATATTACTTCAAGAGCATTTGCCTTATGCAAAGTTTTGTCTTTCCGAAAAAGAAAAAAAAAAAAACCATACCAAAAAACATCTTTCTTTCTTGGATTTCAGATCTTGTTTGAAACGCCTCTCTCAAAACACGTTCTTTTCCCTTGCTCTGCTGTTCCTTCAGAGCCATACTCATCAGCCTGCCTCTGCTCAGTGACGTTTTGGGACAGTGCGTGGACCATCTGAGAAGGCTGGCATTAGAACAGAGCCATTACATGCACCTCGAGAGAGAGGAGATGTGACAATAGCCTGTACATGCCTGAATCAGGGCTGTTAAACTGTTAGGAGGCTGGGACGGCGGCTTCTCTCTCACTTCAGTGGGACTTAAAACACAGCTGAGCATATGCCAGGACCTAGTGCTATGTGGTGCTAATGCTAGAATGTATCTAAATAAACACTATGCACAGCTGCTCAATATGCTACATAGACACTCATGTGCTCCTGATCCAGCCATGGCTCTGACTTAAGCCTGGTGATTGACTCTCTAGTCTTACATTGAATTCCCACCTTTGGATGGATGCTAGGAATCTCCATCATGGATCCCAGGATCCTGGCGTTCTTTGCAATGTCAGCATACCCCTCTCCTTCGGGTCTGCTGCTCACCGCTGCCGGGTGCTCCCGATGCCCTCTCGCTGCTGCTTTGTCGGTGCAGTTTGCGCCGCCTTGTTGATTTCATTCTCGGGACGGCTCGGCATTGTTCAGTTTCACCAATAAGGCAGTGACAGCCCCTGGGTGGGGAGTCTCTCTGGGGAAACTGAGGCTTAGATTTTTCAAAGGCGCCAAAGGGAATTAAGCACCCCTCCAGGCTGTGATTTTCAAAGTCATCTGAGGGATTTAGGAGCAAAGTCGATGAGGCTTAAAGAGCCATAAGCTCCACTGTCATTCAACCAGATGTAAGCTCCTAAATCCTTTTGGCATTTTCAGAATTCTCTGACAATATAACAGGAATCACGCACCCAACTCACCTAGGCCTCCAGCCTTGGTCAAAAGAGCATAAGTAAATAGGAACTGTCTCCCATCTAATCCCACCGCCAGCTGTCCCTAAGCAACAGAGCATCCCCCAAGCCATCCATGCCACCCCCCATCCCCTCCCTGCAAGGAATCCCCCATCTCACAACCCCCCCACACCCTACCCTACCACCTCTTCTGTATCCGATCTATCCCCCTCTCCCCGCCGCCTTCTATGCCACATGCAGCTTCTGGTGCCGTCTCAGTTGCGACTTGTGGCGGAAGCTCTCGCCGCATTCGATGCATATGTAGGGCTTCTCGTCGGTGTGGGTCCGGCGGTGGCGGATGAGGTTGGAGCTGACGCTGAAGCGCTTCCCGCACTCCCCGCACTTGTAGGGTTTCTCACCAGTGTGGGTGCGCTGGTGCTGGATGAGGGCGGAGCTCTCGCTGAAGCGTTTCTCGCAGTCCCTGCACTGGTAGGGCTTCTCACCGGTGTGGATGCGCTGGTGGGTCACCAGATTGGAGTTCTGGCTGAAGCCTTTGCCGCAGTCAGCACAGGTGTAGGGTTTTTCGCCCGTGTGGGTGATCTGGTGCCGGATGAGGTCGGAGCTCCGGCTGAAGCCTTTGCCGCACTCGCTGCAGATGGTGGGTCTCAGCCGGGAATGGGACCGCCGCAGCACCAGGATGTCCTTGAGTTTCCGGAAGCCTTTCTCGCACTGGGTGGCGGATTTAACCAACCTCTTGCCTGGGGTCTTTCTCCGCTGCCTTTCCGGCCGGCCCTGACTCTCGCAAGCTTTCTCCAGATTGGGACTCTGCGAGACAGCCTCCCTGAGGCTTTCAGAGACGGGCCCCTGCGGTTCAGCGCCTCCCTCTTGGGGCGTTTCCCCCTCGTTCTCACTCGCACTTCCATCGGCGGCTGGAACAAAGAGAGAGAATCCAGTCCCAGGCTGAACACAGAGAAGGCTGTGCAGACTAGTGGGCAGTGCTGGACCGACACTTGGAGACATGGCTTCTATTAGTGCCTCTGCCACCACTTTGGGCAAGGCACTTTCCCCCTCTGTGTTTCTGTTTCTCCTCCCACCTTTTGTCTAATTGGACCCAGATCCTCACATGTATTTAGGTGCCTAATTCTCACCGGATACCAGGAGGCAATGGGCCATTATAAACTCTTCAGGGGAGGGGGGTGCTGGAGAAGGAAGGTGGCCCAATGGTTAGCGCATTTGCTAGCATGCAGGAAACCTCAGTACAACTTCCTCCTCCACTACCCGTGTACAAGTCCTCAGGCTCTCTGTTCCCATGTGTACGCTGGGGGGGGGACGGCCCTGCTCTGCCTGGGAGGATGACTGCTAACGGCCATGTCACGGTGATGGGAGCCGTATCAGTACCATAGACTGCCTCTCCCTTTTGTACAACACCTCCCACCAGGGGACCCTCCGCTTGTTTGGGGGAATCATTACAAGTAATAAACTGGAGAGAGATTGTTGTAAATATCCAGCATAGAATATCAGGTTTGGAAGGGACCTCAGGAGGTCATCTAGTCCAACCCTCTGCTCAAAGCAGGACCAATCCCCTGATAGATTTTTACTCCAGTTCCCTAAATGGCTCCCTCAAGGACTGAACTCACAACCCTGGGTTTAGCAGGCCAATGCTCAAACCACTGAGCTATCCCTCTCCCAGCTCCCCCTAGACTTGGTCGCTGGGACCCTGGGATCACCTCCAGAACAGCTGGGTGCAGAGAGGGGATAGAATTGGAAGTCAGTGAGGACAGGTGGAAAGCTTAGAACTGACACCTGCCATGAGGAGAGAAATGGCGCCTGTAGTATTGAACTAGATGAGAAGCAGCTTGTTGGAAGACACTTAGCTGGAGCTGCAGGGTGCTGGATAATACCTAACTCCTACACAGCACTTATTCCCTCAAAGCGCTTTACCAAACGGGTCAGTATTATTATCCTTTTTACAGCTGGAGTAACTGAGGCGCGGTGACTTGCCCAGGGTCACCCAGAAGCTCAGTAGCAGAGCCAGGAATAGAAGCTAGATCTTCTCAAGCCCAGACAACTGCTCTATCCACTAGGCCACACTGGCTCTTAAAACAGAAGCCCCTACACAGCCTGCTCTAAAGAATCAGGCCCGTCAGCGCAGAGGCATACCGCAATACACGTTGCAGCCGCTAGTGGGAGACAAAGCCATCCTTTTATTGCTTGCAACAGCTGTGTTGGGATTTCCTCTCTCTCTCTTGCAGGCTGATGTCCAGGGGCTGCTTTGACATCTCCCTTACCTGCACAGGTGCCTCCTGGCAGCTGCGCTTCCCTCAAGTCTTGGGAATCCCGGACACGTGGCTCTCCCTCTTGTTCCATCCAGACTATCACGTGAAGCTCAGGAACCAGGAAATCCTGAGCCCAAACGAAAGACACAAGGCAAATAGGCAGGTGAGAACAGGGTTTGATAACCAGTCACTGAGGCTTTGTTAGAATGTGTCCCCCCCCGTACCCCTACAGGATGGGGAATCCCAGCAGATCGGATACGGTGCAGGGAATTTCTTCAGGATCCTAGGATACTTGAAGGGCAGAGGGTGGCGAGCTCAGGGGAAGGACCTCCATGCACAAGGGGACTTGGCTGGCTCAGAACCAGCCTCTGTCCTGAATCAAGCCTCTTGCTCTTTCTGGGGAAACAAACCAGCAAAATCAATTAATCATGGTCTCGGGCTATTCCTGGCCCTGCCATGAGCTTGCTGGGTGACTTGGGCTAGTAACCGCCCTGCTCTGTGCCTCAGTTTCCCCTCCCAACTTTGTCTTTAGCCCATGAGCTTTTCAGGGCAGGGACTCTGCCTTGCGCCGCATCTGCGTAGCACCTGGCATGATGGGGCCCTGATCCTGGCTGGAGCCCCTAGGTGGTAATGTAATATAAAGTAATTGGAATAATACCATGGGAGAGAACTAAGCTAAGGTTCACCAGCGACTAACCCCAGATCCTGGATCCCAGCCCCTGCTCCCCTGCAGTAACCCCAGATCCCTCCCTCTGCTCCCCTGCAGCACCCTCCATCCAGAATCCCAACTCCTGCTCCCCAGCAGCCCCTCCCTCCCTCCCCCCACAATCCAGGATCCCCTCCCCTGCAGCCCCTTCCTCCCCCCACCATCCAGGATCCCCTCCCCTGCAGCCCCTTCCTCCCCCCACAATCCAGGATCCCCTCCCCTGCAGCCCCTTCCTCCCCCCACAATCCAGGATCCCCTCCCCTGCAGCCCCTTCCTCCCCCCACAATCCAGGATCCCCTCCCCTGCAGCCCCTTCCTCCCCCCACAATCCAGGATCCCCTCCCCTACAGCCCCTTCCTCCCCCCACAATCCAGGATCCCCTCCCCTACAGCCCCTTCCTCCCCCACAATCCAGGATCCCCTCCCCTGCAGCCCCTTCCTCCCCCCACTATCCAGGATCCCCTCCCCTACAGCCACTCTCCCCCCACCATCCAGGGATCCCAGCCCCTGCTCCCCTGCAGCCACTCTCCCCCCACCATCCAGGGATCCCAGCCCCTGCTCCCCAGCACCCCACTAATCCACAGCTGCACTACAGTGCAGCTAACCACTAACCAAAGAAGGGCACACTCCTGGGTGCCCCCACCTTGGCACGGGGCACTGGGGTTTGGAGCCCAGCTGCCAAGGTGGCCACCGTCCCTATAACCCTTCTCTCCCCTGGGAAGCCCAGCAGGTCCGGGCACACGCCCAGGAAACTCGGTTGCTCAGATCCTCCAGGCCCCGGGGGCGGGCGCGTTGCAAGCCCCTCGGTAGCCTGCTGGCCCCTTAGGCCGTGCCGCCTCCCCCCCGCCCTTGCAAGGGGCGGGGGTGCAGCCGCCTTGGCCTTGTTCCCCGCCCTCCAGGCTCCAGGGGCAGCAATTTCTCGCCTCCCGGGCTGGCGCTTCCCTCCCCCGGGGCAGCCTGTCCCTGCGCCTGCCCGGCCCCGGCTCACCGCAGCGGACGGGCCCGGGCTCTCGGCTTCGGGGCGCTCTCCCGGCCGGCGCGCGGGGGCTGCAGGATGAGGCTCCCCGGGGGCTGCGGGCTGCAGCGAGCCGGAGGAGGCTGGGAACAGGAAGGTCCCTGCTCAATTCGCTCCCCACCGGCCTGTGAGCTCCAGCAGCGGGCGGAGGCTGCCGCTCTATGGTCGGAAGCCTGCGCGCAGCCCGGGGACCCGCCGAGGCTCGGGGGCTGCCCCCCGTGCGCAGCGCCCGGGGATGGGGGGGGAGCGCGTCCCGCTGTCACAGCGCCCGCCTAGCGCGGGCACAGCGCGCTTCAGCCTCTGGCGCACGGCGCTGTACTAAGGGGCGATGCTGAAATCCGCGGGGCCAGAGCCCCGGCGGGTGGAAATCTGCTATAGCGCCATTGAACTCGATGGGGCCAGAGCCCCCAGCTGCTGTAAATCAGCCAACAGCGGCGCTGAAATCCGTGGGGCCATAGCCCCAGCGGTTATAAATCGGCCACAACTCCATTGAAATCAGTAGGGGCCTGATCCCTAGCTGGTGTAAATCACCCATAGCGCTCTTAACTTCAGCGGAGTTACAGCTGATTTACACCAACAGAGAATTTGGCCCACTTTAACGTCCTGCCTCAGGGGTTGGCAACCTTTCAGAAGTGGGGGAGGGGGAGTCTTAATTTATTCACTCTGATTTAAGTTTTCGTGTGCCAGTAATACATTTTAACGTTTTTAGAAGGTCTCTTTCTATAAGTCTATAATATATAACCAATCTATTGTTGTATATAAAGTAAACAAGGTTTTTAAAATGTTGACGAAGCTTCATTTAAAATGAAATTAAAATGCAGAGCCCCCCCGGACCAGTGGCCAGGACCCGGGCAGTGTGAGTGCCACTGAAAATCAGCTCATGTGCCACATGCCATAGGTTGCCTACCCCTGCCCTACCTTGTTGCTGGTTCTCATTCATCTTCTCTTCTGTATCCTTGGAGAAAGTCTGGGCTCTCTTGTTTCTCTACGACGCCGTGCCTGGAAGACCATAAGAGCTGGCTTTCCAAGGTGCTCCCCTGGTTCCACATAGCAGCTTCCCCATGATCTGAAGAGGAGCCGGTTACTGTTGGGGATGGAAGGAAGGAGCAGGCTGACCCAGAGGCAGATTCTTTATTCCGTTACTTGTTCCCCTCGACCCAGTTGTCGAGTAAGCCCCAAGTTAATCACATGACATGCTTTTATCTAAATTAATCTGCAAGTACCCACATTTACTACAATACCCTCAAAACCCTTATTTAATAATATGAATGCCCAAATAATGAATATTAATAGCTATATACTGAATATAATTATCCCCTCCCTTTACTGCTTACAGCATTAAGCGTAGGCTACAGACATTTTTACCTTGAAGATACATTTCTTTGCAGTAACTGTAGCCACAGGTTCCCTTAATCAGCCGTTCACTGGGGAGGGAGAAGGGGCCATGACCCCAAGCTCGTTTATATAGCTGGGAGAGGAAGGGAGGGAGGGAGGAAGATAACACGTCTTCATACACACAGGATCCTTCAGACAACCGCATTCCTTATGCAGCTGCAACGCTTATCTATCCTTAACACGCAGAAGGGAAGGGGGAAGGATGGCACCTTTATCAAGCGAAGAAATAGTGCCTGCCTGTGCCTTTACTCCCTATTACCATGATAGCCGATACCCAAGTCTTTACCTATCCCTATCATACCCCAACAGGGCAGGGAGGAGGCGATTAAGGTAACAATGCAGTGTGCAGAGACTCATCCGATAGTTGGGATTTCTTAAAGCCCCAGCTCTTGGAGTCATGGGGTTCGGTGTGAATCTCAGTTTGCATTAAAAAAATTAAGTTTGTTTCTAGCCTTCACAGTAGTAGAGAAAAACTGAAAAACGTGACCCCTAAAGGTTCTAAATTAACCCTAATTTTTTTTAATCCCAGGATTTTTTAGCCAATCTCACGATTTTGGGAGGCACTTCCCTTCCCCTGGGTTGGCAAGACTGGATTTAATGTGAGCCCCACACCAGCTGTCTAGCCTTTGTCTAGTGTTCCACAGGCATCACAGGAGAGGAGCATTTTAAGGCTTTGCTGATTTTTGGTCGAGCAAGCTCTGTACACAACCAGTGGCATTTCCCTATTTGTCTTTCCATCGGTCACGTGATAGCTTCTGAATGCAGTGTCTCATCTAGTCCAGACTCTCAGTGAATGTTCTAAGTGCAGAATCCTATTGATCTGGAGGAAATCTGGAAAACCAGAAAAGTCTGATTTCCACTCGTGTAAGTAAGGGGAAAATTTGGGGTCCAGTCCTCTACTGGGAGGATCATGTTATCCCACAAGAGCTGGTCCAGACGGGAATAAATTATACTGTATACAGCACAAAACTGAGGCACCCAGATAAGGGCCAGGTTTTACAAACCGCAACGAGCCAAATTTGCAAATGAGTAAAAGACTCAGCGTGCACCCAACACACTGAAAATCTGGCCCCCAAATATCCTTGTCGTGTGCCACCTCAAAACCATCCCGATTGGTTCATTTGCTCTGCATGTCTGCCGTACTCCATACAGCTGAGAACAAGGGGGATTGCTTTGTTCTCTTCTCCCTGGTCCAGTAGAACTTTACCCACAGTCTGGTGACAATCTTAAGCGTGACTGCCCAGTTTTTGTTAAGATCTCTCTGTTTTTCTGTCCTTTCAATCACTTACAAGCCGTACGCCCTGGTCTGTAAGTGACCAGTTCCTGGTATTCCAAAATCCTGGACCCAGCCATGTTTTGGGTCTTCCTGCTGTTGACTCTTTATTAAATGGTACACCAGTCTGGCTGCCCACCCGACCACCCTTGTGGTTCTGCTTTCAGGTTTAGCCCTCCCAGAAATCACTGCTGATCTCCACCCACCTGGCTGCTAGAGAGAAAGGATCTAGATACACTCCTCTGCTGCCCCTGATTTCCTGGGCTGCCTTATGGGCTGATCTAAATCCCCCCCACCCCACAGCTCAGCTTCTCTATGGGAGCAGAAGACAAGAAACCAGAAGACAAAAATGTTCTAAAATATATGGTCAGGAGGAGATTTTCAGAAGCACCTAAGAGATTTAGAAGCATGAGTTCCACGGACTCTCAGATGCTTTTGAAAGCTTCCCCCTAGGTGTCCAAATAATACGGCCCTCATCCCCTTAATGGGAGGGCCGATTATCCCACATCTCCTGCTGTGGGGTTCTCGTGCTGGCTACTGTCAGAGACAGGGCACTGGGATAGATGGACCTTGGGGCTGATCCAGACTGGGAATTTGCTACATTAAGGAGGGGAATCGGGTTCCTCATCCACATGGATCCATCGATGTTGGATCAGTTTGGAGCTCTGACTAAAGCACTTTCCACACTGGGTGTGGACCATGTTCACTTATTTGAACCTGTGTGAGCTAGTGGACATCACACTGGACTGGGCCTTGGGAAACCTGGGATGACCTTGGGCAAGTCACCTCTCTGCTGTGCCTCAGTTTCCCCAGTGGTAATATGGGAATCATGCTATTGCTGTCCTCTGTAAAATGCTTTGGAATCCACTGACAGAAAGCGCTATAGAAGAGCCGGGGATTATTATTATAGACAGCACGCTACAGGGCGTGACTAGGAAAAGAGTGACAGCCACCTCTGTATCCTTGCCTCTTAGCTCACCTCATTAAGAGGTGCCTGGCTCAGATTTCGATAGCACAGGCAATGATTTTTTTGCCTCCCTTGTTTGCTTTTCCCAGGGGAAGGGCCATCTCTCTCTATGCCTGCCCTCCTCCTAACTCACCGGCTCCTGCTGCAGGATGGGGACAAGTTACTCCCCTTCTGGGGTCATCAGTGGAGAAGGGGATCCAGCCATTGCAGGCAGAAGGAGCTGAGAGCTGTCCCAGCAGCAAGGCTCAGCCACTTGGTGTCAGGGGGAGGCTGAGAACAGGAAGGTCTTCGTTAAATCTCCCCTCATCTCCACTAAGAGCCAGATGATTTGGGAGCTCTATGGTTGTAACCCTTTCATTTCCTAGCTAGGAAGGAAAAATCCATAACAATGGAGCAATTAGAGTGGAGCATTGCAGGCCAGGGGCTTTATTTGTGTGATTAAACCTGGAAAAAAAGGTCTCATTTCTGCCCACTGAATGCAAAGTGCAATACCAGGGACATGTGTTTGCTGAGGACGCAGGCAGTACCACTGGCTGATCAAGGAGCCAGTGGCTAAATCAAGGCTGGTTGCCCAACCACTGGCTTCAGTTGCCCACAGGTGTTCCATGGCTACCATCACAGATACGGTTACCAACAGGGCTGCTGGGAAGCCACTAAAGCCCTACAATAGTTATTATTTCTTTTATGTATTATGATAGTGCCTAGGGTCCCAATTAGGAATTGGGAGAGCCATTGTGCTAGGTACTGTACATACAAGATTGTACATTACAAGACCCTGCCCCAGATTACTCATGGTCTAGATTGATGACAAGATGCAACAGGTGGATAAAAGACAGAAACTGGTTGTGAGGAGGGGGTAGGGAGACACAGGAAAGAGGCAATGTAATCTAGTGGGTAGTGTAGCAGTCAAGAGACCATCAGTTTAGTCCTGGTTCTGCCACTGATCTGCTGTGTGACCTTGGACAAACCACTTCACCTCCTGTCTGACTTGTCTATTTAGATGATATGCTTGGCAGAGCAAGGACTGTTTCTCTGTGTTTGTCTAGTGCCTGGCACAATTAGACCATGGTCTTGGTGGTGTGATTTTTTTCTTAAAGCCCCAGCTCCTGGAGTCATGAGATCATGTGAGACTCTCTGCTCGGTAAGTTTCTAGCCCGCATACTTGCTGAGATAAGCTTGAAAATGTGAAACCTAAAGAATAAAAAAAAAGCCCACCATTTATTGTTAAAAATTTCAGTATTTTAAAGCAAATCTCATAGGGGCCTGACTTATAATTTTGAAATCCTTGAGGTTGGCAATACTGTTGGTTGGGTCCTCTAAGCTCTTTTGTAAGACAAACAATTAGCAGTAATAAGCAACGGCAGGATGAACGAGTCTGACATATGTGACAAAATGGGCTTTTTCTGTAATATTTCCATGAATGATATGGATGGCAGTGACTTGACTATGGATTGCTACCCAGTGGATGCAAAAGAGCTAAACAGATGCTCCTGGGGCAGAACAGGAGGCTTGAGATGCTTGTGTCACATAACAGTCGCTGACTTGAATGGGTCAGGAATAGCTAAATCTGACCCATATCAACGAAGGATCCCAGACAGACAATGGGAACCCCAGGGACTGAACAACGGCTACCTAACAAAAGGAAACTCCAGCAGGTGGAACACGCGAACTCCACATGGGTCTGCTGGAGGAAGGAATGGACCGAGAGGTGACAGGAGCCTAGGATACAAGCTGGCCTCTGGAGAGACACCGAGGCTCATCTGGGATTGACAAACAAAAGGATAGAGACAGAGAGAGGAAACCAGGATGTTCTCTTCAGCAACATGACTCAAACAAGCCCTGGCTTGCCCAGCAAGGACTATGTCTTAACCTTTGCATCTCTGTGCTAACCTAAGGACTTCCTGATGCTGGGTTCCCGATGACTAATAAACCCGACTCTGTTTTGAAAAGGTTGCCTGGTGTCACTGTAAATACTTGCTGAGGTGCTTTGGTCTCTGAAGAGTGGAAAAGTCTCTGAGCAGGAGTCTGTCTTGCTGGGCAGAGCTCCTGGGACGAAACAGGAGTGCTGGAGTCCAGGGGCTCATCTCAGAGGCATTGAGGCTGCATGGCTGACACTTAAGGAACAGTGGGACCCTGGGGAGTCTGGCACACCGAACAGGTTCCTCTATGGGACACTTTAAGAATAGCACAGGTCCAGGCACCTTAAAAGGGGCTAATTTTTAGAAAGTGCTGAGTTCCTGCCCTCTGAAAATCAGGTCCCTATTGGGCATTCAAAATAACTTGAGACACTATTAACCAATGTATTTTTGTCACTTTTGTATGGTCCAGCTCACATAAAACATTAAGATCTGCTATTGCCCACAGCTAAGGAATTACTTCAACTCAACTGGTAAATGCTCAGGCTTTTATTTCTGAAGGTGCTGGATTCAAGCTCGTCTGGTGACCCAAGTGTAGGAGGAGTTGTTACATTGCATCTGAGTTCCTTGGAGAAAGGATCAGCTTCTCCGCACAGACAGCTGGAGGAGCAGAGACAGGGACTGACACAGAAAATCAGACCAGGCACTCAAGCTATATAAAAGTTGACAAAACGTAGGAAGACAGACCCCCTTGGGTGACTATAAGGAGCAAGTATGACCCACCCAGAATAGCATGTGCTTAGACTTCAATCCCATTTCCGTTTGCCATGATGGTCCATTCCTGATCTGGTGGCAGGTTCCTTTGTAGCGTAGCACCAACTCTCTCCTTTCTCCCAGGGTCAGGCACCATCATTCCTCCTTGCCCTCTAACCGGATGTCTTTAAGATCCCATATACCTTGAGCAAATCACTGTCTCACCCTCTCATGTTTGGGACACTGGAGTAGGAAGTGCTTATGCTTCAGCCTCGTCTCTGTCTTGCCGGCTGCAGAGTCGCCCCTCTCAGGGATCAGGCCGTGCTTGGTGTCTCCTGATTGCTCCCTCTAGCTAGTGGTCACCAGCTTGGTATTTGGCAAGCCTCTGCCTTAGCACCAGCTCCTTCAGTGGGAGGCACGAGAAGCCCTCCTCCTCTCCGAGAAAGCGGAAGGCCTGTGTGGAGGGGGCAGGGGAAAGGAGCAGAGGTGATTATGGAATGATCTGTCCACAGGGGACTATTCCAGACCCTTCCCGTCCATCCCCCCCAGTCAGGGGCTGGCTGAGCCTTGAACCAGGAGGGTTTCTACACCCCCAGCCCCCAGCCCCAGATTTTGGGGTTCTATTCCCACCCTTCCCTGGCCCCCAGGGCTTATGCAGCCCAGCACAAGCCACCCCCAACCCCCCACTCGGCCAGGGCCAGCGAGGGGGTCCCCCAAAACCTGACACCAGAACAAGGGGCCTCCAGGCTCCCAGACCCACTAGGCCCAGCTGTGCTGGGGGGGGGGGGGGTTTGGGCCAATAGGATTGAGCGGGGCAGGATGAGTGAGGAGGGGATTGGAGCAGAGCAGCGTGAGGGGCGGGCCTTCAGGGGAAGGAGGAGGGGATTGGAGCAGAGCAGCGTGAGGGGCGGGCCTTCAGAGGAGGGAGGAGGGGATTGGAGCAGAGCAGCGTGAGGGGCGGGGCCTGTAAGGTGAGGGAGGAGGGGATTGGAGCAGAGCAGCGTGAGGGGCGGGGCCTTCAGGGGTGGGAGGAGGGGATTGGAGCAGAGCAGCGTGAGGGGCGGGGCCCGTAGGGTGAGGGAGGAGGGGATTGGAGCAGAGCAGCGTGAGGGGCGGGGCCTTCAGGGGAGTGAGGAGGGGATTGGAGCAGAGCAGCGTGAGGGGCGGGGCCTGTAAGGTGAGGGAGGAGGGGATTGGAGCAGAGCAGCGTGAGGGGCGGGGACTGTAAGGTGAGGGAGGAGGGGATTGGAGCAGAGCAGCGTGAGGGGCGGGGCCTTCAGGGGAAGGAGGAGGGATTGGAGCAGAACCGTCGGGTCCTTCAATGCGCACGCGCGTTCTTTCGTCATTGCCTCAGTCGATTTGTCTTCGCTTCCGACCGATGAGCTTCCGCCTCCGGTGGGCGAGCGCGGGATCCAGCTTCCCCTATGCCCGGGGCACAGCGGCGCTGCGGGGCTTGGTGAGTGAGGCCAGGCCCCGCGTCACCTCCTCCCCCCACTGCCCCGTCACCCCTCCCCGTCATCCCCTCCCCCATCGCCCCCTCCCCCACTGCCCCATCGGTCACCCTGTCACCCCTCCCCCACTGCCCCGTTACCCCCTCCCCGCGTCATCCCCTCCCCCATCGCCCCCTCCCCCACTGCCCCATCACCCCTTCTCCGTCACTCCTCCCTCACTGCCCCGTCATCCCCTCCCCCCACTGCCCTCCCCCGCGCCTCCGTCACCCCTCCCCGTCATCCCCTCCCCCACTGCCCCATCGGTCCCCCGTCACCCCTCCTCCCAACTCCCCCGTCACCCCTCTCCCAACTGCTCCGTCCCCCCACTGCCTCATTGGTCCCCCTGTCGACCTCTCTCCTCACTGCCCGTCACCCCTGCATCATCCCCACCCCTGCCTGTTTCCTCCTCCCCCTGCCTCCCATCACCCTTTCTTTACCTTCCTCTGCTGTCCCCCTTCCCGTCCCCCTTCCCCCTAGCCAGTCCTTACTTGTTCTCTCCCTTCCCCCTGTTGGCCCCTTTGGCCATCACCCCCTCTCTCTAACCCGCCCAGACTAGTGTTGGGTGAAGGCAGCGGTGTGAGAGAGAGTGAGTGAGATTAAGGGCTCAGGCTGGAAAGTGTCACTCACTTGTGGTGTCCTTTCCCTTGCTGCACGATGCCGTGTTTCCTAGTTCCCAGGTGTGCTGCGGGCTGCTATGAAGTTATAGATCCTGCCTCAGAGAGCTACTTGCCATCAGAGGAAGGAGTGGGGTGGGGAGATGGTAGGATTGGAAGCTTTTTAGGGAAGGGACGGTAACTTTGCTCTGTATTTTACAGTGTCTAGCACAGTGGGGTCCTGGACCATGGCTGGGGCCCGTAGGCGTTACAGTGATAAAAATGACCAATAAGTGTCTTTGGCTTTATAAAGAACTGCGAACATAAGAAGGTCACAGACATGCAGCTGTTAAAATTCAGGGATAGAAGTATCTTTGTCTGAAGGGGAAACATCGGTTAGTTTTGAAGTTCTCACAGAAAGAGAGCAAATATTGTTGAGATAAATGCTGCTAGGAAACGAACCGAGTGGAGTCTGGCCAATCTCGTGTGCAGACTGAGTCGTCTTACTGAGATGAATAATGCCTGGTGTGTGGCTTGCAGGGGAGTGAAGAAATAATTTGTTTAAAACTTTTTTTTCTTTCTTTCCAGGCAGTTTAGAGCATGTGAATTAACTGAAGGAGCTTGAGTTCCAGTATGTGGTACATTATGCAGAGCATTCAGAGTAAATACTCCTTGTCAGAGCGGTTGATCCGGACTATAACAGCCATACGATCTTTCCCACATGATAATGTTGAAGATCTTATCAGCAGGGTATGTAAATGCTATGTTGCTTTAGTGTTGTGTTTTGAAAGCTCGTGCTTCTCTATCTGCATATCTCTGTATCTCCAGCTCATCTAATGTATGTGCGTGTGAATGAGAGGCACTCTAGGGCATGAACCTGGCTTTTGTTTCTGGCTCTTCCACTGTTGTGTGACCTGGGGCAAGTCCCTTACCCTCTCTGTGCTGCTCTCTCCCCTCATTCTTTGTCTTGTCTGTCTGGATTCAGGGCAGAGACTGTCTTTACGGTGCCCAGAGCAGCAGAGCTCTGATTTTGTTTGGGACCTGCAAATACTATGGTAATAGAGGTAATGTATAGCTTGATTGGTTAGCTCGGCGGATATCAAGTCATACTGCCACAATTCAGGGAAATTATAGAGGTAAGGTTCACACAACAAATTTAACTCTGCTGCGTTGTGTCTAATACTCAGCGCCCCATAATTATGTTGCAGAGCTCATCCAGATCTTCCACCCTCGAAATCCTCTTCTGTTGATCTGTGTCTCACCTCTGAGAGAAACTGCTTCCCTAAGGGCAGAGGTACTGTGAAGACAGATGCTATATAAAGACCTCCATAGAGGGTTCAGACCTTTCCAAATCCTATATGGAGGTATAAAACAAGGGATTGCAGCAGGCAATTTGCAGCCCTGCCAGAAGCCTGCTTGTAACTGGCGTTTACCTTAACCTGTCAGAGAATGCAGCCTCCGGCAGGAGGCGGAAGGCGCTTTGTTTTCTGAGCTATATGCTACTCTTGTTGCATTTGGTTTCTGTATTACATGTATCCCTGTGCCAATACAGATTGGTTTCACACCCTCATATTGCCAGAGGCTAGAACAGACAATGTTCTATAACTAACTGAAGTGTTCAAAAGTCAAAATTCAGATTGAGATTTTTTTTTTTTTAATTGGGGTTCGTTCTCTCTCTCTCTCGCCTTGTATTTCTTCAGCCTGGAGGAGTATGTTTTTCAAGCTTTTTCTCCATAACTGTGAGGGCTAGAAATGTTTTTTTTTTTTTTTTTTTAAAGAAAAGCTGAGTGTCTCACATAATTACAGGGCTCTGGGAGGTGGAGCTTTAAGAAAAACACCAACTAATCTGAGAACTTGTGATTTGAAAACAAGAGATGACAATGCCAATGTTTGACCTTTAGGGCTGAAAGTTTTCCTGCTTGGTCTCTACCTCCAGGTGACTTAAGAAAGAGAGAAAAGTACGACTGTACTGGAACTGTCAACTAAAAATTATCCTGAGCACCTATTTTTCATGGGGGGGAAAATTCTCAGAACAGCAGAACTTCAAAGCTTTAGACTACATTCAGCCTTTAATAGTGTTAGAATATTTGAAAATACGTGGAAAGCCTGATGTCCTGTATCCTCCTGCTCAAATTTGGTGTAGGCAGGTTTGTGAAACTTCTTTCTCATTAACAAAAATCCCCACCATCGTCATCTCACTTACCATAAAATGCCTCGCTCTTCCCACAACATTTAGTGAACGAAGCCTTCAGCTTTTTCTTCTGCCCACTGCTATTGTCAGTGTTAAATACCATCATTCTGAAATTTCTGCCCCCTTGTAAGATAACCAGGGAAGCACTCCTGATCCAGTGCGTTTGAGCAAAATATTCGACTAACGAATGCAGTATGGTATGGATTGTAATTCATTCTATTTAACGTAATAAAAACCTGCGGCTTTTTTCCTGTCATTTTGGGCTGCTGCAGAAGTTCTGTGGGTGTGTGTGTGTTGAGGGAGACGTAGAGAGAATATGAAGGGCCCTTAGAAATGTATCAGGAAATGGAGGGGTGTGGAAGGAATATGAGTCAACCATATAATCAATGAGACGGAGAAGAATCTTTCTGCCAAGCAGACTCCTACGCACCACTGGCGATTACTTTTCTCCAGCATTGATCAACAGGAATGTCATGTATCAGAGTGGTAACTGCAGGGCTGACGCAATCCATTGGTCGCCTAGGGGGTGGCGGCTGCGGTGGCCGAATATCCGGCCCCACGGTCATCGGTGGTATTTTGGGGGCAGGACCTTCCGCTGCCTCTGTCGGGGGTGCCATTTTGGGGGCGGGACCTTCTGCTGCCAGCGCTCCTGGGTAGCCATGTTAGTCTGTATCCACAAAAACAACGAGGAGTCCGGTGGCACCTTAAAGACTAACAGATTTATTTGGGCATAAGCTTTTGTGGGCAAAAACCCACTTTTTCAGATGCATCTAACGCCATTTGACAGAGGCCAATGATGTAAAATGGGCTGGAATAGATGCATTTACTAATGCAGTTTGCTATTCCCTGTTTTTTACCCATGAAAGCTTATGTCCAAATCAATCTGTTAGTCTTTAAGGACCACTGGACTCCTCTTTTTTTTTAGGAATGTCATGTCACTTCTGGCTGCATGGGAGAAGGGGAGAAAATTGGGGGGGCTGTTTAATCTCCAGAAAAGGCACCTAGAACTGAGATTCTGTATATTGTTCAAATGCTTAAAGGTTAAACTCTTCCAAACCTTATTCTTAAAATTACACTGAAAAATATGCTCAGCCCGCTGCAAAGGAGAAGGCTAAGCACTTGTCATAGTTTCAGATTACTCACTCTCTTCTAAATGGCAGACGGTCCAGATGAGCCTTGACTGATTCAAGCAGCTGCTGAGTTTTTTTTACGCTCCAGATATTTCGAGGTTAAGCAAGCCCAGCAAAAGTGCCATAAATCAGCTTGGTGGTTAAGGAAGCCCTTTGAAGTGGGCAGAAACCCTGGCTTCATGCAGTGTATTCTATAGCTGAAGAGTACTTCAAAATCATACAGGTGTAGGACACACCTTAACCTGAGATTAGCTGGGAGGCATCTGCGTTATATAAATACGTTTGCCAGTCCTAATGTGTCAGATGCCTAGATGCTGCTGGCAAATGGCTGCCAGTGATCAGGTGCAGTATTGAAAAGTAGGAACAGGGCCCACCCCTGCCTTTTGCTAGAACCTCTATGGAACCAGAGGCTTCTCTCTAAAAAGCAGGGGGATCCAGGAGTAGAATTTGGAGCTGCAACTGAATTTGTCAAGGGTTAACTAACTTGCTGCCAGCTTTCTCAGCGTACAATAAAATTGCCACCAATGATTCTTGAGTCCGAAGGAAACGTCAGCTGATAGAAGTTGCTTGCCCGTGTTTGTTTGGAAGATGGCTCGTATACCAGTAGTGACTGACACGGAGCTGATATGTAATAATGTTATGAACACTGTCAATGACCGGTCAGAGGGGAAGTTATTGTATAGCACATTATTAGAATTTCCTGGGTGATCGTATTGACCTAACTTATAGCGGGGGTAGTGCAATGTTCGTTATATGCCTATAATGCTTAAATTCAGTGGCGTTTGTGCATGAGTGCACACCGATGGCTTCTCAGCTAAGAACTCCCAAGTGCACACGCTAAAGCCAGTGGGGCAAGCCGCTAGCTTCAAGGATCCTGCTTTCAACAAGTTGCAGACCTTGTTTTGCCGGAACTGGAAGTCGCCCGTTACAAAGGGTTAAACTGGACCTGAATATACTCTGTTTTATTGTTTTAAAGATGTTTTCTCTAGGACGCTCTTGTTTTAAGTAAATGATACTTAGCTTTAAGGAGGCTGTTTGGTCACTGGTTACCACTCTTGATGCTTTGAAGGGAACAGAACTGCAGCATCTGAGCCCAAGTCAGACCTGCTGAGGCAACCATGGTTAGTACCAGGAGACGGTGACCCAGAGCCTGCTCTTGATAGTGGGAGAATTGTGTGATTCCATCCTCAGCCAGGTCACTGCTAGAGGCTTCAGGCCTGAGGGTGGGGGATACATTCAAAAGGATCAGATGATGTTAGAGGTGCAGTGCTCCTGGTAACTGTGACACCAGTGGCTAGTGATCCAGGTTTATTAGGGCCATGGGTTGCTAAGATGTTGATCTGAACTTTTTCCTGGGCTTGAGATAAGGGCAGCTGTTAGGATGCGGGAGGGAACCCCTCTCCAGAGCCATAGTAGCAACAAAGGGGAGTGAATTACAAAGACACTGACAGAAGCTGCAAGATTTGTGTCCTGGATATGAGGATCTAGAAAGTGGTCCGAGTTGCAGGTTCTAATACAAAAATTTACCTGATATTACTCATGAGTGTAATATGCTTGGGACATCTGTTTAGAAACACTGTATAATAAGGTTCCATTGATACTGTAACCATCTCAGTGTGTAGCATCCGGTGTGGGAATCTCTCACATTTAACTGGTATGTGTATGCAACAGAGGCCATGATGTAAAATGGGCCGGAATAGATGCAATTTACTAATGCCATTCGCTATTCCCTGTATTTCCTCAGGGAGCCGACGTTAACTGTATGCATGGCATTCTGAAGCCGCTACACTGCGCTTGTATGGTTGCCGATGCGGATTGCGTTGAACTATTGCTGCAAAAAGGAGCGGAGGTAAAAGGGTTTTAAAAACATTCCTTTAAACTGGATACAGGAGAGCCATTCAGTTGGGAGCTGATGCAGCCACAGTAAAGACGCACTGTAGTTTGAAAGAAAATCAGCTTGCAGCCAACCTATCAAAAATACCTGGAAAAAAAAAACCAAAAACAAAAAATTTTCGGTTTTGTGTGCGTCTGGTTCTCAATGAACCATAGTTACTGTACCATGATCTTGAAAGGATGTATTTTAACTCCGAAGGCTTAAAGTTGTGTAGATGTACAGCACATGTATATAGTTCAGTGACTTGTATTAATGGCATCTGCCTTATGCCCTAGTCTGGCAAATGTACACTTACAGAGCTGCACAGCTGATGTTATACAATTCGGGAAGTCTTTCTTTACCTTTTTTGGGAGGTGTATCTGCAGTTTGACCCTCACACACACATCAGTTTGGGGAGGAAGGAGGTTTTGTGGCTAATGCCTAGGATTGGGTGTTTGAAGATCTAGGTTACGTTATTGACTTTAGCACACGCTTCCTGTGTGATCTTGGGCAAGTCACTGACCCCCCTGTACCTGAGTTTCCTTTTCTGTAAAACAGAGGTAAAAATTCCCTACGTTGTCAGTGTTGCAATGCAGAGTTAATGCTGCGAACGCTGATAAAACTCTCACCAACTTCAGTGGGAGCAGAGTTAGGTTGATGCCGAGTGTTCTGCAAATCCCACTCAAAGATCTGTTAATGTGTATTACCCGTCTCCCAAGAATCCATTCCTCTGTCTCTGCAGGTCAACGCCCTAGACGGGTACAACCGTACAGCCCTTCATTATGCAGCAGAAAAAGATGAGACCTGCGTTGAGATCCTCTTAGAATATGGCGCAAACCCCAGTGCGTTGGATGGGAACAAGGACACGCCCCTCCATTGGGCTGCCTTTAAAAACAATGCGGAGTGCGTCCGAACGCTTTTGGAGAACGGCGCCTTGGTTAATGCTCGGGATTATAATGATGACACACCCCTGAGCTGGGCTGCCATGAAGGGAAACCTAGAGAGCGTGAGCATACTCCTGGATTTTGGAGCGGAGGTCAGGGTGGTTAATTTGAAAGGCCAGACGCCGATATCTAGGCTGGTTGCGTTGTTGGTCAGAGGACTTGGTACCGAGCGAGAAGATTCTTGCTTTGATCTTCTTCACAGAGCTATTGGACACTTTGATTTAAGGAAAAATGGTAATATGCCCAGGGAGGTAATGAGAGATCAGCAGCTGTGTGAAAAACTTACCCTGCTCTGCTCCGCCCCAGGTACCTTAAAGACCCTGTCTCGCTATGCGCTGCGGCGTAGCCTGGGTGTCCAGTTCCTGCCGGATGCAGTGAAGGAGCTTCCTTTGCCTGAGTCCCTGAAAGAATATCTGTTGCTCCTTAGTTAAGCGAGCGGTAAAATTCTAGGGGAGTCTGTGCTTGATTCACTGCCCCCCATTCCTTATGCTTTATGGGGATGCCAGTAACATAACTAGATTTGTGACTCGATCTGTGACATCACAGACACTGGTTTCCTCCTCCTCACTCTGATGGTCAAGCAGATGACCAGTCGCCATCCAAGATTACTCCAGGCTCTAGGGCTCCCTCTCCTGTCTCACCCAGAGCACCATACAGGACGGTGACCTCTGTGGTGGCAGCTGGCACTACTGGTGGCTTAAAAAGTGTGTGAGGGGAAATTTTTGTGCTGTTTCTTCCTGCACGGGCCTGTTCCCCATCTCCACCCTCTGGATTGCTCTCTGAGTTCAGTACCAAGCCACCGGCCGTCTCACAAGACATTGCTGAACAGAATTCGTCACCTTCCCTGCCACAGAAAGACAGATTATCATCCTGCTTTCTGGAGACTAGGTGTGGGCTTTAGCGAGAGAGATGCCTTCTCAGTTAGGTTTGGAGAGCAGGCAAGGGGGGATCTGTTCCTGTTGGAAGGAATTAAGTACAGGAGGGAGTCTTGGAGCATGGGAAAATCCCATATGGTTGCTCTTGTCTGTTGGAGGAAGTGAGCTGGTGCCACTCAGCTTCTGTGCTGTCTCGACTGAGTCAACCAGGCAGCAAGCAGCACTCCGGCTTGCAGACTTGTTAGTTTTAGTGATAGCTCCCACCCCAAGCACATGTATTTGGTTTGTATTTTTTCATAGACCTTGGAAGGAGAGCTCCTTCCTACAGAGTGTTTGTATCTCTAATCAGTGCTTTCCGCACTGCACCTCCCCAAGCCTAAAGCACAGCACAGCACCCAGCTCTCTGGATGGAGGGAGTCATAAACAGAGTCATAAACAGAGTAATGAGCAGAGATGGAGAACTGTAGGGAAGATAAGCCCTGTCTGGGGAGAGACCAGTTTTTCCTTCACAACATGCACTGGAGGATTTCCGTCCCCCCACGTATTATTTCTAAGATGCATCAACTCTTAATTGTGGGGAAAGGAGATATTTTAAATGTGTTCCTAACAAAGCAAGTAGCGTGAACGCCGACGTTTTCCGAGAGCAGGGTGGGGTGAGTATGAGACGCCTTGGTGCTCCTGTAGCACCAGGAAGAGAGGTCACCTGGCTCGCTGCTGCTGCGGGATCGTTAAGGAAAGAGTAGCACCCAGCACTGCTGCTGGGATTCAGCAGCACTTTCTAGAGCCGCTGAACTGCATCGTCTCTGGCTGATTTCAGAAAGGCTTCAGTGGCGCTGTGCTTGCCCACGATTGCAGTAACGGTGGCTATTAAGCAGTGCTGTGTGGGTGTGATTGTAGGGCGGGGGGGAGGTATTAAAATGGGGAGAGTTATGGGATTCTTACAATATAAAGGGTTTGCCCTCTCGAAAATACAATCGGCACAACCACACTTTGTCCTAATGAACAGTCCCTCTCAAAATCCTGCACTTCAAATGGTTCAGGTCCTGTGGTGAAAGAACTAGATGCCAAAGTGTGGTGTGGGTGTGCTCCGTGGTGAGGGCTGTTCTATGCTTCAGTAGATCACACTGCTGAGAACATGCTTTTCGCATCTCCCAGTGGTGGTGGTGCCCTGCGCTACTGATCTCCATCCTGCCTGATGTGAATGTATTCTGGAGTGGGAGGGACTCACCGCTTGTAACCCTAGGCACTTGGTTTTTGTGACACATTCACTCACAGTAACACGTTTGAAGGTGTTTTGGTTAAAGTCTGACACTTGGTTTTATGCTATCCCACTGCCATTTCACTGTTTGTTTTTTGTTTGTTTGTTTTGTTTTTTTGAGAGCAGCATGTGTGAGAGCTCGCAGCACTTCCAGGAGGGAGAACTGATCAGCAATTCCTCAGGCAGTGCCCTGTTTTTAACAAGACTCTGTTTTCAATGAGGCGTTCCCTAAAACACAGAGTGACAACATCCAACTAGGGAGAATGTTCCAAAATAGGAAAAGGAGCTGTTGGAAAGGTCTTCTGTATATAAAACTCTGCCGGGAACTGTGAAACACTCCCCCCCTACTTCTGGTTTCTGTAGTGATTTGTCTTGTTGCTCTCTGTATTTTATAGTTACAAAAATAAACCACTCAAGACCAGCTCTAAGCAGCTCCTGTGTTAGCTCTCTTTTCACTGATGCTGTCTGGGTACTATGAGATTCTCTCTGTATTAAACTGGCTTTGTTACTCAGGCCTGGGCTACGCTACAGAGAAGTGCTGTACATCGACCTAACTGTAAGTGTCTACGCTAAAATGTTGCTCCCACCAATGTAACTCGCTCACTACACCGACCTAATAACTTCACCTCCACAGGAAGCGTAATGTTTAAATCCATGTTGTTAGGTTGACGCAGTGAAAGTGTAGGCACTGCATTGCTTACATTGCCTGTTGCCCCATGGGGCTGACAGCTGAAGCCCCGCCACCCATTGAGGGATTAGGGGGCAGGAAGGAGATTCTGAGCCTGACCTGCTGCTTGGTGAGGGATGAAGGGGGGCAGGAGGAAAAGAAGAGCCCAAGCCTGGGCTACCTCCTGGTGAGGGATTGGAGTGGGAGTGGAGAGTCGGTTAAATCAGTGTATGTGCTCCTGGTGAGGACGCACACTGCTGACTGAAGGAGCTACTGTGGACCTTAAAAATGGAATGAACTACTGCGGTGGCTGTATGTCGACTTCATTTTGTAGTGTAGACGTGCCCTGAGACACTTCACAAATCCTTTTTGTGTTCTGGCAAGGATCGCAGCATTTCTAGGAGACCGAGTTCGGCTCTAAAATGACTCCTCTCTGACGAGTTCTCATGGAGAAACACAGCGAAAAGCAGGCTGCCTGTGAAAGCTTTCTGAGCCTTGCTGTTAGTGAGCTGCAGAAAGGTGGCTTGGCAACATGGGGATGCTTAGGAGAATGAGTGACTGTCCAGATCCCAGCCAGTCCTTTAAGGAATAACAGGAGTAACTCAATTTCTCCTTGCCACTCTCTGGCCGTTCCAGTGACATTCGCTTGGTCTCATTGACATTTGTGCTTTAATCCTTCTTTACTCTTCTTGGTGACTCTGAGGTCTCCAGTCCTACATTATACCTCCTCCAGCCATTA